>NC_139467.1:18902500-20212500 GCF_057233095.1 Heloderma suspectum
GCGGATGAGACTGGAGGACAGCCTGCAGAGGAAGAATCACAGGCGAACCTACATGAGAGTGAGGAAGAGGCTGAAGGTCAGTCAAACAGAGGCGATGAAACCCAGGCCTACACCAAGAAGAAGAGAGAGTGGTAGTAGTGGGAGACTCCTTGCTGCGTGGGATCGATATCCAAGTATGTCGCGAAGACCCATGGACTCGCCAGGTATGTTGTCTCCCGGGAGGACGGATTAGAGATGTGACTGAAAGGTTGCCTGCACTCATAAAGCCCACTGACAGGTATCCCTTTCTTCTCATCCATGTGGGAACAAATGATACCGCCAAGCGGAGCTATGAAGAAATCACATCAGACTTTGAAGCTTTGGGAAGGAAACTCAAGAACTTTGGGGCCCAGATAGTTTTCTCATCCATCCTTCCAGTAGTTAGAAGAGGGATAGAAAGGGAATGAAAAATAGTCCGGGTGAATGGCTAGTTATGAAGGTGGTGCCGACGAGAGAGATTTGGATTCTGGGACCATGCGCTATACTTCCTGGAAGATGGGCTGTTGGCAAGGGATGGGTTGCACCTCACAAAGGATGGGAAGAATGAGTTTGGCCACAGCATGAAGAACTTCATCAGGAGGGCTTTAAACTGAATCCTATGGGGAAGGGAGATGTAAAGTTGGGGGTAACAATGGACGAAGACTCATGCCCTGCAACGGAGAGAACAGCTCTAATAGCGCCCAATAATAGTCTTCAGACACAAGTAGGAAGGAAGCCAGACTATGAAGCACATGGTCTTCGATGTCTATATACTAAGGCCCAGAGTATGGGAAACAAACAGAACGAACTTGAACTCTTAATACAAGAGGGGAATTATGACTTGATAGGTATAACTGAGACTTGGTGGGATGACTCTCACGACTGGAATACAGCAATTGAAGTATATAACTTGTTCAAAAAGAACAGGAGGAACAGAAAGGGAGGTGGGGTTGCACTGTATATGAAAAATGCATATCTCTGCACAGAAATACAGGAGGAGGAGCTTGGTAGCCCCATCAAGAGCATCTGGATCAAAATAAATGGAGCAAAGAATAAAAGGAACCTGATGGTCGGAGTCTACTACCAGCCACCCAATCAAGGAGAAGACGAGATGAAACTTTTGAAAAGCAAATAGCCAGTGTTTCAAGGAAGCATGATGTAGTAGTAATGGGGGACTTCAATTTCCCCAATATTTGTTGGGAGACAAATTCTGCAAAACAGGGCCCCTCCAGAAAATTCCTGACTTGTGTGGCGGATAACTTCCTCCTACAGAAAGTAGAGGAAGGAACTAGAGGATCGGCTGTCCTTGACTTGATCCTAACCAATAGAGATGACTTAGTGGATAAAGTAGCAATTACAGGAACTCTGGGGGAAAGCAACCATGTTGTACTTCAGTTCTTGGTTCTAAGGGAAGCAAAAGTCGAGTGCAGTCAAACGCGTACCCTGGATTTTAGGAAAGCTGATTTTCATAAACTCAGAACAATGATCAGTAAGGTCCCATGGCAAGCGATGCTAGCGAGAAAAGGAGTCCAAGATGGGTGGGAGCTTTTAAAAAAGGAAATTCTCAAGGCACAATTACAAACAATTCCAACAAGAAGAAAAGGTGGAAGACAACAGAAGAAGCCAATGCAGTCTATGACCCCCCTGGCAAAGGCGAAGTACAAGCTGAAGGGGCAGGATTGCAGCTTGAGATCAACAGGCACATGGTCAAGGAACACCTAATTACTTTGAATGAGTTCAAATCTCCAGGGCAAGATGAACTGCATCCTAGAGTCATAAAGGAACTGGCAGAAGAACTCTCAGAATCACTGTCTATTCTCTTTGAGAAATCATGGAGGACGGGTGAAGTGCCAGATGATTGGAGGAGGGCTAATGTTATCCCTATCTTCAAAAAGGGTAAAAAGGAGGAACCTGGGAACTACAGACCAGTCAGTCTGACATCAATCCCAGGGAAAATTCTGGAGCAGATGATAAAACAATCCATCTGTAAGCACCTTGAAAACAATGCAGTGATTACTCGAAGCCAACATGGATTTGTCAAGAACAAGTCCTGCCAGACGAATCTGATCTCATTTTTTGATCAAGTCACCTCCCTTGTGGACCGTGGGAATGCTGTAGACATAATATACCATGACTTCAGCAAAGCTTTCGACAAAGTGCCCCATGATATCCTGATGAGCAAACTAGCTCAAAGTGGGCTAGATGAAAAAACTCTCAGGTGGATCCACAGTTGGCTACAGAATCAGAATGAAAGAGTGCTTATCAATGGGACCTTTTCAAACTGGGGAGAGGTAACGAGTGGGGTACTGCAGGGCTGAGTCCTGGGCCCAGTGCTCTTCCACATTTTTATTAATGACTTGGAGGAGGAGGTGCAGGGAATGTTGATCAGATTTGCAGATGACACAAAATTGGGCAGGATAGCTAATACTTTGGAAGACAGAAACAAAATTCAAAGTGAACTTGATAGACTGGAGTGCTGGGCAGAAAACAACAGAATGACATTTAATAGGGATAAATGCTAAGTTATGCACCTAGGAAAAAGAAACCAAATGCACAGTTACAAGATGGGAGATATGTGGCTCAACAACACTACAAGCGAGAAGGATCTTGGAATTGTTGTCAATCACAAGCTGAATATGAGCCAACAATGTGATGTGGCTGCAAAAAAGGCCAATGCTCTTTTGGGCTGCATTAATAGAAGCATCGCTTCCAAATCCTGGGAAGTACTAGTTCCCCTCTACTCAGCACTGGTTAGGCCTCCTCTGGAGTACTGTGTCCAGTTCTGGGCACCACACTTGAAGAAGGATGCAGACAAACTGGAGAGGGTTCAGAGGAGGGCAACAAAGCTGGAAACAAAGCCCTATGAAGAGAGACTGAAAGAACTGGGCATGTTTAGCCTTGAGAAGAGAAGACTGAGGGGAGACAGGATAGCGCTCTTCAAGTACTTGAAAGGTTGTCACAGAGAGGAAGGCCAGGATCTCTTCTCGATCATCTCAGAGTGCAGGACACAGAATAATGGGCTCAAGTGACAGGAAGCCAGATTCTGGCTGAACATCAGGAAAAACCTCCTGACTGTTAGAGCAATATGACAATTGAACCAATTACCTAGGGAGGTAGTGGGGTCTCCCACACTGGAGGCATTGAAGATGAGGCTGGACAGCCATCTGTCAGAGATGCTCTGACTTGGATGCCTGCATTGAGCAGGGGGCTGGACTCGATGGCCTTGTAGGCCCCTTCCAACCCTACTATTCTATGATTCTATGATGCTGCAAAGGTACGTCCTATCTCACTATCCTTTTAGAGTTCTTTGAGAATATCAATAAATATGCAGAGAGGGGTGATCAGGTAGACATGGTGTACTTGGACTTCCAAAAGGCTTTTGATGAAGTCCCTCACCAAAGACTCATGAGCAAACTTAGCAGTCATGGAATAAGAGGAAAGGACTTCTTATGGATCAGTAGGTTAAAGAAGAGAAAGCAGAGGGTAGGAATAAATGGTAAATTCTCTCAGTGGAGGGATATAAATACTGTCCCACAAGGACAAATGTTTTTCAGCTTTTCATAAACAATCTGGAATTAGGAGTGAGCAGTGAAGTGGCCACGTTTGCTGATGACATCAAATTATTTATGGTGTTTAAGACAAAAAGGATTATAAGCAGTGGTGTAGTGGAGGCAGGGCTTGCAGGATGCAGCCCTGGCACTTTTTCATTAGCAGGGACTCTGATGTCATCTGCCACCCCCCTCAGAATTCCCTGTTCCCTCTGAGCTTAGCTGTGATCCTCACTGTAGCTGTGAGGGTGGGGGGGATGATATTGTTCCATGTTGGAATGCAAAGTATTTGGGATGACATGGTCTGGAATGGGCAATTAAGACCTATTCGCTTTACCAAAGATGTGCTCCTGGTGGAGATGAAAACTCCTAGAACTGGTCTGTTGATATGGATTGACACAGCTGCCTGAAATTTTTGGACTGCCCTTGGAGACTGTCACAATGAGCTCCTGCATTTCCAAATTTACCACTACAGCACGCTGTCTCTTGCTCTCTCTCTCTCTCTCTCTCTCTCTCTGTGTGTGTGTGTGTGTGTGTAGTTCAATCCAGCTGGGTGTGTGGACATTTCTGTTGGAGGGGGAGGGGGGAGATATAATGAAAGAGGGAAGGCTAATGGGTAATGTGGGGGTGCTAAGGGAGTGTGCAAGGGGGCTGTTTACATGAGAAGGGATCTGTTCAGGAGGGCTGAGTTGACAGGATGAAGCTTCCATAGAGTATCATATTTTGAAAACCTAAAATGTTTGCATTTGAGTGAATGAGTGAAAAAGATGTTAACACCCCTGCATTGTTCCCAGACGTCCAATTGAAATACCACTGCCTTAGGGGCAATCTACATTACAACTTTAAACTGGTTTCAAACCTGTTTTTAGCGATTATGGCTACCAAATACAGGAATTCTGGGAATTGTAGCTCCAGGAAGAGGGGCTGCTTGGGCAGGGACAGGGGTTTCTAGCAAAGAATTCTCAGTATCCTCATGAAACTGCAGGATCCCTTTAGATAAACCGGTTTGAAACCAGTTTAAAGTTGTAATGTAGATTGCCCTTTACTCTCAGCTGCACTGTTCTTGGATCCCAGTTGCAGGCTGTATATCATAGAATAGTAGGGTTGGAAGGGGCCTACAAGGCCATCGAGTCCAACCCCCTGCTCAATGCAGGAATCCAAGTCAGAGCATCCCTGACAGATGGCTGTCCAACCTCATCTTGAACGCCTCCAGTGTGGGAGAGCCTACTACCTCCCCAGGTAATTGGTTCCATTGTCGTATTGCTCTAACAGTCAGGACATTTTTCCTGATGTTCAGCCGGAATCTGGCTTCCTGTCACTGGAGCCCATTATTCCGTGTCCTGCACTCTGGGATGATCGAGAAGAGATCCTGGCCTTCCTCTCTGTGACAACCTTTCAAGTCCTTGAAGAGCGCTATCCTATCTCCCCTCAGTCTTCTCTTCTCAAGGCTAAACATGCCCAGTTCTTTCAGTCTGTCTTCATAGGGCTTTATTTCCAGTCCCCTGATCATCTTTGTTGCCCTCCTCTGAACCCTCTCCAGTTTGTTTGCATCCTTCTTCAAGTGTGGTGCCCAGAACTGGACACAGTACTCCAGAAGAGGCCTAACCAGTGCTGAGTAGAGGGGAACTAGTACTTCCTGGGATTTGGAAGCTATGCTTCTATTAATGCAGCCCAAAAGAGCATTGGCCTTTTTTGCAGCCACATCACATTATTGGCTCATATTCAGCTTGTGATCGACAACAATTCCAAGATCCTTCTCGCTTGTAGTGTTGTTGAGCCACGTATCCCCCACCTTGTAACTGTGCATTTGGTTTCTTTTTCCTAGGTGCAGAACTTGGCATTTATCCCTATTAAATGTCATTCTGTTGTTTTCTGCCCAGCACTCCAGTCTATCAAGATCACTTTGAATTTTGTTTCTGTCTTCCAACGTATTAGCTATCCTGCCCAATTTTGTGTCATCTGCAAATTTGATCAGCATTCCCTGAACCTCCTCCTCCAAGTCATTAATAAAAATGTGGAAGAGCACTGGGCCCAGGACTGAGCCCTGCGGTACCCCACTCGTTACCTCTCCCCAGTTTGAGAAGGTCCCATTGATAAGCACTCTTTGAGTCCGATTCTGTAGCCAACTGTGGATCCACCGGATCGTTGCTTCATCTAGCCCACTTTGAGCTCGTTTGCTCATCAGGATATCATGGGGCACTTTGTTGAAAGCTTTGCTGAAGTCGAGGTATATGATGTGTACAGCATTCCCACAGTCCACACGGGAGGTGACTTGATCAAAAAATGAGATCAGATTCTTCTGGCAGGATTTGTTCTTGACAAATCCATTTTGGCTTCGAGTAATCACTGCATTGTTTTCAAGGTGCTTACAGATGGATTGCTTTATGATCTGCTCCAGAATTTTCCCTGGGATTGATGTCAGACTGACTGGTCTGTAGTTCCCAGGTTCCTCCTTTTTACCCTTTTTGAAGATAGGGACAACATTAGCCCTCCTCAGTCATCTGGCACTTCACCCGTCCTCCATGATTTCTCAAAGAGACTAGACAGCGGTTCTGAGAGTTCTTCTGCCAGTTCCTTTATGACTCTAGGATGCAGTTCATCTGACCCTGGAGATTTGAACTCGTTCAAAGTAATTAGGTGTTCCTTGACCATGTGCCTGTTGATCTCAAGCTGCAATCCTGCCCCTTCAGCCTGTACTTCGCCTTTACCAGGGGGGTCATAGACCCTCTTTTGGGAGAAGACTGAGCCAAAGTAGGAATTGCGCACCTCTGCCTTTTCTTTGTCATCTGTTATCGTTTTGCCATCCTTATTTAATAGCTGAATAACCATTTCTTTCCTCTGCCTTTTACTATGCACGTAGCTGAAGAAAGCCTTTTTGTTGTTTTTAGCATCCCTTGCTAACCTCAGCTCGTTCTCAGCTTTAGCCTTCCTGACGCCATCCCTGCAATTCTGTGCTACCTACCTGTACTCTTCCTTTGTTACTTGGCCTTCTTTCCATTTCCTATGTGTGTCCTTTTCTGTTTTCAGGTCATCCCTAAGCTTTTTGTGAAGCCACATTGGCTTCTTCTGTAGTCTTCCACCTTTTCTTCTTGTTGGAATTGTTTGTAATTGTGCCTTGAGAATTTCCTTTTTTAAAAGCTCCCACCCATCTTGGACTCCTTTTCTCATTAGCGTCACTTGCCATGGGACTTTACTGATCATTGTTCTGAGTTTATGAAAATCAGCTTTCCTAAAATCCAGGGTACGCGTTTGACTACACTCAGCTTTTGCTTCCTTAGAACCACGAACTGAAGTACAACATGGTCGCTTTCCCTCAGAGTTCCTGTAACTGCTACTTTATCCACTAAGTCATCTCTGTTGGTTAGGATCAAGTCAAGGACAGCCGATCCTCTAGTTCCTTCCTCTACTTTCCGCCACATAAGTCAGGAATTTCCTGGAGGGGCCATGTTTTACAAAATGTGTTTCCCAACAAATATCGGGGAAATTGAAGTCCCCCATTACTACTACATCATGCTTCCTTGAAACTCTGGCTATTTGCTTTTCAAAAGTTTCATCCTCGTCTTCTCCTTGATTGGGTAGCCGGTAGTAGACTCCGACCATCAGGTTCCATTTATTCTTTGCTCCATTTATTTTGATCCAGATGCTCTCGATGGGGCTACCAAGCTCCTCCTCCTGTATTTCTGTGCAGAGATATGTATTTTTCACATACAGTGCAACCCCACCTCCCTTTCTGTTCCTCCTGTTCTTTTTGAACAAGTTATATACTTCAATAGCTGTATTCCAGTCTTGGTAATCATCCCACCAAGTCTCAGTTATACCTATCAAGTCATAATTCCCCTCTTGTATTAAGAGTTCAAGTTCGTTCTGTTTGTTTCCCACACTCTGGGCATTAGTATATAGACATGGAATACCATGTGTTTCATAGTCTGGCTTTCTTCCTACATGTGTTTGAAGACTATTATTGGGCGCTATTAGCGATGTTCTTGTCAAGGGCTCCTTGGAGGGCTCTCAGTCTAATCCAGTAGCCAAGTCCAGACACAGACAAAGGGATTCTTTTCAAAGCTTTATTCTTCTTTTACAACTTAACAGCTCTACAGGTAGCAACTAGATCTGAGCAGCAGCATCTCTATGCCCTAAGTTAGAACAGTTGGTCCCCGTTTGAAGGGCAATTACTGGCAGACCCCTGAATATAAGGACTAGGGAGAATCCCTCCCCTTTTCCCTTGGATCCTCTGGGCTCAACCGTTCTTTGAGCGCGAACCATTTGGCGCCACTCTCTGCATCTGCGCCGCGCATCCCCCCCAGTCTGCTATTTGTGCTGAGCCACTCCCTGGACTGCTTTCTAAACTAGGAATGTGGGTGGGAGGAAGCTCCGTCAGCTGTTGGTCCTGGGAAAAAAGGAGCGTGCTCCTCTCCCGAAGGAGTGACTGCTCTTCCTCAGCATCAAAACTACTCTGGGATTCTATGGGCTCAGTGTCCACCCTGACAGTTCCCTCCGTTGCAGTGCATGAGCCTACGTCCATTGTTACCCCCAACTTTACATCTCCCTTCCCCGTAGGATTCAGTTTAAAGCCCTCCTGATGAAGTTCTTCATGCTGTGGCCAAACTCATTCTTCCCATCCTTTGTGAGGTGCAACCCATCCCTTGCCAACAGCCCACCTTCCAGGAAGTATAGCCCGTGGTCCCAGAATCCAAATTTCTCTCGTCGGCACCACCTTTGTAGCCAGTCATTCACCTGGAGTATTTTTCATTCCCTTTCTATCCCTCTTCTAACTACTGGAAGGATGGATGAGAAAACTATCTGGGCCCCAAAGTTCTTGAGTTTCCTTCCCAAAGCTTCAAAGTCTGATGTGATTTCTTCGTAGCTCTGCTTGGCGGTATCATTTGTTCCCACATGGATGAGAAGAAAGGGATACCTGTCAGTGGGCTTTATGAGTGCAGGCAACCTTTCAGTCACATCTCTAATCCGTCCTCCCGGGAGACAACATACCTGGCGAGTCCATGGGTCTTCGCGACATACTTGGATATCGATCCCACGCAGCAAGGAGTCTCCCACTACTACCACTCTCTCTTCTTCTTGGTGTAGGCCTGGGTTTCATCGCCTCTGTTTGACTGACCTTCAGCCTCTTCCTCACTCTCATGTAGGTTCGCCTGTGATTCTTCCTCTGCAGGCTGTCCTCCAGTCTCATCCGCAAGTACCTGGAATCGGTTCCACAGCTCCACTGCTTCCACTGGTGCAGAGTGGCATCTAGTTCTTCTTCTCCTAGCTGTCACCCTTTTCCAAGGAGTATCCTCTACTCCATTTTTCTTCACCTCAGCATTTCCCACTTCTGCCTCAGCTTGCTGTTGCTCTTCAAGCTTCTGGTCTTCCCTTTGCTGCTGTAGTTCCCCCATTCTGTCCAGGAACTCTTCGTGTTCTCTTATTCCCCAGAGGGTCGACAGTCGCCGCTCCAGTCCACTTACTTTTTCTTCCAGCAGGGTGATCAACTTGCACTTGTTGCAGGTGTAGGTCATGTTGTTCTCAGGCAAGAAAACAAACATTGCACACACCTTGCAAGTCACCACCACTGGAGAGTCTTGTCCTTCCATAGCCTCTTTTCCCTTTTAGTGTCTAGCTCTGTGATTGTTTTAGATTAGCCTGTGCCTGCTCCTCGACTCAGTAGAGGTTAAAAGCAGAGTCCCACTAGTGTGGAAGTGTGGGTTACAAGACAAATAAATGGAAAAAAGTTAGTTAAAAAAGAAAAAAAATGTTAGGGCCCTCCCCTGGCGAACTCCCCTGGCCAACTCCTGTTTGCTCCCCCTGTCCACTCGCTCTGGTCGCTCTCTCTCTGGGAGCTTGCTTGCTTCTGTACTCCCTGGACCAGCTGGAGTAGCTTGCTCTGCTCTGCTCAGCTGGGAGGTGGGAAACAGACTGAAGCTTCCTGCCCACTCAGCTGCTGGGAGTACTCAGGCCACACACACCCAATTCAGTTCGAGCTCTCAGAAGCACCTGGTGAGCTCACAGCCACTCAGAAGGATAAAGGGCAGTCCCCTGGGCTTCCTGCAGCCCACTTACCTCTTAGCCTCTGTCTCCTTTGTCTCCTTTGTCTCTTCTACCACTGCACTCCCCTGGCCAACTCCTGTTTGCGCGCTCTGGTCGCTCGCTCTCTGGGAGCATGCTTGCTTCTGTAGTCCCTGGACCAGGTGGAGCAGCTTGCTCTGCTCTGCTCTGCTCTGCTGGGAGGCGGGAAACAGACTCAAGGTTGTGCAATCTTAGAAGGGGGTGTGGCTGTGAGGGGGTGTGGCTGTGACTGTCATGAAGGGACCTTGCACTTCTGAATTTGCCAGTACGCTACTGATTGTAAGGAGCTCCAAAGGGACTTCTCCAAACTGGGAGAATGGGCATCTAAGGGCATCTCTACACCAGCCTAAAATCCTGCATTTAAAATGGGGCTTTCTGCTTCTGTTTTAAATGCAGGTTCACAGCTGACTCCCTTTACATGCTCTTCCTTTCCTCCCTCCCCTTCCCCTCTCCTTCTCCCCATATCTGAGTCTTCCATTATCTTTCATTGATCTTGCTCCTCTTTTTGCTGCTTTTACTCTTTTCACAGGGGAAACTGAAGCGGGACACAGTGGGGTAATGCGATAGCTTATTATCTGTGATCCATTTAAAAATGGAACAAAAGGCATTTAGTGCAGGAGACGCCCTGGAGGATCACGGCAGGGTCACGGAGAACCAATCTACATTACAACTTTAAACTAGTTTCAAACCTGTTTATCTAAAGGGATCCTACAGTTTCATGAGGGTACTGAGATTTCTTTGCTAGAGACCCCTGTCCCCTGCCCAAGCGGCCCCTCTTCCTAGAGCTACAATTCCCAGAATTCCTGTATTTGGTAGCCATAATTGCTAAAAACAGGTTTGAAACCAGTTTAAAGTTGTAATGTAGATTGCCCCGGAGTCATTGCAAAGAGCCCTCAAATGTCCGTGAAGGAGCAATTTCAATCGCAGGATAAAAGCTCCATGTGAAGGAGCCCTAAATGGCAAATGTGGTTCAATGTAAGTAAGTTAATGTGATGCACACTGGGGCAAAACTCCCCAACTTCGGGTATAACCTGATGAGACCTGAGGTAGCAGTGACCAAACAAGATAGAGATCTTGGGGTTGTGGTGGGCAGCTGGATTAAAATAACAGCCCAGTGTGTGCCTGCTGTACAAAACGCAGACTCCATGTTAGGCAGAATTAGGAAGGGAATTGAGAATAAAACTGCCAGTATTATACTGCCCTGATACAAATCTATGGTGCGACCACACTTACAATACTGTAAGGGGAGACTTGATGGAGGAGACATTTTTCTCCCTCTCTCATAATACTGGAACTTGGGGTCATCCCTTGAAGCTTATTGGTGGGAGATTCAGGACAGAGAGAAGGAAGCACTTGTTCACACAGCACATAGTTAAACTATGGGAGCGCTTTAAACTGCTTACTTTAGGCCTGGGCAGAGTCCTGCCAACTGAAGTCAATGTCATCAACAGCAGAGATGCTGCTCAGGGAATGAGAGAGGCTTGTTCTCTGCCCTGTCCATGCTCCTGCTACTGGCCACCCCCTCTCCTTTCCCTCTGTGTATTCTTTTGTTTTCAGAAATACTGCTGCTGCAGGCTCTCACTACTGGCTGTGTCCCCTCTCCTACCCCGCTGTATATTCTTTATTGTCTTGGATGACCCCAACATATAAGCCAGCTACTCCACTATTGTGCATGAAACAGTGCTATTGTGAATAGGAAAAAGAGGCTAGATAGCTAGTTCGTTACTGTGAAGGCTTGAAACAGCATAGTGCTGATTTTCTCAATGGGAAGAAGACCCTACAGATTCTCAAAGGGTAAATGCTTGTGAAAGGAAAGTAGTGCTAGGTGGGAAGAAGCCTGTGTGTCCAAGAAGAGAGAAGAGGGTAAGGGCCCCCCCTTGACCAGGTCACTGCCAGGTCACAGCCAGATCACAGAAATAGGCACGCCCAGGACATAAGGTGGGGGACGGGGCACACTGCAGCAAAACCTCTCTGGAGCCCCATTTAAGAAAAACAACGCACTAAAATGACTTTCTGAAAATGTGCCTTTTCCACATGGAAGCTACAGGGTGGCTGTGGATTGGCAACATAGTCATCTGTCATGAATGACCCTAATGTGCTCTCCCTCCACATTAAATGACCCATCTGGATTGGCTTAAAGTGAAGTCACTTTTTAAATTTGGTCAGTGCATTGGACAACAGATCTGTGAGAAATTCAGCATGCCTGTCACCTGGAAATTGCCAGGTCAGATTAGACAATAGGAAGAGAGGAGGGATTTAGATCCACAGGCAGAGGTTCTGGTCCCAGGCCAAAAAGTGGGGATTATTTATCCAACCCAACCCAACCCAACCCAAAACGAGCCAGAGGAAATTGTCACCAACAGCCCAAGAGCCACCTATTGCATTTGAGTAACCAGTGGGGTTTCTCCTGTTGGCCTGAATGTAGGAAATTTAAGGCACTGGGAGTAATTGATTGTAGGCATTCTCACAGGTAGTGCCAGAATGGCAGAGATGGGCATCTATATTGGAAGTGAAAACAGAGTTGTAAAATGTGCCAACCCAATCAATTGTTATAAATAGTGTATCCTTCTTCCTGTGTGTACAGAGTAGAACAATAAGGCTGTGGCTGTTATTCCTTATTTCTGTATCAACATTCCCTGACCTATTGGCTACTTTCCCAGGGTCTTGCCAATAAGTGATTTCATAAGAACATAAGAAGAACCCTGCTGGACCAGACCAAGGGTCCATCTATTCCAGCATTCTGTTCACAGAGTGGCCAACTGGCTGTTGATGGGAAACCCACAAGCAGGACATGAATGCAAGTGCAACAGCACCCTCCCACCCATGTTCCCCAGCAACAGGTGTATATAGGCACAATGCCTCTGGTACTGGAGGTAGAATATAGCCATCAGGACTAGTAGCCATTGATAGCCTTCTCCTCCAGGAATTTGTCTAACCTCTTTTTAAAGCCATCCACATTGGTGGCCATCACTATGTTTTGTGGTAGAGGACCAGTTTGTTGAAAAGGTGCTAAATCTTGCTGACCCCAACCTCACAGAGCGAAGTTGAACATTTGTTAGACTCGATGGGTTCTTCGCGGCAGCATATTTGCACCTGGCTTGAATCTTGCCCAGTTGAGCAGCAGAAGAATGTCCTAGCAGAAAGCCCGCATGAAGAACTTTTCTTTCAAATGGCGTGTCTGCCTAGAGAGAGGAGGTTGAGTAAAGTCTGCTGCAGAAAGAGCAAGAGCAAGCAAATGAGGGGAGTGGGAGTGAATGACGTGGCAGCTGGACATTGCAGCTGACCACTCCCATTGAGCAACAGCTGCTTGTATGATACAGAGCTCTGGCCAAGACTGAGAGAGACTCACGGGTCAAAAGCCAGTAGTAGAAATGAGATACTATAATAACTTGGGTAAAAGAGGAATTATCCAGCCTTCGCTTAACAGTCATGATGGAAATGGTATATGTCTGAAGGGGCGAAAGCAGGACCTCCAACAGTGAAGGCTCTTCACGAGCAGGTGTTAGCTCTCCAGCCCTCATTGGAGAAGAAGTATAAGAAAGGTCCTGTAGTAGAAAGGGGAGAATCATTAGGGTAGGGAAAGCCCACACTATAACCAGGAAGCCCATGGTGAAAGCCTGGTACATCGACGGAATTGGAAGGGTGTGGCATACAGCCACTATTGACTCCAGAAAGCAAGTCACACTGTCTGGTGCTGGGCAGGATAAATCCAGTTGGTATTCTGAGCTGATGGCATTCATTATGCCAACGGCAGTAATCTGATGCAGTGTGCATAATTACAGACTCATGAGCAGTATACAAGGGGTGGACAACATCATTTTGAAAATGAAAACAAGATGAGATTTGTGGATGTACCTGTCCTTATGGGGGAAAGACCTCTGGAAAGCAGGTGGATACATTGATCCAGCAAATAATTGTGTCAATTGGTCATGTACATGGGCATGCCTCAGAAATGACTGAGGCGTGTGCAAGTGGGCTGCAGACCACTCGGCTGAAGGTTGGAGCAGCATCTGCCCACACAGGAAGAGGGGGAAGAAATGTTCACTGTGGCTTCCTCTGCTCCTGAGAGAAATCAAGCCACATGGGAGCTATGGTACTTGGGAATGGGCTTTAAGGGGGGCATTCCTTTTCATGTGATGAAATGGCAACAGGAGATGCAGCATGGGAACCGTACCCACAAGGGAAACAAATGCCCCTCTCCAAAGCCCCACTGGGACAAATGACTTGGAACCAAATTCCCGGACAGAGGTGCCAGGAGTATTATGTGATCCCCCTTTCCCAATTCATGCCGGTACCTGACTGGCAATGGTAGATGCCTCTTCTGGTTATTTGTTGGTGAATCTGTGTCCTTAGCAAAGCACAATTCAGTGTTTACATCTTCTGGCTGGAAGGCATGAAAACCCATTCAAATCCAGTCTGCCTGTCAAATCCAGGCACAGAAGTGCAAGGACGGGCCAATGGATGGAAGACTCAATGCATGTTCTATGTTTCCCATCATCCCCAAGCATTGATTGACAAGATGAATGGGCTGTTAAAACAGCCAGCCCCAGAGCATATTCTGAAAAAGGTGCAGGACAGTTTTAGAGCAGGGTGAATCTGAATTCAACAGTCATCCTCCACTGTAGGTGCCACTAACCCCATCATGAGTATCTAACTCATGATGGGGTTAGTGGCACCTGCAATGCTTGATGGGCTGATGGCATCCCAGAGATGAGATATCCGAAGGTATGGGAAATCTAACCTTGTGGTGTAGACCAGTGAAAGCTGCACCTGACAGTGCTAGAGCAACCTTATGCCAGCCAACGATGTGGCTATGTCTGTTAGGGGGTGGGGTAGTGGAAGGGATTACAGTGCTGGGAACTGGAGTTGCAGTCCCTCAGGAGATGTGTGGATGGATTGCCCCATGGCCTGGAGCCAATCTACATGATGGACTTTGCAGAGGGAGAGCAGTCTGAGGTCTTTGCGACACATGACGTTGCCTCCAATCCTCAGCCATCCTACAGCTTCCCTCTGGAAAAGCTCTTAAAAGCATTCTTTATGAGGGTGGAAGATGCCGACCATCAATATGGAGTGCATGTAGTAGTTTAAAGTGAAGTCAATTTTTAAGCCTTGTCAGTGCATTGCACAACTGATCTTTGAGAAATTCAGCATGGCTGTCCCCTAGGAAATGGCCAGGCCACGTTAGACAATGTGAAAGGAGGAACGATTTCGATCCCAGGCCATAAAGTAGGGACTGTTTATTCAAACCCACCCAAAAGAAGCTGGAGAAAACTGTCACCAAGAGGCCAAGAGCCACCTATTAGGTGTGATTAACCAATGCTGTTTCTCCTGAAGGCTTGGCTGTAGGAAAATTAAGGCACTGGGAGTAAGTGATTGTATACCTTCTCACAGGTGGTGCCAGAATGGCAGAGATGAGTGACAACCCCACTCCTGGCATATATAAAAAAGGAGTTGAGAGGTATGTTTTTTTCAGTGTTGTCTTCATCACTGAACTTCTTCCACGCTTCGAAAGTACATAGGGACACTTGGCCAGGAAGATCTGCTGCTATGGACCCCGCCAAATTGTTGGCTTTCTTCCTGTTGCTGCTGCCATCTTTTGGTAAGAACCAGCATTTTGATGTGATGTGACCACAAACCTGGGAGGGCAGGGGGACATTCTGTATGCATCATTTTTTATTCCCCTTGCAACTGTATGTGTGAGAGTTGTGTAGCAGCTGTATGTGTCTGAGTCTGTGTGTGTGACCCATGCTACTGTCTGGAGAGATTTGCATCTGACTGTTACATTCTGATGCTCCTTTCCTTGCATATTCTTTGCGTGCAGATGGGCTGTTGTGCACGACATGTGTAATAGTAGTGCTGCAGCTAGTGCTGTGCCGAAACCCAACCTGCCCTTTCGCAACCTCTTCATTTCCCTGCGAAAGAGGATGACATTTCTCTGCCTCATTCCTTGGGATGTTGAACATTTTGGAGAAATTCTTCAGAGTGGCTGGCTTCAGTGCTGACCTTACTGCAGGTGGGTGGCAGAGGGTGTGTGTGTGCAGTGTGCTCTTTCTTTTGCCATCCCCCCAACGCGTTCTGTCCTTGCCACCTCTCCGGCAGCTTGAGCAGAAACCCTTGGAAAGCCCCCAGAGGACTAACCAGGACTTCTTCCCTCAGGCTTCCCTGTGCTGCTGCCTACAGAGTGCCTGAAAGCCGAGAGGGGCATTTCGGTCATGCTTTCTTGTTACTAAAAGCCCTTTTAACCACAATGACAATGACAACTCCTGTCTCAGCTCTCAGGCACTTAGAGGCAGCAGCACTGAGAAGCCCAAGGGAGGAATTCCTGGCTAAGTCCTCTAGGGAGCTTTCCAAGAAGCTCCAGCAGCCAGAGAGGCTGCAAGGACGGAACGGAGGGCTGGAGGGTGGGAGGTGGCGAAAGAAAGAGCACAGACGAAGACCTCAGCCACCCCCTTACACTAAGGTACCTATCAGTAAGTATCAGAGGCAGCATGCCTATGTGCAGCAGTTGCTGGGGAACATGGGCGGGCAGGTGCTGTTGCTCATGAACTATGAGTAAGCATCAGAGGAAGTATGCCTATCTCCAGCATGGGCAGGAGGGTGCCATTTCTCTCATCTCCTGCTTGTGGGTTTTCCACAAGCAGCTGGTTGGCCACTGCATGAACAGAATGCTGGACTAGATGGGCCCTTGGTCTGATCCAGCATGGCTCTTCTTATGTTCTGAGGAAGCCCTGCACCCAGAGAAATGTCTCCAACATTCTCACCCCTTCCCACAGTTTTCGGGTGCTGTTTCTTTTTGCCCCTCTCCCACAACAGATGCCCCTTCATGGATCACTGCCTTGTTGTGGCGAAGGGGCTTGCGTAACTCAGTGAAGCCATAAGGTATGCCGTGCAGGGCCACCCAAGATGGACAGGTCATGGCAGACAGTTCTGACAAAATGTGGTCCACTGGAGAAGGAAATGGCAACCCACTCCAGTATTCTGGCCAAGAAAACCCCATGGAACGTATCACAAGGCTAAAAGATATGACGCCGGAAGATGAGCCCCTCAGGTCGGAAGGTGTCCAATATACTACTGGGGAAGAGCAGAGGGTATTTCCAAGTAGCGCCAGAAAGAGTGAAGCGGCTGGGCCAAAGCCAAAAGGACACTCAGCTGTGGATGTGTCTGGTGGTGAAAAGAAAATCTGATGCTGTAAAGAACAATATTGTTTAGGAACCTGGAATGTCAGATCAATGAATCAAGGTAAGCTGGAGGTGGTCAAACATGAGATGGCAAGATTGAACATCGACATCTTGGGAATCAGCGAACTAAAATGGACAAGCATGAGCAAATTTAATTCAGGTGACCATTATATCTACTACTGTGGGCAAGAATCCCTTAGAAGAAATGGAGTAGCACTCATAGTCAATAAAAGGGTGGGAAAAGCAGTACTGGGGTACAATCTCAAAAACGATAGAATGATCTCAGTACGAATCCAAGGCAAACCATTCAACATCACAGTAATTCAAGTCTATGCCCCAACCACTGAGGCCGAAGAAGCTGAGGTTGATCGGTTCTATGAAGACCTACAACACCTTCTAGAACTAACACCAAAAAAAGATGTCCTCTTCATCATAGGGGATTGGAATGCTAAAGTAGGAAGTCAAGAAATCACCAGGATAACAGGCAGGCATGGCCTTGGTGTACAAAATGAAGGAGGACAAAAGCTAATAGAGTTTTGCCAAGAGAACACGCTGATCATAGCAAACACTTTTTTCCAACAGCACAAGAGGCGACTCTACACATGGACGTCACCAGATGGTCAATATCGAAATCAGATTGATTATGTCCTTTGCAGCCAAAGATGGAGAAGCTCTATACAGTCAGTAAAAACAAGACCTGGAGCTGACTGTAGCTCAGATCATGAGCTTCTTGTTGCAAAATTCCGGCTTAAATTGAAGAACGTAGGGAAAACCACTAAACCATTCAGGTATGACCTAAATCATATCCCTTATGAATATACAGTGGAGGTGAGGAATAGATTTCAGGGATTAGACCTGATAGACAGAGTGCCTGAGGAACTATGGACGGAGGTCCGTAACATTGTTCAGGAGGCAGCAACGAAATCCATCCCAAAGAAAAAGAAATGCAAGAAAGCCAAGTGGCTGTCTGAGGAGGCTTTACAAGTAGCTGAGGAAAGAAGGGAAGCGAAAAGCAAGGGAGAAAGGGGAAGATACATCCAACTGAATGCAGAGTTCCAGAGAATAGCAAGGAGAGACAAGAAGGCCTTTTTAAATGAACAATGCAAAGAAATCGAGGAAAACAACAGAATGGGAAAGACTAGAGATCTCTTCAAGAAAATCGGAGATCTCAAGGGAACGTTTTGTGCAAAGACGGGCATGATCAAGGACAAAGAAGGCAGGGACCTAACAGATGCAGATGAGATTAAGAAGAGGTGGAAAGAATACACAGAAGAACTATACAGGAAAGATCTGAATGTCCCTGATAGCCATGATAGTGCGGTCACTGAACTTGAGCCGGACATCCTCGAGAGTGAAGTCAAGTGGGCCTTAGGAAGCATTACTAACAACAAAGCTAGTGGAGATGACAGTCTTCCAGCTGAGCTATTTCAAATCCTAAAAGATGATGCTGTTAAAGTGCTGCATTCAATATGCCAACAAATTTGGAACACTCAACAGTGGCCACAAGACTGGAAAAGGTCAGTTTACATTCCAATTCCAAAGAAGGGCAACGCCAAAGAGTGTTCAAACTACCGCACAATTGCGCTCATTTCACATGCCAGCAAGGTTATGCTCAAAGTCCTACAAGCTAGGCTTCAGCAGTATGCGAACCGAGAACTACCGGAAGTACAAGCTGGGTTTTGAAGAGGCAGAGGAACTAGAGATCAAATCGCCAACATTCGCTGCATCATGGAGAAAGCAAGAGAATTCCAGAAAAATGTCTATTTCTGCTTCATTGACTACGCTAAAGCCTTTGATTGTGTGGATCACAACAAACTGTGGCAAATTCTTAAAGTGATGGGAGTACCAGACCACCTTACCTGTCTCCTGAGAAACCTGTACGAGGGTCAAGAAGCAACAGTAAGAACCAGACATGGAACAACCGAGTGGTTCAAAATTGGGAAAGGAGTACGACAAGGCTGCATATTGTCACCCTGCTTATTTAACTCATATGCAGAGTACATCATGAGAAACGCCGGGTTGGATGAATCACAGGTCGGAATTAAGATTGCTGGGAGAATTATCAACTACCTCCGATATGCAGACGATACCACCCTAATGGCAGAAAGCGAAGAGGATCTCAAGAGCCTCTTGTTGAGGGTGAAAGAGGAGAGTGCAAAAGCTGGTTTGAAACTCAACATTAAAAAAACGAAGATCATGGCATCTGGCCCCATCACTTCCTGGCATATGGAAGGGGAAGAAATGGAAGCAGTGACAGATTTTACTTTCTTGGGCTCCAAGATCACCGCAGACGGTGACTGTAGCCATGAAATTAAAAGACGCTTGCTCCTTGGGAGGAAAGCTATGGCAAACCTAGACAGCATAGTAAGAAGCAGAGACATCACCTTGCTGACAAAGGTCTGTCTAATCAAAGCTATGGTTTTCCCAGTAGTAACGTATGGCTGTGAGAGCTGGACTATAAGGAAGGCTGAGCGCCGAAGAATTGATGCTTTCGAACTGTGGTGCTGGAGAAGACTCTTACGAGTCCCCTGGACTGCAAGGAGGTCAAATCAGTCAATCCTAAAGGAAATCAACCCTGAGTGCTCATTGGAAGGACAGATACTGAAGCTGAAGCTCAAATACTTTGGCCACCTAATGCGAAGAGAAAACTCTCTGGAAAGGACCCTGATGCTGGGAAAGACTGAAGGCAAAAGGAGAAGGGGACAGCAGAGGATGAGATGGCTAGATAGCATCACCGATGCAATGAATATGAACTTGAGCACACTCCGGGAGAGAGCGCAGGACAGGAAGGCCTGGCGTGCTATGGTCCATGGGGTCACGAAGAGTCGGACACGACTGAACGACTGAACAACAACAACAACACAACAGATGGTCGAGAATTAATAATTTGAAAAGTTCAGCACAGTGCTAGCTGAAACACATTTCAAATGCTCATGTGGGACTTCTCATGGAGCCTGTGCTTTTTGCTTCATGAAGCAAAGAAGAAGTGGCATCCCCATCTCCCAGTGACCCGCTTGCTGCACAGCACCAGTCAGACAGTCATTCCTCCCCCCACCCCGCCTTATGGTGCCACTTGAAGCAAGTCTCTTCAGCCTGCTGGCACAATTGACCCTGCTCCTGAACTGGACTTTCAAATAGGGCATTTGAGTTTTGACATCCATGGGTGTTATGTCTTTATTAGGCCAACCAAAAGATCACCAAAAATGTACAAAAAAACTTCTTCGCCCCAAATAACGTCCGCTCAGATGCAAACAACATGACTTCAACATCAATTAAGGGTTTCTTCTCCCCCCACCCCACCCCCTGCTCTTTGGAATACCTGGCCAGATCTGGAGATCTCAAAAGCTTATACAGTTCTTGGTTTGCCTAGTAAAGGTTTTGTACTCAACAAAAAACATTCACTAAATAAACATATTACACTAATACGTTTTTTGGATTTTGCATATGACCAACATAGCTACATTTGTTTTTTTGTGTGTGTCATTTGGACAATACCAAATTGAGTAGCCATTCAACAGTGAGAATTTGAACTGGAAGAAGGGGATTTTATACCACCAGAAGATGGGACTTGATTCTCTGAGAGTTCCCCCCCTCCAGTAATATGAATTTTGGAATTTTGCTTATGGCCAACATGGCTATTTTGCTTTCTGAGTTGAAGCTCTTAAGGGCACAATCCTCTGCAGAAAAAAGTCCTACCTGGCTGGCTGGGGTGGGCTGGGAGTTGTAGGACTTTTTTTTCTGTCTGAACATGCATAGGACTGTGCCCTTAATCACTAAAGGCAGGTATTACATTTATCTGTGTTTTTCAACACCAAACGATCACACAGGAAACCCATATGAGAAATATCTCTCTGCCCATCTCCTTGAGTTATTTGGGGGAGTGATTTTGGAGGTACTGAAATACTCTGCTTTAGAGCATTGGCACCCCTCTCCGTTGGACAGTAAGTATCCTTGGTCTGTGTTGCAGTGTCAGCATCCCGTAAGCGGATCGTTGGAGGCCAGGAATGCGACGAGACTGGGCATCCTTGGCTCGGACTGCTCTATTCCTCCGGAGAACACATGTGCTCTGTAGTATTGCTCAATCATGACTGGGTGGTCAGCACTGCTCATTGCTTCATCAGGTGAGGAGTGTTACAGTGCCAGCGAACATGTTTGGAATCCGATTCCAGATCTTGGGAAATGCTTCAGGTTCAATCTTTCCTTTAGCGATCATGGCATGTATTTTGAAGGGATCCCCCCCACCCCCCTTGAGTGCCACTCTTTGCTTTTTCATGTGGAAAAGTTACATCGAAGTACATTTCTGTACAACTTTTCCAAGTATGAATCCAGGGCAGGCTCACTACAGGAATGCACGGTCCCGCTGTTAGGGGCTTTCCCAGACCAGTTACATGGGTCAACAGTTCTGATGTCACTTTCCCATAAGAAGTCGCTAGGGCTGTGCAACACTTTGGTCCGAATCCCGAAGCAGATCACTGTGATTTGGACCTAAGTGGTCAAGTTCTGGAGCAGGTCCAGATTGGGCCAAGCCACCCGAAGTTGGTTGGAATCGACCCAAAGTGCTCCGGGCTGCTTTGGCCCAATCCAGGCAGCCGCCCACCAGCTGCGCAAGCCCCCTCCTCCTTACCTGGACCTGCCTGTAACATTGCATAGATGGTCCCTTTACAGCCGCAAGCGATGCAAGACTGAGGGGAGACAGGATAGCTCTCTTCAGGTACTTGAAAGGCTGTCACAGAGAGGGAGGCCAGGATCTCTTCTCGATCATCCCAGAGTGCAGGACACAGAATAATGGGCTCAAGTTCCAGGAAGCCAGATTCTGGCTGAACATCAGGAAAAACGTCCTGACTGTTAGGGCAATACAACAATGGAACCAATGACCTAGAGAGGTGGTGACTCTCCCACACTGGAGGCATTCAAGAGGAAGCTGGACAGTCATCTGTCAGGGATGCTTTGACTTGGACTCCTGCATTGAGCAGGGAGTTGGACCTGATGGTCTTATAGGCCCCTTCCAACCCTACTATTCTATGATTTCATTAATGGAAGAAGAAGAGTTGCCATTTTTAAAGAACATGGCAACTCCCTCCAAGACAGTGACGGCCGCAGGCGCTCTGGATCGGTCCATGTAAGGAGGAACAGGGGGCGCGTGTGATTGGGTGCGGGGTGGTCGCACGGCTGGGCTGAGGGCCCGCTTCCGTTGTCCAGATCTTGATTCGGATCCAGAGGCCAAAGCAGGTCAACCTGGATCTGGACAGGGTCTAGGTGGATTGGGACCAACTTGGAAGCTACAAATCAGCCCCTGAAGAGGGCTGGGGGATCCCTGCAGAGCACTAGAAAAAAATTGCCCCAAACGTTCTATCTTTAGCAGTTAAGTTGACATCTTTTTACGACAGGAGTGGCGAAATTCTTTCAGCCTGCCAGCCAAACGCAATTTCAGAGAAGCTCTTGGGGCCCCATTCTGGTGGTTCACAGCGCCAAAAGCAAAGGGGGATGGACCAAAGGGGATGGGGTGGAGCCGAGGTTATCCCTGAAAATTAACCCGTTCTAGCTTTGAGCTCTTACCGCCGGTAACTAAGCCTTAGGGGGGGCGTTTCAGCCTTTCAAAATGAGAGGAAAACTGCACAAAAGCCAGGAAAACCCCAACAAATTGGCGGTGAAAGGAAAGGGCAGGTGGCCTTCTGGGGAATCCCTGAGTGCCAGAGTGGGACCTCTGGAGGGCCAGATTTGGCCCTTGAGTCTGAGGTTCCCCACCCCTGATTTAGGGGGAGATTGACAGCCATGCTCAGCAGTGAGTCCCATGTAGGGATGTTAGAGAATTCCGCCACGGATCCCAGGGGGGCCGAATTCCAGTGAATTCGGCCCCCCGGAATCCGTGGTAGAACGGAGCCCACTGTCCCTCCACCCCGCGAAACGGAGTCTACCTGGCTGCGGCTCCGGCTGCGGCTTCAGCTCTGGCGGCGGAGGCAGAGGCGGCGGCTCTGGCTGCTGCCGGGCTGGTGCGGACGCAAATGGCATCCTGAGTAGGGGATGCCATTTGCGTCCCTATGGTAGCCCGTGATAGGCTACGTAAATATTTACGTAGCCTATCACGGATAAAAGAGGAATGCAAATGGCGTAGGGGACGCCATTTGCGTTTATCACGGGCTACCATAGGTACGCAAATGGCGTCCCCTACTCAGGACGCTATTTGCGTCCGCACCAGCCTGGCAGCAGCTGGAGGCCCCACTGTGGGTTGGCCCGGCCGGCGGCTCTGCGGCCTGGCCGCGGAGCAGAGCCGGCCGGGCAGGATTCTGGGCGGGAGGAACGGATCGCCTCCCCCCACCTGTGGAACCCGGCGGAGCCAGGTAAGCAGGGTTTCGTACACCCCTAGTCCCATGGCACCACCTCCAGGCCAGAGGCCAGGACAAATGTCCGTTGCAAGCGATAATGTCGTCAACTTGCCCATCTGGGCCTTGCATTGAGAGACCTCTGAGCTCTTTGCTGTGATTCTTGTAGTGACGAAGTCCAGATAGGTCTTGGAGTGCACAACAGAGACATGCCAAGAGGGGATGAACAGTGGAGAGTCGATGAGAAAAAAATATGCTACCCTGATACCAACAGCACCACTTCAGAGAGCACCTGCTCCATGAGTACTGACATCATGCTGATCAAATTGAACAGCCCTGTTGACTACAATGAGCGCATTTCCCCCCTCAGCCTGCCCAACACCACTGCCTCTGCGGGAACAAATTGCACTGTAATGGGTTGGGGCACAATGACATCTCCTAACGGTAAGAACCACGGCTACACATGGTTGTCTGCACAATGAGGCCTTTGCCAGAACCCAGACCAGGCTGAGGGCCTCACTGCGTGGTGTTAGAAATGGGTGGGTTGGATGATTGCTGCCCCATGGATGTGGAAAGAACTTTCTGAGGCGTTGCCTTTGCCTCACCCAAGGGGTCCCAAGGGCTTTGGGTTGGTGGGCACCTTTGGAATTTGGGGAGACTGCAAAACACAAATCCACGCTTTTGAACCCCAGTCAAGGTGGTGTTGCGGGCAGCCCTTCACGCTGCAGCATAGCAGCCTTGTTTCATGTTTAAAAACTGTAAACAATGAAATAAAAGCCAGGAGGGGCAGGGAGCCTGGCAGGCACCAGTAGAGGTCTCCATGTGAACCTTGGTGCCCAGTGCTACCATAATGAAGACCCCAGCTCGCTAATATCACGGGCGCAAAGGAGACATGTTCACACTGGGCCCAATATACAGGAGCCAAGCTGACAGGTGAGCAGGTACACTCTCTCTCTCTCGTGCGCGCGTCGCGCACGCACACGCACACACACCGGTGATCTTATAATTGTATAAGACCTTGCTTTCTTTTCAGCCCCAAATCAAAACATTCATGGCCAGCTCTACAGGATGGCGAAATCATGAGGGTAGCGCCATGCGCATTGACAAAAAGGGGAAACGCATCACCGACAATGAAATAAGAGGACACGATCTGCATTAAATTCGCACATGCCAGTGTATATGTATAGGACCGTATTTAGAAAGAATTATTGTAATTTATATAGGAGCACAATATATCACATGATAATGGGGAAGATTGTGACTAAGTGACCTGTGTGCCTTGCTCAGTCTGCTGTCCAGATGTTAATAGTTGATAGGCAACTCCAGGGCCCCTTCTGGCTCCCGCTTCTTAGGGTTCTTTATCTTTGAACCAGACTTGGACTGGACAGCCCTTCAAAGAGGGAACACCTTGAAATGGAGGACTGCCCTCTGTAAAGAAGGACACCGGGCCACCAGAATAGGTCAGGCATTTGTCATTTCACCAAAACAGGCAAAGGCCCCAGTTCTCCAACAAGGTACTCTTTGCACAGGGCACCTGAACACACAGGTGAAAGCACAGGAAGGGTTCTGGGCTGCACATCTTTCCTCTTGCAGGTTCAGTTGGCCCATTTGACAGGCCTTGCTCGAAGTCCCTAACCATCCTGGAAGTGGCATTTCACGTCGCCAGATTTTTTCACACAGCTCCTCCCAGACACAGCAGAATCGATCCCTTGCAAACATCTTGCTAGACCACCTTGTCCTTTCTTTGGTTTTCAGAGACTTTTCCAGCTTTTCCTCATTGTGTTGACATCGAACTATTCGATAATCACAGGTGTCGTGTTGCTTACCGGTAGTGGAGAAGGTCTAACAGGAAGTTATGTGCAGGAATCTGGGCAGGAGGCAAAGATTCATGCAAGGTAAGGAGCTTACCCATGTGGGCAGGATTCCGTAGGAAGGGCGGTCGGCTCCCAGAGACATGAGAGCAAAGCAGGCCAAGACGTTGAGCTGGTGATTCCTTCTTGAAGCCCAAATTCTAGCTAAGCTACAGTGGCCCAGGCCTAGCCCTTCTGCATTAACAATAACAATAAAATGCATCTCCGCAAATGAGGCAAAGATGACACCAATGGGCATGTGCTACTGTATATGATCTTGGAATTGTTGTCGATCACAAGCTGAATATGAGCCAACAATGTGATATGGCTGCAAAAAAATCCAATGCTATTTTGGGCTGCATTCATAGAAGCATCACTTCCAAATCCCGGGAAGTACTAGTTCCCCTCTACTCAGCACTGGTTAGGCCTCCTCTGGAGTACTGCGTCGAGTTCTGGGCACCACATTTTAAGAAGGATGCAGACAAACTGGAGAGGGTTCAGTGGAGGGCAGCAAAGATGATCGGGGACTGGAAACAAAGCCCTATGAGGAGAGACTGAAAGAACTGGGCATGTTTAGCCTTGAGAAGAGAAGACTAAGGGGAGATAGGATAGTGCTCTTCAAGTACTTGAAAGGTTGTCACAGAGAGGAAGGCCAGGATCTCTTCTCGATCATCCCAGAGTGCAGGACACGGAATAATGGGCTCAAGTGACAGGAAGCCAGATTCCAGCTGAACATCAGGAAAAACTTCCTGACTGTTAGGGCAATACAACAATGGAACCAATTACCTAGAAAGGTGGTGACTCTCCCACACTGGAAGCATTCAAGAGGAAGCTGGACAGCCATCTGTCAGGGATGCTCTGACTTGGATTCCTGCATTGAGCAGGGGGTTGGACTCGATGGCCTTGTAGGCCCCTTCCAACACTACTATTCTATGATTCTATGTAAATTAAAATCTGCCTAATATAGCATAGTGCATGCCAAAGTAGCGTAGTGCACTATAAGGTAAATTAGTATACTATGCTAATTGCATAGTAGCATTGTATATATTTCAGCTTAATAATGCTATACATATATAGTGTATTTTAATGGTCTTTAATTTTTGTGAACCGCCCAGAGAGCTTCAGCTATGGTGTGTCATGGAAATGTAATAAATGAAAATAAATGAAATATACATAATGTACATAAAGCATAGTAATATACATTATACCTATGTATAGTATAGATGCAAATTTGGAAATACTAACTATAATTTAAATAGAAGGACATCTCACTATAATGGGGAAGACTGACCAGGTGAGCTGTGTGCCTGCTCAGTCTGCTGCCCAGGTGCTAACTGTGGAGGGGCAACTTCGAGGCCCAGCTGCCCTCCCTTCTTATGGTTCCTTATGTTTAGGACTTGGACTGCAGCCATTCAAACGGAGGAAACCTTCAGAAAGAGGACTGTCCTCTGACATCTCTTCAAGTAGAGGACTGTCTTCTGGAACGGAGGACACCTGGCGACCTGACTGTGGCACTACCATTCTCCTGTTACAAGACACAGTCCCAAAGAGACGCATAGACATGGTTATGAGTACTAAACCTGGCAAGAAGGTGTTGTATTCAGGCAGAGACTGAACAATAGCTATTAAGACAACCTGAACAGGATCTAGAAAATTGCTGGACTATATAATCTGGTTGTTTTGGAGAAAGGAGGGGAGAAGGGCAACTACTAAATGGTTAAGAAAAGAGCTTCATGAACCATTGTAACGACAATTTCCAGTCCATTACACAGAGTTGCATCATGCCTTCTGCAAACATGTACACTATACATTTTGTCGCGTATTAACCTTCCTTCACTCCACATACATATGTACACCACAATTGAAACCAGACTAACATAGAAGAAAAATGTGATATACTAGTGGCAAACAGATTAGTCAAGTGTCAATTCTTATGTAGCCAAAACAGCATCATCCAGGCATGAGGGTGAAGGATTAACAGTGTGGGAGAACCCCAAGGTTTGCAAAAAACCCCCAAAAACATTTTAATCCCCCCCTAAGGTGGTCAGGAGGGATAAAAAACCCTGCAATGTTCGTTTTCCTCTGCCACCGCCACTCCTTCCCTAAATCCCAAATGCCTTTGTGGCACTGTAGTACTGGCATGTAGAGTGGGTTTTGTTTTTTGTTTTTTACCACCCTTGCCTACTCCCTCTGTGGCCTGGAGAAACAAGAGATGAACAACCCACAGTTCTGGGTTCGCACGTAACAATAATCCATGATTGAAGCAACCTAGATTTCACAACCCAACACCAAACCATGGGTTTACTTCCTGGATTGTTTGTAGTTAACCAACCATGGTTTGTTAGCATGGCTGAGTTCACACATCATGACAACCCAGGATGAAATAAACCATGGGTTAGCATTATATCTGAGCCAGGTCACTATCGTTGTCCAATCCATAACTATATTTAATAGTGTGTTCTGTTCTCTCAATAGCGTGATTCCGGTGGACCCCTCCTCTGTGGTGGAGAATTCCAGGGGATTGTATCTACAGGGGGATACCCTTGTGCTCTACCACGGGAAGCCGGCATCTATACCAAGGTCCACAGCTATCTCAACTGGATCCAGAGTATTATTCAATAAAGTAGAGATGGCCCTGGTCCCTCCAAGAACGGCTTACCAGTAGAAATTGCTTGAGTCACATCAATGGAGGGGCGTGGGGTGGGAACCTACTACCCAATGGCTCTTTTTGATCATGCCTTAGGCCACAAATCTAGGCACATTTCTTCCTGGCACTGAGAATCACTGAACACAGTGGGACTCACTTTGGAGTACATGTGCACAGGATGGGACTGTGAGACACGATGAGCTTTTCTACATGAGGCATTTATTGTGTGCTCATCATTCCTTACTCATGGTGGTTTAGAGATTCTTTAGACAATGTGATGACCCTCCAGTTTCACTTCTGTTTTTAAGAGCACATAAAAAAGAGAATGGGGAAAATGGAGTATTATTTCTGGAAGCAAAAGAAATGCTTTTTCCTATAGAATGTAGAATGGCAAAAATGGAAGCAAAAGAATTTTTTTTTTTTTGGTAGTTGCGCAATTGCGTAATTCTGCTATAGCACAGCACCACCTAGAGGTTTTGCAGTGGTAAAGCAGAATAGGAAATCCCTTTGTGTTGAGCTTGGATCTCAGTTCTATGACAAAACCAAAGTAGATAGCAAGAATTAACAGGCTTGTGTAGAAAAGCTCCATATTATTGCAACCTTACATCCCGATAGGATGCATGTTTAATTCATAGTAAGTCTCACTAAAGTGAATGAGAGACCTATTCCCAAGTGAAAGAGCATGGGTTTATGGTCTTGCTCATGTATAACAAGAATCTCAGGATGGCCATTTCCTACCTAAGCATGAGGAAGCTTCTGATTTCCCAATGGTTTCTGTGTGAATTCCCAGCTCTGAAAGCTAACAAATGGGAAAGTAAAATAAAAGACTCCATCATTTCTAAAATCTCATAATTTCAGCTATAGGGTAATATAGAAGTGAAATAAATAAATAAATAAATACTTCAAGTATCTATCTCTTGTTTTCTTATTGTGTGTGTTTGACAGTACTGGCAATTGAATATAGGGCCTTTCCCCTCTACCAGTGTCAATCCCTGTGGGGCTTGATCTTATCTTTAAAAATAGAAGCTTGATGAAGGAAGAATGGCTGATTAGTCACCTTCCATACACCAGAGCAGAGGGCCAGCCCTTTCTCTCAGGAGTTATTCATGGAGAGGAGGGCTTAGCTCTGGGGCGTTGATCCTGAAGTCAGCAGGGCAAGTCTGAATGCCCTCCTAGGTGGCACTGGGAGACTCTCTGAGAATTTGAAAACTAGGACAGCAGACGGCAGGCTAAGCCACTACCTTCCTCCATTATGTGGCTACTAGTCCTGATGCTACCTCCAGTATCAGAGGCATTATGCTTATGTACACCGGTTGCTGGGGAACATGGGTGGGAGGGTGCTCTTGTGCTCATGTCCTGCTTGTGGGTTTCCCACTGACAGCTGGTCAGCCACTGTGTGACCAGAATGCTGGACTAGATGGAGCCTTGGGCTGATGCATCATGGCTTTCCTGATGTTGGGTTTGGTTTTTTTTGGCTGAGGATGTTTTACATAAAGGCAGAAGTGGCACCCCCTACCTATGCTCTGAAGTGGCACAGATCACTTTACTACCTGGGGCGTCTATGGCCTCATTCTGCTGCCTGTGTCGAGAGCAGGCTTTAGTTTCCACATTCTGCAAAATTATTTGATTGCTGCACTTTTGCCAGAGCGGAAAGGACCGTACAGCTCTTTCCCAATACAGAAGGAAACCCCAATTACAATGGACGTGCTATGCACTGTATGCATGTTTGGGAGTATGCAAATACTATTATCGTTGTCCTCCAGCAAAGGAGATCGTTACTTTGTCGTGGTGCTGGAGCTTGAGCACCTCAATGACATCATGAGCTAAACCGTGAAGGGACACCCAAGATGGGAAGGTCAGAGAGGTCAGACTAAATACGATCCCTGGGGAAGGAAATGGCAACCCACCCCAGTATTCTTGCCATGAAAACTAAATGGATCAGTACAACCAGAGATATGTCGGTATACCATTGGAAGATGGGACTCCCAGGTCGGAAGATGGTCAAAATGCTACTGGGGAGGAACAGAGGATAAGTTCAACTAGCCCCAGATGTGATGTCGGAGCTAGCTCAAAGCCGAAAGGACAGCTAGCAGCCGATGGTGCTGGTGGTGAACGATGAATCCGATGTTCTAAAGATCAACACACCATGTTGTTGTTTATTCGTTCAGTCACTTCCGACTCTTCGTGACTTCATGGACCAGCCCACTCCAGAGCATCCTGTTGGCACACACACCATAGGAACCTGGAATGTAAGATCTATGGGCCAGGGCAAATTGGATGTGGTTATTGGGGAGATGTCAAGATTAAATATAGACATTTTGGGTGTCAGTGAACTGAAATGGACTGGAATGGGCCACTTCACATCAAATGACCACCAGATCTACTACTGTGGACAAGAGGAGCACAGAAGAAATGGAGTAGCCTTCATAATTAATAATAAAGTGGCTAAAGCAGTGCTTGGATACAATCCAAAAAATGACAGAATGATCTCAATTCAAATTCAGGGTAAGCCATTTAACATAACAGTGATCCAAATATACGCTCCAACCACAGATGCTGAAGAAGCAGAAGTAAATCAGTTCTATGAGGATCTGCAGCACCTACTGGATAGTACGCCAAAAAAAGATGTTATTTTCATTACAGGAGACTGGAATGCTAAGGTGGGTAGTCAAACGACACCTGGAATTACAGGCAAGCATGGTCTGGGAGAACAAAATGAAGTGGGACATAGGCTGATAGAATTTTGCCAAGACAACTCACTGTGCATAACAAACACTCTCTTCCAACAACCTAAGAGACGACTTTATACATGGGCTTCACCAGACGGTTGACACCGAAATCAGATTGACTACATCCTTTGTAGCCAAAGGTGGCGGACATCTATGCAGTTGGTAAAAACAAGACCTGGAGCTGATTGTAGTTCAGATCACGAACTTCTTATTGCACAATTTAGAATCAGACGAAAGAGAATAGGGAAGACCCACAGATCAGTTAGATATGAACTCACGAATATTCCTAATGAATATGCAGTGGAGGTGAAGAATAGATTTAAGGGACGAGATTTAGTAGATAGGGTCCCGGAAGAACTATGGACAGAAGGTGGCAACATTGTTCAGGAGGTGGCAACAAAAAACGTCCCAAAGAAAAAGAAAACCAAGAAGGCAAGATGGCTATCCACTAAGACACTGGAAGCAGCCCAAGAAAGAAGGAAAGCAAAAGGCAACAGTGATAGGGGGAGATATGCCCAATTAAATGCAAAATTCCAGAGGTTAGCCAGAAGAGATCAGGAATTATTTTTAAACAAGCAATGCGCGGAAGCGGAAGAAGATAATAGAATAGGAAGGACAAGAGACCTCTTCCAGAAAATTAGAAACATCGGAGGTAAATTCCAGGCAAAAATGGGTATGATCAAAAACAAAGATGGCAAGGACCTAGCAGAAGCAGAAGAGATCAAGAAAAGGTGGCAAGAATATACGGAAGATCTGTATAGGAAGGATAATAATATCGGGGATAGATTTGACGGTGTGGTCAGTGAGCTAGAGCCAGACATCCTGAAGAGTGAGGTTGAATGGGCCTTAAGAAGCATTGCTAATAACAAGGCAGCAGGAGATGATGCTATTCCAGCTGAACTGTTTAAAATCTTGCAAGATGATGCTGTCAAGGTGATGCATGCCATATGCCAGCAAATTTGGAAAACACAAGAATGGCCAACAGATTGGAAAAAATCAACTTATATCCCCATACCAAAAAAGGGAAGCACCAAAGAATGTTCAAACTATTGAACAGTGGCACTTATTTCACATGCCAGTAAGGTAATGCTCAAGATCTTGCAAGGTAGACTCCAGCAATTCATGGAACGAGAATTGCCAGATGTACAAGCTGGGTTTCGAAAAGGCAGAGGAACTAGAGACCAAATTGCCAATATCTGCTGGATAATGGAGAAAGCCAGGGAGTTTCAGAAAAACATCTATTTCTGTTTTATTGACTATTCTAAAGCCTTTGACTGTGTGGATCATAACAAATTGTGGCAAGTTCTTGGTGGTATGGGGATACCAAGTCATCTTGTCTGCCTCCTGAGGAATCTGTATAATGACCAAGTAGCAACGGTAAGAACAGACCACGGAACAACGGACTTAACGGACTTGTTTAAGATTGGGAAAGGAGTACAGCAGGGTTGTATACTCTCATCCTACCTATTCAACCTGTACGCAGAACACATCATGCGACATGCTGGGCTTGATGAAGCCAAGGCTGGAGTTAAAATCGCTGGAAGAAACATTAACAATCTCAGATATGCAGATGATACCACTTTGATGGCTGAAAGCGAGGAGGAGCTGAGGAACCTTCTGACGAAGGTGAAAGAAGAAAGTGCAAAAGCTGGGTTGCAGTTAAACCTCAAAAAACCCAAGGTTATGGTAACCAGCTTGATTGATAACTGGCAAATAGAGGGAGAAAACGTGGAGGCACTTTGTCTTTCTAGGCGCCAAGATTACTGCAGATGCTGACTGCAGCCAGGAAATCAGAAGACGTTTACTTCTTGGGAGGAGAGCAATGACAACTCTTGATAAAATAGTGAAGAGCAGAGACATCACACTGACAACAAAGGTCCGCATAGTGAAAGCAATGGTATTCCCCATAGTAACCTATGGCTGCGAGAGCTGGACCATAAGGAAGGCTGAGCGAAGGAAGATAGATGCTTTTGAACTGTGGTGCTGGAGGAAAATTCTGAGAGTGCCTTGGACTGCAAGAAGATCAAACCAGTCCATCCTCCAGGAAATAAAGCCAGACTGCTCACTTGAGGGAATGATATTAAAGGCAAAACTGAAGTACTTTGGCCACATCATGAGAAGACAGGATACCCTGGCGAAGATGCTGATGCTAGGGAAAGTGGAAGGCCAAAGGAAGAGGGGCCGACCAAGGGCAAGATGGATGGATGATATTCTGGAGGTGACGGACTCGACCTTGGGGGAGCTGGGGGTGGCAACGGCCGACAGGAAGCTCTGGCGTGGGCTGGTCCATGAGGTCACGAAGAGTTGGAAGTGACTGAACAAATAAACAACAACATTATTGTTGTCATCATCATCATTAGAATAATGTTTATTTTGGAATTAGAGTGGCCACATGTATCCTACTTCGAAGAGGGCAGTCCTCTATTTGAAGAGCAGTCAAAGGACAGTTCTCTATTGGAAAGCAACTTCTATTTCAGGGGTGTTGAACCTCCTTCAGCCCAATGTCCGAAATTCCATTTTGAGGAAGCTCTCAGGGGCCACTTTCCAGTGCAGGGTGGGGCCAAAGCCCAAAGGGGCGGGGACAAACTTCAAAAAATACCAACTTGTTTTAGCTTAAAGTTTGTGCTGCCAGTAACTAAGCCTTAGGAGTGGCACTTCGCCCTTTTAGAATGGGTGGAAACTGCAGAAAGCCAGGAAACCATCAAAGATTGGTGGTCAGGGACAAGGCAGTGCATTCATTTGGAGAGCCCTGGAAGTCCAGATTGGGCCCCTCAGCCTGAGGCTCTGCCCCCCGGTCTATCTGAAGGGCGGTCCGGTCCAAGTCCAGTTTAAAGAAAAAGAACGTTAAGAAGGGAGAGCAGGAGAGGCCTTGAAGTTGCCCATCAGCATTTAGCACCTGGAACTGATCTTCATGGAAATGGAATGAGAAGAGCTTTCTGGTTATAACCGGATTTCATGAAATTGCTTTGGCCTGTCAGCAGGACACAAAGCAAAAAAAGCAGAGTATACGCTACCTAAGAACCTGCTTGCCCAGGTCACACAGCACTTGAAACTTTGCTGTTGGGTGGGTGGACTCCAGGGAGTGGAACTGAACATCCTCAGTCCCATCGGTGCTGCTCAGTGAATGAGAGAGGCTTGTTTCCCACCTCTGGCCATGCTTTCCTGCTCAGGGAAGTTTAATGGAAGCGCTGAATTAAGCCTGTGTAGTTTACCCCACACCTCTCCCCTCTCATCCATCATTAGGATATCGTGAATGCTTAAAGCAGTGCTACTGCACTATTCTGATGGGAAAACAGGCTACAAACTGTGAATGGATAAAGCAGCTACTGGGCTATTGCGAATGCCTGAAAGAGCACAACTGCAGGGCTGCTGCAGATTGAGGACAGTGTCATCTGCCGCAAACAATCCTGATGTGCTGTCGCTTTGCACTAAATCAGCCATCTAGATTGGGCCCTGGACATCACATTGAGTGAGGAACACAGGACATTTTATCACAGGTGAGATGTATTATATTTCTCTTTAAATGACAGTAATGATTTCTTAAGTTGCATCCATATGGTGTGGGTTTGCATCCATCTAATAAATCAGGAAATTAAAATTTTAGGCAAATATAGCTTTTGTGGCTACCCTGCTTGGAATGCAGGTGCCCCTTCAAAAACAAACTTCTATGTCATCCCTTCAAACACTCCCTCGTATAGCTGTTTTCTAGAGGTCTGAACTGAAGTCGACCATGTAGACAAATAAACTCTCTTCGGGTCTGGAGCCCAAGGGTGACTTTGCCTGCTATCTTTTCTGGATTCTGTATCTGATTGGATTGAAAAGGGAGAGTAGAGTTTTCTAGGAAAAAGAGGGGATGCTGACTTGGGAAGGTGTGGATGACAAGGAGAAACCCCTCCTGGGGTCAGCTCCACCCTTTAAATCTTGGGCATCCCCTTGTGAAGTCAGTAATGTGAAGTGCTTTCCCCTTTTGTTTTAAAAAAAATTCTTTATAGTGCTATAGCGCTATTCCGATGAAGCTACTGACAGCTGCTAGGACATCATGTTCCTGTTCCATTCCCTCCACATTGTACTGCTCGTATCTGATGTTTTCACTAAATTCCCCATCATTCATACATATATATATATATATATATATATATAGTTTTAATCACATGTTTTCAGTGCAGTTAATGAGTATATAAAATATTACAACTTTGTCAACTAAAAAACACATACATTACATAGCAAATCCAACGACAGTTAACAGGAATCACAGGAGTTTCAATATATTAATAATGTTTTATTCATCCACAGAAGTTCATCAGAACTGCTAGAACTGCAGCACCTATTATGTGAAAATCAAAGTATTGGGAGATCCCAACACAGATCTCCTATATAACAGGCACTGTGGACCTCAGGGCCAAGGACCACATTATGTTATCGATCCATTTTTTAAAAAACAAACAAACCCATGCTTAAATTAGCGCCTGTTATTTTGAAGCAATAACAGCTCTGGGATCCAAACCCAGAACATGCTCCCCACCCAGATTTAGGCTGGTTTCCTAATGAAAATGAAAACCACTCCCCCCAGGCTGCCATTTGTCCTCAAAGGTGCTGCAAGCAATATCTTTGGGGGCAAATAGCAGTACCGGGGGGAGGGATTGTAAATTGGCATGGGCCCTTGATCCTGACCAAAGCACATCCTAGAATATGGCCTAATATATGCTTTTTCATCAAAATAAGCCTGGCCAGTTTAAATGAAAGCAAGTTATTCTAAACGTAAGTGGATTTGGTAAAGCAATGCATGGTTTGGTCCTCAGTTTGCACTGTTTACAATTCACTGAACAATTTTTCTTCTTTGCCTTTTGCTCTCATGTACCGGCACTGCCACCATCAGGTCACCTTAAACTGTAATATCACATTTTGCCTACAGTTTATGCCAGAAGGCAGAGCTGTTGTTTATCTTCTTCTTACATTCCTCTCCAATTTTCTTACCCGTATATTCCAATTAGGGGCCCCTACTGAGCCCACTGTCCTATATTTCTTTGGGTTGGTACTTAGAGCGGACATATTGAAATTAATGGGTCTACTCTAAGTATGACAACGGATGCTTCCAGACAAGGGTTTGCCTTTGGGTAAAACTACACATTACATTGATTATGAAGTGTGCAGCTGAGACCAATATTTATTTTTACTCTAGAGCAGGTGTGTACAGCCCCAATTTGGATTGGGACCACAGTGTTCTAGGAGAGGAGAATTAACCCTTCCCCACCCCAGCTGTTCGCATCCCAAAATCACTCACACACACACACACACACACACAAACACACCGGTGAAAAAAAAGAGGTGAGAGGGAAGGTCAGCTGCAAGGAGCTGAGGATTACCTTCATCCTCCTTTTGCAGTGAAACCTGATCATTGTCCATCCATGACAGCAGGGACAATGCCTCTCCCAGAAATGGGAAGTGGGGTCTTTGCTTTGCTTTGTAGACCCAGACTTTTTCTACCAATCCACAGGGACTCTGCAAGGACTATTTCAAGAACTCAGCAGCCCTGGGGCGCAGTGCTCCAGCATGGTGCTTGTGGAGGGGCCCTGCCCAAAGGGCACTGCCAGAGGGGTGTTGCCGCTTTGGAGGGGCCGCTTTGGGAGAGAGCAAGGGGCTATGTTCCACATTTTGCTTCATGCCTGCAGCTGTTTATAGACGGAACCAGGTTAGGAGACTGAAACATCTCAGACCTTTGTAATCCGGCTGGGAGATAATTAAACATGGAGATTTAAGAAAATTCATTATGGAGCTCATTTTTAAATCTCAAAGTTTATTGTACTGGCCAAGGACCATGGCAAATACATCAAAAGAAAAGAATATACAGAAGCACAAAAATGTCAACATTATGAAATAATGCAGATGAATTATGAGTTACCATCTGCAAGCTCAGCTTTAACTTAACATTCTGAATCTCCAAGGCACTTTATGGCAATTTTGTCTCATTCTCTCTTCCTAATCTTTTTTGCTGTCAAGGCAAAGAAAGCCACTTTGTGGTGTCAAATAGCAATTCATGTCACTCAAAAGAAAGTGAACTGTTTCCACAAGGGCGTTGCTACATCCATCAATTAGCAAGGGTTTCAAGAATCTCTGTCTCTTTGGTCCGAATACAGGGGCAGATTAGCATGTAATGTACAATGTTTTGCACTTGATGTTGGCCACAGATACATAACCTACATCAAATGGCACCTTTTTAGAGTGTCCATCCAGAACTGCAGTTGGCATAACTTGAAATCGCAGCTCAATAAAAGCGTTTCTTAGGGAAGGAAGCCTCAGTTTAAATAAATAGCTGGCTTTAAAATGTTCTGTTTTCAGAACAGAAAACTGCAGGAAAAATGTAGAGCTCTGAATTAATTGCAGTTCCGTCCTAGAATTTATCCAAAACAGTCAGTCCCTTAGTTGCCTTTTATCCATATCAAAGATGGAGGTCAGGTCAGGAAAATAATAGCTCCGCAGATGATTTTGGAGCGTTGACTTCCAATAATGATTTTTATTCATTTCCAGGTAAAACATAGCTGGCAAACGTTCATATTGTGGAAGAAAATTCCAACAGCCATTAATCAGACTGATGCTTACACTGACCGTGCGTTTCACTAATCTTGCATGCAGAAAAGTGAAAGTAAACAAAGAATGCAGACTCAAAGTCTGGGTAAAAAGCAATGTCAGAGTCAAGGGAAAATATTTGTGCATCAGCTTCAATGCCACCTGAAAAGCCAGATAAGAACTGTAAGAACTGCTTACCACACTGGCAACCAGGCTTATTGTTTTGCTATGTGGCAGTTACAAACCAATCAGAAGTATAATACAACTTGTCCCGCCTCTGTAATGTTCTGTATCCCATCAGTGTTAGCCAAAGTTGTGCCTTGTCATTCATTGTATAAAAGCTTTGTTTGAAATGTAAACTAAGAGAACCTTCTTCAAAAATTGTGTATGTATACGTACGTATACATTCTTTTCTGTCCTTTGTTTTCTTTGATCTGCTCAGAAATGCTCAGAATAAGCTGTGAATTTTTCTTGGTCAGTTTGGCAAAGTAGCAATTCCTTTAAAATTCCTCAACTGAGCACAATCTATTCTTGTCCTAGTTGGCAGCCGTCCAGACTCTGTATGCAGAAAAGCTGTAGGAGTTCTGGAGGGAAGGGAATAAAGTTTTCAGAAAACAATGTTCTACACAATTTTTAGAACATTCATAGTGGTGCTGTCAAACCCCCAGATTTCAGCCCTATAAAGCATTTGCATCATCACTTTGGCAAGATGGATGGATGATATTCTGGAGGTGACAGACTTGACTTTGGGGGAGCTGGGGGTGGCGACGGCCAACAGGAAGCTCTGGCGTGGGCTGGTCCATGAAGTCACGAAGAGTTGGAAGCGACTGACCGAATAAACAACAACAACAATCATCACTTTGCTGTTAATTTTTTGGGGGCAGGTTCGGTCAACTGTCCCCCTTATTATAATAAGACTTCATTAAGCCCCTATAGTTTTCTGTGCCTTCAGTTTTGCTGCCTCCCTATGCCCTTTCCATGAGAGAGAATCACTGAAAAGAACCCATAAATAAACGAGTTTGTTCAGCAACGTATTGGTGCAAAATCCATCTTTGCCTAGGACCATGACTGCCAAAACGCCTGATCTTAATCTTAGAATAATTTATTGACAAATCTTCACATTTACAGTAAGCACTGAAAAGGTTTTTCAGAACCAAGATAAATACCACATCTGACTACATTAGATTAGAAATCTATTTATGATTGCTGGGGAAGGGGAGTTTGTTTGAACTAAGGGTGGCACCAGATCATTAACATAAATACTGAAATGGATGGAGCCAAGAGGCATCCTTGTTTTACTCCCCATGTTGTTTTAAAAACGTCTGTTAAAGAACCATTCAGACCAACTCTACCCCCCATTTCTGTATTATTGTATTATTCTTTTGTCAATATCAGGAGTCTACCGTCAATATTAGAGCTTTGTAACTGTTCCCATAATCTGTTTTTATAAATAGAATCAAAAGCATCTGAAAGATCAATAGAAACTGCGTAAGGGTATTTCTTAATATTCTTAGTATATTTCCTTACTATGTAATTTAGTGGAAAGCGTTGAGCTACAGTACTGTAACTGCTTCTAAATCCAGCTTGTCCTTCATATATAATTTGAATCATTTGTAACCAATTTAGTAATTTTTTAAGTAAATACCATCCATATATTTGTGAAGAAACATCTAACATAATGATCGGCTGGTAATTTTGTGGGTCATTCCTGTCACCTTTCTTATAAATTGGGAAGTAATACTAATTTTCCACCTCTGGGGCATTTGTCCACTGCTCTTTATTTTAGTGAATGGACCAGCAAGAATTGGCATCCACTGTTCTAAATATTCTTTGTAGAGCTTTGGAAGAAGTGTGTCTTCTCCAGGAGCTTTCTTTAATTGCAGGTATGAGGTAAGAGTCTTTATCTCACTGCAGGTAACTGGTTGCCACTCTAATAGATCAGGGTGATTTTATTTCTCCCCGGCCTCACGTGATTGCAAAAATTAGGTACCTTGTGGTTGCACCCCCCTAAAGGATCACGTTCGTAGTTTGGGGGTGCTCTTGGACCCAGAACTGTCACTTGAGGCACAGGGGAACTCAGTGGCACAGAGCACTTCTTATCAGCTCAGGCTGGTATACCAACTACGCCCTTATCTGGACAGAGATAGCCTAGCTACAGTTATCCATGCTCTGATCACTTCTCATCTGGATTACTGCAATGCGTTATACGTGGAGCTGCCTTTGAAAATGGTCCGGAAACTTCAGCTGGTCCAAAATAGGGCAGCAAGACTGTTAACAGGGCCTGGCCAACGAGCTCAGTACTTTTCCAGCTGCACTGGCTGCCAGTCCATTTCTGGGCCTGATTCAAAGTGCTGGTAGTGGTATTAACATTCAAAGCCCTTAACAGCTTGGGGCCAGGTTACCTGAAGGATCGCCTCCTCCCATATGTGCCTGCCCAGACCTTAAGATCATCCTCCGCAGCCCTTCTCCGTGAGCCCCTGCCCAAGTGAGGCGGGTGGCTACTAGGAGGAGGGCTTTTTCTGCTGTGGCACCCCAGCTGTGGAATGAGCTCCCTGGCACCTATTCTGGAACCAGGTGAAGACCTTTTTATTTTCCCAGGCATTTTAGCATTTTAGCTTTTTAGACTTTTAGCTTTGCTGTTTTAAATTTGTATTTTAAATCCCTGCACTACTGCTAGGTTTTATTCTGGTTTTATTCTGATTGTATTGTTTACTGTGGTTTTAATGTTTTATATATTTTGTATTGTTTTATTGTGCGCTCTTTGGTTTTAATTTTTGTGAACTGCCCAGAGAGCTTTGGCTATTAGGCAGTATAGAAATAAATAAATAGATAGATAAATAGATAAAACCAAATATATTAAGGGAATTAATTAATCCAAGTTGAGACTGAGATTGAGACTGCCAGTGTAGATGTTACCTCATTTACATCCCAGGAGATGAGTTCCCAAAATTTCTCTTCCTTCTGTTCTGATACTGCCAGACCCAGTTCCTGCCACTGGATTTTTGTGTATTTTTCTATCTTGTTTTCTTGGTCAGGCGGCAGCACCCCACAGACTGAATATCCGAAGGTATGGAAAATCCAACCTTGTGGTGTAGACCAATGAAAGCCACAGCTGACAGGGCTAGAGCAACCTCATGCCACCCTAATGATGCAGCTCTGTCTATCGGGGTATGGGGGGGAAAGTGCTGGATATTTAAGTTGCAGTCCCTCAGGAAACCTATGGATGTATTGTCCCATGACCTGGAGCCAATCTACACGAGCGATTTAGGGCAGAGGGAGAGCAGTTTGAGGTTCTTTGCAACACATGGCGTTGTCACTAATCTGCTGCCATCCTACAGCTTCCCTCTGGAAAAGCTGCATTTTCAGAAACTCCTTTTGCTCAGTTTTTTTTACTTAAAGTGGCTCCCAAGCAATTCCCCTGCTATGTCTCTCATTCCCCCTGCATTAAATCCTGGCAGTGCCTGTGTGATGTGGCTGTGACCTGGCGGTGACATTGTCAAAGAGTGGGGCCACCCTTCCCCCCAACCCATTCCCTCTGTTTGGGTTCCCCTTATGACCTGGACCCCTGAGCACTGTCTTTTTCCCCATTCTCAGTAGAGTGTTTTTGGAGGCCTCCTTTCCTTTCCAGCTGTAGCCTCTTCGCCCATTCATAGCAAGCAGCCTGCCTTTCTGAAGTAGTTGCTCGCTGCACTCATTCAGGGTTTGCACCCATGGTTCTCATTCATAAATGGATGGGGGAGATGGAAGCTTCACAACTTCGAATCTTCGAAGATCATGCCTCAATTAGGAAAAATAAAAAACCATCGTGGAGAAGCCCCGATTCTGCGAGGATAACACCTGAATTTAAAAAAAACCCCATCCAGAGCGGGGGATAGTAGGGGGTAAAACTTAATCTCATTTGAAGGGATACAACAACCCCCTGCTCAGTACAGGAAGCCTGATTCCCAGGTGGTCTCCCATCCAACTACTGACCAGGACCAACCTTGCTTAGCTTCCAAGATCAGACAAGCATGCACACATCCAGCCCTTTGCTTGTTGCTGAGGAAACAGGGGCTGCTGAGGAAGCTATGCCATCGGTAGCCGGAAGAAGACATGGGGCCGTCGAGAGCTGTGATTGGACAGGAAGGAAATACAAACACCACCGCATATGGACAGGCGGGGGAGGGGACTTCAACTGGATATAGTAGCGAAGGTGGGAAATCGGAGCACATTAAGGGGAAATACCGGGATATTAGGGTATTTAAAGCGGGAGCACAGAAGTGGGAAATTCCGGTTCCAATTCGAGGCGGCTACTGCATAGTGTGAAAGGCAGTTGGTGAAACCTCATTGGAAGCGGAAAAAGGTGGTAAGTATAGATCCAGCCTGAGGCAGACCAAAAGTGATCTTATGAAAATCTGGATAAAACTGAAAGCGTGTCTCATTCCATTTCCATGAAGATTGGCCCCAGGTTTGGTTCTTTAAATCATTCTTCAGGAGGGGTGGAAGATTCAGAACATCAAGGTGAAGTACAGGTACTAGTTTGAAGTAAAGCTGCTTTTTAAACTTGGTCAGTGCATTGCACAACTGATCTATAAGAAATTCAGCATGCCTGTCATTTAGGAAATGGCAGGTCCAAATGTGAAGAGAGCAAGGATGTAGATCCACAGGCAATGGATCTGATCCCAGGAAAAAAAGTGGGGATGGTTTATCCAACCCAACACAAAACAAGCTGGAGAAAATAGTCACCAAGAAGCCAAGAGCCACCTATGCTGTTTCTCCTGTTTGCCAGGATGTGGGAAAATTAAAGTGCTGGGAGTAATTGATTGTATGCATTCTCACAGGTGGTGCCAGAATGGCAGAGATGACTGACAACCCCACTCACAAAGGATATAAAAAAGGAGTTGAGACCAACAATTTTTTCTGCGTTGTCTTAATTGCTGAACTTCCTCCCCACTTCAACTGTAGGGACACTTTGCCAGGAAGATCCGCTGCTATGGAACCCACCAAATACTTGCCTTTCTATCTGCTGCTGCTGCTGCCATCTTTTGGTAGGATGGTGGGTGGGGGGACAATCTATATGCATCATTTTTTATTCCACCTGCAATTGCATGTGTGAGAGCTGTGAAGCAGCTGCTTGTGTGTGTGTGTGTGTGTGTGAGAGAGAGAGAGAGAGAGAGACCTCTCTACAGAGATTTGAATCTGACTGTTACATTCTGATGTTCCCTTCCTTGCACATTCTTTGGGTGCAGATGGGCTGTTGTCCATGACATGTGTTAGACAGATGTGTAAAAAGCAGTGCTGAAGCTAGTGCTGTGCTGAAACCCAACCTGCCCTTTTGCAATTTCTACATTTCCCTGTGAAAGAGGGAGTCATTTTTCTGCCTCTTTCGTTGGGATGTTGAAAATGTTGGAGAAATTTCTCAGGGTGCCTGGCTTCAGTGCTTACCTTACTGTAAGTGGGTGGCAGAGTGGTGTGTGTGTGTGCTCTTTCTTTTAACATCCCTCCACCCACCCACCCCGTTCTGTCCTTGCCACCTCTCCAGCAGTTTGAGCAGAAATCCTTGGAAAGCCTCCAGAGGACTTAACCAGGACTTCCTCCCTTAGGGCTTCCCTGTGCTGCTGCCTACAGAGTGCCTGAAAGCTGAGAGGGGCATTTCGGTTAGGCTTTCTTGTTACTAAAAGTCCTATTAACATTGCCAACAACAACTCCTCTCTCAGCTTCCAGGCACTTAGAGGCAGCAGCACCGAGAAGCCCAAGGGAGGAATTCCTGGCTAAGTCCTCTAGGGAGCTTTCCAAGAAGCTCCAGCACCCAGCGAGGATGCACGGACAGAACTGAGGGCCGGAGGGTGGAAAGTGGCGAAAGAAAGAGCACACAGAACCCCCTCAGCCACATCCTTACAATAGCATAACCACTGAAGACCTGCACCCAGAGAAATGTCTCTAAAATTCTCACCCCTTCCCACAATTTCCGGGTGCAGTTCCTTTTTGCCCCTCTCCCACAACAAATGCTCAAAAATAAATAGGTTGAAAAGCTTGGCACAGTGCTTGCTGAAACATGTTTCAGATCTTCATGTGGGACTTCTCATGGCGTCTGTGCTTTTTGCTTCATGAAGCAAGACCCAGGTGGCACCCCTGCCACCAGCCTGCTAGAACCAACTCTTTCAAGCTGCTTGCGGCACCAGTCAGTCAATCATTCCTCCCTCCCTGCCCCCCTCCGCCATATGGTGCCACCTGAAGCAAGTCTCTTCAGCCTGCCCTTCAGCCTGTTGGCACAACTGACCCTGCTCTGTGGCTTCAACGGGACTTTCTAATGGGGCATTTGAGTTTTGACATCCATGGGTGCAACGTCTTTATTAGGCCAACCAAAAGATCACCCCAAAGTGTGCAAAGACACTTCCTCCCTGCAAATAACTTCCTCCCAGATGCAGACAACAAGACTTCAACATCAATTAAGGGTTTCTTCTCCCCCCACCCCCACCCCCTGCTCTTTGGAATACCTGGCCAGATCTGGAGATCTCAAAAGCTTATACAGTTCTTGGTTTGCCTAATAAAGGTTTTGTACTCAACAAAAAACATTCACTAAATAAACATATTACACTAATATGGATTTTAGGATTTTGCATATGACCAACGTAGCTACGTTTTTTTTGTGTGCCATTTGGACAATAGCAAATTGAGTAGCCATTCAACCATGGGAACTTGAATTGGAAGAAGGGGATTTTATACCACCAGAAGATGGGACTTGATTCTCTGAGGGTTCCTTCCCCCAGTAATATGAATTTTGGAATTTTGCTTATGGCCAACACGGCTATTTTGCTTTCTGAGTTGAAGACCTTAAGGCAGAATCCTCTGCATGTTTAGACAGAAAAAAAGTCCTACCTGGTTGGCTGGGGTGGGCTGGGAGTTCTAGAACTTATTTCTGCTTAATTACAGGATTGTGCCCTTAATAACTAAAGGCAGGTATTACATTTATCTGTGTTCTTCAACACCAAATGATCACATAGAAAACCCACATGTGAAAGCTCTCTTGGCCCATCTCCTTGGAGAGTGAAAAAGATCATTTAGGGGAGTGATTTTGGAGGTATTATGTTGTAGAGCATTGGTGCCCATCCCAGTTGGACAGTGACCTTTCTTGGCTGGTGTTGCAGTGTCAGCATCCCGTAAGCGGATCATTGGGGGCCAGGAATGCGACAAGAATATGCATCCTTGGCTCACGCTACTCTATCACTCCAAAGGGACCTTCTGCTGTGGAGTATTGCTTAACCAGTACTGGGTGATGAGTGCTGCTCATTGCTTCAAAAGGTGAGGGATTCTAAAGTGCCATTGAATATGTTTAGAATCCAACCTCAGGTCTTGTGAAATGTTTCAGGTTCTATCAATCTTACCTTTAGCGATCATGGTGTGTGGTTTGAAAGGATTCCCGCCCCCCCACCCCGCCCTGAGTGCAGTGCTTTGCTTTTTCATGTGGAAAAGTTACATCAAAGTACTTTTCCGTACAACTTTCCCATGTACGGATCTGGGGCAGGCTCACAACAGGAATGCAAGGTCCTGATGATAGGGTCTTTCCCAGACAAGTAGTTACATGGGTCAACAATTCTGACGGCACTTTTCCAAATGAAGGCACTCATGAAATCATTGCCAAAAACATTGTATCTTTACCAGTGAAGGTTAAGTTGAAATCTTTTTGCAACAGGAGTGGTGAACTTCTTTCAGCTTGCAGTCCAAATGCAATTTCAGAGCAGCACTTGGGGCCCACTTTCCGGTGGTGGGCAGGGCCAAAAGCAAAGGGGGATGGGCCGGAGGCCAAGGAGGTGGAACTAAAATACCCCCCAAATGCCAACATGTTGTAGCTTAAAGCTGTTACTGCCGGGAACTCACCCTTAGGAGAGTCATTTCTACCTTTAAGAACGGGATGAAAACTGTGCAAAAGCCAGGAAAACCCCAACAAAGTGGTGGTTAGAGGAAAAGGCAGGTGGCCTTCTGGGGAATCCCTGAGCACCAGTGTGGGACCTCTGGAAGGCCAGATTTGGCCCTTGAGTCTGAGGTTCCCCACCCCTGCTTTAAGGGGAGATTAACAGCCATGTCCAGCGGTGGGTCCCATGACACCACCTCCAGGACAGAGGCCAGGACAAATGTCCATCCCACACAATAATGCAGTCAACTTGCCCATCTTGTTAGACAAAGAGACTCCATAACCGGTTGGCGCCTCAGTTACGTAGAAGCCCGAGTGGCGGGAAAAATGTAGGTGGAGCAAGAAGGGAACCATACTGACACGCTCATGACTAACGGCTTGATAAGCTGGTGTACTGGCTGTTTATTGGCTATTGGCTTGGTAAGCTGATGTGCTGACTGTTTCATTGGTTACTGGCGAGAACAATAGAAGTAATAAGGTATAAAAGGTTTTTGCACATGTGCTTCGGGGTCCAGACTGCTCTGCACCCGTTTTGCAAAATGATCAATAAAATAGTGTTGGATCCACTGCTGCCTGCCTGGCATCCTTTCTTTCTTTCAACCAGAAGCAAGAACTTTTTATCTAACAATTTGGTGCCGTGACTCGGATCCTGCTTCGGGGCGCGTCCCCTTCGCACTGAGCCGAGGGGCCGCAGAGGAGGAGTGGCCACAGGCGGTTGTTTTACACTGCCTTCTCCTCACGTCGGCGGAGGCGCTTGGGGACCAACGCCAGAGGGAGAGGGAGACGTGATCACCCCTTTTTGGCACCGGCAGTGGATTAATAGGCAGCTGGACGCGGCTGTGGGCAGGACAGAGGAGGCCTTGGGGTAAGTGAAACAACTTACTTTAGGGGACACACACGGGACGGTGGTTCGTTTGTGAATGTGTGAGACGCCTACGGGCGAAGCGAGTGAGGAGCCCCGATCTGCATTTCCTTGTCTTGGCAATGGGCCGGGTCAGAGGAGGGCGAGGCGCGAGATTTGTTGAGTGAAATCCCACTGTCATGGGCGGGTCCCAATCCAGGCCCTCGGAAGAGTCCCATATGCCCTTGGAGTGTTGTTTGCGCAACTGGTCACATTTCAAACAAGATTATGGAACTAAAATGACAAAGGATCGCCTTGTCTTTCTTTGTGCCTGGGAATGGCTGGTATTAGAACCCAAATGGCCACCCGAGGGGTCTTTTGACCCAACCCTGGTATCTGCTGTGTGTATAGTAGTAACACAGAGGGGAAGTTGGGACCAGTTTCCCTATATTGATTCATGGGCAACTTGCGTGCCCCTCGGTGGCAGGCCCGCCCCGTGGGTAGTTAAATATATGTCCTTGGCCCTCCCTGTGATAACTGGAAAAAAATTGACGAGGAAAGGGACACCTAAGGTGGTAGTTACGGCCCCCGAGGATCGATTACTTCCTCCTCCCTATGGGACGGCTGTCGCGGGCGGACCACGCCTGCCCCAGCCTCCATTTCCTCCAAGGGAGCCTGCCCAAGAGTTGCAACCATTAAAAATTCCCGAGATGGACCCCCCCCGTGAGCCAAGGTCCGGCCCTGGGTCTATGACTGAGTTTGAGGACACTCTCCAAGTTCGTTTGGATGCCCTCGAGAAAAATTTCAAAGAGATGAGGGGTGCTTGGGGGCCTCGAACTCAGGAAGAGGTGCCTGATAAAGAGGGGGAAACCAAAGGAGGGCCTAATTACAATGTACGAAAGGACCCTCAGCCACCAGTAAAATTAACTTTCCCTATTAGAGAGGCCCCGATCCTACCACCCAACACCCTCAGGGGACAATGTTTGTTTATGCCCCCTTTACGACGTCTGATCTGTACAATTGGAAACAGTTCAATCCTCCCTTTGAGGAGGACCCTGGCCCATTGTTGTCCTTAATGGAAAATGCGAGGCTCACACACAATCCTACCTGGGACGACACACAGATGTTGTTGAACACTTGTTTCCTTAGTCAGAAACCGACTATTCTTGCGGGGGCGCGAACTAGATTTAGAGAGGAGAACCCACAGGTGACTGAAGAGCGGGTGGCAGAGGTTTTGCCCATTGGGAGGCCTGACTGGGGAGTGGCCACGGCAGCGCAAAGGCAATTACATGCCGAATACTTTCGGCTTGTCTTGGCGGGCATGAAACAGGCCGCTCGAAGGGCCCCCAATCTGCAAAAGGTTTTGACGTTAAAACAGGACAAAAGCGAACCCCTCGCCGTTTTCCTCCAAAGGCTGAGAGAAGCCTTTGCTAAATATACTGACATCGACCTGAACGACCCAAATAACTTACGAATTCTCACAACGCAGTTTGTAGGAAATAGCTGCCAAGATATTAGAAAGAAGTTACAAAACGTCGAAGGAGGACTGGTGGCTGATTTGGGAGTCCTGGTTGAGGTAGCCCAGAAAGTTTATGAAAGACGAGAGGAGGAGGAGGAGAAAGAAAAAGATAAGAGGCAAGCAAAACTACTTGCTGCCATTCTCAGACCAGAAAAAGGAGGGATTAAGAAGGGTGGTGGAAAGGGGAACAGAAAAGGGCCTCCCTTAGGAAAAGATCAGTGCGCTTTTTGTAGAAAGATTGGACACTGGAAGCAAGACTGTGAAGCCCTAAAACAGAAAGAGAAAGAAAGCAAGGAGGAAGAACGAAGAGTGTTGTATGAACAAGAAAGAGATTAGGACAGACCAGGGCCCGGCCCCCTCTTGGCCATCTCCAAGGCAAGACGGGACCCCATGGTCAAAATTAAAGTTGGGGGCCGCTCCTACGATGCCCTTGTAGACACAGGGGCTGCCTTGTCCATACTCCCCTTGAGCAAGCCACCGACGGGAAGTGGGGGAACTACCACCATAATGGGGGTCGAGGGAAGGGCAACGCAAGTGCCCCTCTCTCGTCCTTTGTTTACTAAAGTTGGAGAAACACACCTAGAGCACGCGTTTGTCTGTACCCCCTCCTGTCCGGTGGCATTGTTAGGGAGGGACTTATTGACTAAGCTCCAAATTGAGATCACTTTCACTCCTGATGGAAGAATGGAAGTACGGCTCCCCAAGCAACAGAGCAGCAACTATCAAATGGCCCTTCTTAGGGCCATAGAGGAACCCACCTCAGAGGCAAATGAAGACTGGTGCTTAATAGAAAACAAAGTCAATCCACTGGTTTGGGCCGGGGTTGGAGGGGCCTCTCGTGCCAAATTGGCAGCACCGTACAAAATTATTCTCAAGGAGGGGGCGAAACCAGTCCATGTGAAACAATATCCCCTTTCCCATCAAGGGAAGCTGGGTCTACAACCAGTAATAACGAAGCTCCGAGAGGAAGGTCGACTCATCGAGATAATGTCCCCCTACAACACGCCCATTCTCGCTGTGTCAAAAGGGGGGGGGCAAGGGTTTTCGCCTTGTGCAAGACCTCCGCCTCATTAACCAGCAAATCGAGGCCCCCCACCCTGTGGTCCCTAACCCACACACCCTTCTCATAAGAATTCCAGGAGATCATGCATGGTTCACTGTCATAGACCTAAAAGACGCTTTCTTTAGCATCCCGCTCCACCCTGATTCGAGGCCTTTGTTCGCTTTTGAGTGGGAAAGCCCAGAGAGTGAGTCAAAGGTTCAACTAACCTGGACAGTGATCCCTCAGGGGCTAAATCTTTCACCAGTCGTTTTTGGCCAGCAACTTCAAAGGGACCTCGAGCCTTGGGTCCATCAACACCTTGAGGTGCACCTCCTCCAGTACTGTGACGACCTCCTGATTTCAGCCAAGGCTAAGGACATGTGCCTAAATGGGACAATTTCCCTCCTTAATAATCTAGCAGAGGGGGGCTATAAGGTGTCAAGAGAGAAGGTGCAGTTAGTTCAACCAACTGTAAAATTCCTAGATTACCACCTAGCCAAGGGGACCCGAAGCTTGGGATCAGAAAGAGTTGAAGTCATTTGTGACACACCTGTCCCTACGTCCCCCCGCGAGCTAAGGGCCTACCTGGGATTAACCGGATTCTGTTGGCTATAGATAGCCGACTATGGGGAAATAGCACGGCCATTATATGAGGCACTGCAAAAAGACAAATTAGACAAATGGAAATGGACTAAAGAAATAAGTCTCTCCTCAGCCTTAAAGCTGCCCTTGTGTCACCACCGGCCCTCGCCATGCCAAATCCCAGTTGACCGTTTAGACTCTACGTGCATGAGAATAAGGGCGTAGCCTTGGGAGTACTCTGCCAACAGATGGGCCCTTCCTGAAGGCCAGTGGGCTACTACTCCAAAGTCCTTGATGTTGTTGCACGAGGATGGCCAAGTTGCTTGAGAGCAGTAGCAGCGACGGCCTTAATCTGTACAGAAGCTGAAAAGATGACAATGGGAGGGACCATCGAAGTCTGGGTGCCACATGGGGTGCCACAAATCCTAAGGTCAGGGGGAGGAAGCAAATTCCTTAACCCGGCTCGGCATTCCCGATATGAAATAGGCTTGCTAATGAATGAAAGCCTCACTTTCAAGGCCTGCTCTAGCTTCAATATCGCCACCCTGTTACCAGCAATACAGGCCACACGTGGGTCGGGGCTCCCAGATCATGATTGTCTTGAAGTGCTGGATTTAGATACCAAGGGTCGGCCAGATCTTGAAGATGAACCACTAGAGGGAGCCGAAGATTTGTTTGTAGATGGGTCCAGTTATATGCTAGACGGAAAGCGTTACACAGGGGCGGCTGTTGTCACCCAGAGTGAGAGTGTCCATGAAGAACGACTGCCTCCTCATTTCTCCGCCCAATCCGCTGAACTGGTGGCCCTGACAAGAGCTTTACAGGCAGGCAAAATATTTACACTGACAGTAAGAATGCTTTTGCCGTTGTACACGCTCACGGGCAGTTATAGAAAGAGAGGGGATTCCTCACAGCAAATGGATCCCCAGTTGCCAATGGTGGCTTAATTGTGGACCTCTTAGATGCCCTTCAGTTACCCTTACAAGTGGCTGTTATCCACGTCCGAGCCCATGGAAGGGAAAAGGAGGAAAAGTGGAAGCAAGGAAATCAAAGAGCTGATGAGGCCGCGAAGAGAGCAGCCAGGGAAGGAATCCAAGGAACATTCCTTGTCCTACCCAGAAGGGAAGAGTGCCCCATATACTCCCCCTGTGAGTTGCAAATGGCACAAGAACACAAAGTGAGTCCCCGTGACGATGGATGGATCCAAATGACGGATGGAAGACTGCTACTCCCGCAGACCCTGCAGGGAGCTATCCTGGAACAAGTGCATCATTCTCTTGGACACCCTGGGACATCAGCCATGATTGACTATTGCAAGATGCTATTTGTCTCTCCTGGCCTAACTGTACGCGCCCATCGACTAGCCACAACCTGCGACGTCTGTCAGAAAACTAACTCCCCCAGGGCACCCCCTCCACCAAAAGGAGGGCAACCATGGGTGTACTATCCCTTCCAGAGGGTACAGATTGATTTTGCTGAAATGCCACCGTGCAGGGGTTACAGGTATTTGCTTGTAATAGTGTGTCAAATGATGGGGTGGGTAGAAGCGTTCCCATGCAGAAACTGTCAGGCAAAAACTGTAGTTGCTAAGTTGTTACAGGAGGTGGTGCCCCGGTTCTCCTTGCCTGAAGTTATAGAATCTGACCAGGGCTCACATTTCACCTCAGCTGTTATGCAAGGGTTGGCTCGAGCCCTGGGGGTAGAGTGGCACTTACACTGCCCCTGGAGACCCCAGGCGAGTGGGCAAGTTGAAAGAACCAATCGGAGTCTCAAGGAGACTCTAACCAAGCTCCAGCAAGGGGTAAGACTCACTTGGGTTGAAGCTCTGCCAATAGCTTTGACAAAGCTTCGAAAAATGCCAAAAAAAGACATAAAGCTGTCCCCCTTCGAGCTAATGTTTGGATTCCCGCCTCGGGTACCCTGTGGAAGGAGGGAGGAGGTCAAATGGGAAATGGGAGATCAAATGTTAAGGGGCCAGTTAACTTCTCTACAGTCTGTTCTTTCACAGCTACAAGCCTACTCTGTCCCATTCCAGAGATTGCCGCTAGATGCTCCCATCCATCTTTTCCAACCGGGAGATGAAGTATTGCTGAAACAGTGGAATAAAGAAGCTTTAAAGGAGGGGTGGGAAGGATCCTACCTAGTGGGACCAATCAGTCATTCATGTGTAAAACTTGTAAGTTCTAGCAAATGGACACATTGCCGTCGGTTGAAGCCATTCAGACGACCCCTGCTTCCTCCTGTCACCCGGAAAGAACAGGAGGACACGGGCAACGGTCCTCTGCTCCCTGACACCTCCCTGGAAGCTGCCAGGAACACAGGCGAAGAAGCCACCCAGGAGCCACAATCGCCTGTAATATATAAGTCACAACATCTGGGAAAAGCTCGGGTTCGAATTACAAAAAACCTGTAATATGAAGCAAGTATTGTGGGTGGTGTTGATAATGCTAGTCAAAGAAATATTAACATGGGTGGTGATGCCTCAAGGGTTTAGGCTTGACAGCTTTAAAATAAAACCCCAAAACGCCACACCTGCGCCTCCCAAACCACCTCTAGTGCAAATTCCCAAACCACCTTTGGTGCAAATCCCAGAGGGAGAGAAGCGTCCCTGGAAAGCCAGGTTAGGAATCCCAATAACAGAGGAAATTGACAATGTGTGGTTAGAATGGGTAAAGTATACTGACAAATCCTTAAATAAGTCTGACTGTTTTGTTTGTGCCGCAGGAAGATCGGTAGCGAAAGTGATGCCTTTTCTTCTAGGATGTGACACTCCCTCCCTCCTCACCTGTATAATCCACTTGTTCCAACACCCTGATGCATGGGGGGAAGAGGAGTGCCAGACTCTCAATAAGCTATACCCTCCTCTCAAATTAAAGAATCGTGTTAGACCTTCCATAGTTTTTTTGCAACAAAGAAACCATACTGGATGCATACACCGGGACCTTACAGGGATGGGGGAGCAATTGGGGAACTTGACAAGCAAAATAAAATGTGTTAATTCCACCCGCTTTAGGAATAATTCCCTTCCAATCCCATGGGCTGATCTCTGGTGGTACTGTGGAGGTCTAGAGTTATATGAAGTGTTGCCCTCTAATTGGTCCGGAACTTGTGGATTAGTCCAAATGGCGGTCCCCTTTTCAATTGCATATCATCCAGCAGAAAGAACTAGCCAACCCTGACGGAAGCGGTTGGTAACCCCTTTTGATGATCAAATATACATTGACTCTATAGGGGTGCCGCGGGGAGTACCAAATGAATTCAAAGGGAGGAATCAAATCGCTGCAGGATTTGAGTCTACCTTGTTTTGGTGGGTGACAATTAACAAAAATGTAGATTGGATCAATTACATTTATTATAATCAACAAAGGTTTATAAACTACACCCGTGATGCTGTAAACGGATTGGCTGAGCAGCTAGATGCCACTAGCCAAATGGCCTGGGAAAATCGGCGTGTTCTTGATATGATGTTAGCAGAAAAAGGAGGGGTTTGTATTATGTTAGGTGGGCGATGTTGCACCTTCATCCCTAACAACACTGCTCCAGACGGCACAGTAACGAGGGCCTTACGGGGCCTCACTGCCTTATCCGAGGAATTAGCCGAGAATTCAGGAATTAACAACCCTGTGACTGCCTGGTTGGAAAGATGGTTTGGAAAATGGAAACACCTAGTGGCCTCGATCCTTATCTCGCTTGCAGTAATGGCCGGAGTCTTAGTACTATTTGGTTGCTGCGTTATCCCCTGTGTCAGAGGCTTATCCCAGCGATTAATTGAAACCGCTCTGTCAAAACAGATGCTCTTGCTTTATTGTACCAATAAAGAGGCTCTGTTTTAAGACGCTTTAAGACGTGAGTAAAGACTTAAAGGAGGGAATTGTTAGACAAAGAGACTCCATAACCAGTTGGCGCCTCAGTTACGTAGAAGCCCGAGTGGCGGGAAAAATGTAGGCGGAGCAAGAAGGGAACCATACTGACGCGCTCATGACTAACGGCTTGGTAAGCTGGTGTACTGGCTGTTTATTGGCTATTGGCTTGGTAAGCTGATGTGCTGACTGTTTCATTGGTTACTGGCGAGAACAATAGAAGTAATAAGGTATAAAAGGATTTTGCACACGTGCTTCGGGGTCCAGACTGCTCCGCACCCGTTTTGCAAAACGATCAATAAAATCGTGTTGGATCCACTGCTGTCTGCCTGGCATCCTTTCTTTCTTTCAACCAAAAGCAAGAACTTCTTATCTAACAATTTGGGCCTGGTGTTGAGAGACCTCTGAGATCTTTGCTGTGTTTCTTGTAGTGGTGGCTTTCAGATAAGGCTTGGAATGTACAACAGAGAAGTGCTAAGAGGAGATGAACAGTTCAGAGTCAGTGTGAGCGCCATGTGCTACCCTGATACCACCAGCACCACTAACAGAAGCAGCTGCTCCAACAGAACTGACATCATGCTGATGAAATTGGACAGTCCCGTTGACTACAACGAGCGCATTCTCCCCCTCAGCCTGCCCACCACCCCTGCCTCTATCGGAACAGATTGCACTGTAATGGGTTGGGGCACAATCACATCTCCTCAAGGTAAGAACCATGGCCGCACATGGTTGTCTGCACATTGAGACATTTGCCAGAATCCAGACCAGGCTTAGGGCCTCACTGTGTGGTGCTAGAAATGGGTGGGTTGGATGATCCCTGCCCCATACATGGAAAGAACTTTCTGAGGTGTTGCCTTCCCCTCACCCAAGGGGTCCACAAAGATTTTGGGATGGTGGGCACTTTTGGAATTTGGGGAGACTGCAAAACAGAAGTCCACGCTTTTGAACCCAAATACAGGTGGAGTTGGCGGGCAGCACTTCACATTGCAGCATAGCAGTCTTGTTGTTTCATCTTTAAAAATCTTAAGCAATGAAATAAAAGCCAGGAGGGGCAGGGAGCCTGGCAGGCACCAGTAGAGGTCTCCATGTGAACCTTGGTGGCCAGGGTACCACACTGAGGACCACAGCTCGCTAACGTCATGGGCGCAAAGGAGGCATGTTCACACTGGGCCCAAGCTGGCAGGTTAGCAGGAGCCAAGGTTACAGGAGCCAAGCTGGCATGTTAGCAGGTGCTGTCTCTGTCTCCCTCCCTTTTATAACTGTATAAAATCGTGCTTTGTTTTCCACACCAAATCAAAACATTGCTTTTATATTAGGCATTTTACATTTTAAATGTTTCTTGAAAAATGCATGCGTTGGTTTGCTGCTTGATTTGCTTTACTGCCTCTCATTTCATAATCTTATTTTTGTTGTTGCTTTTGTTGTTGTCTTTATGACATTATGTGCACTGCCCTGGGATCCTTTGCAGATGAAGGACAGTTTTTTAATTGGGAATGAGTATTCTGTGGTGTAAGCACCACGAAGAATGCACCATCCCTTTCTCTTCATAGGAGGGCCTGCCAGTTTTGTTCAGATTTTTTTGTTTTGTTTATAATGTCAGTTCTGAGGAGACTGTGCTAATGCCCATGCCTCTTCTGGGGCACACATGTACCATTGCCAGCAATACATGATTGCAAAGTCAATAGGGTGGCCCCATGTACATTGCCGAAAAGGGGAAACACCTCACTGAAAAAGAAAAAAAAGAGGACACGATCTGCATTAAATCTGCCCATGCAGATTTACATGTTTAGGAGCGTATTTAGAAAGAATTATTGTAATTTCAACAGAAGCACAAAATATCACATGATAATAGGAACGATTGTGACCAAGTGACCTGTGTGCCTTGCTCAATCTGCTGTCCAGATGTTAATAGTTGATGGGCAACTTCAGGGCCCCTTCTGGCTCCTGCTTCTTAGGGCTCTTTATCTTTGAATCAGACTTGGACTGGACAGCCCTTCAAACAGGGAACACCTTGAAATGGAGGACTGCCCTCTGTAAAGAAGGACACCAGGCCACCAGAATAGGTCAGGCATTTGTCATTTCACCAAAACAGGCAAAGGCCCCAGTTCTCCAACAAGGCACTCTTCGCACAGGGTGCCTGAAAACACAGGAGAAAGCACATGAGGGTTTCTGGTCTGCATGCCTTTCCTCTTGCAGGCTCAGTTGGCCCACTTGGCAGGCCTTGCATGAAATTCCCCCAAATCCTGGAAGTAGCATTTCACAGTGCCAGATTTCTTCAAACGGTTCCTCCCAGACACAGTAAAACTGATCCCTTGCAAGCATCTTACTAGACCATCTTGCCTTTCTTTTTGGTTTTCAGTGGCTTATTCCATAGTTCCTCATTGTGTTAACATCAAAATATTCCATAAACTCATGTGTGAATTTGCTTACCCATCATGGGGAATGACTGATGACATGATATGTGCAGGAGTCCTGGAAGGAGGCAAAGATTCATGTTGGGTAAGGAGTTTTCCCCTGTGGGCAGGATTCCCAAGGAAGGGCGGTCGGCTCCCAGAGCCATGAAAGCAACGTGGGCCAAGATGTTGAGCTGGTGACTCATCAAGCCCAGAATTCCGGCTGAGCTATAGTGGTCCAGGCCTGGCCCTTCTGCATGAACAGAAAAGATAAGATGCATCTCCCCCAAAGAGGCAAAAGAGGACACCAATGGGCATGTGCTAATTTCTATGTAAATTAAAATGCCTAATATAGCATAGTACATAATATGGTAAATTAGTGTGCTATGCTTGAATGGCGGTGCTGGAGGAAAATTCTGAGTGTGCCTTGGACTGCGAGAAGATCAAACCAGTCCACACTCCAGGAAATAAAGCCAGACTGCTCACTTGAGGGAATGATATTAAAGGCAAAACCAAAGTACTTTGGCCACATAAAGAGAAGACAGGATACCCTGGAGAAGATGCTGATGCCAGGGAGAGTGGAAGGCAAAAGGAAGAGGGGCCAACCAAGGGCAAGATGGATGGATGATATTCTTGAGGTGACGGACTCGACCTTGGGGAGTCGGGAGTGGCGACGGCCGACAGGAAGCTCTGGCGTGGGCTGGTCCATGAAGTCACGAAGAGTCGGAAGTGACTGAGCGAATAAACAACAAGTGTACTATGCTAATTGTATACTAGCATTGTACATATTTCAGCTTAATAATATATGCTATACATATACACAGTATACATAAAGCATAGTAACATACAGTCAGGGCAAGAAATATTGGAACAAGGATAACTGTTTTGGCACTTGGCCTCTGTACACATTGAAGTTGAAAGGAAACACACCCAGATGGGAGCGAAGTCAGGACTTTTAGCTGTAATTCAAGGGGTTTGACAAAAGTGGGGCACTAACCATCCAGGAAGGACAGCCAGTGGCATACACACACACCCATCGTTGGTGGCTCATAAGTAATGGAATGAATGGCTGACAAGCAGCTGCATGGCCAGGTGTGGCCTGTTTCCTGGGTACCCCATGACCAATCAAGCAGATGAAAGGCCTGGAGGTGGTTCTGAGTGTTACATTTGCATTTGGTAGCTGTTCACTGGAACCTCCAACATGAGGTCCAAAGAGGTGTCCATGTGAGTGAAGGAGGCCATCATTAGGCTGAGGAAACAAAATAAACCCATCAAAGAGATAGCAAAAACATTGGGAGTGGCCAGCACAACAGTTTGGAACATCCTGAAAAAGAAGGAATTAACTGGCAAGCTCAGCAACAGCAAAAGGCCTGGCAGACCACGGAAGACAACTAAAGTGGATGACCGCAGAATTCTGCTCATGGTGAAGAGGAACCCTTTCACAACATCTAGCCAGGTCAAGAACGCTCTTGCAGAGGTAGGCATGTGATTGTCAACATCTACAGTCAAGAGACAGCTTTATGAAGGTAAATACAGAGGCTTCACAACAAGGCTCAAACCATTGGTAACGCTCAAGAACCGGAAGTCCAGATTAGCCTTTGCCAGCAAACACCTAAAAAAACCGGCCCAGTTCTGGAATAAGATTCTTTGGACTGATGAAACCAAGATTAACTTGTACCAGAATGATGGGAAGAGAAAAGTATGGAGAAGGAAAGGAACAGCTCATGATCCAAAGCATACCACATCATCTGTCAAACATGGTGGAGGCAGTGTTATGGCATGGGCATGTATGGCTGCCAATGGAACCGGGTCACTGATGTTTATTGATGACCTGACTGCTGATAAAAGCAGCAGGATGAATTCTGAAGTGTATAGGGCTATACTTTCTGCTCAGATTCAACTGAATGCTGCCAAACTGATAGGATGCCGCTTCATATTGCAGATGGACAATGACCCAAAACATACAGCAAAAGCTACCCAAGAGTTTCTCAAGGCAAAGAAGTAGGATGTTCTTCAGTGGCCAAGTCCGTCACCTGATCTCAACCCAATAGAGCATGCTTTTCACTTACTGAAGACAAGACTGAAGGCAGAAAGACCCACAAACAAGCAGCAGCTGAAGGCAGCTGCAGTAAAGGCCTGGCAAAGCATCTCGAGGGAGGAAACTCTGCATTTGGTCATGTCCATGGGTTCCAGACTTCAGGCCATCCTTGACTGCAAAGGATTTTCATCCAGGTATTAAAGGCGATCCTTAAGTTTGAAATGATGTTGGTTTGTTCCATTACTTATGAACCACCAACGATGGGTGTGTGTGCATGCCACTGGCTGTCCTTCCTGAATGGTTAGTGCCCCACTTTTGTCAAACCCCTAGAATTACAGCTGAAAGTCCTGACTTCACTCCCATCTGGGTGTGCTTCCTTTCAACTTCAATGTGGTGGCATACAGAGGCGAACTGCCAAAACAGTTATCCTTGTTCCAATATTTCTGGCCCTGACTGTATACTACACCTATGTATAGTATAGATGTAGATTTGGAAATACCAACTGCAATTTAAGCAGAAGGACATCTCACTATACTGGGGAAGACTGACCAGGTGAGCTGTGTGCCTGCTCAGTCTGCTGTTTAGGTGCTAACTCTGGAGGGGCAACTTTGAGGCCTGGCTGCCTTCCCTTCTTATGGTTCCGTATGTTTAAACTGGACTTGGACTGCAGCCGTTCAAACGGAGGAAACTTTCAGACGGAGGACTGTCCTCTGACAACACTTCAAATGGACGACTGTCTTCTGTAAAGTAGGCCACCTGGCCACCTGACTTTGGCAAAGGTGGAGAGGGAAGGAACACCATGAATAACAGTGAAGAAGGGGGAGACAAGCTCTGGTGCTCAAGCAAACAAAATTTATTGTGCTCGACACATTTCGGAAGGCTCCCTTCTTTCCTCAGGAGCTATTAGAAGCCGTTTATTTTCTTGCCCTGAAATAAACAAGTGCCCTTACTTCTGGATACTTGCAGACGCTCTAGTTGAAATCTATTGCTCTCAGCAAAAAAGAGCTTGTCTCCCCCTTCTTCACCTGATGGTGGCACCCTAATTCTCCTGTTATAAGAGACAGTCCCAAAGAGGGAAATAGACATGCTTACGAGTACTACACATGGGAAGGAGGTGTTGTATTCAGGTGGAGACTGAACAACAGCTCTTAACCCTGAACAGGATCTAGAAAATTGCTGGACTAATTAATCTGGCTGTTTTGGAAAAAGGAGGGGAGATGGGAACTACTAAATGGTTTTTAAAAACCAAACAAGCTTCATGAAGCATTGGAATGACAATGTCCGGTTCATGACACACAGTTGTATCGTGTCCTGTCTACAATGTACTGTATAGACTTCTGCGCATATAAACCTTCCTTCACGGTACATATATACATATACCACAATAGAAACCAGACTAATGTAGAAGAAAGACCTGATAAACTAGTAGCAAATGTATTATCTGAGTGCCAATTCTTATGTAGCCAAAAGAGCACCATCCATGCATGAGGGGGAAGGATTAGCAGTGTGGGTGGGAACCCCCAGGTCTGCCAAAAACAAAATAATAAAATTAACAGCCCCTCCCCCAGGTGGTCGAGAGTGACTGAACACCTTGTGTTGCTTCTTTTCCTCCTCCTCTGCTTGTTCCCTCCCTGTATCCCGATTCCCGAATGCCTTTGTAGCTCTGCAGTACTGACATGCAGGGTAGCTGGGTTTTTTTGACCGTCCTTCTCAGGCCTCTCTGTAGCCCAGAGAAATAGCCCATGAACAGCCCACAGTTCTGGATTCACAGGTAAAAATGATCTATGATTTGAACTACCTAGAGTTCACAAACCAATACCAAAACATGAATCCCATCCTGGTTTGCTTGAGGTTAACAAACCATGGTTTCTTAGCATGGCTACCATCTCACATCATGACAATCCAGAATTCAACAACCCATGGGTTAAACCTGGGTTAGCTATATGTCCAAGCCAGATAACAATAATTGTCCAAGCCATAACTAGAAATTCATAGTGTGTTCTGTTTTCTCAATAGGGTGATTCTGGTGGACCCCTTGTCTGTGGTGGAGAACTCCAGGGGATTGTATCTGTAGGGGGCTTCCCTTGTGCTCAGATACTGACGCCCACTGTGTATACCAAGGTCCACAGCTATCTCAACTGGATCCAGAGTATTATTCAGTAAAGTGCAGATGGACCCGGTCCCTCCGAGAATGGCTTACCAGTAGAAATCGCTTGAGTCACATCAATGGAGGGGCGTGGGGTGGGAACGTACTACCCAATGTCTCTTTTTGATCATGCCTTAGGCCACAAATCTAGGCACATTTCTTCCTGGCACTGAGAATCACGAACACAGTGGGACTCACTTTGGAGTACATGTGCACAGGGTGGGACTGTGAGACACGATGAGCTTTTCTACATGAGGCATTTATTGTGCGCTCATCATTCCTTACTCATGGTGGTTTAGAGATTCTTTAGACAATGCGATGACCCTCCAGTTTTTAAGAGCACATAAAAAAGAGAATGGGGAAAATGGAGTATTATTTCTGGAAGCAAAAGAAATGCATTTCCCTATAGAATATAGAATGGCGAAAATGGAAGCGAAAGAATTTGTTTTGGTAGTTGTGCAATTGTGTAATTCTGCTATAGCACAGCACCACCTAGAGGTTTGTGTTGAGCTTAGATCTCAATTCTGCGACAAAACCAAACTAGATACAAGGGATTAACAGCCTGGTGTAGAAAAGCTCCATGTTATTGCAACCTTAAATCCTGATAGGATGCATGTTTACTTCAAAGTAAGTCTCACTAAATGGAATGAGAGACCTATTCCCAAGTGAAAGAGCATGGGTTTATGGTCTTGCTCATGTATGACTAGAATCTCAGGATGGCCAAGGCCCACCTTAGCATGAGGAATCTTGGGATTACACAGTGGTTTCTGTGTGAATTCCCAGCTCTGAAAGCTAACAACCGGAAAAGGAAAATAAAAGAGACTCCAGCATTTCTAAAATCTCATCATTTCAGCAGTGGGACAGTATAAAAATGGAATAAATAAATAAATAATAAATAAATACTTGAAGCATCTACCTCTTGTTTTGTTATCCTGTGTGCTTGACAGTACTGGCAATTGAATGTAAAGAGGGCCTTTCCCCTCTACCAGCGTCAATCCATGTGGGGCTTGATCTGACCTTTAAGAATAGAAGCTTGATGAAGGAAGAATGGCTGGTTAGTCATCTTCCATACACCAGAGCAGAGGGCCAGCCCCTTCCCTCAGGAGTTATGTCATGAAGAGGAGGGCTTAGCTCAGGGGCGTTGAGCCTTAAGTCAGCGGGGCCAAGTCTGAACACGCCCCTAGGTGTAGGGGTGTACGAAACCCCATTTACCTGGATCCGCTGGGGTCCGCATATGGGGGGAGGCGATCCGTTCCTCCCCCCCCCCCCGGAATCCTGCCTGGCCGGCTCCACCCCGCGGCCACTCAACGGAGCCGCCAGCCGGGCCAACCCACAGCAGGGCCTCCACCCGCTGCTGGACTGCTGTGGACGCTAATGGTGTCCTGCGTAGGGGACTCTGTTTGCGTCCCTACACTAGCCCGTGATAGGCTACGTAAATATTTACATAGCCTATCACGGCTAAAGTGGGAACACAAATGGCGTAGGAGATGCCATTTGCGTCCCTGCTTTAGCCGTGATAGGCTACGTAAATACATATGTAGCCTATCACGGCCTAGCGTAGGGACGCAAATGGCGGCCGCTACGATGGCCGCCATTTGCAGCTGCAGCAGCCCAGCAGTCGCCGGAGCCACCGCCACTTCATTCGCCGCTGGAGCCACCACTGGAGCTGCTGCCGCCGCTGCACCCGCCACCAGGTAGGTCCATCCTGGGGGGATTCTGCGGGGTGGTGGGGGGGAGGGAGGCCGTTCCGCCACATAGTCCGGGGGACCAGATTCTAAAGAAACCAGCCTCACTGGAGTCCGTGGAGGAATTCTCCGCCATCCCTACCTAGGTGGCAGTGGGGAGACTGTATGTGCGTAACCAGAAAACTAGGACAGCTGATGGCAGGCTGAGCCACTACCCTTCTCCATTATGTGGCTACTAGTCCTGATGCCTCTATGCTACCTCCAGTATCAGAAGCAGAATGCCTATGTGCACCAGTTGCTGGGGAACATGGGCAGGAGGATGCTGTGGCACTTATGTCCTGCTTGTGGGTTTCCGGAGGGCAGCTGGTGGCCACTGTGTGAACAGAATGCTGCACTAGATGGACCCTTGGTCTGATCCAGCATGGTTCTTCTGATGTTCTTATCTCCTTAAAGGGTTTTTGGTGGCTTTTTGGCTGAGGATGTTTTACATCAAGGCAAAAGTGGTACCCTCTACCTGTGCTCTGAAGTGGTACAGACCACTTAACTACCTGGGGCATCTATCACCTCATTCTGCTGCCTGTGTCGCGACCAGGCTTCAGTTTCCACATTCTGCAATGTCATTGGAGTTGCTGCCCTTTTGCCGGAGCAGGCAGGATTGTATGGATGTTTCCCAAAACAGAAGTTTGGTTGCATGCAAATATTATTATCTTCATCATCATCATGAGAATAATTTTCATTTTGGAATTAGGGTGGCTGCATGTATCCTACTTTGAAGAGGATAATCCTCTATTTGAAGGGCTGCCAGAGGACAGTCCTCTGTTTGAAAGCATCTTCTATTTCAGGGGTGATGAACCTCGTTCAGCCCACCAGCTGAATTCCAGTTTGGATAAGCTCTCAGGTGCCGCATTCCAGTGGTGGCTGGGGCCAAAGGCAAAAACTGGCGGAGCAAAAACGTAAAAAAATTCCAACACATTTTAGCGTAAAGTTCTTCCTGCCAGTAATGAAGCCTTAGGAGAGGGATTTCAACCTTTTTGAATGGGGGAAAACTGCACAAGGCCAGGAAACCATCGAAGCTTGGTGGTTGGGGGAAAGGGGGTGAGGTCATTTGGGGAACCCTGGAGATCCAGATTGGGCCCCTTGGCCTGAGTTTCTGCCACCCTGGTCTATTTGAAGGGTTGTCTGGTCCAAGTCTGGTTTAAAGATGAAGAACCATAAGAAGGGAGAGCAGGAGAGGCCTTGAAGTTGCCCATCAACATTTAGCGCCTGGACAGCAGACTCAGCAAGGAATACAGGACACCATGTCACAGTCTCTCCCACTATGGTGAAATGCCTTATATTTCTATTTAAATGGTAATGATTTCTAAATTTGCATCCATTTTTTTGGATTTGCATCCACCTAATAAATCAGGAAATGCATATTATAGGTAAATAGGGTCATCTTTTGTGGCTACCCTGCTTGGAATGCAGGTGCCTCTTCAAAACAGAACCACTATTTCATCTCTTCAGACACTCCCTCATATGGCTGTTTTCTAAAGGTCTGGAGTAAAGTCAACCATGTAGTCAAATAAACTCTCTTTGGGTCGGGAGGCCAAGAGGGACTTTGCCGGGTATCTTTTCTGGATTCTGCATCTGATTGGATCAAAAAGCAGGGGCACACTTTTCTATGGAAAAGAGGGGATGCTGATTGGGGCGGTATGCATGACAAGGAGAAATCCCTCCTGGAGTCATCTTCACCATTTAAATCCTGGGCATCCCCTTGTAAAGTCAGTAATATGAAGTACTTTTCCCTTTTCTTTTCTATTAATTTCTTCATAGTGCTATAGCGATATTCTGATGGAGAGACTGACAGCTGCTCGAACATCATGTTCCTGTTCCATTCCCCCCCCCCACATTGTACAGCTCATACCTGATGTTTTCACTACATTCCCTATTCTGTCCGCATCTTCATCTGGACAGCTGCCCCCCCCCCTTTTAATTTGTTCATCGTGCTATAGTGTTATTCCATATTAGCAAAGACTGACCAAAAAAAAGCCAACTTGTGCAAATGGCTAGAACATGATTTAAAAGCAAACAAACAAAGAAATGAAGGGAATCAATGACAGAGCCTCTGAAGTGCTGTTTGGACACCATTAGAGGAGCTGCCAGGGATGAGGGAGGCTTGAGGCAGTTTGGCCACGATCATGAAGAGTGATCAGGAAAAGCAGCAAAGATTTTTGCCTCTCTTGTTGAGAAACCCGCTTGCTGCTTCCCTCAATCAACAATGGACTGGATGTCCTGGGCTCAGACAATGGGCGAACACTTCATGGGTAAAACAAATTCAGTATGCCTGTCATTTAGGAAATGGCAGGGCCAGATCAGTCAATGTGAAGAGAGAGAGAAGGTGTCCATCCACAGACAAAGGATCTGATCCCAGGCCAAAAAGTGTGGATTGTTCATCCAATCTAACCCAAAACAAATGGAGAAAATGGTCACCAAGAAGCCAAGAGCCACCTATTGGGATTGATTAACCCATGCTGTTTCTCCTGTTGGCCTGGATGTGGGAAAATAGAGGCACTGGGAGTAAGTGATTGTATGCATTCTCACAGGTGGTGCCAGAATGGCAGAGATGGGCATCAAGGCCACTCATCTTGTCTATACTGGAAGGGAAAACAAAGAGAGTTGGAGAATGTGCCAACCCAATCAATTGTTATAAATAGTGTATCCTTCTTCCTGTGCGTACACAATAGAACGATAAGGCGGTGGCTGTTATTCTTTATTCCTGTATCAACCTTCCCCGACCCGTTGGCTAGTTCCCCAGGATCTTGCCAATAAGGGATTTCATAAGAACATAAGAAGAGCCCTGCTGGATCAAAGCAAGGGCTCTTCCCGCCTCCCAGCTGAGCAGAGCAGAGCAAGCTGCTCCAGCTGGTGCAGGGACTACAGAAGCAGGCAAGCTCCCAGAGAGCGAGCGAACAGAGCGAGCGACCGGGGGAGCAAACAGGAGTTGGCCAGGGGAGTTGCAGTGGTTGAAGAGACAAAGGAGACAAAGGAGACAGAGGCTAAGAGGTAAGTGGGTTGCAGGAAGCCAAGGGGGCTACCCTTTATCCTTCTGATTGGCTGTGAGCTCACCAGGTGCTTCTGAGAGCTCCAACTGAATTGGAGGGGTGTGGCCTGAGTACTCCAAGCAGCTGACTGGGTGGGAAGCTTCAGTCTGTTTCCTGCCTCCCAGCTGAGCAGACCAGAGCAGAGCAGAGCAGACCAGAGCAAGCTGCTCCAGCTGGTCCAGGGACTACAGAAGCAAGCAAGCTCCCAGAGAGAGAGCGACCAGAGCGAGTGGACAGGGGGAGCAAACAGGAGTTGGCCAGGGGAGTTCGGCAGGGGAGTTCGGCAGGGGAGGCCCCTAACATTTTTTTAAAATTATTTTTATTTTTTATTTTAACTAACTTTTTCCCCATTTATTTGTCTTGTAACACACACTTTCACACCAGTGGGACTCTGCTTTTAACCTCTACTGAGTAGAGGAGCAGGCACAGGCTAGTCTAGAACAATCACAAACCTAGACACAAAAAGGGAAAAGAGGCTATGGAAGGACGAGACTCTCCAGTGGTGGTGACCTGCAAGGTGTGTGCAATGTTTGTTTTCTTGCCTGAGAACAACATGGCCTACACCTGCAACAAGTGCAAGTTGATCACGCTGCTGGAGGAAAAAGTAAGTGGACTGGAGCGGCGACTGTCGACCCTCCGGGGAATAAGAGAACACAAAGAGTTCTTGGACAGAATGGAGGCACTACAGCAGCAAAGGGCAGACTAGAAGCTTGAAGAGCAACAGCAAGATGAGGCAGTGGGAAATGCTGAGGTGAAGAAAAATGGAATAGAGGATACTCCTTGGAAAAGGGTGACAGTTAGGAGAAGAAGAACTAGACGCCACTCTGCACCAGTGGAAGCAGTGAAGCTGTGGAACCGATTCCAGGTACTTGCGGATGAGACTGGAGGACAGCCTGCAGAGGAAGAATCTGCATGAGAGTGAGCAAGAGGCTAAAGGTCAGTCAAACAGAGGCGATGAAACCCAGGCCTACAAGAAGAAGAAGAGAAGAGTGGTAGTAGTGGGAGACTCCTTGCTGCGTGGGATCGAGAGCCAAGTATGTCGCGAAGACCCATGGACTCGCCAGGTATGTTGTCTCCCGGGAGGACAGATTAGAGACGTGACTGAAAGGTTGCCTGCACTCATAAAGCCCACTGACAGGTATCCCTTTCTTCTCATCCATGTGGGAACAAATGATACCGCCAAGCGGAGCTACGAAGAGATCACGTCAGACTTTGAAGCTTTGGGAAGGAAACTCAAGAACTTTGGGGCCCAGATAGTTTTCTCATCCATCCTTCCAGTAGTTAGAAGAGGGATAGAAAGGGAACGAAAAATATTCCGGGTGATTGACTGGCTACGAAGGTGGTGCCGACGAGAGAGATTTGGATTCTGGGACCACGGGCTATACTTCCTGGAAGATGGGCTGTTGGCTAGGGATGGGTTGCACCTCACAAAGGCTGGGAAGACTGTGTTTGGCCACAGCATGAAAAACGTCATCAGGAGGGCTTTAAACTGAATCCTACGGGGAAGGGAGATGTAATGTTGGGGGTAACAATGGACATAGGCGCATGCACTGTAATGGAGAGAACAGCTCTGATAGCGCCCAATAATAGTCTTCAGACACATGTAGGAAGAAAGCCAGACTATGAAGCACATGGTCTTCGATGTCTATATACTAATGCCCAGAGTATGGGAAACAAACAGAACGAACTTGAACTCTTAATACAAGAGGGAAATTATGACCTGATAGGTATAACTGAGACTTGGTGGGATGACTCTCATGACTGGAATACAGCAATTGAAGGATATAACTTGTTCAAAAAGAACAGGAGGAACAGAAAGGGAGGTGGGATTGCACTGTATGTGAAAAATACATATCTCTGCACAGAAATACAGGAGGAGGAGCTTGGTAGCCCCATCGAGAGCATCTGGGTTGAAATAAATGGAGCAAAGAATAAAAGGAACCTGGTGGTCGGAGTCTACTACCGGCCACCCAATCAAGGAGAAGACAAGGATGAAACTTTTGAAAAGCAAATAGCCAATGTTTTAAGGAAGCATGATGTAGTAGTAATGGGGGACTTCAATTTCCCCGATATTTGTTGGGAGACAAATTCTGCAAAACAGGGCCCCTCCAGGAAATTCCTGACTTGCGTGGCGGATAACTTCCTCCTACAGAAAGTAGAGGAAGGAACTAGAGGATCGGCTATCCTTGACTTGATCCTAACCAACAGAGATGACTTAGTGGATAAAGTAGCAGTTACAGGAACTCTGGGGGAAAGTGACCATGTGGTACTTGAGTTCTTGGTTCTAAGGGAAGCAAAAGCCGAGTGTAGTCAAACGCGTACCCTGGATTTTAGGAAAGCTGATTTTCATAAACTCAGAACAATGATCAGTAAGGTCCCATGGCAAGCGATGCTAGCGAGAAAAGGAGTCCAAGATGGGTGGGAGCTTTTAAAAAAGGAAATTCTCAAGGCACAATCACAAGCAATTCCAACAAGAAGAAAAGGTGGAAGACAACGGAAGAAGCCAATGTGGCTTCACAAAAAGCTTAGGGATGACCTGAAAACAAAAAAGGACACATATAGGAAGTGGAAAGAAGGCCAAGTAACAAAGGAAGAGTACAGGCAGGTAGCACAGAATTGCAGGGATGGCGTCAGGAAGGCTAAAGCTGAGAACGAGCTGAGGTTAGCAAGGGATGTTAAAAACAACAAAAAGGCTTTCTTCAGCTACGTGCATAGTAAAAGGCAGAGGAAAGAAATGGTGGTTCAGCTATTAAATAAGGATGGCAAAACGATAACAGATGACAAAGAAAAGGCAGAGGTGCTCAATTCCTACTTTGGCTCAGTCTTCTCCCAAAAGAGGGTCTATGACCCCCCTGGCAAAGGTGAAGTACAGGCTGAAGGGGCAGGATTGCAGCTTGAGATCAACAGGCACATGGTCAAGGAACACCTCATTACTTTGAATGAGTTCAAATCTCCAGGGCCAGATGAACTGCATCCTAGAGTCATAAAGGAACTGGCAAAAGAACTCTCAGAACCGCTGTCTATTCTCTTTGAGAAATCATGGAGGATGGGTGAAGTGTCAGATGACTGGAGGAGGGCTAATGTTGTCCCTATCTTCAAAAAGGGTAAAAAGGAGGAACCTGGGAACTACAGACCAGTCAGTCTGACATCAATCCCTGGGAAAATTCAGGAGCAGATCATAAAGCAATCCATCTGGAAGCACCTTGACAACAATGCCATGATTACTCGAAGCCAACATGGATTTGTCAAGAACAAGTCCTGCCAGACAAATCTGATCTCATTTTTTTATCAAGTCACCTCCCTTGTGGACCGTGGGAATGCTGTAGACATCATATACCTCGACTTCAGCAAAGCTTTCGACAAAGTGCCCCATGATATCCTGATGAGCAAACTAGCTCAAAGTGGGCTAGATGAAACAACGATCTGGTGGATCCACAGTTGGCTACAGAATCGGAATCAAAGAGTGCTTATCAATGGGACCTTCTCAAACTGGGGAGAGGTAACGAGTGGGGTACCGCAGGGCTCAGTCCTGGGCCCAGTGCTCTTCCACATTTTTATTAATGACTTGGAGGAGGAGGTGCAGGGAATGCTGATCAAATTTGCAGATGACACAAAATTGGGCAGGATAGCTAATACTTTGGAAGACAGAAACAAAATTCAAAGTGATCTGGATAGACTGGAGCGCTGGGCAGAAAACAACAGAATGACATTTAATAGGGACAAATGCCAAGTTCTGCACCTAGGAAAAAGAAACCAAATGCACAGTTACAAGATGGGGGATACGTGGCTCAACCACACTACAAGCGAGAAGGATCTTGGAATTGTTGTCAATCACAAGCTGAATATGAGCCAACAATGTGATGCGGCTGCAAAAAAGGCCAATGCTCTTTTGGGCTGCATTCATAGAAGCATAGCTTCCAAATCCCAGGAAGTACTAGTTCCCCTCTACTCAGCACCGGTTAGGCCTCCTTTGGAGTACTGTGTCCAGTTCTGGGCACCACACTTTAAGAAGGATGCAGACAAACTGGAGAGGGTTCAGAGGAGGGCAACAAAGATGATCAGGGGACTGGAAACAAAGCCCTATGAAGAGAGACTGAAAGAACTGGGCATGTTTAGCCTTGAGAAGAGAAGACTGACGGGAGATATGATAGCACTCTTCAAGGACTTGAAAGGTTGTCACAGAGAAGAAGGCCAGGATCTCTTCTTGATCATGCCGGAGTGCAGGACACGGAATAATGGGCTCAAGTGACAGGAAGCCAGATTCCGGCTGAACATCAGGAAAAACTTCCTGACTGTAAGAGCAATACAACAATTGGAACCAATTACCTGGGGAGGTGGTGGGCTCTCCCACACTGGAGGCCTTCAAGACGAGGCTGGACAGCCATTTGTCAGGGATGCTCTGACTTGGATTCCTGCATTGAGCAGGGGGTTGGACTCGATGGCCTTGTAGGCCCCTTCCAACCCTACTATTCTATGATTCTATGATTCTAAGGGTCCATCTAGTCCAGCATTCTGTTCACACAGAGGCCAGCCAGCTGTTGACAGAAACCCACAAGCAGGACATGACTGCAAGTGCCACAGCACCCTCCCACCCATGTTCCCCAACAACTGGTACATATAGGCACAATGCCTCTGCTACTGGAGATAGCATATAGCCATCAGGACTAGTAGCCCTTGATAGCCTTGTCTTCAAGGAATCTCTCTAACCTCTTTTTAAAGCCATCCACATTGGTGGCCATCACTACATTTTGTGGTAGAGGTCTTGTTTGGTGAAAAGGTGCTAAATCTTGCAGACCCCAACCCCCCAGAGGGACAATCAACATTTGTTGGACTCAATGGGGTTTTGGAAGCAGCATATGCTGTACCTGGGTCAAATCTTGCCCAGTTGAGCAGTGGGGGCATTAACAGAACATCCTAGAGGAAAGCCCTTGTGAAGCATTTTTCCTTCAAATGGCGTGTCTGCCAAGACAGAGGAGGGTGAGTAAAGTCTATGGCAGAAAGAGCAAGAGCAAGCAAATGAGGGGAGTGGGAGTGGATGACATGGCTACTGGACTTTGCAGCTGACCACTCCCCGTTGAGCAACAGCTGCTTGTATGATACAGAGCTCTGGCCAAGTCTAAGAGGAACTCACTGGGCAAGAAGTCAGTAGTAGAAATGAGGTACCAATAACTTGGGTAAAATAGGAATTAGCCAGCCTTTGCTTTAACAGTCAAGATGGAAATGGTATATGTCTGAAGGGATGAAAGCAGGACCTCCGACAGTGAAGTCTCTTCAAGAGCAGGCGTTAGCTCTCCAGCCCTCACTGGAGAAGAGGTATAAGAAAGATCCTGTAGTAGAAATGGGAGAATCCCTAAGTTAGGGGAAAACCCACCCTATGACCAGGAAGCCCAAACGAAAGCCTGATTCATAGATAGAAATGGAACAGGGTGGCATATGGCCGCTATTGACTCCAGAAAACAAGTCACACTTTCTGAGTCTGGGCAGGGTAAATCCAGTGAGCATGCTAGGCATGAAAAATAGTAATGGAAGGAATGTTAACTTTGGCCAGCTGGGCTCATGAGAGAAATCAGGCCACATGGGAGCTATGTGACCTGGGAATGGGCTTTAAGGGGGCACCCTTGTCATGTGATGCAACAGCAACAGGAAATGCAGCATGTGAACAGTGCCCAACAGTGAAACAAATGTCCCTTTCCAAAAATCCCTGGGCCAAATGAGTAGGAGCCAAAGTCCTGGACAGAGATGCCAGGTGGATTCCGTGAGCCCCCTTTCCCAATTCAGATTGTGGCAGAACCTGACTGGCAATGGTAGATGCCTCTTCTGGTTATTTGTTGGTGAATCTGTGTCCTTAGCAAAGCACATTTCAGTGTTTACATCTTCTGGCTTGAAGGTATGAAATAGCCACTGAAATCCAGTCTGACAGTGAAAGCCACCTTCCAGGCATGGAAGTGCAAGGATGGGCCAATGGATGGAAGACTCAATGCGTGTTCCATGTTCCCCATCATCCCCAAGCACTGGAGTTGCTTGAGAAGATGAATGGGCTGTTAGAGCAAAAACTGAAACAGCCAACCCCGTATTATATTCTGAAAAAGGTAGGGGACAGTTTTAGAGCAGGCTGAATTGGAATTTAACAGCCATCCTCTAAGGCCCAAACACCCCTATAATGCATGGTGGGGGCACCTATGGAATATCTGAAGGTATGGAAAATCCAACCTTGTGTTGTAGGCCAAGGAAAGCTACACCTTCCAGTGCTGGAGCATCTTATGGCACCTCAATGGTGTGACTATGCCTGGGGGGGGAGCCAAGGCGAAATGATTATACTACTGGAAATTGAAGTTGCAGCCCCTCAGGGGACTTATAGATGGGTTGCCCAATGATCCGGTTTTGCTCTTCAGAGCATCCACGTGTTAGGAGGGGTGGTACATTCCAAGCAATAAGATGAAACACAAATACTAGCTAAAGAGAAATCACGTTTTAAATATGGTCAGTGCATTGCACAACTGATCTGTGAGAAATTCAATATGCCCGTCATTTAGGAAATGGCAGGGCCAGATCAGGCACTGCTAAGAAAGAGAGAAAGTTTTTGTTGGGAGCTGCCCCTTTCCAGCATGTAATTCCTTTGCTGAGAGAACTGCACTGGCTGCCTATTCGCAACCGGGCCAGGTCTAAAGTTTTAGTACTAGTGTACAAAGCCCTGAACAACTTGGGACCTAGATACCTGAGAGAGCTCCTTCTCCCTTACCAACCTGCCCAGTCACTGAGGTCATCACAGGGCTTGCTCTTGGTTGTTCCACATGGACCCATGGCCCGATTGGAGTCCACCAGAAGAAGAGCCTTCAGCATGGTGGCCCCCTTTCTTTGGAATTCCCTGCAGGTCAGACAGGCACCAACACTGTGTTGCCTCCAGCGCCTTCTGAAAACAGCAGGAGGCATTCCTTAATTGACCACTCATGGTTTTTATTGGCATTGTGTTTTTAAACAAGTATAATTTTAATGTGGTTTTTTAATCTTTTTATTCTTTTTGTGTTTTATCTTTTGTGTTCACCGCTCTGAATTCTGTTCTAGATATGGAGCGATATATAAATATTGTACATAAATAAATAAGATGGAGATCCACAGACAAACGTTCTGATCCCAGGCCAAAAAGTACAGATTGCTTATCCAAACCAAACCAAAACAAAAGGAGAAAATTGTCACCAAGAAGCCAAGAGCCACGCATTGGGTTTGATTAACCGATGCTGTTTCTCTTGTGGACCTGGATGTGGGAAAATGAAGGCACTGGGAGTAAGTGATGGTATGCTTTCTCACAGGTGGTGCCAGAATGGCAGAGATGGGCATCAAGGGCCCTCATCTTGTGTATACTGGAAGGGAAAACAAAGAGAGTTGGAGAATGTGCCAACCCAATCAATTGTTATAAATAGTGTATTCTTTTTCCTGTGCGCACAGGAGAAAGATATAGATGTGGCTGTTATTCCTTCCCCGACCTGTTGGCTACTTCCCCAGGGTCTTGCCAATAAGTGATTTCATAAGAACATAAGAACAGCCATGCTGGATCAGACCAAGGGTCCATCTAGTCCAGCATTCTGTTCACACAGAGGCCAGCCAGCTGTTGACAGGAAACCCACAAGCAGAATATGAGTGCAAGTGCCACAGCGCCCTCCTGCCCATGTTCCCCAGGAACTGGTGTATATAGGCATGCTGCCTCTGCTACTGGAGGTTACATATAGCCATCAGGACTCATAGCCCTTGATAGCCTTCTCTTCGAGGAATTTCTCTAACCTCTTTTTAAAGCCATCCACATTGGTGGCCATCACTACATTTTGTCATAGAGGACCTGTTTGGTGAAAAGGTGCTAAACCTTGCAGACCCCAACCTCCCAGAGTGACACTCAACATTTGTTGTACTCCGTGGGTTCTTGGACACCATATATTTGCACCTGGCTCAAACCTTGCCCAGTTGAGCAGTGGAAGAATGTCCTAGAGGAAAGCCCAGGTGAAAGATTTTTCCTTCAAATGGCGTGTCTGCCAAGAGGAGGTTGAATAAAGTCTGTGGCAGAAAGAACAAGCAAATGGGGGGAGTGGGGAGTGGATGACATGGCAGCTGTACGTTGCAGCTGATCAGCCCCCATTGAGCAACGGCTGCTTCTTTGAGTTCTGGCCAAGACTGATAGAGACTCACTGGGCAAAAGCCAGTAGTAGAAATGAGATACCATAATAACTTTGGTAAAAGAGGAATTAGTCAGCCTTTGTTTAACATTCAAGATTGAAATGGTATATAAGCAACTCACACTGTGTGGGGCTGGGAAGGATAAATCCACACAGTATGGTGAGCTGATGGCATTCATTATGCCAATGGCAGTAATCTGATGCAGTGTGCATAATTACAGACTCATGAGCAGTATACAAGAGGTTGACAACATAGTTTTGAAAATGAAAACAAGATGAGATCTGTAGATATAACTGCCCCTATGGGGCAACGACCTATGAAAAGCTGGTGGATCCAGCAAATGATTGTGTCTGTTGGAACTGTAGGAGAGCATGCCTCAGAAATGACTGAGGCTTATGCAAGTGAGATGCAGACCACTTGGCTGAAGGCTGGAGCAGCATCTGCCCACACAGGAAGAGGGGGAAGAAATGTGAACTGTGGCTTGCTGGACTCCTGAGAGAAATCAGGCCACATGGGAGCTATGGGACCTGGGAATGGGCTTTACGGGGGGCATCCCTTGTCATCTGATGCAATGACAACAGGAAATGCAGCATGGAAACCATGCCCACAAGGGAAACAAATGCCTCTCTCCAAAGCCCCACTGGGCCAAATGACTTGGAACCAAATTCCCGGACAGAGGTGCCAGGAGTATTACGTGAGCCCCCTTTCCCAACTGAGATCGTGGCAGAACCTGACTGGCAATGGTAGGTGCCTGTTCTGCTTATTTGCGGGTGTATCTGTGTCCTGAGCAAAGCACAATTCAGTGTTTACCTCTTCTGGCTGGAAGGTATGAAATAGCCATTGAAATCCTGTCTGACAGTGAAAGGTACCTTCCAGGCACAGAAGTGCAAGGACGGGCCAATGGATGGAAGACTCAATGCATGTTCCAAGTTCCCCATCATCCCGGAGCAGTGGGGTTGATGGAAAAAGGTGAATGGGCTGTTAAAACAGCCAACCGGAGCATATTCTGAAAGAGATGGGGGACAGTTTTAGAGCAGGGTGAATCTGAATTCAACAGTCATCCTCCATGTAAGGGCCAAATGCCCCTCTAACTCATGATGGGGTTAGTGGCACCTACAATGCATGGTGGGCTGATGGCATCCCAGAGATGGAATATGCATTGGTATGGAAAATCCAGCCTTGTGGTGTAGACCAATGAAAGCTGCACCTGACAGTGCTAGAGCAACCTTATTCTGTCTCTGTTGGTGGGTGGGGTAGGGGAAGTGATTACACTGCTGGGAATTGGAGTTGCAGTCCCTCAGGAGACGAGTGCATGGATCGCCCCATGACCTGGAGCCAATCTACATGAGTGATTTAGTGCAGAGGGAGAGCAGTCTGAGGTCTTTTGCGACACATGACATTATCGTGAATCTGCAGCCATTCTAAAGCTTCCCTCTGAAAAAGCTCTTAAAAGCATTCTTTATGGGGGTGGAAGATTCCGACCATCAATATGGAGTGGAAGTGGTAGTTTAAAGTGAAGTCACTTTTTAAGCTTCGTCAGTCCATTGCATGACTGATTGGTGAGAAATTCAGCATGGCTGTCCCCTAGGAAATGGTCAGACCACATTAGGCAATGTAAAGAGAGGAAAGATTTCAATCCAGAGGCAAAGGATCTGATCCCAGGCCAAAAAGTGGGGACTGTTTATCCAAACCCACAGAAAACAAGCTGGAGAAAAATGTAACCAAGAGGCCAAGAACCATCTATTAGGTGTGATTAACCAATGCTGTTTCTCCTGCAGGCTTGGATGCAGGAAAATTAAGGCACTAGGAATAATAGATTGCAGACGTTCTCACAGGTGGTGCCAGATTGGCAGAGATGAGCATCAACCCCACTTCTGGTGGATAAAAACGGAGTTGACAGGAACATTTTTTTCTGTTATGTCTTATTCTCTGAACTTCTTCCCCACTTTGAAAGTACATGGGGACACTTCACCAGGGAGATCTGCTGCCATGGATCCCACCAAATTGTTGGCTTTCTTTCTGATGTCCTGCCATCCTTTAGTAAGGACCAGCATGTTGATGTGATGTGACCACAAACCTGGGAGGATGGGGAGAAAGTCTGTATGCATCATTTTTTATTCACCTGCAATTGCATGTGTGAGACCTGTGTAGCAGCTGTGTGTGTCCGAGTCTGTGTGTGTGACCCATACTACTGTCTGGAGAGATTTGCATCTGACTGTTACATTCTGATGTTCCTTTCCTTGCATATTCTTTGGGTGTGGATGGGCTGTTGGGTGTGACATGTGTTAGATAGATGTGTAAATAGTAGTACTCTTCATTTCCCTGCGAAAGAAATGCGAAAGAGGCAGACATTTCTCTGCCTCATTTGTTGGGATGTTGAACATTTTGGAGAAATTCTTCAGGGTGCCTGGCTTCAGTGCTGACCTTACTGCAGGTGGGTGGCAGAGGGGTGTGTGTGTGCTCTTTCTTTTACCATCCCCGCCCTTGTTCTGTCCTTGCCGTCTTGCCACCAGCTTGATCAGAAATCCCTGGAAAGCCCGCTAGAGGACTTAACCAGGACTTCCTCCCTCAGGGCTTCCCTGTGCTGCTCCCTACAGAGTGCCTGAAAGCTGAGAGGGGCATTTCGGTCATGCTTTCTTGTTACTAAAAGTCCTTTTAACAACAGCAACAACAACATCAACAACTCTCTCAGCTTTCAGGCACTTAGAGGCAGCAGCACCGAGAAACCCAAGGGAGGAATTCCTGGCTAAGTCCTCTAGAGAGCTTTCCAAGAAGCTCCAGCAGCCAGACAGGCTGCAAGGACGGAACGGAGGGCTGCAGGGTGGGAGGTGGTGAAAGAAAGAGCACAGACGAAGACCTCAGCCACCTCCTTACAGTAAGGTAAGTAACTATTGGTAAGTATCAGAAGCAGCATGCCTATGTGCAGCAGTTGCTGGGGAACATGGGCAGGGGGGCAGTGCTGTTGCACTTCTGTCCTGCTTGTGGGTTTGCTTGTGGTTGGCCACTGTGGACTTCATCACATGGAGCTTCCATCCTGCTATTGGGATAGCTCTCTCTTGGAAGTCTGCGGGCTCTTTAGATGATGCCGTTACCCTCCAGGGCATCTCCTGCCATTTCCTCTGGCCCATCTCGTGTTTTCCCCAAATGCAAAAAATGTAGTATTTTTTCCAGCCCATGGAACAGGAGCGCCATGACCTCCCTGTGAAATGCTCCAATACCAGAAGAAACCGCTGTGTCTGCCTGCTGTGGGTGTTTGCTTTTGGTTGTTGGGGGTACTGTCAGGATGAGATTTGGCAGGCGGGAGGGCAAGAATTGCCTGCCAATTGCGACTCCTGCCTCTGCTCAAGCCTTGCTGAGGAAGGACTTTCCTCCATTCCCAGGTGTCTGCCATGTAAATGCTTGAGCACTTTTCTCAGTTGGAGGGAGAAGAGGGCAAAATGCCTCCCTACAATGAAGGGAGACACATCTGATCCCCCACCCCACCAAGCTCAGAAGCAACATCCTCTGCACAACACCCTATTAAGTTCAGTGGGGCTTACTCCTAAGTAAGTGTGCTGAGGGCTGCAAACATATAGGGTGATCTTATGTCTACTCAGAAGTAAGTCCTATTGAGTTCAATGTGGCTTACTTCCACCTAATTGTGTCAAGGGTTGCAGACTTACAGTGCAATCTTACATTTTATGTCTACTCAGAAGTAAGTCAGAGGTTTCCTGGGGCTACGAGAAAAGAGTACAGCAGAAGTTAAGCTACAAAAACAAGACACACCCCCACCTGCTTCTTTGCACACATGCCAGGGAGGGAGGAAGGCACTCCTTCAGTTCAAACCACGTGGCTGCCATATAAAGAAACCCTTACTAATCCCACAAAGAAACCGAAAGCAGGAAGCTCCGGAAAGCATGTGGATTTTTGTGTGGGGTTTGCTTGATGTAGAGACACCCTGTGTAGACAGAATGCTGGACTAGATGGACCCTTGGTAGGGATGTCAGAGAATTTCTCCACGAATCTCAGGGAGGCCAAATGCCAGCGCATTCGGCCCCCCGAAATTGGTGGAGAAACGGTCTGCCCCCCGCCCCCCCCCCGGGACGGGACTTACCTTGGTCGAATGTCCCTGGCGGTGGCGGCCGGTCTTCCGACCGGCTGCCGCCGCCGCCATTTCCAAGTAAAAAAACAACAACAACAAGCAAACGTGATAGGCTACATAAAGATTTACGTAGCCTATCACGTCTAGATTTTTAAAAAACACTGTGATAGGCTACGTAAATCTTTACGTAGCCTATCACGGCTGACTTTGGGGGGGGGGAAAGCATGTACGCAAATGGCAGCACCCATGGGCGCCGCCATTTGCATACGCGCTTTTTTTTTTTTTAAGTCAGCCGTGATAGGCTACATAAACATTTACGTAGCCTATCACGGCTGATTGCAGGGACGCAAACGGCGGCGGCTACGGCCGCCACCATTTACGTCCCGGCAGACGACGAGGTTTTGCGGCTGGAGGGACGGGGCGCCTCCCCCCCGGCCAGAATTTCGGCAGGGAGGGACAGGGCGCCTCCCCCCCAGCCAGAATTTCGGGGGGAGGGACGGAGCGCCTCCCCCCCACCGCGAAGCAAGCTTCGGGATCAGGTAAGTGACTTTCGTCCATCCCTAACCCTTGGTCTGATCCAGCATGGCTCTTCTTATATTCTGTCAAAGCCCTGGACCTAGAGAAGTGTCTCCAAAATTATCACCCCCTCCCACAGTTTTCAGGTGCACTTTCTTTTTGCGCCTCTCCCACAACAAATGGTCAAGAGTAAAGAAGTCGAAAAGTTCAGCACAGTGCTCCCTGAAACACATTTCAAATGTTCATGTGGGACTTCTCATGAAGTCCGTGCTTTTTGCTTCATAAAGCAAAGAACAAATGGCCCCTCCAACCCCCAGCCCACTGGGGCCAACACTTTCAAGATGCTTGCTGCACCACTCAGACAGCCATCCCCCCCGCCCGCCTTATGGTGCCACCTGAAGCAAGTCTCTTCAGCCTGCCCTTCAGCCTGCTGGCACAACTGACCCTGCTCTGTGGCTTCAACTGCACTTTCAAACGGGGCATTTGAGTTTTGACATCCATGGGTGTAATATCTTTATTACGCTAATACAGATTTTGGAATTTTGCATATGGCCAACATAGCTACCCTTGGTTTTTGTGTGATTTGAGCTGTATGCCTGCTCAGTCTGCTACCCAGGTGCTAACCGTGGATGGGCAACTTCCAGGCCCCCGCTGCCCTCCCTTCTTAAGATTCCTTATGTTTAAACTTGACTTGGGGCATCTCTACACCAGCCTAAAATCCTGCATTGAAAACAGGGCTTTCTGCTTCTGTTTTAAATGCAGGATCACAACGACTCCCTTTTCCATGTGCTTCCTTTCCCCCCACCCCCTTCCCTTCCCTTCCCTTCCCTTCCCTTCCCTTCCCTTCCCTTCCCTTCATATCTGAGTCTTCCATTATCTTTCATTGATCTCCCTCCTCTTCTTGCCGCTTTAACTCTTTTCATGGAGGAAACTCAAGCTGAACACAATGGGGCAACTTGATAGCTCATTATCTGCGATCTATTTAGAAATGGAACAAAGGGCATTTAGTGCAGGAGGGTCACCTCAGAGTCAGTCAAGGCATTATGTAAAGAGCCCGCAAACATCCGTGAAGGAGCAATCTCAATTGCAGGATAAAAACTAGGCGTGAAGAAAGCTGTTCAAACCAAGGAGACTTTCTAAAAGCGGACTGTCCCCTGACCACTCTTCAAATGGAGGACTGTCTTCTGTAAAGTAGGACACTTGGCCACCTGACTTTGGCAAAGGTGGAGAGGGAAAGAGCACCATGAATACCAGTGAGGAAGGGGGAGACCAGCCGTGGTGCTCAAGAAAACCAAATGTATTGTGCTCAGCGCATTTCGGAAGGCTCCCTTCTTTCCTCAGGAGCTATTAGAAGCCATTTGTTTTCTTGCCCTGAAATAAACGAGTGCCCTTACTTCTGGATACTTGCAGACGCTCTAGTTGAAATCTATTGCTCTCCACAATCCTCCTGTTATAAGAGACAGTCCCGAAGAGGGAAATAGACATGCTTACAAGTACTACACATGGGAAGGAGGTGTTGTATTCAGGTGGAGACTGAACAACAGCTCTTAACCCTGAACAGGTTCTAGAAAATTGCTGGACTAATTAATCTGGCTGTTTTGGAAAAAGGAGGGGAGACGGGGAACTACTAAACGGTTTTAAAAAAAACCAAACAAGCTTCATGAAGCACTGGAGAGACAATGTCCAGTTCATGACACACAGTTGTATTGTGTACAGTTTACAATGTGCTGTATGGACTTCTGTGCATATAAACCTTCCTTCGTGGTACATACATACATATACCACAATAGAAACCAGACTAACGTAGAAGAAAGACCTGATAAACTAGTAGCAAATGTATTATCTCAGTGCCAATTCTTATGTAGCCAAAAGAGCACCATCCATGCATGAGGGGGAAGGATTAGCAGTGTGGGTGGGAATCCCAAGGTCTGCCAACCCCCCCCCCCAATTAACAGCCCCTCCCCCAGGTGGTTGAGGAAAAGCACCCTGTGTTGCTTCTTTTCCTCCTCCTTGGCCCTTCCCTCCCTGTATCCCAAATGCCTTGGTGGCACTTTAGTACTGACATGCAGGGTGGCTGGGTTTTTTGACCATCCTTCCCAGGCCTTTCTGTAGGCTGGAGAAACAACCCATGAATAGCCCACAGTTCTGAATTCACAGGTAAAAATAATCTATGATTTGAACAACCTAGAGTTCACAACCCAACACCAAAACACAAACCCTCTTCCTGGTTTGTTCGTGGTTAACAAACCATGGTTTCTTAGCATGGCTACAACCTCACATCATGACAACCCAGAATTCAACAACCCATAGGTTAAATAAACCTTGGTTAGCATGTCCAAACCTGATAACTATCATAGTCCAAGTCTTAACTAGATATGCATAGTATGTTCTGTTCTCTCAACTGGGTAATTCCGGTGGACCCCTTGTCTGTGGTAGAGAATTCCAGGGGATTGTATCTGTAGGGGGCTTCCCTTGTGTACAGGTACTGATGCTCACTGTGTATACCAAGGTCCACAGCTATCTCAACTGGATCCAGAGTATTATTCAATAAAGTGCAGATGGCCCCGGTCCCTCCGAGAACGGCTTACCAGTAGAAATCGCTTGAGTCACATCAATGGAGGGAGCGGGGGAACCTACTACCCATTGTCTCTTTTTATTCATGCCTTAGGCCACAAATCTAAGCACATTTCCTCTGGGCACTGAGAATCACTGAACACAGTGGGACTCACTTTGGAGTACATGTGCACAGGGTGGGACTGTGAGACACGATGAGCTTTTCTACATGAGGCATTTATTGTGCGCTCATCATTCCTTACTCATGGTGGTTTAGAGATTCTTTAGACAATGTGATGACCCTCCAGTTTCACTTCTGTTTTTAAGAGCACTTAAAGAAAGAAAATGGGGAAAATGGAGTATTATTTCTGGAAGCAAAAGAAATGCATTTTCTTATAAAATATAGAATGGCGAAAATGGAAGTGAAAGAAATGTATTTTCCTACTTTTGCAATTGCATAATTCTGCTATAGCACAGCACCACCTAGAGGTTTTGTAGTGGTAAAGCAGAATAGGAAATCTCTTTGTGTTGAGCTTAGATCTCAATTCTGTGACAAAACCAAAACTAGATACAAGGGATTAACAGCCTTGTGTAGAAAAGTTCCATGCTATTGCAACCTTAATTCCTGATAGGATGCATGTTTACGTCAAAGTCGATCTCACTAAATGGAATGAGAGACCTTTTCCCAAGTGAAAGAGCATGGGTTTATGGTCATGTATAACAAGAATCTCAGGATGGTCATGTCCCACCTAAGCACGAGGAAGCTTCTGATTACACACCAGTTTCTATTTGGATTCTCAGCTCTGAAAACTAACAACTGTAAAAGTAAAAAAAAAAGAGACTCCAGCATTTCTAAAATCTCATCATTTCAGCGATGGAGCAGTATAGAAATGTAGTAAATAAATACTTCCAGCATCTACCTCTTGTTACCCAGTGTGCTTGACAGTACTGGCGACTTCCAGTTGGAACCATTGTCACTCTGGTAGCATCCCACAGAATGAAAAGGGGGGCAAGGCAATATCTGGATAACATCTTGGAGAAAAGTACCCCCCTCAAGACAGTGTGGGCGGGGCTGGATTCCAGGATTATCTCTCCAGAGCTTTACCAACACAAAAAGCTGTACTGATACTCCTATTTCATAGGAGAAAACAGGGCTGACATGTTCCATAATAATATATGCTTTAAGAAATATCAACAACTTCTGAGGGATGATTTAAGAGATGTTAACAATATTTGAGAACATGTGAGGACCTGCAAGATCTGTTTGAGAGAAACACGACTGCGATGAGGAGAAGAAAGGATCTGGCTTCAACTCCCCCCGCATCTCCTGTGTCAAAAGTTTCAAGAACAGAAGATATAGGGGAATTATTTACTCTGATAAAGGCTTTATCTTCGCAATTTACAGAGCAATCCAAAAGGTTGGATTTAATCCAAAATTCCATCACTGCCTTGCAAGGAACTGTAGATTTAATTAATGTGTCATGGCAAAAAATGGAGACAAAAACTAATGAGCTAGAAGACCGAGTGGCAGGAAATTAAACTATGCCACAAATTTGTTTTAAAAATGCCTCTGATAGAATTTCTCAACTGGAGGCCTTCATGAGGAGATTCAATGTATGTATTATTGGGATTAAAAATCTGTCTAATGATGTAAAATTGCCTATTTTTGTGGATAAACTTTTGCATGAGATACTCCCTATCCCATCTGATTATTTACTTGATATTGAGCAGGCATTTCATGTGCCAAATGCTAAAGGGACTGACTACATGATCATAGTCCAATTTGCGAAAGTCTCCACAAAGAATTATATCCTGTGTTTGGCAAATGAGGGTGGAAGCCTTTCCTGGAAACAAGATAAAGTTATGTTATTTCCAGACTACATCAAAGAGGTGGCGAATAAAAGAAGGCAATTTATCAAAGCAAAAAATATGGCAAAACAGATGAACTTACAATATTACTTAAAATATCCTGCTACACTTTGTATTGTGTCTGAAGGTCAGATGAAGAAGTTTCTAAATCATGAAATGGAGGAGGCATGGCTGAACGTAAAAATGCATGAGATTTCTGTTACAACCCCATGACTTGGAATCTTTAAACAAGCTTTGTTAACTGTTTGTGTTCAGCCTACATGATCCAGGCTAGCTCAGAAGATAAATGATTATACATATATTCATTTATTCTCTTTTCTCTTTTGTTTTTTCTTGCTTTTCTTTATATTTTCTATGTCAAAATAGATAATATATCTAATATAAAATATATTACTGACTGTTGAAGGTTTATATTAAAGTTTATTATTATATAAATATATATATATATATATATATATATATATATAGGCTTCTGGGAATGAATTGTAGACCTGTTTTTTTTTAGATAAGATTGATGATATGATATTGAAATGTAAGGTTGTTTATTAAATTGTAAGATTGTTAAGGTTATAGATATAGTTTTTAAAACAGAATGGCGTCGGAGGCCGGGGAGTATTGGAGTTTAAACTTAATTCTTTAAAGGGGAGGGAGAGGGAGAGAAGGAAGGAAGGGGAAAGAATCTTCTTTTTTCTTCACTTCCTTTCCTCCTACCTTTTCTTTTCTTTTTTTTTCTTTTTCCTTCTTTTTTTATTGTGGTGTCCTAATCAGAATATTGTATTGTTGGGAAATTGTAGTATTGATCAGGTTGTTGGTAATTTTGGTATGGTTTATTTCATTTATAAAGATAAAATAAATAAAAATATATTTTAAAAAAAGACAGTACTGGCAACTGAATGTAATATAGGGCCTTTCCCCTCTACCGGTGTCAATCCCTGTGGGGCTTGATCTTATCTTTAAAAATAGAAGCTTGATGAAGGAAGAATGGCTGGTTAGTCATCTTCCATAAACCAGAGCAGAGGGCCAGCCCTTTCTGTCAGGAGTTATGACATGAAGAGGAGGGCTTAGCTCCGGGGCGTTGATCCTTAAGTCAGCAGGGAAAGTCTGAATGCCCTCCTAGGTGGCACTGGGGAGACCCCCTGAGTTTGAAAACTAGGACAGCAGATGGCAGGCTAAGCCACTACCTTCCTCCATTATGTGCTAGTTTTCTCCAGTATGTGCCTGCTAGTCCTGATGCCTCTATGGTACCTCCACTATCAGAGGCAGTATGCCTATGTACACCAGTTGCTAGGGAACATGGGAGGGAGGGTGCTGTTGCACTCATGTTGTGCTAGTGGGTTTCCCATGGGCATCTGGTGGCCACTGTATGAACAGAATGCTGGGCTGGATGGGGCCTTGGTCTGATCCAGCTGGGATCTCCTTATATTCTTAAAAGGGGTTTTGGTAGCCCTTTGGCTGAGAATGTGTTACATAAAGGCAAAAGTGGCATACCATACCTGTGCTCTGAAGTGGCACAGACACTTTACCACCTGGGGTGTCTATCACCTCATTCTGCTGCCTGGGTTGAGACCACGCTTCAGTTTCTGGATTCTGCAACATCATTGGAGTTGCTGCACTTTTGCCAGAGCAGGAAGGATCATAACCATCTTTCCCATAACATAAGGGAATCCCACCAGCAAGGGACGTGCCAAGCACTATATGTACGTTGGGAGCAGGCCAATATCATCTTCATCATCATCATGAGAATGGTTTTTATTTTGGAATTAGGGTGGCTACATGTATCCCACTTCGAAGAGGATAATCCCCTATTTGAAGGGCTGCCAGAGAACAGTCGTCTGTTGGAAAGCATCTTCTATTTCAGAAGCATTGAACCTCTTTCAGCCCAAGGGCTGAATTCCATTTTGGATAAGCTCTCAGGGGCCACTTTCCAGTGATGGGCGGGGCCAAAGGCAAAAGAGGTGGGACTAAACTTCAAAAAATACCAACTTGTTTTTGCTCAATACTCCTTCCATCAGTAACAAAGCCTAAGGAGACGCATTTCAACCTTTTTGAATAGCAAAAACTGCACAAAGCCAGGAAACCATCAAAGCTTGGTGTTGGGGGAAAGGGGGTGAGGTCATTTGGGGAACCCTGGGGATCCGGATTTGGCCCCTCAGCCTATGGGCTGCCACCCCCACCCCCCACAGTCTATCTGAAGGGTGGTCCAGTCCAATTCTGATGTAAAGATGAAAACAACGAACCCTAAGGAGGGAGAGCAGCATGGGCCTTGAAGTTGCCCATTAACTTCAAAAAATACCAACTTGTTTTTGCTCAATACTCCTTCCATCAGTAACAAAGCCTAAGGAGACGCCTGTCCTCTGGCAGCCCTTCAAATAGGGGATTGTCCAAAATAAAAACCATTCTCATGATGATGGTGATGATGATATTGGCCTGCTCCCAACGTACATATAGTGCTTGGCATTTAGCACCTGGACAGCAGATTGAGCAAGGAACATAGGACTCTTTGTCCATCCCCCCCCCCCCGTATCAGGTGAGTCCTTTTATACCAATCAGGTTAACACTCAAATGAGTCCCCTCATACAACACAACCAAAAACAAAGACATATCATTCCATCTCCCTTTTCTCTTTTTTTCTTTCTCTCCCCCCCCCCCATTCTCCATATCCGTATCTTACAGGTTTTCTCACTATTTTTCCTCTAGATTTAATTTTTGGTTTCTCCTCCACCTCCATCTTTCTAAAGTCATTCTGTTCTATATTCACACTTCCACTATCTTCCTTCTAGGGATGTACGAAACACCTACCTGGCTCCGTGCCGGGCAATCCGCGGTGGGGGGGAGGCGCTACGTCCCTCCCCCTGGAATCCTTGACGGGGGGGAGGTGCTCCGTCCCTCCCCCCGGAATTTTGCCTGGTCGGCTCTGCTCTGCGGTCAAGCTGCGGAGCCGCCGGCCAGCTCCAGCCGCCCTCAGCCAGACATACAGCTGCTGGGCAGCCCTGCAGGGACACAAATGGTGGCTGTCATAGCCACCGCCATTTGCGACCCTGTATTGAGCCGTGATAGTCTACGTAAATACTTACGTAGCCCATAACGCCAGGGGGAAAAAAAACTAGCGTAAGCAAATGGCGGTAGCCACCGCCATTTGCATACGCTGGGTTTCCCCCTCCCCTGCTGTGATAGGCTACGTAAATACTTATGTAGCCTATCACGGCCTCCACAGGGACGCAAATGGCATCCCTGCGTTAGCCGTGATAGGTTACGTAAGTATTTACGTACCCTATCACAGCTATGAAGAGGAGGAAGCGAATGGCGGCAGCAGGACAGCCGCCATTTGCAAAGCAGCGCGGACAGGAGCAGGTAAGTGCTCCGTTTCGCATGCCTTTTGTGGGGTGGGGGCGGCGGGGACTTCGTCCTGCGCGCCTTTCGTGGGGTGGGGGGTGGGGGCTTCGTTCCACGACGGATTTTGGGGGGCCGAATGCACTGGCATTCGGCCTCACCGAGATCCGTCGCGGAATTCTCTGACATCCCTACTTCCTTCCCAGTCTCCCTATCATGACTTTCCTAGGGCATCCTTTCAGTCCTATGCAAATCCTTTCTGTTTCTCCTATACAACCTTGAATCCTGGGTTTCCACCACATCCGATCTGGGAGTTTGATGACATTCAGTTACTTTTGCAGGGTGCCACACTCCCTCTTTTTCAACAGCAACTTTTTCTCCTATCTTTAATGGTGGGAAAAGTTTAGTCCCTCAATCATAACATTTCTGCCTTTCCGGTCTCTTTCTTAATTGTTCTTGTGCACATGAGACACTTGCTGGTTGCAACAATGATTTCACTATAGGTTACCTTGTTCTCAAATTTCTTCCCATTAGTAACTGTGCTGGAGACTGCTTATCTAAAAAATGGTGTATTTCTAAGATTTAACGAACAAAGATATGTATTTTCCAAATTGCTCTTCTTTAAGGTCTTCTTAAGGGTTTGGCTAACTCTTTCAGCCATTCATTTGATCTTGTGTAGTATGGACTGGAAGTAACATGCACAGAATCCCAGTCTTTCACAAACAACCTAAACTCCCTAGAACTGAACTGAGGACCATTATTAGTAACTACATTTTCAGGTATCCCATGTCTAGCAAATACAGATTTTCAATGCATATTACATATTTACTGGTTAAAATTTCCAAAAAAATCAAACTTCCAAAAACTTTGAATAATAATCTACTATCAAAAGATATTCCTTTCCATGAAACTCAAATAAATCCATTGCCAGTTTCTGCAATGAGGTGACATTGGTTCCTTTTGATTATTATTTCTGAAAGTCTGGCATACCTTACAGGATTGAATTTGAGACAGAATTTCAAGTAGTAAATTTTGAAGCACAAGCAATCTTGGGTTTAAAAACAGTTAATGATTTGGAGTTAGTGAAAAGAATAAATGTGTTAGAAAGTAAGGGAATAGCATTAGCTCATGTTCCAGTAGCGATCTTAAACTTTACATCCTTATTCTTTATTTTAAGATCTACAGTCCACTCTTCTTCCAACTTCTCAGATGTTAAAGTCTCAATAAACATATCTTGCAAATCTTCTTCCTCCAGCATACACATCTTCTTGTGAACAAACATGGCATCTATGACCTTACATATCTTTACAAAATGATTAGGTCTTCCACATGTTCGGCAGTCTTTTCCACATGCAGGACATTGTCTTATCTTATGGTTGTTACCACGACTAGAACAAAACTTTGAGCTTGAAGCAAAACTTGAAACAGGTTTCACAGTCTTCTCATTATGCAGCTGAGTTTTCTTTTGTACACTGACTTTACTTTTCAAAATATCCGTTTGTTCCTCAGCTGATGCCAGTCCTTCTAACTGCTTTGCAGTCACTTCTTCTGCTCTACAATGTCCACAGCTTTTTCCAAGGATAAGTCAGCTTCTCTCAGCAACCATGCCCAGAGATTATCTGATCTTCTTCCACAAACAATTCTATCCTTAATCAAAGACTCACACAGCTGGCTAAACTTGCATGACTGTGCCAATAACTTTAAGTCAGTCACAGAAGAGTCAATAGGTTCTTCCTCATTCTGAGCTCTTAAAAAGAACTTATGCCTCTCATATTGTCAGAGTGCTTCTGAGCACAGGGAGTGGGGGAGCACTTCAGAGTCTGTAGAGGAACTGCCAGACATGGGGGACGTATGTTCCCAGGCTGGTCCAGACATGGTGAAGCAGGCTTGGGCTGTGTGGAGATGTTCCAGGTTACGATGGTCAGATCTCACTCTGGGTGCTGTGCCCCCTCCAAAACATGGCACCACGGCCATCTCTCTCTTAGCTCTGTGTGTGCGCCTTGCATCTATTAATTCAGACTCAACAAACACTGACTCTCCCTGTTCGCTATCTCTAATGGGGTGTGTGTGTGAAGGGGGACCTTCCTCCAGCTGCACCTTTGAAACCTGGGGAGCCTGCCTTGCCATGTCTGGACTAGCCTGGGAACATACATCCCCCATGTCTGGCAGTTCCTCTACAGACTCTGAACTGCTCCCCCACTCCCTGAGCTCAGAAGCACCCCTGACACATATGTCACATTTCTTTTAGGAGCACAATATAAATCAAACCTACTCAGCAAAATTTGTATCTTGTGCCTATTTGCTTCATCATCAAAATGGAAGGAATTATATATTTCTCTGGCTTCTTCTCTGACACATGCACAAATAAAGCAGCTTGAAGCTTTTCACTGTTCTTGTCAGCTCCACTTGCTATACAATATAATTCAAATCCTTGCCTCTATTTTCTCCAATTTTCAGTCGCCCTACCTTCAAATAACAGCTGATCCATTTGCTTGCACTTCTGACACGATGTAATGTTTGGTGGTCATGGGCATAAAAAGAACACTCCAAATAGGAGGTTGCAAAGACAGCTTTTACTGTCACAATACACACTGATATTCCCCCCTTACAGTATCTGGTGAGTCCTTTTATACCAATCAGTGTGACACTCAAATGAGTCCCCCTATACAACACAACCAAATACAAACACATAGCATTACATGTTCCACCCTTTAAATCCTGGGCATCCCCTTGCAAAGTGAGTAATGTTAGGTGCTTTTCACTTTTCTTTTCTTTTTTAAAAAAATCTTCATGGGGCTTTAGCGGTATTCTGATGGAGCGACTGACAGCTGTTGGGAAATCATGTTCCTGTTCCATTCCCCCCACACTGTCCTGCTCGTACCTGATGTTTTCACTATGTTCCCCATTCTGTCAATGTCTTTGTCTGGTCAGCTGCTCCCGCCCCCCTTTTTAAATTTCTTCATGGTGCTGTAGCCTTATTCCATGATAGCGAAGACCAACAAACACACAAAAAAGTCAGTTTGCTCAAATGGCTTGAACACGATTTAGGAACAAACAAACATGGGGAATCAATGACAAAGCTTCCAAAGCGCGATTTGGGCACTGTTAGAGGAGCTGCCAGTGGTGAGGGAGGCTTGAGGTCGCGTGGCCACAATCATGAAGAGTGATCAGGAAAAGCAGCAGACGTCTCTGCCACTCCTGCTGGGCGACCCACTCACCGCTTCCCTGAACCAAAAATGGCCTGGGTGTCCAGGGCTCAGACAACGCACCAACCCTTCTTGGGTAAAACAACCCCTAGAATAAGCTATTGGTTGTTGTCGTGGCTTGTTTCCAAAAATTAACTAACCCTGCAGGAAGCTGCCGAGGTTCAGATGACATGTTAACCCATCGTGGATTGTTCCAGACAACAGCCCATGATGGCTTGGTGTGTCATGTGAACTCAGTTATTGGCTGGGGTCAGATAACATGATAACCCACGTTTCAACAACAGCACATACTCACCTGTTGAGTGTGGGCTACCATGTTGTCTGAACCCAGTCACTGATGACCTCATGCATTTGTCTAATCTGCTTTTAAAGCCATCCATATTGGTGGCCATCACACTATCTTGTCGAAGCCTTAGGCCCTGTTTGCACATAATGCTAAGCTACTGTGGGGTAATTTCTCTGCGGGGCTTAGTGAAGTGTGTTGACCACTATTTTGAATGTGCAAGTGGTGCTGGCAACACACTCGTAGCTTGCTGTGTTGTGCAAACCTGAAGTCATGGGTTGTTCGAGGGTTAGACTGTTTTAGGGTTATCTGAGGGTTGCCTGACAGCACAAACAACCCATGATGGGTTCACACAACATGGCAAACCATGGCACGCAGGGGCATCCAAAATGACATGACTGCGAAATTAAGCCATGGTGAGCTGTTGTGTCGTGCAAGCCAGGCCTTCATGTAACTATGCACTGTGTGAAGAAGTATTTCCTTTTGTCTGTCCTTAATCTCCCACCATTCAGTTTCATTGGATGACTCCAGGTTCTAGTATTAGAAGGAGAAAAGCCCTATGTGGACATACACCTCTCATGGTCACTTGCTCCGGCATGTGAGAAAACTAATATGTAACTTATCCCCCAAATAGGCTTCCATACTCAAAGACTGGGATGTCCTGTTATGTATAAACTAGATGACCTCGAGAACGTGGCTCATAGGAAGAACTTTAGAGTTTTCAGGATTCCTGATCACAAGGATGGCACTGATCCTGAGTGAACCCCATTCTACAAAATTGGTGAATTGACCATTCTTAGATGTGCCTACTGACCCTTTGCTTATTGAAAAAGGTCATAGTTTGAGAACCATTATTTAATACTAACAAGCCAAGTGACTGCATAGAAGTTTTTTATGTTATCTCAAAGACAGGACCTAATTACCAAAAAGTGGAGAGAAGGATTCAGTCTTAAATATGGGGATCACCAGGTTTATTCAAACCAACAGAAAACAAATGGAGAACATTGTCACCAAGAGGCCAAGAGCCACCTATTGGGATTGATTAACCCATGCTGTTTCTCCTGTTGGTCTGTATGTGGGAAAATTAAGGCACTGGGAGTAAGTGATTGCATGCATTCTCACAGGTGATGCCAAAATGGCAGAGATGGGCATCAAGGCCACTCTTCTTGTGTTTACTTGAAGAGACAACAAAGAGAGTTGTAGACTGTGCTAGCCCAATCAATTGTTATAAACAGTGTATCCTTCTTTCTGTGTGTACACAGTAGAAGAATATGGCTGTGGCTGTTCTTTATTCTTGTATGGACCTTCCCTGGCCTGTTGGCTACTTCCCCAGGGTCTTGTCAATAAGTGATTTCATAAGAACATAAGAAGAGCCACTCTTGACTAGACCAAGGGTCCATCTAGTCCACCTAGTTCACAGAACTTCACACAGAGGCAGTCGACAGGAAACCCACAAGCAGGACATGAGTGCAACAGCACCCTCCCACTCATGTTCCCCAGCAACTGGTGTATATAGGCACAATGCCTCTGCTACTGGAGGTAGCATATAGCCATCAGGACTAGCAGCCATTGATAGCCTTCTCCTCCAAGAATTTGTCTAACCTCTTTTTAAAGCCATCCACATTGGTGGCCATCACTACGTTTTGTGGTAGAGGTCCTGTTTGGTGAAAAGGTGCTAAACCTTGCAGACCCCAGCCTCCCAGAGTGACACTGAACATTTATAGGAGTCAATGGGTTCTTGGAAGCAGCATATACTGTACCTGGATCAAATCTTGCCCAGGTAAGCGGGGGGAGCATTAACAGAACATCCTAGAGCAAAGCTGGTGTGAAGGATTTTTCTTTCAAATGGCGTATCTGCCAAGACAGAGGAGGTTGAGTAAAGTCTGCTGCAGAAACAGCAAGATCAATCAAATGATGGGGGCGGGGAGTTGATGAAATGGAAGAGGGTGGCATATGACCGCTATTGACTCCAGAAAGCAAGTCACACTGTCTGGGTCTGGGCAGGGCAAATCCAGTGAGCATGCTGGGCATGAAATATAGTAATGGAAGTTATGTTAACTTGGCTTGCTGGGCTCCTGAGAGAAATCAGGCCACATGGGAGCTATGGGACCCGGGAATGGGCTTGACGGGGAGCGTCCTGGGTATGTGATGCAGTGGCAACAGGAAATGCAGCATGGGAACTGTGCCCACAAGGGAAACAAGTGCCCCTCTCCAAAGCCCCCTGGGCCGAATGAGTCGGAGCCAAAGTCCTGCACAGAGATGCCAGGTGGGTTATGAGCCCCCTTTCCCAAGTCAGATCGTGGCAGAACCTGACTGGCAGTGGTTGGCTGATTTGTTGGTGTATCTGTTCTGTGTGCTTAGCAAAGCATGATGAAGTGTTTACCTCTTCTGGCTGGAAGGTATGAGACAGTCTGACAGCGAATCCAGTCTGACAGCGAAAGCCACCTTCCAAGCATGGAAGTGCAAGGATGGGCCAAGGGATAGAAGACTCAATGCGTATTCCTTGTTCCCCTTCATCCCCAAGCAGTGGGGTTGCTTGAGAAGATGAATGGGCTGTTAGAGCAAAAACTGAAACAGTCACCCCAGATGATGTTCTGAAAAAGGTAGGGGACAGTTTTAGAGCAGGCTGAATTGGAATTTAACAACCGTCCTCTGTGTAAGGCCCAAACACCCCTATAACTCATGATGGAGGCACTTACAATGCCTGGTGAGGTGATGAAACCCCAGAAATGGAATATCTGAAGGTATGGAAATTCCAACCTTGTGTTGTAGGCCAAGGAAAGCTACACCTTCCAGTGTTAGAGCATCTTATGGCACCCCAATGATGTGACTATGCCTTGTGGGGAGAGGGGAAGTGATTATATCACTGGAAATTGAAATTGCAGTCCCTCAGGGGACTTATAGATGGGTTGCCCAATGATCTGGTTTGGATCTTAAATGCATTCCCATGTTAGGAGGGGTGGTACATTCCGAGCAATAAAATGAAGCACAGATACTAGCTAAAGTGAAATCACTTTTTAAATTTGGTCAGTGCATTGCACAACTGATTTGTGAGAAATGCAGTGTGCCTGTCATTTAGGAAATGGCAGGGCCAGATCAGACAACATGAAGAAAGGAACTGCACTGGCTGACTATTCGCTACTGGGCCAGGTTTAAAGTTTTAGTACTAGTGTATGAAGCCCTGAACAACTTTGACTAGGATACCTGAGAGAGAGCTCCTTCTCCCTTACCAACCTGCCCAGTCACTCAGGTTATCAGAGGGCTTGCTCTTGGTGGTTCCACATGGACTTATGGCCCAATTGGAGTCCACCAGGAGTCCACCAGGAGAAGAGCCTTCAGCATGGTGCCCCCCCTTTCTTTGGACTTCCCTGCCCCTGCAGGTCAAGGAGGCACCAACACCGTGTTGTTTCCGACACCTCCTGAAAACAGCACTGTGCCAGGAGGCATTCCTTAGTTGACCACTCACGGTTTTTATTGGCATTGTGTTTTTAAACAAGTATAATTTTAATATGGTGTTTTAATCTTTTTATTATTTTTCTGTTCTAGATATGGAGCGGTACATAAATATTGTACGTGAATAAATAGGACTGAGGTCCACAGACAAATGTTCTGATCCCAGGCCAAAAAGAGCAGGTTGCTTATCCAACCCAAACCAAAACAAAAGGAGAAATTGTCACCAAGAGGCCAAGAGCCACCTATTGGGCTTGATTAACCCATGCCGTTTCTCCTGTTGGCCAGGATGTGGGAAAATGAAGGCACTGGGAGTAAGTGATTGTATGCATTCTCACAGGTGGTGCCAGAATGGCAGAGATGGGCATCAAGGGCCCTCATCTTGTGTATACTGGAAGGGACAACAAAGAGAGTTGGAAAATGTGCCAACCCAATCAATTGTTATAAATAGTGTATCCTTCTTCCTGTGTGCACAGAAGGAGGATATGTCTGTGGCTGTTATTCCTTATTCCTGTGTTGACCTTCGCCGGCCTGTTGTCTACTTCCCCAGGGTCTTGCCAATAAGTGATTTCATAAGAACATAAGAAGAGCCCTGCTGGACCAGACCAAGGGTCCATCTAGTCCAGCATTCTGTTCATAGAGTGGCCAAGCGGCTGTCGATGGGAAACCCACAAGCAGGACACGAGTGCTAGTGCAACAGTGCCCTCCCGCCCAGGTTCCCCAGCAACTGGTGTATACAGGCATGCTGCCTCTGCTACTGGACAACATTTATTGGACTTAATGGGTTCTTCAAGGGAGCATATATGCACCTGGCTAGAATCTTGCCCAGTCGAGCAGCAGAAGAATGTTGTAGAGCAAAGCCGATGTGAAGAATTTTTCCTTCAAATGGTGCATCTACCAAGACAGAGGAGGTTGAGTAAAGTCTGTGGCAGAAAGAGCAAGAGCAAGCAAATGTGAGGGGGAGGGAGTAGATGATGTGGCAACTGGACGTTGCAGCCTACTCTGTTGAGCTTGTATGGCACTGAGCTCTGGCCAAGACTGAGAGAGACTCACTGGTCAAACAGCCAGTAGTGGAAATGAGATACATAATAACTTGGGTGAAAGAGGAATTAGCCAGCCTTCACTTAACAGTCAAGATGGAAATGGTATATGTCTGAAGGGATGAAAGCAGGACCTCCAACAGTGAAGGCTCTTCAAGAGCAGGCGTTAGCTCTCCAGCCCCCACTGGAGAAGAGGTATAAGAAAGGTCCTGTAGTAGAAATGGTAGAATCCCTAGGGTATGGAAAGCCCACACTATGACCAGGAACCCAATCTGAAAGCCTGGTTCATAGACAGAAATGGAAGGGTGTGGCATATGGCCACTATTGACTCTAGAAAGCAAGTTACACTGTCTGGGGCTGGACAGGGTAAATCCAGTCAGTATGCTGAGCTGATGGCATTCAATATGCTAATAGCAGTAATTTGATGCAGTGTGCATATTTACAGACTCATGAGCTGAATATAAGGGGTTGACCACATACTTTTGAAAATGAAAACAAGATGAGATCTGTAGATATAACTGCCCCTATGGGGCAAAGTCCTGTGGAAAGTAGGTGGATTAGTTGATCCAGCAAATAATTATGTCTGTTGGACATGTAGAAGGGCATGCCTCCGAAATGGCTGGGCCTGTGCACGCAAGCTGTAGACCACCTGGCTGAAGGTGGGAGCAGCATCTTCCCAAGCATGAAGAGAGGGAAGAATGTTAGCTTTGGCTTGATGGGCTCCTGAGAGTAATCAGGCCACATGGGAGCTATGGGACCTGGGAATGGGCTTTACGGGGGGCATCCCTTGTCATCTGATGCAATGACAACAGGAAATGCAGCATGGGAACCATGCCCACAAGGGAAACAAATGCCCCTCTCCAAAGCCCCACTGGGCCAAAAGACTTGGAACCAAATTCCCGGACAGAGGTGCCAGGAGTATTACGTGAGCCCCCTTTCCCAACTGAGATCATGGCAGAACCTGACTGGCAATGGTAGGTGCCTGTTCTGCTTATTTGCAGGTGTATCTGTGTCCTGAGCAAAGCACAATTCAGTGTTTACCTCTTCTGGCTGGAAGGCATGAAAAAGCCATTCAAACCCACTCTGACAGTGAAATGTACCTTCCAGGCACAGAAGTGCAAGGATAGGCCAATGTTAAAACAGCCAACCCCGGAGCATATTCTGAAAGAGGTGGGGGACAGTTTTAGAGCAGGGTGAATCTGAATTCAACAGTCATCCTCCGTGTAAGGGCCAAACACCCTTCTAACTCATGATGGGGTTTTTGGCACCTACAATGCATGGTGGGCTGATGTCATCCCAGAGATGGAATATGCAATGGTATGGAAAATCCAGCCTTGTGGTGTAGACCAATGAAAGCTGCACCTGACAGTGCTAGAGCAACCTTATGCCAGCCAACAATGTGGCTATGTCTGTTGGGGTGTGGGGGTGTGGAAGTGATTACACTGCTTGGAACTGGAGTTGCAGTCCCTCAGGAGACGTGTGGATGGATGGCCCCATGGCCTGGAGTCAATTTACACGAGGGATAGTGCGGAGGGAGAGCAGTCTGAGGTCTTTTGCTACACATGACGTTGTCTCCAATAAGCAGCCAATATACAGCTTCCCTCTGGAAAAGCCCTTAAAAGCTTTCTTTATGAGGGGTGGAAGATTCTGACCATCAATATGACGTACAAGTACTCATTTACAGTGACATCACTTTTTAAGCTTCATCAGTCCATTGCACAACTGATGGGTGAGAAATTCAGCATGGCTGTCCCCTAGGAAATGGCCAGGCCACATTAGACAATGTGAAGGGAGGAAAGATTTCAATCCACAGGCAAAGGATCTGATTCCAGGCCAAAAAGTGGGGAGTATTTACCCAAAACAAGCTGGAGAAACTGTCACCAAGAGGCCAAGAGCCACCTATTAGGTGTGATTAACCAATGCTATTTCTCCTGTTGGCTTGGATGTAGGAAAGTTAAGGCACTAGGAATAATAGATTGTATACATTCTCACAGGTGATGCCAGATCGGCAGAGATAAGTGTCAACCCCACTCCTGGCATATATAAGAAAGGAGTTGAGAGGTATGGCTTTTTCTATGTTGCTTTCATCGCTGAACTTCTTCCATGCTTTGAAAGTACTTCTCCAGGAAGATCTGCTGCTATGGAACCTGCCATACTTGTGGCTTTCTTTCTGCTGCTCCTGCCGTCTTTTAGTAAGAACCGACATTTCGATGTGAAATGTGACTGCAATCCTGGGAGGATGGGAAGAAAGTCTGTATGCATCATTTTTTATTCACCTGCAATTGCATGTGGGAGACCTGTGTAGCAGCTGTGTGTGTGTGTGTGTGTGTGTGTGACTCGTGTTATTGTCTGAAGAGATTTGCATCTGACTGGTACATCCTGATGTTCCTTTCCTTGCATATTCTTTGGGTGCGGATGGGCCATTGTGCACAACTTGTGTTAAAAATATGTAAATACTAGTGCTGCAGCTAGTGCTGTGCTAAAACCCAATCTGTCCTTTCGCAACCTCTTCATTTCCCTGCGAAGAGGCAGACAGTTCTCTGTCTCATTCGGTGGGATGTTGAACATTTTGGAGAAATTCTTCAGGGTGCTGGGCTTCAGTGCTTATCTTACCAGAAGTGGCTGGCAGAGGTGTGTGTGTGCTCTTTCTTTTAACATCCCCCCCCCATACACACCTTGAGCAGAAATCCTTGGAAATCCCCTGAGAGGACTTCACCAGGACTTCCTCCCTTAGGGCTTCCCTGTGCTGCTGCCTACAGAGTGCCTGAAAACTTAAAAAGCTATTACTAGAAGTCCTTTTAACAACAACAACAACAACAACAACAACAACAACAACTCTCTCAGCTTTCAGACACTTAGAGGCAGCAGCACTGGGAAGCCCAAGGGAGGAATCCCTGGGTAAATCCTCTAGGGAGCTTCCCAAGAAGCTCCAGCAGCCAGACAGGCTGCAAGGACCGGAGGGCTGGAGGGTGGGAAGTGGCGAAAGAGAGAGCACACACAAACCCCTCAGACACCTCCTTACAGTAGGGTACCTATCAGTAAGTATCAGAAGCAGAATCCATATGTACAACAGTTGCTGGGGAACATGGGCGGGTGGGGTGCTGTTGCGCTCATGTCCTGCTTTTGGGTTTCTGGTCAACAGCTGGTTGGCCACTGTGTGAACAGAACACTGGACTAGATGGACCGTTCGTCTGATCCAGCATGGGTCTTCTTATGTTCTGAAATTTCTCCAAAATTCTCACCCCTTCCCACAGTTTTCAGGTGTAGTTTCTTTTTGTCTCTCTCCCAAAACAAATGGTCAAAAATAAATAGGTTGAAAAGCTTGGCACAGTGCTCGCTGGAACACATTTCAGGTGCTCATGTGGGACTCCTCACAGAGTCTGTGCTTTTTGCTTCATGAAGCAAAGAACAAATGGCACCCTGACCTCCAGCCTGCTAGGGCCAACACTTTCAGGGTGCTTGCTGCACCCTTCAGTCAATCTCCCTCCCTGCCCCCCCTACTCCATATGGTGCCACCTGAAGCAAGTCTCTTCAGCCTGCCCTTCAGCCTGCTGGCACAACTGACCCTGCTCTGTGGCTTCAACGGGACTTTCTAATGGGGCATTTCAGTTTTGACATCCATGAGTGTAGTATCTTATTAGGCCAACCGAAAGATCACCAAAAATGTGCAAAAAGCCTTCCTCCCCGCCCCCAAATATCTTCTCACCATATGCAGACAACATGACTTCAACGTCAATTCAGAGTTTTTCTCCTACCCCCTGCTGTTTCGAATACCTGGCCAGATCTGGAGATCTCAAACACTTACACATGTATTGGTTGGCCTAATAACACTTTTATACTAAAGAAAAAATATGCACTAAACATAGAAGTAAAAACTGATATGGATTTTGTGAAATTAGCATATGGCCATTCTTTGATGAGCTTCCTCCAGGCTTTAAAAACCTAGCTGTTCAGGTTGGCATTTGCGGTGGGTAAGGCTTTTTAGGGTTTTTTAGTTGTTTTGTTTTTTTTTTTTTGATCAGTCGATAATGTAAATTTGTCATTAGTATTGTACGCCACCTAGACTGGCCAGGAAGCTGGCGAGGTGGAAGGCTAATAAAAAGGTGTCCCCAACCAGTCGTGTCCGACTCTAGGGTGCGGTGCTCATCCCCGTTTCTAAGCCGAAGAGCCAGCGCTGTCCGAAGACGCTTCCGTGGTCATGTGGCCGGTATGACTGAACACCGAGGTGCACGGAACGCTGTTACCTTTCCCACCGAGGCAGTACCTATTTATCTACTTGAAAATTCTTACTTTCGAACTGCTAGGTTGGCAGAAGCTGGGACTGAAGATGGGAGCTCACTCCGTCACGCAGCACTTGGGTCTCGAACTGCTGACCTGCCGACCTTCCAGTCTGCAGTTCAGCGTCTTAACCACTAAGCCACCGCGGCCCCTAGGAAGACTAATAGAACTAAATAAATAAATAAATAGCTATATTTGATTTTTGTGTGATTTGGAGAATACCACACTGAGAACCCATTCAGCAGTAGGAACTTGAACTGGAAGAAGGGGACTTTATATAGCCAACAACCAAGTCCTATATGGCAGGCTGGGGCAGGCTGGGAGGGACTTCTTTCTGTCTAATCATGCATAGGATTGTGCCCTTGATAACTAAAGGCAGGTATTACTTTTATCTGTGTTCTTCAACACCAAACAATCACACAGGAAACCCATATGACAAATATCTCTCTGCCCATCTCGTTGAGTTATTTGGGGGAGTGATTTTGGAGGTATTCCAATATTCTCTTGAAGACCATTGGTGCCCCTCCCAGTTGGACAGTGAGCTTTCTTGGTCTGTGTGTGTGGTAGTGTCAGCATACCGTAAGCGGATCATTGGAGGCCAGGAATGCGACGAGACTGGGCATCGTTCTCTCGTGGTAGTCTATGACCCTGTTGGGTTCATCTGCGATGCAGTATTGCTCAACCATGACTGGGTGGTCAGTGCTGCTCATTGCTACACCGAGTGAGGGATGCTGAAGTGCCAGCAAAATGGTTTGGAATCCAATTTCAGATCTTGGGAAATGCTTCAGGTTCAATCTTACCTTTAGCGATCATGCTGTGTGTTTTGAAGGGATCCCCTCCACCTTGAGTGCAGCTCTTTGCTTTTTCATGTGGAAAAGTTACATCGAAGTACATTTCCGTACAACTTTTCCAAGTAAGAATCTGGGGCAGGCTCACAACAGGAATGCACAGTCCTGCTGATAGGGTCTTTCCCAGCCCAGTTACATGGGTCAACAATTCTGATGTCACTTTCCCATCAGAAGGCACTCATGAAGTCACTAGGGCTGTGCACCACTTTGGTCCGAATCCTGAATTCTGAAGCAGATCAGGGTGATTCAGACCAAAGCAGTCCAGTTCCAGAGTGGATCTGGAGTGGGCTGAAACATCCCAAAGTGGATCAGGATTGACCCGAAGCACTTTGGGCCGGTTCGGCCCCATCCAGCCCCATCCGACCATCTGCCAACCAGCTGTGGACCTGCCCTTAATGCTGTGTAGATGGTCCCTTTACAGCTGCAACCAATGCAATATTTAATGGATGGAAGAAGAGTTGCCATTTTAAAAGAAAATGGCGACTCCCTCCAAGACAGCGATGGTTGCAGGCACTCTGGATCAGTCCTCTTAAGTAGGAACAGGGAGCTCATGAGGCTAGGTGCAGGGTGGTCACACAGCTGGGTGGATGGGCCCGCTTCCACTGTTCAGATCTTGATTTGGATCTGGAGGCCGAAGAGGGTCAACCTGGCTCTGGACTGGGCCAAGGTGGATCGGGGCCAATTTGGAAGCTGCAAATGAGCCCCTGAAGAGGGTCAGGGGGTACCTGCAGAGCACTACAAAAAACTGCCCCAAACATTCTATCTTCAGGAGTTAAGTTGAAATCTTTTTACGACAGGAGTGGTGAAATGCTTTCAGCCTGCAGGCCAAATGCAATTTCAGAGAAGCTCTTGGGGCCCACATTCCAATGGTGAGTGGGCCCGAAGCAATGGGGATGGAACAAAGGCTAAGGGTGGCAAAGCAAAAACGTGGCCTCGGAAGGGGCCCAAAGTAACCCGAAGCAGCCCACTTCGACTTGGGGTTCAGGCCTCGGGCCGAAGCGGTGCACAGCCTTAATACAAACCTTCCTTCACACCACATACACCACAGTTGAAACTAGACTAATGTAGCAGAAAAGCCTAATAAACTAGTAGCAAACCTATAATCCAAGTGCCAATTCCTATGTAGCCAAATCAGAGGGGGAAGAATTAGCAGTGTGGGGGAACCCCAAGGTTTGCAAAAAATAATTTTTATCCCCCGCCCCCCCACAGGTGGTCAAGAGGATCAAAAACCCTGCAAAGTTAATTTTCCTCTGCTGCCACCCACTCCCTCCCTGTTTCCCAAATGCCTTTGTGGAACTGTAGTACTGGCATGTAGAATGTGTTTGTTTGTTTGTTTGTTTACCACTCTTGCCTAATCCCTCTGTAGCCTTCAGAAACAACCCATGAACAACCCACAGTTCTGAGTTCACATGTAACAATAATCCATGATTTAAACAACCTAGATTTCCCAGTCCAACACCAAACATAGGAGTCTCTTCCTGGATTGTTTGTGGTTAAACTAAGAGATAAAATTCCATGTTCCCCTTCATCCCCAAGCAGTGGGGTTGCTTGAGAAGATGAATGGGCTGTTAGAGCAAAACCTGAAATAGCCAGCCGCAGATGATATTGTGGAAAAGGTGTGGGGCACAAAGCACTTAAAATGCATGGTGGAGTGGTGGGTCCCCAGAGCTGGAATAAATGAAGTATGGAAAATCCAGTGTTTAGGACCAATGAAAGCTACACCTGACAGTGCTAGAGCAACCTTATGGCACCCCAAATATGTGACTATGTATGGAGGGGGGGAGGGACTATCCCCCTAGGAATTGGAGTTGCAGTCCCTCAGCAAACTTTCGGATGGATTGCCCCATGACCTGGAGTGGCTCTTAACAGCATTCTTCAGGAGGGCTGGAAGCTTCAGACCCTCAAGATGCAGTACCAGTACTAGGTTGGAGTGAAGTCACTTTTTAAACTTGGTCATTGCATTACAAGACCGATCAGTGAGATATTCAGCATGCCAGTCATTTAGGAAATGGCAGCGCCAGATCAGACAATGTGAAGAGAGGAACGATTTAGATCCACAGGCAAAGGATCTGGTCCCAGGCCAACCCAAAACAAATGGAGAAAATTGCCACCAAGAAGCCAAGAGCCACCTATGGGATTTGATTAACCAATGCTGTTTCTTCTGTTGGCCTGGATGTCAGGAAATTAAGGCACTAGGAATAATTTATTGTATGCGTTCTCACAGGTGGTGCCAGATTGGCAGAGATACGTGTCAACCCCACTCCTGGAGGATATAAAAAAGGAGTCAAGACACACTTTTTTTCTGTGATGTGATTCGCTGAACTTCTTCCCCACTTCAGAAGTACGTAGGGACACTTCATCAGGCAGATCTGCCGCTATGGAACCCCCCAAATTGCTGGCTTTCTTACTGCTCATGTTGCCGTCATTTGGTAAGATCTGGCATTTCAGTGTCATGTGACCACAATCCTGGGGGGGGGGGCGCGCAGGGGACAGCCTGCATGCATCTTTTCCTATTCCCCTTGCTACTGTATGTGTGAGAGTTGTGCAGCAGCTGTGTGTGTGTGACCCATGCTATTGTCCGCAGACATTTGCATCTGACTGTTACATTCCGATGTTCCCTTCCTTGCATATTCTTTGGGTGTGGATGGGCTGTTGTGTGCGACATGTGTTAGTTGTTGTTCAGTCGTTCAGTCGTGTCCGACTCTTCGTGACCCCATGGACCATAGCACGCCAGGCCTTCCTGTCCTGCGCTCTCTCCCGGAGCGTGCTCAAGTTCATATTCATTGCATCCGTGATGCTATCTAGCCATCTCATCCTCTGCCGTCCCCTTCTCCTTTGGCCTTCAGTCTTTCCCAGCATCAGGGTCTTTTCCAGGGAGTTTTCTCTTCGCATTAGGTGGCCAAAATATTGGAGCTTCAGCTTCATTATCTGTCCTTCCAAGGAGCACTCAGGGTTGATTTCCTTTAGGATGGACTGATTTGACCTCCTTGCAGTCCAGGGGACTCGTAAGAGTCTTCTCCAGCACCACAGTTCGAAAGCATCAATTCTTTGGCGCTCAGCCTTCCTTATAGTCCAGCTCTCACAGCCATACATTACTACTGGGAAAACCATAGCTTTGATTAGACGGACCTTTGTCGGCAAGGTGATGTCTCTGCTTCTTACTATGCTGTCTAGGTTGGCCATAGCTTTCCTCCCAAGGAGCAAGCGTCTTTTAATTTCATGGCTACAGTCACCATCTGCGGTGATCTTGGAGCCCAAGAAAGTAAAATCTGTCACTGCTTCCATTTCTTCCCCTTCTATATGCCAGGAAGTGATGGGGCCAGATGCCATGATCTTCGTTTTTTTAATGTTGAGTTTCAAACCAGCTTTTGCACTCTCCTCTTTCACCCTCAACAAGAGGCTCTTTAGATCCTCTTCGTTTTCTGCCATTAGGGTGGTATCGTCTGCATATCGGAGGTTGTTGATAATTCTCCCAGCAATCTTAATTCCGACCTCTGATTCATCCAACCCGGCATTTCTCATAATGTACTCTGCATATAAGTTAAATAAGCAGGGTGACAATATGCAGCCTTGTCGTACTCCTTTCCCAATTTTGAACCAATCGGTTGTTCCATGTCTGGTTCTTACTGTTGCTTCTTGACCCTCGTACAGGTTTCTCAGGAGACAGGTAAGGTGGTCTGGTACTCCCATCACTTTAAGAATTTGCCACAGTTTGTTGTGATCCACACAATCAAAGGCTTTAGCGTAGTCAATGAAGCAGAAATAGACGTTTTTCTGGAATTCTCTTGCTTTCTCCATGATGCAGCGAATGTTGGCGATTTGATCTCTAGTTCCTCTGCCTCTTCGAAACCCAGCTTGTACTTCTGGTAGTTCTCGGTTCGCATACTGCTGAAGCCTAGCTTGTAGGATTTTGAGCATCACCTTGCTGGCATGTGAAATGAGCGCAATTGTGCGGTAGTTTGAACACTCTTTGGCGTTGCCCTTCTTTGGAATTGGAATGTAAACTGACCTTTTCCAGTCTTGTGGCCACTGTTGAGTGTTCCAGATTTGCTGGCATATTGAATGCAGCACTTTAACAGCATCATCTTTTAGGATTTTAAATAGCTCGGCTGGAATACTGTCATCTCCGCTAGCTTTGTTGTTACTAATGCTTCCTAAGGCCCACTTGACTTCACTCTCGAGGATGTCCGGCTCAAGTTCAGTGACCGCACTATCATGGCTATCAAGGACATTCAGATCTTTCCTGTATAGTTCTTCTGTGTATTCTTGCCACCTCTTCTTAATCTCATCTGCTTCTGTTAGGTCCCTGCCTTCTTTGTCCTTGATCATGCCCGTCTTTGCACAAAACGTTCCCTTGAGATCTCCAATTTTCTTGAAGAGATCTCTAGTCTTTCCCATTCTGTTGTTTTCCTCGATTTCTTTGCATTGTTCATTTAAGAAGGCCTTCTTGTCTCTCCTTGCTATTCTCTGGAACTCTGCATTCAGTTGGCTATATCTTCCCCTTTCTCCCTTGCTTTTCGCTTCCCTTCTTTCTTCAGCTACTTGTAAAGCCTCATCAGACAGCCACTTTGCTTTCTTGCATTTCTTTTTCTTTGGGATGGATTTCGTTGCTGCCTCCTGAACAATGTTACGGATCTCCGTCCATAGTTCCTCAGGCACTCTGTCTATCAGGTCTAATCCCTGAAATCTATTCCTCACCTCCACTGTATATTCATCAGGGATATGATTTAGGTCATACCTGAGCGGTTTAGTGGTTTTCCCGACGTTCTTCAATTTAAGCCGAAATTTTGCAAGAAGCAGCTCATGATCTGAGCCACAGTCAGCTCCAGGTCTTGTTTTTACTGACTGTATGGAGCTTCTCCATCTTTGGCTGCAAAGGATATAATCAATTTGATTTCGTAAACAGAAGTGCTGCAGCTAGTGCTGTGCTGAAACCCAACCTGTCCTTTCACATCCTCTTCATTTCCCTGTGAAAGAGGCAGACGTTTCTCTGCCCTGTTTGTTGGGATGTTAAACATTTTGGAGAAATTCTTCACAGTGCATGGCTTCAGTGCTGACCTTCCTGCAGGTGAGTGGCAGAGGGGTGTGTGTGTGCTCTTTCTTTTACCATCCCCGCCCTTGTTCTGTCCTTGCTGCTAGGGGTGTACGAAACCCTACGTACCTGGCTCCGTTGGGTTCCGTGGGGGGGGGAGGCGATCCGGTCCTCCCCCCCGGAATCCTGCCTGGCTGGCTCCGCTCTGTGGCCAGTCCGTGGAGCTGCCGGCTGGGCCGATCCCCAGCGGGGGCGCCATCGGCTGCTGGGCTGCTGGGGACGCAAATGGCATCCTGTGTAGGGGACGCCATTTGTGTCCCTATGCTAGGCCGTGATAGGTTACATATATATTTACAAAGCCTATCACGGCTAAAGCAGGGACGCAAATGGCGGCCGCTACGTTCTAAAGAATCTAGCCTCACTGGAGTCTGTGGCAGAATTCTCCAACATCCCTACTTGCTGCCTCGCCACCAGCTTGAGCAGAAATCCTTGGAAAACCCACAAGAAGACTTAACCAGGACTTCCTCCCTTAGGTCTTCCCTGTGCTGCTGCCTACAGAGTGCCTGTAAGCTGAGAGGGGCATTTCGGTCATGTTTTCTTGTTACTAAAAGTCCTATCGCCAACAACAACTCCTCTCTCAGCTTTCAGGCACTTAGAGGCAGCAGCACCATGAAGCCCAAGGGAGGAATTCCTGGCTAAGTCCTCTAGGGAGCTTTCCAAGAACCTCCAGCAGCTAGACAGGCCGCAAGGATGGAACGGAGGGCTGGAGGGTGGGAGGTGGCGAAAGAAAGAGCACACACAAGTAGGGATGTACGAATCCCTTACCTGGCTCCACACAGGGGCATCCGCAGTGGGCGGGAGGTGCTCCGTCCCTCCCCCCAGAATCCTCCCTGGCCGGCTCCACTCCACAGCGGTTCTGCAGAGCTGCCGCCCGGGGCCGTCTGCAGCCAGAGTTCTGGCCGCGGCCGGGCTGCTGCGGCCACAAATGGCGGCCATCGTAGCGGCTGCCATTTGCATCCTTGCAAGCAGACTCCTTGCAAGCAGTCCTTGCAAGCAGTATTTACATAGCCTATCATGGCAAAGAGCAGGGACGCAAATGGCGGCTGCTACGCCATTTGCACCCCTGCTCTTTGCTGTGATAGGCTACGTAAATACTTACGTAGCCTATCACGGCTGCAAGGACGCAAATGGTGGCTGCAGCAGCCCAGTCACAGCCGGCCGGGAGACCAGCCGCCACTGCCGGAGCCACCGCCACTGCTGCCAAAGCTGCCACCCCATCCGCCCCATGTATGTTCCATCCTGGGGGGATTCCGTGAGGTGGGGGGGGCAGGAGGCCATTCTGCCACAGATTCCGGGGGGCCGGATTCTAATGAATCCGGCCTAGGGATGTACAAAAGTCACTTACCTTTTCGATGGGGTGATTCACGGTGGAGGGGAGGCACTCCGCCCGTCCCCCTGTAATCCTAAACTGGCTGGCTCCGCTCTGTGGAGATTCTGCAGAGCCGCTGGCTGGAGCCTCCTGCAGCCGGATATCAGGCCGCTTGGCAGCCTTCCGGGGAAAAAAGAAGCGTATGCAAATGGGGTTGGCTATGGCGGCCGCCATTTGTGTTCCCTTTTTTCGCTGTTTTAGCCTACGTAAATATTTACGTAAGCTATTACGGCGAATAAAAGGGAACGCAAATGGTGGCTGCCGTAGCTGACGCCATTTGCATATGCTGTGTGGGTTTTTTAGCTTGCCGTGATAGGCTACGTAAGTATTTACGTAGCCTATCATGGCAGCTTGCCCGGACGCAAATGGCGGCCGCTACAGCGGCCGCCATTTGAGTCCGCAGCGGCCAGCTGAGAGACCAGCTGCCGCCGCCACCACCGGAGCCGCCGCCGCCGGAATATCCGCCCCAGGTAAGCTTCGTCGGGGGGGGGATTCCATGGGGGGGCGGGGGGGGGAGGCCGTTCCGCCACAGGTTTCGGGGGGCCGAATGCCAGTGCATTCGGCCTCACTGAAATCCGTGGCGGAATTCTCCGCCATCCCTAATACGGCCTCACTGGAATCCGTGGCAGAATTCTCTGACATCCCTACACACAAGCCCCTCAGACACCTCCTTACAGTAAGGTAACTATCAGTAAATATCAGAGGCAGTATGCCTATGTACAACAGTTGCTGGGGAACATGGGCGGAGCGGGGGTGCTGTTGCGCTCATGCCCTGCTTGTGGGTTCCTGGTTGACAGCTGGTTGGCCACTGTGTGAGCAGATCGCTGGACTAGATGGACCCTTGGTCTGATCCAGCAGGGCTCTTCTTATGTTCTGAGGAAGCCCTGCACCCAGAGAAATGTCTCCAAAATTCTCACCCCTTCCCACATTTTCAGTTGTATTTTCTTCTTGCCCCTCTGCCACAACATATGGCCGAAAATAAATAGGTCAAAAAGTTTGACACAGTGCTTGCTGAAACACAGTTCAGGTGCTCATGTGGGACTTCTCATGGAGTTTGTGCTTTTTGCTTCATGAAGCAAAGAACACATGGCACCCCACCTCTAACCCACTGGGGCCAACACTTTCAAGGTGCTTGCTGCACCAGTCAGTCAATCATTCCTCCCTCCCTGCCCCCCCGCCATATGGTGCCACCTGAAGCAAGTCTCTTCAGCCTGCCCTTCAGCCTGCTGGCACAACTGACCCTGCTCTGTGGCTTCAACAGGACTTTCAAATTGGGGCATTTGAGTTTTGACATCCATGGGTGCAACGTCTTTATTAGGCCAACCAAAAGATCACCCCAAAGTGTGCAAAGACACTTCCTCCCCACAAATGACTTCCTCCTGCATGCAGACAACATGACTTCAACATCAATTAAGGGTTTGATCTCCCCCCACCCTCACCCCCTGCTTCTTTGAATACCCGGCCAGATGTGGAGATCTCAAAAGCTTGCACATTTTTTGCTTGGCCTAATAAAGGTTGTATATTACAGAAAAAATATCCACTAAACATAAAAGCGTTACACACATATGGATACTGGAATGTTGCATACGGACAACATAGCTACCTTTGTTTTTTGCGTGATTTGGAGAATACCACATTCAGTAGTCCTTCAACAGTGGGAACTGAAGTGAAAGAAGGGGACTTTATACCACATGAATAAAGTGTGGTATATTCTCTGGGGTTTCCTCCCCCCCACCCCCACCCCCAGTAATATGAATTTTGGAATTTTGCTTATGGCCAACACAGTTATTTTGCTTATGTATTCATTTCATTTCTATATCGCCCAATAGCCGAAGCTATTGGGTGGTTCACAAAAACCAAGGAGCACACAATAAAACAATATAACATTTAATATAAAACATTAAAACCACAGTATAACAATACAACCAGAATAAAACCAGAATAAAACCTAGCAGCAGTGCAGTGATTTAAAATACAGATTTAAAACAGCAAAGCTAAAAGTCTAGAAAGCTAAAATGCTAAAAAGCTGAAATGCTAAAATGCCTGGGAAGATAAAAAGGTCTTCACCTGGCGCCGGAAACCTGGCTGCTTCCTGAGTTTAAGATCTTGAGGGCGCAATCCTCTGCAGAACCAAGTCCTACATGGCTGGCTGGGGCGGGCTGTGATTTGTAGGACTTTTTTTCCATCTAATCACGCATAGGATTGTGCCCTTGATAACTAAGGGCAGGTATTACTTGTATCTGTGTTCTTCAACACCAAACAATCACACTATGTTACAGTGTCAGCATACCGTAAGCGTATCGTTGGAGGCCAAGAATGTCCCCAGGTTATACATCCTTGGCTCGGACTGCTCTATCACTCTGGAGGGCCCTACTGCTCTGTAGTATTGATCAACCGGGACTGGGTGGTCACCGCTGCTCATTGCTTCTACAGGTGAGGAATGTTAAAGCACCAGTGAATACGTTTAGAGTCCAGTTCCAGATCTTGGGAAATGTTTCAGGTTAACACTTACCTTTAGCAATCATGGTATGTGTTTTGAAGGGATCCCCCCTCCCCTTAAGTGCAGCTCTTTGCTTTTTCATGTGGAAAACTTATGTCAAAGTACATTTCCATGTAACTTTTCCAAGTGCGAATCCAGACCAGGCTCACTACAGGAGTGCAAGGTCCTGCTGTTAGGGTCTTTCCCAGAAAAGTTACATGGGTAAAAAATTCTGATGTCACTTTTCCATAAGAAGGCACTGAGGAAGTCACTAGGCCTGTGCACTGGGCTGGATGCTGATTCCTGAAGCAGACTGGGGTGATTTGGACCGAAGCTGTCCAGTTCTGGAGCAGGTCCAGATTGGGCAGAAGCCACCAGAAGAGGGTTGGGATTGACCTGAAGTGCTTCAGGCCTCTTTGACCCAATCTGGACAGCTGCCCACCTGCCTGAGTCCCCCATTCCTTACCTGGACCCACGTGTAATGTTGCGTAGATGGTCCCTTTACAGCCACAACCGATGGACCATTTGATGAAAGGAAGAAGAGTCACCATTTTAAAAGAAAATGGCAACTACCTCCAATTCAGCGATGGCTGCGGGCGCTCCCCTTGGGCCCAAGTAAGGAGGAACAGGGGGCTCATGTGGCTAGGTGTGGGGCCGTCGCATGGCTGGGTGGCCCGCTTCAGCCATCCAGACGTTGTTTTGGATCCAGAGGCCAAAGCAGGTCAGCCCAGTTCCAGATTGGACCAGGCTGGTCGGGGCCAATTCAGAAGCTCCAAATCAGTCTCCGAAGCATATCAGGGCTTCCCTGCACAGCCATGGAAAAAATGGCCAAAAACATTCTATCTTAAGCAGTTAAGTCGAAATCTTTTTAAACAGGTATGGTGAAATTCTTTCATCCCGCAGGCAAAATAAAATTTCAGAGAAGCTTTTGGGGCACACATCCCTGTGGTGGGTGGGGCCAGAAGCAAAGGGATTTGGGCAAAAACTAATGGGGTGGAGCCAAAACTATCGCCCCAAATACCAACCTGTTCTAGCTTAAAGCTCTTACTGCCGGGAACTCACCCTTAGGAGAGGTATTTCACCCTTTTAGAGTGAGCAGAAAATTGTGCAAAAGCTGGGAAAACTCCAACAAATTGGTGGTGAGAGGAAAGGGCGGGTGGCCTTCTGGGGAATCCCAGAACACCAGGGCAGGACCTCTGGAGGGCCAGATTTGGCCCTCGAGTCTGAGGATCCCCACCCCTGCTTTAGGGGGAGATTGATGGCCATGCTCAGCGAGAGTTCCATGACACTACCTCCAGGACAGAGGCCAGGACAAATGTCCATCCCAAGCAATAATGTAGTCAACTTTCCCATCTGGGCCTTGCACTGAGAGACCTCTGAGCTCTTTGCTGTTTTTGTTGCAGTGGCGAACTCCGAGTAGGTCTTGGAGTGCACAACAGAAGAGTGCTAACAGGGGATGAACAGTTCCGGGTCAGCGAGAGAAAGATATGCTACCCTGATACCAACAGAACCATAACCAACAGCAGCTGCTCAGAGTACACTGACATCATGCTGATCAAATTGAACAGCTCTGTTGAGTATAGCCGGAACGTTATCCCCCTCAGCCTGCCCACCGGCACTGCCCCTGTGGGAACAGATTGCAGTATAATGGGTTGGGGCACAATCACATCTCCTAATGGTAAGAACCACTGCCCACACATCATTGTCTGCACAATGGGGCCTTTGCAGACCAGGCTTAGAGTCTCACTGTGTGGTGCTAGAAATGGCTGCCCCATGGATGTGGAAAGACCTTTCTGAGGTGTTGCCTTTGCCTCACCCAAGGGGTCCCCAAAGGTTTAGGGTTAGTGGGCACTTTTGGAATTTTGGGAGACTGCAAAGCATAAATCCCCGCTTTTGAACCCAAATAAAGGCTTTCTTTACATGGAGCTTTTATCCTGCAATTGAGATTGCTCTCTTATGGAAGATTGCAGGCTCTTTACATAATGCCGTGACCCTGCCGTCACCATCCAGGGCATCTCCTGCACTAAATGCCCTGTGTTCCATTTTAAATACATCACAGATAATGAGCTATCAAGTTACCCCATTGTGGTCTGCTTGAGTTCCCTCCGTGAAAAGAGTTAAAGCGGAAAGAAGAGGAGCGAGATCAATGAAAGATAATGAAAGACTCAGATATGGGGAGAAGGAGGGTGGAAGGGTGGAAAGGGAGCTGGTGAATCTTGTTAGACCATCTTGCCCTTTCCTTTTGGTTTTCAGTGACTTATCCATCTGTTCCCCATTGTGCTAACATCAAAATGTTGAATAATATCGAGTGTGAGTTTGCTTACCCATGGTGGAATATCACTGACAGCATGTTATGTGCTGGAACCTGGAGAGGGGGCAAAGATACATGCCAGGTAAGGTGTTTTCCCCTGTGTGCAGGCTTCTGAAGGAAGGAAGGTCGGCTCCCAGAGCCATGAAAGCAATGCAGGCCAAGAAGTTGAGCTGGTGACTCCTTCGTGAAGCCCAGAATTCCAGCTGAGCTACAGTGGCCCAGGCCTGGCCCTTCAGCATTAACAAAACGGATAAAATGCATCTCCCCAAACAGGCAAAAGATGACACCGATGTGCATGTGCTAATTTCTATGTAAATTAAAATATACCTAATATAGCATAGTGCATGCGAAAATAATATAAACTATACATGTACAAAATATACATAAAGCATAGTAACATATACTACACCTATGTATAGTATAGATGCAAATTTGGAAATAGTAATTACAATTTCTGACTACACTGGGGAAGAAAGACCAGGTGAGCTGTGTGCCTGCCCAGTCGGCCGCTCAGGTGCCAACTGCGGAGGGGCAACTTTGAGGCCCAGCTGCCCTCCCTTCTTATGGTTCCTTGTGTTTAAACTGGACTTGGACTGCAGCCGTTCAAACAGAGGAAACCTTCAGAAGGAGGACTGTCCTCTGACAGCTCTTCAAGTAGAGGACTGCCTTCTGTAACGGAGGACACCTGCTGACCTGACTGTGGCACCGTTATTCTCCTGTTACAAGACACAGTTCCAAAGAGAGGCATAGACATGCTTACGAGTACTAAACGTGGCAAGAAGGTGTCGTATTCCGGTGGAGACTGACCAACAGCTGTCAGCATGATCTGAACAGGAACCAGAAAATTGCTGGACTAATTAATCCGGCTCTTTTGAAAAAAGAAGGGGAGAAGGGCAGGTATAAATGGTGAAAATAAACAAGCTTCATGAAGCGTTGGAATGACAATTTCCAAGTGTTACACACAGTCGCATCATGCTTTCTACAAACATATACTCTATACACTACTGTGCATACAAACCTTCCTTCACACCACATACGTACGTACACCACAATTGAAACCAGACAAACATAAAAGAAAAACCTGACATACTAGTAGCAAATCTATTATCCAAGTGCCAATTCCTATGTAGCCAAAACAGCCTCATCCAGGCATGAGGGGGAAGGATTAGTAGTGTGGGGGAACCCCAAGGTTGGCAAAAAAAACATTTTACCCCTCCCCAGGTGATCAAGAGGCATCACCTGGGAGTGATGTTTTGCAATATTGCAAAAACCCTGCAATATTGGTTTTCCTCCGACACCTCCGCCCGTTCCCCCCCTGTATCCCAAATGCCTTTGTGGGCCTGTAGTACTGGCATGGAGAGTGGGGTTTTTTTTACCACCCTTGCCTACTCCCTCTGTAGCCTGGAGAAACAACCCATGAACAACCCACAGTTCTTGGTTCACAGGTAACAAAAATCCGTGATTGAGGCAACCTAGATTTCACAACCCAACACCAAACCATGGGTTTTCTTCCTGGATTGTTTGTAGTTAACCAACCATGGTTTGTCAGCACAGCTGTGTTCACACATCACGACAACCCAGAATACAACAACCTATGGATTAAATAAACCATGGATTAGCATTATGTCCGAGCCCAGTCACTATCATTGTTCAGTCCATAACTAGATATTTACTAGTGTGTTCTGTTCTCTCAATAGGGTGATTCTGGTGGACCTCTCATCTGTCGTGGAGAACTCCAGGGGATTGTATCTTTTGGGGGCTTCCCTTGTGGTCAGCGAGGGGAGCCAGGCGTCTATACCAATGTCAACAGCTATCTCAACTGGATCCAGAGTATTATTCAATAAAGTACCGTTGGCCCTGGTCTTCACGAAAATGGATTACCCATAGAAATTATTTGAGTCACATCAATGGAGGGGTGGGTGTGGCATGGGAATATACTAAGCAAATTCTCTTTTTGTTCATGCCTCAGGCCACCAATCTAGGCACATTTCTTTCCTGGCATTGAGAATCATTTAACATAGTGGGACTTGCTTTGGAGTACATATGCACAGGATAGGAGTGCAGGACACCACAAGCATTTCTGCATGAGGCATTTATTGTGCATTCATCATTCCTTACTCATGGTTCTTTATGGGTTCTTGAGATGACATTATGACACCCCAGTTCTGTGTCTGTTTTTCAAGAGCACATAAAAATATAGAATGGGAAAAATGGAAACGAAAGAAATGTATTTTCCTACTTGTGTAATTCTGTAATTCTGCTATAGCACAGCACCCCCTAGAGTTTATGCAGTGGTAAAGCAGAAAAGGAGATCTCTTTGCGTTGAACTTGGATCTCAACTCTGCCACAAAGTAGATACCAGGGATTAACCGCCTTGTGTAGACAAGCTCCATATTACTGCATCCTTCAATCCTGATAGGATTTTAGTCTCACTAAATTGCATGAGAGACCTATTCCCAAGTGAAATACCATAGGTTTATGGTCTTACTCATATATAACAAAAATCTCAGGGTGGCCATTTCCCACCTAAGGTTCAGGAAGCTTTGGATTACACAATGGTTTCTATGTGGATTCTCATCTCTTAATACCAAGAACTGAAAAGGTAAAACAAAAGAGACTCCGGCATTACTTGCAGCTATGGGGAAGTATAGAAACGTAATACATAAATAAATAAATATACAAACAAATAAATAAATACTTTAAACATCTACTTCTTGTTTTCTTATCCTGTGGGTTTGACAGTACTGGCAACTGAATGTAATATAGGGTCGTTCCCCTCTACCAGGGGAATCCCTGTGGGGCTTGATCTGACCTTTAAGAACAGAAGCTTGATGAAGGAAGAATGGCTGGTTAGTCATCTTCCATACACCAGAGCAGCAGGCCAGCGCTTTCTCTCTGGAAGCTATGTCATGAAGGGGAGGGCTTCGCTCAGGGGCGCTGATCATTATGTCAGCAGACCAAGTCTGAATTCACCCCTAGGCGGCAGCAGGGAGACCCTCTGTGCAGCTAGAAAACCAGGGCAGCAGATGGCAGGCTAAGCCACTACCTTTCTCCATTCTAGGCTACTAGTGGTTATTGGTCTTGATGCCTCTATGCCTTCAGTATCAGAGGCAGTATGCCAATGTACTCAAGTTGCTGAGAAACAATGGCAGGAGGGTGCTATTGCACTCCTGTCCTGCTTGTGGGTCTCCCGTTGACAGCTGGTGGGCCACTGTGTGAACAGAATGCTGGACTAGATGGACCCTTGGTCTGATCCAGCATGGCTCTTCTTATCTTCTTATAGGGCTTTTGGTGGCTTTTTTGCTGAGGATGTTTTACATAAAGCAAAACAAGGCTTCCCCAACTTGTGCTCTGAAGTGGCCCAGACCACTTTACCACCTGGGGATCACCTCATTCTGCTGCCTGTGTCAAGACCAGGCTTCAGTTTCCACAATCTGCAAAATTATTGGGTTGCTGTACTTTTGCCAGAGCAGAAAGGATCGTACGGATCTTTCCCAAAACAAAAGGAAATGCCACTAACAAGGGACGTGCAAAGCACTGTATGTATGTTTCATAGTATGCAAATGTTATTATCCTTGTCATCATCATCATCAGAATAATGTTTATTTCCAAATTAGGGTGGCTACATGTATCCTACATTGAAGAGGACAAACCTGTATTTGAAGGGCTGCCAGACGACAGTCCTCTGCTTGAAAGCAATTTGTATTTCAGGGGCGTTGGACCTCTTTCAGCCCAAGGGCCAAATTCCATTTTGGAGATGGTCAAAAAATCCCAACGCATTTTAGCGTAAAGTTCTTACTGCCGGTAACTAACCCTTAGGATGGACATTTCAACCTTTTAGAATGGGGGGAAACTGCACACAGCCAGGAAACTATCAAAGATTGCTGGTAGGGGAAAAGGGGAACCCTGGAGGTCCAGACTTGGCCCCTCAGCCTGAAGTCCTGCCCCCTGGGCTATGTGAAGGGTGGTCCGCTCCAAGTCTGGCTTAAAGACAAGGAATCATAAGAAGGGAGAGCAGGAGAGGCCTTGAAGTTGCCCATCAACATTTAGCACCTGGACCTGATCTACATGGAAATGGAATGAGAAGTGCTTTCTAGTTACATCCAGATTTTCATGAAATCGCTTTGGTCCATCAGCAGGACATGAAGCAAGAAAAGGGGAGTATACATCACCTAACAACCTGCTTGCCCAGCTCACACAGCACATGAAGCTTTGCAGTTGGGTGGGTGGACTCCGGGGAGTAGAACTGAACATCCTCAATCCCACTGGTGCATGAGAGAGGCTTGTTCTCCACCCCTGGCCATGCTTTCCTGCTCAGGGAAGTTTAATGGAGGCGCTGAATTAAGCCTGTGCAGTCTACCCCACACCTCTCCCCTCTCATCCATCATTGGGATATTGTGAATGCTTAAAGCAGCGCTACTGCACTATTCTGAATGGGAAAACAGACACAAACTTTGAATGGATAAAGTAGCTACTGTGCTATGCCTGTAATGCCTGAAAGAGCACAACTGCAGGGTTGCTGAGGTTTGGGGACAGTGTCATCTGTCGCAAGCAATCCTGATGTGCTGTCGCTCCGCACTAAATCAGACATCTAGATTGGGCCCCGGACATCATATTGAACGAGGAACACAGGACATGTTATCACAGTCTTTCTCACTATGGTGAGATGTATTATATTTCTCTTTAAATGATAGTAATAGGGCAATAGGGGAGGGATTGTCAGAGTACTCATCAATTATCAATGACTTTGGGTCAGATGGGGTGAGATTAAGAATGGGAAAGGAACTGTCAGTACTAATCTCATGCTCATTTTGGTTAAAGCAAGGGCATGTTTCTGAGTTAGTTTTCCAGTCTTTTTTAATCTTATTTTATTTTATGTTATTTTTATAAATGAAATAAACAATTTGTTGTTGTTGTTGTTCAGTCGTTCAGTCGTGTCCGACTCTTCGTGACCCCATGGACCAGAGCACGCCAGGCCTTCCTGTCCTGCGCTCTCTCCCGGAGCGTGCTCAAGTTCATATTCATTGCATCCGTGATGCTATCTAGCCATCTCATCCTCTGCCGTCCCCTTCTCCTTTGGCCTTCAGTCTTTCCCAGCATCAGGGTCTTTTCCAGGGAGTTTTCTCTTCGCATTAGGTGGCCAAAATATTGGAGCTTCAGCTTCATTATCTGTCCTTCCAAGGAGCACTCAGGGTTGATTTCCTTTAGGATGGACTGATTTGACCTCCTTGCAGTCCAGGGGACTCGTAAGAGTCTTCTCCAGCACCACAGTTCGAAAGCATCAATTCTTCGGCGCTCAGCCTTCCTTATAGTCCAGCTCTCACAGCCATACATTACTACTGGGAAAACCATAGCTTTGATTAGACGGACCTTTGTCGGCAAGGTGATGTCTCTGCTTCTTACTATGCTGTCTAGGTTGGCCATAGCTTTCCTCCCAAGGAGCAAGCGTCTTTTAATTTCATGGCTACAGTCACCGTCTGCGGTGATCTTGGAGCCCAAGAAAGTAAAATCTGTCACTGCTTCCATTTCTTCCCCTTCTATATGCCAGGAAGTGATGGGGCCAGATGCCATGATCTTCGTTTTTTTAATGTTGAGTTTCAAACCAGCTTTTGCACTCTCCTCTTTCACCCTCAACAAGAGGCTCTTGAGATCCTCTTCACTTTCTGCCATTAGGGTGGTATCGTCTGCATATCGGAGGTTGTTGATAATTCTCCCAGCAATCTTAATTCCGACCTCTGATTCATCCAACCCGGCATTTCTCATGATGTACTCTGCATATAAGTTAAATAAGCAGGGTGACAATATGCAGCCTTGTCGTACTCCTTTCCCAATTTTGAACCAATCGGTTGTTCCATCTCTGGTTCTTACTGTTGCTTCTTGATCCTCGTACAGGTTTCTCAGGAGACAGGTAAGGTGGTCTGGTACTCCCATCACTTTAAGAATTTGCCACAGTTTGTTGTGATCCACACAATCAAAGGCTTTAGCGTAGTCAATGAAGCAGAAATAGACGTTTTTCTGGAATTCTCTTGCTTTCTCCATGATGCAGCGAATGTTGGCGATTTGATCTCTAGTTCCTCTGCCTCTTCGAAACCCAGCTTGTACTTCCGGTAGTTCTCGGTTCGCATACTGCTGAAGCCTAGCTTGTAGGATTTTGAGCATCACCTTGCTGGCATGTGAAATGAGCGCAATTGTGCGGTAGTTTGAACACTCTTTGGCGTTGCCCTTCTTTGGAATTGGAATGTAAACTGACCTTTTCCAGTCTTGTGGCCACTGTTGAGTGTTCCAGATTTGCTGGCATATTGAATGCAGCACTTTAACAGCATCATCTTTTAGGATTTTAAATAGCTCGGCTGGAATACTGTCATCTCCGCTAGCTTTGTTGTTACTAATGCTTCCTAAGGCCCACTTGACTTCACTCTCGAGGATGTCCGGCTCAAGTTCAGTGACCGCACTATTATGGCTATCAGGGACATTCAGATCTTTCCTGTATAGTTCTTCTGTGTATTCTTGCCACCTCTTCTTAATCTCATCTGCTTCTGTTAGGTCCCTGCCTTCTTTGTCCTTGATCATGCCCGTCTTTGCACAAAACGTTCCCTTGAGATCTCCAATTTTCTTGAAGAGATCTCTAGTCTTTCCCATTCTGTTGTTTTCCTCGATTTCTTTGCATTGTTCATTTAAGAAGGCCTTCTTATCTCTCCTTGCTATTCTCTGGAACTCTGCATTCAGTTGGCTATATCTTCCCCTTTCTCCCTTGCTTTTCGCTTCCCTTCTTTCCTCAGCTACTTGTAAAGCCTCATCAGACAGCCACTTTGCTTTCTTGCATTTCTTTTTCTTTGGGATGGATTTCGTTGCTGCTTCCTGAACAATGTTACGGACCTCCGTCCATAGTTCCTCAGGCACTCTGTCTATCAGGTCTAATCCCTGAAATCTATTCCTCACCTCCACTGTATATTCATCAGGGATATGATTTAGGTCATACCTGAACGGTTTAGTGGTTTTCCCGACGTTCTTCAATTTAAGCCGAAATTTTGCAAGAAGCAGCTCATGATCTGAGCCACAGTCAGCTCCAGGTCTTGTTTTTACTGACTGTATGGAGCTTCTCCATCTTTGGCTGCAAAGGACATAATCAATCTGATTTCGATATTGACCATCTGGTGACGTCCATGTGTAGAGTCGCCTCTTGTGCTGTTGGAAAAGAGTGTTTGCTATGATCAGCATGTTCTCTTGGCAAAACTCTATTAGCTTTTGTCCTGCTTCATTTTGTACACCAAGGCCATGCCTGCCTGTTATCCCGGTGATTTCTTGACTTCCTACTTTAGCATTCCAATCCCCTATAATGAAGAGGACATCTTTTTTTGGTGTTAGTTCTAGAAGGTGTTGTAGGTCTTCATAGAACCGATCAACCTCAGCTTCTTCGGCCTCAGTGGTTGGGGCATAGACTTGAATTACTGTGATGTCGAATGGTTTGCCTTGGATTCGTACTGAGATCATTCTATCATTTTTAAGATTGTACCCCAGTACTGCTTTTCCCACCCTTTTGTTGACTATGAGTGCTACTCCATTTCTTCTAAGGGATTCTTGCCCACAATAGTAGATATGATGGTCACCTGAATTAAATTCGCCCATGCCTGTCCATTTTAGTTCGCTGATTCCCAAGATGTCGATGTTCAATCTTGCCATCTCATGTTTGACCACCTCCAGCTTACCTTGATTCATTGATCTGACATTCCAGGTTCCTAAACAATATTGTTCTTTACAGCATCGGATTTTCTTTTCACCGCCAGACACATCCACAGCTGAGTGTCCTTTCGGCTTTGGCCCAGCCGCTTCACTCTTTCTGGCGCTACTTGGAAATACCCTCTGCTCTTCCCCAGTAGCATATTGGACACCTTCCGACCTGAGGGGCTCATCTTCCGGCGTCATCTCTTTTAGCCTTGTGATACGTTCCATGGAGTTTTCTTGGCAAGAATACTGGAGTGGGTTGCCATTTCCTTCTCCAGTGGACCACATTTTGTCAGAACTCTCTGCCATGACATGTCCGTCTTGGGTGGCCCTGCACGGCATACCTTATGGCTTCACTGAGTTACGCAAGCCCCTTCGCCACAACAAGGCAGTGATCCATGAAGGGGGAAATAAACAATACCAACAACATAATCAGAATCTTCAGTTTCCAACATTACAGTATTCTGAGGAGGCGGGAAGGGAGGATAACAAAAGAAGGGGGGAAAGGATTATATCTGAACTTCAATAAAAACAAACCAAATATCCAAATATAAATCCATTGCAAGTTAGACCAATACAGCACTCTTCCAAACATTGCAGGCATTGTTAAATCTTCAACCTGCTGCACCACAAACGGTGAACTTTTCTTTCAGTGTCATAACTAGGGATGGTGGAGAATTCCGCCATGGACTCCAGCCCCCCCGGAGTCCATGGCGGAATGGTCTCCCCCCCCCCCGCGGAATCCTCCCAGGACAGACTTACCTGGTGGCGGATGCGGCAGTGGCAGTAGCTCCAGTGGTGGCTCCGGTGGAGGATGAAGCGGCGGAAGCAGCGGAAGTGGCGGTGGCCCTGGCCACTGCCAGGCTGCTGTGGCCATAAACTACGTATATATTTACGTAGACTACGTATATATTTACGTAGCCTATCATGCCTAAAGCAGGGACGCAAATGGCGTAGGGGATGCCATTCGCATCCCTGCTTTAGCCATGATAGACTACATAAATATTTATGTAGCCTATCATGGGCTAGCGTAGGGATGCAAATCATGGTGTCCTCTATGCAGGACGCCATTTGCGTCCACACCAGCCCAGCAGCGGCTGGAGACCCTGCTGCAGATCAGCCTGGCTGGTGGCTCTGTGGCATGGCCACAGTGTGGAGCCAGCCGGACAGGATTCCGGGGCGGAGGACCGGATCACCTCCCCCCCTGTTGAGGATTCCAGGGGGAGGAACGGATCGCCTCCCCTGCCCCAGCAGATGCCCCGACCGGAACCAGGTAAGGGATTCATACATCCCTAGTCATAACCTCAGTCTTATAGCAAAGGAACAGGAGCAAACAATCCATTTCCATTGGCCATATATTACCATTCAATTAACGCATATTAATAAACATTAGCCAGCAAGGAATAGTAATAATCATAATCCCATAATGATGTTAATCATAACCATAATCATAATAAAAAGAAAAAGAAATTTAAGAAAAAGATAAAAAACAAAAAACAAAAGCAAGCCATTTGTATATTTTAAGTAACATCATATCTAAAAATATACATACACATATAGACACAAACAGGCATTTTATTACAATATAATATAAAAAAGGAGAAAGAAAACAGAAATATGCAAACATTTACTCTGGCATGCTGCCTAGATATCTTATCAGCTATAACCCAAGCAGCACTTCAAAAGAACAGTAAAGACGGCTAAATTCCAACTCCAGAGGCTGAGAGAGTTGGTTCCCTTGTTTTAATTTTAATACCAGTGAGGAATGACTCTGCAGCATCAGGATTTAAAAACCTTTTCATCTGGCCTTCAAAAAGAATGCAAAATGTAGCCAGATATTTAATATGATATTGCAGGTTAATTTGCTTTGCCAAACTTCTCGCCTTGGTGAATTGCCTTCTCTTGTCAGAGATTTCTTTAGTATAATCAGGAAAGAGCATAATCTTGTCATTTGCTGGTCCCCACCGAAGCTCGCCTCGTTCTCTTGCCAGACGCATAAAATAATTTTTTGTAGACGCTCGTGAAAATTGAACAATAACAGTCCCAAAAGTCCCTTTAGTGCCACGTATTGAACCAGGAACACGAAATGCATGCTCAATATCAAGTACAAAATCAGATGGTAAAGCCAATAGCTCATGCAAAAGTTTATCCATAAATTCAGCCAAACCTATATCAGTAGCCATGTCTATAATACCAAGGATACGTAGATTCGCTCTACATGTGAAGGCCTCCAGTTGAGGAATTCGAGCAGACAAAATATTATGAGAAGCTTCCATGGCAGTTTCATGAGCAGTAACCCAATCTTCGAGAGCATTAACCTTTGATTCCATCTTTTGAAAAGAGATATTAATTAAATCCACAGCCTCTTGAAGGGCAATGATTGAGACCTGAATTGCAAGCAAGACTGTCTGGGGAGCCACTGACACAATTCTGAGCTCTACTAGCCCAACCAATGTGCCAAGAATGGCTTTCAGGCCTGAAACCACCTGTTGCAGCACATCCATTTGATAAAAATAAGTATCTCTGCTGTTTGCTTAGATGTGATAAAAAATAATAATAGCCCACACAGTGTAGGGGCTTCAATCTCTCTATCTACTGAATCAATGTCACCTAAATTCTTTCTGAGTGTGTTTGATATTTCTTTATAAGAGGTGGTTTGTGTTTCTAAGGGTGGTGGACAATCTACTTCACTCTCTGGCATTGCTGGGTCAACTGGCCTATTAACTGGGTAGTTATTAAAACAACATGTGGCTGGATCTCCCTCCTAAAAGACAGTATCTCCTGCTTCAGTCACTGCACACACACCATTTAGGGTGTCATCACATGGGGCTTTTATCCTGTGATTGAGATTGGTCACTCATGGAAGTTTGTGAGGCCTGTACATGGCATCATCAACCTCCAGTGCCTCTCTCGTCATTTTAAAGCAATTTCGTGGGTTACTTTGAAATGGAAACAAACGGGGGGGGGGGAGTCAGAAATGCTGGTACGACACATCCTATGTGTCATCCAGCTGCCGCTTCCTGCACTCCGAGGTCCCATGGCTTTGTTGTTGTTTATTTGTTCAGTCGCTTCCGACTCTTTGTGACTTCATGGACCATCCCATAGCAGAGCTTCCTGTCAGCCGTCACCACCCCCAGTTCCCTCAAGGTCGAGTCTGTCACCTCCAGAACGTCATCCATCCATCTTGCCCTTGTCGGCCCCTCTTCCTTTTGCCTTCCACTTTCCCTAGCATCAGCATCTTCCCCAGGGTATCCCGTCTTCTCATGATGTGGCCAAAGTACTTCAGTTTTGCCTTTAATATCATTCCCTCAAGTGAGCAGTCTGGCTTTATTTCCTGGAGGATGGACTGGTTTAATCTTCTTGCAGTCCAAGGCACTCTCAGAATTTTCCTCCAGCACCACAGTTCAAAAGCATCTATCTTCCTTCGTTCAGCCTTCCTTATGGTCCAGCTCTTGCAGCCATAGGTTACTACGGGGAATACCATTGCTTTAACTATGCGGACCTTTGTTGTCAGTGTGATGTCTCTGCTCTTCACTATTTTATCAAGATTTGTCATTGCTGTCCTCCCAAGAAGTAAATGTCTTCTGATTTCCTGGCTGCAGTCAGCGTCTGCAGTAATCTTGGTGCCTAGAAAGACAAAGTCTGTCACCGCCTCCACGTTTTCTCCCTCTATTTGCCAGTTATCAATCAAGCTGGTTGCCATAATCTTGGTTTTTTGAGGTTTAACTGCAACCCTGCTTCTGCACTTTCTTCCTTCACCTTCATCATAAGGTTCCTCAGCTCCTCCTCGCTTTCAGCCATCAAAGTGGTATCATCTGCATATCTGAGATTGGTAATGTTTCTTCCAGCGATTTTAACTCCAACCTTGGATTCATCAAGCCCCGCTCGTCGCATGATGTGTTCTGCATACAGGTTCAATAGGTAGGGTGAGAGTATACAACCCTGCCGTACTCCTTTCCCAATCTTAAACCAGTCCGTTGTTTCGTGGTCTGTTCTTAGTTCTTACCATTGCTACTTGAGCATCTTTACACCACCCTAAAATCCCACATTTAAAACAGAGCTTTCTGCTTGCATTTTAAATGCAGGCCCACAACGGACTCCGTTTGCACGTACTTCCTCCCCTTCCTTTCGCCCCTTATCTGAGTCTTCCATTTGTTTCATTATACAGCCATTAGATGGTGCTGTGGTCCAGCTCCTCTTATTGCAGGTTTTCCTTTTTCATGAGGGAACTCAAGCGGAACTCAAGTGCGGTAATTTGATAGCTCATTATCTCCGATCTTTTAAACAATGGAATAAAGGTCATTTAGTGCGGGAGATGCCCTGGAGGTTGAAGACGTCATCTAAGGACCCGCAAACATCCATGAGTAACTAATCTCAATAGCAGGATAAAAGCTGCATGTGGAGAAGGCCCTTGTAAAGAGAGTTAATCACATATTGTAAAGTAAGGCAACAAAACAGGCTAAGGCATTCTCTTATTATTAGGCCAGCTGCCTGTCAAAAATTCCTGTAACTTCTGTTGGATAGGACAAAAGGAATTGCTCTTGTGAGTAAGTGCACTAGTAGTAGCAACTACTTCTTCGTCACCTTCCAGTGAATTCTCAGATGATGGCAAAGGCAGGCGAGACAACAATCAGCTGTCACATTTTGAGTGCCTGGTCTGTACTCCATTTCATATGTAAAGGAAAGTAGTTTTGCTGACCATCAAGGAATATGATTTCCTACTCATCCCACTCCCTTTGTGGGAGTGGGATGAGTAACAATGTTGTCAAGGGCCTATCCTCGGTACACAATTTAAACACGTGGCCCCATAGATACATCCTCCACTTTTCTGCAGCCCAAACACAAGCAAGTGCTTCTTTTCCAAAGGTTGAATTTTTCCTCTCCGCCTCAGTAAGTGTTCTTGATGCACGTGCAACAGCCCTCTCAACCTTGTCCTCGTGGAACTGCGTAAGTACTGCTCCCAGTCCATAACCAGAAGCATCCGTTGTCGCAATTATAGGTAATGCAGGATTAAGCAATGCAAGTGCCGGACTATTAATAACCGACTCTTTCACCTTCTCAAAACCAGCTTGTGCAGCTGCCGTCCAAATCAAACTTCATGTTCCTGGTAACAGTTTACGAAGGGGCTCAACAAGAGATGCATAAGTAGGAATAAATTTTGCATACCAAGAGGTAAGGCCCAAAAAGGAACGTAAAGTTTGTACATCACTTGGAGAAGGTGCCAACACATGATCAGGGTCATGTCTCAATCCTGGTGGTGAAACTGTATGACTCAGAAAAGAAAGCTCAGTTTTCTAAACTTGTTGTTTATTTGGTCAGTCACTTCCGACTCTTCGTGACCTCATGGACCAGCCCACGCCAGAGCTTCCTGTCGGCCGTCGCCACCCCCAGCTCCCCCAGGTCGAGTCCGTCACCTCCAGAATGTCATCCATCCATCTTGCCCTTGTCGGCCCCTCTTCCTTTGGCCATCTACTTTCCCTAGCATCAGCATCTTCTCCAGGGTATCCTGTCTTATTATGTGGCCAAAGTACTTCAGTTTTGCCTTTAATATCATTCCCTCAATTGAGCAGTCTGGCTTTATTTCCTGGAGGATGGACTGGTTTGATCTTCTTGCAGTCCAAGGCACTCTCAGAATTTTCCTCCAGCACCACAGTTCAAAAGCATCTATCTTCCTTCGCTCAGCCTTCCTTATGGTCCAGCTCTTGCAGCCATAGGTTACTACGGGGAATACCATTGCTTTCACTATGCGGACCTTTGCTGTCAGTGTGATGTCTCTGCTATTCACTATTTTATCAAGAGTTGTCATTGCTCTCCTCCCAAGAAGTAAACGTCTTCTGATTTCCTGGCTGCAGTCAGCGTCTGCAGTAATCTTGGTGCCTAGAAAGACAAAGTCTGTCACTGCCTCCACATTTTCTCCCTCTATTTGCCAGTTATCAATCAAGCTGGTTGCCATAATCTTGGTTTTTTGAGGTTTAACTGCAACCCAGCTTTTGCACTTTCTTCTATCATCTTCGTCAGAAGGTTCCTCAGCTCCTCCTCACTTTCAGCCATCAAAGTGGTATCATCTGCATATCTGAGATTGTTAAATGTTTCTTCCAGTGATTATAACTTCAGCCTTGGCTTTATCAAGCCCAGCACGTCACATGATGTGTTTTGTGTACAGGTTGAATAGGTAGGGTGAAAGTATACAACCCTGCCGTACTCCTTTCCCAATCTTAAACCAGTCCGTTGTTCCATGGTCTGTTCTTAGCGTTGCTACTTGGTCATTATACAGATTCCTCAGGAGGCAGACAAGATGACTTGGTATCCCCATACCACCAAGAACTTGCCACAGTTTGTTATGATCCACACAGTCAAAGGCTTTAGAATAGTCAATAAAACAGAAATAGATGTTTTTCTGAAACTCCCTGGCTTTCTCCATTATCCAGCAGATATTGGCAATTTGGTCTCTAGTTCCTCTGCCTTTTCGAAACCCAGCTTGTACATCTGGCAATTCTCGTTCCATGAATTGCTGGAGTCTACCTTGCAAGATCTTGAGCATTACCTTACTGGCATGTGAAATAAGTGCCACTGTTCAATAATTTGAACATTCTTTGGTGCTGCCCTTTTTTGGTATGGGGATATAAGTTGATTTTTTCCAATCTGTTGGCCATTCTTGTGTTTTCCAGATTTGCTGCAATAAGGCATGCATCACCTTGACAGCATCGTCTTGCAAGATTTTAAACAGTTCAGCTGGGATACCGTCATCTCCTGCTGCCTTGTTATTAGCAATGTTTCTTAAGGCCCATTCAACCTCACTCTTCAGGATGTCTGGCTCTAGCTCACTGACCACACCGTCAAATCTATCCCTGATATTATTATCTTTCCTATATAGATCTTCCGTATATTCTTGACACCTTTTCTTGATCTCTTCTGCTTCTGCTAGGTCCTTGCCATCTTTGTTTTTGATCATACCCATTTTTGCCTGGAATTTACCTCCGATGTTTCTAATTTTCTGGAAGAGGTCTCTTGTCCTTCCTATTCTATTATCTTCTTCCGCTTCCGTGCATTGCTTGTTTAAAAATAATTCCTTCTCTCTTCTGGCTAACCTCTGGAATTTTGCATTTAATTGGGTGTATCTCCCCTTATCACTGTTGCCTTTTGCTTTCCTTCTTTCTTGGGCTGCTTCCAGTGTCTCAGCAGAAGGCCATCTTGCCTTCTTGCTTTTCTTTTTCTTTGGGACATTTTTTGTTGTCGCCTCCTGAACAATGTTGCCAACTTCTGTCCATAGTTCTTCCGGGACCCTATCTACTAAATCTAGTCCCTTAAATCTATTCTTCACCTCCACTGCATATTCATTAAGAATATCCGTGAGCTCATATCTAACTGATCTGTGGGTCTTCCCTATTCTCTTTCGTCTGATTCTAAATTGTGCAATAAGAAGTTCGTGATATGAACTACAATCAGCTCCAGGTCTTGTTTTCACCAACTGCATTGATGTCCGCCACCTTTGGCTACAAAGGATGTAGTCAATCTGATTTCGGTGTCGACCGTCTGGTGAAGCCCATGTATAAAGTCATCTCTTAGGTTGTTGGAAGAGAGTGTTTGTTATGCACAGTGAGTTGTCTTGGCAAAATTCTATCAGCCTATGTCCCGCTTCATTTTGTTCTCCCAGATCATGCTTGCCTGTAATTCCAGGTGTCATTTTTGACTACCCACCTTAGCATTCCAGTCTCCTGTAATGAAAATAACATCTTTTTTTGGCATACTATCCAGCAGGTGCTGTAGAGCCTCATAGAACTGATCTACTTCTGCTTCTTCAGCATCTGTGGTTGGAGCGTATATTTGGATCACTGTGATGTTAAATGGCTTACCCTGAATTCGAATTGAGATCAAACTTTCTAAACTTACATGTATCCAAATTAAGCTTCAAGCCTGCTCCACTAATACAGCCTAAGACAGACTGCAAATTACTTTCATGTTCCTCGAGAGTATTCCCAAACACAATAACAATGTCCAGATAGCATTAGACTCCCTTCTGCTTCTTAAGAATTACTGGTGTCATTTTTTAAAGGCGCTAGGTGCTGATGTGAACCCATGCGGGACCCATTTAAAACAGAATAATCCATCATGTGTAATAAATACTGTAAGGTCTCTGCTATCTTTATATAGCATAACTTGATGGCATGCAGTCTGCAAATCAAGAGTAGAAAACATCCTTGCTCCCCTCGCTGAGCTCCCCAAAGTTTAGCAAAAACAATACAATACAACTACTGAGATATGTCCAGGGATCTGGAGAGGAGGCAAAGATTCACGCAAGCCAAGGAGTTTTCCCCTGTGGCCAGGCTTCCGAAGGAAGGGAGGTCTTGGGAGGGAAGGGAGGTCTTCTCAAGGCTAAACTGGGCACATTTAGCCTTGAGAAGAGAAGACTGAGGGGACATATGATAGCACTCTTCAAGTCCTTGAAAGGCTGTCACAGAGAGGAAGGCCAGGATCTCTTCTCGATCATCCCAGAGTGCAGGACACGGAATAATGGGCTCAAGTGACAGGAAGCCAGATTCCGGCTGAACATCAGGAAAAGCTTCCTGACTGTTAGAGCAATACAACAGTGGAACCAATTACCTAGGGAGGTAGTGGGCTCTCTCCCACTGGAGGCATTCAAGACGAAGTGGACAGCCATCTGTCAGGGACGCTCTGACTTGGACTCCTGCATTGAGCAGGGGGTTGGACTCGGTGGCCTTGTAGGCCCCTTCCACCCCTACTCTTCTATTATTCTATGACGTCGGCTCCCAGAGCCATGGGAGCAACACAGGCCAAGATGTTGAGCTGGTGACTCCTTCATGAAGCCCAGAATTCCAGCTGAGCTACAGTGGCCCAGGCCTGGCCCTTCTGCATTAACAAAAGGATGAAATCCATCTCTCCAAAACAGGCAAAAGATGACACCGATGGGCATGTGCTAACTTATATGTAAATTAAAATATGCCTAATAGAGCCTAGTACATTCAAAAGTAGCATAGTACATTATATGGTAAATTACCATATTGAGCTAATTGTATACTAACATTGCATATATTTCAGAATAATAATGTACACTATACATGTACATAAGATACATACAGTATAGTAATGTATACCACACCTATGTATAGTTTAGACGCAAAACTGGAAATACCCATTGCAATTTAAGCAGAAGGGCATCTCGCTATACTGGGGAAGACAGACCAGGTGAGCTGTGCGCCTGCTCAGACTGCTACTCAGGTGCTAACTTTGGATGGGCAACTTCGAGGCCCAGCTGCCCTCCCTTCTTATGGTTCCTTATGGACCGCAGCCATTCAAACGGAGGAAACCTTCAGAAAGAGGACTGTCCTCTGACAGCTCTTCAAGGAGAGGACTGTCTTCTGTCATTAATTAATTAATTAACTAACTAACTAACTAACTAATCCGGCTCTTTTGAAAAAAGAAGGGGAGAAGGGCAGGTATAAATGGTGAAAATAAACAAGCTTCATGAAGCGTTGGAATGACAATTTCCAAGCGTTATACACAGTCACATCACGCTTTCTGCAAACATATACTCTATACGCTTCTGGGCATACAAACCAAGGCTTTGCAGGGACCCCCCGATCTGACTTGGAAGCCCCTTCGCGCCTTCCGAGGCCTTCTGAGGAGGGCCTAATTCAGCTTGCGCAGATTTGGGGGCCCCCAAGCCAGTTGGCCCCAAAGCTGAAGCGGGATTTGGATGGCGAAGCCCACTTCGGGTCCCCCCGTTGCCCTTGCGCAACCCCCCAGCTCCTTGCCTGGGCTGCCTCCTCCTCTGCCACTGCCACAGATGTCACCTTCTCCGCCACCGCCACTGCATTCTCCTAGCCACTGTTGCCGCCTCCTCTGTCGCCTTCACCACCTCACTGCCGCCACCACCGCCAGCTCCTGAGGCCTGGATGTGCGGCGACTCGTTTTCTTCCAGGGAGTCACCATTTTTAAAAAAGGTGATTCCCTGCTAGAAGAGTCTCTGCACATCCAGGCCTCAGGAACTGGTGGTAGCAGAGAAGGCGGCGGTGGCGGTGAAGGCGGTGGCTGCACGATGGCGCGCAGCAACAGCACTGCGGGCGATGGGGTGGGGGCGCAGCAGCAGTGAAGAAGGCAGTGTTGAAGGCAGCAGCTGTGAAGAAGACGGCTCAGGTAAGGACCTCGAGGTGCCAGGGGGGCCGGGCCCGGGGGGCCGAAGCTCTGAAGCTCACCGAGTGGTTCGGAGAGCCCCCGACCCACTCTGAGTCGCTTCGGGCTCCCTCCGCTTTGCCTCGGAAGGGGCACAAAGTGACCAGAAGCAGCCCGCTTCAACTTGGGGTTCAGGCCTCGGGCCGAAGCGGTGCACAGCCTTAATACAAACCTTCCTTCACACCACATACACCACAGTTGAAACTAGACTAATGTAGAAGAAAAGCCTAATAAACTAGTAGCAAACCTATAATCCAAGTGCCAATTCCTATGTAGCCAAATCAGAGGGGGAAGAATTAGCAGTGTGAGAGAACCTCAAGGTTTGCAAAAAATCATTTTTATCCCCCCCCCCCCGCCGCAGGTGGTCAAGAGGCTCAAAAACGCTGTAGTGTTCATTTTCCTCTGCCATCACCCACTCCCTCCATGTTTCCCAAATGCCTTTGTGGACCTGTAGTACTGGCATGTAGAATGTGTTTGTTTGTTTGTTTGTTTGTTTGTTTGTTTGTTTACCACTCTTGCCTACTCTCTCTGTAGCCTTCAGAAACAACCCATTAACAACCCACAGTTCTGAGTTCACATGTAACAATAATCCATGATTTAAACAACCTAGATTTCCCAATCTAACACCAAACATAGGGGTCTCTTCCTGGATTGTTTGTGGTTAAGCAACCATAGCTAAGAGAGAAAAGGAAGTACTTCTTCACATAGCGCAAAGTGAAACTATGGAATTCGCTATCACAGGATGTAGTGGTGGCCACCAACTTGGATGGCTTTAAAAGGGGGTTGGACACATTCTTGGAGGAAAAGGCTATCAATGGCTACAAGTCTTGATGGCTATGTGCTACCTCCAGTACCAGTGGCAGTGAGCCCATGTACACCAGTTGCTGGGGAACATGGGTGGGAGGGTGCACAGCAACATGACTGCACATGCCCTGCTTGTGGGTTTCCTGTCAACAGCTGGTTGGGCACTCTGTGATCAGAATGCTGGATTTGATGGACCCCTGGTCTGATCAAGTATGGATCTTCTTCTTACGTTCTTAGAGTTTGTTAGTGTGGCTGGGTTCGCACATCACGACAACCCAGAATACATCAACCCGTGGATTAAAGAAACCATAGGTTAGCATTATGTCTGAGCCAGGTCAGGATCATAGCCCAAGCCATTACTAGATATTTCATAGTTCTCTTCTCTCAATAGGGTGATTCTGGTGGACCCCTGTGGTGGAGAACTCCACAGGATTGTATCTTGGGGGGGGAGTTTGTGGTCAGCCATGGAGGCTGGGCATCTATACAAAAGTCCACAGCTATCTCAGCTGGATCCAGGGTATTATTCAATGAAGTGCAGATGGCCCTGGTCCCTCCGAGATGGTTTACCAATAGAAATCACTTGAGTCACATCAATGGAGGGGTCGGGGGGAATATAATAACCATGTCTCTTTTTGTTCATGCCTTAGGCCACAAATCTAGGCACATTTTTACCTGGCACTGAGAATAAGTGAACACAGTGGGACTCACTTTGGAATACATGTGCACAGGACTGCACAGCACCATAAGCTTTTCTACATGAGGCATTTATTGTGCACTCATGATTCCTTACTCATGGTTGTTCATGGATTCTTTAGATGACATTATCACCCCCAGTTTCGCTTCTGTTTTTAAAGAGCACTTAAAAATATGGAATGGGGAGAATGGAAGCGAAAGAAATGTATTTTCCTACTTGTGCAATTGTGTAATTCTGCTATAGCACAGTGCCACCTAGAGGTTACGTAGTGGTCAAGCAGCAAAGGAAATCTCTTTGTGTTGAGCTTGGATCTCAGTTCTGCCACAAAACCAAAGGAGATGCAAGGGATTAACAGCCTTGTGTAGAAAAGCTCCATAATATTGCAACCTTAAATCCTGATAGGATGCATGTTTATGTCAAAGTCAGTCTCACTAAATGGAATGAGAGACCGTTTCCCAAATGAAAGAGCATGGGTTTATATTCATGTATGACTAGAATCTCAGGTTGGCCATGTCCCACCTAAGCACGAGGAAGCTTCTGATTACACACTGGTTTCTATTTGAATTCTCAGCTCTGAAAGCTAACAGCTGTAAAAGTAAAATAAAAGAGACTCCAGCATTTCTAAAATCTCATCATTTCAGCCATGGAGCAGTATAGAAATGTAGTAAATAAATACTTTAAGTATCTACCTCAAGTTTTGTTACCCTGTGTGCTTGACAGCCCCTTCATGGCTCACTGCCTTGTTGTGGCGAAGGGGCTTTCGTAACTCAGTGAAGCCATAAGCTATGCCATGCAGGGCCACCCAAAATGGACAGGTCATGGCGGAGAGTTCTGACAAAATGTGGTCCACTGGAGAAGGAAATGGCAACCCACTCCAGTATTCTGGCCAAGAAAACCCCATGGAACGTATCACAAGGCTAAAAGAGATGACGCCGGAAGATGAGCACCTCAGGTCGAAAGGTGACCAATATACTACTGGGGAAGAGCAGAGGGTATTTCCAAGTAGCACCAGAAAGAGTGAAGTGGCTGGGCCAAAGCCGAAAGGACACTCAGCTGTGGATGTGTCTGGTGGTGAAAAGAAAATCCGATGCTGTAAAGAACAATATTGTTTAGGAACCTGGAATGTAAGATCAATGGATCAAGGTAAGCTGGAGGTGGTCAAACATGAGATGGCAAGATTGAACATCGACATCTTGGGAATCAGCGAACTAAAATGGACAGGCATGGGCGAATTTAATTCAGGTGACCATTCTATCTACTACTGTGGGCAAGAATCCCTTAGAAGAAATGGAGTAGCACTCATAGTCAATAAAAGGGTGGGAAAAGCAGTACTGGGGTACAATCTCAAAAACGACAGAATGATCTCAGTACGAATCCAAGGCAAACCATTCAACATCACAGTAATTCAAGTCTATGCCCCAACTACTGAGGCCGAAGAAGCTGAGGTTGATCGGTTCTATGAAGACCTACAACACCTTCTAGAACTAAAAAAACCAAAAAAAAGATGTCCTTTTCATCATAGGGGATTGGATTGGAATGCTAATGTAGGAAGTCAAGAAATCACCGGGATAACAGGCAAGCATGGCCTTGGTGTACAAAATGAAGCAGAACAAACGCTAAAAGAGTTTTGCCAAGAGAACATGCTGATCATAGCAAACACTCTTTTCCAACAGCACAACAGGCGACTCTACACATGGACATCACCAGATGGTCAATATGGAAATCAGATTGATTATGTCCTTTGCAGCCAAAGATGGAGAAGCTCTATACAGTCAGTAAAAACAAGACCTGGAGCTGACTGTGGCTCAGATCATGAGCTGCTTGTTGCAAAATTTCGGCTTAAATTGAAGAACGTAGGGAAAACCACTAAACCATTCAGGTATGACCTAAATCATATCCCTGATGAATATACAGTGGAGGTGATGAATAGATTTCAGGGATTAGACCTGATAGACAGAGTGCCTGAGGAAATATGGACAGAGGTCCGTAACATTGTTCAGGAGGCAGCAACTCAATCCATCCCAAAGAAGCAGAAATGCAAGAAAGCAAAGTGGCTGTCTGATGAGGCTTTACAAGTAGCTGAGGAAAGAAGGGAAGCAAAAAGCAAAGGAGAAAGGGGAAGATATATCCAACTGAATGCAAAGTTCCAGAGAATAGTAAGGAGAGACAAGAAGGCCTTGTTCAATGAACAATGCAAGGAAATCGAGGAAAACAATAGAATAGGAAAGACTAGAGATCTTTTCAAGAAAATCGGAGATATCAAGGGAACATTTTGTGCAAAGATGGGCATGATAAAGGACAAAGAAGGCAGGGACCTAACAGAAGCAGATGAGATTAAGAAGAGGTGGCAAGAATACACAGAAGAATTATACAGGAAAGATCTTAATGTGATAGTCATGATAGTGCGGTCACTGAACTTGAGCCGGACATCCTCGAGAGTGAAGTCAAGTGGGCCTTAGGAAGCATTACTAACAACAAAGCTAGCAGAGATGACAGTATTCCAGCTGAGCTATTTAAAATCCTAAGAGATGATGCTGTTAAAGTGCTGCACTGTATATGCCAACACATTTGGAACACTCAGCAGTGGCCACAAGACTGGAAAAGGTCAGTTTACATTCCAATTCCAAAGAAGGGGAATGCTAGAGAGTGTTCAAACTACCATACAATTGCGCTCATTTCACATGCCAGCAAGGTGATGCTCAAAATCCTACAAGCTAGGCTTCAGCAGTATGTGAACCGAGAACTACCGGAAGTACAAGCTAGGTTCCAAAGAGGCAGAGGAAGTAGAGATCAAATCGCCAACATTCACTGGATCATGGAGGAAGCAAGAGAATTCCAGAAAAACGTCTATTTCTGCTTCATTGACTATGCTAAAGCCTTTGATTGTGTGGATCACAACAAACTGTGGCAAATTCTTAAAAAGATGGGAGTACCAGACCACCTTATCTTAAAGAGATGGGAGTACCAGACCACCAGACCACCTTAAGAGATGGGAGTACCATACAATGGGCATTCTGCTAGAAAGTGTACCATGTCCTCTACCTTGGGGCAACCAGCTGGGCAATCTGCACTCATGCCATGATGGGTCCTATAACGTGCCTTCACCTCCATCAATTGGAGTGAGTTCAGTCTACACCTAGTCATGAGCCATCTCAATTCATGTGAGGTGATGGAAATCAAATACGGGGGAGCCTTCCCCGGAGAGGTCATGATGCTTTTATAGATCTTGTTAGAGCGACTTTCAGTAGCAACAGCCATTGTTGTTTGAATATCAACATCCTGTAACCTCTTTGAAATCTCATCCCTAGCTCTATCATAGCCCCTCGCAAGCAAATATGATTGTGAAACGCCCAACTCAGAGACAGATGTGTTTATCTTGTCTGCCCATGAGCCCCTTCCCATAGCTTCATATGCTAATAAGACCAAGGGGGAGGCCAGTTGGAACACTATCTTTAACCAGAAGAAAGTGGCAGCTTTTGGGACAAGCATTCCCACTGAGTGACAAGATGTTTCTAGTTGGACAATGGCCTTAGAAGTGGATCTGGGAACCCCAAGTACTCTGGATAGAAATTTATGCTGCACTGACTCCAATGAAGCAATGTTAGCATGGGTCCAGGCAGGTGCCCCATATAATATTTGGGGAAGTAATTTGCCCTTGTATAGCTCTATTAAAGGGGCCAACATCTTACCACCTGGTCCAGCAGCAAAACGAAGAATGGCATTATTAGTTACATTAGTTGTCAGGGCTATTGCTTTCAAGTGCTCCGACCAAGATCCTGAACTTTGAAATGTCACTCCTAGGTATTTATATTTGTTGACCTGATCAAGCAGGTGGTTATCCAGCTGCCGTCGGTATTTTTTCCTCCTTTTGCCAAAGACTAAGATTTTAGTTTTTTCGTAGTTGACCTGAAGGGCTTCTCTCACACAATATGAGCTTAGGGCTCTTAAAAGCCTACGCATCCCCACCAGGGTGTATGACAGGAGAACAGCATCATCTGCATATAATAACACTGAAATATTCCTGTCTTTTAAAAGAGGTGGGAAGAGGTCTGGATGAGATAAGTAGGGAACCATATCATTAAGATATAGATTGAATAAAAGAGGTGCAAGCAAACATCCCTGGCGCACTCCTTTGTTAACAATAATGGGGCCTGAAAGATCACCTGAAGACTCTCTCACACGCAAGATAGAATTCTCATACAGCCTCTGTATTCTCCTGAGCAATTTATGATTCACATTTAAAAGTGTAAGCTTCTGCCAAAGGCGGGGTCTAGATACAGAGTCAAAGGCTGCTCGAAGGTCTACAAATGCAGCAAAAAGTGAGTGATAAGGAGGAGGTAGCCATGAAATTAAAAGACGCTTGCTCCTTGGGAGGAAAGCTATGGCAAACCTAGACAGCATAGTAAGAAGCAGAGACATCACCAGGCCAACAAAGGTCCACATAACCAAAGCTATGGTTTTCCCAGTAGTAACGTATGGCTGTGAGAGCTGGACTATAAGGAAGACTGAGCGCCGAAGAATGGATGCTTTCGAACTGTGGTGCTGGAGAAGACTCTTACTGGCCACCAAATGCGAAGAGAAAAGTCACTGGAAAAGACCCTGATGCTGGGAAGGATTGAAGGCAAAAGGAGAAGGGGACAGCAGAGGATGAGATGGCTAGATAGCATCACCGATGCAATGAATATGAACTTGAGCACACTCCGGGAGTGAGTGAAGGACAGGAAGGCCTGGCGTGCTATGGTCCATGGGGTCACGCAGAGTCGGACACAACTTAACGACTGAACAACAACAGTGCTTGAGAGTTCTGGCAACTTAATGTAATATAGGCTTGATGAATGAAGAACAGCTGATTAGTCATCTTCCATACACCAGAGCAGAGGGCCAGCCCCTTCCCTCAGGAGTTATGACATGAAGAGGAGGGCTTAGCTCCGGGGCGTGGATCCTTAAGTCAGCAGGCAAGTCTGAACGTCCTCCTAGGTGGCACTGGGGAGACTCTCTGAGAATTTGAAAACTAGAACAGCAGATGGCAGGCTAAGCCACTATCTTCCTCCATTATGCGCTAGCTTTCTCCAGCATGTATCTGCTAGTCCTAATGCCTCTATGGTACCTCCACTATCAGAGGCAGTATGCCTATGTACACCAGTTGCTGGGGAACATGGGAGGGAGGGTGCTGTTGCACTCATGTCATGCTAGTGGGTTTCCCATGGGCAGCTGGTGGCCACTGTGCTGGGCTGGATGTAGGGATGTCAGAGAATGCCGCGATGGATCTCGGTGAGGCCGAATGCCAGTGCATTCGGCCCCCCGAAATCCAACGCGGAACGAAGCCCCTGCCCCCCAACCCCCGAATGGCGCGCGAAATGGAGCACTTATGTGCTCCCGTCCGTGCTGCTTTGCAAATGGCGGCCGCCCTGTGGCCGCCTTTCACTTCCTCTTCATAGCCGTGATAGACTACGTAAATACTTACATAGCCTATCACGGCTAACACAGGGATGCCATTTGCATCCCTGCAGAGGCTGTGATAGGCTACGTAAGTATTTATGTAGCCTATCACGGCAGGGGGAAAAAAACCCAGCGTACTCAAATGGCGGCAGCTATGGCAGCCACCATTTGCGTACCCTTTTTTTTGCCATTTTTAGCCACGCTATTTGCGTCCCCCTTTTTTTTGGCCATAATTGCTTACGTAAATATTTACGTAGGCTAAAAGCGGCGAAAAAAGGGGTACGCAAATGGCGGCTGTCGTAGCCACCGCCATTTGCATACGCTGGGTTTTTTCCCCCTTGCCGTGATAGGCTACGTGAATATTTACATAGCCTATGACGGCTAAATACAGGGATGCAAATGGCATCCCTGCAGGCTGCTCAGAGGCTGGATGTCCGGCTGCGGGCGGCCAGAGCCGGCCGGCTTGGCCATGGAGCGGAGCCAGCCAGGCAGGTTTCGGGGGGGGGGGCGGATCGCCTCCCCCCCCATCAAGGATTCCGGGGGGAGGGACGGAGCGCCTCCCCACCCCAGCGGAAACAGAATGGAATGGAAGGTAAGTGTTCCGTCCATCCCTAGCTGGATGGAGCCTTGGTCTGATCCAGCTGGGATCTCCTTATGTTCTTAAAAGGGGGTTTGGTAGCCCTTTGGCTGAGAATGTGTTACATAAAGGCAAAAGTGGCATACCATACCTGTGCTCTGAAGTGGCACAGACACTTTACCACCTGGGGTGTCTCTCACCTCATTCTGCTGCCTGGGTTGAGACCACGCTTCAGTTTCTGGATTCTGCAACATCATTGGAGTTGCTGCACTTTTGCCAGAGCAGGAAGGATCATAACCATCTTTCCCATAACTTAAGGGAATCCCACCAGCAAGGGACGTGCCAAGCACTATATGTACGTTGGGAGCAGGCCAATATCATCTTCATCATCATCATGAGAATGGTTTTTATTTTGGAATTAGGGTGGCTACATGTATCCCACTTCGAAGAGGATAATCCCCTATTTGAAGGGCTGCCAGAGGACAGTCGTCTGTTGGAAAGCATCTTCTATTTCAGAGGTGTTGAACCTCTTTCAGCCCAAGGGCTGAATTCCATTTTGGATAAGCTCTCAGGGGCCACTTTCCAGGGATGGGTGGGGCCAAAGGCAAAAGAGGTGGGACTAAACTTCAAAAAATACAACTTGTTTTTGCTCAAAACTCCTTCCATCAGTAACAAAGCCTAAGGAGATGCATTTCAACCTTTTTGAATGGCAAAAACTGCACAAAGCCAGGAAACCATCAAGGCTTGGTGTTTGGGGGAAAGGGGGTGAGGTCATTTGGGGAACCCTGGGGATCCAGATTTGGCCCCTCAGCCTATGGGCTGCCACCCCCACCCCCCACAGTCTATCTGAAGGGTGGTCCGGTTCAATTCCGATGTAAAGATGAAAACAACGAACCCTAAGGAGGGAGAGCAGCCTGGGCCTTGAAGTTGCCCATTAAAATTTAGCACCTGGACAGAAGACTGAGCAAGGAACACAGGACACCTTGTTCACCCCCCCACACACACATTATCAGTCAAGTCCTTTTATACCAGTCAGATTAACACTCAGATGAGTCCCCCCATACAACACAACCAAAAACAAAAACATATAATTCCATCTCCCTTTTTTCTTTTTTCTCCCCCTCCCCCGGTCTCCATATCCATATCTTAGAGGTTTTCTCACTATTCTTCCTCTAGATTTAATTATTGGTTTCTCCTCCAGCTCCATCTTTCTAAAATCATTCTGTTCTATAGTCACACTTCCACTATCTTCCTTCCCAGCCTCCCTATCATGACTTTCCTCAGGCATCCTTTCAGTCCTATGCAAATCCATTCTGTTTCTGCTATACAACCTTGCATCCCAGGTTTCCACCACATATGATCTGGGAGTTTGATGACATTCAATTACTTTTGCAGGTTGACACACTCCCTCTTTTTCAATAGCAACTTTTTCTCCTATCTGTAGTTTAATGGTGGGAAACGTTTAGTCCCTCAATCATAACATTTCTGCCTTTCTTGTCTCTTTCTTAATTGTTCTTGCACACTTTTACATGAGACACCTTGTGGTTGCAACAATGATTTCACTATAGGTAACCTTGTTCTCAAATTTCTTCCCATTAGTAACTGTGATGGAGAAGTCTTATCTAAAAAAGGTGAATTTCTAAGATTTAATGAACAAAGATATGGATCTGTATTATCCAAATTGCTCTTCTTTAAGACCTTCTCCAGGGTTTGGCTAGCTCTTTCAACCATTCCATTTGATCTTGTGTAATATGGACTGGGAGTGACATGCACAAAATCCCATTCTTTCACAAACCATCTAAATTCTCTAGATTTGAATTGAGGACCATTATCAGGAATTACCGCTTCAGGTATCCCATGTCTAGCAAATGCAGATTTTCAATGCATAATCACACATTTACTGGTTAAAGTTTCCAAAAAACAAACTTCTTAAAGCTTTGAAGAACATCTACTATCAAAAGATATTCCTTCTCATGAAACTCAAATCAATCCATTGCCAATTTCTGCAATGAGGTACAGTCAGGGCCAGAAATATTGGTACAAGGATAACTGTTTTGGCACTTGGCCTCTGTACACCACCACATTGAAGTTGAAAGGAAACACACCCAGATGGGAGCAAAGTCAGGACTTTCAGCTGTAATTCAAGGGGTTTGACAAAAGTGGGGCACTAACCATTCAGGAAGGATAGTCAGTGGCATACACACACACCCATCATTGGTGGCTCATAAGTAATGGAACAAATGGCTGACAAGCAGCTGCATGGCCAGGTGTGGCCTGTTTCCTGGGTATCCCATGACCAATCAAGCAGATAAAAGGCCTGGAGGTGGTTCTGAGTGTTACATTTGCATTTGGTAGCTGTTCAATGGAACCCCCCAACATGAGGTCCAAAGAGGTGTCCATGTGAGTGAAGGAGGCCATCATTAGGCTGAGGAAACAACATAAACCCATCAGAGAGATAGCAAAAACATTGGGAGTGGCCAGCACAACAGTTTGGAACATCCTGAAAAAGAAGGAATTAACTGGCAAGCTCAGCAACAGCAAAAGGCCTGGCAGACCACAGAAGACAACTAAAGGGGATGACCGCAGAATTCTGCTTATGGTGAAGAGGAACCCTTTTACAACACCTAGCCAGGTCAAGAACACTCTTATGGAGGGAGGCATGTCATTGTCAACATCTACAGTCAAGAGCCGGTTTATGAATGTCAATACAGAGGCTTCACAATAAAGTGCAAACCACTGACTAACCGCTCAAGAACAGACAGGCTAGATTAGCCTTTGCCAGCAAACACCTAAAAAAGCCTGCCCAGTTCTGGAATAAGATTCTTTGGACTGATGAAACCAAGATTAACATGTACCAGAATGATGGGAAAAGTATGGAAAAGGAAAGGAACAGCTCATGATCCAAAGTATACCACATCATCTGTCAAACATGGTGGAGGCCGTGTTATGGCATGGGCATGTATGGCTGCCAATGGAACCAGGTCACTGGTGTTTATTGATGGCTTGACTGCTGATAAAAGCAGCAGGATGAATTCTGAAGTGTAGAGGCCTATACTTTCTGCTCAGATTCAGCTGAATGCTGCCGAACTGATAGGACCCTGCTTCATATTGCAGATGGATAATGACCCAAAACATACAGCAAAAGCTTCCCAAGAGTTTCTCAAGGCTAAGAAGTGGGATGTTCTTCAACGGCCAAGTCAGTCACCTGATCTCAGCCCAACAGAGCATGCTTTTCACTTACTGAAGACAAGACTGAAGGCAGAAAGACCCACAAACAAGCAGCAGCTGAAGGCAGCTGCAGTAAAGGCCTGGCAAAGCATCTCGAAGGAGGAAACTCAGCATTTGGTCATATCCATGGGTTCCAGACTTCAGGCAGTCATTGACTGCAAAGGATTTTCATCCAGGTATTAAAGGCGATCCTAAAGTTTGAAATGATGTTGGTTTGTTCCATTACTTATGAGCCACCAATGATAGGGGTGGGATGCCACTGGCTGTACTTCCTGAATGGTTAGTGCCCCACTTTTGTCAAACTCCTTGAATTACAGCTGAAAGTCCTGACTTCGCTCCCATCTGGGTGTGTTTCCTTTCAACTTCAATGTGGTGGTGTACAGAGGCCAAGTGCCAAAACAGTTATCCTTATTCCAATATTTCTGGCCCTGACTGTAACATTGGTTCCTTTTGATTATTATTTCTGAAAATCTGGCATACCTTACAGGATTGAATTTGAGATAGAATTTCAAGTAGTAGTTAGTGAAAAGAGTAAATGTGTTAGGAAGTAAGGAAATAGCATTAGCTCGTGTTCCAGTATCGATCTTAAACTTCACATCCTTATTCTTTACTTTAAGTTCTACAGTCCACTCTTCTTCCAACTTATTAGACGTTAAAGTCCCAATAAACATATCTTGCAAATCTTCTTCCTCCAGCATACACATCTTCTTGTGAACAAACATGGCATCTATGACCTTACACATCTTTACAAAATGATTAGGTCTTCCACATGTTCGGCAGTCTTTTCCACATGCAGGACATTGTCTTAACTTATGGTTGTTACCACGACTAGAACAAAACGTTGAGCTTGAAGCAAAACTTGAAATAGGTTTCACAGTCTTCTCATTATGCAGCTGAGTTTTTTTGTACACTGACTTTACTTTTCAAAATATCCGTTTGTTCCTCAGCTGATGCCAGTGCTTCTCATTGCTTTGCAGTCACTTCTTCTGCTCTACAATGTCCACAGCTCTTTCCAAGGATAAGTCAGCTTCTCTCAGCAACCATGCCCAGAGATTATCTGATCTTCTTCCACAAACAATTCTATCCTTAATCAAAGACTCACACAGCTGGCTAAACTTGCATGACTGTGCCAATAACTTTAAGTCAGTCACAGAAGAGTCAATAGGTTCTTCCTCATTCTCAGCTCTTGAAAAGAACTTATGCCTCTCATATTGTCAGGGGTGCTTCTGAGCGCAGGGAGTGGGGGAGCAGTTCAGAGTCTGAAGAGGAACTGCCAGACATGGGGGACGTATGTTCCCAGGCTGGTCCAGACATGGCGAAGCAGGCTTGGGCTGTGTGGAGATGTTCCAGGTTACGATGGTCAGTTCTCACTCTGGGTGCTGTGCCCCCTCCAAAACATGACACCACGGCCATCTCTCTGTTAGCTCTGTGTGTGCACCTTGCGTCTATTAATTCAGACTCAACAAACACCAACTCTCCCTGTTCGCTATCTCTAACGGGGTGTGTGTGTGAAGGGGGACCTTCCTCCAGCTGCACCTTTGAAACCTGGGGAGCCTGCCTTGCCATGTCTGGACTAGTTGTTGCTGTGGCTTGTTTCCAAAAATTAACCAACCCAGCGGGAAGCTGCCAAGGTTCAGATGACACGTTAACCCATCATGGATTGTTCCAGACAACTTCCCATGATGGCTTGGTGAGTCATGAGAACCCAGTTATTGGCTGGGGTCAGACAACACAGTAACCCACATTTCAACAACGGCAAGTAGGGGCACCCAAAATGACATGACCGCAAAATTAAGCCATGGTGGGCTGTTGTGTCGTGCAAGCCAGGCCTTCGTGTAACTATGCACTGTGTGAAGAAGTATTTCCTTTTGTCTGTCCTCAATCTCCCACCATTCCATTTGATTGGATGACTCCAGGTTCTAGTATTAGAAGGAGAAAAGCCCTATGTGGACATACACCTCTCATGGTCACTTCCTCCTGCATGTGAGAAAACTAATATGTAACATATCCCCCAAATAAGCTCCCATACTCAAAGACTGGAATGTCCTGTTATGCATAAACTAGATGACCTCGAGAACGTGGCTCATAGGAAGAACTTGAGAGTTTTTAGGATTCCTGATCACAAGGATGGCACTGATCCTGAGTGAACCCCATTCTACAAAATTGGTGAACTGAACAGTTCTTAGATGTGCCTACTGACCCTTTACTTACTGAAAAAGTTCATAGTTTGAGAACCATCAGATAATAGTAACAAGCCAAGTGACTCCATAGTGGCTTTTGTTTTCCAACGGAAAACAAATGGAGAACATTGTCACCAAGAGGCCATGAGCCACCTATTGGGATTAGTTAACCCATACTGTTTCTCCTGTTGGCCAGTGAGCAGTTGACTGGAAACCCACAAGCAGGACATGAGTGCAACAGCACCCTCCCACCCATGTTCCCCAGCAACTGGTGTATATAGGCACAATGCCTCTGCTACTGGAGGTAGCATATAGCCATCAGGACTAGTAGCCATTGATAGCCTTCTCCTCCAAGAATTTGTCTAACCTCTTTTTAAAGCCATCCACATTGGTGGCCATCACTACATTTGTGGTAGAGGTCCTGTTTGGTGAAAAGTTGCTAAACCTTGCAGACCCCAGTCTCCCAGAGTGACACTGAACATTTATAGGAGTCGATGGGTTCTTGGAAGCAGCATATACTGTACCTGGTCCAAACCTTGCCCAGGTAAGCGGGGGGAGCATTAACAGAACATCCTAGAGCAAAGCTGGTGTGGAGGATTTTTCTTTCAAGTGGCGTGTCTGCCAAGACAGAGGAGGTTGAGCAAAGTCTGCTGCAGAAACAGCAAGATCAATCAAACGGCGGGGGCGAGGAGTTGATGACATGCCAGCTGGACGTTGCAGCTGACCACTCCCCATTGGGCAACAACTGCTTGTATGGGACTGAGCTCTGGCCAAGCTGAAAGAGACTCACTGGTCAAACAGTGAGTCTGATGGGTATCTCAAGAAATGAGATAGCTATAGTGACTTGGGTAAAAGAAGTATCAGCCAGCCTTTGCTTAGCAGTCGAGGTGGAGATGGTATATGTCTGAAGGGGCAAAAGCAGGACCTCTGACAGTGAAGACTCTTCAAGAGCTCTCCAGCCGCTATTGGAGAAGAGGGATAAGAAAGGTGATGTAAGAGAAATGGTAGAGTCCTTGGGGTAGGGAACACCCACCCAAGCTGGAAAGCCTGGAAGCCTGGGAAGCCGGGAAGCCCAGAAGCCCAAGCTGAAAGCCTGGTTCATAGACAGAAATGGAAGAGGGTGGCATATGGCCACTATTGACTCCGGAAAGCAAGTCACACTGTCTGGGTCTGGGCAGGGCAAATCCAGTGAGCATGCTGGGCATTCAATATAGTAATGGAAGGAATGTTAACTTGGCTTGCTGGGCTCATGAGAGAAACCAGCCCACATGGGAGCTGTGGGACCCAGGAATGGGCTTGACGGGGAGCGTCCTGGGTATGTGATGCAGTGGCAACAGGAAATGCAGCATGGGAACTGTGCCCACAAGGGAAACAAGTGCCGCTGTCCAAAGCCCCCTGGGCCGAATGAGTCGGAGCCAAAGTCCTGCACAGAGATGCCAGCTGGGTTATGAGCCCCCGTTCCCAATTCAGATCGTGGCGGAACCTGACTGGCAGTGGTAGATGCCTCTTCGGCTGATTTGTTGGTGTATTTGTGTGCTCAGCAAAGCACGACGAAGTGTTTACCTCTTCTGGCTGGAAGGTAGGAAACAGCTATTCAAATCCACTCTGGGGCTTTCTTCACGTGGAGCTTTTATCCTGTGATTGGGATTGCTCGTTCATGGCAGTTTGCGGGCTGTCTTCATGACACCGTGATCCTCCAAGGTGTCTCCTGCCCGAAATGCCCTTTGTTCCATTTTAAATAGATATCGTGAGCTATCAAATTACCCCATTGTGTTCCACTTGAGTTCCCTCCATGAAAAGAGGAAAAGCTGCAAGGAGAGACCAATGAGAGATAATGAAAGACTCAGATATGCGGAGAACAAGGGGGCGGGGAAAGGAAGGACATGAAAAAGGGAGTTGTTGCGATGCTGCATTTGAAACGGAAGCAGGATTTTAGGCTGATGTAGAGATGCCCTGATGGTGAAAGTCACCTTCCAGGCACAGAAGTGCAAGGACGTGCCAATGGATGGAAGACTCAATGCGTGTTCCATCTTTCCCCTTCATCCCCAAGCAGTGGGGTTGCTTGAAAAGATGAATGGGCTATTAGAACAAAGTTAGAGTTAGGATACCAGAGCTGGAATAAATGAAGTATGGAAAATCCAGTGTTTTGGACCAGTGAAAGCCACACCTGACAGTGCTAGAGCAACCTTAAGGCACCCCAAATATGTGACTATGTATGGAGGGGGGGAGGGACTATCCCCCTGGGAATTGGAATTCCAGTCCCTCAGCAAACTTTCAGATGGATTGCCCCATGACCTGGAGTGGCTCTTAACAGCATTCTTCAGGAGGGCTGGAAGCTTTAGACCCTCAAGATGCAGTACCAGTACTAGGTTGGAGTGAAGTCACTTTTTAAACTTGGTCATTGCATTACAAGACTGATCTGCGAGATAGTCAGCATGCCAATCATTTAGGAAATGGCAGGGCCAGATCAGACAATGTGAAGAGAAGAATGATTTAGATCCACAGGCAAAGGATCTGGTCCCAGGCCAACCCAAAACAAATGGAGAAAATTGCCACCAAGAAGCCAAGAGCCACCTATGGGATTTGATTAACCAATGCTGTTTCTTCTGTTGGTCTGGATGTCAGGAAATTAAGGCACTAGGAATAATTTATTGTATGCGTTCTCACAGGTGGTGCCAGATTGGCAGAGATACGTGTCAACCCCACTCCAGGAGGATATAAAAAAGGAGTCAAGACACACTTTTTTTCTGTGATGTGATTCGCTGAACTTCTTCCCCACTTCAGAAGTACGTAGGGACACTTCATCAGGCAGATCTGCCGCTATGGAACCCCCCAAATTGCTGGCTTTCTTACTGCTTGTGCTGCCGTCATTTGGTAAGATCTGGCATTTTGATGTCATGTGACCACAATCCTTGGGGGCAGGGGGAAAGTCTGTATGCATCGTTTTCTATTCCCCTTGCTACTGTATGTGTGAGAGTTGTGCAGCAGCTGTGTGTGACCCATGCTATTGTCTGCAGACATTTGCATCTGACTGTTACATTCTGATGTTCCCTTCCTTGCATGTTCCCTCACCAGCTTGAGCAGAAATCCTTGGAAAACCCGCAAGAAGACTTAACCAGGACTTCCTCCCTTAGGGCTTCCCTGTGCTGCTGCCTACAGAGTGCCTGAAAGCTGAGAGGGGGCATTTCGGTCATGCTTTCTTGTTACTAAAAGTCCTATTAACATCGCCAACAACTCCTCTCTCAGCTTCCAGGCACTTAGAGGCAGCAGCACCGAGAAGCCCAAGGGAGGAATTCATGGCTAAGTCCTCTAGGGAGCTTTCCAAGAAGCTCCAGCAGCCAGACAGGCTGCAAGGATGGAATGGAGGGCTGGAGGGTGGGAGGTGGCGAAAGAAAGAGCACACGCAAGCCCCTCGGACACCTCCTTACAGTAAGGTGCCTATCAGTAAATATCAGAGGCAGTATGCCTATGTACAACAGTTGCTGGGGAACATGGGCGGAGCGGGGGTGCTGTTGCACTCATGCCCTGCTTGTGGGTTCCTGGTCGACAGCCGATTGGCCACTGTGTGAGCAGATCGCAGGACTAGATGGACCCTTGGTCTGATCCAGCAGGGCTCTTCTTTTGTTCTGAGGAAGCCCTGCACCCAGAGAAATGTCTCCAAAATTCTCACCCCTTCCCACAGTTTTCAGTTGTATTTTCTTCTTGCCCCTCTGCCACAACAAATGGCCGAAAATAAATAGGGCAAAAAGTTTGGCACAGTGCTTGCTGAAACACAGTTCAGGTGCTCATGTGGGACTTCTCGTGGAGTCTGTGCTTTTTGCTTCATGAAGCAAAGAACACATGGCACCCCACCTCCAACCCACTGGGGCCAACACTTTCAAAGTGCTTGCTGCACCAGTCAGTCAATCATTCCTCCCCCCCTGCCCCCCCCACCATATGGTGCCACCTGAAGCAAGTCTCTTCAGCCTGCCCTTCAGCCTGCTGGCACAACTGACCCTGCTCTGTGGCTTCAATGGGACTTTCAAATTGGGGCATTTGAGTTTTGACATCCATGGGTGCAACGTCTTTATTAGGCCAACCAAAAGATCACCCCAAAGTGTGCAAAGACACTTCCTCCCCACAAATAACTTCCTCCCACATGCAGACAACATGACTTCAACATCAATTAAGGGTTTGATCTCCCCCCACCCTCACCCCCTGCTTCTTTGAATACCCGGCCAGATGTGGAGATCTTAAAAGCTTGCACATTTTTTGTTTGGCCTAATAAAGGTTGTATATTACAGAAAAAATATCCACTAAACATAAAAGCGTTACACACATATGGATACTGGAATGTTGCATACGGACAACATAGCTACCTTTGTTTTTTGCGTGATTTGGAGAATACCACATTCAGTAGTGCTTCAACAGTAGGAACTGAAGTGAAAGAAGGGGACTTTATACCACATGAATAAAGTGTGGTATATTCTCTGGGGTTTCCTCCCAACCACCACCCACCCCCAGTAATATGAATTTTGGAATTTTGCTTATGGCCAACACAGTTATTTTGCTTATTTATTTATTTATTCATTCATTCATTCATTCATTTCATTTCTAAACCGCCCAATAGCCGAAGCTCTCTGGGTGGTTTACAAAAATTAAAACCAAGCAGCACACAATAAAACAATATAAAATTTAATATAAAACATTAAAACCACAGTATAACAATACAACCAGAATAAAAACAGAATAGAACTTAGCAGCAGTGCAGTGATTTAAAATACAGATTTAAAACAGCAAAGCTAAAAGTCTAGAAAGCTAAAATGCTAAAAAGCTGAAATGCTTAAATGCCTGGGGAAATAAAAAGGTCCTCACCTGGCGCCGGAAACCTGGCTGCTTCCTGAGTTTTAAGATCTTGAGGGCGCAATCCTCTGCAGAACCAAGTCCTACGTGGCTGGCTGGGGAGGGCTGTGAATTGTAGGACTTTTTTTCCATCTAATCATGCATAGGATTGTGCTCTTGATAACTAAGGGCAGGTATTACTTGTATCTGTGTTCTTCAACACCAAACAATCACACAGGAAACCCATATGACAAATATCTCTCTGCCCATCTCGTTGAGTTACTTGGGGGAGTGTCTTTGGAGCTATTGAAATACTGTACTGAAGAGCATTGGCGCCTCTCCCCGTTAGACAGTGAGCTTTCTTGGTCTATATTACAGTGTCAGCATACCATAAACGGATCATTGGAGGCCAGGAATGCCCCCAGCTTCTGCATCCTTGGCTCGGACTGCTCTATCACTCTGGAGGGCCCTACTGCTCTGTAGTATTGATCAACCAGGACTGGGTGGTCACCGCTGCTCATTGCTTCTACAGGTGAGGAATGTTAAAGTGCTAGTGAATACATTTAGAGTCCAGTTCCAGATCTTGGGAAATGTTTCAGATTAACTCTTACCTTTAGCAATCAGGGTATGTATTTTGAAGGGATCCCCCCCCCCACCTTAAGTGCAGCTCTTTGCTTTTTCATGTGGAAAACTTATGTCAAAGTACATTTCCATGTAACTTTTCTAAGTGCGAATCCAAACCAGGCTCACTACAGGAATGCAAGGTCCTGCTGTTAGGGTCTTTCCCAGAGAAGTTACATGGGTAAAAAATTCTGATGTCACTTTTCCATAAGAAGGCACTGAGGAAGTCACTAGGCATATGCACCGCTTCGGCCCGGATCCTGATTCCTGAAGTGGACTGGGGTGATTTGGACTGAAGCTGTCCAGTTCTGGAGCAGGTCCAGATTGGGCAGAAGCCACCAGAAGTGGGTTGGGATTGACCTGAAGTGCTTCAGGCCTCTTTGACCCAATCTGGACAGCTGCCCACCCAGATGCCCGAGTCCCCCACTCCTTACCTGGACCCATGTGTAATGTTGCATAGATGGTCCCTTTACAGCAGAGACTGATAGACCATTTAATGAAAGGAAGAAGAAGAGTTGCATTTTAAAAGAAAATGGCAACTACTACCAATTCAGCGATGGCTGCAGGCGCTCCCCTTGGGTCCACGTAAGGCGGAACAGGGGGCTCATGTGGCTGGGTGTGGGACGGTCGCACGGCTGGGTGGCCCGCTTCGGCTGTCCAGATGTTGCTTTGGATCCAGAGGCCAAAGCAGGTCAACCCAGCTCCAGATTGGACTAGGCTGGTCGGGGCCAATTCAGAAGCTCCAAATTGGTCTCCGAAGCATATCGGGGCTTCCCTGCACAGCCATGGAAAAAATGGCCAAAAACATTCTATCTTAAGCAGTTAAGCCGAAATCATTTTGCAACAGGTGTGGTGAAATTCTTTCATCCTGCAGGTGAAATAAAATTTCAGAGAAGCTTTTGGGACACAAATCCCTGTGGCAGGTGGGGCCAGAAGCAAAGGGGTTTGGGCCAAAAACTAACGGGGTGGAGCCAAAACTATCGCCCCAAATACCAACCTGTTCTAGCTTAAAGCTCTTACTGCCAGAAACTCACCCTTAGGAGAGGTATTTCACCCTTTTAGAGTGAGCAGAAAATTGTGCAAAAGCTGGGAAAACTCCAACAAATTGGTGGTGAGAGGAAAGGGTAGGTGGCCTTCTGGGGAATCCCAGAACACCAGGGCAGGACGTCTGGAGGGACAGATTTGGCCCTCGAGTCTGAGGATCCCCACCCCTGCTTTAGGGGGAGATTGACGGCCATGCTCAGCAGAGAGTTCCATGACACCACCTCCAGGACAGAGGCCAGGACAAATGTCCATCCCAAGCAATAATGTAGTCAACTTTCCCATCTGGGCCTTGCACTGAGAGACCTCTGAGCTCTTTGCTGTTTTTGTTGCAGTGGCGAACTCCGAGTAGGTCTTGGAGTGCACAACAGAAGAGTGCTAACAGGGAATGAGCAGTTCAGAGTCAGTGAGAGAAAGATATGCTACCCTGATACCAACAGCACAACCACCAACAGCAGCTGCTCAGAGTACACTGACATCATGCTGATCAAATTGAACAGCTCCGTTGAGTATACCCGGAATGTTCGCCCCCTCAGGCTGCCCACCAGCACTGTCTCTGAGGGGACATATTGCACTGTAATGGGCTGGGGCACAACCACATCTCCTAACGGTAAGAGCCATGGCCCGCAAATGGTTGTCAGCGCATTGAGGCCTTTGCCGGAATCCAGACAAGGCTGAGGGCCTCACTGCGTGGTGCTTGAAATGGCTGGGTTGGATGATCACTGCCCCATGGATGCGGAAAGAACTTCCTGAGGTGTTGCTTTTGCCTCACCCAAGGGGTTCCCAAAGGTTTAGGGTTGGTGGGCACATTTGGAATTTTGGGAGCCTGCAAAACCCAAATCCTCGCTTTTGAACCCAAATACAGGCCTTCTTCACATGGAGCTTTTATTTTATTTATTTATTTATTTATGTATTTATTTATTAAATTTATTAATCACCCATCTGGCTGGTCACCCAGCCACTCTGGGCGATGTACAAAGTATGTAATAGAACAGTTTAAAACAATAAAATTGTAGAGTAAAAATGTCATTTTCTAAAAATACCCTAACCCACCCCAAATGCCTGCCTGAGCAACCAGGTTTTCAATGCACGGCGGAAGCTCATTAACGAGGGGGCATGGCGGAGGTCCCTAGGGAGGGAGTTCCGCAAAGTGGGGGCCACCATAGAAAAGGCCTTCTCCCTCGTCCCCACCAGTCTAGCTGTCCTGGCTGATGGGACAGAGAGAAGGCCATCCAAGGCTGATCTTGTCAAGCGGCCTGTCTGGTGTTGCTGGAGGCACACCTTAAGATAGGTTGGGCCGGAACCTTATAGGGTTTTAAAGGTCAAAACCAACACCTTGAATTTGGCCCAGAAAACTGCAGTTGAGATTGCTTCCTCATGGAAGTTTGCAGGCTCTTTACATAATGCCGTGACCCTGCCGTCACCATCCAGGGCATCTCCTGCACTAAATGCCCTGTGTTCCATTTTTAAATACATCGCAGATAATGAGCTATCAAGTTACCCCATTGTGGTCTGCTTGAGTTCCCTCCGTGAAAAGAGTTAAAGTGGAAAGAAGAGTTGCAAGATTAATTAAAGACAATGAAAGACTCAGATATGGGGAGAAGGAGGGAAGAAGAGTGGAAAGGAAGCTGGTGAATCTTATTAGACCATCTTGCACTTTCTTTTTGGTTTTCAGTGACTTACCCAGCTGTCCCCCATTGTGTTAGGATCAGAATGTTGAATAATATTGATTGTGAGCTTGCTTACCCATGGTGGAATATCACTGACAGTGTGCTATGTGCAGGAACCTGGAGTGGGGGCAAAGATTCATGCAAGGTAAGGAGTTTTCCCCTGTGGCAGGATTCTGAAGGGAGGGAGGTGGGCTGCCAGAGCCATGCAAGCAATGCAGGCCAAGATGTTGAGCTGGTGACTCCTTCGTGAAGCCCAGAATTCCAACTAAGCTACAGTGGCCCAGGCCTGGCCCTTCGGCATTAACAAAATGGATAAAATGCATCTCCCCAAACAGGCAAAAGATGACACCGATGTGCATGTGCTAATTTCTATGTAAATTAAAATATGCCTAATATAGCATAGTGCATGCAAAAACACTATAAACTATACATATATAAAGTATATGTACAGTTTATATTAATAATATAAACTATACATGTACAAAATATACATAAAGCATAGTAACATATACTACACCTATGTAAAGTATAGATGCAGATTTGGAAATAGTAATTACAATTTCTCACTACACTGGGGAAGACAGACTAGGTGAGCTGCGTGCCTGCCCAGTCGGCTGCTCAGGTGCCAACTGCGGAGGGGCAACTTCGAGGCCTGGCTGCCCTCCCTTCTTATGGTTCCTTGTGTTTAAACTGGACTTGGACTGCAGCCATTCAAACGGAGGAAACCTTCAGAAAGAGGACTGTCCTCCCACAGCTCTTCAAGTAGAGGACTGCCTTCTGTAATTCATTCATTCATTAACTAATTAATCTGGCTCTTTTGAAAAAAGAAGGGGAGAAGGGCAGATATAAATGGTGAAAATAAACAAGCTTCATGAAGCATTGGAATGACAATTTCCAAGCGTTACACACAGTAGCATCACACTTTCTGCAAACATATACTCTATACACTACTGTGCATACAAACCTTCCTTCACACCACATACGTACGTACACCACAATTGAAACCAGACTAACATAGAAGAAAAACCTGATATACTAGTAGCAATTCTATTATCCACGTGCCAACTCCTATGTAGCCAAAACGGCATCATCCAGGCATGAGGGGGAAGGAATAGTAGTGTGGGGGAACCCCAAGGTTGGCAAAAAAACATTTTAATCCCCCCCAGGTGATCAAGAGGGATCAAAAATATTGGTTTTCCTCCGACGCCTCCACCTGTTCCCCCCCTGTATCCCAAATGCCTTTGTGGGCCTGTAGTACTGGCATGGAGAGTGGGTTTTTTGACCACCCTTGCCTCCTCCCTCTGTAGCCTGGAGAAACAACCCATGAACAACCCACAGTTCACAGGTAACAAAAATCCATGATTAAAGCAACCTAGATTTCACAACCCAACACCAAACCATGGGTTTCCTTCCTAGATTTTGTAGTTAACCAACCACGGTTTGTCAGCACGTCTCTGTTCACACATCACGAGAATCCAGAATACAACAACCCATTGATTAAATAAACCATGGATTAGCATTATGTCCAAACCCAGTCACTGTCATCGTGCAGTCCATAACTAGATATTTACTAGTGTGTTCTGTTCTCTCAATAGGGTGATTCTGGTGGACCCCTCATCTGTCGTGGACAACTCCAGGGGATTGTATCTTTTGGGGGCTTCCCTTGTGCTCAGCCATTGGAGCCGGGCGTCTATACCAAGGTCAACAGCTATCTCAACTGGATCCAGAGTATTATTCAATAAAGTACCATTGGCCCTGGTCTTCACGAAAATGGATTACCCATAGAAATCGCTTGAGTCACATCAATGGAGGGGTGGGCGTGGCGTGGGAATATACTAAGCAAATTCTCTTTTTTTCATGCCTTAGGCCACCAATCTAGGCACATTTCTTTCCTGGCACTGAGAATCATTTAACATAGTGGGACTCACTTTGGAGTACATATGCACAGGATAGGAGTGCAGGACACCACGAGCATTTCTGCATGAGGCATTTATTGTGCATTCATCATTCCTTACTCATGGTTCTTTATGGGTTCTTGAGATGACATTATGACCCCCCAGTTCTGTGTCTGTTTTTCAAGAGCACATAAAAATATAGAATGGGAAAAATGGAAGCGAAAGAAATGTATTTTCCTACTTGTGTAATTCTGTAATTCTGCTATTGCACAGCACCCCCTAGAGTTTATGCAGTGGTAAAGCAGAAAAGGAGATCTCTTTGCGCTGAACTTGGATCTCAATTCTGCCACAAAGTAGATACCAGGGATTAACCGCCTTGTGTAGACAAGCTCCATATTATTGCATCCTTCAATCCTGATAGGATTTTAGTCTCACTAAATTGCATGAGAGACCTATTCCCAAGTGAAATACCATAGGTTTATGGTCTTACTCATATATAACAAAAATCTCAGGATGGCCATTTCCCACCTAAGGTTCAGGAAGCTTTGGATTACACAATGGTTTCTATGTGGATTCTCATCTCTTAATGCCAAGAACTGAAAAGGTAAAACAAAAGAGACTCCAGCATTACTTGCAGCTATGGGGAAGTATAGAAACGTAATACATAAATAAATATACAAACAAACAAATAAATAAATACTTTAAACATCTACTTCTTGTTTTCTTATCCTGTGGGTTTGACAGTACTGGCAACTGAATGTAATATAGGGTCATTCCCCTCTACCAGGGGAATCCCTGTGGGGCTTGATCTGACCTTTAAGAATAGAAGCTTGATGAAGGAAGAATGGCTGGTTAGTCATCTTCCATACACCAGAGCAGCAGGCCAGCGCTTTCTCTCTGGAAGCTATGTCATGAAGGGGAGGGCTTCGCTCAGGGGCGCTGATCATTATGTCAGCAGACCAAGTCTGAATGCACCCCTAGGCGGCAGCAGGGAGACCCTCTGTGCAGCTAGAAAACCAGGGCAGCAGATGGCAGGCTAAGCCACTACCTTTCTCCATTCTAGGCTACTAGTGGTTATTGGTCTTGATGCCTCTATGCCTTCAGTATCAGAGGCAGTATGCCAATGTACTCAAGTTGCTGAGAAACAATGGCAGGAGGGTGCTATTGCACTCCTGTCCTGCTTGTGGGTCTCCCGTTGACAGCTGGTGGGCCACTGTGTGAACAGAATGCTGGACTAGATGGACCCTTGGTCTGATCCAGCATGGCTCTTCTAATCTTCTTATAGGGCTTTTGGTGGCTTTTTTGCTGAGGATGTTTTACATAAAGCAAAACAAGGCTTCCCCAACTTGTGCTCTGAAGTGGCCCAGACCACTTTACCACCTGGGGCATCGATCACCTCATTCTGCTGCCTGTGTCGAGACCAGGCTTCAGTTTCCACAATCTACAAAATTATTGGGTTGCTGCACTTTTGCCAGAGCAGAAAGGATCGTACGGATCTTTCCCAAAACAAAAGGAAATCCCACTATTTCTGAATGGGAAAACAGACACAAACTGTGAATGGATAAAGCAGCTACTGTGCTATGCCTGTAATGCCTGAAAGAGCACAACTGCAGGGTTGCTGAGGTTTGGGGACAGTGTCATCTGTCGCAAGCAATCCTGATGTGCTGTTGCTCCACACTAAATCTGCCATCTAGATTGGGCCCCGGACATCATATTGAACGAGGAACACAGGACATTTTATCACAGTCTTTCCCACTATGGTGAGATGTATTATATTTCTCTTTAAATGATAGTAATAGGGCAATAGGGGAGGGATTGTCAGAGTACTCATCAATTATCAATGACTTTGGGTCAGATGAGGTGAGATTAAGAATGGGAAAGGAAATGTCAGTACTAACCTCATGCTCCTTTTGGTTAGAGTAAGGGCACATTTCTGAGTTAGTTTTCCAGTCTTTTTTTTTAATCTTATTTTATTTTATATTATTTTAATAAATGAAATAAACAATACCAGCAACATAATCAGAAACTTCAGTTTCCAACATTACAGTATTCTGAGGGGGCGGGAAGGGAGGATAACAAAAGAAGGGGGGAAAGGATTATATCTGAACTTCAATAAAAACAAACCAAATATCCATATATAAATCCATTGCAAGTTAGACCAATACAGCACTCTTCCAAACATTGCAGGCATTGTTAAATCTTCAACCTGCTGCACCACAAACGGTGAACCTTATCTTTCAGTGTCATAACTAGGGATGGTGGAGAATTCCACCACGGACTCCGCCCCCCCAGAGTCTGTGGTGGAATGGCCTACCGCGCCCTGCCCCCCCGCGGAATCACCCCAGGACAGACTTACCTGGTGGCGGATGCAGCAGTGGCAGCGGCTCCGGTGGCGGCTCCGGCAGTGGATGAAGCAGCAGCAGTGGCGGTGGCTCTGGCTGCTGCCAGGCTGCTGTGGCCGCAAATGGCAGCCATCATGATAGACTACGTATATATTTACGTAGCCTATCATGGCTAAAGCAGGGACGCAAATGGCGTAGGGGACGCCATTTGCATCCCTGCTTTAGCCGTGATAGACTACGTAAATATTTATGTAGCCTATCATGGGCTGCTGTAGGGACGCAAATGGGGTCCCCTATGCAGGACACCATTTGCGTCTGCACCAGCCTGACAGTGGCTGGAGGCCCTGCTGCGGATCGGCCCAGCTGGCGGCTCTGTGGCATGGCCACAGAGCGAAGCCGGCTGGACAGGATTCCGGGACGGAGGACCGGGTCACCTCCCTCACCCCAGCAGATGCCCCAAACGGAACCAGGTAAGGGATTCATACATCCCTAGTCATAACCTCAGTCTTATAGCAAAGGAACAGGAGCAAACAATCCATTTCCATTGGCCATATATTACCATTCAATTAAGGCATATTAATAAACATTAAAGATTTAGCCAGCAAGGAATAGTAATAATCATAATCCCTTAATGATGTTAATCACAATCATAATCATAATAAAAAGAAGAAGAAATTTAAGAAAAAGATAAAAAACAAAAAACAAAAGCAAACGATTTGTACATTTTAAGTAACATCATATCTAAAAATATACATACACATATAGACACAAACAGGCATTTTATTACAATATAATATAAAAAAGGAGAAAGAAAACAGAAATATGTAAACATTTACTCTGGCATGCTGCATAGATATCTTATCAGCTATAACCCAAGCAGCACTTCAAAAGAACAGTAAAGACGGCTAAATTCCAACTCCAGAGGCTGAGAGAGTTGGTTCCCTTGTTTTAATTTTAATACCAGTGAGGAATGACTCTGCAGCATCAGGATTTAAAAACCCTTTCATCTGGCCTTCAAAAAGAATGCAAAATGTAGCCAGATATTTAATATGATATTGCAGGTTAATTTGCTTTGCCAAACTTCTCGCCTTGGTGAATTGCCTTCTTCTGTCAGCGATTTCTTTAGTATAATCAGGAAAGAGCATAATCTTGTCATTTGCTGGTCCCCACCGAAGCTCACCTCATTCTCTTGCCAGACGCATCAGATAATTTTTTGTAGACACTCATGAAAATTGAACAATAAAAGTCCCAAAAGTCCCTTTAGTGCCACGTATTGAACCAGGAACACGATATGCATGCACAATATCAAGTACAAAATCAGATGGTAAAGCCAATAGCTCATGCAAAAGTTTATCCATAAATTCAGCCAAACCTATATCAGTAGCCACGTCTTTAATACCAAGGATACGTAGATTCACTCTATGTGTGAAGGCCTCCAGTTGAGAAATTCGAGCAGACAAAATATTATGAGAAGCTTCCATGGCAGTTTCATGAGCAGTAACCCGATCTTCGAGGGCATTAACCTTTGATTCCATCTTTTGAAAAGAGATATTAATTAAATCCACAGCCTCTTGAAGGGCAATGATTGAGACCTGAATTGTTTCAAGCTTCTTGGACTGCACTGATAGCTGAGAAGGCATAGTTTTTATCAAAGCAAGCAACTCCTCTTCAGCTCCAGCATTTCTATTAACCTTTGCCAGGGGAGCAATTGGGGGGGGGGGTAGATGGCGTTCTCAAGCCTTTCTTTTTTTTCCTTTGGTACTGCCGTCCTCCACTTTCAAAAGCACAACAAGCAAGTATGATTGCAGAAACAGAAAAACAAACACTTAAGCAGATTTAATTGAAAGTCCTCAGATATTGCTGGTAGTTTAAATTCATAAATACTATTTGGAGCTCATCTGTCCTTGTGTGTCCTAATTGCTTAGGAGTTTCAAACAGTGTTCCGTAGATGACGCTCCGGTGACTAAGCTGAGATTCCGGCCCTTCTGTTTCTCCACAGAAGCAGCTGTCCTTCCAAGGTTTCATCCGGACGGTGCTGTAAGCTTCCCCTTTTAATTCCAGGGGAAGATAAAAAGGTTTCTCAGCCTTTTCCCAGCTGTTTGAGATAAGCAACCTGCGGAGCTCTGCACATCACTGCCAGGACAACATGGCTCCGAGCAGATGTTCCCGTTAGTTTTCCAGTCTTGAAAGATATAGTTCAGTTGTTTAAGTGCTAAACCTGTAGAGAGCTTATCAGCTTTTGACTTGTCCTTAATTTGGTGGTTCACGAGGCTATCTTTGTCCTCCATTCCCTGGGTAAGCAAGACTGTCTGGGGAGCCACTGACACAATTCTGAGCTCTACTAGCCCAACCAATGTGCCAAGAATGGCTTTCAGGCCTGAAACCACCTGTTGCAGCACATCCATTTGATAAAAATAAGTATCTCTGCTGTTTGCTTAGATGTGATAAAAAATAATAATAGCCCACACAGTGTAGGGGCTTCAATCTCTCTATCTACTGAATCAATGTCACCTAAATTCTTTCTGAGTGTGTTTGATATTTCTTTATAAGAGGTGGTTTGTGTTTCTAAGGGTGGTGGACAATCTACTTCACTCTCTGGCATTGCTGGGTCAACTGGCCTATTAACTGGGTAGTTATTAAAACAACATGTGGCTGGATCTCCCTCCTAAAAGACAGTATCTCCTGCTTCAGTCACTGCACACACACCATTTAGGGTGTCATCACATGGGCTTTTATCCTGTGATTGAGATTGGTCACTCATGGAAGTTTGTGGGGCCTGTACATGGCATCATCAACCTCCAGTGCCTCTCTCATCATTTTAAAGCAATTTCATGGGTTACTTTGAAATGGAAACAAACTATTAAGGATGGATGGAACTCTTACCTTCCGTTCCGTTCTGTTTCCGCTGGGGGGGGAGGAGCTCTGTCCCTCCCCCCGGAATCCTCAACGGGGGGGGAGGCATTCCGTTCCTCCCGCCCGGAATCCTGCCTGGCCAGCTCTGATCCGCGGCCAAGCTGCGGAGCTGCCAGCTGGCTCCGGCCTCCCGCAGCTGTACATCCGGCCACTGGGCAGCCTGCAGGGACAGAAATGGCGGCTGCCGTAGCCGCCACCATTTGCATCCCTGTAATTAACCTATCACGGCAAAGTAAAAAAAAATGCATGCGCAAATGGCGGCGGCTACAGCGGCCACCATTTGCATTCGCTATTTTTCACCATTCTAGCCTATGTAAATATTTACGTAGGTTACAACGGCTAAAAATAGCGAACGCAAATAGCGGCCGCCATAGCCGCTGCCATTTGCATACGCTGCGCCCAGCCGCGGCGGGCCAGAAGACCAGCCGCTGCCGCCACACTGCCCCCACCCCCGCCGCCCCCGCCACCACACCTTCTGCCCCCGCCGCCACAGCACCTTCTGCCACCGCCGCCGCTGCCGCCACACCTTCCGCCACTGCCGCACCTGCCGCCCCCACTGCTGCCCCCCACCCCCGCCGCCGCCATACCTGCTGCCGCTGCACCGCTGCCGCTGCCGCCTCCGCCTCCGCACTGCCACCACTGCGCCGTCACCCCCGCTCCCACTGCCCCACCTTCCGCCGCCGCCACACCTGCCACCACTGCACCTTCCGCCAGCGCCGCCGCATCCGCCCCAGGTAAGTGCTGTCCTGGGGGATTCTGCGGGGTGGGAGGGGGGCAGGAGGCCGTCCCACCACGGATTCTGGGGGGCCGAATGCCAGTGCATTAGGCCTCACTAGAATCCGTGGCAGAATTCTCCGCCATCCCTACAAACTATTGATAAACAGATCCATTTTGATTTTTCCATGGAAAAAAAATGCATGATAAGAACAGCTAGTCCACAGTGTCATCCTTGGCTGCATAAATGAAATATATAGAACTGCTGGATAAAGGGAAAAAGGAAGGGAGGGGGGAGAGGAGGGGGGAAATGGAGCGTGTCATGATCCTGCAAAGGAAACGGAGGCAGAAAGCCCCGATACCGTCACAGGAGTTCTGCATCGTGTGATGACACCCAGAGAGCACAATCCTGTGGCTGCTAGTCAGCAGCTAGACGGCCATAGGATAGGTCAGTTCCCTGAGAACTGACCTCCACCCCTTCCTGCACTGCCTCATGGACAGTGTGGAATGGCCCCGTGCTCCAAGCTCAGAAGAGGAGCATGGAGCAGCAAAAACAGGGCATTCCAGGGGGCATTCCAGGGTGGGGAAGTCGGAAATGCTGGTACGACACATCCTGTGTGTCATCCGGCTGCTGCTTCCCGCGCTCCGAGGTCCCATGGCTTTGTTGTTGTTTATTTCTTCAGTCACTTCCAACTCTTCATGACTTCATGGACCAGCCCACACCAGAGCTTCCTGTCAGCTGTCGCCACCCCCAGCTCCCCCAAGGTCAAGTCCGTCACCTCCAGAATATCATCCATCCATCTTGCCCTTGGTCAGCCCCTCTTCCTTTGGCCTTCCACTCTCCCTAGCATCAGCATCTTCTCCAGGGTGTCCTGTCTTCTCATGATGTGGCCAAAGTACTTCAGTTTTGCCTTTAATATCATTCCCTCAAGTGAGCAGTCTGGCTTTATTTCCTGGAGGATGGATTGGTTTGCTCTTCTGGCAGTCCAAGGCTCTCTCAGAATTTTCCTCCAGCACCACAGTTCAAAAGCATCTATCTTCCTTTGCTCAGCCTTCCTTATGGTCCAGCTCTTGCAGCCATAGGTTACTAGGGGGAATACCATTGCTTTCACCATGCGGACCTTTGTTGTCAGTGTGATGTCTCTGCTCTTCACTATTTTATCAAGAGTTGTCATTGCTCTCCTCCCAAGAAGTAAACGTCTTCTGATTTCCTGGCTGCAGTCAGCGTTTGCAGTAATCTTGGCGCCTAGAAAGACAAAGTCTGTCACTGCCTCCACGTTTTCTCCCTCTGTTTGCCAGTTATCAATTAAGCTGGTTGCCATAATCTTGGTTTTTTTGAGGTTTAACTGCAACCCAGCTTTTGCACTTTCTTCCTTCACCTTTGTCATAAGGTTCCTTAGCTCCTCCTTGCTTTCAGCCATCAAAGTGGTATCATCTGCATATCTGAGATGGTTCATGTTTCTTCCAGCGATTTTAACTCCAGCCTTGGATTCATCAAGCCCAGCATGGCGCATGATGCATTCTGTGTACAGGTTGAATAGGTAGGGTGAGCGTATACAACCGTGCTGTACTCCTTTCCCAATCTTAAACCAGTCCGTTGTTCCGTGGTCTGTTCTTATTGTTGCTACTTGGTTGTTGTACAGATTCCTCAGGAGGCAGACGAGATGACTTGGTATCCCCATACCACCAAGAACTTGCCACAATTTGTTATGATCCACACAGTCAAAGGCTTTAGAATAGTCAATAAAACAGAAATAGATGTTTTTCTGAAACTCCCTGGCTTTCTCCATTATCCAGCGGATATTGGCAATTTTGTCTCTCGTTCCTCTGCCTTTTCTAAACCCAACTTGTACATCTGGCAATTCTCATTCCATGAATTGCCAGAGTCTACCTTGCAAGATCTTGAGCATTACCTTACAGACATGTGAAATAAGTGCCACTGTTCAATAGCTTGAACATTCTTTAGTGTTCCCCTTTTTTGGTATGGGGATATAAGTTGATTTTTTCCAATCTGTTGGCCATTCTTGTGTTTTCCAAATTTGCTGGCATATGGCATGCATCACCTTGACAGCATCATCTTGCAAGATTTTAAACAGTTCAGCTGGGATACCGTCGTCTCCTGCTGCCTTGTTATTAGCAGTGCTTCTTAAGGCCCATTCAACCTCACTCTTCAGGATGTCTGGCTCTAACTCACTGAGCACACCGTCAAATCTATCCCCGATATTATTATCCTTCCTATACAGATCTTCTGTATATTCTTGCCACCTTTTCTTGATCTCTTCTGCTTCTGCTAGGTCCTTGCCATCTTTGTTTTTGATCATACCCATTTTTGCCTGGAATTTACCTCCAATGTTTCTAATTTTCTGGAAGAGGTCTCTTGTCCTTCCTATTCTATTATCTTCTTCCGCTTCCACACATTGCTTGTTTAAAAATAATTCCTTCTCTCTTCTGGCTAACCTCTGGAATTTTGCATTTAATTGGGCATATCTCCCCCTATCACTGTTGCCTTTTGCTTTCCTTCTTTCTTGGCCTACATCCAGTCCCATGGCTAGACAGCCAAAATTGGCGGTATAGCCGTAAATGCAGGGCAGCTGAAGCATGGAGGGGATCATCCCCTCCATGCTTCTCCTGCCCTGCATTGGATAGGCAGTTGCCCTTCGTCAGCTAAGATTCTAATTTGAGGGCAAATCTACAGTTTTTGATCCATCCAATACTCATTCTCTTCTATCTCTATTTCTCCAGGCACAGAATCACAATAGTCTAATATAGATTTCTAAGTTGGGTAATGACATTTTACTTGAAGCTCGCTGAAACTGAGCCTGAGTGGTAACTATATTGTATAATAGTGTATTAATAGTATAATATAAAATTTACAAAGACAGTGATAAACTAAAATATAAATAAAATCTAATGTATTAAATAAAATCAGCCCCCAAAGGCAAAACATTAATTAATATAAAATTTAAAATGAATAAACTCACTAAAAATTCTAAAATTGAATTGTAATTTTAAAATGAATTACGATTAATAAATTACTGTAAGTTCAAAAATCTTATATCCACCTTTACTAACAGGCACACCCACCCAACAGGTATGCAGTCTGTTTCCTGACTCTGCTGGAAATGCTATCAGTTCAGTGGTTGTCCCTAATGAGCAAACAGACAGCTGGAATGCGAGGGGCAATAACAAAGGCTGGAATCACAGGTAGGCATGCTTCTTATTTTTTTATGTATTTATGTATTTATTTATTGCATTTATGTCCTGCCTTTTTTCCTCTTGCAAGGAACCCAGGGCAGCTTATATTATCTTCCTCCTCTCCATTTTATCCTCACAACAACAACCCTGTGAGGTCGGTTGGGCTGAGAGCCTGTGACTGGCCCAAAGTCACCCAGTGAGCTTCCATGGCTGAGTGGAGACTAGAACCTGGATCTCCCAGCTCCCAGTCTAACATTCCCACCACTACACCGCACTGGCTCTCTTCCCCTCAGACAGACAAACAGGCAGGCAAGCAGACCTCAGCATCTCTCCCACTCCTTCTGCCAAGGTGCAGCCTTCTATAGTGCTTTCTTCTTCTAATAACTGGATGCTAAATAGTGAAACCAGTCTGTCAAGTGAGAGCCTCACAAAGCAGCAAGTAGATGCACTACCCCTCTTTCCTTAGAACATAATTATATGCTAGCCCTCACTGGCACCAAACAGTCACCAAATGGGCAATGCCCGCTGGCCACTGCCTTGGGCTTCTGCAGTTAAATATTCTCTTCCTAGGCCACACCCCTTACAGCTGCAGATGGAAACAACTCTGCTTGCAACCAGACTGAGGAGCAGGCAGGCAGGCAGATAGACAAATGGAGCACAGGGTGCAGCAGATGGTTGCCAAAGTCCCTCTCCGTTTGGTTATCTAATCAAGCAATGTGTTGTACCCAACGATTTTTTTTTCTTGATGGTGTGGATGAATAAGGATTACATTGTATGGACCCAGATCAGGACACATAATTCATGGATGCTGAAAAAGCATTTGATAGAGTTGAATGGGAATATTTATTTGTTACCCTAGAGTATTTTCAAATTTGTTTAAAATTTAGACAATACTTAAGACTGTGTATACCAATCCAATGGCAAGAATAGTAGCTAATGAACACTTGTCAGTTAATTACAGTTTGTAAATGCTCAGGCTTCTGTTAAAACTTTTGATCTCCACATTAGCTTGAGGATAATACACAGATTATCTCTGATGAATAATATTGCACTCTACTAGAAAGGTTTCAGATTCCACTGAGGTGAACTGAGCTCCATTATCAGAAATCAATTCTTCAGGATATCCTTCTCTACTCAGACTAATTGAAAGAAAGCTAATAACTGCAGCTGAGATAACTTGGGTTGTGAAAGCTACTTCAGGCCATTTGCTATAATAATCAATTAAAGTAATAGCAAAATGACAGTCAATTGGAGCAACATCAAAAGAACCTACAATATCAATTGCAGCCTTTTCCCATGTAGCATCTGGGGGTGGAAGTGGCTGTAACGGTGATGCACATTGTGAATGGTGATGTAACTGAAAAGTGAACTGAAATGTTGGCAAAATCCACAAGGAATTTAGTAGCCTTTAAATGATATCCTGGGGGAAAGCCAACAGGAGCTGAGAAACATCTGGTTCAGGTTATATCATCTCTAGGGGATGATGAAAATGTTTTTGATTGCCCAAACATAGAAGGGGAGGAAATAGGCCATGAATATATGGCAGAACATGATAGCTAATCCAAGAGGCTTAAGTGCCATAGCAAAAGATGCACACACCAGAGACATTTGGGGAGGGACACCATACATTGGTGTTCCTATGCAAATGATTGAAGCCTCCAAGCCAAAATGGGAGAGTAGGAGTGCCTGGCTTTAAAGGAGAACCTGGATATAGTAGACATTATGGAAACCTGGTGTAATGGAGAGAAGCAGTGGGATACTGCTTAGCGTCTACGCTATTTGCATTCCCCTTATTTTCGCCGTAGTCTATGTAAATGTTTACGTAGACTAGACGTGCCAAAATAAGGAACGCAAATGGCGGCACCCATGGGTGCCGCCATTTGCGTACACTCGGTTTTGGTTTTTGTTTTTTACTCAGCCATGATAGGCTACGTAAACATTTACATAGCCTATCACAGTATTTTTAAAAAATCTAGCCGTGATAGGCTACGTAAATCTTTATGTAGCCTATCACGTTTTGTTGTTGTTGTTGTTTTTTACTGGAAATGGCAGTGGCAGCAGCCGGTCAGAAGACCGGCCGCTGCAGCCACCGCTGCCGAACCGCCGCCGAACTGCCGCTGAACTGCCGCCGAACCGCTGCTGGAGCTGCTGCTGCCAGGAGGATTCGCCCAAGGTAAGTCCAGTCCCGGGGGGCGGGGCGGGGGGGCAGACAGTTTCACCACCAATTTCGGGGGGCCGAATGCGCTGGCATTCGGCCTCCCCAAGATTCGTGGCGAAATTCTCTGACATCCCTAATGAGTAACCAATCTCAATAGCAGGATAAAAGCTCCATGTGGAGAAGACCCTTGTAAAGAGAGTTAATCATGTATTGTAAAGTAAGGCAACAAAACAGGCTAAAGTGTTCTCTTATTATTAGGCCAGCTGCCTGTCAAAAATTCCTGTAACTTCTGTTGGATTGGACAAAAGGAATTGCTCTTGTGTAACTGCAGTAAGTGCACTAGTAGTAGCAACTACTTCTTCGTCACCTTCCAATGAATTCTCAGATGATGGCAAAGGCAGGTGAGACAACAATCAGCTGTCACATTTTGAGTGCCTGGTCTGTACTCCATTTCATATGTAAAGGAAAGTAGTTTTGCTGACCATCAAGGAATATGATTTCCTACTCATCCCACTCCCTTTGTGGGAGTGGGATGAGTAACAGTGTTGTCAAGGGCCTATCCTCGGTACACAATTTAAACACGTGGCCCCATAGATACGTCCTCCACTTTTCTGCAGCCCAAACACAAGCAAGTGCTTCTTTTCCAATGGTTGAATTTTTCCTCTCCGCCTCAGTAAGTGTTCTTGATGCACGTGCAACAGCCCTCTCAACCTTGTCCTCGTGGAACTGCGTAAGTACTGCTCCCAGTCCATAATCAGAAGCATCCGTTATCGCAATTATAAGTAATACAGGATTAAGCAATGCAAGTGCCGGACTATTAACAATCAACTCTTTCACCTTCTCAAAACCAGCTTGTGCAGCTGCCGTCCAAATCAAACTTCATGTTCCTGGTAACAGTTTACGAAGGGGCTCAACAAGAGATGCATAGGTAGGAATAAATTTTGCATACCAGGAGGTAAGGCCCAAAAAGGAATGTAAAGTTTGTACATCACTTGGAGAAGGTGCTAACACATGATCAGGGTCATGGCTAAGTCCTGGTGGTGAAACTGTATGACTCAGAAAAGAAAGCTCAGTTTTCTAAACTTACATGTATCCAAATTAAGCTTCAAGCCTGCTCCACTAATACAGCCTAAGACAGACTGCAAATTACTTTCATGTTCCTCAGGAGTATTCCCAAACACAATAACAATGTCCAGATAGCATTGGACCCCCTTCTGCTTCTTAAGAATTATTGGTGTCATTTTTTAAAGGCGCTAGGTGCTGATGCAAACCCATATGGGACGCATTTAAAACAGAATAATCCGTCATGTATAATAAATACTGTAAGGTCTCTGCTATCTTTATATAACATAACTTGATGGCATGCACTCTGCAAATCAAGAGTAGAAAACATCCTTGTTCCCCAAAGTTCAGCAAAAACGTCTTCTACATGTGGACGAGAGTGGCTATCAGTCACCATAGCTTTATTTGGCTCTCTCAAGTCTATACAAAGACGAATGTCACAATTTTTCTTCTTTGTCACTCCTATAGGTGAAACTCATTCAGATGAATCAGCCTCCTCAATAACATCTTGTGGTACCAATTCCTTAATCAGAAATAGCATTTCTAAGTGCAAATGGTAAACACCATCACTTCTGGCATACAGGTATCATATTCAGTTTCATTTTAACTTTATGAACAAACCCATGTGCATAGCCATGTTTTCCCTCATTCTGGTCTTCCAACACAGGTAAAACTGGTGTTTGCCCTACAAAAGTGCTTAAGTGGGGAGGGACAATGTGTCCGTCAATTATCCTGAGGTTTAGTGCAGCAAATACATCCCTCTCGAGGATATGAGTACCATCAGGGACAATGTAAATTTCTGCAGATGCACAGCATGGGCCAAAAGTTATTTTTACAGCAAACATCCACATACAGGAATTTGGTTCCTTGGATAACACACCAACTGTAGTTTTGGTTCCCTGAGTGGTATATCTCTGAAGTAATGCAAATAAAGTGATTCAGGCAATATAGAAACAGCTGAGCCATATCCAGCATTAATGTAACATCTTTTGATACCCTACAGCTGTAGCATAAAAGTTAACAGAATACCTTATTTTTTTCTACGGTGTGTGGGACTAATCCTGATCACACTCAAAATAGTAACATCTGGTATTGTAACTAGAGGTACTTGCTGGTTAGGCTGGTTATTACAATGACATACTTTAGCAAAATGTCCTTTTTGTTGTTGTTGCAATAATTACACTAAAACATCTTAGCTGGACATCCTATGTAACTTGTAAGATGCTGTGAAGACCCACAATGAAAACAGAATTTAAGTGGACTTTGGCTTTATCCAAACTCATTACTTTAGCTTCTGCCAGGGCTGCCTCAATCTGAGTTGCAATAGTTATAGCTTTCTCTAATGTAAGATCCATCTCTAGGATTAAGTGTTCTCCTATACCAGGCAGAGATGTTTTCTCAATTAGCTAGCTGTGAGAGCTGGACTATAAGGAAGGCTGAGCACCGAAGAATTGATGCTTTTGAACTGTGGTGCTGGAGAAGACTCTTACGAGTCCCCTGGACTGCAAGGAGGTCAAATCAGTCAATCCTATAGGAAATCAACCCTGACTGCTCATTGGAAGGACAGATACTGAAGCTGAAGCTCAAATATTTTGGCCACCTAATGAGAAAACTCACTGGAAAAGACCCTGATGCTGGGAAAGATTGAAGGCAAAAGGAGAAGGGGACGGCAGAGGATGAGATGGCTAGATAGCATCACCGATGCAATGAATATGAATTTGAGCACACTCTGGGAGAGAGTGGAGGACAGGAAGGCCTGGCATGCTATGGTCCATGGAGACATGAAGAGTTGGACATGACTTAACGACTGAACAACAATCATCTCATCTGCCATATCTCCAAAGTTACATAAGCTCATTAAGTCTCTCAAATTGGCAGAATACTGTAATATAGACTACCGTGGTTTCTGTTCATACTGGCGAGATTTGTAGCAGTTAGCTACCACATTCACTTTTGGCACAACAAAGTTCTTTAAAACAATGCATGCAGTCATATTTATCATCAGCAAGGTGAGGGTGTAGAATACATGTTGTCCTTCAGCTCCCAAACAGTGGATAAGCAATGCACATTTTCCTTGACTGAGAGAGCTCCTTATCACTGACTGCAAACAAATAGTTTTCAAACATCCAGATCCAAACAGGGCATGAAACTGGAGGCTCACGTGGGCTTTGAAGAAAAGGTGAAGGTGGGTGTAGTGGAAATTTGGAAAACCATTGTATTTCAAGGACTTAGTTCTCTCGCAGTCTAGAGTGCTGTTTGGGCCTATTTATGGAGTTGGATGCTTTTACATGAGTTCCCAGAGAATCATTCTGGTTGATGAATGGTGGATTCTGGTTATTTGATGGTGTATCTGTGTGCTCAGAAAAGTACAATTAAGTGTTTAGATCTTCGGACTAGAAGGTGTGAAATATCCATTCAAATCCAATCTGACAGTGGAAGTCACTCTGTAGGCACAGACATGCAAGAATGGGCCAAAATCAATGAAAGATTCAATGGATATCATCCCCAAGCAGTGCAGTTGATTGGAAAGATGAATGGGCTTTTAAAGCAAAAAGTGAAAGCCATCCCTGGTTTAAGGGCGTAACACCCTTGTAACACAAGATGGGGTTCGTGTCCTGTATTTTAAGGAAATAGCAGATTTTGCTTTACTGGACTTGCTGGAAAGACTATTGAGAAAATGCAAACCCACCTTCTCTTAAAAGCAATATAAGATGTCTTATGAAATACAAATGCCAAAAGTTAATGATAAATAATTAAAAAATTGAAAATAACTTGTAAATAAGTAAAAAGGAGTAATTGTATTAAAGGGAAGATACAGAAAGACACAAGCAGGTTCACAATGAATTCTGGGTAACTGGCATAAAAAAAATAATGGTCGAGTTGACCTGGATAGTATCCAAAGAAAAAATGCTGAGTGAAAGCTCTATCGGTGGGCCAAAAAGTTATTTGATTAATGAATAGTTTTGAGACTGTATTATTTCAGATCAAAAGTGTACTTAAAATTATCTCTTATCAATTAATGAGCAAAAAATATTGTGTAAGATATACACATCAAAAAAGCTTGATAAACAGATATCTAGAACAATTTATAGACTTATGTTTAATTGGCAAATATTGAGTAAGGAGTTCTCTTCTCAAAAGTATAATTCAAAATTGATATTATCTAACCTGAGTGGGATACATGTAAGCCTTTTTTGTATGTTCTATTTTTTAGGAATGTTTAATAACAACTGTGAGCCCTAATTTATGGGACAGCAGATAATATTAGTTATGAGGTAATTTCTACGAAGTATAAACATTCGCTGAAGTTAGAATGTGGGAGTCTCTAATTAGAAGGTCACCAGGCCTGTGTACCTGTCAGCTGAATAGCCTATTCCGTACTGAATGAGGAACTTGATTCTTACAATGAGATCTCTCCTTTTCAAAGTATTAAGACTAGAAGTCTAAGAACAAGGAATGTTTAGGAAATTCTATTTCTGGTTAAGCTAATAAGATCTAAATATCTTTAGCAATGCTCTGTTTAACAACAAAAAGTGTTTTTAGATGCACAATATATTTTGATGTAATGCTACAAGTATATTTCTAATAAAAATAATAACAGATCAAAAAGATTTTCCTCTATAAATTCTTGTTAGTACAAACCTGAAATTGAATCCCCCTAAAATAATTTTTGGTGTACACTTTGTTTGAAGTGTATTGAACAGCTACAGGTAGTTAACTGGCAGCCAAAGGCTTTCTGCGTACTGGAAGTATAGATTGAAAACACTTAGCAAAGGCCCCAATCCATAACATTAGTGACACCAACAAGGCATGGTGGGGTGGTGCCACCTCAGAGATGGAATATCTGAAGGTATGGAAAATCCAACCTTGTAATGTAGACCAGTGAAAGCTACACCTGACAGGGCTAGAGCAAGCATATGGCACCCCAAAGATTTGACTATGCCTGGGGATGGGGGGTGGGGAGTGATTATACCACTGGGAATTGAAGTTGCAGTCCCTCAGGGGACTTCTGCATGGATTGTCCCATGATCTAGGTTTGGCTCTTGAAAGCATTCAGGTGTTAGAAGGGGTGGTAGTTTCACACCATCAAGATGAAATACAAGTGCTAGCTAAAGTGAAGTCACTTCTTAAATTTGGTGAGTGCATTGCACAAGTGATCTGTGAGAAACTCGGTGTGCCTGTCATTTAGGAAATGGCAGGGCCAGATCAGACAATGTGAAGAGAGGAAAGATTTAGATCCACAGGCGAAGGAGCTGATCCCAGTCCAAAAAGTGTGGATTGTTTATCCAACACAGCCCAAAACAAACCAAAAAAAATTGTCACCAATAAGCCAAGAGCCACTTATTGGGTTTGATTAACCAGTGCTCTTTCTCCTGTTGGCCTGGATTTGGGGAAATTAAGGCGCTGGGAATCATGGATTGTATGCATTCTCACAGGTGGTGCCAGAATGGCAGAAATGGACATCAACCGTACTCATGTTGTCTTTATTGGAAGTGATAAAAAAGAGAGTTGTAAAATGTGCCAACCCAATCAATTGTTATAAATACTGTATCCGTCTTCCTGTGTGTACACAGTAGAATGATATGGCTGTGGCTGTTATTTCTTATTCCTGTATGGACCCTCCCTGACCAGCTGGCTACTTCCCCAGGGTCTTGCCAACAAGTGATTTCGACACCAGAATCCAAGCATGTACAGCCAAGGCCAAGGTACCAGCCAAGGATAATGCAACCACTGTCTGTCTGTCTGTCTGTGAAAGATAAGAGATAATCACCCCCTAGCGTTAAGGGGACTTGTATGAATATCACTAGGGCAAGTAACTGGGTAATATATGGCCAAAAAGTATATTTGCCTATTCCTTGGAATCAGCCAAATTGCTTGGTCTGTGGAATAGCATATTACCTTTCAGTTTTGTCAGGACAACACTGCTAGAACATGGAATAGTCCCATATAGGCAGATGGAATGGAGTCTGTATAGAGGGGGAGTGTCCCTTCCTCTACTGTTATAATTGTAGAAGTGTTATTTGTGTATGATAATTAAAGATGATTTTTTGTGTGGTATCCTGGAAAGTAATAAATTGGGAAGATCAAAGCACATCGTAACCACTCATGTGAGTGTCTTGCTGTAATGTTTCTAAGCTACATAAGGCTGCAGGGTATTATATGTCCATCAAGTGAACAAGTGAACCTAGGATGGGAAGCCAAAGAATGGAGCTTCACATTTTCCATGGATTGCAATGTCATTTCTGTGGCCCAGCCAGCAAAGGTGTCCTGGCTGAACTGAAGGCCTTGTCTAAAAAAGATAAGGAGAAGATGTTAACAATTCAACAAGAATGAACTTTGCTTGTCGGAGTCATACAAAATATGGAGGATCTTATCACACATCCTTGATGGGATATCTTGTAGGGATGGAGCACAGCAGTGGAAAATGTTTTGAGCCTAGTATGGCATTTTGTAATCCTATTCTTGATAGCCATTATGATTTTGCTTTTGCTGGTATATATTTTGTGTTTTAGGATTAAAGAACTGTATAAGGCCTGTATATGACAATGAAATGGTACAGAGTAGCAAGACATGGGGGAAGGGAATTGTGTGCAACAAGGGGTAGAATGTAGTGGAAATGTGGAAGACCATTATATTTTGAGGAGTTAGTGGTGCACTAGTTCTCTTGCCCATGTCTAGAGTGCTGTTTGGGCCTATTTATAGGGTTGGATGCCTTGTCATTAGTTCCCCAACAATCATACTGTTGATGTTGTATTCAATGCTTGTAGACAGGACTCTGGCAGGACCTCAAGGCTGGCTACTTGTTGATATTTATTTATTTATTTCTATATTGCCCAATAGCTGAAGCTTTCTGGGTGGTTCACAAAAGTTATATAGTGGTCAGTGCTTTCCCAGTCTGAAAGAACGTATGAAACCCTCTCAAAGTGATTGGACAATGGCCAGAATGGGAGGGGTTAAGGGAATAGCATATGATTCCTTGGGAATCTCCCATGGGAGAACCTCACTGCAGACCAATTCACAACAGGTGTTGTGGGCCAAGCTGTTATGAAGACATGTTTGCTGCTGACCATATCTTATGATAAGAGTACAGGGTTCCCAGTAGCTGAGAGGATGTAGGCTTTATGCTTTGAATATATTGTCTTGCTTTTTCTGGCTTTATTAGCCTATTTTCGCTAAATAAACTTCTGTCCTTCACCCATTGGTGTGTTCATTGCTTCTGAATATCCAAAAAGAACCATTGCCTATTGACAAAACAATTGGGAAAACAGCGGGTTCAATGACAGAAGAGCCATCCTTCATCACCAAAACGCTGTATCCAGTAGGAGTGCAATCCTATGCATCTTTAGACAGAATAAAAGTCCTGCAACTCCCGGCATTCCCCAGGCTGGCTGGGGAATGCTGGGAGTTGTAGGATTTTATTTCTACCTAAACATGCATAGGATTGCACCCTAAGAGAGGCAGAGGAAAGTACAAAACCCTTTATTTAAAAGTATAAACAACAAAGTTAGCAGAACTAGCAGCTATGCCTCGAATTAAGCAAACCCCATTGCTACTTCCTTTTATAGGCTGCCTCCCTTCAGCTGGGTATAAGCTCTCCAGCTCTCCTGAAGGTACAATGCCCACAGAATCACCACATTTTTGCTTGAAGACCTCTTCACCTATTTGTGCCAATGTCACAAAACCTGTTTGTTCCTGAATCTCACACAAATGAAAAAGTAGCCACTGCCAATCAGGAAATGGTGAGAATCCAGCACCTTCTGAACACATATGCTTTGACCTTCAGGGTGGATATAAAAAAGGAGTTGAGATAAACATTTTGTTCTCAGTTGGTGAACTTCGCCTGAATCGCTACATTGCCTTAATTGTTGAACTTCTTCCCAACTTCAAGAGTACATAAGGACACTTCGCCAGGCAGATCTGCTGCTATGGAACCCACCAAATTGTTGGCTTTCTTTCTGCTGCTGCTGCCGTCTTTTGGTAAGAACCAGCATTTTGATGCGATGTGACCGCAAACCTGGGAGGATGGGGAGAAAGTCTGTATGCATCATTTTTTCTTCCCCTTGCAAATGCATGTGTAAGAGCTGTGTAGCAGGTATGTGTGTGTGTATGTATGTGTGAGTGACCCATGCTATTCTCCGGAGAGATTTGCATCTGACTGTTACATTCAGACTTTCCTTTCCTTGCATATCATTTGGGTGTGGACAAGCTGGTGCACATGACATAAGTTAGGCAGATGTGTAAATAGTAGTGCTGAAACAAATTTCAAATGTTCACGTGGGAGTCAGGGCTTTTTGCTTGCTGAAGCAAAGCCCAAATGGCACCCCCAGCCCCACCCCGCTAGGGCCAAAACTTACAAGAGGCTTGCTGCACCATTCAGACAACCATTCCTCCCTCTCGCCCCCCTCCCTTATACTGCCACCTGAAGGAAGTCTCTTCATCCTGACAACACCACTGTCCTTGCTGCATGGTTTCAACAGGAATTACAAGTGGGACATTTGAGCTTTTACATCCATGAGTGTAATATTTATTAGGCCAACAAAAAGATCACCAAAAGATGTGCAAAAGAACATCCCTCCCCCCCGCCACAAAACCTCCTCCTCCCCCATGCAGACAACAGGACCTCAAGGTCAATTCAGGGTTTTTTCCTCCCCCCACCCCCTGCAGTTTGGAATACGCTTCCAGATCTGGCAATCTCAAAAGTGTGCCCATTTTTGGTGGCCTTATGGTTGGCCTGATAACATAAAATACAAACCAAACATAAAAATATTACACCAACACGGATTTTGGATTTTGTGTAAGGCCAACACAGCTATCTTTTGGGCGTGTATGAATTGGAGAATACCAAATTGAGTAGCATTTCAACTTAAACAGGAAAAAAGGGATTTTATACTACAAGAAGCTGGGACTTCATTCTCTTAGGGTTCCTTCCCTCCAATAATATGGATTTGAGAAGGTTGCTTAGGGCCAACACAACTATTTTGTTTCCTGAGTTTATGATTAGAGCTGTGCACCGCTTCAGCCAGAGGCCCGAACCCCGAGTCAAAGCAGGCTGCTTCAGGTCACTGTGAGCCCCTTCCAAGGTATGGAGCTGGGGGGTTGCACAGGGGCATCAGGGGAGACCCGAAGCAGGTTTTGGGGCAGAGTCAGGTCAGGGCCCCCCCGAATCAGCTCGAGCCGAATTGGGCCCACCTCCAAAGCCATGAAGCGGCTTCCAAGTTGGATCGGGTGTCCCTGCACAGCTCTAGTTAAGATCATATATTGATGACTTCCAAGTTTGGCAAGGCTGTGTGTGTCAGCGTTCCACTTGTCATGAAAAGAATTCAGACTCTTAAGATGTGAGCACTGCATGTTTAGACAAGAAAAAGTCTACATGGCTGGCTGGGGCATGCTGGAATTATAGGATGTTTTCTGCTGAACCATGTGTAGGATTGTGCCCTTAATAACTAAAGGCAGGTATTACATTTATCTGTGTTCTTCAACACCAAAGGATCACGCAGGAAACCCATATGTGAAGTATCTCTTAGCTCAACTTCTTGGGGAGTGAAAGAGATAACTGAGTTACTTGGGGGAGTGATTTTGGGGGTATTCCAATACTCTACTGAAGAGCATAGGCGCCCCTCCCAGTTGGACAGTGAGCTTTCTTGGTCTGTGTTGCAGCCTCAGCATACCATAAGCGGATCATTGGGGGGCAGGAATGCACCCAGGATGTGCATCCTTGGCTTGTGCTACTCTATCACTCCGGAGGACCCTACTGTAATGGAGTATTGCTCAATCACAACTGGGTGATCAGCGCTGCTCATTGCTTCGAAAGGTGAGGGATGTTAAAGTGCCAGCAAATATGAACACGAATCTCAGATCTTGGGAAATGTTTCAGGTTCGATCAATCTTGCCTTTAGTGATCATGGTGTGTGTTTTGAAAGGATCCCCACCCCCACAGCACTTTGCTTTTTCATGTGGAAAAGTTACATTGAACTACATTTCCATACAACTTTTCCAAGTATGGATCTGGGGCAGGCTCACAACAGGAATGCAAGGTCCTGCCGATAGGGTCTTTCCCGAACAAGTTACATGGATCTAGAATTCTGAGGGCACTTTTCCAAACAGAGGAGCTCATGAGATCACTGCCAAAAACACTGCATCTTTAGCAGTGAAAATTAAGTTGGAATCTTTTTTTGATAGGAGTGGTGAAACTCTGAATGCAATTTCAGAGAAGCTCTTGGGGCCCACATTCCAGTGGTGGGTGGAGCCAGATGCAAAGGGGATGGGCCAAAGGCTAAAGGAGTGGAGCAAAAACTATTCCCCAAATGCCAACATGTTCTAGCTTAAAGCTCTACTTCCAGTAACTCAGCCTTAGGAGAGGCATTTCTACCGTTTGGAATGGGTGGAAACTGCGCAAAAGCTGCGAAAACCCCAACAAATTGGTAGTTAGAAGAAAGGGCAGGTGGCCCTCTGGGGAATCCCTGAGCACCAGAGTGGGACCTCTGGAAGGCCAGATTTGGCCCTCGAGTCTGAGGTTCCCCTCCCCTGCCTTAGGGGAGATTGACAGCCATGCCCAGCAGTGAGTCCCATGGCACCACCTCCAGGCCAGAGGCCAGGACAAATGTGCATCCCAAGCAATTATGTAGCCAACATGCCCATCTGGGCCTGGTGTTGAGACCCCTCCGAACTCTTTGCTGTTTTTGTTGCAGTGGCGAACTCCGAGTAGGTTTTGGAGTGCACAACCGAAAAGTACTAAGAGGGGATGAACAGTTCAGAGTCAGTGTGAGCACCATATGCTACCCTGATACCACCAGCACCACTAACAGAAGGAGCTGCTCCAACAGAACTGACATCATGCTGATGAAATTGGACAGCCCTGTTGACTACAACGAGCGCGTTCTCCCCCTCGACCTGCCCACCACCCCTGCCTCTGTGGAAACAGATTGCACTGTAATGGGTTGGGGCACAATCACATCTCCTCAGGGTAAGAACCACAGCCACACATGGTTGTCTGCACATTGAGACATTTGCCAGAATCCAGACCAGGCTTAGGGCCTCACTGTGTGGTGCTAGAAATGGCTGGTTGGATGATCCCTGCCCCACAGATGTGGAAAGAACTTTCTGAGGTGAACTTCAAATTCAACTTCAAGTTCAACTTCTATTTGAACGTCAAGTTCAACTTCAACTTTCTGAGGTGAACTTTCTGAATCCCTTCGCCTCACCCAAGGGGTCCCCAAAGGTTTTGGGTTACTGGGCACTTTTTGAATTTTGGGAGACTGCAAAAACAAATCCATGCTTTTCAACCCAAATAAAGATGGTTTGGGGGGGACAGCAATTCACTTTGCAGCATAGCAACCTTGTTGTTCCATTTTTAAAAATCTTAAGAAATGAAATAATACTCAGGAGGGGCAGGGAGCCTGGCAGGTGACAGGAGAGGACTCCATGTAAACATTTCTGCGGCACCACACTGAAGTCCCCAGCTAGCTAATATCATGGGCACAAAGGAGGCATGTTCACACTGGGCCCAATATACAGGAGCCAAGCTGCAGGTTAGCAGGTGCTCGCTCACTCTCTCTCTCTCTCTCTCTCTCTCTCACACACACACACACACACACACACGGAAGATCTTAAAATTGTGTAAGATCTGCTTTTTCTTTTTTTTTTTACACCAAACCAAAACATTCCTTTTCCCCCAGGCATTTCAAACTTTAAATGTTTTGTTTTTAAAAATGCATTTGTTTGTTGGTTTGCTGCTTGATTTGTTTTACCACCTCTTCTTTCATAATCTATTTTTGTTGTTGCTTTCTTTGTTGTCCTTATGTACACTGCCCTGGGATCCCTTGTGGATGAAGGACAGAGTTTAAATTGTGTATCCTTGATGGTGTTTGCCCCCACCCCATATGTATATGTGTGTCTGTCTGTGTCTCTGGGCACAAACACCATCAGCAGTGCACCGTCCCTTTCTCTTCATAGAAGGGCCTGCCAGTTCCATTCAGTTTGTTGCTTGTTTTTAAAGGTTAATTCTGGGAAGACTGTGCAGATGCCCACACCTATTCTGAGGCACCCATGTAACCACGGCCAGCTCTACAGGATGGCGCTCTTTGCACAGGGCACCTGAAAACACAGGAGACAGCACAGGAGGGTTTCTGGTCTGCACGTCTTTCATCTTCTAGGTTCAGTTGGCCCACTCAACATGCCATGCTTGCAGTTCCCAAAAATCCTGAAGTGGCATTGCACACCACCAGATCTCTTCACAAAGCTACTCCCATACACAGCAGAATCGATCCCTTGCAAGCATCTTACTACACCATCTTGCCCTTTCATTTTTGGTTTTCAGTGACTTATCCCGCAATTCCTCATTGCGTAACCATCATGATCCTCCCAAATAACGTGTGTCAGGATGCTTACCCATGGTGGGTAATGACTGACAAGATGTTATGTGCAGGAGTCCCGGAAGGAGGCAAAGATTCATGCCGGGTAAGGAGTTTTCCCCTGTGGGCAGGATTCCGAAGGAAGGGAGGCTGGGTCCCAGAGCCATGAAAGCAACCGAGGCCAAGATGTTTAGCTGGTGACTCTTTCATCAAGCCCAACTTGCAGCTGAGCAACAGTGGCCCAGGCTAGCCAATTCATGTCAGGGCCAGAAATATTGAAACAAGGATAACTGTTTTGGCAGTTGGTCTCTGTACACCACCACATTGAAGTTGAAAGGAAACACACCCAGATGGGAGTGAAGTCAGGACTTTCAGCTGTAATTCAAGGGGCTTGACAAAAGTGGGGCACTAGGCATTCAGGAAGGCCAGCCAGTGGCATACACACACACCCATCGTTGGTGGCTCATAAGTAATGGAATGAATGGCTGACAAGCAGCTGCATGGCCAGGTGTGGCCTGTTTCCTGGGTATCCCATGACCCATCAAGCAGATGAAAGGCCTGGAGGTGGTTCTGAGTGTTACATTTGCATTTGGTAGCTGTTCACTGGAACCCCCAACATGAGGTCCAAAGAGGTGTCCATGCGAGTGAAGGAGGCCATCATTAGGCTGAGGAAACAACATAAACCCATCAGAGAGATAGCAAAAATGTTGGGAGTGGCCAACACAACAATTTGGAACATCCTGAAAAAGAAGGAATTAACTGGCAAGCTCAGCAACAGCAAAAGGCCTGGAAGACCACGGAAGACAACTAAAGTGGATGACCGCAGAATTCTGCTCATGGTGAAGAGGAACCCTTTCACAGCATCTAGCCAGGTCAAGAACACTCTTGCAGAGGTAGGCATGTCATTATCAACATCTGCAGTCAAGAGACGGCTTTATGAAGGTAAATACAGAGGCTTCACAACAAGGTGCAAACCACTGGTAATGCTCAAGAACAGGCAGGCCAGATTAGCCTTTGCCAGCAAACACCTAAAAAAGCCTACCTAGTTCTGGAATAAGATTCTTTGGACTGATGAAACCAAGATTACCTTGTACCAGAATGATGGGAAGAGAAAAGTATGGAGAAGGAAAGAAACAGCTCATGATCCAAAGCACACCACATCATCTGTCAAATATGGTGGAGGCAGTGTTATGGCATGGGCATGTATGGCTGCCAATGGAACCGGGTCACTGGTGTTTATTGGTGGCCTGAGTGCTGATAAAAGCAGCAGGATGAATTCTGAAGTGTATAGGGCTATACTTTCTGCTCAGAGTCAGCCGAATGCTGCCAAACTGATAGGACGCTGCTTCATATTGCAGATGGATAATGACCCAAAACATACAGCAAAAGCTACCCAAGAGTTTCTCAAGGCAAAGAAGTGGGATGTTCTTCAATGGCCAAGTTAGTCACCTGATCTCAACCCAATAGAACATGCTTTTCACTTGCTGAAGACAAGACTGAAGGCAGAAAGACCCACAAACAAGCAGCAGCTGAAGGCAGCTGCAGTAAAGGCCTGGCAAAACATCTCGAGGGAGGAGACTCAGCATTTGGTCATGTCCATGGGTTCCAGACTTCAGGCCTTCCTTGACTGCAAAGGATTTTCATCCAGGTATTAAAGGCGATCCTTAAGTTTGAAATGATGTTGGATTGTTCCATTACTTATGAGCCACCAACGATGGGGGTGTGTGTATGCCACTGGCTGGCCTTCCTGAATGGTTAGTGCCCCACTTTTGTCCACCCCCTTGAATTACAGCTGAAAGTCCTGACTTCGCTCCCATCTGGGTGTGTTTTCTTTCAACCTCAATGTGGTGGTGTACAGAGGCCAACTGCCAAAACAGTTATCCTTGTTCCAATATTTCTGGCCCTGGCTGTACGCATCACCAAAACAGAGAAAATGCCTCACCCCAAAAAGAGGCCAAAAGATCACACCAATTTGCATATGCTGATTTGTATGCAAATTAGCATAGGCACAATATAGCATGGTACATGCTAAATAAGCGTAGTATATATTACAGCATCATAATATATACTGTACACATGCATAGTATAGATGCAAGTTTAGAAATAGTAATTATAATTTAAATAGAAATACATCTCACCATAATGGTGGAGACTGAACAGGTGAGCAGTGTACCTGCTCATTCTGCTACTTACTTACTTACTTATTTATTTGTTTGTATATCACTCCATATCTCAAATAGATTTTGGAGCGGTGAACACAAAGATAAAATAGTAAAAGAATGGGTGCTAACTGTGGATAAGCAACTTCGAGGTCCCAGCTGCTCTCCCTTCTTATGTTTCTTTATCTTTAAACTGGACTTGGATTGTTCAAACGGAGGACACCTTTAAAAAGAGGACTGCTCTGATAGCTCTTCAAAGAGAGGACTGTCTTCTGTAAAGCGGAACACCTGGACACCCTACTGTGGCACCATAATTCTCCTGTGACAAGACACAGTCCCAAAGAGAGAAGCAGACATGCGTATGAGTATTAAACAAGGCAAGAAGGTGTATGCAGATGGAGACTGAACCAACAGCTGTTAAAAAGACCTGAACAGGATCTAGAAAATTGGTGGAGTAATTAATCTGGCTTTTTTGGAAAAAGCAGAAGGGAATCTACTAAATGATTTTTAAAAAAAATAAACGCACTTCGTGAAGCATTGTAATGAGTTTCCAGTGCAATACATACAACTGCATCTTGCACTGACTACAAACATATACACTATACACTTCTGCACATACAAACTTTCCTTCACACCACAATAGAAACCAGACTAACACAGAAGAAAAAACCTTATATACTAATAGCAAACTTATTAGCCAGGTACTGATTCTTACGTAGCCAAAACAGCACCGTCTGGACAAGGGATCAGCAGTCTTGTGGGAATCCCAAGGCTTGCAAAAAAATACTTTTGAAAAACCCTAATGTGGTGGAAGGGACCCAAAATGCTGGGTTGTTTTCCTCTATCACCGCCTGCTCCCTCCCTGCATCCCAGATGCCTTTGCGGCATAGTAGTGGTATGGAGACTGGCTGGGTTTTGGACCATCCTTGCCCGTCCCCTCTATAGCCTGGAGAAACAACTCAAGAGTTATTGCTTCACATGTAATGGCAGCCCATGGTTTAAACAACCAGAGTTCGCAACCAACACCAAAGCATGGGTTCTCTTTCTGGATTGTTTGTGGTTGACAAACCATGATTTGTTAGTATGGCTGGGTTCGCACATCACAACCCAGAATTCAACAACCCATGGGTTAAATAAACCATGGGTTAGCATTATGTCTGAGCCAGGTCACTACCATCATCCAGTCCATAACTAGGTATTTCATAGTGTGTTCTGTTCTCTCAATAGGGTGATTCTGGTGGACCCCTCATCTGTGGTGGAGAACTCCAGGGGATTGTATCTTTCGGGGGCTTCCCTTGTGCTCAGTTACTGGAGCCCGGCGTCTATACCAACGTCCATGGTTATCTTGACTGGATCAATGGTATTGTTCAACAAAGTACAGATGGTTCCGGTACCTCCGAGAATGGCTTACCAGAAGAAATCGATTGAGTCACATGAATGGAGGTGTGGGGGGTAGGAACCTACTAGCTGATGTCTCTTTTTCATGCCTTAGGCCCAAAACCTAGGCCTAAGATTTTCCTGCCTGTAAGAATAACTGAACTCAGTAGGACTCCAGTGTACACATGCACAGACTGGTACTGCACACCACCATGACCTTTCTACTTGAGGCATTTATTGTGTGCTCATCAGTCCTTACTCATGCTTGTTTATGGGGTTTTTAGACAATGCTGTGACCCTCCAGCTTCACTTCTGTTTTTAAAGAGCACTTTCATGTTTTGTTTTGAGAACATGGAAAACGGAGAATAATTTCAGAAAGCAAAAGAAAATGTATTTTCCTTATTCCGCTACAGCACAGCACCACCTACAGGTTATGTAGCAATAAAGCAGGAAAGGAAAAGCTCTTCGTGTTGAGCTTGGATCTCAATTCTGCGACAACCCCAAAAGTAGATACCAGGGATTAACAGCCTTGTGCAGAAAAGCTCCGTATTATTGCAACCTTAAATTCTGATAGGATGCATGTTTACTTCAAAGTAAGTCTCACTGAATTGAATGAGAGACCTATTCCCAAGTGAATGAGTGTAGATTTATATAGACTTACTAACGTATAACAAGAATCTCAGGATGGCCATTCCCCCCCTAAGTACTAGAATCTTGAATCTTCTGATTACATTGTTTATGTGAATCCCCAGCTCTGAAAGCTAACAACTGAATAAAAACAAGAGACTCTAGCATTTTTAAAATCTCTTAATTTAAGCATCTATCTCCTGTTTTCTTATCCTGTGCACTTGATAGTACTTGCAAGTGAATGTAAAATAAGGCCTTTCCCCTCTACCGGGGTCAATCCCTGTGGAGCTTGATCTGATCTTTAAGAATAGTAGCTTGATAAAGGAAGAATGGCTGATCAGTCATCTTCCATACACCAGAGCAAAGGGCCAGCCCTTTCCCTCAGAAAGTTGTGTCATGAAGGGCTTAGCTCAGGGGCACTGAACCTCAGACCTGTGGGCCAAATCCTGCCCACCCAGGGTTGTCCAGTTGGCCTCAGTCCTTCACCTGCCCTGATGCTCTTTCCCCCAGCCACCGATCATTTGGTGTTTCCCAGCTTTTGTATGTTTCCCCCCACCTATCCGAAATGCCTCTTCTGAAGCTTAATTACAGCCAGCAAGAGCGTTTAAGCTAAAATATGCTATTTTTGTTATGTTGTCCTCGCCCCTTTTGCCTTCATCCCACCCACTGCTGGAATGCAGCCCCTGAGAGCTTCTCCAAAATTGAATGTATCCCTTCAACAAACCTGGTTTAACTCATATGCAGCACATGCCTATGCATGTTCACTTAAGAGGCAAGTCCCCATATGTTATGTGGTGCTTGCTCCTAGGTAACTCTCCATAGGATTGCAGATACAATCTCAGATAGTAGGGGGGGTTGGCAGTGTGTGTGCATGCATGTTAATTAGGCCACTATTTAACCTCCATTGACTCCTAAAATGTTGAACTTTGTTATCCTTACCTAGCTAGAACATAAAGGGCTACCAAATTACCTTCTACTCTGAATATGGTGAGGCTGTTGGGAAGAGCCAAGATATGGAAACTCTTCAGAAGACACAGTAACTCCAGACCATGGTGGGAGAAAGACCCTTTATTCCATGTGCTCATCCACAATTATACACACACCAAATGTTTTACACAAATAAAAGCAAAGCTAAAAATCCAGCCATCTGGTACAAGGCAAGAGTGTACGTTACATCACATCAGGACACTGAAGAGTTTCAAAAACTTAGTTTCCACAAATGAGAGTTTGATACACCAATATAGACTTGGGGTGTGTGGGTGGGGGAAGTTGTGACCCTTCTCTTTTCTTCCCACCCCATTCCTCAACTATGCTGCTAAACCAAAGCCCAGTCTCAAGCATCCAAGATTACTTGACATCCAGTTGGCTCACCAAATCATGATTGCTTTGGCTCACAAATTAGAATGGCAGGCTACAACTCCCCTCCAAGACATTGACAATACTGAGAAGCGGCAACTAGCGAGGAGAATTCAGTGGTTTAGGGTGTCAGTCATTGTGGCCAACCTTCCGACAAGCAAGGCCACTTTTGGGGGGCGGTAAGAACTTGCATTATGGGCATGGTGTGGCTGCTGTTCAAAATGCTTCGGCATGGCAAGACTCCGTGTGGAGGCCAAAACACTGGCTGCCTGAGTGGGTCTGCCTGATTGCCTGGCAAGTCTCCTTACCAGCATCTCCTATGGAATGTGCAGCAACAGCACGGGGACTTTCCACAGATGCACGTGAAAGCTCAATGGCATGCCATGAGATATGCAATCGTGTCGGGCTTGCATAATGTGGAAGTATTTGTCAGCATACAAAGCTGTCCTCGATTGGTAGACCTGATGGGACGTAGCTGAGGGGTGGGCCTATGGCAGAAGCACAGAACTCCCTGACGGTCACCGTTCAGAGTTACTCTCCATCAGAAGTGTTTTGGAGTGGCAACCAAGTGACTTTTCAGGGTTCCCCCCACCCCATAACATGCACCAATTTTCCCAGAAAGGGAAGGGGGGGGGGTCAGACTCATCCTCTGTAAACTAAAAGCCATCCCTCTGAATAGAAGGAAAGGCAGAAAACTCAGAACATTACATTATCTTGGCGATCATAAGCAAGCTGATGGGCAGGACAAGGTGAATGGACACAGCATATGCATGGGAAGGAACAGAGAAACATAATCCACTGCAGGGCACTATAGAAAGCTGGCTCGGATGCCTCGCATCAACCTGAAAAGACTGGCATGTATCACTGGTTTCCTTCATCACAAGGCCCTTCCCTTCCACTTCCAATCAGAATGCTCATGCACACATACATTCTGCAGTGTTCGCAACCCCATCCCAATTTTACAAACAAATCAAGCTCCCTTCAGAATTCGTTTTGTCCTTGCTCCAGCCTATTCCTGTGCTGCTGCTGCAGGAGATATTCTGTAGGATGCAGGGAGGACCAAGCATTGTTTGGTCAGTTCTTCTCCACACAACACTCCTCCATACATACACAAATGTACGTACACACACACACACACGGTGATGTATAGGCTTCTCTCCAGGTAATGGCCTTCCTGCAAGGAAAGGCTGTATCAAGGTCTTTGCATGCTCAATAAGCGTGTATTGTAGTTTCTGGCTCCCAGATTCTTCTTGCCCGTTTGGTTCTCTTCAGCTTGGTAGTTAACTAGGTCTTTGATTCTCTCAGTCTGCAAGGAAAATCAAGGACTCATCAGAAACAGAAAGAACAAAGACACCTGATGTTCATGGTCTCACATGGGAGTTCCAGAAATGTCCCACTTCTAGAGATAGCCAATGACATTTACAGCAGCCTTTCCCAACCTGGTGCCCCTTCAGATGTGTTGAATTGCCACTCCCAGCACTGCCCGCCAGCATGGCCAAAGCTGATTTAGAAGACTGCAGCAGAAAATCCAAACTGTGTGTGAAATGGAGATAAAAATGCAGCAACAGAAGCAGCGACAATGTGCCACCCTTTAATGTACTCCAGAATCCGCCAACTGAGAAAGACAGCCTCACCCTATTTAATGATAGGGACAACCCTATCCACTAGTCTGAAAGCAATCCCCCAGCCCCCACCCCAAATACAAAGCATTTTACAATGCCTTTTTGTCCTGCTTGACCCAAATTATTATACGTATTGCCCTTTCTCCAAGAAGGTCAGGACAACATAAGGGGGAGTTGCCCCCCCCCCCCATTATATCCTCACAACCATCCTATGAAGCAGGTTAGGACAAAAGGTTGTGACTGGCCTAAAGTAACCCAGTGAGCTTCATGGCTGAATGGGGAACTAAGCCTGTGTCTCCCCATAGTCCAATACTCTAACACGGGCTAGGCAGCCTGACACCCTCCAGATGTTTTGGATGACAATGCCCATAAACCCTGACCATTGGCTGGGGCTTATGGGAATTGTAGTCCAAACACATCTGGAGGGCATGAGGTTGCCTATCTCTACTCTAGCCACTATACCACAATCAGATAATTTCATTTCTTCCTTCTAAAATGTGTATCTGCCCAGAGAACATTAGTTATTGGAGGGATCAGAAATGTAATACATACATAAATGCTACCCAACAATACACTCTGGTGGTAGCTCCTAAACAGAACTGTATGTCAGCTGCCCAGCCTATCCCTACCCTCCAGCCTTCAACACAAAGCAGTACCTTCGTTTTAATGTCAACTTTAAAGCATAAGGATGTAATTTGCCAGAAGGAAAGCTAAGATATTCTAACTCAATGGCTCTTAAGCTTCAGCACTCTGAGGACCACTATCTTGGTTTGCTTGTTTCTTGCAGATTGCCACATTTTATTACCATGCAACAACCACATACGACACTTGAAAAGATTCCCAGTTAAAAAGTAATGGCCACATCTGTAGCTGTGTTTGTTTAATTAAGCTGAAAAATAGGTTGCCTCTTTGACATTTCTGGCTTTCCCATTTTTTCCTTTATTACTTCTGCTGTGGGATACAGGGCTACCTGAAAGCACACCATGGGCTGCCGACAGCCCCTGGGCACCTCTATTCTACTTACCACAAAGTAGGTCAAAGTGTCTGTGAACCTCAGCGGCATGGTCATTTGAACTATTAATTCTCAGAGATTCATGAAATTAGCACTGTACCTTTAGGTTGCAGGAACAGTGAAAACAGAACTCCCAAGGTCAACCGAACTATCTTAGGGTGAGCTTTTACACCAGGGATGGGGGACGTATAGCTCTCCAGAAGTTATTGGACTGCAACTCCCATCAGTCCAATACCACCCGGACAGCCACATGTTCCCTATCTTACACCCTGGAATAGCTTGGTCCTCTTTACCATCCTGCGATGTGGGAGAGAATTCAGCACATACAAGGGGCAAGGTTGCTGCCTGAAATCACCCTTAGTGCCAAACTACTGCAGACATGGTATAAATCTCACAGTGGTGGGGCATTCCAATAGTACTGCTGATGCCTCTTTCCCCAAAGCATATTTTATTTAGCAGTACAACAGCTCTGCAGCCCTCCGTTCCCTGCTACTTACTGATAACCAGTCCTGCCTGTCTGCTACGGAGACTTCAGCGGAGCCAACTCCTGGCCGAAGCACGTTGCCTCGCCCTCTCTGGGAAGGGCCGTCTTCCAGGCTCGGGATGCAGAAACTGGTAGTCTTCTGCCAGGGCTACAGCTTCATCCCCATTTTCGGGGTGCCGCTCCCGAACCCAGCGCTGGACATCCTCAGGGAGGAGGTTCAGGAACTGCTCGAGGACCAGCTGCTCAACAATCTCCTCCTTGCTGCGGGCCTCTGGCTTCAGCCACTGGAACAAGAGTTCCTGGAGTCGCTCATAAGCTACTTGGGGCCCTTCAGTCTCTTTGTACGCAAAGCCCCGGAAGCGTTTACGCTGATTTTCAGAGCCCATGTTGGACAGGCAGGGGATGGCTTGCTCTACCTTGGCACAGCCGCCAGCCCGGCTGGCGTCCAGGCTGCTATGGGCATGCTGAGCCTCCCCAAAGAGATCTGGCAGGAGCATAGCTCTTCCCGGCTCTCTGGCCTCCTGGCAGACATCAGGCATTTCTTTGAAGACATCAGCATCCGCATCATCCTCCATCATCCGCTTGGCCCCTTTCCCTTCTCCTAAAGGTGGCCCAGGAACTGGTACAGTGACCTCTGCTGGAGGAGGCACCAAGGAGGTCTCAGTCTTTGGCTCCTCTTCTTGTTTGCCCTGCAAATTCGCCACTTCACACTGATCCGCGGACTGCGCTGGCATCTCTGAATGTTCGGGTCCTGCTCGTGAACATTTGCCAGCTGCCTCAGGCTCACCTCCATCCAAGTCCTGATGCTCAGCCACAATGCTGCTACCTGGATCTCCCTCCTCCACGGGGTCGCTGCAGGAGGCATCCAGGCTCTGCTCTTGCACTTTGGTGGCCATTCTTCACGGCAAGGCTGTTTTCCAACCCTATGCTAGGCTATTTGGGCCCCCCACAGGTGCTGCGTTTTCTTTCCTTCGAGAAAACTCTACAGGGGTGGGGTGGGGTGGGGTGGGGGGAAACACAGAAGATGGAAATCATGAAGTACAGACATTCATATTCAGGCCATGCTTGGTTAGAGATCACCTGTTAAGTCACAGCAACATGAGTAGGGTCAGGGCCAGGAGAGAGCGAGGCCTGTGTAGTTCTTCCAAAACATGGCGAGGCCTGTCATGTAGACACTGCCCAATTTGAGTCATTTGAAAAAGGAAAATTGATTGCAGAGCTTTACACACATGTGGAAAGAGAATGCCTCTCTGGTGGGGCAGAACTAGGAGAGGTATTTATTATTATTATTATTATTGTTTCTATACTGCCCCATAGCTGAAGCTCTCGGGGTGGAGAACAATCCATAGCTCAGGGCACATGCTTGTATGGAGAAGGTCCTGGGTTCAGCTGCTGGCATTTCCAGTTGAAAAGGATCAGATAACAAGTGATGGAAAAGGCCGCTGTCTAAGACCCTGAAGAACTGCTGCCAGAGTAGACAATATTGACCTAAGTGAGCAGCATCTGACTTGGTATAGGCAGCTGCCTATATATTAAAGTCAAGAAAGTATAAAGCTTTTTACCCCTAGCCCATAGCTCCTCACCACTTCCTTTCCCCCTTGTCTCTTCTGTCCAGTCTTTCAGGAAAACTGAGACTTCGTTCTCAGAGAGGTAGCAATAATCTGTATCTGGGTTCAAGTGGGGACTGAAACACCCTTTCATTAAAAAAAAAAAAAATCCCTCTGTGTACAAAGTTAGCACATCAGAGAGAAGGCTCTAGCTCAGCTTTTCTTTCTGAGATGCCACTTTTCTATGTGCAAAGGAATTTATTATCATCGTTTGAGGATAGAGGAGCATTCAGTGGTGTGAGCACCCTTGCCTTTAGTAAGAAATCGTCAAGTTCAAGGAGAACTAGGGCCAAGATACGGGTCAACGGATCCAGCTAACATTTGGGGAATGGGGTGCAAGGAGGGGCAAGCCTGTGAGAATCTACCTTAAATGGCTCCCCCCCCGCTCATTTTGCCCTCCAGAGGGTTGAATCCCTTAAGTAAGGCTTGTATTTAAGCACTAGTCTGGTACCCATAGCTGACTACCATAAACACTGCAGGGCATATGAGAACTTTTCCCAACCTGGTGGCCTCCAGATGTTTTGGCTTGCCATACCCATCAGCCTTCACTAGCATTGTCAAGGGATGATGGGAGTTGTAGTCCAAGACATCTGTAGGGATCCACGTTACAAATTGCATGTCAGAGCGTAAGCAGCATGTCAGTGGAGGGATAGAGCACTCCATTCCTCCTAAGCTGAGCATAGAAATGCCACAGGCTGCTACACAAGAGACGGAGCTCTCTGCCCGATCTCCACCAGCTCTCAGGAGGCTAGTAATTTTTTCTGCAGCCAGTGTGGTGCAGTGGTTAGTGCTGAACTAGGACTGGGGAGACCTGGTTTCTTGTTCCCACTGTCCTGGATTTTAGGAAATAGCTGATTTGCTTTAGCGGACCTGCTAGAAAGGCAATTGAAAATTGCTAATCCACCTCTCTTAAAACAATATAAGATGTCTTATAATGAAATGCAAATGCCAAATAGTTAATGGTAAATAATTCAGAATTTGAAAAAGTAAAAAGTGGTAATTGTATTAAAGAGAAAATACAGGCTCACAATGAATTCTGGGTAAGTGGCATAAAAAATACTGGTCAAGTTGACCTGGATGGTATCCAAAGAGAAAATTTTGAGTTAAAACCCTATCACTTGGGCCAAAAAGTTATTTGAGTAATGAACAGCTAAGAGGCTGTATTATTCCAGAACAAAAGAGTACTTAAAGTTCTCACTTATTAACTGATGAGCAAAATATATTGTGTAAAATATACACATCAAAAAGTGTGATATACAGATGTCTAGAAAACTTTAAAGACTTCAGTTTAATTGGCAAATTTTGAGTAAGGAATTATCTTCTCAAAGGTATAATTCAAAATTAATCTTATATAGTCTGAAAGGTGCTTTTTTGTACATTCTCATTTTTTAGGAGTGTTTAACAATCAGATAATTGTGAGCCCTAATTTAGGGGACAGTAGATAATATTGGCTATGAAGTAATTTCTACACAAAAAGTATAACTATGTGCTGATTTTAGAATGCGAGAGCTTTTATTAGAAGCTCACCAGTCCTGTGTACCTGTCTACTGAATAGCCTATTCAGTAGTGAATAGAGTTTGTACTTAAAATGAGATCTCTCCTTTTTAAACCATTAGGGGCACAATCCTATGGGGATAGTTGGAGGTGACCAACTATCCAATGCAGGGCGGGCAGAGTGCAGAGGTGATCTTCTCCTCCCCACTCCAGCCACCCTGCATTTGTGGCTAGATAGCTGATTTCAGCTGTCTAGCTAGGGTGTCTGGGAGCAGCGGGGGCAGGGGGAGTGGTCAGACGGTGCATAGAAAGCATCACAGTGTCACATCCGCTGTCCCCTCTCCTCCCTGCCCCCAGGAATGCCCCCTTTTCCCCTGCTCTGTGCTGCTCTTACAGGCGTGGAGCCGAGGATGAAACGCACCGCCTACAAGGCAGCAGGGAGGAGGGTTTTCTGGGAACCAACCTCAGTTCCCAGAAAACAAAAAATCCTATGGCCATATAGCCATTGTCTAGCGGCCATAGGACTGCACCCTAAGATCTAAGGATCTTTAGCAATGCTCTGTTTAACAAAAAGGGTTCTTATATGCGCAATATATTCCAGTGTGATGATCAAGTATATTTCTAATAAAAATGAAAAATGGATCAAGAAGATTTTCCTTTACTAATTGGTGTTAGTACAAAACCAAAATTGAATCCACCTAAAACAATTTTTAGTGTATACTTTGTTTGAAGTGTATTGATCAGCTATGGGTAGTTACCTGGGAGCCAATAGCTTCCTAAATATTGGAACTATAGATTGAAAGCACTTAGCGAAGGCCAAATTCATAACACTATTTGGCTATGACGCTCACCGGGTGACTTCAGGCCAGTCACTGACTCTCAGCCTAACCTACCTCACAGTTGTTGTGAGGATAAAACAGAGAAAAAGGAGGCTCATGTAAAGTGCCTTGGGTTCCTTGCAGGAAGAAACGAGGTGGGATAGAAGTGTAATTATATAACATAATTAAATAGTAACACTGTGGACTTATTTAAAAGCCTGCCTTAAGTGCAGCCAGTTTTAATGCCTTTTTTAGAAAAAAAAATACACAAATAGGCTTATTCAGGAGTAAATCCTATTGCATCCAATGGGCATTATTCCCACATAGGTGTGCATCAGATCACAGCCATCACCTATGTTTACATTTCTTGCATCTATAGCTGTATTGCTTTTAAAATGGTTGCCTTTTATTCTGCACAAGCTTTAATAAAACTGTCTATCTTGCTTTTAGCTTTCGAAATGAATCCAAAACACCTAAGAACAAAACAATTAAAACCATCAAGCCAAATAACAAACACAGCAAACCAAAACACAGACACGCCAGCAAGAATACAAAGAATCAACGGAAGAGAAATAACCCCTATTTTACAAGCCATCGTTTCTTAATATCACAGCCCCATTTTGAAGCATCGTTCCTCCAAAATAAATCCCAACCGAGTTCCAGTGGGGCTTAGTTATTCCTAACCAAACGCGCCCCGGCTTAATGCGAATCTTAATCTCGCACAGCGAAAAGAGGAAAAGCGCCATTTCCGCCCCGCTTCCCCCCGGCCCCGGGGAATACTATGCAAAGCATTGCCTGCCTGAGCCTTTTCTGTCCTTTTCGCGCCACGTCTGAACGCTGCTTCCTGCGAGGCCCTATGCGAGTTTACCCAGAAGTAAAGTCCCACCGACTTCCGCGAAGCTCACTCCTGAGTAAGCGTGTTTAGGATCACAGCCTCAAAACGCGGGCGCGGCACGTGCATATATTTGGCTCTTCGCACAGGGGGCTTCAAGAAGGCTGCGCTGGACCAGAGATGGATTCTGGCCTCACGTGTGAAAAAGCTGTCGCCAAAGCCCCTGCTCGCTCGCTTGCTTGCTTTCCTCCCCTATTTTTCTCCCTCTTAGATTGAATATACAGCCGAGAAGAACCCATGGAGGTCTTTGCGCGACGAGAACATCACACGGTGGGGGGGGGGGGAGGAGGAGAGCACACCCGAAGCAATGTAAGTGCCCTTCCATGAAAACGCCTGAATTCGAATTCAGATTCGGATTCTACTCTCCCACCCGAAGCAATGTAAGTGCCCTTCCATGAAAACGCCTGAATTCCAATTCAGATTCGGATTCTACTCTCCCACCCGAAGCAATGCAAGTGCCCTTCCATGAAAACGCCTGAATTCCAATTCAGATTCGGATTCTACTCTCCCACCCGAAGCAATGCAAGTGCCCTTCCATGAAAACGCCTGAATTCGAATTCAGATTCAACCCACCCAGCCACCCGTCTGCCTTATCAACAAAGGGCAGCAAGGTCGGTGCTGGTCTCAAAAGGACACGCAACAGCCGCCAGCCGCCAGCGGCCAGCACTCTCGCCCCCACCGCCCCCTTCCCTTTGTTTTGGTGCCAGCGGCCGACCCCACCCCGCAGCACCTACCTGCGCCCAGCCCAGGCCTGCTTCTGACACCCCCCCCCCACGAGCCCGCCTCCGGAACTTCCGGAGCCACTTCCGGTGAAGAGGAAGAGCCCGCCCGGAGTGAAGTTTGTGATTGGGTACCCATGAGCCTCAGCAAGGGGACGTAGAGTTAGAATATTTTAAAAAATTAAAACTGTCTGTGGAATAGAGCGAAGGCGGCGAAAGGCGATAAGGGTTATTGTTGTTGTTCAGTCGTTCAGTCGTGTCCGACTCTTCGTGACCCCATGGACCGCAGCACGCCAGGCCTCCCTGCCCTGCGCTCTCTCCCGGAGCGTGCTCAAGTCCATATTCATTGCATCGGTGATGCTGTCTAACCATCTCATCCTCTGCCGTCCCCTTCTCCTTTTGCCTTCAATCTTTCCCAGCATCAGGGCCTTTTCCAGGGAGTGTTCTCTTCGCATTAGGAGGCCAAAATATTTGAGCTTCAGTGTCTGTCCTTCCAATGAGCGCTCAGGGTTGATTTCCTTTTGTTGTTCAGTCGTTCAGTCGTGTCCGACTCTTCGTGACCCCATGGACCACAGCACGCCAGGCCTCCCTGTCCTGCGCTCTCTCCCGGAGCGTGCTCAAGTCCATGTTCATCGCATCGGTGACGCTATCCAGCCATCTCATCCTCTGCCGTCCCCTTCTCCTTTTGCCTTCAGTCTTTCCCAGCATCAGGGTCTTTTCCAGGGAGTTTTCTCTTCGCATTAGGTGGCCAAAATATTGGAGCTTCAGCTTCAGTATCTGTCCTTCCAATGAGCGCTCAGGGTTGATTTCCTTTTGTTGTTCAGTCGTGTCCGACGCTACGTGACCCCATGGACCACAGCATGCCAGGCCTTCCTGTCCTGCGCTCTCTCCCGGAGCTGCTCAAGTCCATATTCATTGCATCCGTGATGCTATCTAGCCATCTCATCCTCTGCCGTCCCCTTCTCCTTTTGCCTTCAGTCTTTCCCAGCATCAGGGTCTTTTCCAGAGAGTTTTCTCTTCGCATTAGGTGGCCAAAATATTGGAGCTTCAGCTTCAGTATCTGTCCTTCCAATGAGCGCTCAGGGTTGATTTCCTTTAGGATGGACTGATGTGACCTCCTTGCATTAATTTGGGGAACTTGGGTGGGCCGCCTTCGGCCATGGCTTTCTCGTCCACATTTGAGCTTGCTGGGCCTTGGCATCTCTGTAGTGAAGTATTCTGTTCTGTGGGGAAACCCGTTCAGCTTTAGAGCTGAAGCGCCACGAAAGACTGCAGTAAGTGTGTGAGAGAGTCTATTTTATTCTATCTCTATGGTCACAGGTGCCATGAAAGGAGAGGGACCCTTCCGGATGTCAATGGAGCGTGCCTGGTTAGGCATAAAACAGCAACAGCAGTCCTGTGGCACCTTACAGACTAGCACATTTCGTGGGCTATTAGCCCACTTTATCAGATGCATGAAATGTGATCCAGAGTTTCAGGTATATATACAGTATACAGTATCCTATATATACAGTACATATTACTGTATATATAGGAAATTACGTGCAGAAAGTACCGACGGTGATAATCACATTAACAGGAGCCACTCGCTAAACAGCCGCTGCTGCTGCTAACATAAATATTCTGGCAGCCAGCGTTCTCCAGATGTTTTGGACTTGTCCCCATCCATTAGTCATGCTGGCTGATGCTGATGAACGTTGTAGTCCAAAGCATCTGGAAGACACCAGGGAGAGGGAAGGCTGAGGAGAGCCAATTAACGCATGCTAGGTGATTTTTTTAAAAAAAATAAAAATCTGTTATCTCGATTCAAGCCTCTGGCGGTATAATTGAACCTGCTGATGAATTCTGGCTCAGCAGTCTCTCTTGAGTGCGGGCGACGCACACAAAGAGAAGGCACCATAGAGATTTTGAGGGCAGAGCAGCTTCTTCATTTTGCATTTAGCTCCTGAACTCTCGGAAATAATACATATTTGTAACACTCTTTTCCCTCCACCTTGCTTAAGATGCTCCAGTTTCAGCACAACAAAATCCCACGACGATAGGGTGAGAGAGCTGGAGAGGGACGAGCCTGGCTGCCAAATCAAAAGCTGGAGGGGCGGGACTTGGAAGGTACAGCAGCAAGTCGGAGTGGCCTGGCAATATGCCAGTTATTGGAAGGGGCGAAACTTGAAAGTTCTTCCGTTGTGAGTCAGTTCAGGACGAGCACGCCTGCTTTTGTGGTTTGCAAGTGCTGGGTGGTGGGGAAAGTGGGCAATACTTGGGGCTAGTTGAAAGCATGAATACAAGATATATAATTTTGGCATACGAACACACACACACACACACAGTGTACTGGTGTGAAGGTTACACGTTACATTTGTAGTAAAGGCACTAGTGATAACTAGAAACATATCGGGAGGACCCTGCTGTCTTTTCTGCCGCTTTCAAACGATTCCACCATCGTGAATAACAGAAACGCATTGATCTAAAGTTAAACTCTTTAAAAGCTAAAAAAAAGTGCTATATAAAAATGCTATGTGTTGTTGATTCAACCCTAGTAGCTATTGTTTTGCACTTTTGCCACAAGTGAGTGCTTTTGGTGAGCAGTGAGGATATTTTGTAGACAGCCGTGAACTGAAGTGTAAATGGAATGTGTTGAGGAAGTGCCACTTGCTCAGGATGGGCTCAAGTGAACCCTAAGGCTCCCACACCGGCAAGTAAGGCCCATTGAACTCCTGAATTAACATGAATAGGGGTTGCACTGTTAGTCACTGATCCTCATATTTTCTACCTTGAAGGAACCCTCTTTTGTTAATATACCTGCCAAAGAAGCCCTCCATGCCTGCTGTGGAACCCCTGTGTGTTGCAGAGAATTCTGAGGCACTTTTTTAGGAGGCACACTGAAAACAATTCAAGGGTGCTTGGGAACATTGAATTCTCAATGTTGCTCTCCATAAATTAAGAGTGCAACCTAGAGTGCAATTGTCTTCACTCTCAATCTACATGACTTCTTACTTTCCAACATGCTGCCCCCACCCCCGACTTTATTTCATTTCTATACCGCCCAATAGCCGAAGCTCTCTCCCAATCTCGGTCCGGTCCTGCAAGATGTTGTTGTTGTTCAGTTGTTAAGTTGTGTCCGACTCTTCATGACCCCATGGACCATAGCACGCCAGGCCTTCCTGTCCTCCGCTCTCTCCCGAAGTGTGCTCAAGTCCATATTCATTGCATCGGTGATGCTATCTAGCCATCTCATCCTCTGCCATCCCCTTCTCCTTTTGCCTTCAGTCTTTCCCAGCATCAGGGTCTTTTCCAGAGACTTTTCTCTTCGCATTAGGTGGCCAAAATATTTCAGCTTCAGCTTCAGTATCTGTCCTTCCAATGAGCACTCAGGGTTGATTTCCTTTAGGATGGACTGATTGGACCTCCTTGCAGTCCAGGGGACTTGTAAGAGTCTTCTCCAGCACCACAGTTCGAAAGCATCCATTCTTCGGTGCTCAGCCTTCCGTATAATCCAGCTCTCACAGCCATACATTACTACTGGGAAAACCATAGCTTTGATTATACGAACCTTTGTTGGCAAGGTGATGTTTCTGCTTCTTACTATGCTGTCTAGGTGTGCCATAGCTTTCCTCCCAAGGAGCAAGCATCTTTTAATTTCATGGCTACAGTCACCGTCTGCGGTGATCTTGGAGCCCAAGAAAGTAAAATCTGTCACTGCTTCCATTTCTTCCCCTTCCATATGCCAGGAAGTGATGGGGCCAGATGCCATGATCTTCGTTTTTTTAATGTTGAGTTTCAAACCAGCTTTTGCACTCTCCACTTTCACCCTCAACAAGAAGCTCTTTAGATCCTCTTCGCTTTCTCCCATTAGGGTGGTATCGTCTGCGTATCTGAGGTTGTTGATAATTCTCCCGGCAATCTTAATTCCGACCTGTGATTCATCCAACCTGGCATTTCTCATGATGTACTCTGCATATTAATTAAATAAGCAGGGCGACAATATACAGCCTTGTCATACTCCTTTCCCAATTTTGAACCAATCGGTTGTTCCATGTCTGGTTCTTACTGTTGCTTCTTGACCCTTGTACAGGTTTCTCAGGAGACAGGTAAGGTGGTCTGGTACTCTCATCTCTTTAAGAATTTGCCAGTTTGTTGTGATCCACACAATCAAAGGCTTTAGCGTAGTCAATGAAGCAGAAATAGACACTTCTCTGGAATTCTCTTGCTTTCTCCATGACCCAGCGAAAGTTGGCGATTTGATCTCTAGTTCCTCTGCCTCTTCAGAACCCAGCTTGTACTTCCGGTAATTCTCGGTTCACATGCTGCTGAAGCCTAGCTTGTAGTATTTTGAGCATAACCTTGCTGGCATGTGAAATCAGTGCAATTGTGCGGTAGTTTGAACACTCTTTGGCATTGCCCTTCTTTGGAATTGGAATGTAAACTGACCTTTTCCATTCTTGTGGCCACTGTTGAGTGTTCCAAATTTGTTGGCATATTGAGTGCAGCACTTTAACAGCATCATCTTTTAGGATTTTAAATAGCTCAGCTGGAAGACTGTCATCTCCACTAGCTTTGTTGTTAGTAATGCTTCCTAAGGCCCACTTGACTTCACTCTCTAGGATGTTGGGCTCAAGTTCAGTGACCGCACCATCATGGCTATCAGGGACATTAAGATCTTCCCTGTATAGTTCTGTGTATTCTTTCCACCTCTTCTTAATCTCATGTGCTTCTGTTAGGTCCCTGCCTTCTTTGCCCTTTATCATACCCGTCTTTGCACAAAACTTTCCCTTGAGATCTCCAATTTTCTTGAAAAGATCTCTAGTCTTTCCCATTCTATTGTTTTCCTCGATTTCTTTGCATTGCTCATTGAACAAGGCCTTCTTGTCTGTCCTTGCTATTCTCTGGAACTCTGCATTCAGTTGGATATATCTTCCCCTTTCTCCCTTCCTTTTCGCTTCCCTTCTTTCCTCAGCTACTTGTAAAGCCCCATCAGACAGCCACTTTGCTTTCTTGCATTTCTTTTTCTTTGGGCAAAATATTATACTCTGGAAAAACAGAAGTCTAGAACTCTTACTTCTATAATTCATTTCCCCACTAACACAGAAAATGATAGGAACTGATAAAGCCAGATATGCCAAAGAATTTGGCAATCCCAGATCCTTTGGCAGATAATAAAATGTAGATGTGAAGATAACATGACTCACTGTTACATACAACACTTTTATTTTAAATGGGTCCCTGGAATCGCATGATGAACTGTTGTTTTATTTGTTTTTAACTGATTAGCTGATGTCTATATGTTTATAAGTTATTGTAAGCCTCTTTGGATCTACGTTAAATAAATGCTCCAATCCAGTTATCTCCAGCTATCCTGGAATCATACTTTCTGGGAGAGGAGACATAGTTCAGTAGTATGCTTTGCTCAAAGAAGGTCCAATGTTCAGTCTCTGCTTCCCACTCCTACCTCAGCTCTATGGATTTCAAGGAGCAGGGCTGGGGAAACCCTTATCTAACACTCTAGACAGCCCCCATCAGCCAGAACAGATAGACACATGGTCCATCTTGGCATAAGGCAGCTACATCTATTCAGTTCACAGACAAGTGCTTGGAGCACTGATATGTTGCCTACCTCCATCCTTGTTTCTGTAAAAGCATTAGAAGCCAGCCTCAGCTTGTCAGAGTATGAGAAGAGTATGAACTGCAGTAAATAAGTCTTTGTCCTCAACTACAATGAAATCCAAATATGTAACTACAGCCATCCCTTCCCTCAGCTCCCAGACCACCAAACGTCAGACTGTATGTCCCTTGGAACATATCTATTTTGCTTATGCTGTTAATCACTGTGTGCATTGATGGTATATCAATAATAATCTTATTTAGGGAGCAAGTCTATGGTCCCTAGGCAACGTCTGGGGGACATAAGATTGTTCAGTTTCCTGACTCTGAAGTCGGAAATGGGGCTCCAACCTCATAGCCAGCAAACTGCATTTCCCGCCCCCTCCCCCTCACAACCAGTGCAAAGAGAACCACAGTGGCAGCTGCTATGAGCTCGCGAACATGAGCTTGTAGGGAGTAAAATGGAGTGTGCCGGTTGGCGGGGAGGGGAGGAGACGAACTATCCGCAGTCTCCTTCCCTCCCCCTCTCTGAAGTCTCCGCTAGATGGGCAAAAATGCCCATCTAGTTGAAATGTAGAGCAGGAGGTGCAATGTGCCTCACACTCTGCATTGGATACTCGTAAGCCTCCAAACTTGGAGGCTTACGAGTACCCAAGGTGGATCCCATAGGATTGTGCCCTAAGTGGTTGATGGTAAGAATCAGAGTCCATGGTGATTGTAATTATTTTACCTGTGAAAGTATAATGAGAAATACCACAAATAAAACAAAACAAAACTGAAAACCTTTTTTAGCATATATAAAAGCAGACTAGACATTTCAAGGCCTTTGTCTAGGCCAAGATTCCCTTTGGAGGCCTTTTATACAGGAATTTTGATTTAAGACTTGAATAAGGAGGAGCCTCCACATCCCCTCGGTATTCGTGCCAATTGGCTCGATACATATGCTATTTATTGCCCACAGACAGTACACAAAGTCATTCCCAGTTGCTTTATTTAGAGGTTTTAGACCCAAGCAGAAAAGGGAAGAAACATCCACTACTGTATAAAAAAAACACACACACAAAACCTAGGGTAACATAAAAAAGACAAAGTAATGACAATCAACATCTGCACTACAGGAAGCAAAGAGCATCAGCTCCAGATCCTGCTGCAGCCTGAGGAACTTACATGATGTCAGGGGGTGGGGGGGTGGGGGGGGAAGAGAGAGAGAAAAAAGAGAATGAATGTAGCAAGGTCAGTTATAAGTCTCAGACAACCAAGAGCTGAGGGCGTTTTTCTTCCTTTTTAATTCAGGTCCTCATTCTAACGTTGTCAATATTGCTGCTGAATTTCTTGGCAGTGGGGTAAGTTCAGCCCATGTGACGTTTCAGAAATGCTAAATAAGAGGTTAAAAACTATTAGTAGCAGAGCAAAAGTTTCATGTATCTTACATGCTATTCAGGGAATGAAACTAAGCATAGCGGCAACACTAAAAATGTAAAGATTTTCTATAAACAAATGTCCTTTTTAAAAGTCCTCAAAAATTTACACATTTTCCTCCATCCCCCATAAGTAAACAAGACCAGATATTCTGGTGGTTTAGGAAGCACCATTAATCTATGTGTTAAAAGTTTCCCCAAGTTATGACTATGGGTTAGGATAAATATGCCCAGCCAAGTTGGTTTTGCTTACCCTCATTCATGCAAATGGGAAGCCATTGGCCGTTCATCAGCAGAAGTGAGAACCACATACCTGGATACATTGCACTTGTTCGTGAGAGATAGGGCAATTTTCCACTGCTCAGACACGCACAGAAATGGGTCTGAGGGAGGCCATTGTGCCACCTGCCTAGGCAACCTGCATTTTCCCTCAATGACTACTCCGTAAGCTACATTATGTTCAGCACATCTTTACATCTGGCCAAGGCTTCAGAGTTCTACCCACTGGCTGCATTTGAATGTCATGCTAAACCATAGGTTAGCATGCTGTGAACAAGCTGCAACAAGCCTTATGCTCATGCGCTCCTCCCCACTTTCTTCCTATGGCACGGCTGCGAGTTGTTCAGAACCATTTGCTTCTGCTTTAATATGGTTTAGCGTTCAGATGTTGAAGCAGATTCAGTTAATGCAGGCAGCCCCTGAAGGAGACTTGTTCTCCAAAACATTGGGCAGGCAAAACAAACAATAAATAGACACTGTTGTGACTTCGTCACTTGTTTTCTTTTTGCATTTTTGTTATTAACATTAACCAGTTTGTTGATTCAAACAAAACAACAAACCACAGTTAAGCAATGGTGGAAGCAAAAGCTTCCAAACTCCTCTTTATGACTACTTCTCTAGAGGGAATGCATGAGCCTGAGGCTTGCTGTGGCTCATTCATGTCGCACTCAACTATGATTTAGCATGACATCTGAACACAGCCACAGTCTTTCTCATCTGCAAACTGAAGAATCTTATTGGGAATGGAACTTTGGCCTGGCCTATTCCCCAAAAAGTTGCATCTGAAGCCATCCAGTTTGAGCAGTCGAAGCTACTGTGAGGGGTGGTATTAAGGATCTTCTAGACCAAGAGAAAAGGGAACCCGTGACCCGTGATCATAAGGTCAGATTGCCTACATTTTAGAACTCTCCACACTATCAGCTCCTCATGTAGGCATTTGCTCTGGAGTGATGGGGCAACGGCAGACCCTACCATACAGCGCAAGTAGCAAAGTCAAGTGTTTTGGGATGGCATTCTACTATTCCCACATCCTTGCTGCTGTGCTCTCTCCTTTTACCAGCCTTCAGTGTGGAGAGACATAACATGCCTGTTTTTGAAGAAGGAAAAGTGAAAACTAGATTATATAGAAATAACCGGAGGTTTTTAAACAAACCGGAGGTTTTTAAAAGGGTAGCAAAGAGAAGATACTTACATTTCTCTCGCGCCATACTGGCCTATTGGGGATTTCTGTGACATTCAGGGATGCGCTTGTTGCTGATGGGGACTTCCTGTTGTTGAGGATGTGCACGACAGTGCCAAGAGCCTCTGATAAGTCTTGTAAAGAGGTACCACTCAGCCCATACAGTGTGGAAGCTGTACAAATTATCAAAGAGAAAAGAAAAAGTGATAGATGCATTTATGGGGCTGTCAGCAGACACAGTGATTGCCAGAAAGAGTTGCTAACAATTCTTGCTAAGTTCTGGAATCTTCCTTCCTGCCATCTTTCTTTAGTCAATAATCTCTCTCTCTCTGATCCTAATAATATACTACCCCATCTCTCTTTACAGTGCTGCACTGACTTTGTGGATCAACTTTTCAAATCCTAGAGCCTTAAGTATAAAACTGTGTATCCTAAACTACAGTCAGGGCCAGAAATATTGGAACAAGGATAACTGTTTTGGCACTTGGCCTCTGTACACCACCACATTGAAGTTGAAAGGAAACACACCCAGATAGGAGCAAAGTCAGGACTTTCAGCTGTAATTCAAGGGGTTTGACGAAAGTGGGGCACTAACCATTCAGGAAGGCCAGCCAGTGGCATGCACACACACCCATCGTTGGTGGCTCATAAGTAATGGAACAATCCAACATCATTTCAAACTTAAGGATCGCCTTTAATACCTGAATGAAAATCCTTTGCAGTCAATGACTGCCTGAAGTCTGGAACCCATGGACATGACCAAATGCTGAGTCTCCTCCCTCGAGATGCTTTGCCAGGCCTTTACTGCAGCTGCCTTCAGCTGCTGCTTGTTTGTGGGTCTTTCTGCCTTCAGTCTTGTCTTCAGTAAGTGAAAAGCATGCTCTATTGGGTTGAGATCAGGTGACGGACTTGGCCATTGAAGAACATCCCACTTCTTTGCCCTGAGAAACTCTTGGGTAGCTTTTGCTGTATGTTTTGGGTCATTATCCATCTGCAGTATGAAGCAGTGTCCTATCAGTTTGGCAGCATTCGGCTGACTCTGAGCAGAAAGTATAGCCCTCTACACTTCAGAATTCATCCTGCTGCTTTTATCAGCACTCAGGCCATCAATAAACACCAGTGACCCGGTTCCATTGGCAGCCATACATTCCCATGCCATAACACTGCCTCCACCATGTTTGACAGATGATGTGGTATGCTTTGGATCATGAGCTGTTCCTTTCCTTCTCCATACTTTTCTCTTCCCATCATTCTGGTACAAGGTAATCTTGGTTTCATCAGTCCAAAGAATCTTATTCCAGAACTGGGCCGGCTTTTTTAGGTGTTTGCTGGCAAAGGCTAATCTGGCCTTTCGGTTCTTGAGCGTTACCAGTGGTTTGCACCTTGTTGTGAAGCCTCTGTATTTACCTTCATAAAGCCGTCTCTTGACTGCAGATGTTGACAATGACATGCCTACCTCCTCAAGAGCATTCCTGACCTGGCTAGATGTTGTGAAAGGGTTCCTCTTCACCATGGGCAGTATTCTGCGGTCATCCACTTTAGTTGTCTTCCGTGGTCTTCCAGGACTTTTGCTGTTGCTGAGCTTGACAGTTACGTCCTTCTTTTTCAGGATGTTCCAAACTGTTGTGTTGGCCACTCCCAATGTTTTTGCTATCTCTCTGATGGGTTTATGTTGTTTCCTCAGCCTAACAATGGCCTCCTTCACTCGCATGGACACCTCTTTGGACCTCATGTTGGGGGTTCCAGTGAACAGCTACCAAATGCAAATATAACACTCAGAACCACCTCCAGGCCTTTTATCTGCTTGATTGGTCATGGGGTACCAGGAAACAGGCCACACCTGGCCATGCAGCTGCTTGTCAGCCATTCATTCCATTACTTATGAGCCACCAATGATGGGTGTGTGTGTATGCCACTGGCTGGCCTTTCTGAATGGTTAGTGCCCCACTTTTGTCAAACCCCTTGAATTACAGATGAAAGTCCTGACTTCGCTCCCATCTGGGTGTGTTTCCTTTCAACTTCAATGTGGTGGTGTACAGAGGCCAACTGCCAAAACATATCCTTGTTCCAATATTTCTGGCCGTGACTGTATATATTTCTCATCCTTCTAGCTTTCTCTGTTCTGGTGTCTGCTATTGTTCACACCTCCCCTTGTATCTTCTACCATGCTGCTCTCTACATCTGTAATAGTCTGCATCTGTTACCCACTATCTGCCTTCCTTCCTTCAGATCCCTGCTCAAAACCCACAGTATTTGTAAAGCCTTTTCTAGGCCACTGAAGTATGATCTCATCAGTACTTCCTGTCACCAATGGATACTCCCCAATCCCATCCTCACTATTTCTTCATAAAATTATTTACTTGTGTTTAGAGTACAAGCTGGGCTATTTTTATTTATATTATATAAAACATATATTTATATTAAATTTACATTCTGCTTTTCTAGGCAAAATGTCCAGTCAAGGCCAGTTATGCAGACTGCCACCATCAGTATTGTCCCCCTTTGTGCCATAACAGCTGAAAGCACCTGATATGCCACTCAGCATCACTATGCTGGGCATCATGACAAGAGAGGGCAGTGGGAATTACTATAGGGGATGCTGGTTTCAGTGGCATCCCCCTGGGTGTACATAATGTATATAGCCCAGCAATTATTCTTCTGGGCAGCGACTACAGGACTTCAGTTCTGTAATATAACCAGTGCACCTGTGTCCAATGCTAAGCAAAAGTAAAATAGGAGTAATGACAGGCATTAACAATTCAAACAAGGTGTATCATCCATCATATGAGCACACAGTCGCTATACAGGTGCTTGCAAACAAGGCAGATAGGGACCAAAAGGTTCTCACGGTGAAGTAGACAGTCCCCCCTCATGGCCAGAGATTTACCTTGGGTGAGTCTGAGCTCCTCACGTACAGTGTCCAGTTCAGCCTTCAACACAGTGCAGCTGGCACAGGGTGGTAGCATCCTGGAACCAGATGGCCCATTGTGAGTTGTGTCACCACTGCCATTTCCACTCCAGGGAGAATCCAGTAAAATGTCAATGCTGTCACTGAGTGATGGACCATCTACCTCAGGGGACATGTGACCATCATTCCCAAGTTGGGGGCTGGACACAGTGACATCCTTGTCAAAAACCAACCGAGATGGCCCAAGGCCAGCTGATGCCTTCTGCTCACACAATGCACTGGAAGAAAGTACCCCATTCAGAGATTCTGAAACTGTGCCACTGCCCTCTATCTTGGCTTCCCCCTCAACCTGGTTCTCCTCAGCCACAACAACATTATACCCTGGAATAGATCTTCCCCGCCCTTTTGTTTTCCCAGCTTGCTTTCCTGGCAGAGGGGTTGGTATTTGCTTTGCCTTCTCCCCAGCCTCAGTCATCTCTTGCTCCTCTAAGCTATTATCCATCTTCCTTTGCTTTGTTGCTGCTTCTCCATGTTCTCCATCTTGTTTGGGCACAATCCGTTCCCTCGGACCTGACTTTGGTCTCTTCCTCAGCCGAAGGTGCACTTCTGTACCTGAAGATGGAGAATAAGTTTATCTTGAGAGACCTGCCAAGATAGAAAAATAACAGATGGGCTTGTGGTTAAGGCCCTAGGCTGGGAATCAGTAGTGGGGAATGTAGGTTCCAGGCCCACAGATGCAGCAGGGCTCCACTCAACCCTGGAGGATCATGTTTCCTTACTTAACAGGTTTCTGAAGAACCAAATCCTCAGGGAGGGCCTTGATACAGCATGAATAATTAGGAATAATTAGGAATGTGAAAAATGCTTGGCAGTCTTCCTTCATCCTCACAAAAGCCTTGAGGCATGCAGAAGTATTCCCATAATATGGGAACAGAGGCTGAGGGAAGGTGATTTGTTCAAGGCCCACCCAATAAGGAGCACTCAATTTCCTAAACAGAGCTCAATCTCTCTGTAAGCACATACGTACATTTTAGTCATTTGAAGTGTGGGGTGAGTGCCTTTTTCTGTCTCAAGTACTCCAAAAAGCAAACTTCTGCTACACTTCAAACATCTCTTTGCCTAACATTTCCCTAAGGATGACTTGGTAGATAGGTTTTTATTAAGAATGTAAGGAGAGCTATGCTGTCTAAGACCAAGGATCCATCTAGTCCAGCATTCTGTTCACACAGTGGAGAACCAGCCACTTGTGGGAAGTGCACAAGTAGGACATAAATACAATAGCACCATCCTGCTCACATTCCCCAGCAACTGTGTACAGAGGCATGCCACTTCTGATACTGAGGTATCCAGTATATCATGACTAATAGCCATTAATAGCCTTATCCTCCATGAATTTATCTAATCCCCTTTTAAAGCCGTCAATAGTAAGGACCTGACTAACTGCTCCTTTTAGGGTCAGGCAGGGTCCCTTCTCCCAAACAACAAATTGGCTAGTGACCCTGAGGATATTTTGCCTCTGTCTCAAGGGGGAGCTATTTTGTTTACTGGCTCCTCTCTACAGAATGCCTGATCTCCAATTGAGATCTGGATTGTATGGATGGTCTTGTTTAGCACTAAGGGCCTGGGCTAACTGGCCTTTTGATCCCATCCAACTCTGCCATTTATACAAGAATTACCATTACCACCTTTACAACTGAGATGCTGAATCAGATTAAGTGAATTTTGATCTAGCCTACACAAGTTCCAATCATCCCAATGTGAAGAAGGCAATTTGGGCAGGTCTGAGATTCTAAATAAAACCACTTCTCTTACTAAACAAAAATAATTTGTCAAACCATCCATATCTAAGTTCAGAATCTACCAGACTTGTTTACTCCTGAGAAGGCAGTATGGGGTAGTATCTTGCAGCATGAAGTGTACAAAGGAAAAACTAGTTATATACTATAATTCAATTTAGAGACTTTATGGTATGCAGACAAAAACAGGGCAGGGAAGAGAAGTAAGTAGAAATTCACTAGAATGATAGCCTTAGCTTTCCAAATTAAGACTACAGCAAATAATCCCACGAACCTAGAAGGATCAGGGAAGCAGTCTATGCTATGATATCAAAGCCTTAAACAATCTGATAAGCAAATCCTTACCAAGTAAGCCAGCCCTCCTAGGGTTCTCTTGACTGTCTTTGATGCAAGGCTGTCTCCGATCCCCAATCAATTCTTCTTGAGGGGAATCTGCAACCATGTCATCAGATGTTACCCGTGTCTGGAACAATAAGAATGCCACACCTGCTTTCACCACCTGTTGCTCAAGTTAACAGGCCCTTCAGTTCCACCAAGGATGCAGGAGTTGTCCCCCGTTATTTGTGACCATGGGTGAATACAGCAGATTTGAACTTGCTGTCTGTTGCCAGGGCTCTGAAGTTTTGAACCCTGCTGAGGAAACCACTTCATTCCAAATGTGCTTGAAAGACTGAATCCTATTGTATATCCTTCTGAATCCTTTTAACAAGATTGAGTGTATTCTACTCACATGAATGTGTTTGCTCAGAATTTGATGTTTTGTACTCGTAAGAACTTCAGGTTTTGCTTTTGTTTTGTTTTTAAAAAAGCAAGTTCAAGTAATCAGATCTGTTTAGAAAAAGCTTGGATGGCTGTGCAATGTTTACCAAAGCCAAGAGACCAAAGGCAGTTGCAGGCAAGGCTTCCATGAATCAGAAGGCAGGCTTCTGTGCCCTGCAGAGTTGCCTTTGCCCCCCTTGGCCCAGAGTCTCTGTCCCCTCCTTCTTTAAACTGAGGGCTAGAATCTTTCACTGAAAATAAATGAGATTCCTAAGATTCCATCTAGACTCACTTGGCCAAGCATAAAGATGTGTGAGGTTTTATATACCCCCCTCTCCCAGCTACAAGCAAAAATCAGAAGTAACTCTCAACATGATCTTACCTGGTCCCGTTGCCTCTTGGACTCAAAATGGAGCTGGAATCTCTCTGCTAGGGCCACAGCCTCCTTGCCATTTTCTGGCTGACATTCACGTACCAAGGTCTGGATCTCCTCAGGAAGGATACTCAAAAACTGCTCAACAACCAGCAGCTCCATCATCTGCTCTTTGGTACGGACCTCTGGCCTCAGCCATTGATGGGAAAGGTGCCACAGGCACCTGTAAACCTCCTGGGGTCCCTGGGCTTCTTGGTAGCGGAACTGCCTGAAAGACTGACGCTGCACCTCTAAGTCTATGTCTGTCTCCAGTGCTTTAGCACAATGGCTGCTATGGAGTTGCTGGGCCTTGCTATGAAGTTGGCCTTTAGCTTGCTGTCCAGAACTCTGGTAGGAATCACACAATGGATTCAAAATAGAGAGCTGTGCCTCTGGATGCTCACCCTTTCTGGTTGCTCCCACATGCCCAGCAACAGGAGGCAGCCTTGGGCCTGTCAGCACCTCTTGACATTGGTCTCCAGGAGACTGCTGAGATAGCAGCCATCTCAATATTTCTTCAGCAGTCCAATACTGCACTTCAGGGGGCACCTTCACTGCTCCTCCAAGTGCTTCCTTCACTGCGAGTCTGGTTAGGCCCTTCCCTGATACTTCAGCTTGCATTATCTGCTCTAGCAAAGCCTGTAGCTGTGAGCCAGAGCCTGCAGCTGTACCTGCTCCATTCTTTGTGGACACCTGCAAGGTCTGCAGAGCATTGGTACACGCAGTGGAGGTAGGACTGGCAGGTGGTCGCTGAGTCAGCACCTGGACAAGCTCAGTTTGTTTCTGAAACAGCTTCTCAAAGAGCTGGGCCTGGAACTCCCTATCCTCACGGCGCATCTCCTTGTCATGTTGGATAAACTCTGCTAAACTCTGTTTCTCTTCTGCTTGATTGGCAACCTGTCTCTGCATTCGTTGCAGCTCCAGCTGATGTGAACGGTTACACTTCTGGCCAGTGCCCCTTTGATAGCCTGACTGCCCATCCCCCTGAGCTTTTTGCTTACGGGTTCGAAGGTGGGGACGTTGGTCAAGCATAGAGATGAGATGTCTTGGTGCAGGTTGGGTCTCCATCACTATAGGTGAGGCCACATCTATAACGAAAGCAACAAAACACAGTGAATATCTAGAGAAATGCAACAGTGTGTATATACGCAATATATTTTCAAGTAGGGCAAACCTCAGTTACAAAGGAGAATTATCCAGTGCATAGAAGGACAAGTACTGCTGAAAAAGAACCAACATGGCTTCCACAAAAGGATGTCCTGTCTTGCTTATCCTTTTCATGTTCTTTGAGAGTGTCAATAAACATGTGTACAGGGACGATCCAGTAGACACTGTTTACTCGGACTTTCAAAAGGCTTTTGACAAAGTCCTTCACCAAAAACTCCTAAGCAAACTTGGCATTCATAGGATAAGAGGAGAGGTCCTCTTATGAATCAGTAACTAGTTAAAGACCAGAAAGCAGAGAATAGGAATAAATAGTCAACTCTAGCCATTGAAGGATGTAAACAGTAGAGTCCCACAAGGATCTTTATTGGGCCCAGGACTTTTAAACTTGTTAATAAAGGATCTGGAATTAAGACTGAGTAGCGAAGTGGCCACATTTGCTGATGACACCGAATTATTTGGGGTGGTTAAAACAAAAAGGGATTGTGAAGAGCTCCAAAACTGAGGGAATCTCTCCAAACTGGAAGAATGGGATTTAAAATGGCAAATGCAATTCAATGTAAGCAACTGCAAAGTGAGACATATTGGAGCAAAAAATCCCAACTTCATATATATGCTGTTGGGACCTGAGCTGGTAGTGACTGAGCAAGGAAGAAATCTTGGGGTTGTGGTTGGTAGATTGATGAAAATGTCGACCCAGTGCTGTGAAAAAGGCAAATTCAATTTTGGGCATAATTAGAAAAGGAATTAAAAATTTAAAACCTGCCAATATCATACTGCCCTTATACAAATCTATGGTACGATCACACTTGGAATACTGTGTACAGTTCTGGTCACAGCACCTCAAAAAGGATACAGTTGGTTTAGAAAAGGTGCAGAAAAGGGCAACCAAAATGATCAAGGGGCTGCAGCAACTCCTCTATGAAGAAAGATTATGTTTGGGACATTTAGCTTAGAGAAAACGCGAGTATAGGAAGACATAACAAGGGTGTAAAAAATTATGCATCATGTGGGGAAAGTGGAGAGGGAGAGCCTTTATTTAGGGCAGTTAAAACAATAATAATCATAATCTCCTAATAATAGAACCTGAGGTCATGAAGCTGAAAGGTGGGAGATTCAAGACAGAAAAAAGGAAATACTTTTTCACACAGCACATAGTTAAACGATGGAATTCACTACCACAAGTGATAGCTGCCAATTTGGATGGCTTTTAAAAGGGATTAAGACAAATTCATGGAGGATAAGGCTACTAATGGCTACTAGTCATGATGGCTATATATTATGTCCAGTATCAGAGGCAGTATGCCTCTGTACAACAGTTGCTGGGGAACATGAGTGAGAGGTTGCTATTGCACTCACATCCTACTTGTGGGCTTCACATAGGCATCCCATTGGCCACTGTGTGAACAGAATGTTGGACTACATAGGCCTTTTGTCTGATCCAGCATGGCTCTTCTTATGTTCTTATGACTGAGAGCCAAATCAAACTTTAGAAAAAACAAGTGATACAATCCCCACAGGATAAAATTACTTCAGAATGCAGTGACAAAACATGTGTTTGTGCTCAACTATAACTAGGATTCCTTGCATGTGGAAAGCTAGCACCTCAGAAAACAGTTATGAGCATTTTGATCTGGGAGTGCATTCAAACATGCAATGTCTCTGACCTGCATGCTAAAGAGCTACTGTTCCATGAGGGCCCACCATGTTCTTTTTTTTCTTCCTGAACGTCTGAAATAGCTTTTGGAAGCCTGAGATCAAAAGAATTTGCCTGTTGTGGGTATCCATTTGTAGGGCCAGAGGCAGAAAGTTTAACTCCTTATACAGAAAATAAGCCCAAAAATGCAGTGCAGAATGTGGCTGGCCAAGTACTAGTGGGCGCTTTGCGGTCAATTTATATGACACTTATATTGCACCAGCTACACTGGTTGCAGGTGTCTCTTATTTCAATTCAAAGTGCTTCATTTTAACCTATGCAGCCTACCAGGCATGGGCAACTTTTGGCCTACAACTTCTATCAGCCCTAGCCAGCACAGCCAGTGATGAGGGATCATGGGAACTGTAGGCCAAAACATCTGGAAGGCCACAAATTGCCCAACCCTACATAAATGGTTTGGGTCCAAGTTACTTCAAGGACCACCTTCCCTTATATTAGTCTGCCTGTACTCTAAGATCCGTAAAGAAGGCCCTTTCTTGCCTACCTTTAAGGAAAGTTAGGGTGGTGGTATGAGAGGGCTTTTTCTGCGGTGGGCCCACTCCTTTGGAATTCATTGCCATCTGGGGTCAGTCAGACCCCATAATTACAGGCTTTTCAAAAAGCCCCGAATACCCATTTGTTTTCTTTGACTTTTTCTTGAGTTGTGTTTTATTGGACTGTTGATGGTTTTCAGCTGCAAATGTGTATTAAGTCTTATTGTATTCTGGGCTGGATGGTTATTTTATTATAATCACTGGCTTTTTACTTTTTGAGGTTTATTGCTGTATTCAATTTTATTATGTAAACTAGGTGTGGGTAGAGGGTACCTTGAGATTAACTGATTGATCTCTAGATGATTTGTAGTGTATCAGCCAGTTTTGTTTTGTTTTTTAAATCCCAATTGTTTAACAATAGAAACAAAAAACAGGTTGTTTTGGGAGACACTTAAATTAAGATACTGAATCCAAAAAAGCTTATGGTGGGCAAGTGAGGGGAGAACCAGGGATGGAGTTTTACATGAAAGGGCTGTGAGTTCAGTTCTGGTGCTAAATATAATTTCCTAAGCTGAGCATGTGCTGAGAGGCACTCCTGTTCCCCAATTCTACTCCCTGCCCCATGCCACCGTTTTGCACCTGGCATTGTTTGGATCTTGGGGTTTTGGTAAAAAACAAAGCAGATCTGAAATCCACCCCCACGCCCCTGCATAAGCCACCTTGAGAGGAATTTTACCCTTAAAGGTTGACTATTTAAAATAAATAAATAAATAAATAGCATGTTGTCTATACAGGAGGATCCCACAGCCCAAAGCAATGAAGGTCTTAGGTCAAGTGAGAATCAAGATGTGGAGAGAGATGTGCCTACTCGCTGTCCCTAGTTGGTATTATAGATGCCTTTGCACAGAGGACATTCGTCCAGGACAGGTGTCCAATCTGTGCAAGACTGAGGTTTATGTTTGGGTTGTTTGACTGAGGCAACAAAGAAGGATTTTGTGATAGGCATAAAGATTGTGATAAACAGGGACAAAGACAGCAGATCTTGTGAGACATCCAGACAGTTTCCTCAGGAGAGCTGGAGAAGAGCCAGTGCTTGAGATATATTTGGGGTACCAAGGACATAAGGAAGTGCAGGTCAAAGGCATTGGAGGCTAAAGGCCCAATAAAATACTGAAATTAAGCAAATACTTCAAAATCAAAAGAACAGGCACAGTATATTCTACAAAGGATGCCAGCCCCACCTGAGGTATCCTCCAGCAGAAGCTCTGTTGACACAAACCCAGGCAAAATGAACAAGGGCGCTTACCCAGCTCAGGTGATATTTCGTCTTCCGATTCCTCTTCCTTCACCTGAACTGGGATGACTTGGATCTCTCCAAAGGCATCCTGGGACTCTGCCTGGGCGTAGCTGAATTCATCAGTCCCTTGGCTTTCAGAGGCGGCAGTCTGTGACAACCAGTGCCCAGAGGCCTGGGACCCCCAACGCTCAGAGATGCCAGACTGGGTCCCCCAGGGCTCAGAGATCGAGAGGGCTTCCTGTCTGTCTGCAGTGACACTGGGCCCCTCACCAACCTCCGAGGGAAAGCCTGGCCTGCAGTTTATATACTGTGTCATTATCTGGTCAATCTCGTCATAGAATGGACACTTGATAGGTGGCCGTCCCACCGAGTTATTTTCTTTAGCTTTGCGGTAAGCTACTTTCAAGCCTTTCATTTTCTCCCGACACTGGTCCCCGGTTCGGTAAATGCCCATTTCTGCAAGGCGCTGAGAAATGCCATCATAGACTGCACGGTTCCTCCCGTGGGAGCTAAGATCATGAGTGACTGCTGCCTCGGTCCACAGGGCAAGGAGCACCTTTATGTGCTCTGCTGGCCAGCTGGCTGCCCGCTCTTGTGGTCTATCACGCCTCATTGTTATCAAGGAAAACCAAAGTGTTTTGTTGACAGACGTTTATGCACCCAAGGTCAGGCCTACAAGAGTCCAAGCACCAGCAACTCAGATACAAGGGAAGGAAATTTAAAAGCGATGAGTTTCAGGGTTCCCAGTCTCCATGTAGGGAATGCTTCATAGGTGATGCTTGACCCACCTCCATATGCCATTCATACAGAGGGTGTAGATTACGCGGCCTCCAAATCCAGGAAACTGAACTCAGAGCAGCCACAATAGCTACATCTTTCCATTCATACCAGATGTAGAGGACTCAATACAGGGCAGGTCACCAGCTCACAAGAAAATGCAATCAAAGTAGTGCTTCTCCTGTGGGAAGGAAGCTCAGTTTACAAAAACCAGTGTTTAATCCAGTAAACCAGCCTTTGGCTTTGTATATACACCCAGTTTCAGAAAAGTCGGATCACATATGCTCACATTAAATGTCAACTAACTTGCATGATCTCCCTCATTAAAATGGGAAAAGATATGGATGTCTCTAATCAGTGCTAGAAAAATCTTGGATGCCCAGGTGCCTAAAAATATGATGCTGATGGTAGGAATAGTGGCTAAATGCTTGGATCCCATCCTGCTTCCAAGTAGTACAGGGCAGCTTACATGGGAATGTCCCCCTTTTAGCCTTGCTAACCCTGTGACACAGGTTATGCTGAGAGTGTGTGACTGGCCCAGTCAGCTTCAGAGATCGGAACTCTGTCTCTGTTCACTGCACCAGAAGTCTTCATCCCTTTTAGCCCCAAAGACCCACCTTTACTCCCAACTTGCAATACAAGATTCACTATAAAAAAACAAAATTTTACCCTGTATGTCCATTTCTCTAAGCTGCAAAAAAGGCTAATGTGAGTTTAGGCTGCATTAACAGAATCATAGTTTCTCATTCACAAGAATTCCACTTTATTCCAGATTAGTCAGACCTTATCTGTACTACTGTGTTCAGTACTTGGTGCTGCACTTTTAAGAAAGATGTAGACAAACTGAAATGGGTTCAGAGGGTGGCAACAAAGATGGTCAGAAGTATGGAAAACAAGTCCTATGAGGAAAGGTTGAAGGAACTGGGTATGTTTAGCATGCAGACAAGAGAATCGAGGGAGTACATGATAGCATTCTTCAAATGCCTGAAAGACATTTGAAGACATAGAAGAGGGCAAAGATCTATCTCTCTGCTGCCCCAGAGGGCAAGACTATATCTAATGGGCTTAAGTTACAGGAGGGTAGATTTCAACTGAACATTAGGAGAAAGTTCTTAATGGGAAGATCAGTTCAACAATGGGACCAATTATTTGGCAAGGGGGCTGGCTCTCCATTGCTGGTGTCTTCAAGCAGAGGCTGGACAGCCACCTGTTGAGGATGCTCTACCTCTGGATTTATCAAGAAGGGGATTGAACTAGATGACCTACTAGGCCCCCCTCCAACTCTGATTCTATATCCAGATATAAAGGGAAGAGAGCAAGGCTACTGTACCTTTAATAGCAGCGTAGAAAAACGAATTTTTGCAAATGCTGCTTTTCTCACCCCATTGTACCAAGCTGCTGCTACCACAATTCCTTATAAACAATGCAAGGCAAAAGAGCTTTGTCCCCTTTGCATCTGGTCTCTCCCTGTATTTCTGTTTCTCTCTTTTTTTAAAGGAGGGGGTAGAAATTCTAAACAAAAATGGTGGTGATGCCATTGGTGCAATCCGCTTGGGAATAGGGTGTAATCCACTGGTGGTTTCAGACCTTCCAGTTGAAAACCCATACACCTGTACTACACTGGCTCACAAATACCCACCTGAAAGGTGCAGAGTCCAAGTCGCCCTCAACATGGCAAACTATGGGATTTGAACATAAGCCACAGTGATCCATCTAAGCAAAAGCCCCATGCTTAATTTGCTGAGACACATAGCCCTGTATTAGTTGAAACTGTTATTCTAAGGATGCAAAGGTAGTGGGGTTTTCCTCCAAGTAGGCCTATAGCCCATTTCTATCCATGCTCAATTAAAGAGGTGGGGACTTTAACGATTTGCATTGTTTTCATGGTATACTATATACATGGTGTGTTTCCTGTAAAATGCATCTTGAGATGCAAAGTAGATGACAGCAGCACACAAAATTTTGCATTTGGTTAGAAAAAACAGCCCTGTGCCTCATAGTAAATGTAGACAAGCCCATCAGGTAATTGGTGTATCCAAACAAGGCACCATCCTGGCAACTGATTTATTTGGGGCAATCTGAATGTGACTGAAAACTAAAGCTGCTTCCATACCAGGAGTTCACCTGTTTTACTTCACTGCCCCAGATTCTAGGACAAGGCAACAGTAGTGAAGTGGGTTGGGCCCAGCTGAGCAGGTTGAAAGACACTGTAAACTGCATTTTGTTGAGGAGGAGGACCAGTTAGCCCTAGTGATGACAGTACTCTTGTCCAAGAATATTAGCATGTATTCACACCAGCAGATTGACCTGGCATGGAATCTGTGGCAAGAAAAGCAGCTCTGTGTCCTTCCTCCCACTTCAGAACAAGCCTTCCTTCCTTCTGATGCTCCTTCACCACTTCTTGCTTTCCCAACTTGATAAATAGATGATATTCTAATTTATACATTGCAAATGTTTTGTTACCTCTAGCTAGCTGAAGTCATCAAAATGTGCATTAGGATGTAACCCTACGCAGTATTAAAAACTCCTTCACTATTATGGCTAACCAGCTGCTCTTGATGCTTCGAAGAAACTAATTATTAATTTATAGAGCCACATTAGTGTACTTGGCACTTTAGATTTCAACAAGGAGAAAAACAGGTCCCTGCCCCCAAGGAGTTTACAATCTATATTTGATAATGGGGAAAACAGAGGGAGAGAAAGACAAGGATATTAACAGATGAGTGTGAACAAATGCAGCTACAAGTTCTTAAGCTTACAGTTAGAGGTAAGGATTAAGAGGATAAGGCAAAGGTCACACTGAAAGGGAGGAATTTGAAGGAAAGGACATTGTTCCAGGAAGAGATGGAAACAAGGGATAAAAAGCATGGCCATTTCAGGGAGCAAAAGGGTTTAGGGTAGCTGAGGGTGGCAAAGATGGAAAAGTGGAGGTCATAGGCAGAGATATAATGAGAACTAAGGGCAGATAAATTCTTCTAGTAGTAATTTCATCTATACAGGTTGCAATCCTATACCCGCTTATTCAAGAGTAAGCCCCACTGAACTCAATGGGACACTCCTGAGTAGATATGTACAGGACTGTACATATCTACTTTAATTATCCAGAAGTCTTATGGCAACAACTGCCACTTAGAATTTTGAGCAAAAATATCCCAAATTCACTCCAATTATGTGACGGCAACAAATTATGCACATTTTAAAGATTAAAATATTGGGGTGGAGAGGGGAAGGCTGGGAAAATATGTGAGTGGTAGGGAGAATAAACCTGAAAACACATGAGAGAAAATATGGCCAATCCTTCATTTACATAATGGCTCAGCTCAGACATAATGCTAAACCAGCCTTTCCCAGGCTGGTACCCCCCAGATGTGTTATACTACAAACCCCATCATCCCCAGCCATGAGAATTGTAGTCCAGCACATTTGGGGAAGACTGCACTAAACCACAGTTGAGCTTTACCCCCTCCCCTCTTCTCCTCTACCATGCACCAGAGAAGATTCAAAGCATCCACTTCCAGGTTTAAACTCATGGCAGCTTGTACTCATGTGCAAACTGGGAGCTGCAGCTAATTTAAACTATGGGTTACTGCAGCAAGCCAGGATCAGAAACCACTTTGTTCATTCCAATAAACAATAGCTTAATCTAATGAGAGTTTGTCCTTGTCTAATGTCCAAAGTTTAAGCCCAATCTTTTTCTGTGGTATGCACTGGTAGAGGAGGTGGGGTGGGACACTCAGGCAGGCTCAATCACTTAGCATTACACCATGGTTGGTATTATGTCTGAACTGGGCCAGTGACAAACCCCATGTACAATCACCATATGTAGGTTTCACATTAATTTTTTATGAGAGAGTCTTCCGGATAGCTTTTTCTTTAAATGTGTGAAGCATAAAGTGTGGCTGACTTGGAATAGTAATGCTTAATATTTATATAGTGCCAGTGTATTCACAAATCACTTTGTATAAATTATCACAGTAATCCTTACAATAGTCCTAAAATGTAACTAGTATTTTTATCTCTATCTATGGTTTTTAATGCTCTAGATTTGATTCAGGTCCAAGGATGTTTTTACATATGTGGCTTAAATGAGTTTTTTTGTTGCTTAAATCAGACTGCAGTGCAAACATCTGCAAATAGTCCAGATCATTGGCGCATGGTGCAGTTCAAACCAAGACTGGACCAATAAGTAGATGGTGGGAAACTGCCAGAAAACCAGGCAAGTTTGTGTGTCATTAAAGGATGGGGAATTGTCTAACAGCGCCCCCTCCCCCAATAAAATCCACATAGGAAAGCTATTCCAAGCTCCTTCAAGAAAGAACAGGGTATCAATGTATTCAAAAATAAAGCAAACAGCTGCAAGAATATTCTGCTCATTTAAAATTGAGTCGTGTCTCTTCTGTGTTCTATTCCATATTAAAGATATTCACCTGTGACACAAATTGCATCTCAAAAATGTTTTTTACTGTCCAGTTCTATGCACATCTACTTATAAGCAGATTCCGCTGATTTCCACAGGGCTTATTTCCAAGCAAGCATGCCTAGAATTGCAGCCAAGCAGCAAAATCTTATTGCCTATTTACTCGGCAAGAAATCTCAGTTGTTAAATATGCATGGTGTTTGTTTATTTATTTAATTTCTATACCTCCCAACAGCTGAAGCTCTCCTCGAAAGAAAGGCTGGTGTTGCATCCTTACAGCGCAATTCCACCCTCACACACTTCCTGAGAAGTCCTACCACGGGCCGTGGGGGTTACCTCAAGTAACCATTCATAGGATTGAAGCCATACATCCCAATCCTCTTACATGTTTACTCAGAAGTAAATTTGATTTGTGTTCTACAAGCTTCACTCCCAAATATGCAAGCATAGGATTATAGCCTTTTAAGAGAATGCGTGACTATATAGACAAGCAAGTGTATTTAGCCTTGGAGATGCATCCCCAAATCCACCCTCAGCCATGATGAAGCTCACTGGGTGACCTTGGGCCAGTCGCTACCTCTCAGCCTAGCCAAACTTGCGGAGCTGTTGTGACGATGAAATTGTGCGTGTGAAGAACCCTGTACGTTGCTTTGAACTTCCTCAAAAGGAAGGCTGGATATAGAAGTAAATAAATAAAACAAGCTTGCGGAAGGGCCATATATAAATATTTTGAAACAATTAAAGAAGAAAAAAGCTAGGGTTGCCACGTTTTGACTCAGCAGCCCCTTTAGCAGTAGTTTTGATCTGCAGGAATGAGCAGAAGGTTAACGTTTTCGCTCCAGCCGCGCACGAAAAGCTGCACCTGGATCCTGCCTGCAGATCAAACCTCTGTTAAAGGCGCAGGAGCAGGCCAGGCTTTTCTCCTCCTCCTCCTCCTCCTTTGTCCACTGGCGACTTGGCAACCCTAAGACGAGCCTTTTAAAAAGGCGCGTTTCTCTGCCCCTGAAGCACCCATGTCGGTGTCAATGGGGCACTGAAAGGAGAGGAGAGACTGGAAGAGATGCTCTTGGACGAAGGGCAAATGGGTACCATTCCCTACCCAGGGAGGAAGCCCATTAAGGCCGGGCAGTCTCTCCCTCGCCCCACAAGCCCGAAGGCCCGTCACCGCTTCCCTGGCCCGCCCCTCACAGCTCCCTGAGGTAAAAGTTACCTCAAGCGGCCTCCTCTCCCGCCGCCCCCCGCCGCCCGGGAGGCCAGTCCCCTCCCCCACCCGCTCCGGGGCACCAAAAACCACCTCCCTACCTACCTGCTGTTAAAAAACCACCATAAGAGGGAGGAACCGCTCCGGCTCGGAACCCGCCCACAGCAGCCAATGGGAGAGCCGGATGATCTCGACTGGGAAGAAGTCATTGGTTCGTCTTCTTGTCAGTCGTAAGAAAAGGGGGCGGGGTCTCTCTCCCGGCTACCCGTTCCCGTCGGATAGAACCGGCGATGGGAGTGGTTGGGGGCCCTTGTCCATCAGAGAGGCGCGAAGCAAGCCTTCGCTCGGTTTGCATGTCAGTCAGACAAGAAGGCGGGAATAGAGTGGGACTCCTTTCCTCCCCTTCTGTCGGGGGCATAATAGAGATAGGAAAAGGTTAGAGTGACACAGCCGCCGAATTGATGGGTTCAGTAGAATTGTTTTGTTTTTACAAACCTGCGCATAAAATACCATAAAGAAAACCAGGATTTTACTGTTGCTGTGATCAGGCAGGAGTTGCTCTCCCTCCCCCCCAAAACACAAAATGTAGCAGCAGTGACAAGAATTGATGCCCTTTTTTCCACAAGTCACAACTTATTTTGGTTGGAATTTATTATCTATTTTAGGTTTTTAAACATTTCAGGGCACAACCCTATGCATGTTCAGACAGAAAAAAGTCCTACAACTCCCAACATTCCTTAGCATGACTCTGTCTAGGCATAGGACTGTGCCCAAATAGTACAATGTATCTACATGCAAGTAGAGATGTGAAGGTCTTTGAGAGGGAAATGCAGTAAATACTTTAAAAAAAACACACATCTTTTTTCCCATAGAGACATTTTTTGTCCTCCGAACAATCCATATTTTCTCTGAGATGTTGTAAGCTACTCTTGCTCAGCCAAAGTCCCCTTCCTCAACCACTAACAATGAGGAGGGCTTTTTTTTTTTAGGCTTAAAACTTAAAAAAAAATTAAAACAAGATAGGACATAGTGGTGAGATTCAGTCAAGACTATGGTTCTCCAAACCTATACATTCCTAAGACAAGGAAAATGGCCACATGTTCTCCATCTCTGGTTTAAATCTTGGTGTTTGATCCCACATCATGGAAGGCTGGGGAACCTGTGGCCAGGGCCAGTGTCAAGGGTAGGCACAGCTGGACACTTGTTGAGGGTCCACGTCCCAGCAGGGGCCCAATGACAAGAGCGCCTGGAGTTCGTGCTCATCACCATTGCAACCTGCTTATTCACCTGCCTCTTGCTCTGGCCAGACAACAGTGGTGGTGGTGGTGAGGAAGAGGAGGAGCAGTAGATGATGCTGCCTCCTTGCTCATTGGCTCTCTGCCTGTCAAGCAAGCAAGTGGTAGTAATGATGAGAGAGAGAATGAAGAGTAATGGTAGCAGGTGATACAGTGGTGAGAAAGCAGACTCACTGACGGAGGGGGCCCTATTGAGGGTGCCTTGTCCCAAGGCCTTCAGAAACCTGGAGCCCGCACTGCCTGTGGCCCTCCAAAAATATCAGCCACCTGAGCAAAATTCTGTAATCCTCTGCTATCCTTAACCAGCCCAGTCTTGAAGGTTAGATTTGTTGTTCAGTCGTTAAGTCATGTACGATTCTTCGTGACCCCATGGACCATAGCACGCCAGGCCTTCCTGTTCTCCGTTCTTTCCCAGAGTGTGCTCAAATTCATATTCATTGCATCGGTGATGCTATCTAGCCATGTCATCCTCTGCTGTCCCCTTCTCCTTTTGCCTTCAATCTTTCCCAGCATCAGGGTCTTTTCCAGAGAGTTTTCTCTTTGCATTAGATGGCCAAAATATTGGAGCTTCAGCTTCTGTATCTGTCCTTCCAATGAGCACTCAGGGTTGATTTCCTTTAGGATGGACTGATTTGACCTCCTTGCAGTCCAGAGGACTCGTAAGAGTCTTCTCCAGCACCAGAGTTCGAAGGCATCGATACTTCGGCGCTCAGCCTTCCTTATAGTCCAGCTCTCACAGCCATACGCTGCTACTGGGAAATCCATAGCTTTGATTATACGAATCTTTGTCAGCAAGGTGATGTCTCTGCTTCTTACTATGCTGTCTAGGTTGGTCATAGCTTTCCTCCCAAGGAGCAAGTGTCTTTTAATTTCATGGCTACAGCCACCGTCTGCGGTGATCTTGGAGCCCAAGAAAGTAAAATCTGTCACTGCTTCCATTTCTTCCCCTTCTATATGCCAGGAAGTGATGGGGCCAGATGCATGATCTTCGTTTTTTTAATGTTGAGTTTCAAACCAGCTTTTGCACTCTCTTCTTTCACCCCCAACAAGAGGCTCTTTAGATCTTCTTCACTTTCTGCCATTAGGGTGGTATCGTCTGCGCATCTGAGGTTGTTGATAATTCTCCCGGCAATCTTAATTCCGACCTGTGATTCATCCAACCCGGCGTTTCTCATGATGTAATCTGCATATAAATTAAATAAGCAGGGCGACAATATACAGCCTTGTCGTACTCCTTTGCCAATTTTGAACCAATTGGTTGTTCCATGTCCAGTTCTTACTGTTGCTTCTTGTCCCTCGTACAGGTTTCTCAGGAGACAGGTAAGGTGATCTGGTACTCCCATCTCTTTAAGAATTTGCCACAGTTTGTTGTGATCCACACAATCAAAGGCCTTAGCGTAGTCAATGAAGCAGAAATAGATGCTTTTCTGGAATTCTCTTGCTTTCTCCATGATCCAGCGAATGTTGGCGATTTGATCTCTACTTCCTCTGCCTCTTCGGAACCCCGCTTGTACTTCTGATAGTTCTCGGTTCACATGCTGCTGAAGCCTAGCTTGTAGGATTTTGAGCATCACCTTGCTGGCATGTGAAATGAGTGCAATTGTACGGTAGTTTGAACACTCTTTGACATTGCCCTTCTTTGGAATTGGAATGTAAACTGACCTTTTCCAGTCTTGTAGCCACTGCTGAGTGTTCCAAATGTGTTGGCATATAGAATGCAGCACGTTAACAGCATCATCTTTTAGGATTTTAAATAGCTCAGCTGGAAGACTGTCATCTCCGCTAGCTTTGTTGTTGGTTATGCTTCCTAAGGCCCACTTGACTTCACCCTCTAGGATGTCTGGCTCAAGTTCAGTGAGCGCACTATCATGGCTATCAGGGACATTAAGATCTTTCCTGTATAGTTCTTCTGTGTATTCTTTCCACCTCTTCTTAATCTCATCTGCTTCTGTTAGGTCCCTGCCTTCTTTGTCCTTTATCATGCCCGTCTTTGCACAAAATCTTCCCTTGATATCTCTGATTTTCTTGAAAAGATCTCTAGTCTTTCCCATTCTATTGTTTTCCTCGATTTCTTTGCATTGTTCATTTAAGAAGGCCTTCTTGTCTGTCCTTGCTACTCTCTGGAACTCTGCATTCAGTTGGATATATCTTCCCCTTTCTCCTTTGCTTTTCGCTTCCCTTCCTTCCTCAGCTACTTGTAAAGCCTCATCAGACAGCCACTTTGCTTTGTTGCATTTCTTTTTCTTTGGGATGGATTGAGTTGCTGCCTCCTGAACAATGTTACGGACCTCCGTCCATAGTTCCTCAGGCACTCTGTCTATCAGGTCTAATCCCTGAAATCTATTCCTCACCTCCACTGTATATTCATAAGGGATATGATTTAGGTCATACCTGAATGGTTTAGTGGTTTTCCCTACATTCTTCAATTTAAGCCAAAATTTTGCAACAAGAAGCTCATGATCTGAGCCACAGTCATCTCCAGGCCTTGTATGGAGCTTCTCCATCTTTGGCTGCAAAGGACATAATCAATCTGATTTCGATATTGACCATCTGGTGATGTCCATGTGTAGAGTCGCCTCTTGTGCTGTTGGAAAAGAGTGTTTGCTATGATCAGCGTGTTCTCTTGGCAAAACTCTCTTAGCCTTTGTCCTGCTTCATTTTGTACACCAAGGCCATGCTTGCCTGTTATCCTAGTGATTTCTTGACTTCCTCCTTTAGCATTCCAATCCCCTATGATGAAAAGGACATCTTTTGTTGGTGTTAGTTCTAGAAGGTGTTGTAGGTCTTCATAAGGTTAGATAGAAGAGAGCAAAACCCTCCTCCTTATGGATTCCACCATTGGGGGCGGGGGAGTTATGGGCCTGGTGACTAGAGCACTGAGGGACTAGAACTCAGGACCCTTGGGTCTGCTTCTCAGCAGTTCTCGGAGGCAAACAGGTGGATGCTGAGCCAAAGAAAAGAGGGTAGAAATTTGATTTTGGGAGCTCTAGCAGCATGTGGTTTGAATTCGCATTGAATCATGATCAAAATAAATGGATGTGGCCAATAAAATCTATGTTTGTGCTTGTGTCTTTCAAATGAATAATTCTGAGAGGAGGGGGCAATGGTGTTTGTTGAAATGGAAGGAATGAGAGTTTGGGGTATTTGGGGTATGACTGCAGTGCCATGCTGGCGTCTGCTGCTCAACTGTATTTCATTTCAAAGAAGGAGAATACTGATTCCAAAAGCATGAAGTTAACCCTCCCCTCTTATAACGCAAAGGGCAGCCTGGACTATGACTCCCAGAAGAAACCCTGGTTGTGTTTGTGTATATATTACACACAAACATCACAGCTCCCAAAAGTGTCTGTGTATGTATGTGTGTGTGTGTGTATACACACACATATATATACACACACACATATGGACCACAGTTCCCAAAAATGTGTATGCATGTGTGTATATATTATTTATTTATAATAAATAAATTTATTTTTATAAATATTTTTTAAAATTATGTTTACATAATTAAAAATTTATATTATATTATATTATATTATATTAATGGACCACAGTTCCCTAAAGTGTATGTGTGTGTATATATTACTTATTTATAATAAATAAATGTATTTTTAAATAAAAAATATATTTTAATTATATTTCTATAATTAAAAATATATATCATATTATATATATATATATGGACCACAGTTCCCGAAAGTGTATGTGTGTGTATATATTACTTATTTATAATAAATAAATGTATTTTTAAATAAAAATATATTGTAATTATATTTCTATAATAAAAAATATATATCATATTATATATATGGACCACAGTTCCCGAAAGTGTATGTGTGTGTGTGTGTATATTGTTTATTTATAATAAATAAATGTATTTTTATAAATAAAAGTATATTTTAATTATGTTTATATATATGGACCACAGTTCCCGAAAGTGTATGTGTGTGTGTGTGTATATATTACTTATTTATAATAAATAAATGTATTTTTAAATAAAAATATATTGTAATTATATTTCTATAATTAAAAGTATATATCATATTATATATATGGACCACAGTTCCCGAAAGTGTATGTGTGTGTGTGTATATTGTTTATTTATAATAAATAAATGTATTTTTATAAATAAAAGTATATTTTAATTATATTTCTATAATTAAAAGTATATATCATATTATATATATGGACCACAGTTCCCGAAAGTGTATGTGTGTGTGTGTATATATTCCTTATTTATAATAAATAAATGTATTTTTAAATAAAAGATATTGTAATTATATTTCTATAATTAAAAGTATATATCATATTATATATATATATGGACCACAGTTCCTGAAAGTGTATGTGTGCGTGTATATATTCCTTATTTATAATAAATAAATGTATTTTTAAATAAAAATATATTGTAATTATATTTCTATAATTAAAAGTATATATCATATTATATATATATATGGACCACAGTTCCCGAAAGTGTATGTGTGCGTGTATATATTCCTTATTTATAATAAATAAATGTATTTTTAAATAAAAATATATTGTAATTATATTTCTATAATTAAAAGTATATATCATATTATATATATATATGGACCACAGTTCCCGAAAGTGTATGTGTGCGTGTATATATTCCTTATTTATAATAAATAAATGTATTTTTATAAATAAAAGTATATTTTAATTATATTTCTATAATTAAAAGTATATATCATATTATATATATGGACCACAGTTCCCGAAAGTGTATGTGTGTGTGTGTATATATTCCTTATTTATAATAAATAAATGTATTTTTAAATAAAAATATATTGTAATTATATTTCTATAATTAAAAGTATATATCATATTATATATATATATGGACCACAGTTCCCGAAAGTGTATGTGTGCGTGTATATATTCCTTATTTATAATAAATAAATGTATTTTTAAATAAAAATATATTGTAATTATATTTCTATAATTAAAAGTATATATCATATTATATATATATATGGACCACAGTTCCCGAAAGTGTATGTGTGCGTGTATATATTCCTTATTTATAATAAATAAATGTATTTTTAAATAAAAATATATTGTAATTATATTTCTATAATTAAAAGTATATATCATATTATATATATATATGGACCACAGTTCCCGAAAGTGTATGTGTGCGTGTATATATTCCTTATTTATAATAAATAAATGTATTTTTAAATAAAAATATATTGTAATTATATTTCTATAATTAAAAGTATATATCATATTATATATATATATGGACCACAGTTCCCGAAAGTGTATGTGTGCGTGTATATATTCCTTATTTATAATAAATAAATGTATTTTTAAATAAAAATATATTGTAATTATATTTCTATAATTAAAAGTATATATCATATTATATATATGGACCACAGTTCCCGGAAGAGTGTGTGTGTGTAGCTAGAGATACAGATCTAACTCGACAGACACACACCACAGAGAGAACGACTACAGCTCCCATAAGCCTCTGCGCCAGTTTCCGGCAACTCCTCCCGGAAGCGCGACGAAAAGCAGCCTGGCCCGGGTTGAGCGGTAAAAATGGAGGAGATCGGGATCCTGGTGGAGAAGGCGCAGGTCCGGGCGACGGAACGCAGGGATCGCGGGCGAGGATCGGCTGAGCGAGGGGCTGCGGCGGCTTGGCAGCAGGGGGACGCGCCCGCTGCCTGTTCCTTCCCGCTCCTGCTGCCCGGGGAGGGAGGCGGCGGCGGCGGCGAAGGCTGAAGGGCTACGGGAAGAGGAGCGGGATGCCGAGTCACTGCTTGCTGGACGGGCCCTGGCGGAGGTGGCGGGGAGGAGGGAGCGGGCCGTGACCGTCAGCTTCTCTTCCCACTGGGCCCTGCTGCTGTGCTCAGCTTTAACGAAGAGTCTTGTGGCACCTGAAAGACGAACACGCTTGTTCTGGCACCGGCTTTCGTGGACTGGTGGCCACTTCATCGGATGCGTGGGGGCTTAACCTCAATTTGGCAGATGTATATACATATGCCGGAGGGAAGGATGTAAACAGGTCAGAGGCATTTCATTTCCCTCTGACCAACACACACGTTGCCCCCTCTCCCCCAGCTATGTATACAAATCTGCCAATTTAAGGTTAAGATTCCATACATCTGAGGAAGACAGTAGTCTGTGAAAGTTTATGCCAGAATAAATGTGTTAGCCTTTCAGGTGCCTCAAGGCTCTTGGTTGTTTTTTGCTGCCACGGGCAAATACAGCTCCCCCTCTGGCATCTGCGCAACTTTGAGCAGATGTTAGTCCGACGTAGAGTTGTGCCGTTGAAACGGATGGGACTTAGGCTAGTCATGACGTCAGTTCCATTTGTGATTAAAGCCCCATTCGTTTCAGTGGGTTTACTCTAACTAGGACTAACATTTGGTACAGCCCATGGTTAGGATTGTTCCTCTTGTTCTGTGAACACAGCCACCCTTCTGGAATTTGTCTTGCTGTCAAATTATAATGTCTGAGGGCGAGTCTGTCTGCCCATCGAGCCAGAGGAGACGGTTTTAAGGCTGGAAATCTTTACATGCGCAGAATTTGGATGATGGTTCCCTTAAAGTCTGTGGAACATAACTTCGGATGAAAGCTGTATAGGATGAAGCTGCAGTGAAACCCGATTCCTTGCCCCTGAACTGTGGTTTCAACCTGCTCCCCTGTTGGCTGCTCTGCCCAGCGGATTCTGCTAGTCCCGATATTGGTTTGAAAGAATTCATACTTCATAGCATCCTGTCCAGTTTTTCTTTCCATTTCTCTGTACAATAAGTTTTGCCAAGAATTTTTGCCCCATCTGATTCTAGAACCCCTCTCCCTACCCTTTTTTTTTTAAAGCCATTGTTCATTTGGGCTTGCTGACCTAACAATGGCCCATTTTGGTTATTTCGGACTTGCTCCAGTTGTTCTCCAATATAATTTTCTCACACTTTGTAGTAAGCTGTGGGTATGAGTGTTAATAGGCTGCAGAACCTCTTTCAAACTGAAGGCTGATTTCCATTTCGGAGAAGCTGGAAAATCACCAAACAATTGGTGGTGGAAGGAAAGGAGGTGGGGCCAGGGAAAGGGGGCGTGGCCTTCTGGGGGCTCCCAGAAGGCCAGATTTGGCCCCTGGACCGAAAGTTCTGCACCTCTGGGCTAGGTCTTCCTCACCAAATAGTTGACATGTGCTGTAGGTCAATCTCTCCCAAACTGATTTTGGTTCTCTTTTCTCTGTATCCCTTAATTCTAGGATGAGCTTCCTGCTCTCTCCATCTCCAGGCCTCAGACTGGCCTCTCCTTTCTAGTTCCTGAGGCTGAGGATGTGGAGGATCTGTATAGTCGTTATAAGGTGAGCCACCTGGTTGTTGTGTTTGGTCCCTATGTGTCTGTAGTGCTGCAGGGAGCTGCTGTGTCTGCCCATGTCTGGCTGTAAATTTGTCATTCTAGAATGGAAGTTCTCAAACTTTTTTTCCTCCATGGATTGCTTGGAAATTGCTGGAGGTCATGGTGGACTGCTTAATGAACGTTCTTGTTCTAAAAATCAAAGCACGTAACTCCAATTTTAATAACGGTAGTGGATGTAATTGAGTTGTTTTCTCTCTGTGTGTGAGCAATTTTAATAATGGTAGTGGATGTAACTGAGTTGTTTTCTCTGTGTGTGTGTGTGAGCAAAGTTTGGTGAGGTGAAGTGTAGGCCTGGGTCTCATTAGTCTGTTTGATAATTTGGCGCTGGTTTGATCATTCCCAGGCTCCCTAGCTATGAGGCATGTCTGCTGTAGTTGTAGTGGGGAGGGCACAGTGGTATAGCTGTGCTAGTCTTTTGCTTGCTGCATCTAATGAGCTGGAATTGTGCTGGGCCAGAAGAAGGAAGTGTAAGGGAGGCCTCCTCTATGTCTGCTTGTAGAAATTGCAGCAAGAGCTGGAGTTCCTGGAGGTCCAAGAAGAGTACATCAAGGATGAGCAGAAGAACCTAAAGAAAGAGTTTCTGCATGCCCAAGAGGAGGTGAAACGCATCCAGAGCATCCCGCTCGTCATCGGCCAGTTCCTGGAGGCGGTGGATCAGAACACGGCCATTGTTGGTTCCACCACAGGTACAGTGCCCTCTCTTCTCCCTGTTACCCCCAGGGGTTGGCTCCAGGTTTGCGGAGATCCCGGTCAGAGTGTGCTTTGAGCTGCATCAGCTCGCTGAGGGCCACCATTTTAATTTCCCACAATGCCCCAGAGTGACACTACGTCAGGGGCATTGTGGGTACTTAAAAAGGTTTCTTGACTCACCTGTTTGCCATGTCGGTCTGGGAGTGGGGGGATAAAGGAGGCCCCAGGGAAGCTGTCAGTAGTGGGCCTGCCAGGGTGCCAAGACCCAAGGATGCCAGGTGTTGGAGCTGCCCCTCCTACCCACCCTTACAATGCAGCATTGGAAACTGTGCTGGCGTCTCTCGCTGAAGGTCTTGTGAATGTCTCCCTCTTAGGCTCCAACTATTACGTTCGTATCTTGAGCACTATCGACCGGGAACTGCTGAAGCCCAACGCCTCCGTGGCTCTGCACAAGCACAGCAATGCCTTGGTGGACGTGTTGCCTCCTGAGGCTGACAGCAGCATCATGATGCTTACTTCAGGTAAGGTGAATATCTCTCGTTGACCTGAGAGGCGACACCAGCTCAGGGGCTGCGCATGGGGCATGTGTATGTTCCAGGTTGCCTTCAGGGGAGTGAGGACAGTTGCATATGGCATACGGTGCTGGAGAGTAAGTTTTGGGCAGCCTGCCCCAACCTGGCCCCTTCCAGAGGGCTGGGACTACAACTCCCATCAACCCTGAGCCCCAGCTGTGCTGGCAGGGGTGATGGGAGCTGTGGTCCGAGCCCTCTGGACGGCCCCAAGTTGGGGCAGGCTGGCTTAGATGGTTCAATGTCTCTGTAGGACGGAAATACGCAGGAGTTGCATCTTGATGAGTGTTTGTGTCATTGGGCTGCAATTCCTTGCTCTTTATTTATTTTGTGTATTTTATTAAAAATATTTTAGGATACCTTTAAGAATAGAACCCTTCAAGTCTGTGTACAACATAAAAACCATACAAAGTTAATACAATAAATCAGTACATACATATTCAAGGAAACATCCATAAAAACAGATTACCAATGTCTTATTGAATCATCTATTGCTTAGCTCATTCAAACGGGTAAGTTCTGCAAACTTTATTTATCTCCGCGCAGTTTGAGTGCAGTATTTCCATTTTTTTCTTCTGAAGTATGGATTCTCTTTCTGTTACAAGGAGGAGATAGAGGATCAGCGATGTATCTGCTCTTCAGAGTTAGCCTTTCTGGCATAGGATGGGATGCTGGGTTGAATGGTGCCAACTGAATGTTATTAAAAATATGTACACTGGCATGCATTTGTTTTGCATCATTATTCTGCTAGGCCTGGGGGACTGTAGCTCTATCTTCTAAGCAGTAGAAGTTCTAAGCGCTTGGCTGATTTTTAAGATTTTGCCACCAATACTTGCATATCTTGTAGCTTGGCTGTAAAACCGTAACACAGGGTGGGGAACATGTGGCCCTCCAGATGTTGTTGGACTGCATTTCCCATCATCCCCCACCATTGGCTATGCTGGCTATGGCTGATGGGAGTTGCAGTCCAACAACTTTTGGAGGGCCACATGTTCTGCACCATTGCCATAAACACTAGGAACCTTTTTCATGTTTTGAATTGGGAGTCAGAAAGAAGTATTGAAAGGTAATGCTTTTGGGATGCGGAATTGTGTCCCAGGCATCTTATTTCACAGCTTGTGTTGCAGTTGTGCACTACACACACCCCAGTCCCGGCGATGGTTAACAGAGGAAGGGTACGTGGGCGCGAATAAGACGTGGATTAGAAGTCTTTAGGGAAGGTCTGTTAATTATGCAAAGTGGGCAACAGATGCTGATAACTCATTTTCAGATGTCTCCTTAACCATGAGAACTAGAAACTTTGTATCTTAAATGTTTTTAATGAAAAAAGTGCCAAACAAACAGAAGTCCAAATTCTGTTCCACGTATCAGATTCCACCTGGACAGCAGCTCAGTGGCAGAACACATGCTTTGCATGCAGAAAGTCCCAGGTTGAATCCCTGGCATCTCCGGGTAGGGCTTCCTGCCCAAAACCCTGGAGCGCTGCTGCTGGTCAGCGTCGACAATACTGGGCTAGATGGACCAGCGGTCTGATTCCATAGAAGCCAGCTTCTTACGTTCCTATCTTATAAGATGGTCCCGGTGGTTCTTATACTTGTGGGCATCTCTGGATGGCTAACGAGAGTTGACATTTTGGAGGTAAGGCTTGCTTAGCACTGTTTTGGGCGGGGTCGCGCTCAACGTCCTCCCTCTTTCTCCTCTGGACAGATCAGAAACCAGATGTGATGTATGCTGACATTGGAGGGATGGATATTCAGAAGCAGGAAGTGAGGGAGGCGGTGGAGCTGCCCCTCACCCACTTTGAACTCTACAAACAGGTATTGGACCTGACTCACTCAGCTGAAAGACGGCTAACAGGACAGAGATGTGTGCACAAAATAGCCACTTGCTTGTTCTTGTATCCCACTTCTCCTTTAGAAAGGTTGCGGTGGCTCAAGTGGACTCTTGCTGCATGCTGACTTCGGCTAAGATTTGTTTGTTCAGGCCAGGAAGGGGGCTTGGGCACAGGATCACGGAGAGAATGTTGCCCGCCATGCTGTGTTCCTTTTACAAGGAAGAAAGCATTGGTTGTTGTTGCTGGGAGTATTTTTATCCCACTGCTCAGCCAAAATGGCTCCTGGAGCACCGTACATGCTGTCAGTAAAACAAGACAGTCCCTACCCATAGGCTTTGACTCTGAGAAGATACGACAGACAAGGAAAAAGGGATGGGGAGGGAAGAGGGAAAAAAAGTTACATAGCCTTTCAGCAGGGCTGCTGGAATGCCCCTGCTTTCCCACTCATCTCCCTATGTGCAGCCTGTTCGAATGGCTGCTGGTGGTGACAGCTAGGGAAACAGGAGCCTTCATGAATGGTGGTCTTTCAGCTGGGCTGGTGGAATGGTCCCGCTTTTCCGCATCTCCGTCCAGTGCATGCTTTCTTCTTCCCCTAAACTGAGTTGATTAGCATTCATGTGATGGGAAAACGTGGCAAAAGAAGCTTCCAGCATTGCACAGGTTGGTAGCTCTCAGTGTGATCAGCTGTCACTCCTGTGTCCCTATGTTCCGCTTTTAAATCTTGAAGCGGTTTCCTGTATATGGTTGCTAAGTCTTGAGTACGAAATACCCATGCATCTGGTCAACTGAGAAAGGCATGCATGGTTTGAGTTTGTGTCATCTTCAAATCCTCCAAAGCAGAGTGATCATCCTCCGGTCATTTCTTCTGCGGGTACCTTGAAATGGGCATGCACCAAGCTCTACTTGTGGGTGCCCTTCATGGTGCTTGAGCCAGCCCGGGCCCTAATCTCCTGCATTGTGCGCCTTCTGTGTTGATGAAGCTAAGCAGGTTTAGGAACGGTCAGTGTCTTGATGGGATACTGCCTGGGAACCCACCTAAATGGGACAGCCACAGCAGCAGCATCTAAGGCAGAGGTGGGTAGAAGGTAGATCTCCAGATGGTTTGGACTTCAGCTCCCAGCATTCCTGACCACTGGCCATGCTGGCAGAGGTTTGTGGGAGTTGAAGTCCAATACATCTGGAGATCTACCTTCTGTCCACCCCTGATCTAAGGCAAGGGATGAGTTCCATGTGGCCCTCCAGATGTTGTCATGCTTCAGCTCGCCTCATCCCTCACGATTGGCTGTGCTGACTAGGGCTGATGAAAGTTGTCGTCCAACGTTTGGAAGGCCATATGTTCCCCATCCCTGATCCAAGTCCTTTTCCTCACCCCACCCCACCCCCGAGATGACACCATTGCCTTAAATTTTTCACTTCTTGTTGGATGCCTTGGAGGCCCGCTGTCAGGCAGAAAGGCGGGATATAAATCACCTGTGTCCCCTTGCGTGCCATCACAAAACGTATCAATGACACAAATGGATCGCTGCATCGCTATTTTGCCTTCAAGTATCGGTACCTTTGCATCGGCCCTTCGAGTTGCAGGGTCTGTCCGAGACGTCGCACCACTCCCTGGGAGGGGGAGCGTGTGGTGCGAGATGCAAGGACAGCCCACGAAATGTCTTCTTGTGGCTCTTTCAGATTGGCATTGACCCTCCGCGAGGTGTGCTGATGTATGGCCCCCCGGGTTGCGGAAAGACCATGCTGGCCAAAGCAGTGGCCCATCACACCACAGGTGAGTGGCGGGGCCGAGGGGGCAGCATCAGTTCTGTTGTCACGGACAGATTACGACTTGGCCAGGTTTCATCTTCCCCCTCCTCTCTTGGTTCTTTTAGTGCCTTGTGGCTGCTTTATTGTACACATAGCAATCAAACTGTGTTTAAGAATTAAGAGTGCAATCCTAGGCATGTTCAGACAAAAAGAATCCTACAACTCCCAACTGCTCGGAGTTGTAGGACTTTTCTCTGTCTAAACATGCCTAGGATTGCACCCTAAGTTGCTGTTTTAACTTGCATTACTAGCTACCTCGAACTCACTGAGAAAAGCGGGGTATAAATGTGTTAAATAAGATACAAACAGAAGGGCTACCCATGGCAGACCCAAGAGGAGCAGCTGAAAGGCTAAGAGGTGGGTCATGGGATGTGCATAGTCTCACACCCATGTGCGGACTGCATTTGTGTCTAGAGGTGTATTATAGTGCTGACCTATTTCCAGTGCTTGAGCCAAGTGTCTATGCAAGGGCTACAGATCAGTTTCCCCAGGATGACGATGTACCTTACCCTAAAAAAAAAAAAAGAGTTCTGTGCCCAGAAAAAAATCCTGCACCTTGTATAAACTATACAAATTTGCATAATTTGTCCATTTTTTGCTACTTCCCATACTACAATGCAACCTTCCCATCCTCCAGATATTTTGGACTTCAGTTCCCATCAGCCCCAGCAAGCTGATGTTTACATTTTATTACATTTATATCCTGCCGTTCTTCCTCCTGCAAGGAATCCATGGTGGCTTCCGTGGCCCTCCTCTTCGATTTTTCCTCACAACAACCCTGTGAGGTAGGTTAGGCTGAGAGTCAGTGACTGGCCCAGAGTCACCCAGTGAGCTGCATGGCTGAGTGGGGAGTAGAACCCGGGTGTCTTGAGCCCCAGGCCAACACCCTAACCGCTACACCACATTGGCTTTCAATTGTCAAGAATGCTGGGAGTTGTAGTCCAAAATGTCTCGAGGGCACCACCATGTTGGGGAAGACTGCCACGCAAGGCAGCAAAGCCCCTCCTGTGACCATTGGAGATCTTGTCCAGCTGCCTTTCTGGCGTCTGAGATCTTAGCAAGGTGTACTGGCACATAGATGCAACTCAGATCCTGGAGGCCTGATCTCGTCTGATGTTGGAAGCTAAGCAGGTTCAGCCCTGGTTAGTACTTGGATGGGAGACTGCCTGGGAATCAGGCTTCCTGCGCTGAGCAGCGGTTGGACTCGATGGTCTTGTAGGCCCCTTCCAGTTCAACCATGTCTGTGCAACCGTAAGGGTTAGAAACGTGCTCTCTTTTCTTTCTTTGTTAATTAAACGGAAGACGAAACTGCTGTAAGGACTGTACAGTGTAGCTGGTTTCCTGGCTTTGGTGCAGTCTTTCTCCCCATTCTGAAAGGCTAAAATGCCTCTCCTAAGGCTTCGTTAAAAGCAGAAAGAGCTTTAAGCTTCAATAGGCTGGTATTATTAATATTTTTGGTCTCCCCCCCCTTCCCCTTTATCTCTGCCCACCACTGGAATGCGGCCCCCGATAGCTTCTCCGAAACTGAGCTCAGCTCTGGGGCTAAAAGAGGTTCCCCACCCCTGCTCCTCATGCGCCCCTGTGTCTTTGAGTTGGCAGCTGAGGGGCCAGAAAGTAGCACTCAGTGGGCTGGATTTGTCCTTCGGCTGCTAGTCTCTGATCCCTGATGTGAGGCCGCGGTTCCGCGCAGGGGAGACTTGTTCTGTTTGCTTTGATGGCGGGGACAGTACCTGAAACGTAAGCCAAAAGCACGTTTGCAGCTTCCCCTGCTGTGGAGACAAACGGAGGCAGCCGTTGCTCACCCCGGCCTCTGTAAGAGCGTCGAGGCCTCTGGATCGGGGGCGGATTATGAGTCGAACGATCCACTTCTCTGTGGAGGTCCTCGGGAGCTGGGCTGTGATGCTGCCTTTCCATCTAGCCGCCTTCATCCGAGTGGTAGGATCTGAGTTCGTGCAGAAGTACCTGGGTGAGGGGCCGCGCATGGTGCGAGACGTCTTCCGCCTGGCCAAAGAGAACGCCCCGGCCATCATCTTCATTGACGAGATCGACGCCATCGCCACCAAGCGCTTCGATGCCCAGACTGGCGGTGAGTTGGTGACGAGGGTGGGCGGTCGGGGAGGGGGCCTGGGTCTCCTGGGCAACCGTGACAGTTTGGGCAGAGGGTGGAGGAAAGGACAGTTGCAGAGAAGGGATGTCCGGCGGTTGTGCTGCTGCAAAGCTAGACGCTGCGCATCAAAGGCAGGATCCCTAGAGGCCCGTGGGTTCGTTGCCTAAAACAGATGTGACGTGGGATGTATGGTGGTGTGGAAAAGTTCTGCGTGGAGGAGGGTGCTTAACCCCTTCACTTGACATGGCTTCCTCCCCTCTCTGGCAAGGTTTCTTCTCAGCTGGCCGCCTTTCCAGGGGCGATAGTGGTCTGATGCCAGCCCGCTGTTGGGTTTAGACTTGCTCTTTATTGTTCGTTTGTTTGTTTGTTTATGACATTCCCATTTTTTAAGAAATAATTTCTTCCGCATGTTCAAGGCACCCAGGGCCGTTTGCCGTTTTAAAATACTGAAATGAACCAAAAAAAATGTTACCAAACCCACCCGCCACCCGCCCCCTCAGAATAACCCCCTCCGAATATAGTTCTCTCAGACCGATTGAAGGTCGAACCCTTCAGGAGGTGATGGGATGAGCGCCCCGTTTTTTCTTGAACTTGTGATATTGTGTTTTAAAATCTTTGTGTATGTTGTACGTTGAGCTCCTTGTGGGTTTTTTTACTCCAAAAGGCGGCCTAAAAATATTTAAATAAATTGGTCTAATGAGAAGAAAAGAAAAACAGCCAGTGAGGAGAGTTTGCAGGGAGAAAGCAAGTGAAGAAAGGGCTATGTCCCCACTCCCCAGTCAGCTGTTTCTCCCCCCCACACACACACACACATGCACACCCCCACGTTAAGCAGTAAAGAAGGGTTTGGGACTTTTGCATTTGCCGGCTAACCTAGTTTTTGCCGAAGTTATGCGGGAGGGCGGCTGCAATTCCTGCTTATTCCTCCAGGTGCCGTCCTTTCCCTGGTTTGTCACAATGGGCTGGAACCCAGAGTTCTTTGTCTGTTGGATGCAGGTTGGCCTATGAGAGCCAAAGGAGGAACCTTGGCCCAGGTGAGCTTAGCACTTCTGCTGGGTATTTCAGAGGGACGGGCCCTGTGCATTCGACACCTCAGACCATCCGCATTCTTCAGCCTGAGCGAACTGGGCACGTTTTGTGTGAATGCTTTATTTTGTGCAGTTCTGTTCAGAGAGGCGAAGGTTTCGAATCTGGATTCAACCAGCAAGGGATAAGACATCAAGCGGGCATGGAAGAAAGGTGTTTCCAGTTTTGCCTCTGCTGGGTGTTTTCAAACGATAGTTCCAGTATTTGGGAAGCCTCTGGTGGCCAGTTAACGACCTGTAGCTGATGAATACACTTCAGACCAAGCAAAAACTTTTAAGTACACATTTGAGCTGGAATAATACAGTCTCACACCTGTTCATTACTCAAATAACCCTGTAGTTTGATAGGGCTTTAACTCAGCATCTTCTCCTTGGATGCCATCCAGGTCATCTTGACAACTATTTTTTATGCCAGTTACCCAGAATTCATTGTGAGTCTGCTTGTGCCTTTGTGTATCTTCCCTTTAATACAATTACTCCTTTTTACTTATTACTAGAGTGGCTGGGTGACCAGTCAGATGGGCGATTAATAAATTTAATAAATAAATAAATAAATTTCCATTTTCAAATTCTTAATTATTTATCATTAACATTTGGCGTTTGCATTTCATAATAAGACATTCTATATTATTTTAATAGAGGTAGGTTAGCATTTTTTTCAGTAGCTCTCCCAGCAAGTTCAATAAAGCACAATCAGCTATTCCCTAAAAAAATCCAGGACAAAGGATGGGGTGGTGGTAGTGGTGGTGGTAGGCGGTGAAGGGTGTGTTAGAAGCTGGGATTAGCTGCTAGTTGTAGGAAATGGTATATATAGGGAAAAGCTACTAAATAAATACTATGATTTTATTAGTTCTTTATATGCCGCCTTTCAAAATAGGAATCCTACCAAGGTACACGTAACATAAAAATAATGACATCATAATGAACAATATTAACAATAAATAAATAATAAATGTTAGGAGTCTTTCCACAGGGCAGTTGGTGGAAGATGTCCTGGAGATGGGGCAAGTCCAACTGGAGCAGGAGCAGGCATGTGGTGTTATCCTCATATACTTCCCTTGCTCTCCTGGAATCTTTCCCACAGGACAGTTGATGTTCCTGATAGACCACACACAAAAAAAAACCCCTTAGGAAAAAACGCAGGGGGGAACTGGTGTTCCTGCCTATTACCAGTGAGAATACCTCTTCTACAAGGCCTTTCCCACAACAGACAGCATCTTCCCCCACACACAGTAACACTGCCACCAGGACATTTACCTCAGGTCCAACCCTTTACTCTATCCTCGAGCTGTGAGGGCACCCTGGCTTTATTCTTTAATTATTCCCTTTGTTCTCTTAACCCTTACATAGCCAAGAGCAGAAGGTGTAGGATTTTAGATAACAAAGAAATCTTTATTAATTATAACATTAAGATGTTCAACAGTAAATCAGTAGCCTTTAATGTTTCTATCTGTGTATGTCCTCTCAGATGCGTAAATCCTACTCCCTCTCTCCCCAGATTTTCTTCAATTTAACTCTTCACAGACCCAACACAAATCCCATCTCTCTCAAACCCTACCTCTCTCTTCCTCTGATCCATTCCCTGACAAGCCCTATCAAACCCTATCTGTCTCACACAAGCACAGTACCCATCTTATATATCACACACTTCACACACCCCTTCACTCACTCAGCCAGTCATCTCCCATATGCGAATACACCATTCTTCCCGTCACTCATTCCACTCTCACTCTAGATATGCTCACCATAAAACATATAGAGTCGTAACATGAATACGCGTCTATACCTACAGTTCATGATATGTGTACATGGGTGGCTTAGTGGTTAAGACGCTGAACTGCAGACTGGAAGGTCGGCAGGTCAGCAGTTCGAGACCCGAGTGCTGCGTGACGGAGTGAGCTCCCGCCTTCAGTCCCAGCTTCTGCCAACCTAGCAGTTCGAAAGCAAGAAATTGCAAGTAGATAAATAGGTACCGCCTTGGCGGGAAAGGTAACAGCGTTCCGTGCACCTCGGTGTTCAGTCATGCCGGCCACATGGCCACGGAAGCGTCTTCGGACAGCGCTGGCTCTTCGGCTTAGAAACGGGGATGAGCACCGCACCCTAGAGTCGGACACGACTGATTGGGGACACCTTTACCTTTTTCTTTTTTTTTTTAAACGTCACAGGAACCCCCAAAGCAGCCCACAGCATGCTCAGTGGACACAGAACATTATTGGGAGGGGGGGGGGATCAAACCCCAATGGGTGGAGTGGAATAGAGTCTCCTGGGAAAGGGAAAGGTTTTCTGACTGGAACCCTGACCAGGAGCGCTCCATATGGCAACATTTTGTTGCACACCCGTCCCCCACTTGCATCCCTCTAATTTCCCCCCAAATCCTTTCCAGGCACAGCTAAGAGTGTTGCAGTCTTACCTCTGTAATTATCGGGGGGCGGGGGGCAGGGCTGCATCAATGAAACACTGAGGTCTCAGGATGCAACTTTCGCAGCAGACAGTGACTTCAGATATCCCTGAAGATGTGTGGAAGGTGTGCGCAAGCCCTGGAGGAAGGCAGGGGCTGGCTGTCTCCTTGCGGCAGCCAGCTGACAGTTTTGTCGGTCTCTCCACAGCGGACAGGGAAGTTCAACGCATTCTCCTGGAGCTACTCAACCAGATGGATGGCTTTGACCAGAATGTTAATGTCAAGGTGCGTTAGGGACTCTGGGGAGGAAAGGGCACAGCGCAGGGTTGGACAGCCTGGGGAGTCGATTCCCTCGCATAGCACTACGTCTGGACTTCAAGGCATTTCTGCTGAGAAGTAACGCTACAGGTTCTTTGGTGGAGGGAAGCTGACAAACAAACATGAAGTCCTTGGGGCCTGCACGCTTTCTAATTACAGCTTGGTCATGCCCTGATTTAGTTGGCCTTTATTTAGTCAGTCATGCATAGATATAGCTGGCCTTGATTTTTTTCCTATGGGGGATCAAGAGGACTAGCCTGTTTGTTTTTCAAAGTACCAGCTGTGTGGTGAGGCACTGCATAGAACATCGAGCTGACTGCTCTGTTCTACACAGCAGCCCAGGGTCTCAAAGAAGCATGTTTCCCATACAACCCAGCTCCTTTGCCATGCTCTGTCACAGGGATGTCGAACCTCTTTCAGCCTGAGGGCCAGGTTCCATTTTGGAGATGCTCTCGTGGGCCGCATTCAAGCATGGGCGGGGTCGAAGGCAAAAGGGGCGGGGCCCAAAATACCCGCCTTAAAGCGCTTACTGCAGGAACGAAGCCTTAGGGGAGGGATTCCAACCTTTTAGAATGGGGGGAAAACTTCAAAAGCTGGGAAGCCACCAAATGAGTGGGCGTTGAGGGGAAAGGGGGCGGGTCCAGCGGAAGGGGGCATGACTATGTGGGGAACTGAGGTTCAATACACTGTCTTAGAACTTTAATAACATTTTCTTTACTAGTGAAATTATGGGCACTCCTTTTTCATCAGACAGGTCTTTAAAGTATGTTTGGGCCGCTGAGGTTCCATGTAACGTCGCCTTGCCGGCCACCAGTTAGCCCTCCCTGACAGGGGCACCCTTGTTCACAGGAGCCTGCAAGACACGTCCAGCTGGGCCAAAAGGGGGTCCAACGAGTGCTGGATTTTCCCCACTGGCTTGTCAAGCTTGAAATCTCAGTTCACCTCAGTCGACCATGGATTGGGTCTGCCCTCCAGTGCCCAGGTCTACTGGAGGGGGGCCGGCCATGGGGCGAAGACTCCGCACACATTGTGTTCGCTTATTGGGCACTGCCATTCTGGCGACCTTGTTCGTATTTCTCCCCAACCCAGGTGATAATGGCCACCAACCGAGCAGACACCCTTGACCCTGCTCTGCTCCGGCCGGGCCGCCTGGATCGTAAAATTGAGTTTCCTCTGCCGGACCGACGCCAGAAACGGTTAATCTTCTCCACCATCACCAGCAAGATGAACCTGTCGGAGGAGGTGGATCTGGAGGACTGTATCCTTCCTGACGGCTCAGTGCTGGGGATTCGAGGCGGGGCGGCCGGCAGAGACTGAGCATCTCTGTTGGGCCACAGCTCCCATCATACACACGCGTGCACGCACACGCTTCTCTAGGCGTGCTTCAGTGGTCGGTTCTCAGCCTCCGCGCTTCCTCAGAGGCTTTGCTGGTTTGAACAGGAAGGACAGAACAGCTCTGAAGGGGGGTTTCCTGGTGGTGCAGGTCAACCTGCCCCCCATTCTGGCGTGAGGCCCGTTCTCTCCACCTTCTTCCTTCACTCCTCCTTCCAGATGTAGCCCGGCCGGATAAGATCTCGGGAGCCGACATCAACTCCATTTGCCAGGAGGTCAGTGGCATGTGCCTTGGCAGCCCGATTGCTTTCCTAGGAAGTTAACTTGAAAGCAGATGGCCACCAATAGGACATCCGTAGACCCGCTAAGTAGTCTTGGCCCCACCCCAACTCCTTTGTAATCTGGTAGCCTTGACAGTTGGGGTAACGGAAAGAAACCTTAAGGGAGGGGAAGGCAGTGGGTGGCTGGGCTGTGGATCATGTCTCCTCTGGCCTCTTGGATGCAAGAGCTAATGGAAGTAAGTCACGAAGAGCCTAAGTTATGAGCGAGAAGGCTTTGGGTTTAGATTTCACCTCTGTCACAGACTCTGTAGATGAACTTGGGCATGTCACTTGCTCTCAGCCGTCCTCAGTTTGGTCATATACAAGCATACGAAGCTGCCTTCTACCGAGTTGGACCTTTGGTCCATCTAGCCCAAAGTTTTGTCTACTCTAACTGACCGGTGGCTTTCCAAGTTCTCGGCAGAGATTTTTCCCTATCATTTCCTGCAGGGATGGGGAATGTTTGGCCTTCCATCGGCCATGTTGGCTGGGTATGATGAGAGTTGGAAGTCCAGCAACATCTGAGGGCGGTGCAGGTTCCTGCCCTGTGTCCTTCCCTAGCAGGGCTTGGAAACCTGTGGCCCTCCAGATGTTTTGGCCTACAACCCTACACCTCCCATTGGCCCCAACCAGCACAGCCGATGGTGCGGCACGACGGGAGTTGTAGGCCAAAAACATCTTGGGGGGGCGCAAGTCGCCCTCCCCTGTTCCGTAAGGATACTGAGATGATGTATGCCAGCTTTCCCCAACCTGGTGTCCTCCAGATGTGTTGGATGGCAATTCCCATAATTCCTAGCCAGCATGGCCATAGGAATTATGGAAATTGCTGTCCAACACCTCTGGGGGGCACCAAGCTGGGGAAGGCCAATGTATGCAAACACTTGTAAGTGCTATATCAACTGCTCAGGGAGCTTTGGCTATTGGGCAGCATAGAAATGTAATAAATTAATTATTGATATGCAGGACTTTCCATCTCTCTCTGTGTTCTGTACAAATACTCACAAAATAATAATTCAGGAATCTCCAAGAGAAGCTTGTTTTCCACCTTTCTGGCCAATGCCCTCAGTTCCCCCCATTTTTCAGCCCTCCCTTTTTGTCCCTCTTCCTAGGCGGGGATGCTAGCCGTGCGGGAGAACCGCTACATTGTCCTGGCCAAAGACTTTGAGAAGGCCTACAAGACTGTCATCAAGAAGGACGAGCAGGAGCACGAGTTCTACAAATGAAGCTGGGGAAAGCGTGGCGGAGACTGGGCCGGTGGTCTCGGTCTATACGTGGGGTGGGCGGGGGGAGGATGCGTTTTTCTGTGTGTCTGATGCTGGCAGGTAAGATTTATCCTGCCAATAAATAATTCCCGAGGATTCTCGCTGCTCTGTTCTTCAGTGGGGTAATTGCTGAGCCTCCCATTATTCCTAGCCTGGATGTTCGTGGCCCACTGCTGTGCAGCTCTTGTTTCTAGGTCTGACGGGGAGCTAGCTTCAAAATGGCTTCACTTTCAACAGAAGGGGTTGGGAAGCTCTGCCCCCCCCTCCCGATATCATTCCACTGCATCTCCCATCATCCCTGACCATTGGCCATGCTGGCTGGAGCAGATGGAGTCCAAGAACAGTGGGGGCAGCCACAGCTTTCCCACTGCTGTCCAACACATTTTCTCTGGTCATGTACAACAACTTGTGGCTCTCCAGATGTTTTGGCCTACAATTCCAATCAGCCCCAGCATGGCCCAATGGTGATGGGAGTTGTTGATCAGCAACACCTGGAGGGCCACAGGTCCCTCACCCCTGTTCTACGGTGACAAAAGGAAGTGTGCTGAGAGTGGAGTCCAGCTCAATGGCAGAGGATGTGGCTTGGCTGCATGAAGTCCTAGGTTCAAAAAAAACAATCAAGGTGCAGGTGATGGGAAAGGCTTTTGCCTGAGATCCTGGAGATCCACTACCAGTCAGAACAGGTGATAACCGGGCAAGATGGACAAATTGACTTGTTTTGAAGCTAGGAATTGAGAATTGGTGACAAGGGGGCAGTTGCTTATAGCATAACAGGGCTGGACAGGCTCTAGCCTTCCAGATATTTTGGCCTACATCTCCCATCAGCCCTAACCAGCACTGCCACTGGTGAGGCATGATGGGAGTTGTGACCTTCCTGAAGTTTTGGCCTACAAGATGCCCACCCCTGAAGTAGAAAGTGACATCTGGCCTGAAAAGCTGTTGCAGTTAATTGCTCAGAGTTCCTGAAGACTTTGTCAGAGAAAGGAGGATTGCAGCTTGCAAATAAATGGGTGCCTACACTCTTCTGGAAGGATGTTCGGAAGACTTGGGGCTACCACCGAACAGGGCCTGCTCCTCACAGCTTGCGTTCTAATCTCTCAGGGCTGGGGCAGTAGATTTTGAGCGGGGCTGTACTAGAATGTCTTAATAGGTGAGAGGATTGTACATAAAGAGGTGATCTCTGAGATAACCAAGTGTAGGCCAGCTGGCTGGGGATGGTAGGAGTTGCAGTCTAACCCATTTGGAGGGCATCAATGCGGGGAGGCTGCCCTAATCCAATTCTAGTGGTTTCCAGCCCTGCCTAACCTAAGGAGCATAGATAGCCTTGCTGTGAGATGTGGAGTAGCCTTTCCTACACTTTTAAAACTTTTTCTTTAAAAAGGAAAGCATTTAATAAGCTGGTATAGGTGAGGCATGGCCCTTGGACATCATCTTTAACAAAAAGAGCTTCCTCACGCTGAGCAAGCCTGAGAGCCCGTTCCATGAAGGCTGGACTATTTTTTGCTCAGAGCCACTGTGGTACATTTAACAGGCGCAGGCTGAAGCTACGTCTTGAAGAGTTGGTGACACCTTGTGGCTGAAGATGGTACTTACAGCGATGCCTTTTATTTTTCTTGGAGCTTTTTATTGCAATACACTGGTCATACCGGAAGAGCGACCCTCCTTCTCTTCCTCCGCCCCCACCTACTGCAACAATGGTTGGTTGTATTCTGTTTTTGAATTACCTAACTTCAGCTAACAAAATACCAGACCCCTATCCAGTAAAGATTCGACTACACATATGGGTGTCCATTCCCCCACACACACCCACTAGTACACACCTTATACACACCTTATTTTCACTATCATAATGGTCCAGAACAGAAAAAGAAGGTCCCTACATGTGATAGCAGTTTCGCAAAGGAGGCATGTAGCCAGAGGTAGTTCAAAGACACAATTCTCTCTCTCTCCCCCGGCCCCCACTTATACTTGCAGTTTTCTTTTGTATAGAGGTTTTCCCCTTAATTATTTCCAAGCTGAATGCTTTCCTGCTGTTCTACATAAGCATTCCTGCCTGCAAGGATGGGGGTTATGGCCCTACAGGTGTTGATTTATTTACAAGTTTTGTATACTGCTCTACATCCAGCTGGACTCCTAAGTGGTAAACAATAGAAAACCATCAAAACACAGAACTGAAATATTTAAAATTGGGTTGTAGCAATAACACTGTGCTTGGTTAATTAGGGAAGGCTTATGCATGGTGTGGAGAATGTGGACAGGGAGACATTTTTCTCCCTCTCAAAATACTAGGAGCTGGGGTCAACCTATGAAGCTGATTGGTGGGAGATTCAAGACAAGTAAAAGGGAAGTCCTTCACACAGCACAGAGTTAAACTATTTGCTACCACAGGATGTAGTGATGGCTACCAATTTGGATGGCTTTAAAAGGGGGTTGGACAAATTCCTGGAGGAAAAGGCTCTCAGTGGCTACTAGTCTTGATGGCTATGTGCTACCTGCAGTGCCAGAGGCAGTGAGCCTCTGTACACCAGTTGCTGGGGAACGTGGGTGGGAAGGTGCTGTTGCGCTCATGCCCTGCTTGCGGGTTCCTGGTTGACAGCTGGTTGGTCACTGTGTGAACAGAATGCTGGACTAGATGGACCCTTGGTCTGGTGCAGCATGGCTCTTATGTTCTCGTTTAAATAAATGTTGGTGGACTGCAACTCCCATCAGCCCTATCCAGCAAAGCCAATGGTGAGGGATGCTGGGAATTGTAGTCCAACAACATCTGGAGGGCCACATGTTCCTCATTCCCCAACCCAAGCAAAACTACTCCCTTCTCTACAACACTGACCTACCTATTACAGAACTTTAAAAAACACATATTTGAAGGGTATGAGTCTTTCTCATTGGAACACACTCCTATTGGTTTTTCCAAGAAGGTGGGGAATGGTGTGTCTCCCATATGAAGTGCTCCCACAGCTTCAAGGGATCAAACTACAATGCTGAGTAACACACACACAAAAGCTAAGGTAGCCTACTTTGCCATAAGAAACATCCCAAAATCCATATTGGTGTAGTGCCTTTATTAGGTCATCCAAAAGATGACAACAAATGTACAGGCTTTGGAGATCTCCAGATCTCTTCAACGGGAAATGTGTTACAGGAAGCAGGCTTAGCAGCTGGGGAGGGGAGGGAAAAAACGGACTTGATGGCAAAGTCACAGTGTCTGTGTGTTCAGAGTTCCAAGCTGAGGTGGGGAAGGAGACATTCAGGTCTGCAGGTCATGTGATGGTTACAGGTTGGGTCTGGAGCTGTTCCGAGGGTTGCTGGGCGCAGGAAAGAGGAAAGCGATGGATCCCTCCCCTCCCTGATTTTGAAAACAAAAACCAGCTACAACTTAGCTGTTCATGCTAAGTAAAGCTCAGAGGTACAGCCAAGGCCAGCATCAAGGGCAGGCATGCTTGGGCACCTGCTGAGAGCCCACCTGACAACCCCCTGCACTTGCTCCTTCTCTTCACTTTTGCAAGCTGCTTGTTCATTTGCCATTTATTCTGGCCCAGACAAGGGTGGTGGTGAGATGGAGGAGCAGTCGGTTCCATTGCGTACTTTCCTGGCATCGAGGATGTCTTGCCCAAGGACACTCAGAAGCCTGGAGCCGGCATTGGGTAAGAACATAAGAGCCCTGATGGATCAGACCAAGGGTCCATCTAGTCCAGCATTCTGTTCACACAGTGGCCAGCCAGCTGTCAACTAGGAACCCACAAGCAGAGCATGAGCACAACAGCACCTTCCCACCCATGTTCCCCAGCAACTGGTGTACATAGGCTCACTGCCTCTGGTACTGCAGGTAGCACATAGCCATCAGGACTAGTGGCCATTGATAGCCTTTTCCTCCAAGAATTTGTCCAATCACCTTTTAAAGCCATCCAAATTGGTGGCCATCACTACATCTTGTGGTAGCAAATTCCATAGTTTAACTATGCACTGTGTGAAGAAGTCCTTCCCTTTATCTGACCTGAATCTCCCACCAATCAGCTTCATGGGGTGACCCCACTGGGTTCTAGTATTGTGAGATGGGGAGAAAAATGTCTCCCTATCCACTTTCTCCACACCATGCATAATTTTGTACAGCTCTATCATGTCTCCCCTTACTCGCCCTTTTTCTAAACTAAACCGTCCCAAATACGGTCATCTTTCCTCATAGGGGAGTTGCTCCAGCCCCTTGATCATAAGAACATAAGAAGAGCCATGCTGGATCAGACCAAGGGTCCATCTAGGCCAGCATTCTGTTCACACAGAGGCCAGTGAGCAGGAACCCACGAGCAGGACACAAGTGCAGAAGCACCCATTTTAGTTGTCCTTTTAGGGTACAGTCCCAATCTGACCCATCAGCATCTGAACCCTCAGGACCAAGCTAGATGTGATATAGGAAATATATCCCCTCTGCCCCTCTCTCATTTATGTGTACTGTAAATTTCCTTCTCCCTGGTGCAAATAGCTCCAGGGGATCATTTTAATGATGAAAACGGCACACTCGCACCTCTTTCCCACTGTCAAATACTGGAGGATTCTTCAGTGGGGTGTGGCTGCAGCTGTTGGCATGATGCCAGCATGACATGTCACCAGTACAGTATCAACATCTGATAAGCTTTGAGGCAAATCTCAACCTATGTTTGCTTTGGGTTTATTGGATTGCAAAGCAAACATGGCTTCTTGTGCACGTTCTTATGGGACAGAAGGAAGCACGTGCCCAAGAGGAACATAGCCAAGATCTTCCTGCCACCCTTAAAAGTTCAACCCTTTTCCCCAAGCTTTTAGGGATCCACTCCAGCTGTCCCGTTATTTAGATCTCAATACAACGAGGATGTTCACAGCCCATGGGATGCAAGTGTCATTTGGTGGCAAAGTGGTTGATATGTTCCCATTGCAGTGGGCACTGGCAGGCAGAGCTATCATGGCTCCTCTGGCTGCCTATTGGCTTAGCAGCTGTGATGTCACAGAGGTGCAAAGTCACCATGGGCTAGGCAGCTTATACTAAAAGGGGAACCTGAGAATCAGAATGCTAAGCTTCATGGGCAACATCTACTGCCATAAATTAATCGATAGGCAGTAACATGTAAAGCCTGGGAACTGGTGGACATTTTCCATCATTGTCCCTATGTCCCCCTCCCCCTCAACCTTCATCAGTCACCACTGCATTTAATTTTTTTAAAATCTAACTTTATTTATTCACTTTGTACCCTGCCTTTCCACCAAGAAAATGGCACTCAAGGTAGCTAACAATCAGAAACTTTAAAAAGAGAAAGAGAGATAACAATTTGGTTAAAAATAACAACAATCATTCATTAAAAATACAGACAAACACATTACCGCAGGGGCTGGCAACCCGGCATCCACGGGACCCCCAAATGCACTGGCCAAAAGCCCTGTAATTATTACAGAATAAAAACAGCACCCAACCCAACAGACCAGCTTACATGCCAAAGTCCTGCTTGAACAGAAAGGTTGTTGCCTTCTGGTGGAAGGATGGCAGAGAGGGAGCCCTCCTAACCAATCTCAGCCAGGAGGAGCAGCCACCAAGGAGACCCTCTCTTGCATCATCACCAAATAGCCAGCGTGGTGTAGTGGTTTGAGTGTTGGATTGGGAGCTGGGAGATCCAGTTTCTGGTCCCCACTCAGTCGTGAAGCTCACTGGGTGACTTTGGGCCTGTCACAGACTCTCAGCCCAACCCACCTCACAGGGTTGTTGTGAGGATAAAATGGAGACGAGGAGGATTATGTACGCCGCCTTGGGTTTCTTGCAAGAGGAAAAAAGATGGGATATAAATGCAATAAATAAAATAATAATTTTTTAAAATGCCTCTGAGAGCAGCAGCAGGAGCGAGAAAAAGGCCTCCCCTGAAGATCTTAAAACTGGGCAAGCTTTTATGGGAGAAAGCAGTAATTATCTTTCAGGTAATCTAGTCCCAAGCTATATAGTCATAACCAGCACTTTAAATTGTGCCTGGAAAGGAAACCAACCAGTATGAAGATGTAGTGCCTATTTCGTTTCCCATTTCCTACCCATCACTTTTTCCTTGTGTATTGTATCTATTAGATTGTAAGCCAGTGGGCAGGGGCTGTGTTGTTTTTAATCTTTGTACCACACCTAGAAATCCTTAGGTGCAATAGTGATGAATCATCGTCGTCAGTATTAATAAACCTTCAAGTATTGCCTACACACCGCACATTTTGAATGATACCAAGGAGTTACAAAACTGAGTAGTAATTAGAGCCTGTCAATGGAAAGCTGGAGAGATATACTTGCTGTTTATGATACTGAATCGGCATCTATGGACATTGTTTGGGTAGAGTCCCAACTGGGATAATTGCCACCTGCCACCGCCGGCAACCCTCCCTTTGGGGTGACCTGAATCTCTTGCCATTCTAAATAACCCTCTGGATCCCCACGGTTTTCTATCTTTGCCTTCTGGCAGTGAGATGTCCAAGGGGTTAATAACCAGGCACCTCCATCTTAGATGATAAAATCATACACTTGCAAGGGACTTCAAGGGTCATCTAGTCCAACCCCCGGTGCCAATGCAGGAAATCTGCGGATGCAGCATCCCTGACAGGTGGGCCATCCAATCACTGTTTTAAAACCTCTAACCAAGGAGTGTCCACCACCATCCAAGACAGCCTGTTCCACTTGTTCAACAGTTTGTACCATCAGGAAGTTCTTAATGGTTAGTCAAAATCTCTTTTCTCGTAATTTGCGCTCCTTGATTCAGGTCCTCCCCTTTTTGGTCCGTCATCTATGTGACAGCCTTTCAGATATTTGAAGATGGCAAAAATCATCTGTTCTCCAGGCTAAACCTACCCAACTTCTTCAATCTTTCCTCAGAGGACTTGGGTTCCAAGTCTCGCCCCATCTTTGCTGCCCTCCTCTAGACACGTTCCAGGTCCAGCATGCAATTAGCCATATCGTTTGTGTACAAGGCACTTTAGCGGCTGGCTTTTGTTAGGCTGAAATCGTATTTTATTTTATACTAGTGAATGGAGCTGGCTTCGCATGGGTTGGAATTCTTCCAGAGGGGGCTTCAAGCAAACTTACTGTCAGGATTGGGCCTTGGCTCCCTAATTTGGTTTCTGACACTGATTCAGATTTGGAGACAGAGCTAGAAGAAACCCAGCTGAGACAGGGGGCAGAGGAGAAAATTCCCCAAGACTCTCCAGGAGTCAGCGAAGAACCTTCCCAGGGGCTTATTGAGCAGGAGGGCCAGGCTCAGAGACCGTCTTCCCCCCTTCCCATGGGAACCTGGCTTCTGTCAAAGGGCGAGGGAGCACTGAACTTGCCAGATGCCAGAGCCCACCACTGAGTTAAGCGGGCGGAGCTGAGAGGAGGTGGGAGTTGTCCTGCCAGATTGGCTGCCTGTCAGAAGTTGGGCCGGGAGGGTCCTCCCTCAAGGGAGGAGCACAGGAAAAGCCTACCGAGCGCAGTGGGAAATCCATCCATTAGTTGGAAGGCAACCACCCTGCTTTCAGTAGCTCACTTAACAAAAGTGCTGTTTAGCTCATTAGGCCCAGAGGACAGCTCCCAGCCTTTGTAATCGCTTCAGGTGTGAAGAGAAACTATTAACTGAATAAAAGAGTTTGTAGATCGTTCAGCCAGTCTCTGTTGCCTCACTATTCAGCGGGAGGGCTTGGAATCCTTGATGCTTACAGAAGTGTCAGTGTTAGGAACTTTGAGCCAGTCTGCATGATTACCGCAGCCCACCGTGGCTTATTTAAACCACGGTGGGTTGTGGCACATGCTGGCAAGTGCCAGTGACATTTGAATATTCAAGCCACGACTGTGGCTTGTTGTGACGCTCAAACCCAGCGAGGGTGGGTTATTGGCGTGGTTAACAAACCATCCAGAACCCATGGGGTGGTTTCATACGTAACAAGAAGCCACCATGGGGAAATTTCCCCATGGGGCTTCTCATTGCAGCAGTGGGCACCATTTTGAAAATCTGAGCCATGCTGGGGATGCACCATAGCTTTTTGTTAAGTGTGAACCTGGCGAGGGTGGGTTGCTGGGGTGCTTGACAAGCCACTTGCAACCCTAAAACAGCCCATGGGTTCTGGGTGGCTTGTCAACCACCCCAACAACCCACCCTCGACAGGTTCACACATGATCTCGGAAGCTAACGGGGTCAGCCCTGGTTAGTGCTTGGATGGGAGACCGCCTGGGAATCAGACTTCCTGCACTGAGCAGGGGAGTGGACTGGATGGTCTTGTAGGCCCTTTCCAACCCTATGATTCTATGATCTAATGAGAAGCCGCTGAGGCTTGGATCACCAATGTGGTGCCCTGGGGTCCCACAGCTCATCATGGCTAGTAAGCCACAGTAGGCTGTGGTGATCGTGCGAACCAGGTCACGGGCTGTTTTAGGATTGTGAGTGATATATTAACCATGCCAACAACCCACCCTTTCTGGGTTTGGATGTCATGACAAGCCGTGGTCATGGCTTGAATATTCAAAATGACCAGCCACCTGCGGTTGGGCTGCTTGCTCATGCAAACTAGCCCACTGTGCCTGGCCCGTCTGAGTGAAGCCATGCCTCCTGGCAACCCCTAGGCATGGCCCCTGCCATGGTGCACCCCTATAGCCCTCTGATGGAAGGGTCATTCCATAGAATAGTAGGGTTGGAAGGGGCCTATAAGACCACCGAGTCCAACCCCCTGCTCAGCGCAGGAATCCAAGTCAAAGCATCCCTGACAGATGGCTGTCCAGCCCTGTCTTGAATGCCTCCAGTGTGAGAGAGCCGACTACCTCCCTAGGTAATTGGTTCCATTGCCGTATTGCTCTAACAGTCAGGAAGTTTTTCCTGATGTTCACCCAGAATCTGTCCACTCCGTTCCTCTGAGAGGGGAGACTGCCCCACAGCAGGGGGAGGGTTTATAACTTGATCCCTGGGCCCACTAACTTCCCCTGGCTTCAGACTGTATGGACTGCAAAGCTATGTGCTGGTTAGGAAAGTCTGCGCCTAGTGGCTGTTATTGCAGGCTTCAACCCCATGGACACATTTAAATTCATATTAATTAATGCATTTTAAAAACAAAATAACCACAAGGCGCACACCCCAAGGGTCCCCTTAGTATGCATGTCAAGTTTCTGGCATCTAGATTTTGTGGTCTTGGTGTTGTGGCACTAACCTATGGAGAGACAGACACACACCCTCTGTTATTTTTATAGAATACATCTTGTTCATTCTCTTATATTAAAAATGTCAGAGTTAACTGTCTGATATTATACTCTCCTATAGCATATAGGACCTGGTGCCCTTGTTAGACTACAACTCCCACCATCCCCAGTCAGAATTGGAGTCATAATCCACATCTGGAGGTGCTGTGCTGGGGAAAGCTGGCCTTTCTCTAAAGGTACATAGTTTACTGTTAGAGAAGGGGAACTGACATTTTTAAATAGACAAAGGGAAGATTAATAAAAGCCCATTATAGCGGTACAATAGAATCATCACTAAAACATTCCAAGGTTGCTGAATTTGTGCTTTCCCATCCAGTACCTTACTAACAGCTCCCACAGCCAATAAAAACTTGTCACTCCTCAATAGGTTTTCTCTTGTATGAACATGGTTTGTTAGCTTAAGCAATTTTGCCGCGTGCCGTATCTTATTAGGTCATTCAATTATCAAGGGAACATTTACTGATTTCCCCTTAGAGGAAATTGATATTTTTTGCTGTCCTCAGCATATTTTCCAGTCATTGATGCATCGATGCTCACAACCTTCAAGATGCACAAGTAAAACTGCAAAGGGATGCAACAGTATGCTCCAGTTGTATCCTTAACGTGCCTGATCATTTCCATTTAGGGTTCTTTAATTTGCGGACAATTCTGGCAGACTATTATTATTATTATTATTATTATTATTATTATTATTATTAACATTTCTCTACCGGTCCATAGCCAAAGCTCTCTGGGCAGTTTACAAAGGATAAAAACATTAAAAATACAATATGCAAAATTTAAAAACATAAAAACACAAACCAACAGACAGTATAAACAGAGACAACATATATCTAAGAACAACTTTGAGTAATCAGCCAAACCGTAAAACAAATCCAGGATCAATTAAAACTCATCACATGCTACCAAATGCCTGGGAAAAGAGAAAAGTCTTTATCTGGTGCTGAAAAAATAATAATCTTGGTGCCAGGCAAGCCTCAGTGGGGAGATCATTCCATAATTGGAGGGCCACCACATGTATACCTTTGCATGTTAGGCTGAAAACTAACTGATCAGGTTCCTTATGTACTTCCAGGTTGAGTACATATCATTTGTACTTTGATCAGTTTGGCATTAATATGTACTTCCAAGTAAACACCTCCAGGATCAGAGTGAAAATGCAAATGAAGCCCCATCACCACCATTGTCCCTTGAACCTGTGCTGTAACCCAGCATAGTTACTTCTTTCATTCCTTATTTAAATTATTGATCTAAAGTATATTTTACTGATAGACATTTATGCTCAGTTTCCCAACATGTGAATAGAGGCACCACTGTGCATTCTTGACAGTCAATGTGCATTCTTGACAGCTTGGGTTTTGTTCTATAGAGTCCTGTGTTTCTGATGCTGTAGCAGTCATTTAATGTTGTTCTAATCAATTCAGACAATAACTACAAATTTACTGAGTTTACTTTTAAAAGTTTTTAAATATAATGATAAGTTTATAAGCAAACTAAGTCATATGTAAAATAACTTTAGGAACAGAATGGCTGCTTTATGTTCCTAAAACAGCCTTCCTCAACCTGGTGCCCTCTGGATATTTTAGACTACAGTGCCCAGCATTGCTGACCATTGGCCATGCTCCCTGAAGCTGATGGGAGCTGGAGTTCAAAATATCCAGGGGGCATCAGATTGGGGAAGGAGGTCTTAAAGCAAAAATGTGACTTTAGATTTGTAAAGAGCACTAAAAAAATAAGTATCGCTTATTTTTCAATTTTTCCAAAAGTTCATTTTTTTCTGGGGAAAAATCCACTTTTTTCCCATGGTCTCAAAATTTCCAGAAATTTTACATCTCTAATTATGACCCATTCACTTTACAAAAGACATATAATACACATGAACACACTAACACAGCTGCCTGCATTTTTGGACTCTCCTTGGATGCGTGGCTATGGTGACTGTCATGAGGAGTGCCTGCACGTCAACATGTACCACTACACCACTGGTCTGTGTGTGCAGGGCTGGGTCCAGGTTTGAGGAGGGTTTTATCCGCCCTTTGAATTTCCCACAATGCTCCAGAGTAGCACTAAGTGTGTGGCACTGTGAGAAAGGCACAGAGTGGCTAGATCCAGCCACCTGATGCTCTCTGCAGTGCTGGGCCCGAAAAAATAAAACTCAGGCATCGCAGAGCGGGCATCAGCCGTGGGCCCTGCCAGGGTGATGGCAGCTACTCCAAATAAATCAGGAACTGATGCCATCCCCATATGCATATGTAGAGAGGGGAGGGATTGTATTTTTCAGGGGAAATAAATCTTGTCATTTGAGTGCTGAGAAAATGTGATTTCCCCCCAGGAACATGAAGACAGATGTCTGGATGGCTCTGCAATAAACGAGTAGCAATTTTACATGTATTGCACATTTTAAAAGTTCCATCCTTTGGAAAAGCCCTGCCTATCATCATGAAATGAGTCAGAAAGTTTGTGTGTATACGTGGAGAGCGGAAGAACTATTTTTCAGGGAAAAATATATATTGTCATTTGAGTGCTGAGAAAATGTGATCTCCCCACCAGGAATTTAAGGGCAGATGTCCGGATGGCTCTGCAACAAATGAGTAACAATTCTACATGTATTGCATGTTTTAAAATTCCATCCTTTGGAAAGGCCGTGTCTACCACCATGAAATGAGTCAGAATGTGTATTATTATTTTAGTAAGTTTAGATCTCACCTTCCTTCATTCATAGAACTCAAGGTGGCTACCTGTGGTTCCTCCAACCAGTGACCAGACCCAAACCTGCTTAGCTTCAGCAAAGTAGCTGCCTCATGTGCCTTCAGACTATGCCATGGGAACATGTATGTCTGTTTATAATTTGGAAAATCCACCACCAATTATATACCGCTGTCCTAGAAGTACGTAACTTAGGGCGGGGCACACAAACCACTGATCCAGCGCATGTTGCAAAACATGGCTCTGTATTGGGATTGCAGTGATGGTATATCAAGATCTCCTGGTGGAAATATTTTTGGATCAGGGTTCCAGTCCCATACAAGGTATCATCTAGACTTAAGGGGAGGCTGTTCTGAAATCATGAACTTTTAAAGAAGCAGTTCCACTTCATGCAGAATGTCCAAATTCTCTTTGGAGTTTTGAGAGAGAGAAAGAACAAGAAAAAAGAGACATCTTCAAAGGTTTGTTTTAGAATGCTTGATCCTGAATGCAGAAAAGTGTTATTGTTGTATTTATTTCTATAGTACCACAAATTTGCATGGTACTTTCGAGGACAAGTCCTTGCATTCTGGAGCTTACAATTAAATATGCCACTGGGCCCAGGTAGGAAGGAGAGTGAAACTGACATGGGATAGGGGAAGAATAGGCATTTATTTCCACTTACTCCTACTTAGTTACAGTGCCATATGGACGTACAGTGCAATCCTATACATATCAACTCAGAAGTCCTTGAGTTCATTGGGACTTACTCCCAGGTACAGCTGCAATCCTAAACACATTTTCCTGGAAGTAAGCTCCACTGAACATCATGTGACTTACTTCTGAGTAAACATGCATCGGATTGCACTGTGCCTAGAACTGCAGCATGAGTTAAAATATTATCTGATTCCCATCCACCCTGGCAGTAGGAGTTAATTCGTTCCCAGCATTTAGGGATTCCTGGAGATTCCATTCCTGTCAATACAAACATCTATTTGAGTTCTGTGTACTGAGAGGATCTCCCAGCTAGAGTCGATTTTGCTTTTGAAATGCGACTGTTAGCAATAACTAAATCTTAAGCCTTGCTGATGAATTTTTAATGATAAGTATTAACTTTCCAAATGCAGTGGGTTGGATCCAGACTTTGAGATCAATGGGTCTACTCTAAGCATGGCTAAGTCTGGATGCATGCCGATATTTTCACACCCTCCCCCCCCCCCCTTGGGCGATATAATGTGTCTATTCAGACAGAATAGGAATTTGCATTTTTGGAAAGCAAAGCGGAGGCAAACGAATCTTCTTTATAGAATCCCTCTCCGCCAAACCCCCGAATTCGATTCCTCTCTGGTTCCAACTATTTAAAAACAAAAAATGGATACTTCTTCCTCCCGAGCTGTGCCTGGAATTCTGATTCCATTGAAAACGCAGGCTTTTGTCCCTTTGACTCCCCAAGGTCAACCCTCCTTCCCTGTCTTGCTTGATCCTTCCCCACACCCGTCCCCAAATCTGGGTATTATGGAAGGAACCCAGGAGTCCAGGCTCCGTCGTAGCCCCCAACCCACTTCCTTCCCCCCCCCCGGACCCCTATTTTCTCTGGGGCTTAAGCCAGCAATCCGACGTCCTCCTAGACCCACTTCCTTATCCAGAAATGAAAATCCAGGCTGGCACCCCAGTCTACTAGGCCTTTCCTTCCCTCCCTCCCCCGCTTTCTTTTTGCGGGAGGAGAGCGGGGATGCGATGGATGGAGCCCAGGCGCCCCAGGAGCTTGGCTCGCGGCGCCCCCCGCCCCGCTCCTCCATTCCGCTTTAGCCCCTCCCCTCCGGCTCGGCTTCGCCGCCGCTGCGCTGCGCGCTGGTAGAGCCGCGGGGAGGGGGGGGGCGCTCAACAAAAGGGGCGGCCGCCGCCGAGGAAGGAGGAGGAGGCGGGAGGGAGGGAGGGAAGCGGGGCCTGTCGCTCCTTCCTCTTCCTCCGCGCGGCACCAGGGCCGCCGGCCGGGACCAGCGCTCGCCTCTCCATCCCGGCCGGGCGGGGTGGGGGGAGCCGCCCGCCCCGCTTTCGCTGCGCCGGGCTATGTTCGAGTAAGGAGAGCGCTGCGCGGGGAGGAGGAAGGCATGGCGGGCTGGGGAGCGGGGAGGTAGGGGGCTGGAGCGGGGATGGAGCATGGCGCGGGGGGGGGGGGAGCGATGCCGGCTGGGTTGGAAGCGGAGATGGAGATGGGGGAAGAATTGCGCCCGGCAAGGAGGGCTCTTGTTCGCTCGCTCGCTGGGAGCGTGGTGCGGTTGGAGAGGGGGGTGAGGTGAGGTGGGGTGGGGTGGGGTGAGGTGGGGAACGCGTGTGTGTGGGTGTGGGTGTGGGGGGGCGTTCCAAGGCTATTAAGCCGGGCTGGGAAAAGGACATCGGAGACATCAGCCCTTGGCGATCGCCCGCGAGCCTCGCTCTGCCTCCAGCTGTCCTGCGCGTTAAGATTCGGGTTGGTCACTTGTCTGTCAGCTGAGAGAGGGATGGAGGATGGACAAAGGAGCTGCTGGGAGGGGGGATGGCGGGGAAGAGGCAGAGAGGGATGGCTGGATTCATGGAGTGTGTGTGTGTGGTATCCTTGGAAACGGGTTTTTGGGGGGGCGGGGGTTGCCGGTCGTGATAGCATGGACTGTAACACGCGCAAAAGGAGGAGGAGGGAAAAAGCCTTTTGCTTGTCTCCCCTGATCTCCGGGAGGGGTTGATGAGGGCAGCGTGTGCGTGTGTATGAGTGCGCGCGTATTGGCAGACTTTTGTTGTTGTTGTTAAGCCCGGTTGCATTGGTAGAGGTTTCAGACCAGGCCAGTCCCCCCCCCCCAGCCCCCAATCTCCCACCCCATTGCTACAGGTGCGTATTTCTCCGCGCATGGTGCTTTCCGGGTGTGATATCGAGTGTTCACTAGTGGTAGCGGCGTGGTCGTTGTAGCGCCACCATCGGGGGAAGCCTTTGTTCCGTGTGCGCGCACGCGTGTCTCCGCGCGTATTTGTTTGTACGTGAGTGTCGGCGATAAGCAAGGGAGGGCGGTTAAGACGTTTTCTCTCTATCTCAGTCTCTCTCTAACAGACCATCGCCTGTGGCTTCCTCCTCCCTTCTTCTTCCATGGGGGAGGGTTGCTGAGGGTGGGGGATTTGATTGACAGCTCTTAAAAAGATCGGTCACAGTGGATCAGGAGTTAAAAACATATTCATTGGGCTCTATTGACATTGTGGCCTTGTGTGTGTAAACTAATGCATGTGCTAGCAGACACATGCGCTTTGGGGAAGTTGGCATCAGGATCTCCTGAGATCCATTCTGTACTCTGGGGAGGCATTTGTCAGTGTCTTAGCAAAAGCAACCTGCTTGCGAGGTTCTCTGATCTTGTGCTTTTAGTAAGGATCTTTTAATTTGAATATAAAATTGTGGAGTCCAAGAAAGGAAAGGGGAAATCCTCAGAGGTGTTGTGTGTATTTTTCCAATCTCCAATCTGCACACCTGTGGTTAATAGTATTTTGTGGAGAAAATGACTGCAGAAGGCCTTTTTAAAAAAAGTCTCAGACAGCCAAATAATCGGTTTTAAAAGTTCTGATCTCATCATTTCAAGATTCTGAAGGCCAGTCTCGTAATTTCAGCATGTGAGGATCATTCAGTAGATGAGGCCACTAGATCTTAACTTTGGCCTCATGGCAAGTTCCTCAACAGATCGATCTCACCATAGGTTAATCCACATGATCCAGACCACCAAGGGTCACAAGCAGAGAATAGGATATTTGAAGACCAAATAGATTACTTAAGTAAGGGGGCCAAATTTCATATGTAAAGAGAAGGAGAAAACCACAGCAAATGGTTTGTATCTGATCAGGAGGGGGCAGGGGAGATTCTTTTCTGATCCCAAATCAAATGAATTCAACCCACAGGGTGGCCATCAAGGGTAGGCATGGCTGGACACCTGTTGAGGTTCCACACCCCAGCAGAGGCCCACTGACAAAAGCCCCCCCCCCCGGAGTGTTTCCTCCTTTTCACCATTGCAACTTGCTTATTCACCTGTCTCTCGCTCTGGCCCAGACAACAGTGGTGGTGAGAAGGAGGAGCAGTAGATGCCACGGCCTACTTGCTCTCTGGCTCTCTGCCTGGGAAGCAAGCAAGTGGGGGCAATAATAAGAAAGAGGATGAGGAGCAATAGCAGCCGGTGATGATAGCAGTGAAAAGGTAGGCTCAAGGAGGGAGCGGGGCCGTTCAGGGCATCTTGCCCAAGGGACCTCAGTCACCTGGAGCCCGCACTAGACCCTGAACATGAAGGCGAATTCAGCCAATGAGGTTTGTTTCCCACATCACAGCAGGAGATAGGTCTTTCTGTTCTCACTGTGGGTGTGCAAAATATCTTCCGTCACATCCGAAAGTCATTTTGTATGCCTGACAACACACAGCAAATAGCATCTGCCAGCCTGGAGACAATCTCATTACAGACAAGCCCTGGCTGACCTGTGGGGAGGACCTGTCTTTTCTATAATGTGTGAAGCAGCCCTGATTTCCACCCAAAGGAAATTGTATTGCAGTGCTAATCGGTTCCATCCAGCATCCTGTCTGTCACTGCTGCTGCTCGTGGTCCCTCATGCCCCTGAAGCAAGCTCCCTTCCAAAAACCTCCACCGAGGCTCTAGATTAAAACTCCTGAAATATCCTCCATGACATGAGCTCGCCATTCCTGTACTGCACCTCAGCTATGTGATTGGCTGCGAGTTACGTGCCTTTCAGACATACTGACAGCTGTGGGGGGAATCCGCTTACCCATGACTAGCTCCTATGCTGCCAGAAGAATGTTTAAGGGCGCAAACCTATGCAACATGTAGGACTTTGTTTCTGTTTAAACATGCATAGGATTGTACCCTCATTGACCCAATCACATGGGCAGGAAGGTGATCATGTGGATCTTTCAGACTGAATCAGCACCTCTCCCTTTTGGTGCAGTGCCAATTCCACGGGAAAGACCCACACGATCAGGTCTCTCTTACACAGTTGGGTTATTTCCACATTCTTCTGGTTGGGTGGGAGTTGCTCACAGTTAAATGCCTTGTGCACAGCTGGTAGAGCATCAAAAGGACACCTTGGAGCAAGGCCTGACCTGGAGCGTTTGGTCACTCCAGGCATCTGGACTGCGGGGGAGGGGGGGAATCTGGGATGCCTTGCTGTGTTGTGTTGCACATGATTGGCAAGTTATGCTGCAGCATCCATTTGCAGGGGATGCTGGGGTACATCTCTTGGGTCATGAGCTGGCTTCATTAGCGCCCCTAAAAATATCGCCGCCCCAAGTGACCGCTTGGTGTCGCTTGCTTGTACATGTAGGACTGGCTCTGGAGTATAGCAGGGATATTTTGTATGTTGAGATTCCCAGTGACAAAGTCTTCAGCTCTTTGGTGGGGATACAGTTGTCCCTGTGCCTTCCGCTTCTGTGGGTACCACGTGGGGCTGAGCAGTGGACCTGGATTGCAGGAAACTCCATTTCTTTCCCCCAGCCCCTGGCATCTGGGTAGCATCCTGTCCATCTGGTGTATGGTTGCAAATGTGGTTCCTGCCTTTGCCACAACCCCGGTCTGAATCTCCAGCCTCCCTGCCTGCAGTGCTCAGCTGTCGCTCTCTGTTTGTTGAGACCCTTTTCCCAACAGCTCTCCAGTTTCTGTGGCAGCCCCTCCATCTGCTGAAGGCCTGACCAATTCCTTCCTCCAGACCCCGAGGTCCACATGGTGCATGGACAGGAGATAAGGCAGAGGAACTCGGCTGCTCAATGGCATGCCAAGGTCGGCCACAGCAAAGCAGCATTAGTACTAAATTAGATACTCCAGAACATTAGTATTAAATTAGAGTGGCAGCTGCAGCCACACAGAGCATGGGACAGCCTTTCCCCAACCAGGCACCCTCCAGATGTATCGGACTACAACTCCCGTAATTCCCAGCTGGCTGGGAATCATGGGAATTTTAGGCCGACACATCTGGAGGGCATCCGGTTGGGAAAAGGCTAGCATGGGGATGAAGGAGGAATGCACAGTTCCCTCTCTGCCCCTCTCTCAATCCAAGCTTACACCATCACTCTTTTTCTTCTCCATCTGGTTCTGCAAATAATCCCACTGCTTTCAACTGTTTGTCAGTGGTGCTTCTTGGACCTCTTCCCCCCCCCCCGCTTATTTGCCATGCAGGTGAATTTGGGCAGTGGGCATTGCAGCATGTGGGGAGGGGCGGGTTAATCTTTCCTTTTTCAATCCCCCTTGAAAATAGCCCCCTGCATGGCAATTAAGCACAGAGAAAAAAGTCGTTCCACTGGCAATGGAACATGTAGGGCTCAGGGGGAATAGATCCAGGGCCCTGGGAAATAGATTCAGGCCCAGGCCTACCAATATCCCATGTCAATTCTTTTTCATATTTTAATAATTTTGTTCGTTTGTTTGTAAAAAAACCATCCTCATGAGGTACATCAGAGTTGGCATCCTGTTCTCTGAAGGGGAAAGGAGTCCATAACGAAGCTGAGACCCACAATGAAACACTTTAGAGCAGGGCGAGCCCACGATATTTTGCTGCCTGAGGCAAAAGAAGATATCCCCCCTGCACCATTCCATGTACAGAAGCAGACTGGACTGGTGGTTGAATCTTAGTTCAGCACTGGCAACAGGTCAGCGTCCTCCGGTGAAACTGAAAGCATCAGGCTAGCCTGGACGGTGCAGAGGGGATGTGCGTTCTGTCCTATCACACCTTGTTGCCCGCCCAGCGTCTTCAGCCCGTTGGTAGGACTGGCCCTGTTTTAGAGGGGCAGATGTGGAGCCTTGTATCAAAGAGTCCTCGTGAAGGGATGTCCCCCAGAATGCATGCAAATCGTTTTCTCTGTGTCTGGCTTTGTCTGAGAGTTGGTGTGGTGTAGCAGTTAGAGTGTTGGACTGGGACTCGGGAGATTGGGGTTCTAGTCCCCACTCGGCCATGAAGCTCACTGGGTAACTTTGGGCCAGGCACTGACTCTCAGCCTAACTTACCTTACAGGGTTGTTGTGAGGATAATATAGGGAGGAGGAGGACTTGTGAGCTGCCTCGGATTCCTTGCGAGAGGAAAACAGGCGGGATATAAATGTAATCATAATGATGATGATGATAATCATAATCATAATTAATAATAGAAAATAGGGTTCCTGGGCAGGGGTTCACAATGATTAGATGAGCTGACCCGGCATGCCTGTGTGTCTTCTGCTGTCCTGGTCCTAGTTACACCATCGCCTAACCGCATCCAATATTGATTGTGAGGTGAATTGAGCTGTTTGGCCATACGAGGGCAACAAGGAGTTAATTCAGTGGGGCTTCAGTGTGCCCTGGGAAGCTGACATATTGTTTCCCTACAGAGTTTGGGCCTGTGGGTCCCAGATAAGGCCCAGCAATCATCCGCAGAGGAGGAAGCAGGGTCAAACAGTGCGGCTGGCAGAGAGCCATCTGGTCTCCGACAAGTTGCCCAGAACTTGGTACTTTGAATCAGAAACCAAGGACAAGCAGCAAGCCAAGCGAGAGATTCTTCAGCAAATATTTTGACTGGCTGCGCTCACATGGTGTGCAAAAGCTTTGGATGCTTCTGTTTGGGTTCTCAGGCCATCTTCTTCCCTTCATGGTTTATGCAAGGAAGCAAAAGACTGGATTTCTTTCTTCTGCCCAAGCAAGGAATCTCTGTACATTGACACTGGGATGTGTTTTCCCTGTGCTTTGTTGTGTTTATTAATTTATTTATTTTTATGCAGTGTTTTAATTAAGATTTTGTTTTTAATCTGTGTTTTGTTAGTCGCCTTGAGCGCCATTTTTGGGCAGGAAGGCAGTTTATACATTAAACAAACAAAGAAATAAATACTTCTTGAAGTCCTGTAAGCTGAAAGCACTTTAATTTAAAAATTAACAATTGTGGTTGTGCTCAGGTCTGATTCACACGTTGTTGGTTTTGTGGTGCTTCCCCCTGTCTGTATCTGACTCCACTGAGGTAGTACATGGTCTGAAGGTACAGAGTACACAGCAAGCTTGCCAAAGCTAAGCAGGTTCGGGCCTCACCAGGGTTCCCAACAGATGCCACTTTGAGCTCTGTGAAGGAAGAGATCAGCAACCAAGAGATTTTGGCTGTCCCGGATAGCTAGACAGAATTAGTTCTTGACATGACTCTGTCCTGCTCACAGAGATGGAGGAGTGGGTTTTTCTTTGACATCACATTGTGCTTGAGGCCCAGCTTGGTTGTGGGGCATCGGACTGAGCCTGTGCTCTCTTCAGCATCCATTTAGAATCATAGAATAGTAGGGTTGGAAGGGGCCTATAAGACCATCAAGTCCAACCACTGCTCAATGCAGGAATCCAAGTCAGAGCATCTCTGACAGATGGCTGTCCAGCCTCGTCTTGAATGCCTCCAGTGTGGGAGAGCCCACCACCTCCCTAGGGAATTGGTTCCATTGTCATATTGCTCTAACAGCCAGGAAGATTTTCCTATTTTCAGCCGGAATCTGGCTTCCTGGAACTTGAGCCCATTATTCTGTGTCCTGCATTCTGGGATGATCGAGAAGAGATCCTGGCCTTCCTCTCTGTGACAACCTTTCAAGTCCTTGAAGAGCGCTATCATATCTCCCCTCAGTCTTCTCTCCTCAAGGCTAAACATGCCCAGTTCTTTCAGTCTCTCCTCATAGGGCTTTGTTTCCAGTCCCCTAATCATCTTTATTGCCCTCCTCTGAACCCTCTGCAGCTTGTCTGCATCCTTCTTAAAGTGTGGTGGACACAGTAGTCCAGATGAGGCCTAACCAGTGCTGAGTAGAGGGGAACTAGTACTTCCCGGGATTTGGAAGCTATGCCTCTATTAATGCAACCCAAAATAGCATTTGCCTTTTTGCAGCCCCATCACACTGGGAGACAGATGGGGGCTGTGTTGTGCTGAGCCCTCAGGCTTGGTCTAGACATGCAGCGGAATGGGGTGGTAGAGTCCTAGGGTGGTAGGGAGGACTGTGCCACTTCACGCTGCACATGGGGAGTGCCTTTTTTTGGGTGGTGGTGGCATGCTCCCCTATGTGAATAACTCACAGCAAGTATAAAACTAGCACATTGAGAAAGTTTCTAGCCTAACCCATCTGGCATGCTGCTTTTCTGCATGCAGGGAATTTTGGCAGACAGGAGAATTAAAAGATGTGCTTCTCCCCACCCCCACCCCTCCTCCCAGCTGATCTACTTCAGCCTATTTTACCACTTCAGGGTTCTGTGTCACCTGGTTTTGCTGTGTGTGTAGATTAGGCTGTGCAACAGTCTTAACTTTAAAAACAAGAAGGATAATGAAAAGAAACTCAAATTCATTATGCGTCTAGGTTGAGTGTTCTTAAGGGATGACTCATGTTTTTCCCATGCTGGATGTTAACAAATTCCCAGTAACAGTAGTGGGGCAGAAGAGCGACATGTCCTTCCGTTCTAAGCGCTCCATCTGCTACATTCATGAATAGGCAGACACAAACTATAGCAAATTATACTCAGCTGAAGTGTGCAAGCTAGAAGGGATATTTTGGCTCAAACCTCCTTCGCTTCAGCAAAGTAGCTGCAGCATGTATCTTCAGACTGCACCCTGTGTGGGGTCAGACCCAGACACCAACAAGCAAGTGACGCCGATAACGTGTGAATCAAACCTGAGCTCTCCCTTCAATGCTACATTTTAAATTAAACTTTCAACTTACACGATCTCAAAACCACAGCGTAAAATTAAAGTGCTTTCAATTTACATGATCTCAAAACCACAGCATAAATTTATTTGAATATTTATTTTGTTTAATTGAAGCATTTTTACCCTGCCCTTAAGCAAAAAAAGAACACCCCCTGCCCCAAACTTAGAAAGATCACTGCACTCTCAGGCTTACAATCTAAAAGAAGCAACACGAAAGGAAACGGGACTGAAACTGGGGGGTGGGGGGGAGGCAAACAGATACCAGTTCTTAATGTTGCAAAGGTCTTAAAACAACCAGCCAGAATGGAAAACAGTTCTAGAAGAGGAGGAGCCAAAGGCCTCAGCAAAGCTGATGGTGGTTTTGCTCCCTTCTCTTCCTCCCAGTTTGGGCAGAAGACAGAAGCCCCGTCTTTTCCTTCTGTGCTTAAACCATGAAAGTGGAAAAACGGCCCGAGAACCCAAACTGAATCCTAAACAGAAGCACCCAGTGCTTTTTGCACCATGTAAATTTAGCCTCTTGGAACATTTACATCAGAATCTCTTGCTTGGCTTCCTGCTTGTCCTTGGTTTTCTAATCAAAGTACCAAGCTCTGGGTAGCGTGTGGGAACTCCGTGGATCTCCACCAGCTGCACTTTTTGATCCTGTTTCCTCTTCCGTGGATTATTGCCCAGTCTTATCTGGGACAAGGGAAAGATGTGCACCATAGCTCAACAACGTACTAAGAAGAAGCATAGCGCAGCTATGCATTTTTGTCTGTCCTGACTCTCCCACCATTCAGCTTCATTGAATGATCCCGAGTTGTTCTAGTGTTATGAGGGGGAGAGAAAAACTTCACTCCATCCATTTCTTCCACACCATGCATCATTTTATGCACCTCAATCATGTCTCCCCGTACTTGTCTTTTTTCTAAACGAAATAGGCCCAAATGTTATACACTTTCCTTATAGGGGAGTTGCTCCTGTCCCCTGATCATTTTGGTTGCCCTTCTCTGCACCTTCCCCAACTCTACAATAGTCTTGATGAGGTGTGCTGACCAGAACTGTACATAGCATTTCAAGTGTGGTCACACCATAGGTTTGTATAAAGGCATTACAATAGTGGCAGTTTTATTTTCAGTTGTTGCCTAATGATCCCTAGCATGGAATTTGCCTTTTTCCACAGCTGCTGCACAATGAGTCAATGTTTTTATTCTACACCATGACCCCAATAACCATTTCCTCATCAGTCCCCGCCAGCTCAGACCACATCAGTGAAGTTATGCAAAGCTAGGATCTTTTGACCCAATGTGCGTCACATTACGCTTACTTATATAGAACCGCTTTTGCTATTTTATTGCCCATTTGCAGTTTGGAGAGACCTTTTTGGAGCTCTTTGCTGTCCCTCTTCGTTTTAACCACTCTGAATAATATGGTGTCATCAGCAACCTTGGCAGTCTCACTGAGGCTCACTCCTAAGTGCAGTCATTGATAAACAAATTAAAAAGCACAGGTGTCAATGGAGATGTTTGGCATCTGGTTAACTGCTGTGGGAAACAGGATTCTGGTTAGCCACTGTGGGAAGCAGGACTTAGGCCTCTGGTCTGATATAGCAGGGCTTTTCTGCCATGTAGAGGCCACCCGGGCCTGATTCTGTTTGGGGTGGAAGGACCAGCGGGACACTTAGGAATGACTGATTTGGGTTAGAGTAAAACATAAGGCAAATGAAAATCTTAAGCCACATTGTTTAGAACTCTCAAGATTTCAAGGCAGGCTTGAGATTGAGACGCCCATTTTGGGTGGACTTTGCATAGAATGTAGCTTTGTCAGATTTGGATGTTGCGGAAAGAGCGGGTGGACGGGTAGGGTGTGTAATGGTTTCTTGGGGAGGATATATCAGCAAAACCGCTCTCATTTCTTCTCCAAACTGCTAAAGACATTTTAGCCTACGCCAGGTGTGTGGAAGGGCTTGTTACAAGAGTCGCAGGAACTCTAGGGTTACTCAGTTGATGATGGTGCCGGCAGCGCCATTTTAAGGTTTCAGCAAGGATGCCAACATCCTGAAAGCCAGGCCAGCCTGACTTTGAGATCCTGATGCTGATCTGTGGCAGGATGTGTCAACTGTTGATAGCATGACCCAATTCTAGTACAGAGAAAAGTATGGAAACTCAGTTCATGGAACCAAGTGGTGTTGTGAACGGGGTTGGTTGGCAGGATATGTATGTATCATGGAACATAAGACTTCACACCTCAGCTCTTTGGGCAAAGAGCCAGTGTTTTTTTTTTTTTAGCAACCACCTGTGGCCAGAGGAGCTAATACGGATTGTGTGTGTGTGGTGGGACAGACAGAAAAGTGGGTTAGATAGAACTGCTCTTTCTGAAGAGGCTTTAGTACAGCGGGAAGAGGAAGGGGAAGGGGGGAGATCTTTTTAAACACTGGTCTGTGTGTATGCCCCCACCCCACCCCACCCCACCCCAGCTGTTCAATGTAACATAACCACCTGCTGTAAGGAGCTGGCTGGAAAGGACAAACGGGGAGGGAGGGCCAGAATAAGAGTGTGATGTACATAGACAGCAGGGAGCGGAACAGCCCTACAGAGATTTCCCTCTTGCTCTCATCTTCTTTGAGTGTTCTTCTTTCTCTTCTTCTTGCTCCCCAATTTCTTATGTTCATGAATTTCCCTCCCCTCTCTTTCTTCCTTGCTCTCGTTTGCACCAGGACACAGGGCAGATCCCTGGGTGGCCGGTAAGTTCCCTGCTAGATTGGGATGTGTTGGTCTGTATGTGCATGATGGAGTGGTAGATGAAGTTTTAGGCTTGAACTGAGGAGACACAGATTCAAATCCCCACTCAGCCATGATCAGTTGGTAAACTTGGTCCAGTTATCTTTTGGCCCAATCTACCTCGCAGGGCTGCTGTTGTGTGAGTGAAACGGGGGTGCTCCATGTATGTTGCCTTGAGCTCCTTGGAGGCTGGGTGGGATATGAATGTGGTAAACACCAGTAACCCAGTCCCTGGATCCCCTATACCAATTTTTCAGACACGTCCACAAAAATGTTGACTACCCTTTCTGCCCCTCTTTCCCCAACATAGTGGTATTAGTTATTTGTAGGCATGTTGATGGCGGGGGACGGGGGGGTGAGGGGAGCCAGTTCTGTTCCAGTTGACAAAAGCTTTTGGTTGCCTAGAGGTGATTATCATAGGCGGTCAGGCGAATAGCTATTTACCAGCCTGCCCAGTCCCACATTAAGAATTTCTGATCCCCCCCGCCCACACACACAAACCTATGTTTAGGATGTGATGTTTTGGTTCCTGCTTCCCAGACCCAGCATTATTTGTTGCTGCCTATGGCTGTAAAGACGTTAAATGGGCAGCTTAGTGGTCACTACATAGGATCACGCTCTCTTACTCTATTTGAATCTTTCTGGACTAATTTATTTCCTCTAGTACACTCTCTTTACTTCCTTAGCATGGATTAAACCCTTAAAACATAGTTTCCATATGCCAGTCTGCATGTAATAAGCTTTGAAGGAGTGGGAAAATGCCCACCCTTTTACCATTCTAACCACTTTGATTGGGAGGATGGGGAAAAAAGGTGTTTGGTTTTTTTTTTAAAAAAGAAGAATTAAATCCAGCACAATTAATTATTTTATTTATTTATGACACTCGCGCGCCCCCAACATAAAGTCTCCCCCAACATAAACAAATGAAAAACCCAATTTAAATACAAAAATAATAATAAAACCCTATAAAATCAAAAGCAATGTAAAAACCACAAGAAACAAAATTCACAGCAATCTCAGAATTAAAACACAGATTTTAAGATGGTGAGACACAGATTACATGAATTATTTAAAAGGCCTAGGTGAACAGAAAGGTTCTTTCTGTTCCGTTTCCTGGCACTGAAAACCCTCCAAGGGTGATGCCGGGAGAACCTCTCTGTGGTGGCTGTGCCATAACTGGGGTGTCACTACCATAAAAGCCCTCTCCCTAGTGTCTGTTTGCCTAACCATGCATGTTTACTCAGATGTAAGGCCGACTGTTTCCAATGGGCCTTACTCCCTCTTAAGTGATTAAGACTGTAGCCTTAAATGATCTTGTGAGTGTAATGCATCTTAACACCCTACTGTTTCACTCACAGGTCCATAATTATTAAAAGTAACAGTTTAACTGTTATCTGGCATTTTAGTTTTTTAACTGTTTGTCATCCGCCCAGAGAACATTAGTTATTGGGCAGATTAGAAGTGTAATAAATAAAATAAATAAGTGGAATGTCAATTAAAAATCTATTTTAAACCTTTTGGTCAACTTAAAAGGACATCCCAATCAATCAGGCAACAATGTTAAACACACACACAAAACAACTGCTTAGAAAAACTGCAAATGGGCAGGGCATCGTCTTTGGTAGTTCCCCAACCCGGTGCTCTCCAGATGTGTTCGACTACAACTCCCATCATTCCCAGCCAGTGGGCAGGGCACCAGGTTTGGGAAGGCATAAGCATTTTACACATCCTCCCTTCTCCCTCTTTGGGGATGTGGAAGTATTTTATGAATTGGGACTTAACGCATATTATTTCATACATTCCGGGCCATAGGCAGGGCACTCAGCCCTTCACTGTGTGTATTGGATTTTTGGCTGGACTGAGTGTGTGCCCAGAGATCCTGACACCAGTTGGCTATTCGCTTCCCATATGACTGTCCCTTGGAATCTCTGGCGGTTCCTCAGGTGACCCAAGAAGGGGATTAGGATCTCCTTTCGTCCCATCAGTGGGATCCTTCCTGTTTACATTCCTCAGCTCTAGTAATAGCCTCTGCTAGACAGGAAACGGAAAAACCAGCTATGGTATTGTTAGGGTTGCCAGGCCCGGGTCCCAAGAGGGTTTCTGTATCTTTAAGACTTCCACAGAAGGGAGAATATGGGCTTTCTCCTTATAGTCCAGCAGTGAGGGGAGAAGCTGAACCTGCAGAGTTTTCCATGTCCTAGGCAGAGTTGGCCCAAGACATTTCGTAGGCTGAGGCAAAGGACAAAATGGTCCCCCCCACCACACACGTACAGAAGCTGACTGGACTGGCAGTTGAGTTTTACTTTAATGTTGGGATTGAGACAGTGACCTCCACTGCACCTGAGCGCAGTAGGCTAGTTGGCTACTAGTCCTGATGGCCACATGCTACCTCCGGTAACGGAGGCAGTATGCTTATGGCCTCAAGTTGCTGGGGAACATGGGTGGGAGGGTGCTGTTGCACTCAAGTCCTGCTTGTGGGTTCCTAGTTGACAGCTGGTTGGCCACTGTGTGAACAGAATGCTGGACTAGATGGACCCTTGGTCTGATCCAGCATGGCTCTTCTTATGTTATTAGTTTAGAGGGTACACAGGTTACACACACAGCTCTGTCCTCAGACAGAGGGGAATGGCTGGGGGGCTGACACTGCTGCCCCCAACCATCATCTGCTGCCTGAGGTGGTAGGACATGGTCGGAGGGCAGATGATACAGCTGCCTTGCTGAAGCTGAGCTGGCTCTGGCCAGAGTCTGGATGGGAGATCTCCTTGGACCACCTGTGTACACAGCATTTAGTTTTGGACTAAGATCCAGGTTCAAATCTTCAGCCAGCCATAAGGCTCAGTGGGTGACTTTGGGCCGGTCGTACTCTCTCAGGTTGCCAAGGTACATGTAACAAGCAGGTTGTATAATATTCAAAAATGGAAAACTACGAAGTTCCCAAGTTTATGTAACACGTTCAGTAACAACAATTAAAAACAGACAAGTATACACAAATCCTATCATATGAAATAAACACCTACCGATAACAACTCTGGGCAAACCTGATAGATAACAAATTCAGCCATAGATGGTCTTCCTAGATAATAATTGTAATAATCCCAATTCTTATATATCAAATTTAGTGACAGTAACTGGCCTTTCAGTCCAAATAGCCAAATGTAATACACCAGCTCTAGTTTACCACTGGTGTCATCTGCAAAATTAACAAAATAACTTGTTAAAAATGAGCGAAAATTATTAAAAATATACAATATGGGGGGCATCACTTGAAACACATGAAAATACCCTTAACAAGGTCAGAGGTAACAACCAATTGGAAACATGTACACAGCCACATTCCTGTGTTCACCACCTTGAGTGCTGGGTTAGAAGTTCCAGGTTCAAATCCTTGCTCAGTCACAAGGCTCACTGAGTGACTTTGGTGCAGTCGTATATGCTCTCTCAGCCTGATCTACCTCGCAAGACAAAGTGGGGGACAGACAACCATGTATGCTGCCTTGAGCTCCTTAGAAGAGAGGCAGGATATAAATGTAACAAAGAAATCCTGTGCAGTTCTTAAAGATACAAGCCCTCCCAAGGTCTAGAGCTGTCCGCCCTAAGTGTTGTAGAAGAAGCCAGATGGTGGTTAGCGGGTGAAAGGAAGATGGGACCGTTCTACTGAGGGTTGGAAGAATGAAGGGACAGAGGCAGAAATTTGCTTAGGCTATAAAATCCTGACTTTTGTGGGGCGTGTGATCAGGGAGTGGCAGAGTTTGATTTCGGCCTCAGCTCTTAACACCCTCAGAAATTTGCTTGAGCATTTTATCCTGACTTTGGGGAGCGGGTGATCAGCGAGTGGAGGAGTTTGATCTGGGCCTCAGCTCTTAACTCTCCTTCTCTGCTTTCCTCCAGCACTGGCACCACCTCGCCACGTACGACCCCAAGTAGCTCCCCATCTCTGAGGAAGCGCCTGTTGCAGTTGCCCCCACGACCTCCCCCAGAGCCACCCTCGGAGACCATGGTGGAGAAGGGTTCAGAGAACACGGTGGAGCGGGCCCCTCCACCGGGGCCCCCACCCAGCACCCCCCTCAACTACCCGCTCAGTGGGCGCAGCTTCATTCGCAATAACAAGGTACAGTGGGGGTGGCATTGGGTGGGACGTAGGGTGAAATGGGGGCAGGTAACGCCTGCAGATAATGCCTTCTCCCCTGCATGTACCGTTTGGGAACTTTGTTCCGCTCAGCTTCTGACACCTTTTCTTCTGGCCTCAGGCTTGGTCAGCGGGAACAAAGAAAGGGCCTTTTTGACTGGGGCATCGCAGTTATGGAACAATCTCTCCAGAGTGTTGGCCCCCTTATCACCTGCTTTTAGGCACGTAGGGTGCAATCCTATGCATGTTTAGACAGAAAAAAAATCCTATAACTCCCAGCATGCTGGTTGGGGCATGCTGTGAGTTGTAGGACTTTTTCTGTCTAAACATGCACCCTTAAGGCATTTCTGTTTTAGGGGACCTTTTTTTTTTTTAGTTAAGGCCTTTTAGGATTTGTTGGCTTGCTATCTGCTCTGAATTGTTTCAATTAGCTGCTCTTCTATTTAATTTTTTTCTTTTGTTGTCATTCATTTTGTTTTATTTGAAGTATTTCTACCCTGTTCTTCAAAGGAAAAAGCTCCCAGAGCAGCATTTATTATGCTGTGATATTGTTTTGGTTTTCGTTCGCTGCCTTGTGTCTGCATTATGAAGAAAGGCAGGGTGTGTATATATATATATATATATTTTAAAAAATTGTTAGTTTTCCTTCAAACAAGGTGGGGTCCATTCTGTTTGTGTAGGCTTTGGAGCCAGGCAGTCTGTGTGTGGCTCCTCAGGAGTAGTACTCTCCTCTCACATAAATATCAATAAAGAATGGTGTTGTGGAAGCTTCACAGTCAGAAGTGTATTACTTGGAGAGCAAGGTCTGGGTGTGGACTGCAGGTTAGGCCGGTAAGCTCGCCCCCACATTAACCACGTCAAAGGGTTAATGCATCTCCTGCCTGAGGCAACTGCCTCGCTCTGCCTAATGCTGGAGCAAGCCCCGCCTCCAAACTGGACTGTCAACCCAGTTCAAACCATGGTTTCCAATTCTGGTTTGTAGGCACAGTTTTTGCAGTAACCATAATTTGCCCATGTCAAAGCCCAGTAGGGTCAGAGGAAAATGGCAGTGGTCCAAGGCAGGCATAGGTCAAGCCCTGAAGCAGCAACCAAGAGTGTGAAGAGCCAGAGGTAGGCATCATGGTCCGAGGTAGACCAATCGTCAGGTTATAGGGAAGGTGACACGGTCTAAGACAGGCTGAGAGACAAATTTTGGAAGACTGCAGAAGCAAGGGAAGGGAGCCTGCATGGCTACTTGATCCGAGGAGCCTATCAGACAGAGGAACCTTTTCTGGAGAAACAATTATATAGAACCAGCCAAGTCCTTATTGGTTGCTCGGGTCACTTGGTCTTGATGGGAGAACTTCTTCTTTGGTTGTAGGCCATGTTAGTTGATGGGGTGGGCGCTATTTGGATTTTCTGCCTCAGGTACAAAATGACCAGGGTGGGGCCTGATTTTTAGGTTAAAATATTTGCCACCTACTCTGAGTCCTTCGGTAAAACAAAACAGAATGGGACCCATGGTTTTAGACGGTTCTGTTTGTTTATTTCAGCATTTATACTTAACTATTCTACAATGAATCATATTCAAAGCAACTTGCAAATAAAAATATGTATGAACTTTAAAAAAATCAATTGTAACGATAAAACAAATTAAAATAGATCAAAAGGTAGTTTTTAAAAAGCATCACCAGCAGACAGTATCAGCAGATAGCAAATTAAAAAAAACATAATCACAGGCTCTGACTAAAAAATGCCTTAAGAGCGCATTTAAAAGCAGGCAAGAAAGGTTGTGCGTGTCAGAAAAAGCTCCTTAGAGCTTTTCTCCCATTGGGAATAGCAGGTGCGGGCGCCCCCTCATTCAGATAGGGACTGTGATGGAGGCAAAGGGTTAAAGCCCCCCCTGCCCCCAGCTCAGCAACCTTCCCCCCCCCCCCCCGCCTCTGGCTATTTCTTAAAACACCCAAACACAAATGAGGCCAAACAGCGTGAATAATGTCACATCTAGTTTAGCCCTCAGCTAAGTGGTGGCCATCACAAGGAAAAAGTTATGAGGCACCAAAGGGTAAAAGAAACACACACACACACCCGCTTTCCATCCAATCACCTCCTCTTTTCTCTGCCTCGCAAAGTGCACATCTTGGGTTGTGGGAAGGGCATGCCAGGATGAGGAAGTGGGAAGGGTGTTTAATATTGCTCTCTCGCTCTCTCTCTCTCTGAGTGGGTCCTTGGGCTGAGGCCTGACCCTTACAGGGGAAGCTGCTTTATTATTATATTTCCAGCTCAGATTATTTGTCCATCTAATCCAGGGGTGCAGAACTCCGGTCAGCCTGAGGGCTGAATTCCATTTTGGAGAAGCTCTCGGGGGCTGCATTACAGTGGTGGGTGGGACCAAAGGCAAAAGGGGCAGGGCCAAAATACAAAAAAATACTAGCATAGTTTAGATTCAAGCTCTTACTGCTTGAATCTAAACTAACCAAGCCCTTAGGAGAGGCATTTCAACCTTTTAGGATAGGTTAAAAACTCTGTAAAAGCCAGGAAACCACTCCACAGTCTGTTGTTGGGGGAAATGGGATGGTGCCAGGGGACGGGGCATGGTCTTCTGGGGAAGCCTGGAGGGCTGGGTTTGTCCCCTGGGCCTGAGGTTCTGCATCCCTGATCTATTAATTAATTAGATGTCTATACCGCCCAATAGCTGACGCTGTCTGGGTAGTTCACAACAATTAAACCCAAATATGTCTCCTGTTACTGGCTGGGGATCTCCAGGGCCCCAGGCAGAGAAGGGTCTTCCTCACGGCCTGGTACCTGATCCGTTTTTAACTGGCAATAGCAGGGATAGAACTCTGGGGCCTTTTGCATAGTAAACATGTTGTGCTCTAACACTGAGCTACAGTCCTTCCTTCCCAAACAGTCTCTCACTTTTGTGCTGTTTGTGTATATTGTTAAAATGTGACACACACACACAGACGCACATGCGCGCACACACACACACAGACGCACACAGACTCGCACACGCAAGCCCTTTTCTGATTGCAGTCTAATAAAGAACTCTGGTTTGGGTTCTAAAAATAGACCTTTGTCAGGTCTGGAATTCAGTGAAAGGGCTGGCTTGTCTCTAATGGTTTTCAGGTGAGCTACACTAACTTTCCCCCTCTTTCTTTTCTTTCAGAAAATGCAGAGCTGGTACAGTGTAAGTTGTTATCAAGTTGTTGTTTTTTCCTTTCTGGGGAACACAAAAATAGACCCTTCCAGCCTAGGCTCAATAAAGAGAGATACAAAAGTGCACAAAAGTATTGCTTGGGAGAGCAATCCTATGGCCCCCTAGACAGCATCGGGGGAGCCAAGGGATAGTTTGGATTCTGGGATCCGAGGTTAGAGGCAGCGCTCCGACCTCGGACCCAGGAGTCTGAGCTCCCCTTCCCCCTCGCAGCCGGCATGGAGAGAATCACGCTGGCTGCCTCTCCAAGCTCCCAAAAGCAAACTCGGAGAGGAGGGAAAGGGGGCAGTTCTGTGGGAGGGGAGGGGACTGGGGAAGCCAGCTTACAAAGAATCCTCTAGCCTCCCCAGCCTCTTTACCTCTCAGATAGACAGGTGAAAAAAAACACCATCTAGCAAAAATGCAGAGTGGGAGGAGCATGGAGGTGAAGATTGCCTCTGCGTTCCTCCCGCTTTGCATAGGATGCCCCTCAGCCTCCAAGTTCGGAGGCTGACAGGCATCCTGATAGGATTGTGTCCTAAGTATGAAGAGATTGCTGGAGGGGGCATACATCTCATTTCATGGCCTGATTCGTCTAAAATTGCAATCCTAAATACACTCATTAGGAAGGCAGAGCCATAGAGCTCAGTGGGACCTACTGCTGAGTAAATGTGTCTTGGATTGCACTGTGTCAATTTAGCTGTAGCCAACTTGTGCCATTAGTTTTCAGGGAGCTTTCTCCCTCATGCAGTCTTTCCCAGCTGGGGTCCATCCAGATGTGTTGGACTCCAGCTGCCATCATTCCCAGGTTAGAAAAGGCTGCTCTAATGCATGAGCTTGGGATTGCAGCCAGAATCTCTTTTAGGAGCATGTCCGCAAACTTTCATGGGTTTGCTTTTGTATTTTTGCCTGCAAACTGTGCTAGTTGTGTCAGGGAGCTTAGGAGTCCCTAACAGAATTCTTCCCTATCTCGTAAAACTCCCAGGGCCAAACTAAATGTGACACCATTTGTGCACTTAGCAATTATGTGAATGGTTTTTTAAAGCGTAAATAGCAGACATGCAAAGAGGTGGTGGTGATCTGGATCGGGGACCTTGGTGGGGGTGGGAAGGGGGCTTTAACCTTTTGCCCCCTGCTGCAGTTCCAATCTGGATTGGGCCTCCTCTGCTTCCTCTTTGCATTGGAAGAAAAGCTTCCATCTGCCCTTCTAGAAGAGTCTCTCCTGGGTGAAGAGAGAAGGGGTGAGGGAACTGCCTCTTCTAAGAGGGTGCCTGCTATCTGCAGTTTTTAAAATAAATACTTATATTTTTATTTTTGAGATTTATACCCACCTTTTGATCAAATGAATCATCAAGGCAATTTACAGATTGCTTATATTAAAAAAAATGTTGCTAGATTCATTGGGGATGCCTTTTTCATTGATCAAAGAAGTTTTAAATTGGCTAATCTAACTGATTAATTGATAAAAAGTTGCAGCCCTCAAAAATACATTTAAAGCATATATTGTTTACATCAATTTTGTATTTGTCGACGACCTTTATAGACCACTTTGCTTTCCAGGAGCCCAAGACAACATACATGGTTCTCTCTTATCCTCACAACAACCCTGTGAGGTAGATTAGGCTGAGAGAAAGTGACTGGCCCAAGGTCACCCAGTGGGCTTTATGGCTGAGTGAGGGAAAGTCATCTCTATGAAAGGATAGCTTGGGACCAAAATCCTGAAATGAAGGACATTGTGTAGGAAATCAAACAATGCTTTAAAACAGGGGCAGACAGATCCAAGCTCTCAGGATCTACTTTGGTTTTGACTAGAACCCTGAGATCTGCCTACTGGAGCCATGCGCAAAATGGCTCAGGTGGACGGAGAACATGTTCGGCCCAGGAATTTGTGTTCAGTACCAGAACCAAACTTTGAAGTCCTTTCACACAAGAATTAACTGTAGGTTTTCCCCCAAACATTCTTTTTTCAGCAACCTAATGTAGATGTGTGTGTGTGTGTGTGGGGGGGGAGAGCTTTTAAGTTGATGCTATTGGGAGTCAGAACCCTTTGCTGATCTACTGCAAATCACTCAGAGATCTATCTGTGAATCACAATCAACCTTCTGCCCACCCGTGCTTTAAACCAGAGGTGTAATGGTATCTAACAAACACATACAACTTCGTGCATATAAAAAACTAGCACAGCGGAGAGAAGGGCTGGCCCAGGACCTTTCTCTCTTGGCTCCACTTGTTTTCTACTTTTCTTTTCTTTTTAATGTAGGGAGGTTCAAAAATATTATTCCTTCTCCTCCAGTGGATTCTACCACCTCATTCTGTCTTTTCTAACCTGGCATCTTTCAGAGGTGTTGGACTACACCTCCCATCATCCCCAGGCAGCAGCCCTCAGCTGGCGAAACTGACTCTGTCTCAGGCCTTAAACTGTACCAGGGCTAAGCCTTGGAATGTGTTTTCAGTACCAGAGAATATAATAATAACTGTGGATATATGGGAGTATAACAACAGCAGTCGCTCTGGGCATGTGTAGAGTGTCTTCCCTCACCACTGAGTTAGCCACAGCCTCCCCTGCCCCCATCCTCCTTTTGCTCCCCCGCTGCATATTTTGAAAGAAGGGCCTGCTGCCAGGAATTCTTTAGAAATTAAGCAGAGTGTGCATTGGTGCTTGGCTGGTTTCCCTTCATGGGGCAGAGTCCCCCATGTGGGCAGGATATGGTTAACTGCAGCCTGACACCCTCCTCCCCACCTGCCCCCCTTTTGTTTCCTGTAAGCGACACCCAGGCTCCTTCAGCCAATGGCTGGGCAGCGTAACTGGAGCTCACCCTGGGGTGGGGGCAGGGGGAGGCCGCTTCCCTTTTTTGATGGGCTTTGGGGGTGGAATGCTTTCCACCACCGCCCTTTCACTATTGCCCCCTGCTCTGCACCCCTTTCTCCCCATGCCTGGCTCTCCTGCACTCTCCGCTCCATGAAAATCCAGCCTTCCTGGTATACTTTTTCAACTCCCTCCAACAATCTCCTGTAAACCTCGCTCTCCCTTCCTCTCCTCTCTCTGCTTCTGCACTTTTCTGATCTCCCTCTTTGAGCCCTTGCCGTTTAGCCCCTCCTTGTCCTGACTGACCGAAGAACTTTCACCCCTTCTTTTGTCAGCCCCATTCTTGAAGTCCCCCTTTTTTGCTGATCTTGCACCAATCGTGCACTTTGCCCTTGGTGCGCTGGCACACTGCCCTTTCTCCCCCCCCCCCCCGCTGCAGCCTGTTTGTTCTTGCACCAGTGTATGGCCCTGCTGCTCTCTCTTGTATGCCGACCCCCCCCCCCCCCCGCAAACCACAGACACACACAGCCCATGCAGGTGCTGTCTGGAAACCTTCGCCTCTTGGGTTGGGGCTGACCCTGCTCCCTCTGGTAAAACCCGGGATTGCCCGTCAGCAGCTGGCACCGGCTCCATCTGGACAGAGTAAGAGAGACGCCTCGCTCTTTCCTCCTTCTCTTGTCTTCTGCTTCTCCAGGCAGTCCGTGAGCCACTAACTTTCCACCCAACACCTTGTCCTATGTTGCTCAGTGCTGTTCCTTTGCTCCTGGAACCCCCTCCTTCCCCGACTCCTCCAGCATTCCTAGCCCCCTTTCTTCAACAGCCCAACAGCTTCTTAGAACCGGTGTGCATTTCTTTTGAAGATGATGGGGTCTGCTTCCCCTTTGGGTGCTTTCAGATGGAGGGCTTCTAGTCCCAGCAATCAGAAGGCATTCTGCAGCTATTCCACCTTTCCTTCCTTAATGGATTTACCATGACAAGAAAAAAAGACAGAAGAAACAGTGGAAAAACACAGGAGGGCCACAAATGGGAGATGTTGTCATCTAGACCCTCCCCCCCCCCAATAAAATTTTATGTTTGAGGCAAGGTGACTGCATGATAAAAGCCTTGTCTGGAAGCACCTTTGATCTTGCCCACCGCACCTCTGTCCTTGTGAGGTTTCATCTTCCATCCTCACTGAACACACCTCCCCATATCTTTGTGGTGGGAACCAGTGCGGTGTAGTGCTTAGAGTGCGGGGAGACCTGGGTTCAAATTCCCACTCAGCTATGAAGCTCACTGGGGTGACCTTGGAACACATGCTCTCTGCCTAAACAACCTCACAGGGTTGTTGTGAGGATAAAAGGGAGAATCCATGCATACTGTTCTGAGCAACTTGGAGGAAGGGGTCTATTGGGAGCCAGTGTGATGTAGTGGCTAGAGTGTTGGACTAGGAGTCGGGAGATCCGGGTTCTAGTCCCCACTCAGTCATGGAAGCTCACTGGGTGACTTTGGGCCAGTCACAGACTCTCAGCCCAACCTACCTCACAGGGTTGCTGTTGTGAGGCTAAAATGGAGAGGAGGAGAATTATGTACGCCGCCTTGAGTTCTTTAAAGAGGAAAAAAGGCGGGATAAAAATGTAATAAATAAATAAATAAATATTTTTTAAAACAATGTATTAAGAAATATAACCCCATCTTTCTTCAGCTCCCTACTCTTAGCCAGGAGAGCTGCCCTTCTATAGCCTATGCCAGGGTGCCCTCCAGATGTTTTGAACTACAACTCCCATATTTCCCTGACCACTGGCCATGCTGGCTGGGGCTTATGGGAAATGTAGTTCCCATCCAAAACATCTGGAGAGCACCAGGTTGCCAATCCCTGCCCTACACCATGGGATGCCCCGCTAACCACATTACTGTTTTTCCGTCCTGCACCATAGTTCCCATTTCCCTGCCTGGAGGTGGAAGTGGGTATATAGATATTGCTGACTCAACTGGGTGTGTCCTGGGCAGCGGGTCTAGTGTGGGAGTGGCAGCAAGCGAAGCTCCCATCCTGAAGAGACTGATCTGTTGTTGGCAGATGCTGAGCCCTACCTACAAGCAGCGCAATGAGGATTTCCGTAGGATCTTCAAAGGGCTGCCTGAAGCTGAACGGCTCCTTGTGGGTGAGACAGAAGATGAGGGACTTTGGGGTGGGGGGAAGTCTGTGCCAGATGGGTGGATATGGAACACCCTGCAGTCGTGTGTAAATCACCAAAACAGAGGACACACATCACCAAAGCAGAGGACACAACTCTGCATAAAATTTGCTACCATATTTATAGATGCAACTTTAGAAAGGGTTATTATAACTTATATAGAAATACAGTACATCTCACCATAGTGTGGAAGACTGTGTGACCAGGTGACCTGTGTGCCTGCCTGTTCAGTCTGCTGTGCAGGTGATGTTGGTGGGTCAAGGCCCAATTCTTCCTTCTGATGGTTTGTTATCTTTAAACTGGACTTGGACTGGATAGCCCTTCAGATAGAGGATGCCTTCAAATAGAGGATGGTCTTCTGGGAGCCCTTCAAATAGAGGACTGTCCTTTGTAAAAGAGGACACATGGGCACCCTACCCTGCAGGTGAATTGGGACGGCACAGAAGAAGGTGAGGGAGATTGTGGGGTGGGGGTGGCAATAGAGAAATTCTTATTTGAGAACTCTGAAAAATTTGAAATTTGTTTTTCCCTTTGTGTGTGCTTTATTGTCATTATCATTATTTTTATTAGACACTAAAATATTTTCCATCCTTGCCGTGGGTGGGATCCTAAGTTTGCTCTCTCTGACAGGAGCATCTCCCAAGTGGAGTTCCACTCTAGGGATGCTCCCCACAGCAGAAGGGGAGAAGTGGATTTCACCACATTCCTCTTCCCCCTGCAGCCCCTCATGCCCCCTCCCCCCTATCTGTCCCGAATTGCTGAGGGACCCTCTAGAACAGTGTGTGGTGGTGGTGGTGGTGGTGGAACTGGCAAAAATTGTTCCCCCTTCCACCAGTGAGATCCTCTTCTGGATGTCAATTTCATTGGTGTAAGGTAGGAGCCTTCTGATCGTGCATGCCTACTTAGGAACCAAGCCAGTATACTGAAAGAATGCCTATTCCCTTATCAACCTGCCCAGGTACTGAGGCCACTTGTTGATGTCCTTCCCAGGGTGCCTCCATCATTAGAAGCAATGTGGGTGCCAGCCAGAGACAGGGCATTTCTGGCTGCTGCACCTTCCTTGTGGAACTCCATCTGCAAGGAGGGTTGCCTGTTGCCATTTTTGTTTAGGTGCCTGCTTAAGATTTCTTTGCTCGTCTAGGCTTTTCAGAGATGTTGGTTGTTTTTAATGGCACTCTGTATTCTGCTGTTATATTGTCATTTTAGTAGATTTATTCATTTTTTAAAACCTGTGTATTTCTGTCATTGGAAACCTCCCTGACATCAAAGTGACATAGGTCAATATATGCATTCAAAAATGTATACACAGATTAAAAAAAACTGACAACCTTGGCTAGTGCCCAGCAGCTGTGGCCTTATAGCTCCTTAAGCAACAGGCTCATTCCCCCCACAAGTCTGTTTTTGTCCCCCCCCATCTCCACCTGCACCCACCGTCCTCACTCAGTTCCTTGCTCTCGGACCCTGACGTGTCCTCTCTCCTCAGATTATTCCTGTGCGTTGCAGCGTGACATCTTGCTTCAAGGGCGGCTCTACCTGTCAGAGAACTGGATCTGCTTTTATAGCAACATCTTCCGCTGGGAGACCACGGTGAGTGCCTTGGCAAAGGGCCAGGAACTGATATAGGAGAGCCCTTCCCCTACTGTCGCTGATCTCTGTTGCCCTCCCGCAATAGATCTCCATCCAGCTCAAGGATGTGAAATGCCTCAAGAAGGAGAAGACGGCCAAGCTGATCCCCAACGCGATTCAGATTTGCACCGAGACCGAGAAGGTGAGGTAGTGATCGCCCTCTGGACCTACTCCTGTAGGCATGTTCTAGTTTCAAAAATCCCTTGGAGGTACTGCATTCTAGAACATGCCAGCGTGGGACTCCCATCTGTGGAGTTTGTCTATTTATTTCATGCCTGGATTTTACCTCTTAACTTTATACCTGGAACTGTTTTAGGGATAACTGATTCACTTCTTGTCTGCATGCACATATGATGAATAATTGGCATCAGTCTGCATCTGGATGAATCTACCTGCACTTTGTTCTACATGGCTGTTGTTCTATGACATATGGCAGGAATGTTATAGGACAGATCTCCCTCTCTCTCTCTCTCTCTCTCTCACACACACACACACACACACACACCCTGTAGAATTTGTGGCCCTATAAGCCAAATATGCAGCACATGGGGGGTGGCCCAGCAGGGTCTTCACAAACCTCTTGGTTTTTGCTCTCTGCATGGGACTGCAAAACTGGATGAGGGTAGGTGAGTGGGTGGGATTGTCAAGCACCTAAGAGGCCAAGGTGCTTAGCTGGTGGTCTCTGTTGGGCTTAGCGGATTAAGCTCTATGTAGATGTTCAGGTCGTTATGTAGTTCCTACATATGTGTAGATTCTCAGGTTTATGATATAGTGTGCATACTGTTCTCAGCAGGTATTATGTTGGTCAGTCATCGTACAATTATGTTAAAATAGAACAATAATACAATAAAATACAAACAAAGCTCTAAAGGTGCAGCAGTACAAGACCAGCACAATAAAAATACAGATGCAAATACCAAAGCCAAACCTGATAAAAATGCAACCTGATAATATACAGTAAAAAACAAGGAGCTAAAACCAGCCACAAAATAAAACAAGAGTGAAAACCGCCAATGGGATTAAAACAGCAAAGGTTTAAAAGACCTGTGAGAACAAGGCTTCCTAAGGTTGGCATAGCACATTTATTTATTATTACATTTATATCCTGCTTTTTTCCCCTGCAAGGAACCCAAGGTGCTTACATGGTCTTCCTCCTCTCCATTTTATCCTCACAGCAACCCTGCGAGGTAGGTTAGGCTGAGAGTCCGTGACTGGCCCAGAGTCACCCAGTGAGCTACATGGCTGAGTGGGGACTAGAACCCACATCTCCTAAGTCCCAGTCCAACACTCTAACCACGAGGCCAAACTGGCTCTCCAAAAGGAAAAAAAAGATCTCACAAGAACATAGGAATCTGTCATATTGGGTCCAGCTGTTGTCTATCTATCTTAATATTGTCTACCCTGGCTGCAGCTCTCCTGGGTTTCAGGCAGAGAGAGGTCTTTTCATGTCACCCTGCTACCTGATCATTCTAGGTCAGTGGAGGAGAACCTCTAGCCCACTGTGCCTTTAGGAATTCCTCCAGGGTAATTTTGAAGGAATCTCCATTGTCGTCCGTCCCCCCCACTGTGGAGGTAACAACGGGGATTCCCCTGAGAGAGCTGTGCAGGAAAATCCCCTCCATTTACTCTATCACAGATCAAGGAACAGTGGGAGATGCAGGTGATGGGGCAGTTGGCTGATACTGGGGGGAGCTGCTCCTCCCTGCACTGGTTGAGTCTGTTTGGTGTATGAAGACCCACGAAACCACCCCTGCGGCACCTTTCCCATTGGGGGGGATGCTGCGTGAGTGAAGTGCCCCTGGAGAAGCACTCCTCTATCCACCAACTCAGTCAGTAACCACTGCGTGCTGGCCTCCCCAATGAGGAGCAAGGCGGTTTCCTGGCAAATGCGTTGGGCGAACGTGCCAGTGTGTCTGCTGGGAAGCAAATGACATCAGGGGTTGTGGCCCTGCCCCCTTCCATCATTTGAGCCATGGAGGGCTGCATGCGGGGTCATTCCCTACCCCCCCCCCCATTCTCTACCCCTGTTTTAAGTGGAGACACCAGGGATTGAATCTGGGATCTTCTACATGCAAAGCTGTTGCTCTGCCACTGAGGGGTGGTCTGTCCTGTTAAGACTGAAGTCAGCTCACCCCTGTTCTAGCCAATGTCCTGCTCCCTGTCCGCCATGTGATCACTGTGGCTGGCTTTTCACACCACTATTCATGGTGTTCCTCCTAAAGTTACTGGTATAGAATGGCCGTTTTGAAGCTGCACATGAGTGCTCACGTGAAGTGGCCTTGAAGAAACACGGTGGCTGGAGCCAAAGGCAACAGTCAAGCCGTCCCCTGCCCTGTACTCATATACAATGTGAATATCATCTCACTAAATCTGGCCCTGATCACATCAGTGTGTCCTGTTTTCTGCTTACCTTTCTTCCCCAGCAAACATTGAAGCACGGGGGCAGAGCATGCAAGAGCGCAGCCTCAATGTGCTGCTAATTGCCTCTGACCATTTGGAACAAAGACGAGCAAACCTGCCTCTCTTACAGCCCAGAGTTACTGATTTCCTCCCCCTCCCTCAGTTCCCGTTCTCCCCACCCCAACCTGATCGGGGACTAAAGTTCTTCAGTGCCTGGGCTATCTCTGCTGGGCAGAGATTCCTCTCTGCAGAGAGTGCAGCTAATCTTCCCAGGCATCTCCTCCTCCTTTTGCTGACTCTGATTTGCTGCCCCTGGCCAGAGGTGCAATGTCCCACAAAGGAGGAAGTACATGGAGCAAACCAGGACTGGGTGTGGCATGTGCCTCTAGAACGTGTGGTCAGAATCTGTGAACGTGGAGCTAGTTACCCCTTAATAGCATTTAATCGCCCCTGATGTACTTGCGCCTCCCCACCCTGCATCTCTTTTATGCATTTTGCAGATGTCAGGATTCTACTCTTCATTAGCAATTCTTGGTTGACAGCCAGTCGGATGTAGTCATTCCAGTGTAATTAGTCCAGTGTGGCTGGTAGGGAGGCTGGGCTCAGATAACAGCTCCTGCCCCAGCCCCTTTAATCATGCAGATGCCACTCCCGCCGCCCAATGCCCCCTTTTATCCAATGGGCTTGTTTTCTTCTGGCAGGGAGTTTTTACATGGGGAGAATTTCAACATTGCCTGCAGCCTGAAGCTGTATAGCCCATGCTACCACTTCAGGATTATTTCTTTCATTTCATTTCTATACTGCCCAAGAGGTGAAGCTCTCTGGGTGGTTCACAAAAATTAAAACCAAAAAGTGCAGGACAAAACAATATAAAAATGAAAGCGTTAAAACCATGATACAACAATACAACCAGAATAAAACCTAGCAGCAATGCAGAGATTTAAAATACAGATTTAAAAACACCAAAGCTAAAAGACTAGGAAGCTAAAATGCTAAAATACTGGGAGAATAAAAAGCTCTGGATGGAATACCATGTAGGTTCTGGGCGAACCTCTCTAGGGAGCTCATTCCACAGCTGGGGTGCCACAGCAGAAAAGGCCCTATTCCTGGTAGCCACCTGCCTCACTTCCTTTGGCGGGGGCTCACGGAGAAGGACCGCTGAGGATGATCTTGGGGTCCAGGCGGGCACATATGGGAGCAAGCGATCCTTCAGATAACCTGGCCCCAAGCCATTAAAGGCTTTGAATATTAATACCAGCACTTTGAATCGGGCTTGGAAATGGACTAGCAGCCAGTGAAGCTGGAAAAGTATAACACCTCATTCAGCTGCATGGGTAGACCAGAGTTCCCTTCACGTGTTGTTTGTGTGACTGAAGAGGCTGCAGGGCTGTGCCTCTTGCCCCACCCCTGACAGTGAGCAGCTCCCCCCACCATCCATGCATCACAGTGGGGGTGGGAAAGCCTACGCCCATAGAGGACTATGCACATAAGCCTCCCCTCCACAGACATCCACACTAACACATGGGCAGTGGGGGTGGGAGAGTCACACATCAACAGGGGCGTGGCCATGTGTCATCAGGGTTGTGGCCACACAGCCCCATTAATAAAGTGCAGCCCAGCCCCTTCATGCAAATAATGTTACCGGGGTTACGAGAGCGTAGACTACATTTTGACGGGAGAAAAAAGTGTGTGTGTGTGAAATCTGTTCATTAAAAAACTGGGAAAATCCCGCTTCCCCCACTGCTTGCCCTGGCCAGCGTGAGCTGGCAGGGCTTCGGAAGTGGCAGATGTTTTGCATGCAGGTTCCATCCCCGGCTTCTCCAGGTAGGGCTAGGAAAGAATCCTGCCTGAAACCCTGCTGCCAGTCAGTGTCGACAATACTGGGCTAGACGGACCAATGGTCTAACTCAGTATAAGGCAGCTTCCTATGTTCCTGTGTCCCCCACTTAGGATTGCTCTCCCCGTTGTTAATTTGAGATATATGTCTTTGGTTTGTGGGATTTCAGCAAGCACCGGCTGCACATCCACAGAACCCTGAGGACTGGAAACTTACTTTTTAAACCTTAGTTTGTATTCAATTTTAGTAGTTTCTTACAGAAGCACAAACAATAAAAACAGAAATAAAATAAAAGTATCGCACCAAATGATTTCAGCTAGGATTCGTATGAAATGATACACAGGGGGAATAGATTAGACATTCTAAATAAAAAAAAAAAGAATTGTTGGGATTTTGAGGGAATTGAATTCCATGGGCAATCCCACATGAATTATGCATTCTTTCTGTGCTGCCAAGAAATCACAGCTTACTCACAACCTATAGATAGAAGCTGTTAATACTAATCAGGATAATATTCATCTCTGACAAAGTCTCACACTCTCTTCTCGCTTGCCGTTCCAGCATTTCTTCACCTCCTTTGGTGCCCGCGACCGTTCCTTCTTGCTGATCTTCCGCCTCTGGCAGAATGCGCTCCTGGAAAAGGTAGGAATGGGCACATAAGAGAAGCAGGGGCAACCTAGGGTATGGCAACTTGTAGCTCAGTCCTGTTCTGGTTGTCTGGGTACAGACTTGGCTGTGTTTCAGGGTTTTTCAGTGGGATTCCCGACTTGGGGCTTCTACGTAAGTGTGTGAAAGTGGGGTTGGGTGTTGAATGTTGGGTTCTAGAGTGGTGGGTGAGTGTGTTTGTGTGTGTGTGTGTGTGTGTGTGTGTACGTCAGGGATGCAGAACCTCAAACCCAGGATCCCAGTCTGGCCCTCCTGGTTTCTCAAGATGGCCGTGCTGTCTTGCCCTGGGCCCTTTTCCCCAACCACCAGTTTTAATGGTTTCCCAGCTTTCATGGTGTTTGCTCCCCATTCTAAAAGGGTGACATGCCTCTCCTAAGGTTTAGTTACTGGCAGTAAGATCTTCAAGCTAAAATATGCTGGTACAATTTGTATTTTGGCCCTTTTGCCTTCAGCCTCACCACCACTAGAATGCAGCCCCTGAAAGCTTCTCCAAAGTGGAATCTGGCCCTTGGGCTGAAAGAGGTTCTGCACCCCTGGTGTATGTGTATCTCTGTGTCAAGAGTAAACAAATAAACCTGGACTGATCATCCCAGCTCTTCAGCTGCGGTGCCTCATTCCTGTTTTATTCTGATCCCATGTTTCCCCCCCTTCCCTCCCCAGACATTGTCTCCCCGCGAGCTCTGGCACATTGTCCACCAGTGCTATGGTTCCGAACTCGGCCTCACCAGCGAGGACGATGATTATGTCTCTCCCGTCGATGAGATCAATGGCTTGGGGTGAGCACACACTGCCCTGCAGACACCCTAATACCTTGCTGAGGCCTGTACTGCAAAAATAAGAGCGCCAGGGGCTAGAGGGATATACAGAGCAGCATTTTACTGAGCCAGACCTGTGGGTGCATCTAGCATCCGGTGCGACACAGTGCATCTAGGTTTTCTACGCAAGGCCTCATCCATGCCTGAAGAGTTGTGCTCCATCACCATGCAGCCTGTGCTCCCTGCAGAGGTGCCAATTCTGTGGTACTCCACAGGGAATGCAGGAAGCCTGCTTTAGGCAGGGAGCGATCAGCACAGGCTGAAGCACCCCTTCCAGGCCTGAGACATTTTGCTTGTGTAGGAGTAGGGGTGGGCAAGTTCAGAGGGCTTGGGGGTCCCTTTTGCACCCTTCCAGACAGCTCTGCAGGCTGCACTCTTGCCAGCGTGCTGGCAAATTTGGTGGTAGCAAAACCCCTGGTGGCTTGCTGCCGAAATTTGGTGGCAAACTGCTACAGAGGTGTAAAATGGACACATTTAGCTGCATTACCCTTCTGTAGTGGTTTGCCACTGAACGTTGGTGGTAACTCACCAGTTTTTTACAGAGGTGAATTTCGGCAGCGGGAGGCGGTGGGGGCAGGTGCCATGTGTTGCCCACCCTTGCCCAGGAGGCTGTTTTGCGTGATCCAAAAGCCACACTCTGGGGTGTCTTGCACTGTCACAGATGATGCTGGAGTGCAACTCTTGAACCATGTGGCCCCTCACACGATAGGTTGTACACCAGTGTCTCGTGTGACAGTGGATGGAGTCCTGGGCCTGTACCTCTCAGCTTTCTCACTGCTTTACTGGCATTCCAGAAAATGTTGATGTTTCTTGTGCACCTCGCATGTCAAGACTTTGGGGATCAGCAGTGCTGACTCAGCTGAAATTGCTGCTAAGTTGATTGGGGACGGGGTGCACTGCCAAATTCTGCCTCCTTCTTATATTTGCCTGGCTGGTCTGGGGTTTCCTTTTCACCCTCCCTCCTCCTTGTCTCGGCTCTCATTCCCAACAGGAGCACCAAAGAGATTGGGGACGTCATCGACCTGAGTGACTTGACTTCCCGCTGCAGCACAGAGCTCAAGCTGGACACCAGCCCCCTACTTGATAAAAGGGACACCAGTCAGAGCATCAACTCACTGGCCAGCAGCAGTGATGGGACCACCTCAGTGAGTACAGTGGGCTTCTGATGAGGGGTTTGAATTCTGTGCAGGCCATCTCCCAGATTTTGCCGCCCATACATACCAAATGTCCTGCAGCTGGAATAAACAATGCAAAATAGGCTAAATTGCATAGGCTTACTTGCTTTGCATACTTTTCTTCTCCCGTTCCTGGAATGTTACTTGCAGTAATCCTTTTTGTCTGTGACGGACGCAGGGGTGTCTGGTGGACTGCCAGAAATGGCTTGGCAGGCCGAACTTATTGAACCCCTGTTTTAGGTATTCTGAAATGAATGCAAATGAAATATTTTGAAAACTCCTCTAAGTTAAATACTAAGGATACACACACACACACACACACACACACACACACACTGGGTTCAGTTGCAGCATTGGTTGTCCCCCATCCCGGCATGTGCTGGTTGCACAACTGGGATTACCTTAATTACCCGCTCTGTCCGGGTTGCCGGGTTGTCTGACCCTGGCGCGCAGCGTCACCATGGTGACTTTTTACATACCCTATAACCCCTACTGCAAGCCATGGGTTGTAGGGTGGGTGAAAAGTCACCATAGACACACCGTGCGTTGGGTTCGGATGATATGGCAATGTGTGATGCAGCACAGGTAATTGGGGCAATCTTGGTAACACAACTGGCATGTGCGGGGGCAGGAGAAACCACCAATGCTGCATTGTTTCCCCCTCTGATTGTCTGAACACCCAAACAGAGAGAGAGTAACATTATAGTTACAATCAGCCACAAAAAGAAAAACAAACATATTTTACCATATAATTTCTTTACCTTATTGAATGTATCCAAAAGATGTACAAACCTCAAAACCAAGAAAAGGTGAAAAAGAGCCAAGTGAAGGAAAGTGGGAAGTTTCCCCACTATTTAAAGTAACAAGATCTCCAGAAAAGGAGTACAAATTAATTCAAATTGATGGATTTTATCTCTCTTAATAAAAGCATTTTTCTCTTGCTGCCAAAACAGATAAACATTTCAATTCAGCTTTGAAGATCTAGAGTATTATTAGATTTCTAGCCTTGAAAGATTGCTTTTTTAGCAGCCAAAAAAAGCTCTCTGTATCTGTAATTGTTGTGGTTTAGTCAAGCCTCACACAACTGGGAAATGTCCAAGAATAACACCCAGAGCTCTAGAATGAAGCTGACATATCTAAACACCTCTTGCTAAAATGGTTGTATGATTCTGCATTCTGACAATATACAAAGAAGAGGTTGTTTATGAAAAATTACAGATCTACAGTGCAATCCTGTACATGTCTACTCAGAAGTAAGTCCTACTGAGTTCAATGGGGCTTACTCCCAGTAAAGTGGATATAGGATTGCAGCCTTAAACTGCCTCAGTACTCATTCTTTCCCAGCAAAAGGAACTGAATAAGGAACCTCTACCAAAGAATAGTCAGCACCTTGAACAAAGTACAATTCCCAGGGTTCTTCGAGTGAAGCCATGAGAATTAAATTGGTGTAAAACTGACATGTGTTTGTAGTGTAAACATGCTTTAAGCTTCTTTAAGGAAAATGACTCATGTGTTACCAGGTGCTTTTCAGAGGAGATGGCTATCTCAGTCTGTTATGCCAAACACCAAAAAGAGTCTTGTGGCACCTTAAAGACAGCAGAGTTATTGTGTCGTGAACTAGAGACCACTTTATCAGATGCCACAGTAACACTGTTAGTCAAAATACCACCACCCCTCTTTTAGCAGTCCTGATATGTATGTATATATAGAGAGAGAAAGAGAGAGAGAGAGAGAGAGAGAGAGCGCGCACAAAAGAAAAGTGATTGTAAGGATTCAATTTGCTTATTAGATGAAGTGCAACCTGCAACAAAATGTTGCAGTATGAAGTGCTCCTGCTCCAAGCTTCAGCCAACCCACCCGCCAGTCATGTCCTGTTCTGGGATAGTTCATTCCATTGCCTCTTCATCTGGCTTTCTGTTGTTGTTTTCCCCTCCAACTGTTAGCCTGCACTCTGTGACCACTGAACATGTTAAGTACCTTACTGGGCTGTTTTGGTTCCTTCCCTTTGGGTGTGGGTGTGTGTTTTTAACGTATGTCTGCAAACCTTGGGGCTTCCCCAGGCCTGCTGATTCCTCCCGCTTGTGTGTGGATGTTGTTGTTTTGGGTGCATAAGGATAGGTACTCAGAGAATAAGTTCACTATTCATAAATAGGATTACACAATCCATGGTGGATTTACAGTTGTACAGAGACCTAAACCCATGGGAGTAGAGCAGGGGTGAGCAATTAGTAGTCCAGATGTTTTGGCCTACAACTCCCATTATCCCTCACCATTGGCTATGCTGGCTAGGGCTGATGGGAGTTGTAGGCCAAAATATCTGGAGGGCCACAAGTTGCCCACACAGAGGAAGGGAAGATGAATCCAAGGGAGATCCAGATTGGAATGGGGACCAGAGCAGAATGAGCAGGTGGAGGGTGTACAGGAAGAGGATGTAACTGCCAGTCAAGCACCAGAAGTGGGAAAGGAAGCTGGGGGAGAGCTCAGTACATCAAATATACTACATTCCCATTGCATTCCATTGCATGACACAAAATTGGGCGGGATAGCTAATACTTTGGAAGACAGAAACAAAATTCAAAGTGATCTTGATAGACTGGAGTTCTGGGCAGAAAACAACAGAATGACATTTAATAGGAATAAATGCCAAGTTCTGCACCTAGGAAAAAGAAACCAAATGCACAGTTACAAGATGGGGGATACGTGGCTCAGCAACACTACAGGTGAGAAGGATCTTGGAATTGTTGTCGATCACAAGCTGAATATGAGCCAACAATGTGATGTGGCTGCAAAAAAGGCCAATGCTCTTTTGGGCTGCATTAATAGAAGCATAGCTTCCAAATCCTGGGAAGTACTAGTTTCCCTCTACTCAGCACTGGTTAGGCCTCATCTGGAGTACTGTGTCCAGTTCTGGGCACCACACTTGAAGAAGGATGCAGACAAACTGGAGAGGGTTCAGAGGAGGGCAACAAAGATGATCAGGGGACTGGAAACAAAGCCCTGTGAAGACAGACTGAAAGAACTGGGTATATTTAGCCTTGAGAAGAGAAGACTGAGGGGAGATAGGATAGCGCTCTTCAAGTACTTGAAAGGTTGTCACAGACAAGAAGGCCAGGATCTCTTCTCGATCATCCCAGAGTGCAGGACACGGAATCATGGGCTCAAGTTCCAGGAAGCCAGATTCCGGCTGAACATCAGGAAAAACTTCCTGACTGTTAGAACAATACGACAATGGAACCAATTACCTAGGGGGGTAGTGGGCTCTCCCACACTGGTGGCGGTCAAGACGAGGCTGGACAGCCATCTGTCAGGGATGCTCTGACTTGGATTCCTGCATTGAGCAGGGGGTTGGACTCGATGGCCTTGTAGGCCCCTTCCAACCCTACTATTCTATGATTCTGTGTCATCTGTCAGATATTGGTTTCTAGTATATGCTGGTGTGCTATCAAAATACTATCAAATGCTGGCTGCTACAGGTTTGGATGTTGAATGTTGGTGCTGGATTTCCAGTGTTAACCAAATGTTCTCACATCTAGAGAATACTTGGGAAAATATTTGCTGTCAATGTTTGCTGAGGAAACCAAAGTCTGTTCAGCTGAAAGGTGAAGCTAATGCTGCCTGTTCACTTCCCTCCAGCTGGCAGAGGACCCAGATGAGAACACTGACAGCCAAGTGGATGCCTCGTCCAGCCACACAGTGACCTCAGTGACAGAACCTCCCCAAGACGATTTGTCGCGAGGGACGCCAATCTCCCCGCTGGAGGGGGACCCCCTTCCCAGCGAGGAGCTCCCCACTGACATGAGCAATTCCTCCTCCTCCACACAAGATGAAGGTGAGGGCAGCCCCCATCCTGCTCCAACCATTAAACCCGCTCCCCTCCCAAATCTTGGACTAGAAGCTAGACATCCTGCCCTGCAGCCACCTGCTCTTCCTCTTTCTCCTCAAGCCGAGGTGGACGCCTTCTTTTCGGATTTGCCAGGCCGGCTGCTCATTAACGCCGTCTATCATGTTGGGGCCGAGAGGCTGCAGCAGATGCTTTTCAGTGACTCCCAGTTTATACATGGCTTTTTGGACCAGCGCAAGTTCACAGGTAAGGGAGACTGCCCCCGCCCCCAACCTCAGCCTCCTCTGGAGTTCAGGAGCAGAGGTCAGACCAGTGTTTAAGTTGCAAAATGCTGGGACACCTCTGATTTCCATCATTCTGTGTAGCTTAGACCAAAATCCATTTGTTCCCTTGCAAAAGCACTGTGATTTTGCCACCGCGTTCCTGTGGCAAATTCAGCGTCAGCGCGAGTAGGGTGTGGCCGAAAGGAGTTATTGGGGGGGGGGCAATGCGACCCTCAGAAGTTGCCCAGCCCTGCCTGAAAGACTTCACACATTTGTTATGGCATAAGCTTTTGTAGACTATGGTCCACTTCATCAGTTTCATGAAATGTTTCATGAGTTACAAGTATATATACACATGTTGTTGGGGAGGGGGCGGGGGGAACTGTAAACAGCGAGGTCAGGGGGCATTGAAATGCAGCAGGTAGAGACAGTGACAAATACTTTATTAACAGTGGCCAGAGAACAATTGGGTGATAACGCAGGCGTCCTTGCAATGGTGATCTGATTAACATATGTAGTGTGATAAACAACCTTTGTCCCTTTTCAAGCTCGGGAGATAGAGTTGAACCTCTTGATTCATTGTAGTTCAGGTATTTCTCATTGCGGTCTTCAACAAAGTGGGAATTGACATCACGGGAAGTGTTTCTTACTCTTTTTTACTTAAAACATTTTTATACTGACCTTTGTCCTTCTTGGATTTCAGGGCATTTTCAGGGGTGTAATAATCAATTATCAAAACTCAAATATAATAATAAAACAGTGAATACAATCCAGTAAAAAATTAACTTATGACATTGAAATGTCTGGGTAAACAAAAACATTTTCTCCTGGGAAAGATTTCAGAGTTGGCACCTGGCGAACTTCTCTAGGAGGGTTGTTCCACAAGTGAGGCGTCAGTGTTGAAAAAGCCCTCTCTCTTCTTGCTGAATATTGTACCTCTGATAAAGCCAAAGGAGGGCTTCAGCACGGGCAGATTGATATGGGAAGAGGCGTTCCTTCAGCTATTTAGGTCCCAAGCCATTTAGAGCTTTAGAGCAGCGATGGGCAAATTGTGGCCCATCTCTTATCAGTTGTAGGAAGTTGTAGGTTAAATTATCTGGAGGGCGACAAGTTGCCCACCCCTGCTCTAAAACTCTAAAGAGGTAAGTAGCAGCACCTTGAATTGGGCCAGGAAGCGAACAGGGAGCCAGGGAAGTTCTTTCTGCTAGTTGTTACATGCATAAACCTGGCTGTAGCAGTCAGCAATCTGGTGGCTGCACTCTGTACTAACTGACACTTCTGAGTTGTCTTCAAGAGCAGCCCCATGTATAACACGTTGTTTTTGTACTGTGTCGCAAGATGCCTTGAGTAGTTTTGCTTAAAAATATGCAAACAGAAAGGTGGGATAGATTCCCCCCCCCCCCTAATAAATGAAGGATTGAACGGATGAAGACAAAAATGACCTTGGAGACAAAAATGACACGTCTGCAGTGATGTTAAACTTCTGTCTGTGGTGGTGGTGCTGCTGTTTTCAGAGAGAAGTAGTGCAACATCATGTGTGTGTGAACAAGTAGCAGGTTGTGGTTTTGGTTTCTGTCTGGAAGGAAATGCATTTGGCGGGCATGAGATTACTTGCCCGTTTCAAACGTTTAACTGGACCTTTGAATACAGAGCAGATAGCGATACTTCAAAGCAGCCTTTCCGTGTTGGACTACAATGCCCATCATCCCCATCCAGAATAGGCATGCTGGCTGGAGATGATGGGCATTGCTGTCCATCATATCTGGAGGGGATCTGCTTAGGGAAGGGTGCTTTAAAAATCATGCGCTGCATGATTTGTTTGTTTGAAAACCATTTACTGGCCACTTTTTTCATATTATTTCTAAAAGCGCAATAACCAAGGAGTTCCTCTATCACCGTCTCCTCCTCATAATGTCCCCCTTTCTCTTTCACTTCCCCCAGATGTGACGCTGACTTCTTGGACTGGAGACAACAAGTGCCACCAAAGCCGTGTCATCTCCTACACCATCCCCATCAACAACCCACTGGGCCCCAAAGTGGCAGCTGTGGTGGAGACCCAGGTGTGTGGATGGGCAGTGTTAAAAAATAAGATGGGGGGGTGGATGAGGGGCAGATATGGCACGGGCCGCACCATGTTATAGTGAGCTGGCTGGACCCATACAGGCCTTTCAGGAAACTGCTGTCCTTGGAACTTTTGATCAAATAATCTGATGGGCATAAGACGAGTCAATACTGGCAGATGGTATTGGCCAGCAATGGGTGGCAATGATGTGTGCAGGGGTGTGTGTGTCTGTGTGTATGTGTAAGTACAGAACTCGGACTTCTCTCACTCTTCTCTCTCCTCTGTACTCAACTGTCAGACTCTGTTCCGTGCCAGTTCCAAGAGTGGGGGCTGTGTGGTTGACTCAGAAGTGATCACACAGGGCATCCCCTACCAGGACTACTTCTACACAGCGCATCGATACTGCATCACAGCTGTGGCCAAGAGCAAGGCCCGACTCAGGTAGTGGTTCTTGCATCTTCTTCTCCACAACTTAAGGCAGCACCGTACTGGAGAAAAAGGCAGGGTGGTTTACTCTCTATTTTCCTCTTGGCACCAAACCCTGTTAGTCTCTTGCAGCAAAACCAGCAAAAATCCTGTGATGCCATAAAAATTAGCACATTGATTATGGCCCGAGCCATTGTAGGCAGGTGTGCATTTCATTGGATGCGTTTCCCCCACTCTCGTTTGGCTGAGCAGCCTTCAGAGGGCACCACAGTTGTTTTTAGTTGTAGAGTAGATCTTCCCCATCCCCTAGCCCTATTTCCCTGCCACAGCTGGCCCTGCAGTCAGGATTGCTGCTATTAATCAGACTGAAGTGTTTATTATGACTGAAAGAACAGGGAAAGAAAAGGCACTTCAGTGCTGTACAGCTTGCTCTAAGGCACTTTGAAACAGAAGGGACTGCTGGCTGATGCATTAACTCCCATCATCCTTAGCCATTGGCCATGTTGGCTGGGGCTTATGGGAGTTGTAGTCGAGAGTATCGGGAGACACTGAGGTTGGGAAACCTGCATGAACCGCTCAGGAGGTAGAATACATTGCCGCTGAAGGAACATCCGTGGTTGCTGCACAAGCAATGCAGTGCAGAGGTGAAGTGATTGTACAGTGAGCAATTGTGTTACAAGGGGGAGTGGGAGCCAAACATACCTAGTAAGCTACAAACCTTCCCCTATACACAGGTCAACATTTTGTACCCTAGATCCCTTCTTTACATTTTTATGGTGCCCCCCAACTTTAGTCTGGCCCTGTTGCGTCTCGGGAGGAAACGTTCAAGCTCAGTGCTGATCTTGTAACTGCAGAGGATGGCAGTGAAGCAAGGCAGACTGAGCAAGCCCCAAGGGGCCCAGGCGGTTCTGGTCCAAACACATAATGAAGTCCAGTGTCCCTTCCACCCGTTGTGGAAATAGGTTTTCTCCAAGCAGTACTTCCCTGGAATTCTTTGGAACACAGAGAGGCTTCATCTCACCCACCTGGGGCAATCTGTCCCTGTTACAGAGTCTCCTCTGAAATCCGGTACCGGAAGCAGCCATGGAACCTAGTGAAGGCGCTCATTGAAAAAAACGCTTGGAGCGGTGTCGAAGACTACTTCCAACACTTGGGTAGGTGGAGCAGCGGGCACAGCCACCGCATAGCACCCCTGCCTTGGAGCAGTGCTGTCAGAGGCCAGGATCCCTTCTTGCCCTTCCTTGCATGGGCGTCATACACTCCCCCAGTGACAGGGATTCTGGCATGATTTTTATCCGTGGGTCTGAATGATTGAACTGTACAAATGTGTGGGATGGGACAAGGGTGTGCATGTTTTGGAGGAGGGGAGGAGTGTATATATCGCAGAGGTGTTGAACCTGTTTCAGTCTGAGGGCCAAATTCCATTTCCGAAAAGCTCTCAGGGGCCGCATCCCAGGGATGGGCAGGTCCGAAGGCAAAGGGCAGGGCCAAAGACATAAAGGGTAGGGGTCAAAATTCCAAAACTACCAGCATATTTCAGCTTGAAGCTGTTACTGCCAGTAACTAAGCTTTAGTAGAGGCGTTTCAACCTCCTAGAATGGGGGAAAATTGCACATAAACAGGGAAACCACCCAACCATCAGTGGTCACAGGAAAGGGTGTTGTCATTTGGGGAACGCTGGAGGGCTGGATTTGGCCCCTGGACTGGAGGTTCTGCACTCCTGATATAGGGCAAGCTTTCCTGCCCCCGCCATCCCCACATCTCCCCCTTGGCTGCTGCAGAGTTGGCCCTGGTGCAGGCAGAGAAGGCCCTGCTAGAAGAGAGCTGCCACAGCAAAGAGCCACGGGGCCTGTTGTCCGGACTGCGCCGCAGGAAACGCACCCTGAGCTGGAGAGCTCCCCATGTTGAACCCCCAATCCCCACGTTAACTGATGGCGAAGGGACGACCCGCAGCATTCGGCCCTCAGGTATGCCCCCTCTGTGGGAAAGGGCGAGCTGCGGGGTGGTGAGGAAGGCTGGCTTCCCAGACTGATGGGGAACAATGGGTCCAGCAGCCTCTGACCGGGTGGCTTTCTCCTGTCTTGCAGGGAGCCTGACCTCTCGGCTTTCAGAGCAGCTGTCAGAACAAGGGCAAGGCCAGACTGTCTCCACCGTGATCCTCATCATCAGCCTGGTGTAAGGGAGATACTGGCCTGGGCAGGTGGGGTGGGGTGTTTGGAGAGGATCTAGAGCTTACTGTGAGTTGGACTGTAAAGTCCTATGCATGTTTCCTTGGAGGTGAGTCACACTGCGTTCAGTGGAACTTACTCACAGGAAAGCATACATAGGATTGCAGCCTAAGGGAGGGATTGGGAGGCCAAGGAACGGTTCAGTCCTTTGAAGAACTGGGGTAGCGGGTGAGGAACTGAGCCTGGGTGAGCTCACACTTAGCAGCAGTGGTACTATCAGGGTTGGACTTTGGGGCAGAGGTGCAGGACCCCACTCAGCAGGATGAGCAAGGGGACCCCCAAACGCAGCAGGGCTGGCTTGAAGTAACGTATATTGGCATTTGAGAAGAAGACCCCTTGTAAGACCAGAGGCTAAAACTGCCAAACTGCATTCCTGTGTTTGGAAGGAAGGATGCTGTCTCCATCTTTCAGGGCTGATGGAGTTTCTGGGAGGCAGCAGGGAGGAGAGAGCAAAGGGCAATGGAGAATGGTTGGGAGAGACAGGGGATGGGAAGCCCCTTGTGCTTCTTCTCCTTGTCTTTGTAACCATTCTTTTCAGCAGCCCGCCTCCTCCTCTGCTGCTCATGGTACCCTAAGGGCCGAATTGCACAATACATTAAATATGTCGCTGCCACTGGGAACAGGACATGTGCACCAACTTTCCACCCACCCAGCTCATCATGTTTAAGACAACATAATCATGTCTGGATGTCGCACCATTCTGTGTTTTTCTGCCCCGTGCCACATATCGTAGGCTGTTGTTAGCAGGGTGTGTGTACATGTGAGGGGAACATGAAATTTTGTGACATCAGGGCACGGGTAAGTTATCCTAGATGTTATCAGTGGGGTGCGAGATTAAAACATACCATTGTCATTTTAAAACACCATTGTCATACACATTTCTTGTATAGGGCACTTCTGACCTGACATACCAGGTGACACTTGGTCCACCACTTTATTCCCTGTGTCATGAAGTGTGTGTGCGTGTGGTGGTGGGGGAACCATATTTCTGTGGTAGGGCACATGCATTGCATGCAGGAGATCCCAGCTTCAATCCCCAGCATCTCCAGTTTAAAATGATCAGGTAGCAGGAGAAGTCTTGTTTCTAGACCCTAGAGAGATGCTGCTAGTCAAAGTAAACAGTACTGGGACTAGATCAGGGATGGGCAGCTTGCAGCCCTCCAGATGTTTTGGCCTACAACTCCCATCATTCCTCACCATTGGCTATGCTGGCTAGGGCTGATAGGAGTTGTAGGCCGAAACATCTGGAGGGCCATGAGTTGCCCACCCCAGGCTAGATGGACAAATAGTCCCACCCCAGTCTAACACAGCTTCCTATGTTCCTAGTGGCTATTAATGGCTACTGGTCGTGATCATTGTATATTAGCTCTAATATCTGAATAGCAGTTGCTGGGGAACACAAGCGGGAGGGTGCTGTTGTACTCATGTCCTGCTTAGGCTTCGGCTATTGGGTGGTATATAAATGAAATAAATAAATATGGGTTTCCCATTGGGGCATCTGGTTGGCCACTGTGAGAACAGAATGCTGGACTAGACAGGCCTTGGATCTGATCCAAGATGGCCATTATGTTCCTAAAACCCACTTTCCCCAATCTACTTCCATATGTCAGGCCACTGTTAAGATGGCGCAGGAGTAGGTTCAGCAACCTTGCTTGTTTTAAAAGCAGAAAAAGGATTGGGAAGGGAGCCAGTTTGAACAGGATCCTGTGCTTATTTTCAGGGGTGGGGGTGGCTGGAAGCACGACCAAAGCTTCACACGTCTCTTTCTTTCCTTCTTCCACTTCTGCCTCCGCACAGGATCTGTGTGAGGTACTGTATGCAAATTATCACTCTCTGCTGACCATGCTTCCACCTTGGGCACCCTTTGGACCTCTGTCCCTAACCTAACCCCATCCTACACTGATCCTGCTGTTTATTTAGACGCCATCCCTCCCTGCCTTGGTCACTTGCAGATCCCATCCTGCCTCTCTCCCTTTCCCTCTAAACCAGTCACAAGCAGTTTATTAACACTGACTTCTTGATTAGCCATCGTGGTCCCTGCCATCACAACCATCTCTTCCCTCTTCCTTAGCCTGTTGTTGTCGTTCTGCTCCTGATGCCCTCCACTTCGCCCCCCACCACTGTGCTCTGCTTGCCATTTCCCTTAATGGTTGTCCCATACTCAAAAGCTATGACATGCTGTGCACTAAAAGAACAGCAAAAAGAAAATGCAATTCTGTAGCTGCCAAGTAGACTGAGTCCTTTATCCTGGGTGAAGTGCACAAATCCACACAAGGTTTCCCTATTTTTGCCTCATTTAATCCACTCCTCAGAGTCATGGAGAGGGACAAAGTGCTACATGGGGTGCTACTGTCCCATCCCTGATGGCTGGGTGGTTTACTCTGCCCCAGTCTGACCTCATCCCTTTGGCTTCTGACGTTTCACCTGTCACTGCCTGCACATTTTGAAAGCTTACAATCTGAGCCATTAGGGCTAGAAACTTCCAGAAAGAAAGGAAGGAAGGAAGGAAGGAAGGAAGGCAGGCAGGCAGGAAGGAAGGAAGGAATCTGTCTCAGGAGTCTGAATTTTGCATCCAGTAACCACTTCAGTACTAGTGCAAAATTGTGGACTGCACACAGTTGCACTCTGTCTAAATGTACCTATCCTTCAGCTCAGGTTAAGCTCACATATTGCATTTGCAACACAATTCATGTCTTTTCTATATTTCCATTGCTTCCACCACTGGATAACTTGAGTGTGATGCTGCTAAGGTGGAGGGGGCCATCGCAGATTGTCTCTGGTCGCATCAGGCAGTTTCCTCATCATGGTAGCGATGATGGGCTTGCTACCGGTTAAGCTAAATGGCATGAACCTATCCTCTTTGTTCCCCACCCATTCTCATTCCCATCTGTGCTCATTCCTGTGTTTACTCTCTTTAAATACAGTGTTCCGATGAGCAACATGCTACTGAAATTCCACAGGGAGATGTCAGATGTTCGTATCATCCAGTCAGTGCAGAGCGCGCTAATAGGCAGTCATGCCTTGTACTTTTAATGTTGCGAGGGCAGGGGGGTGAGGAGCTGTAAAGCGTGGTGCATTCCTAGCGCTGAACATGGCTGAGTGATATCACGTGGCCCAAACTCAGGACTTTTGTTTGGGAAAAGGTTGCTGTTGGGGAGGAGTCATAGCTGAACACATGCTTGGCCTGTAGAAGATCTCAGGTTTGATCCCCAGCATCTCCGCTGAACAGGATCAAGGTGATGGGGAAGGCCCCTGCCCGAGAACCCTGAAAGTTGCTGCTGGTGGACGTAGACCAGCCTTCCCCAACCGGGTGCCGTCCAGATGTGTTGGACTGCAACTCCCAGCATGCCTAGGGGGAGAGTTCCCAGGCCCTCTAATGTATGTCCAACTTAACACTATCCAGTCACTTGGTGGGGCAATGAAATATGATTCCAGGTGATGAAGGGGCTAGATTTTACCAAACTTCAGTACTGGATAACAAATAGGGTTTGTAGTATGATGGCAAATCAAACCCTCCTTATATGGGTCACTGTAACCTGTCCTTGAAAATGGACTATTTTCTTATAGGAAAATTCCTATAAGAAATTCCCAAACAGTTGGTTTATGTGGGTCCAGTAAGAAGCCTGGATGGCTACAGACAAGCATCTCGCCATGTCGATTTATCAAGGTGGCACATTTATTTTAATGATATTAACCTTTCTGTGTAAGCCATCAGGGATTGGGGGGGAGGGTGCTTTTCCAGGTCTGTTTTTACCTGTCATAACAAAGGGTCCAAATTCAATTTCACTGATGTTGAAATGTCTCTGGGTATTTTCAATCCTAAGTATGCAATTGCCCCCGAGCACCATCTCAATTGCCATCTTAAATAACACTTTTTTTGAGAAATCAGTCCCTAATAGGCATCAGTTCTGATTTTGACCAATCTGCAGAATATCCAAAAAGTCACATGCTAGCTTTTTACTTGGAGGGATTGTTTTTTAAATATAGAAGGGCCTTCAGTGTGTGAGCCCTCCCTCTGCAGCCTGAAGTGGTACAGCCCAGGCCTGAGTGGTTGCCTCACTTTCCATTTCTGTCTCTTTACAGCCTGGTGGTTCTGGTCATCCTCAACATGATGTTGTTCTACCGGCTCTGGTCTCTGGAGCACACAGCCCGAACCTTTGAATCCTGGCAGGCGTATGCGCTCTCCAATGGGTGAGAAACTGAGAGAAGGCTGCCCCCCGACTCCTGAAAAAAAGAGAAGAACATGTGATATTTCCTTTCCTACCTTCAAAATCAGAAACATGGATTTTGGGCCCCCAAACATGCTGGCAACATTCAGTTTGAAATGAGGTGTTAGGAAGTTCAGCCTTGCTTGGATGTTTATTTTTTACATCAACTTCAGTGATGGCTTGCTGTTAATTTACAGTGCAATCCAATACATGTCTACTCAAAAGTAAATCGCATTGAATTCACTGGGGCTTACTCCCAGATAAGTATGTATAGGATTGCAGCCTTAATCTCTGTGTGCACATATGTATCAGTGAGATTCACACTTGCTCATTTGTTTTTATGAGTGATTCATTCGTTAATTTATGTCCTGCCTTTTAAGATAAAATTCTTTCCAAGATGGCTTACAATATGAGTTGAGGTGAAGGCCCAGAAAAAATTGAGATGAACAAAAATTAAAAGGTAGAAAAATACAATTTTTACCTCCAGAGAACTTTCTTATTCTTAGTGGGGAAAAATGAAGCTCTCCTCATCCTGGGAGGGGGACAGTTTGGTTTTTTCGGGTGATCACATCTCTAAATATGGTAATAAAAGCAATAGTGAAAACAATTGAACAGATGGTTGTGGAAAGCCTTGTGGAACAAAAACGGTCTTCAGAGCATGTCTAAAGATGGCTTAAAGAGAAGAGGCTTGACAGATTTCTCCAGGGAGAGAGTTCCATACTGTGGTGCCCCCCTGTAGAGGTTTTTCCCCTGGTAACCACTGCCCTGATCTTATCTAATGATGGGTCTGGAAGCAGTGCCTCTAAAGTTGATCTTAGGGCTCTGGTAGGTTCATATGGGGCATAAGTGGTCCTTCAGATAACTTGATCTTAGGCCATTTAGGACTTTAAAACTCAATACTAGCAGTTTACATTTGAGTCTACAAATAGGTTGGTAACCACTTCCAAGTGGTCCTCTGGTGAGAGCTATTCTTTATTTATTATTATATTTATATCCCGCCCTTTTTCCTCTTGCAAGGACCCCAAGGCGGCTTCCATAGACATAGTCTAATTCCATAGACTCCTCCTTTCCATTTTATCCTCACAACAACCCTGTGAGGTAGGTTAGGCTGAGAATCATTGACTGGCCCAAAGTCACTCACTGAGCTTCGTGGCCGAGTGGGGACTTGAATGCGGATCTCCCAAGTTCCGGTCCAACTCTTTACCCACTACACTATACTGGCTGGCGAGTACCAGGGTGGAGCCTTTTCTGTTGTAGCCCCTGCATCTCTGGGATATTCTCCCCAAATTTATTTGACCCCTTCCTTGTTGGCCTTTAGGTGGTCTCTAAAGACCCTGTAACTCCAGTGAGCTTTGGGAAGATTTGCTGTGCTGTAACTGTTTTGTCTGCTGACGCTATTGCAGTGTTGTTTTTATTTGCTCCTATTTTTAGCGGATGGTTTTATCTGATTTATTGATCTATGTGTGCTGTTTTAATTTTGTCCTGCTGTTGTTCCTGTGTGACCTTTAGTATTTTTAATGGCTTTTGCAAACTGCCTTGGGAGGATAATTCATCCTGAAAAGTGGCTTTAAAATGTGTTAGATAAATGGCGGGTAACTTGGAGGTGAGGGTGGCTTAGGAGACCTTTCTTGCCAACTCCAGCTCAGTGTGCTCTCCCTTCTTCCTAGCAGAAAGCTACCACAGACAGCCTCTGAATGGGCCGAGATTCTGGAGCTGCAGAAGCGGTTCCACAGCGTGGAGGTGCAGAAGTGGAAACAGATCCTCAAGGCTTCAGTGGAGCTTCTTGATGAGGTGATGCCAGTGGCTAGGGACTGTTGCAAGGCACCTGCAAAAGTTAATGCAAAGGGGAGTACAGCATGTAAACATTTAGTGGTGTAGTGGAGCCAGGGTTTGCTGGGATGCAGCGCCACCACTTTTTTATTAGCTGGAGCCTAACACCACCTTCCACTGCCCACAGAATTCCCTGTTCCCTCTGAACTTACCTGCAATTCTCACTGTAGCTGTGGGGGAAATGAATTTTCCCAGCAACCGTATATTGTTCCTTGTTGTAATGCAAAGTATTTTGAGGTGGGTTAGACTAGCATGGGCAATGAAGACCCATTAGCTTTACAAAAGCCCTGCTCCTGGTGGAGATGAAACTGCTAGAACTGGCTTGTTGATATGGATCGACACAGCTGCCGGCGTTTTTGGACTTTCCTTGGGGTGTGGCTATGGGTACTGCCATGATCAACATTTACCACTACACGACTGTGAACATTGGTCTGATGGCTGGTAACATAATGGCTGGCTTCACACAACACAACAACCCACATTCAAGGTAGAGACGGGTTGAGTGTGGGTTGTTGTTGAATCGTGGGTTGTTGTGTTGTGTGAACCCAGCTGTGCTAACAAACCATGGTTTGTTAACCACAATCAACAAAAATAACCCATGGTTTGTTGTTGGGTTGTGAACTTTGGGTTGTTTGTGCTTAACAAACCATGGTTTATTAGCATGGCTGGGTTCACACAATACAACAATCCATGGTTCAACGGCAACCCTCACTCAGCTCATACTCAGCCTTGAGTACAAGTTGTCATGTTGTGTGAACCCAATCATAGTCTCATAGAACTGGAGACTGAGAGATAAAACCTCACTGTTACGTTCTATGTACTGGGAGGAACATGGGTTCTAAAAAACGTAGAGCCAAGAGGGTATTAAGCCAAGGCTGTGTATATCCTGCGTTAAAAATATCAAAAACTGCACTAAGGTGACCTAAATTTTGGGCCAATGAACAGTCATGCCCTGTAGAACGTCTCTATTAGCATACTTGCTTTGTTTTACAAAAAGAATACTTATCCAAGTTCTGCTAGTTATGGGGAAGGGTAATGATGCAGGACATGAGACCTGTGCCCCAGAAGTACCACACCATTCTTCTGGCCCAGTGCCTCAGATTTCATCTGGCATTGACCATGGATTTTGAAGCCCATCTTCATAACTTTAAGGGCGAGAGATTTCTTTTTATTAATGGAAAAGAAAAGCGGAAATGCCCAGGAGGCTGAATTTGGGTGCCTGGTACCAATTACCCCCTTTATGCTGGTGTGGTGACAGCTTATGACCAAACTAGATGTGACACAGGGAATCATGCATAGGATCACTTGTGGCAGTTTATTCTCTCCCTTTTTAATTAAAGCACAGATACAGGGCGAGGGTGAGGCGTGATTTGGATCACAGTGCTGGGGGAAGTTTTTTTTTTTTTTTAAGCCAAGGGTGGACAGCACATGGCCCATGGGCCACGTGCAGCCCCCACTACCGCTTGGGGCAGCCCCCACTGACCCGTCACTGCCGCAGCAGTGGCAAAAGAAATGATTCATCACGGTAGCAAAACAAATGATCATTTTATCGCCAGAGTGATAAATAGATCAAACTTAGCTTATTCTCAAGCTAAATTTGACCTATTTATTGCTCTATAGCTTCTAAGCAGTAGAAAGGTCAAATTTTGCTTGAGAACAAGCGAAATTTGACTTACCAGTTTGTAGCGGTTTGCTGATTTTCAGTGGTAAATAGCCATTTCCCCACCCCCACCATCACATAGTGTGTGCAGCACCCTGGGGAGTACAATGGCGGGGGGGGGGATCTACGGGGGCAAAAATGCCCCCCCCCCACACACAGTTGTCTACCCATTCTAAGTGTCATTTTCCCAGTTGAAATCCCTCCCTCCTTGGCTGCTATTCACACCATGGCGGGGGGGAACGACAGGACGGGGGACGGACAGACACAGCAGCAGCACAGGCCTGTTAAACTCTAGCTTGGCCCTTCTAGGTCCCCACTTCCAGTCCTTCTTGCTAGTTACAACAGCCCCTTACCCAGCTGCCTCTGTGAAATAACGTCACCCTCTTTCCGTTAGATGAAAATCTCCCTCGAGAAGCTGCACCAGGGCATCACAGTGGCCGAGCCCCCCTTGGAGCCAGAGTGACACTGCAATGACTCCCCCTCTTGAGGATTTCGCTGGGCTTTGGGAGAAGATTCCGGACCCCTCTCAGAAACTGCTGCTGGATCAGTGGCGCCCAGACCCTGTGGGTGTGTGCGTGGGGGTGGGTGGGTGGGACAACACCGCTCTCCTTGCCAGAGTGTCACCTGGACTTTTTCTTCAAGAGTGCCACTAACAATGATGGATTCCCTCCTTCCTGCTCCAGGGTTCCTTTGGCCTGGGGCATCTTCTTTCTGTCTTCCCTCCCCTGCCCCCTCTGAGGGTCTCTGCAGTGACTTCAGTTTATCCCCTTCCTGTTTAAGTGCTATTTATATTCCCCACAGGACCCCAGAGAGCTTTCAACTTCTGCTATCCTGGCATCCTCTTTTCTTTTCAACTGTTGTTCGGGGGGGGGGGGAGGATTAGAGGGCGGACTTTTCTTTCAAGGTGTTGTTGGGGAGGGGGGATTCAGAGGGTAGACTCTCTCTTTCCAGCTGTTCGGAGGGTGATTTAGAAAGCAGACTCTTTTCAGTTGTTGTTGCAGGGGGGAGGAATTTAGAAGGCGGACTCTGAAGCCTGACTCTGCCTCACATGGAGGCTTCACCCAACAGCTGGGACAATGTCCCATTTCCCTCCATACTTGAGAGCAACAGAGGCCCTGAATCTCCCTCCCCCACTCTCACATGCTGCTGGTTGGGAGAAAGGAAACCAGAGCTCCCCAATGGGTTCCTTCCTTGACTTCCCCTCCTTGCTCCTCCGATCCTCGGGTTAGTCTGATGGTTTTATTAAAGGGATCTCCTCAATGACTTTACCTCTGACAGAAGGGGAAAAGGGTACGTATGGCCCTCGATACCACAGTTTTGCATGCAGAAATCATAGAGCGGGGCTAAGGCACTTTGGTTCTGTGCTCTCTGCCCATGTAGGGTTAGCCTAGGGAATGGTCAAGCCAGGGGGTGGGGGTGGGCAAGGCAGCTGGGGAAACAGCTGGGGTGTCTCTTGTCTCCTGGAACTTGCAACCACCAACATTTCCATTTACACCAGCCCCTGCATTTCCAGTTCGGGGTGGCGGTGTCATTGAGCTCAGATCTGCCCCAGTCCACACAGAAATGTACTGGACTACTGAGGTTATCCACTGTGCCCATCTCCCCTTGCTTCTTGTTTAGCACAATATAGCTGGACAGAGCTTTTGAGGGAAGATGGTACCTGGATAAACCCAAGTGCACAATGGCGGCTCCTGGGTTTTATTTATTTTTTTGCTCCTATTCCAGGGGGTGCCATGGTCCCAAACGATGAGTCTAACTTTGCTTGATTCCTCCTATGCCCGTCTCCCAGACAACAGGTGGGCCTCCCCTACCCGAAGCATAGCTGTACTGTCACTTTAAAGTGAGGTTTCACTGCCAGTCGGGGCCTGTGTGCCCTACAAATACTGCCTGAGGGGAATTGAAATCTGCCCCCTCCTGGGGAGGGGTGTGTGTCTGCCAGCCCATTGTTCTCTGTCCCCGAGAGCACTGGAGGCCCAGGTTTCTGACCCCCCCTCTTCTACCTGCCCCCCACCAAGTTTGAGGTTGTGGGGGGGGCTTTCCCCCAGTTTTGTAGCTGTGTTCAGTGTTAACGATCCTTTGTGTTCACGGTTCCACAGAGGTGCTGGGGCTTATTTATTAGGGAGAGGAATAAAGACCGTGGATCAGAGTTCGTGGTGCGTTTGTATTTTATTATTACGTTTATATCCTGCCTTTTTTCCTCTTGCAAGGAAGCCAAGGTGGCTCACATGGTCCTTGGAGTCCTCTCCATTTTATCCTCACAAAAATCCTGTGAGGTAGGAAAGGCTGAGAGTCGGCAACTAGCCCACAGTCTCAGTCCAACACTGTAACCACTACACCACACTGGCTTTCAATATATCTATGGGGAGGGAGTTTTGTAAGTGTGTCATTTGCATATGTGTACTTTACTTCTTATACCTTCCCCTTCTGTGAAGTGCTGCCACGTCAAGGTGGAGTGATTCAGATCCTGAACAACGTTGCGCATGACCACAATGTGCCAAGTCACGGAGGGCTGCACTTGAACCACTGTAGATTATATGGGGAGTGCAAAGGCCTGGAAAACAGAGGATCCCTTACAATGGCAGTAAGATAGGTGACGGGGAGGCAGTTAAGTTCACACATGAATCAGTGTCTCTGGTGAAGGATAAGGAAGACCATTCTCTCAAATCAGCCCATAAATAACTATAAAGAAAATCAGTATTATTCATTTATTATATTTCCTGCCTTCCCTCCAAAGAGCTCAAGGGGGTGTGCATGGTTCTCCCCCCACTCCCATTTTATCCTCCCAACAGCCCTGTAAGGTAGGCTAGGCTGAGAGATAGCGACTGGCCCAAAGTCACCCGGTAAGCTTTATGCCTGAGTGGTGATATGAACCTGGGTCCAAAATGATACTGCCCAAGGAAATGCACTTCTCTTGTCTTTCTCTGCAAGACTTTATACCTCTCCACTAGCCCCACCTCCATCCTCTTAACCAATGGGGGCCTGGCTTCCTCCCAGCAGGGCTGTGCGGTTTTTTTCAGATGTTTTGGGCTACACTGCCCCTGGTGGTAAGGTGGTGACACAGCTCATTTGAGACGATGGCTAAACTGATGAACCATCCATATACAGCAGGGGGAGCAATCTAGTGCAGTCCAGATGTTTTGAACTACAGATCCCATAAGCCCCAGCTAGGATGGCCAATGGTCATGGATTACAGGAATTGTGGCCCAAAACATCTGGAGGGCACCGGGTTGCCCACGCCTGACATAGATCCTGCCCACCATGGCAAGCCTGTCATATGCAGGCCATATTTTAAGTGCAGTTATGGTGCAGACTGTGTTAATGCAGGCTTGTTCTCTTGGAAGGGGACAGAGATGGCTTGGGGCTATACCTATTTTTTTTCACCTTCGCATTGAAAGTAAGGTGACTTTAAAACTTTTCATACATTTAAATGTTGCATGCAAACAAGCAACACCCTTTCCCTCCCTCATCTGGGAAAGGAACCAAGCCTCAGCATTCAGAAAGGCAACCTGGAATTGTAGAAAGGGAGCAAACTCAACCCCTGGGAGTGAAAGGTATTGTGCAAGGGAGGGAAAAAAACATCCTCTGGAGGTACTTTTGGTTTTGCACTCCACTTCATCATCACGTCCATGTTTGGCTCTGAGCAGGTACAGAGCACCCTTTGCATCAATACTGAGGAACTGAAGCCTGCCCTGATACTACCTAGAATTAAAGAGCAGGGCTTCCATGAAGGTCTGAGCTTTGCTACCTCTCTTGGGAAAAAAATAAAGCGCTGGCACCATTTCCTTGACCAGCATTCTGAGAATATAGTCCAAAATTATTTTTTGGAAGCTTTTAAAGGTGGTCACTTGTGGTCCTTCCACACCAGTGCTAAACTCCAGACCAGACTCAAGCTGCACACTTTCACCACTGGGCAGTCATGCCAAGAGGCAAAGCAGCACGAGCAGGGGGCTCAGAAAAGAACACCAGGCAGAAGTGCTGAGATGGCAGCTACGATCCCAGGACTACAAGAGCAAGGAAACTAGGGAATTCACTTGTCTCCATTTACAGAGACAGCATCCTGTTTCCCCAGCATACCCTGATGCACTTTAACTGATCTATAAGAGGCAATGGAGCATGTCAGCAAGGATGTGGTTGAGCACAACTTTCCAAGTCCACTGAAATCGGGTACAAACAACAAAGTTTTGTAACACTAACTAATTTATTATGGCATAAGCTATCATGGAAAAGAGTTCACTTCATTAGATGTGTGAAGAGAAAGTTCTGATTGACTTGTCACAGATCGTACTTTTTGCATTTTATTTCTATCCATCTTTTATCATTTCCCTCCTTGTACACGTGTTTGCACATCTGCTTATCTATCCATCTGTCTGTCTTGCCAACATGCATCTGATAAAGTGGACTTCAGCTTTATCCCATAATAAAGGTGCCATCTTATGCAGCTGTAGACAGAATAAAGTCCTACAACTCCTAGCATTCCCCAGCCAGCCATGCTGGCTGGGGAATGCTGGGAATTGTAGGACTTTTTTTTCTGTCTAAACCTGCATAGGATTGCTCCCTAAAAGTTGCTACAAGGCCCTTGTTTGTTTTTGCTGCAATAGACAAACATGGCTATGCTTTCGGAAGTTCAAATTGGGCATGGCCAACTGGGAGGCTGAGTTCAAGCCTAGCAGGGCTTATTCACTCTCCTGGCCTTTTCCTTATTTAAAAAACAACCACAAACACCTCCCTGCACTTAACGAAAGCAGAAAGTCAACAGCTGCATTACTATACAGAAAAGGAGAAAGCTGCACCTGCAGAATTTCTGCCTGTGTGGTTGTTGAAGGCACAAAGCATCGGTCCAGAGAAAAATAAAGTGACAAATCTATTTAGTCTTTGTTCTTATGAATGGGAAGAAACTTGATGCTGTTCTGAATTCCCTGAGAATCAAGTGTTTGGTTCAAAATATCCAATTGTGGGCCAGCATTTTCCCAAAGTGTGTCCTGGGGTTCCTTGTCAGGATGCTCGACAGTGGCAAAGAACCTTCCTGGAAGGCATAGGAAGATGCTCTATACTGAGTCAGACCAGTCTAAAAAAGTCTATACTGTCAACACTGACTGGCAGCAATTCTCAGGCAGGAATTCTTCCAGCCTTACCTGGAGATACCAGGAATTGAACCTGGGACCTTCTCCGTGCAAAGCAGGTGCTCTACCACTGAGTCCCAGCCCCTCCTCCAAGCCAGCTTGCCCACTGGTACAAACAGTACCCCACAATGAAAAGATGTGCAACAGCGTTGCATGTTCTCTGGGCCTTTTCCCTTCATGCTTTTTAAATCACCACCACCACCACCCATCTTATAAAGAAGAATTCTCAGGGTGGCTTAATAGACATGCCCACACCCACCTGTTATGTTTGTTTTAACCATTTACAGTTTAAAATGCTGTCTCTCCAAAAATATGCAAACCACAAAACGGTAGGCAAAGCAGCATCAAAAGGATAAAAATAAAACAAAAACCTCAAACAGCAGCAAAAGAGAGAAGTAATTGTTAAAGGCCAAGGCAAGAAAAACGTTATTGGCCTGACATTTAAAACTTGGGAGGCTAAACGCTAAGCTGGGAGCTCTGAGGGGAGTGTTCCAAAGTTGGAGTGCCACCACAAAGAAAGCTTTCCCTGGTCACTATCCACCTAATTTTTCATGCCAGGAGCACCAGAGAAGGGTCACAGGCAGACAGGTTCACTCAGAGCAGGTGAGTCTTTTGGTGGGTGAGACCCAGAAGGCTGAACCTGTGCCCTAGGTTAGAAGATGCTCCAAATCTTCTATGGCAGGGTTGGGCAGACTTCAGGCGTGTGGGATGTACTCCTTTTTTTTTTACAAGAACCCAGCGATCCTCCAGCCAGAGACGAGTGCAAAACAGAGGCTGAGAGTGATGGAGTCAGATGCAAAATAGTGACTCAAGAGGCAAAGTGAATTAGCTACTGCAGCATTCTCCAACCTGGTGGCTTCCCAGCATCCCTCATCTGCTTTCTTCCCATCCCTGCTCTATGGCAGGACTGGGCTGGTTTTAGGCTTGCAGGATCTTTGTTTTTCACTAAAACCTTGAGATCTACCAAATTGGAGCTGGGTGCAAAACAGTGGCTCAGGGAGGTGGATATAGAATTGAGGAAGTGCCTCTGACAACATGCTCAGCGCCAGAATTAATTTTCAGTACCAGATCTGGAGCATGCACACAAATCATCACACACAGAAATCTACTCCCATTTCCCCCCTCAAGCTTTCTTGATTTCAGCTACCTAACTTTGGAGAGAATAAAAGCCTTTTTTGTGGTCACTATTATGAAGCCACTGGGAGCTGGAAATCCTTGCTGATCCACTGCAAAACCATCCAGAGAGCTATCGATAGATCCCACTGTCTTCTGCCCACCTTTGCTCTATGGCACACCACATGGGGCTCCTTGGGAGATGAGCAGGTGTGAAAAACATTTGCCAAATATAAAAGTGTGTTTGGAAAAGGCAGCTCTGGTTGTTGTAATTGTTCAGCCCTTGTCCTTAGTCCCAAGGTGGGCAGATGCAAAAAAGAACACAGAGCTCCTGCACGGGGTGGCCATGTGTCCTCTTTTACAGAGGACATTCCTCCATTTGAAGGCTGCCAGAGGACTAGCCCCTTTTTTTGAAGGTATCCTCTATGTGAAGGGTTATCCAGTCCAAGTCCAGTTTAAAGATAGAGAACCATCCGAACAGCTGGGCCTTGGAGTCGCCCATCAACAGCACCTGGACGGCAGACTAGGCAAGGCACACAGGTCACTTGATCACAGCCTTCCACACTGTGATGGACTGTATTTAAATTATAAGCATTTCCAAATTTGCATCTATACATAAACATTAGCATTTGCAAATGGTATGCCAATCGGTGTCCTCTTTTCTGGGGACACATTGCCTCCGTTTGGACGGTGCACAATGGCCAACTTACTCCTGCACCTTTCATGGTGGTGCCGGAGAGGGAATTTCAGCACGTATTCAAGGTGTGGGGGCTCTGTCCTCTCTTGCATCTGGCCACCCTGTTTAGCACCCCCTCCCCAGGATAAACTGTCCCAACCCTGGGATCACTGAGGTTAGACCGCACCAGGCATGTGGGCAAGTCAAGGGCAGCAAGAATCCCAACTCATCTCCTCCTCCAAAGCTGCCCCACCATCATCGCCTCCCCTTTCTCCGCACTTTGGCTGACTTCAGAAAATGAAAGAGGGAATCATTTGAAGAGATACATAATTAAATGCTTCTTTTGTGCTTCGTGGGCCTCATATTCCCCACAGGCCGCTGCACGCAGCTCCCTTAAAGCGTCCACTGGCTGCGGAATGGTAAATTTTTCAGCAGCTTTCTCCAAACCCTCCACGCAGGCAGAAGATGGGAACACGGTGGCTTTCCTCTTCTGGGTCAGGCCTGCTTTCCATCCCCCTTTGTGTCAGTCACTAAGAGCACAATCCTATGCATGTTTAGACAGGGGGGAAAAACCTACCACTCCCAGCACTCCCCAGCCAGCATGGGTGGTTGAGGAATGCTGGGACTTGTAAGACTTTTTTTCTGTGTAAACATGCATAGGATTGCGCCCTCATTGTGAGCGGAGTCAAGTTCCTCTGAATCTGATGAGCCAAGGTAGCCAATGGGGAGGATTCAAGGAAGGTGTGTGGATGAGGGAGGAGAGCTGGGCAAGGTTATCCCACTGTGACCCGATGTAGGGTGGCCCTGTGTCCTCTTTTGCAAAAGACAGTCCTCCATTGGAAGGTGTCTTCTAGTTGAAGGGCTGTCCTGTCCAATTCTGGTTTAAAGATAAAAAACAAACCCCTTAGGACTGTTGCCCCTCAAGAGTTGGCACCTGGACTGCAGACTGAACAGGGATGCACACAGGTCACCTGGTTACAACAGTCTTCCCCACTATGGTAGGAAGTGCTGTATTTACATTTAAAGAAGTATTTCTAAATTTGCATCTATACATATACATTAGCATATGCAATTTGTGGAGAAATCTGTATACTCTTTTGTCCTCTTTTTTGGCGCTTGACAAGTGGAACCAATGACCTAGGGAGGTAGTGGGCTCTCCCACATTGGAGGCATTCAAGATGAAGCCAGACAGCCATCTGTCAGGGATGCTCTGACTTGGGTTCCTGCACTGAGCAGGGGGCTGGACTCGATGGGCTTGTAGGCCCCTTCCAGCCCTACTATTCTATGATTCTAAGTGGCCACCCTGCACAGAAATCCTTTGTGGCCAGTTATGCTGTTACATCCTGCAAACCACCATTGATGTCAATATTGGGCTCTCTTCCCAGCCTTCATTTCTGGGCTGCATCAGTTTGAAGTGGAGACACGGAAGAGGATGAAAAATACAAATGTGCAGGATAGACATCCTGAAGTCATTCAGGCCAGTCCTACACATCCAAGAGAATGAGATGGAAAGTGGATGGTGGATGAACTGTGCCCCCTTACTGGGATTCCAGTTCTGAATGCTCCTCCAGACATGCAGAATTCCCTGCAACTAGAAAAGTGGCAATGCAGGGAGAAAGGCTCTACGCCACCCCTGTCTTGGTTTTCTAGTTGCGGGGATGGTTTTGTTTATTAATGTAGGGAAGCATTAGAGTAGCCTTGCCCTCCAGATGTTTTGGACTACAACTCCCAGTGTTCCTGATCATTGTCCATGCTGGTTGGGGCTGATGGAAGTTGAAATCCAAAACATCTAGAGGGCACCAGTTGGGGAAGTCTGCAATTAGGGAGGTAACTCCCTGTCGGCAGACTGAAGAGATGCACCATGGTCTGAATCCACATACTGTAGAAATCTTGCAGAAGCTAATCAGGCTTGGGTCTCAGTGCCTGGATGGGAGACTGCCTCAGAAACCAGTGAACTCCGACTTGAGTTCTGTCATGGGATAGAAATGTGTTAAAATAAAGAAATGCCACCTCATTCTGCTGTGTGTGTAGATCAGGCTTCGTGTTGAATGAGCACCAGCACATGGCCCAGTAATGTGTTTGAAAAGATAGGCTGAGATGCTGGGTTGTGAGCAGATACCGTGAGGTATTTGTGTGTAGGTATCTTTATTTCAGTGGTGCACCTACGTAATTTTAGATCCTGGATTTAACAGTCCAGTGGGACACTACCCATCTTTCAGACAGTCATGTGTTCAGTCGTAAAACACGACTAACATTCTCCCAGCCCACTGCCATTCCATGCTTTACAACTGCTTCTACATTCCCGATATGGTAGAGCAATCAATCATAGAATAGTAGGGTTGGAAGGGGCCTACAAGGCCATCAAGTCCAACTCCCTGCTCAATGCAGGAATCCAAGTCAGACCATCCCTGACAGATGTCAATCAATCAACCCTGATTTTTTTAAAAAGAAAATATTCTGAGCATGTGCAGTTTTGTATTTTAAACTCACATCATAGCACCATCATGACAACAGTAGTAAAATGGAGTTTGCTTCGGATGCCCTGATGCTAAACACATTGGGCTGTTCACACAACACGCTAACCCACACTCAGAGGTTGAGTTGTTTTGAACCATAGGTTGTTTGTTGAACCATGGGTTAGTGTGTTGTCTGAAAGCAGCACGTTTTACACAGGGTGGGTTATCATGTTGTCTGAATGCAGCCAGGGTGTTGTTAATCATGCAGTGTAGCTTGTTAACCTGATCAACTCAACAACAAACCATGGGTTCTCAAGGTGGCTTGTTCGAGAAAATAAGCCACACTAGTTAACAAGGCACCCTGGCTTTATTCAGACAACACGCTAACCCATGGTTCAACAAACAACCCACAGTTCAAAACAACCCATAGCTCCAAACAACCCACACTCAACCACCGAGTGTGGGTTAGTGTGTTGTGTGAACAGCCCCATTGACTTGGGAATAGTAGAAGAAAGGATGCTGTGGTGACCAGCATTAGCTCCAGTGGGCCTCAGCATTCTCAAATTGGCTCAGGTGGTGATACCGGATTTGTTTACCACTGTCCTAATCACTCACTGCTCTCTGGGTGGTCATTTGGGGGCAGTTGAGCTGAGGAAGACCAGCCCTACCTACACTGCAGCTTTATTTATTTTATTTCAGAGATTTATACCCTGCCGCCCAATCCCAGGGAGGCTTTACCAAATCCAAAAAGAGAAACAAATTATAAACATACAAAGATGTACTTTCCTACCCTGCCCCCCAGTAAAATTGCTAGGAGCAGCATAAAAACAACAAACCCATCCTAGCTAAAGCTGATCAAATTGAATTAAAAGGCCTGAGAAAAGAAAGGAGTCTTCATCTGGTGATGAAATGAGGTAGGTGTCAGGTGAGCTTTCCTGGAGAGAACATACCAGAATCAGGGTGCTACCACTGAGAAGACCCTTTATCCAGTAGCCACCAGCTGTATGTTGCATGGCAGGACACCTGGGAAAAGAACCTCCAATGAGGATTTTAGTGGTATGGACAGGCATGTGTAGAGATAGGCGATTCTTCTGGTACCCCGGTCCCAAGTTGTGAAGGGTTTAAAGGTCAAAACAAGTAGGTTGGTACGCCAACATAGCATTTCGAGCAGCAAACATGGAAAAAACTGTTATCCATACTATCTGCCTTAGGATCCAGGTATCTTAAGGACTACCTGAACCTGCCTGAACTCTGAGCTCTTCTTCTGAGACCCACCTCCAGGCCATCCTGCCTTCTAGGATGAGATGGCTAATGCCTAGCAAAGGGCCTTTTTTCAGTGATGGCGCCCCTCTTGGCTCAACCTAAAGCGGAGTCCTTCATCTCTTCGGTATCGGGCAAAGGTCTTTTTAGTTTCCCAGTTCTTTTCATTTTCATCAGCTTCTATTGATAGCTTGCCTCCGTTCCCTCTTTTTTTTATCAGTTGTTGCTTTGTGTGTTTTACTATCAGTCAGTCAGTCTGTCAAACATTTATTGCATATGGTCAAAGGCCTTTGCAAAAATTCAAACGCACTCAAAAATATATGATGCACCAAATCACATCTGCAGATACAGTTTCTAGAAATGCTATAGCTATAAAACACAGTAGGTAGAAACCAGTCAGAGGAACCAAACGAGCAGTAAAACAAAGATTAAGAGAAAACAATGCACTAAGTAATGAAATCAGCATTAAATCCGAGCATCACTGTAACAATTTAAAACCATCTCTGATAACACTTTGCCACGGATCCCTGCAGCAGCCAGTGGTGAAAGGGAGACCTTTTGCTGAATCTCTTTCAGCCTGAAGGCCAAATTCCACTTCGAAGAAGTTCGTGGGGGCTGCAAAATGAGGCAGGGCCAAAATACCCCCCTGCCCATATTGGCCCCAGGTGCATAGCCAAATCATTTGCAGTGTTAGAGGGGCCTAGAGGGGTATAATGCTTGCTTAGGTTCATTATTGTTGCAATTCCCTTGCTAGTAAGCCTCTGAGCATGTGAAGATGATTCAAAGGGCCGATAGTGTGGCCTAGCACATTCCATACTAGTGCGTGAGAGTGTTATCAAGATGTGCCTGGGAAGCGACGTTTGTTTACAGGTGGCTGTGCTGAGAACCAAGTGCTGTTAGTTTACGCTGGGAATGAACGCTAGGGGGTGCTTGCTGCTGTTATACTGCTAACATGTATGGTATAAAACCCATTGTACCCGATGGCTCTGGGTTCAGAGTCTGAAGCAGTTCAGCCTTTTCGAATGGGGGAAAAGCACACAAAAGTCAGGAAACTGCTAAATGATCAGTGGTTGGGAGAAGTTGGTGGGGCCTTATTTATTTATTTACAATATTTATATACCGCTCCATATCTAGAACAGATCTTGGAGTAGTGAACACAACAAATAAAACAGTAAAAGAATAAAAAGATTAAAGCACCATATTAAAGTTATACTTGTTTAAAAATACAATGCCAATAAAAACTGTGACTGGTTAGTCACATTAAGAAATGCCTCCCGGAACAGCGCTGTTTTCAGGAGTTGCCGGAAACAACACCGTGTTGGTGCCTGCCTGACCTCCATGGGCAGGGAGTTCCAAAGAAAGGGGCCCGCCGCACTGAAGGCTCTTCTCCTGGTGGACTCCAATCGGGCTATCGGTCCATGTGGAACCGCCACAGAGCCTTGGGAAGTGGGTGGGGCTATGTAAAGTGGGAGGGGCCATTTGGGAAACCCACCCCCAAGCCTAAGGTTCTGTACCCCCGCTATGAAGTGAAAAGAGTCAGCATCTGACTATAGATAACATCACTTTTCTGGTATTGTTGTTGAATGTAGTCCCAATAAAATAATACCTAAAAACTGAAGAAGAGATTCCAAGTACATAGGACAAAACTATTTGTCTATCCGGCCCAGCACTGCTTCTCTGACTGGCAGTGAATCTCCAGAGTTGCAGGCAGAGGTCTTCTTCCCCATCACCTGGCTGGCACCCGAGCCTTTTTGCTTCTGATTGCCAGGGACTGAACCAGGGGCCTTCTGCATGCAAAGCGTGATTGACCTACACTCCCTGCCCCTAAGGGAGGACACCTGTGCTCTTTCTGTCTCTCATCCACCAACCAGAGAATCAAGGGCCACTGGGCGGCTGCGCATCCTGCCTCTCAGGAAGAACATCATGGCAAGGACCAATGTGGCCCTGTACATCAACGGCAGGGAGCTCACTTCACCCCTCCCTGCCAGAAGGAACACACCGCTTCAACTGACAGTTCCCTGGGACTGCAGACTCTGGGCGCCTCCATCAGCCAGAGAATCAACTGGGAGATTGTACCATGCTCCCTTCCAGGATAAACACCACAGCAAGGGGGAAATCGGCTTAGAGCCATGTATTGGCCAGAGAAGGAACAGCTTGCAGGGAGCTTGTTTTTCCAGAAAGAATACCTGTAAGTACTTTGAAACTAAAAACTGGTGCCTGAGTTTTGCTTTTCTGCTCCTCCCTCCCAATCCTTTTTCCTTTTGTATCCTGTCCTTTACACTGAAAGCCCGAGGGCAGGGACTGTCTTCTTATTCATCCTTGTAAGTTGCTTTGGGAGCCTTTTTTGGCAGAAGAGTGGGATTAAAATGCTGTTGATAAATAATGAATAAATATATAAGACTTGGCTGTCCCTATTTTAGCCTTTGGGGAAGACATTGGGGATGCCTCTTTAAAACAGGAGAGTATACACCAGCCTTGTATTTAAGCACTCGCCTGGTCGCCACAGGTGAACAGGAATTGCATGCAGGCGAGTGAGCAGGCTGGCAGAGAACCGAAAACTCTGCCCCTCCTCTACGCACAGCACAGAAACCAAGTGGGCTGGCAGTGAAAGCTCCCTCCTTCATGCCCATCCTAGAAATAGAGGGCTGCTGGAGGGGGAAGAGCAACCTAATCCTTTTTTTAACTGAAGATGCCAGGGATTGAACCCTGCATGCAAAGTATGTGTATTATTGCTGAGCAATAACCTCAGTACCCCCGGGAACAAGGTCCAGCTCCGACAAGGGGTGACATCTTCCCCCAAGGGGTTAAGGCTTCACCACCATTCACGCAAGACCTCACACGCTTCCCCCCACCCTGCCCAGCAGTATTTATGGCTTATCTGAGTGGTGTAACAGCATCTAAAGGACAAAGGAACCACGCCAGAGAAGTGGATGTAGCCAAAAGAGAGCTCTGAAAGCTTCAATTACTGCTCACGATGGGGCAAAGGAGAGTGGAAGCTGACCCGCAGGGCACAAGAGCAGAACAGGAGGAGAAGACAGAAGTGACTTCTGCCCTTGCATTCACAGGCAAGCAAGCATGTGTATGCGTGTATCTACATTAGCCTTGCAAAACTGAATGACAAGCAGCCTTCTATGGGAAACTGAAAAAAGGAAACTATTCAGTTATTAGTTGCATGTGTTGAAGTGAACAGCATCCCCCAAAGCTTCTACCAGAATAAATTTGTTTGTCTTAAGGGTGCAAGAAGACTCTTTGTTGTTCTGATTGCAACAGGCTAACAGAGCTACCTCTCTGATATATATTTATTGTTATATGTTTATTTTATTTATATCCTGCCTTTCCGCCAAAACGTGGTGCTCAGTAGTAAATCCAGATTAAAACAGACACCAAAATCTTAATTAAAACACAAAAACAAATAAATCAAAACACAATTAAAAACAACCATAAAAGAAATAAACACCACCAACCAATTAAAACTAGGAGACCCTAAATCTGAAATCAGAGAATCCTTTGATGGGGACTGGGGCAGCTGGGAGAGGCAGAGGACAAGCAGAGGAAAGGGAAAGAGAGCTTTTGCTGAATAGGCAAGATCACACCCTCGTAGTCATCACTCATCAATCCAGAGAAACTGCTACCCGATGGTTTCATACCCACATATACAGGTTAAAATTCACACCGCTCATTAGACGGCGTTAAATATCGGAAACTGCTTTATACCAGGTCGGACTATTATACCTTCCCCAATCTGGTGCCCTCCAGATGTTCTAGACTAGAACTCCCATTACTCCCTGACCCTCCTGGCTACGACTGGTGGAAGCCGTAGTCCAACACATCTGGAAGGCACTGCATTGAGGAAGGATGATTCCAGTCTGACATTACCTCCTCTGGCTGGCAGCAGCTGGCTGCCAGAACATAAGAAGAGCCCTGCTGGATCAGACCAAGGGTCCATCTAGTTCAGCATCCTGTTCACACAGTGGCCAAACAGCCGCCCACAGAAGCCCACAAGCAGGACATGAGCGCAACAGCAGCCTCCCACCCATGCTCCCCAGCAACTGGTGTACATTGACATACTGCCTCTGATACTGGAGATCACACACAGCCATCAGGACTAGTAGCCATTGATGGCCTCCTCCACCAGGAATTTGTCTAACCCCCTTTTAAAGCCATCCACACTGGTGGCCATGGTCTCAGGGAGGGAAAAGTCTTTTCTGCCACCTGCTTCCTGACTCTTTTAACTGGAGATACCAAGGCTTAAATTACAGACCTTCTGCTTGCAAAGTATGTGCTCCACCACTGAGCCAGTGTTAGAGGGGTGTGGGCAGAGGAGGCTGGTGACAATGTCAGTGGGGCGCTCAATCCGCTCCGGGTTTCAATAAGAACTTCTTTAGAGCTATCCAAGGTGTGGAAGCACCTTGGATAGCTCCTTTAGAGTTCAGACTGAAACCTGGAGTGGATTCACTGCCCCACTGACATCAGAGCCAGCAGCCTCCACTGTGTACCGGGGCAAGGGGATCAGAGTTTCACTGCCCTTTCTCTGTCCGAGACCCTCGTAAGCCGCTGACAGTCAGAGGAGACAATCTCCGACTAGAATTGGCTTTCTTATATGTGAACATAACACAGCAGGTGGCTAAAAGTGGATTAACAGGTAACTCCTAACTAGTATGTCTTCAATGCTCTTGATCTGGGCCTAGTGTTGGTTCAGCAGTAAGAATAAAATCTGTGTGTGGGGGTGTCTTAGGGGTGGGAGGGTCATCTTAGAAGGCCTTAAGAATGTAAGATGAGCCCTGTTGGATCAGATCAACAGCCTATCAGGTCCAGCATTCTGTTCCGTTCCCACAGCGGCCAACTAGATCCCTCTGGGAAGGCCATAAGCAGGACACAAGGGCAATAGCAACCTCCTACTCGTATTTCCCAGCATACTGCCTCTGATGCTGGAAGTAATATATAGCCCTCACGACTAGCACTCACTGATGTCCTTATTCTCCATGAATTTGTCTAAACACCTTTTAGGAACATAGGAAGCTGCCTTATGGACCACTGGTCCATCTAGCCAAGTATTGTCGACATTGACCAGCAGCAATGGCTCTCCAGGGGTTCAGGCAGGAGTTTTTCCAGCCCTGCCTGGAGATGCTGGGGATTGAACCTGGGACCTTCTACATGCCAAGTAGCTGCTCTATCACTGAGCCATGGTCCCTCCCCCAGAGCCATCTAAGCTGATAGCCATCACTACATCTGGGGGCGATTTCCATAGTTTGTGTGTTGTGAAGACATACTTCCTTTTATGGGACAATTCCAGGCCTTCAGTTGCATCAGAATGAACCAGTCTTCCCTCCTAGATCCCACATGTGGATTCCCTTCCTTTAAGGCTGCCCTGCAACTGCAGATGGCCTCTTGCCATCGGCTAAGGAACTAAGAAAAGCTGGGCGGTTGCACCCACAGCCTCCCAGAAGAACGTCAGAGCAAGGACCCCATCCATCCACCGGAGAAAGAGGGGCTGCAAGGAGCTCAATTCCCCCCTCCCTGCCAGAAAGAACACTCAGCGCCCAAACTGCCAGTGACAAAGGAAGATCAGCATAGCCACAACTGGATATAAATGTGTTTACGGCATCACCACTTCTCCATCTTCTCCCTTTCCCCCTCCATACCCCTTCCCTTATGTATCATGCCTTTAGCTTGTAAACCTGAAGGCAGGGGCTTTCTCCCATTATTATTATTATTATTATTGATGGGTGACAACATCTGTCTGAAAAGCAAGATAATAAAGTAATATATATATAAATAAGAAATTAGGTAAGTCCCAATGAACTGCTAAGTAAGTCAACAAAGGTTGTGATCCTGTGAAGTTTCATGACCCACCGAACTCGAAAGGCCTTACTTTCAAATATACATGCATAAAATTCGACTCCTCAGCCACAGTCCTGTGTACACTTACTTGGGAGTAAAGCCCATTGAATTCAATGGGGCTTGTTTCTGAGTCAATCTGGCTGTAAATATATCACTTTTAAAAATGCCTTCTTTCCAACATACATCTTTGTCAGTCTGGATTATGGGACTTGATTTGCTTTTGCTCATCCAGTTTTGGACTGGGGAGATAAACAGGTAATTCTGTTTAGGGTAAAGGCTCGATTTCAATGAAAGCATTCCAGAATTTAGTCCAGGAACACTTTTTCAGGGCCAAAGCTTAGTTGGGGAAATCCACTGATCAAAAAGAGGCTACTGCTGAGTGTGTACAGAGTGCCTTTCCTTGCTTCATTAATGAGTAAACAGCCAAGATCAAGCCCTGTCACCTCTGTCCTTCAATGGTGTAGTGAAGCCAGGGCTCGAGGCAGCACAGGCATGGGTGTTTTTTTTTATGAGCAGGGATGTGTAACCCCCAGTCCTCTCAGAATTCTCCATTCCCTCTGAGTTTAGCTGCAATCCTGGGGGGAGATGAATTTTACAACCAACAATATATTGTTCCCTGATGTAACATCCTGTTGTAATTCCCTGTCGTGCAAAGTATTTTGGGGTGGCTTGGTCTTGAATGGGTAAAGATCCATTCGCTTTACAAAAGACCTGCTCCTAGTAGAGATGAAAACTGCTAGAACTGGTTCATTAATATGGATCTCTGGGTGGTGTGGCTTTTCCAGAAAATTCTGAATTGGCAAATGAAGCTAATTTGCATAAGGTCATTTGCACTGGAAAATGTTCAATGAGCACTGGGAAATCACTAAAGAGTGATCTAATTTAGCATTACAAGTAAAATAAACAACAATGCTAAAAATGTACTCCATATTATTTTATTTTTTTTGGCTCAATACACACAAGTATGTGACCTAAAATATTTGAGGGGGAAAATTAAAGCACGCTTAACATGATTTAAATGTTATATTATGTAGCCATTTTTTACTTGTAAAAGCATATACTTTCCTTATTGTTTATATGTAAGAAACAAAGGTACTGAAAACTGTTGACCCACTAACTCAGCTTTCCCCAAGCAAGTGTTCTTCAGGTATTTGGACTACAACTCCCAGCCTCCTTCAGTCAGCAGCACTGAGGGCACCAGGTTGGGGAAGGCTAAACTAATTAATTTTAGCAACCCAAAGAACTGTGCATGATACGCCCACGACCACTCATCTGTTTCAACAGAGTTCCAGTCTCTTCCAGTGCGGTTTTTGGGGCACCTTCATTTTCGCTGTCACTACTTACTAGTTCCCTTTCACAGAAGACATATATGAATTCCAGTGACATATATATGCGAGGGATAATCACCTGAAAAACATGAATTACACTGCTGGAACTGCCAAATATTGTATTTGCAATTGGCACCCCTTGATTGTCACCAATGAACTCACGGAACAGTACATGTTCTGTGGAAAAATAAAGCACTTGGGAAAGCACCGTTTTTGGCCTTTGTGGGGGGATCTGTCGCAATGAGCATCCACACTTCAAACTTTATCACTAACCACTGCTGTGCTTACTGGGGGGGAAGGGTCGGCGGGCACACGATGTAACTGGGGGGCGGGGGGGGGGAAGAGGCCAAGAGTTTAACTGCAGCGTGGGTTTCATCTCACCTACAGGAAGCTCAGGCTTTGACACACGAGGCCGCAACTCCAATGACGCGAGTGCTCCTGACCATGTGCAAAGCGTCCTCCAGCGCCCACGACAAGCAAGTGGGGACTGAGGCGTGGGCACATAATTCCTTCCCGGCGGGTCCGGACGCCTGATGGGCCTCCTCTGTCTCTGTCCCTCCGTCTTCCGCGATAACGCGCGGTGGCTGCGCGGTTTGGGGGCGAGGCGCGCGGGCGGCGGGGAGCCCCGTGGGCGTGGCGAGGGCTGTGAATAGGCGCTGGGCGGAGCGGGGGGGGGCACGGCACGATTCGGGACGCGCCGCCGGGCTCCTCGGCTCCCGCAGCCACTGCAGAGAGTGACGCATCCCTCCTCCGTGCCTGATCTTCCTCGCACTCTCCCCCCCCCCCCCGCCTTCGCCTCGCTTCTTCTCTACCACACCGGCGTCGATCGCCCGATTTTGGAGAAGGGGGGGGGAGGGCGGGGCGCGCGGCGCTCGTGTCCGGCTCGCCCGCCCCACACTCGCGTGCTTGCCCCGTGCGTCGTCGCGGGGCGGCCGCCCCCCCCCCCGCCACGGCGGCCGCTCCGCGGTGCCGCCGCCGCTTCGGATGCTGGTGCTGCTGCAATGCATCAAGTTTCGCGGCGCCCCCCCCGCCGCCTGGCGCACGCTGCGATTCATTCGCAGCCGCCCTCTCCAGCAGCAGCAGCAGCAGCAAGCCAAAGCCTTCCGCGGCCAGACCAGGCTCTGCCGCAGCGGTGCGCGCCGCCAGGGGAAGCTAGGCAAGGGGGAAAGTGGGCAGATCGCCGCGTCGCAGCCCCCATCGGGGTGGAAGGAAAAGGGCGAAAGAGAGAGAGGGAGGGTCATCCGGAGAGCGTCTCATCCCAGCCCCGGCCCTGATCCCTCCCCTCTCCTCTGCAGCAGGGGCGCGCGCGCGCCACGCTCACACACACACACACGCACACACAAGCTTCTCAAATCGATCCCTCCTCTCCTCGGCGCAGCCCTCCCGGCAACAGCAAGCGAGGCTTAAACTCGAGATCGCTCCGTCTCAAGCCCGGCGCGGCGCAGGGCTTCCGACGCCCCGTGCAGTGCACCGGCCATAGACCGGGCCCTCTCGAGTCCCGGGCAAACACCTGCCCGTGGGGGCGGGTAGCTCCTCCTCGCGCGCGCGCGACGGAGCGGCTTTGCCAATCGGGCTGTGCTGTGCGCCCCGGGCGGCGGTTTTGGGGCGTGTGTCTGTGCGTGGAATTTGCCCTCTGCAGAGAGAGGGAGAGGGAGAGACCGGAACGATGCGAATCCAGAAGAGGCTCCGGATTTAGGAAGACCTCGCGTGCAAGCCGCTTTGGCTAAAGGGCAGGGCCACGAGCATCTAAACCCCCGCGTCGGGGCGCCTTGAATCCGGAAGGACGGGGCTCCCGTAACCAGGAGAACCTGGGTATCTGGGTGGAGATCGGAAGCGTTTGCTGCGGACGCCCAGCGCCAGGGAGGCTTGCCGGATCCGTGGCGGCGCCAGCGGGACCAGCCATCCCAAAGCAGAGTCGTCTCGCCCTGGCTCGGTGAAGAGGAGGGGAAGGGGTCCCGTTCCCCCCCCCAACTCGCTCTCCCTCTCTCTGGGCCCATCCCAACTTTTATGGATCCTCCAGCCGGCCGCCTCCCCTGCTTCTTCGCGGCCTCTCTGTCCCCGGCTGGGTCCCATCGCAGCAGCGGGCCGAAAGGGGCGGCCGTCGGGGCAAAGAGCGCCGGAGCGCCCCCTGCCGCCGCTGCCGTCCGCTCCGGGGTCGGGCGGGATCCAGTGTCCGAGGCGGCACCAGCTGCATCCGGCGGGGACATTCCAAGGCGCGCTTGGGTTTTCTTGAGCGGCCGCTAAGCCCCGGGCTATAAATACCCTCCCGGGAAGATTCCTCCCAAGGATCGCCTGTCCGCTGACCGCAGGACGTCGCTCCAAAGGGCGGGAGCGGCCTCCGCAGACCCTGGGTCCGAAAACCCCCGCCATGGCTGCCCCGCGCCCCGTCTCGCTCCTGCTCTGCTTTGCCCTGGGTGAGTGGGACAAACGGGTCGCGGGGGGCGGCGCCGGGGGTCGCGGGATCCCGAGGTACAGAGCGCGCGACCCCGGAGGGGGCTGCAGAAACCCGACCAAATGGGGCAGGCAGGCAGGCAGCGGGAGGGGGCGCGTTAGCCGGGCCCTCGGGAGAGGCCGAGAGGGCTCCGCCATCCAGGGCCAGCGCTTCTCTTTGCTCCTGTAGGGCCTGCGCACGCCGCCCGATCCGCGTCTCCGGAGAATCCGCTTCCTGGACTTCATGTTTGAGGGGACTTGTACACGATATTCAAGCCATCCTCCCTTCCCTACGCATAAGAGCTAAGGTTGCCCTTATGGGCCCTGCCCGGTAAGGGGGATCGAGCCCTCTCGCCGAGGTCGCGTGAGCCGGTTCCTGGGGCATCTTGGAGACCTGTGCATAGCAAACCGAATAAAAGGCCCACGACCTGCTCCGCGGATTTCTCTTATGGAGAGGGCACCAAGAGTCCGTTCCATGGTGCTTGAAATCCGGCTACAGGACTTCTCTTTCCTTTCCCAGAGTTCGCATAGAGATCCCAATCCAGCGGCCCAGGGTTCGGTACGCGCGCGTGATGTGTAGATTTGCACGGAGTGCTTGCCACCATCGCCACCCGAATCCTTGTTGGCGCTTTCGGTTTTTTACGGCCCCCAGAGCGCATTCCAGGGCCCCGAAAATCAATCTCGGGGTCTTCTCTTCAGTCCTGGAGGTACTAGGGCAGCCTTCCCCAAATTGGCGCCCTCCAGAAGTGTTGGACTGCAATTCCCATCATTCCATGCTGCTGGGGAGGATGGGAGTTGGCGTCCAAAGCGTCTGGAGAGCCCCAAGTTGGGGAAGGCTGGAGTGGGAATACAACAGCAGTTATACCGGACCTCACCATATACTCCAACCCAGCGAGGATGATTTCAGAGTAGTCTGGAGTGAATTGTAAGTAAACAAAGTAGCATGGGTGGGGGAGGAGAGCAATAGCTGCAAAGAGAATGGAAATTTAATGTGGGCTGTTAAGCTGAGTTCAAACATGGCCAGATGTTTTCACATGGGGCTGGAGCGAGCCCCAGTAAACTCAGTTGGACTTACACCTTGCTAAATAAGTAGCCGTCCCCTTAACATGGCGCTCTCCAGACGTATTGGAGTACATCTCCCATCATCCCCTGCCAGCAGGGAGCAATGGAAGTTGTAGTCCAACACAACTGGAGGCACCACCAGGTGGGGGAAATGCTGACAGGAAGTCAGGCTGCACATAATGTGCTCAGGAAAGAAACGGATTAAAAAATGGAAACAGTAAAATAGATAGTAAATATTTACTATGGGTGAGATAAAATTCAAAGGAGTGTATTTCTGGCTAAACCCCTACAGCACGGTGGCGGGGATGGAGAGGGTAAAAGGAAGGTGGAGAATAAATGCTTCAGCGTGCCTTGTGTTCCCAATCTTCCTTTTTCCTTCCTTCCTTCCTTCCCTCCCTCCCATTTCCTCTAGTAATGCCCCTTTGGGGCTACCTTTTCCATCTGTCTCTGCTCCTGTGCCAGATACCTCTTCTGCTGATGGGTTCTCGCCACACACACACCCTCCCTCCTCAAGTATGCTTTCCTGGCTTCGATCTTCCAGTTCATTAAGTCCTTAATTGTTTAGATTTGGTATGGGGGAGAGGAGGAGAAGGATGCTTGGAAATGCATCTGTGACAGCATCAGCTCCCTCAGGGTCCTTGGAGAGGGACACATGTACTTCATACAGTACACAGGGGAAATTTTTGCCCTTAGGTGCTCACGCGCTGCGAAGTACAGTAACAAGCTCTGTGAGCCAACCTGTGTTTGTGTGTGTTGGTTTGCTCATTCATCTGAGAGTTTCCGAAATAATTAGACCCTGTGGAGCAGGAGTTATCCTTGACTACATAATCTCCCCCCCCCCGGCCCCCACATCTAGGAATATAATGAAAAATAAATGGGTAGATTTCCAACCAGCCATGCGAAGAAGATCGCAATATAACATTTAAAAAATCCAGTCATTTCTGCTCTGCTTTTCCACTTACAAAATAATTTAAGGGGTGTGAGTGTGTGTATAAGCTATTTTTTTAAACAACATATCAAATAAATATAATTAGACTATTAGATAAGCAGAATAAACCAAATAAACAACATGACACAGCATAAACCTTTTTTAAAAAACCCACTTCACTAAAAGGAACTATAAGCCCATTGAAACAAAATCATTTTCGCTACCCATTAGAAGGCCATTCCAAACCCTTAGCATCACAAATGCCTGGTTCACACAAAATGACAAACCAGAGTATGGGTTGAGTATGGGTTGTTGTTGAACTGTGGGTTGTTATCATGTGTGAACCCTGCACTATGGTTTAACTATGGATTGTTAACCATGAACAACCCAGGAAGAGAACCCATGGTTTGTTGTTGGGTTATGGATTGTTTGTGGTTAACAGCCCATCGTTAAACCATAGTGCACGGTTTGCACATAACAACAACTAGGTCAATGCTTAGCAACCCTTAGGCCACCCAACCTTGGGTGGCCATTCTAAACCCTTAGCATCACAATACATATGTATGTATGCTATTTTTTTCCTATTCTTCCCCCATGAACTTAGGGTGGCGTGCATAATCTCCCCTCCATTTTTACTTTATCCTCACAACAACCTGGTGAGGTAGGTTAGGTCACTGGCTGCAAGGTCACACACCCATGAACCTTTATGGCTGAGTATGGATTTGTACTTGGGCCTCCTCAGTCATAATCCAGCACTCTATTGATTACACTGCAATGGCTCATAACAAACAGCTTATTCCTCTTCCCAAATGTTGCTAGCGTGCCTGCCACACAGACCAATATATTTGTGCATGGCTTAAAAGAGAAGAAGTATCATGTTCCTTTACTTTTTCAAATGCTTTTTTGTCTGGTTGTCTGGAGGTGATTTTTACTCACCCCTAGGTGAGTCACCATTTAGAAGACTGCTTCAACCAAAGGATCTGATTACTTTGTGGATGGAAGAAAACTTACATCCATTCTTCACATTTTGGAAAGTACTGGAGGAATCTAATTTTTTCCCCTTCCCATTTTGCATTTTGGCAAGGTTTGTGTATTTGGTCACGCCAACAGCATATCTCATGTCGAATGGGTGAGTGATGTAATGGTCTCTCCCCCTCTCCCTAGGTATATGTATTTCTTGTTTGGGCTCTTGTCAGAATCTCAAAATCAGAAGTTAGATTCCTAACACTCAGTATTTCAGAAATCAGCTTCAGAAGCGTGGGGGAAATCAATGCTGAAGTCTCTCTCTCACACTAGGCAAGTTCAAAAGAAGTCTAGATTAATTACGTTTCTAAAATTTTGAAAGGTGTAAACCAGCTTTAATGCATTAACAGTCAAGCACAGAGTTAAGGTATAACGGTGGAACAGATTGAAGCCATGAAATAGAAAGCAAAGCAAAACAGAGCGATTTTGTTGTCAGAGGCCAAGACAGCAGCCTGGCTTGCAAACTAGGGTCATAAGTCTATGCGGTGCAGCCAGGCCTGGACCTCGGGGCTGACACTTAGGGTCCTGCAGCCCAGGGGGCTCCGAAATGACCACACAAAGAGTGGCACTGAGGGTAGTGGCAAACGGGCCCAACATCAACACCTAGGCCAACATGAGCATGCCAGGGCCTGCTGGGGGGATTCTGGTTGCTGAAGCATCCTTTTTGGGGGGGCCTTATTTTTAGAAACATTTTATAGTCAGGAGGCATGTGCACAGTTACTGGAAGTCATTTTATTATTTTTTACTTTTAAGATGTATTATCCTCTTCTACAACAAAATGGTGCATCTTTCCCAAGTCACTGTGTCAGGACAGAAGAAGCAAATGTCATTTTAGATGGTGCTACGATTTGGCTGAATTTAAAAAGCAAAACTGCGCATGCTCAGGGTATTTTTTTTTATTAGGGCTGGCAAACAGTTTCCTCCTCTCCTCTCTAAAATATCAGTAATGTAGCAGCATTTGTACAGCATGGAGTGGGGGGAGTGCATGGGGAAGGGGAGAGGTAAATGTTAATTGTGCGCTTCATAATTGAAGTAACTGTTGTTGTTCAGTCGTGTCCGACTCTTCGTGACCCCATGGACCATAGCACGCCAGGCCTTCCTGTCCTGCGCTCTCTCCCGGAGCGTGCTCAAGTCCATATTCATTGCATCAGTGATGCTATCTAGCCATCGCATCCTCTGCCGTCCCCTTCTCCTTTTGCCTTCAGTCTTTCCCAGCATCAGGGTCTTTTCCAGAGAGTTTTCTCTTCGCATTAGGTGGCCAAAATATTTGAGCTTCAGCTTCAGTATCTGCCCTTCCAATGAGCAGTCAGGGTTGATTTCTTTTAGGATGGACTGATTTGACCTCCTTGCAGTCCAGGGGACTCGTAAGAGTCTTCTCCAGCACCACAGTTCGAAAGCATCAGTTCTTCGGTGCTCAGCCTTCCTTATAGTCCAGCTCTCACAGCTATACGTTACTACTGGGAAAACCATAGCTTTGATTAGACGGACCTTTGGCGGCAAGGTGATGTCTCTGCTTCTTACTATGCTGCCTTCCCTGGAAAACCATTAAGTCCAGGGTCTAAAATTCAGCAGGGCTCTTCTTGTGTCCTTCTATATAGAACTTTGTGCAAATGTACTCCTTCAGAAGGCGCAGAGATGGGATTGCTCGTGTGAAAGTACCCCCACATCATTGCACTCTCTCTGTTCGTGGAAGGCTACAATGTTCTTCTTGCTGACCTGCTAGTTTTCTATGTGCAGGAAGGAGATATTAACACGGGGATGCTCTCAAATGAGCTACCTCTTATGTGCGCGCGCATGCGCGCACATGCATTACCTGGCCTTAAATCCTAGCAGCTACCGGATGCTTGGAATCACATACCTCTTACCTAATCTAAAGCCACTAAACTCTCAATCCCAGGGATGAGGGGGCTGGCTGTAGTTACTCAGTGATTATGGACTTTACTTTATATGTGCTCAGAGGTACTCTTTTCTACTTTCACTCTTAAGTGGTTCCAGCATTCTGCTCTGGCTGCTATTAAGCCCTGGGACTGATTTTCTTAAAGGCATTTGTGATCATTAATTCCAAAACAATTCCATTACAAAATAAACGGGTGGCCTCGGCTTTGGTCGCATCAAGGTCTTTTCAAATGACATACAAATGAGATCCCTTCTTGATGGGTAGCTGCATGTTTGCATTGGGTGTGGCCCTGTCTGGCTCATTACATGAATGTGGTGTGGCTTTCTGTGTTGAACAAACCACTCATCTCTGATGTAGGATAGGATGCTTTTGGGGAGCTGGGGGCAGGGGTGTACATCCTTGGTCAGCGACTAAATTCCCTGGAAGGCTCCTTTGAGAATGGTGTCAGAGTGGGAGGTCAGGGCCCATACTGCCCACAGAGTGGCCCATTCCCACCTGTGGTGTTTTCCGTTCTGCCAGGGATTCTACTCCTTCTGCTCTTTTGGCCTTAGTTTGGTAATGGGCCAGGTGGCATTCCTCAGTGGGGCAGATTTCACCCCAAGGCCTTCAGTTGCTAACCTCTAATGTGCAGAATCTTCAGTAGCACTTCACACAATCCTGTTAGAGTCCGTATCTGAAAAGAGGGCCCAGCGAAAATGTGGCCAAAAGGGACAAGTTCTCAGTGGCAAACCCTTGGCAAACGGCACTAGGCATTAAACTGGATCAGACCAGAGTGCCTGATGGGCTGCGCCCTGCAGGGCTACCATGGGCCTAGCTGCCTGGTTTTGCTGAGCCAGATTCAGTTCCTGGGGGAAAGGTTGCATCGGTCCTTCTTATCAATGACCATAACTGGGAGTTCTCTTGGAGGCTGATAGCCAAAGGAAGGTATTAGAGACCATGGGAATCTGCCTTATACCAGATCAGCCTGTTCGTCCCTGCAGAGCAGGGGGAAATGCGTGGCGCAGAGTGGTAGGCGGCAGTATTGCAACCGAAACTCTCCCCACGACCTGAGTTCGATCCCAGCGGAAGCCGGGTCTCGGGTAGCCGGCTCTGGTCGACTCAGCCCTCCATCCTTCCGAGGTCGGTAAAATGAGGACCCAGCTTGCTGGGGGAAAGGGAGTCACGACTGGGGAAGGCAATGGCAAACCACCCCGCTACAGTCTGCATGAAAACGCCAGCGAAAGCGGCGTCCCTCTAGGGGTCAGTAATGACCCGGTGCTTGCACAGGAGGAACCTTTCCTTCCCTTTCCACATGTCAGATTACAACTTCCATCAGCCCTAGCCAGCATAGTCAGTGGTGAGGGATGATGGGTGTTGCAGTACAATAACATCTGGAAGGCCACATATTCCCCATCTGTGATCTGGGGTATCAGGCAGAAGTCTTTCAGGTTAGGTGCTGCATGTTCCTTTTAAATGGGCACAGCAGGGATTAAACCTGGGAACTTCTGTATGCAAGCCTGAGAGGGAGGGGCTGAAACGCCGTGGCAGAACGCCTGCTTTGCCTGCAGAAGGTCCCAGGTTCGATCCCCAGCATGTACAGGTAGGGCTGGAAAAATTCCTGCCTGAACCCCTGGAGAGCCATTGCTGCCGGTCAGTGTCAACAGTACTGGGCTAGATGGACCAACGGTCTGACTCAGTATAGAGCAGCTACATTCCTTCGAGATCTAACCCTGAACTACATTCCCTTCCTGTAATCCAGCCTTCCCCAACCTGCTGCCCTCCAGATGTGTTGGACTGCAGCTGGCTGGAGGATTATGGGAGGGTGTCAGGATGGGGAAGAGTGCTGTAAATCTTGCATAGGTTATTAACTCCAGCAATAGAGATCTAGGTGCAGAAACGGTGCATGGCTGATGCAGACTTGCAGGCTCGCCTGTGTGGTGGTGGTGATTATTATTATTATCATCATTATCCTGCCTTCTTTTTTCTTGCAAAGAACCCAAGGCAGCATACATAGTCCGCCTTTCCATTTCATCCCCACAACAACCCTGTGAGGTAGGTTAGGCTGAGAGTCACTGACTGGCCCAGTGAGCTTCATGACTGAGTGGGGACTAGAACCCAGATCTCCCGAGACCCAGTCTAACACTGGAGCCACTACAGCACACTGGCTCTCCACACCACATTGCAAGGCTTGAAGGCAATCTGGAGATTTCAGTGGCTGCAATCAGCAAGCCAGCCTGCTAATGGCAGCCTGAGTCTCCTTTAGTCCAGACCAGCAGAGTTTCTAAGCAGAACAGGCCATCTGCGGTAGTGTTTTTTCCCTTCAGTATTTAAGAAGCTGCTTTTTATTTTTAAAAGGGAAAAGAAAGGCAAATACACCTGCCTGAATAGATCAAGAGAGATCCACATTTGGAAGCAGACTTATGCACAGGGGTGGTGCAGATTCATGCATCCATCTGCAAGGCAGTGCTCAACTAAGTCCAATTGGAGTGACTGGATGTCATCCGTTGTGGATGGAGTTGTCTGCCCTTACCCAGAGTTTCTGGTTGCTGCACATTTATTGCTATTCTATCCTACCCTTCCTCCAAACTGCGCAGGATGCCATGCATGAAGTCATTCCATTTTATTCTTGCAACAACAACTCTGTGAGGTAGGCTTCCCCAGTCTTCCCCAGCCTGGTGCCTTCCAGCCTGTTGCATGGAACATACAAGCAGTTTCTAAGAAATCTATTGCTCTGTATCTGTGATCGGGGAGGGGTAGAGGATATCTCACATTATTTATTGTGCTGCCCTTGAAGGAGAGGTTCTTGGGTCAGATTTTGGCATCTTTGCAGGGCAAAAGTGTCTATACGAAGATTTACTGGTAACTGTGAGATTGTGATCCTTATGTCACATATAAAATAGCTTTGTTCACTGAGACTGCGAAATAGTTCCGTGCAGTCGCTCTGAATGCTTTTGCAGTTGACTGTGCAGGCAATATGTTACCTTGACTTATGTTTTACATTCGGTTATTGCATTGCATTTTAAGTTATGTTGTTTGTAATGGGTATTAGTCATGTACAGTAGCATATTTTGAGAAATCAGCCCCAGCCAGCATGGCTGATGGTCAGGAATCCTGGACATTGTAGTCTCAACATCTGAAGGGCACCATAAGAGCCATGCTGGATCAGACCAAGGGTCCATCTAATCCAGCGTTCTGTTCACACAGTGGCCAACTAACTGCCCAGGGGAAACTCACAAGTAGGACAGGAGTGCAACAGCACCCCCCCCCCACCGCTCATGTTCCCCAGCAACTGGTGTACATAGGCATACTGCCTCTGATACTGGAGGTAGCCATCACAACTAGTAGCCATCGATAGTCTTCTCCTCCATGAATTTGTCCAATCCCCTTTTAAAGCCATCCAAGTTGGTGGCCATCATTACGTCTTGTGGTAGTGAATTCCATAGTTTAACTATGTGTGGTATGAACACGTTCTTCCTTTTATCTGTCCTGAATCTCCCACCAATCAGCTTTATGGGGTGACCCCACTGGGTTCTACCGAAGGCTGGGCTAGGTCATGAGAGAACAACTTGATTCACACTCAATCACTGGCATGAAGTTTTGTGGTTTTAAGCTCTTTTATGCTTTCTTCCACAATGCATCTTTCTCACAAATTCTAGAGAAATAAGAATGGTTAAAGTTAGCACTAACAACAGTCAATGAATGCCACCTATTTTCACCCTGGAGCATGATAATAAACTGCAGTACAATGACTGGCAGCCTGCATTCCCTGCCAGTTGACACCCAGGTATTGCAGACTGAGGGGAGCTGATCAACCTGGTCTTTCTGCCTACTCAAGACCCCCCAAATAGAGCAGGTGTGTGTGTGTGCACGTGTGCTAAGAACCTGGCAGGCCATAGTGCAGGACTTTTAGGCTCTGTGAGTAATAATATGGAAGGTTTTTAGCTATCCATGACATCACTATGTAAACTGTCTTTTAAAATTTTGATATTTTATAGAATTTTAAGATTATTGGTGATTTAACTATATTTTTAACTTTTGTGTATTTCTACTTATAGGTTTTAACTGTACAAGTTTTTGGTGTTGTAAAGCCACCTTGAGTCCCCGTATTGGGAAAAAGGCTGGATATAAATAAATATAATAATAACAACAACAGTAACAATAAACAAAAGCACACTGATAAATTGCAATTCTCTGTAGGTGCAAGTGTGACCTGCAAGAAAACGTTGCACTGTGGAGTTCAGGGTTTTAGCCAGCCCAGGGTTTTAGCCAGCCATCCATGCCCTTTTCCACAATACTCCATTGCATCACCCACCTCCCGGGTTTCCGTTCCCCTGCCTTCCATCATTCAGCATTCCATGGTCATTGACAAGGCCAGTATCAAAGGTAGGCATGGTTGGGCACTTGCTGAGGGCCCACACCCCAGCAGGGGCTCACTGACAAGAGTCCCCTGGACTTGCTCCTCCTTTTCACAATTGCAGTGTGCTTGTTTACCTGCCTCTTGCTCTGGCCCATACAAGGATGCTTGCGGGAAGGAGGAGGTGTAGATGGCGCTACCTCCTTGCTCACTGGGTCTGCCTGTCAAGCAAGCAAGTGATAGCAACTATGAGAAAGAGGATGAGGAGCAATAGTAGCATGTGACAATGGTGGCTGGAAGGTAGACTCACTGAGGGAGGGGGTCCATTGAGGGTGTCTTGCCCAAGGGCCCTCCAAAACCTGGAGCCAGCACTCACCACTGAGCCTGCTCGCCTTTCCCCCCTGCTTTTAGGGGGTTATTTTTCCAAAGGTTTTAAACATACTTTTTCAACTTTGGGGTCTCTCCAAACCTGTTGATACCTCCCTCTTGTATGCAGATGGTTCCATTTTAGCTACATAAGGATCCACGCTAAGAGAATGAGTTCACTGTTAGTAGTCTACACAAAATATAGAGCCTTCAAGGTACTTCACAATGGCTGGGTTCACACAACATGCTAACCCACACTCAGTGGTTGAGTGTGGATTGTTGTTGAACCATGAGTTGTTTGTTGAACTGTGGGTTAGTGTGTTGTCTGAACAGAAGACATTTTCCACAGGGTGGCTTATTAACCATGCAGTATGGCTTTTTTTTTTTTTTTTTGAACAAGCCACCTTGAGAACCCATGATTTGATGTTGGGTTGTTCAGAGTGGTTAACAAGCCACACTTCATGGTTAAGAAGCCACCCTTTGGAAAATGTCCTGGGTTCAGACAACATGTTAACCCACGATTCAACGAACAATCCGCAGTTCAGCAACAACCCACACACAACCACTGTGTGTGGGTTAGCATGTTGAGTGAACAGCCCCAGTATCCCAGTCAACAGCCATCCTGTGTTGCAAGCCATATATTATTACGCCCACATTGGAGATGAGCAACTGAGTCTGAGGGCTAGTAGCTTACCTAAGCCCACCTACTGAGGCCAGGTGTGCCACTTTACTCTGATGCAAACCTCACTAAGTTCAGCGGGGCTTACTCCCATGTAAGTGCGCACAGGATTGCATCCTTACAATGCTGGAGCAATTCAGTCTGAGCAACATCGAATAGTAACAGCAAATTCCAACTCATTAAATATTAAAATAACGGGGAGTGAGACCTTAAATAGGAAATTGTGCATGTTTAGAAGGGGGGAAAGTGTTCTCATTTAAAAACAACAGAAAGGTACATGGGGTGGGCAACCTGGTGCTCTCTAGATGTTTTGGACTACAACTCCTTGGCCAGTGGCTGAGGGTTCTGGGAAATGTAGTCCAAAACATCGAGAGGGCACCTGGTTGCCTCCTGCTGCCTTACACTAATAGTAGCAGCTGTGCATCTGGGGATTGCTTGTTTTTGGTGCTACTTAAAACTAATGGTCAGCCCATTTCTAATCATTAAATTTGCAGGGCTTTTGGTCGAGCGCTGCTGTGTAGTTGCTTGTGGAGTCAGGGCCAAATAGCAGCGCTCAGGAAAGATACATTGCATCTCTTGAAATCCCCCAAGCTTGACAAATGGTATGCGGCAGCCGTCCAAAAAACTCCTCCATTCCCAGAGCCGCTGGAGCTTGGCCTAGTGCCCCCCCCCTTGCAACTTCTCAAGTTTGGAGATGTCAGAGATGGTGACCTGGAGTTGCACACTAAAAATCCCTAATTGGATACGTGAATCAACATTAAGGAATGGTAAGGAATTATTCAAACTTTTGTTGCATGCTTTTAATTTATAGTCATAATTTACCTTGTCCTGCTCCATAGCTCAGGGGTGTTGAACCTCAGGCCTGCAGGCCAAATCTGGCTTGCCTGGGGACCAAATCTAGCCTTCTGGGGTTCCCCTGATGACCACCCCCTTTTCCCCTGGCTCCACCCTTTTCCTTCCAACTGCTCATGGTCTGATGGTTTCTAGGCTTTCGCAGGGTTTATTCCCATTCTGAAATGTTGACATGCCTCTCCAGATTCCTGGTAGGTAATTCCTGGCAGGAAGAGCTTTAATCTCAAATATGCTGGTATTTTTGGCCCTGCCCCATTTTCCCTCCGGCCCCTCCCACCACTGGAATGTGGCTCCCCAAGAGCTTTTTGAAAATGGAATTTGGCCCATGGGCTGAAAGAGGTTCCACACCCCTGCCATAAATAAACTGAGGCCAGATTACTGTAATCTGGCAGCAATCCTAAACAGATGTGTTGGACTGCAATTTCCATCATTCCTAGCCAGCATGGCCATGGCTGCACTACAGAGTAAGCACCTCTGAACGCATTGGCACATACCAGTGAGTAAACCTTCCATCGGAGTGGTAACTAAAGGGCAACTAAAATGATCAAGGGGCTGGAGCAACTCCCCGATGAGGGAAGGTTACAATAGCTGGGATTGTTTAGCTTGGAAAAAAGGCGAGTCAGGGAGACATGACAGAGGTGTACAAAATTATGCATGGTGTGGAGAACGTGGACAGGGAGACATTTTTCTCCCTCTCTCTTACTTAGTTACTCTCCTGCTCTCTTTGGGTGAGGGACTATGGCCGTTACAGTTTTTCACCTCAGAAACGGCCTGCATGCCACCTTCTATATGATCATTGACTTGACAGCTAAGCAGCCATTCCCTCACGTTCTTTGGAACTCTCATAATATTAGAACCTGGGCTCATCCCATGAAGCTGATTGGTGGGAGATTTGGGACAGATAAAAGGACGTCCTTCTTCACACAGCACTTAGTCAAACTACCACAAGACGCAGTGATGGCCACCAATTTGGATGGCTTTAAAAGGGGATTGGAGAAACTCATGGAGGAGAAGGCTATCAATGGTTACTACTCCTGATGGCTACGTGCTGCCTCCAGTACTAGAGGCAGTAAGCCTATGTGCACCAGTTGCTGGGGAACATGGGTGGAAGGGTGCTGTTGCACTCATGCCCTGCTTGTACATTTCCTGTGGGCAGCTGGTTGGCCACTGTATGAACAGAATGCTGGACAAGATGGACCTTGGTCTGATCCAGCAAGGCCCTTCTTATGTTCTTATGTTGTTTAGTGTATTGTCCCCTATAATGGCTGTTATTTTCCATAAACCTGTCTCTCTCTCTTCCAGATTGGGTGTTTTTAAAATCCCAAAATAAGTCCTCTACTGAGTAAGTCCATATGGCCAGCATACAGAGGGGCCATAGCTCAGTGTGATGGAGTACCTGCTTTGCATGCAGAAGGTCCCAGGTTCGATCCCCGGCTTCTCCAGGTAGGGTGAGGAAAGAATCCTGCCTAAAACCCTGGAGAGCTGCTGCCAGCCAGTGTCAACAATACTGGGCTTGATGGGCCAATGATCTGCCTCAGCATAAGCAGCTTCCTATGTTTCTATCAGCCCAGCAGCAAGAGAGGTGTTTGCTAATGCCCAGACGCTGTTGAGGGGCCTCCATCATCAACCTCTGCCGCCCCTTCCTCTCCTAGCGGGCTCAGGTGGGCCATGATCTCATATGCTTTCTCACAGCAAGAATCTTTGATGTGATAAATATATGAAACTGGTGGGACCTGCAACAAAATGTTACAGTATGGAGTTCTGCTGTTCAGTCTTCCAGCCAGCCATGCTTCTTTCAGGTTACTCCGTCCCCTCGCTCCATTTCCCTTTCCCCCCCATCGCAACAGACACTCAGTATTCTGTGGCCATCGAGCATGCTCAGTCCTCACTGAGCATTTTTGGTTTTGCTTTCTGAAAGATTGTTTGTACTTCTGCGAACATAAGAGCCCTGCTGGACCAGACCAAAGGTCCATCTAGTCCAGCATTCTGTTCCCACAGTGGCCAACCAGCTGTTGACCAGGAACCCACAAGCAGGGCATGAGCGCAACAGCACCCTCCCACCTCGGCATTCCTCCGGGCGTAACGACAGTGCCTTCTTGTTTCTCGATGGTCCTCTTTTGGCTACAGTTCTGTCGGCACTCATGGGCTGAGTTCACTATTAGAGGGAGTGACGAGAGGTGCTGCCTGGAAGAAACTGCTTTGGTTCTGGGAGCCCTGGAACAGCCCAGGGGTGCGGAACCTCTTTCAGCCCAAGGTCCAAATTCCATTTCAGAAAGGCTCTCAGCTGCTTTCCAGTGGTGGACAGAGCAGTAGGCAAATGGGGGCAGGGCCAGAGGCAAATGGGGTGGGGCTACAAATACCAGCATATTTTTTGTTTAAAGCTCTTCCTGCCAGTTATGAAGCCTTAGGAGAGGCATTTCAACCTCTTAGAATGGGGGAAAACTGCATAAAAGTTGGGAAAACCAAACAATTAGTGGTTAGGTGAAAGGGGGTGGGACCAGGGAAAGGGGATGGGGCAGTCTGGGGAACCCCAGAGGGCCAGATCAGAACCCCAGGTGGTCTGCGACCTGAGGTTCTGCAACCCTGCCTTAGTCTCAGATGTTTTGTGCTTGGCTCTGGTTTTGTAATGGTAAGAGAAAGCACTGTGTACATTCACAGAGGCATTGTCTTCTTTTCTGCATGCTTGGGGCCAAATGGGGCCAGGCATGCCCATGATCGCCTCCTTCCCAAGGGCTTGGAAAAGCTGTGGAGCCAGCACTGCCCATTAGAAGGAATATAGACAGTCACTCATACAGACACCACCCGCACACCCTAAACCAACTCCTTGTTCTCCCCAGCTGGTGCTAAACCAAGGCTGGGTATATAGACACTTTCTCCTTCTGCCCCTTCAGGATATCTTCATCCCCTAATGCAGGCTACAAGAGATGAGGGGGAAGAAGGCCTATAGCTGACCCTGTGCTTTGAATGCACAAAGTCCCATATTGGGCGATACAAAAATGGAAGAAATGAAAGAATTAAGAGGTGTCTGCCCCAAGAGGTGCTGGGTTCTCTTTGGGTTCTCTTTTGCTGGGGGTATTTAATCAGAAACTGGATGACCACCAGTCAGGGATGCTGTCGTTGCTTCCTGCTTTGCAGAGCCAGCACTGAGTGGGCGGTTGGACTGGATGACCTCCAAAGTCTCCTCCCGCTCTATGGCCTGGTTTGCACCATTGTGGCTGGGGAAATATAAGCCGTGCCAGCTTATTTTCCCCACCATGTGTGCCAGTTGCATGCCGTGGGGATTAGCATAATTGCCTTCAGCAGCATGGCTTGTCGCATAATGCAAACCCAGCCAGGGTGGCTTGTTCTGCAAGTCACCCTAGAACCCTACTACAGCCCATGTGTGCCGGGTGGCTTGTTAACCACCCTGCGATCATGTGAACCAAGTCTATGATTCTGTTGGAGTTAAATGAGTATTTGGGGATGGGGTGAGGGTTGTAGAGATTATTTTAGTTAGGATCTCGGCCTTAGTAAGCGGTTTTCAATGCCAGGGGCAGAACCCTGGCACAGACATGAGTGATAAAGAAGTGTGTTCTGGCATATGTGCAGAGTGCGTTTTCTTTGCATCTTCAGGGTGGCTCACACATGCCCGTTCTTTTGATTTTCTCTTCCCTTGTTGAATCGGCTCTTGGTGCCTCCCTGCCAAACGCGTGAACTGTCTTCTGGGGCAGAAGTGTTATGGTCTGAGCTGACCTTGTGGGTGACGCGAAACCTCTGTCTGCGGTGACACATTGGGGCTGGATCGTTCAAACGTCTGAGTCATCCCCTGATGCTGCAGTTCATTAGTGAGAAATGTGCGTGTGTGTACTAATGTTTCGTAAGGACAGTCTGCCCCCAAACACCTGGGTTAAGGAGGTACGACCTCAGGAAGTGAGGGCACAACGTTTATGGAGGGCGTGAGTCCTGCCATCTTGCTTTCTAGAACATTGTGTCCAGTGGAGGCTGGTGGCTCTGGTATCAGGGCATAGTCTGAAGGCACATGAGGCAGCCACTGTGCTGAAGCTAAGCTGGTTTGGGTCTGGCCAGTGCTTGGAGGGGAGACCACCTGGGAACCAGATGTAGCCACCTTGAGTTCCATGATGGAAAAAGGTGGGATATAAATGTAATAAATAAATAATATCAGTGGGGCGGTGAATCCGCTCCAGGTTTTAGTCAGAACCAGTCTGAAATCTAAAGGACCTATCCAAGGTCCGAACCAGTTCTGACTGAAACCCTGAGCGGATGTACCGCCTCACTGAAATAGGAGCCACCAGCCTCCACTGGTTGTGTCTGCATTCACAGGAAAGCACGCATCCTCCCACATCTCACAGTAATTTTTCCCATGTCTGGATTGTTCTTGTAATGTCTGAATGGGGCCTTATTCTCTCTGCACAATTTGCAGGAATCTTTGTGTAATCTGGAGTCTGCCAGTTGCTTGTGTGGAATGGAAGACTGGTATGTGATAGGGATCAGGGATGGAGGATAAGATATCTGAGGGGTGGGATGGAAAGAGGAGTAATAGGGTTTCCGGGGCCAACTAAGGGTCATGCATAGACACCTTCGTAAACATACTCTACTTGGAGCATCTCTAATTTCCAAGCAAAATCTGGCATGTTTTTCTCCCCTTATTTTTCTCTATATCCATGAGGGCTAGAAACTTGTTTGCCTGGCCAAAGTGTAAGCTTTTCAGGATTCTGTGGACAGTGATGAAGCCCACATTATAAATGTGCTCTGTGGCGGTGCATATTCCTAATCCAGTCCTGCAAATAAATCCACAGTTACTTGTGCATCCGCTCATGAATAGCTCTTAGTCACCTCTCAGTGGCCCAAACCAGGGTCGGCATTAGGAGTTGACATTGTTGGACACCTGCTGAAGCCCATGCCCCACCAGGGACCCCACCGCCAACTCAAGGGATGGGATGTAGCTTAGCGGTAGAGCACATCCTTCGTGTACAGAAAAGTGCATCTCAGGTAGAGCTGGAGAACCAGTGTGGATCATCAGTGGGAAGCTTGTGGTCCTCCAGATGTTTTGGCCTACAACGCCTACCATTCCTCACCATTGACTGCGCTGGCTAGGGCTGAATGTTTTGTAGGCCAAAACGTCTGGAGGGCTACAAGATCCCCACCCCTGGTAAAGACACTGCTGAGCTATAGTGGACAGTAGTCTGACTAAGGAGAGGGAAACTTCCTGTATTTCTGGGGATCTGTGGTCCTGCGCCTCCTCCCTGGTATTACTGCTTCTTCACCTGCTGTTTCTGAGCATGTTAGGAGTCACGATCGAAGAGAAAGGGCAGCAGCCTCCACTTTGCGCCTTCCTCTCTGGTGAGACAGTTTCGGTAGAGAGGGAGAGGGCAGCAGTGAGAGTTGTGAACAGGAGGGGGGCCATCTGAGAGCATTTTGCCTGAATCCCCCGCAAAAAAACAAAAACCCTGGGAGCCAGCACAGACTGAAACCCCTGTGAAAATCCAACTTTCGTAAAACGTCCTTGCCTGCTCCCCTGCAGAAAGTTCTGACCCGCCCCAGGCGAGTGGCTGTTTACAAACCTGTGCTAAAGCCCTGGGTTTGGGGTCATCAAGATGAGAAGATAGTCTTAACTTAGGGTAGTCCTTGTGCGGAATTGGCCAGTGCCGAATCCTCTGCAAAAGAGCTGCTGATGCTTCAGGTGTTGCTGGTTATGCGCACGTGTGCTGAGTTCAGCAGTGCCCTTGTCCTGCAGCCCTGCAGGATGTTATTGCTGATGCATGAAAAATGGGAGACGGTACAGGGTGGAGAAAGAGCATGACCTGCTAGAAGACAGGCAGGGACATGATCTCTCTCCCACTTCTGTGCTGACACATTTCACAGCTGCGCACACGCACGTTCCCCCCTTTGCTGACAGTCCTCTGTCATATACACCCGCTCCCACCCACTCAGTCGCTCTCACCCACATGTGCTCAGTCACACTTGCTGTTGCAGGCCCCATTAATTAATATCTGCTGGCTTCTGACTCTGTGGCTTTCATCCCAGCCTTCAAGTAAGAGGCAGGACTCTTGTGGGGCGAGGAGACTTTGGCAATCAGCCCTGGGGCTGTAGGTCTCAAATAACTGATGATGATGATGATGATGATGATAATAATAATAATAGAGGGCAAAAGCTGTTGAAATGAAAGGACAGTCAGGGACAAAAGTGCCCAGAAATGAGAGACACGGTAATGGAACAGTAGTACAAAAGAGAATGTGCCGTGACTGGAAAAATCTATGAATAAAACTGGCCTACCTTACAGGTTTGTTGTTGTTTTGGGTGACATCAAGATAATGTACATCATAATGTAATGTATGCTATAGAAATGATGGGAAATAGCTGATTAGAGCACCAGAATGGTGTCATTGTTAAGTCTTGGGCTAGGACTGGAGAGTCTTGTGTTCAAATCCGTCCTCAGCCATGAATCTCACTGGGTAACTTGGGACCAGGCACTCTCTCTCAGTCTAACCTACCTTTTATCTGTATTCCACCCTGAGATCTGAATGTTATAGGACAGGATATAAATGTTTTAAATAAAATAAATAAATAAAATAAATTGCAGGGTTGTTGTGAGGATAAAATGGGGAGGGAGGAATCATGACTCCTGCTCTGATTTCCTCGGAGGAAGGAACGATGTAATCAAGCAATAATTCATATAGATTCAGCAAGAGGGCTACATTTTATTTGTATGTATTTATACCTATCTTTCTTAGCCACTTTTCAAGACCATAGTCTCCAAAGGCAACTTACTGTATCAAAACAATACAATTAAATATCACAAATTATAAAAACACCTCAAATTTAAACAATGTTAAAATAAGCCAGTTAAAATCAAAGCTGCAAATACCATAAAACGTTTTTAGCTAAAAGCCAGAGAATCATGGCTTTTCAATAAAAGTCATGACAAGTATGGTTTTAAAGCTCTTTTAAAAGCAGCCACAGATAAAGCCTGTCAAGGTTCCCCTTATGACCTGGACCCCCTGAGCAACTCCTTAAGGATCTCTTGCCTCCTTAAGAGTCCCACCTTCCTTCTTTTAAACTTCCCCTTCCCAGTAACGTGCGGTTTAGGCTGTAGATGTGAGGTGACTGACACTCTAGACCCAGGGTTTAACCACAACAGTTTTACTAGTAGATTTAAAGCAAACAAATTACAACTAAAGGTATTTACACAATAGAGCTGAGTGATACAAAAGGCCTTAAAAGAAAAGAAAATGTGCAAAACGCAAGTTCCTTTACCCTAGCTGTCCTTAGACTTTTCTAGGCTGCTTCTTCCTGCTCACTCTTCAGACTCTGCTCTCACTTCAGGCTCTGGCTGTCTCTGCTCTTCCTGGCTCTCTCACTGTCAAGGGCTCCTTGGAGGGCTCTCAGTCTAATCCAGTAGCCAAGTCCAGACACAGACAAAGGGATTCCTTTCAAAGCTTTATTCTTCTTTTACAACTTAACAGCTCTACAGATAGCAACTAGATCTGAGCAGCAGCATCCCTATGCCCTAAGTTAGAACAGTTGGTCCCCGTTTGAAAGGCAGTTACTGGCAGACCCCTGAATATAAGGACTAGGGAGAATCCCTCCCCTCTTCCCTTTGCTCCTCTGGGCGCAACCATTCTTTGAGCGCCAACCGGGCGCTACGCCTCCTTTCCGCGCTCTCCATTTGGCACCGCTCTCTGCATCTGCACCGCACATCCACTAAGTCTGCTATCTCTGCTCGGTCACTCCCTGGACTGCTTTCAAGTCTAGGAATGCTGGTGGGAGGAATCTCCGCCAGCTGTGGGCCCTGGGAAAGCGGAGCGCGCTCCTCTCCCAGGAGCGACTGCTGTTCCTCAGAATCAGAACTACTCTGGGATTCTATGGGCTCAGTGTCCACCCTGACACTCACTTTATATACCCTGCTCCCTCAAAACTGACAGTACTGCTTCAAACCAGAAGAAATGAAACTTAAGTGGAGAAATGAAACTGTCAGTTAGCCAGAGAAATGAAACTACTCCTCTCAGGGTTACCTCCTCCCAACAGAAAACTCCAGGCCTCTAAGCTTGACCTTTTCTCCCTTTGCCTCTGTAGGCCCCAAACCTTCACAGAGCCAGATAACTTTTGGGAGGGAATTCCATAGGGTAGGGGCCACTACCGAAAAGGCCCTTACCCTAGTGTCTGCCAACCTTACTGGTACTAGTGGACAGCCAGTAAGTAGGGCCTCCAGATATGACCTTAAAACATAGACAGGCTCATACTGGTGTATGCAGTCCTTCAAAAAACGTCTAGGGCTTTAAAGCTCAAAACTAGCACTTTGAATTGGGCCCAGAAAGGCACTGGTAACCAGTGCAGCTGGTACAGACTTGGAGCAATACAATCTGACTGTCTAGCCCAAACAAGGACGTGGGCAGCCGTATTCTGTACCAGCTGAAGTTTCCGAGTCGTCTTCAAAGGCAGCCCCATGTAATGCACATTGCAACAGTCTGGTCTAGATGTAACTAGAGCATGCACACCTGAGGCCAAGCCTGCTTTCCCTAGAGACGGCTGCAGCTTGTACCAACCAAAGATGGTAAAATGCACCCCTGGCCACTTCCGGCCCCTGTGCTTCCAGAGTCAGCGATGAGTCCAGAAGGACCCCCAAGCCATGGACTTGGTCTTTCAGGGGGAGTGCGACCCCACCCAATGGCCGTTGAATCCCTCTATCCCGATCAGTGGATAGAGGGATCAGTGGATTTTTCCCCAACCACAGTGGATCAGTGGATTTTTCCCCAACCAAAATACTTCTATCTTGTCTGGATTAAGGTTCAGCTTTTTTGTCCTCACCCATCCCAAAACTACCTCCAAGCATCTAGTCAGGAATTCCACAGCCTCCCGGGAATTAGCAGGTGGAAACATCCACTTACTGGTAATACTGGAGGCCAGACCTCTGGATGACTTCCTCCAGCAGTTTCATGTAGAAATTAAATAGCATGGGGGATAAGATGGAATCTTGTAGGATCCTACAGGCCAAAGATCAGAGCAGAAGTCTCCCAGCATCATGTTTTGAGACTGACTGTCTAGGTAGGATCAGAACTACCTTCTAAACACCATGCCTCCTAACCCCAATCAGAACGATACCATGTTCAGTGGTATTGGAAGTGGCTGAGAAGTCCAGGAGAACTAACAGGGTCACACTCCCCCTGTGCATTTCCCAGCATAAGTCATCCACCAAGGCATTCAAGACTTTCAGTCACAGAACTAGGCCTGAGAACTCGGTTGAAACGGAGCCAAATAATCGGTGTTCTCCACGACTACCTTGTGGGAGAGACTGCGGCACGGCCCTTCTGATCATGCTCTGGGAAGTCTTTGGAAACACTTGTGTACTTTGCCATGACAATGAACTGTCTTTGGATGCATTATTAAGATCATCTACCATACAAATTACTAAGACTTTAACTACCTTTTCCCCATCACAATCAGTTAAATGAGCAAGGAAATGTGGATTTCCAACCCAAGCCACTTTTGGGTGGAATGGAGATCCTTATCCATGTGTGAACTGAGGACAACACCTCATGCATCTTATGCTATGAGACAGCCTTGTAGATAAGGCCAGGAAAGTTACTAGCCTGAACTTTTTTTTTAACTAGCCTCTTAGGCTAGTAAATAGAAAAATCTTATGACCAAGTTCGCTGGCAAGGAGGGATGGGTTCCTATGTCCAGTTGGTTTCTGTGTTGGCTATGGAGGAGGGACTTCAGTTCCTCGGCAACCAGCAAAGAAACACAGCAGGTTGGTGGAGGAGGAATGGAGAGATCCATCCCTCTTCTGCCAATCCACTCTCCTGCATGGAATTCCATGCATTCGCCCACATGGAATTCCTTGTCGCCTAGGTGACCAGCTGACTAGTTAGATACAAGACTGGTGTAATAACATTGCTAGTCTTTAAAGTGCCATAGGGTTAGTGTCAGAACCTGGTTTCCTTGGGCCTCCTCACCCCCCCGACGTCAGCATCTCTCCCCCACCCCCACTGGGTTTATTGGTAGTGGTTGTAAATCGCAACACCAGCTGTGCTGCAATTTGTAGCCTTCCCTATAGCTCAGAGGTAGAGCACACGCTTTGCATGCAGAAGGTTCCAGGTTCGATCCCTGGCATCTCCAGGACGGGCTGGAAAAACCCTGCCTGAAAGCCTGGAGAGCTGCTGTCTAAATGGGCCAGCAGTCTGGCTGATGGTCTGATAAGGCAGCGTCCGACATTCCTGTGTTCTTAGTGCTGCATCAGTAGCCCCTTCCCCCGTCTGGCCCTTCCCATGAAGCAGTAACTTCAGGCCACAGCTTTCAGATGTGGTGGCCATTTTCCTGCCTTTGTCTCTCTGAGTGCTATTAAAGAGAGAAGAACAAGCTCCAGCTCAGAGCAAGGATGTGGCCTGTGTGGCACTGCTGTTTTTTTTTTTTAAAAATATCATCATTATCATCGTCATCACCGTCATTAGTAGCGTGCTGCAGTGCAAAGACAGCTACGGGCAGGCGGCTGCAGCCCCTCTTCGCCTTGTTCCTTCTCCAACTTATCCTGCCCCACTGGGCACTCTTCCACCCTGCCTGAGGCATTCTGGGAAGGCAGCTGTGCCCCGTGACCCTCTGCTCCAGCCAGCCGTAGGCTAAGCTCCAAGGACGGGGTTGTGGCAGACTTGAGTTGCTGGTGGGAGCTGGCAACACCCTCTGTGGCTGTATTAGTCAGACCTCGTGCTGGAGGACTGAGCTGTGCCGCACTTCTTGGCATCAGCTGGCACCTTGTGGGAAGATGAGAGGGGGAATCGGAGGCTTGCCACAGAATTGTGAGCCAGCGAGGGGGCAGAGAATGGCATTCATCTCCAATTAAAAGGCTCAGGTAGCCAGCGATGTGAAAGAGCTCAGCGTAAGACCCCGGAGATCCTCTGCCAGTCAGGGTAGACGAGCCTTCCCCGACATGGTGCCCTCCAGATGTTTTGGACCCCATCTCCCAGGATTCCCGAGCGTCCCTTCTCTTTGGAGGGTCTTGGTGATGAGCTTCTGTTGAAAATCAGTGGCAATTTCCACCAGTTGGATACTTGTTGGGACTGAAGCCCATCATGGGATGTTTACTGCACCCCCATTGCAGAGAGCCAGGGAGACAGTTATTTCAAGGGATACAAATCTCAGTCATGGATGCAAGCCTATGCTCCCTTACCGAAGCCCAATATAACTCAATGGGATGTACACACGTAGGACTGCACTATAAGGCAGCCATTTATGGTGTAGTGTTTAGTTTGTTTTGAAGATTTATACCCTGGTGTCTTAACCCTGAGGCCCGATCCAGCCAGGACCCACACTAAACACATTTGAAGGTACCAATATCACTCATGTCCACGTGTGTGAAAGAATGATAGAAAATGGATGCAGACAATAAAAGCAAAGCTTACACACACCCCTCAGCTCAAAGCTATAGCTACTCTGATTACCTCTTGGGGCAACACCTGTTACTTCAAGGGAACTGGAGTAGCTACAGCTTTGAACCGAGGGCCATGTGTAAGCTTTTATTTGTTTTTATTATCTTACTGTTCTTTATTATCTGCATCCATTTTCTGTCAATAAACTTATCATTCTTTCACACAAGTGGACATGAGTCATGGATCTGTTTAGTGTGGGTCCTGGCTGGGTCAGGCCCCAGGTTTAAGACACCTGGCTTTCAATCCAATGATTCTCAAGGCAGCCTACAAGCAGTGGGTTGTAAAAATACTTTAAACACCCACACTCACACCTAAACACAACCCAGCAGCCCTTAATCCTCTAACTCCGGGATGTCAGACCTGTTTAATTAAGCACGAGGGCCGAGTTCAGTTTTGGAGACGCACGCTTGGGGAGCCACATTCCAGTGGAGGATGGGGCAGAAGGCAGAAGGGGTGGACCAGATGTAAAAAGGGGGAGCCAGACTACAAAGAATACCAGCATGTTTTAGCTGGGGATGTCAGAGAATTCCTCCACGGATCTCGGTGAAGCCGAATGCCAGTGCATTCGGCCCCCTGAAATCTGTGGCGGAATGGCCTGCCCCCCCGCGGATCCCCCCTGGGACAAGACTTACCTGGGGCGGATGTTCCGGGCGGCCGCGGCTCCAGTGGCGGCTGCGGTGGCTCGTCTTCTGACCGGCTGCCGCCGCTGCCATTTGCAGTCTGGAGGGTTGTTTTTTTTTTTTTTACAAAGACATGATAGGCTACGTAAAGATTTACGTAGCCTATCACGGCTGGGTTAAAAAAAAAAACCGCATACGCAAATGGCGGTGGTTACGGCCGCCGCCATTTGCATTCCTTATTTTTCGCCGTCTTAGTCTACGTAAATATTTACGTAGACTATTACGGCGAAAATAAAGGGGAACGCAAATAGCGTAGCGGGCGCTATTTGCGTCCCTTTTTGATTCGCCGTTTTAGCCTACGTAAATATTTACGTAGACTAAGACGGCGAAAAATAGGGAACGCAAATGGTGGCGGCCGTAGCCACCGCCATTTGCGTACACGTTTTTTGTTTTTACCAGAGGCCTCCACGGCCGGAAATCCGGCTGCGGGCGGCTCCGGCCTGGGCCTGGCCGGCTGCTCTGCGGAGCTGCCGCAGAGCACAGCTGGCCATCAAAGATTACGGGGGGGAGGAACGGATCGCCTCCCCCCCCCGTCGAGGATTCCGGGGGGAGGGATGGAATGCCTCCCCCCCCCCCCCATGAACATAATCCGCGGAAAGGTAAGTGACTTTCGTACATCCCTAGTTTTAGCTTAAAGCTCTTACTGCAGTAACAGCCTTTGGAGAGGCATTCAACCTGTTAGAATGGGGGAAAATCTGTGCAAAAGCTGGGAAACCCACCCAACAAACTGGGAAAAGAGGGTGGAGTCATGGAAGGGGGCATGGCCACCTGGGGAACCTGAAGTGGGCCAGATTTGGCCACAAGCCTGAGGTTCAACACCTCTGCTCTAGTTGATGGATGGGCCCTTAGCACACTTCCGTTTGGTTCTGCAGTCCCAGGGCAACTGCTGGTTGGAGCCTGTTGTTTTTTTCTGGCAGAGAACTCGAGCTCCCTGCTCTTTCTCTGGCCGATGGATGGTGTCAGGTTGCTGTTCCCCTTTCCTTGATGTTCTTTCTGGAAGGCAAGGAGTGCAGCCTCTCAGTGGCCCTGGCTCTCCTGGCCAGTGGCAGAGGCCAGCGAGTGCTGCCCTGTAGTCCCAGAGCATCATGCCACTCATTTAAATACTTCTGGGAAGCTTATAAGCAGGGCATGAAGGCAACTGCTCTCCCCTGTTGCTTGTCTCCAACATCTTGTACATAAAGGTACACTGCCTCTGAAAACAGGATCCATTTTAGCTCTCATTATGGCTAATAGCCGTAGATAGCCCTATTATGCAAGACTTTTGTTAAGTGCCTTTTAGAAACAATCTTAAGCTGGTGGTCATCTTGCAGTGCTGCTATGAATCCCTTTTAATTAGTTATGCTTTGTATGAAGAGTTAAATCCTTTTGCCCATCTTGAACCCATGTGAAGATCATCTTTGTTTGTTCAAGGACTGGGTGGGAGGGAGAAAAAATTATCTCTGCCTAGCCTTATGTGTGTCCTCCCTGACTCTAGTCACCTCTTTTTCTAAACTAAAGAGCCCCAAACGCCTTTGCGTGTGTGTGCCTTTTCTCATCAGGAAAATCATTTTATTTGCTCTTTTTCCTGTGTCTTTTCCAGCTCTTAGGATATCCAACTCACCCCATATTTTGGCTGCAGTACTATACCACTTACCTGGGAGTATGTCCCATTGAGCTCAATGGAACTTACTTTTGAGTAGGTAGGATTGCAGCCTGAGCTGCTCCTTACGTTAGGAACTTACTAAAGGGTAAATCGGAAACAATCCTAATGAAGAAATAAAATGTTGGGCAACAGAAAAAGCCAATGTGGCTACATAAACAGCTTAGTGATGATCTGAAAATAAAAAAGGACATACATAGGGGATTAGAAGAACGGAAGGTGAATAAGGAAGTGTACAGGCAGATAGCCCGCCATTGCCGAGCCTTACCAGTCAGCCCTTGGGCCTGGTGGTGCTGCTGCTGCTGAATGCCAGGTCGGCCCAAAATAAAATCTCCCTCATCCATGGTTTGATTGTAGACGAGGGGGCTGACCTGGTATGTATTACTGAGACCTGGGTGAGGGAACTGGGAGGGGTCACTCTCTCCCAGTTGTGCCCTTCTGGGTACTCAGTGCAGCACCAACACCGACTCGAGGGTCGGGGGGCGGGGGTTGCCGTGGTCTATAGGAATTCAATCTTCCTCTCCAGGCTTCCTGCCCATTCGAGTGCAGATCTTGAGTGTTTGTACCTTGTGTTGGGTACCCGGGACAGATTAGGGATTCTGTTGGTGTACCGCCCATCCCGCTGCCCCATCAGACTCCCTGCCTGAGCTGACGGAGGTGGTCTCGGACTTGGTGTTGAAGACCCCTAGGATGATGGTCCTGGGTGATCTCAACTTCCATGCTGAGGCTGCTGTATCCGGGGCAGCTCAGGACTTCATGGCTGCCATGACAACCATGGGGCTGTCCCAACATGTCATTGGCCCAACGCATATAAAAGGACACACGCTTGATCTGGTTTTCTCCACTGGGCCGGAAGATGGTGATCTGAAAGTGGAGGAATTTACATCCCTCCCTTTGTCATGGTCAGATCACTTCCTGCTGAGGTTTAGACTCCTGGCAGCCTTCCCCCTCTGCAAGGGTGGGGGACCTATTAAAATGGTCCGCCCCCGGAGGCTAATGGATTCTGATGGATTCCAGAGGGCTCTGGGGGATTTTCCTGCTGGTATGGCTGGTGCTCCTGTCGAAGCCCAGGTCACTCTGTGGAATGCAGAGATGACTCAGGCGGTTGACACAATTGTGCCCAAGCGCCCTCTCCCTCTGAGCAGAGCCTGGCCAGCTCCTTGTTATACACCTGAGCTGAGGGCAATGAAGCAAGAGGGGAGACGGCTAGAACGCAGGTGGAGGAAAACTCGTGCTGAGTCTGACTGAACACTAGTAAGAGCCCACTATCAAGCCTACTCTGTGGCGGTGTGGGTGGCAAAGAGACAGTTCTTTTCCACCAGCATTGCATCTTCTCAGTGTCGTCCAGCGGAGATTTTCTGAGTGGTTCGCGGCCTGTTACGTTCCGGGACAGGGAGAGAGACGGTGGAACCCTCGGTGGCATGCTGTGATAAGGTTGCAAGGCACTTTGAAGATAAAGTCGCTCAGATTCGTCATGAATTGGATACCACGATTAAAGCAGTTCCATTGGTAGAGGCGTTCAGAGCACCGTCTGGTCCAGTTTTATTGGATGAGTTTCAGTTACTGAGGCCTGAGGATGCAGATAAGGTGCTTGGCCAAGTCCAATCGACCACTTGTGTGCTTGACCCTTGCCCTTCATGGCTTATTAAATCAAACAAGGAGGGGATGTTCGGCTGGGTCCAGGAGGTTGTAAATTCCTCCTTGAGAGAGGGAGTGGGGCCTGCCGCTTTAAAAGAGGCGGTAATTAGACCACTCCTGAAAAAACCTAACCTGGACCCAGAGGATGTTAACAATTATAGGCCAGTGGCCAACATCCCCTTCCTGGGCAAGGTGCTTGAGCGGGTGGTTGCAGGACAGCTCCAGGCGCTGTTGAATGAAACGGATTATCTAGATCCATTTCAATCGGGCTTCAGGCCTGGTTTTGGAACAGAAACTGCCTTGATCGCCCTGTGGGATGACCTCTGCTGGCAGAGGGGCAGAGGGAGTGTGACCCTGTTGATTCTCCTGGACCTCTCAGCGGCTTTCGATACCATTGACCATGGTATCCTTCTGGATAGGTTGTCTGGGTTGGGAGTTGGAGGCACTGCACTGCAGTGGTTCCACTCCTACTTGGATGGCCGATTCCAGAAGGTGGTGCTGGGGGATTATTGCTCCGTGCCATGGCAATTGTGCCATGGGGTTCCACAGGGCTCTGTTTTATCCCCCATGCTATTTAACATCTACATGAAACCTCTGGGGGAGGTTATCCGGAGGTGTGGGCTGAGATGCCAGCAATATGCGGATGACACTCAACTCTACCTCTCTTTTTTATCAAAACCAGGTGAGGCAGTGGCTGTTCTGAACCAGTGCCTGGGCACGGTAATGGACTGGATGAGGGCCAATAAACTGAAACTCAATCCAGACAAGACGGAGGTGCTGTTAGTGGGTGGTTCATCTGCCCAGCTAGGTGATATTCAGCTAGGTGTTCTGGAGGGTCCAAAACAGAGCAGCAAGATTGTTAACAGGGTCTGGCCAGTGAGCTCATATTACGCCAGTACTTTTTCAGCTGCACTGGCTGCCAGTCTATTTCTGGGCCTGATTCAAAGTGCTGGTATTAACATTCAAAGCCCTTAACGGCTTGGGGCCAGGTTATCTGAAGGATCGCCTCCTCCCATATGTGCCTGCCCAGACCTTAAGATCATCGTCAGTGGCCCTTCTCCGTGAGCCCCTGCCAAAGGAAGTGAGGCAGGTGGCTACTAGGAGGAGGGGGTTTTCTGCTGTGGCACCCTGGCTCTGGAATGAGCTCCCTAGTGAGGTTCACCTGGCACCTACATTGTATTCCTTTCAGCGCCAGGTGAAGACCTTTTTATTTTCCCAGGCATTTTAGCATTTTAGCTTTCGAAACTTTTAGCTTTGCTGTTTTAAATCTGTATTTTAAACTCTTGCACTGCTGCTAGCTTTTATTGTGGTTGTATTGTTATATTGTGGTTTTAATGTTCTATATATTTTAAATTGTTTTCTTGTGTGCTGTTTGGTTTTAATTTTTGTGAACTGCCCAGAGAGCTTCGGCTATTGGGCAGTATAGAAATGAAATGAATGACTGACTGACTGACTGACTGACTGAATAAATAAATAAATAAATGGTGTCAGTAAGACTAAAGCTCAGAATGACCTGGTTCGCACGACACAACAACCCACCAGGGCTGATCAGCCATGGTGGGTTATTGTGTCATGCGAACCTGGTGCAGGATGGCTTATTTTTCATGACCCTGAGAACCCATGGCTTGTTGTTGGGTTGTTCATACCCATGGTGGCTTCCCCTGATGTCTGAACAGGGCAGGGCGACTTCATCGTGGGTTGTCAGGAACTCCTAGAGAGCTACATGACGAGTGGCAAAAACCCCTGCCACTCCTTGCAGTCCTGCTAGTCCCATTGCCATCCTTCCTCATCCTTTATCTGCCCTCTGCAGAAGTGAATGTCCACTGCTAGGAAATGTGTGCAATTTCCCCATTTTACTGCTTTGCTGTGAGATTTGCACGCTTTCTCTCTTAGTTTTACCGCTCTGCCTTGAAATTTGTGCAATTTCCATCTTACTGCCCTTCCATGACATTTGCGTATGTTTTCCAATCCCACTCACCACTCTGTAACCCATATTTGTAACCCTAAGTTTTATTGCTCTGCTTTGAAATTTGTGCAGTCCCCCCATTTTACTGCTTTGCTGTGAGATTTGCACGATTTCTCTCTTAGTTTTACAGCTCTGCCTTGAAATTTGTGCAATTTCCCCTCCATCTTACTGCCTTTCCATGACATTTGCATATGTTTTCCATTCCCACTCACCACTCTGTAACCCATATTTGTATGTGACCACTTCCAGTGGAGGGAAGTGACAAGCGCAAAGGGGGTTGTGAGGAGCTGAAAGCAGCTGGCAGTTGCAGGAGAGAAGGAACTTTAGGAGCAGGTGTTCTTACTTCAGTAGAACATGAAGCAGCCTTTAAAAAACACTGTTCTATAGCGAGGGAAGCACTGAAGTGGAGGATGACATTGAAGGACATTGACAAGAGGGGGATATTGATATGCTTGGCTAAATACCTGGCAGGTGGTCTTGTGCAAGTCCCTGGAAAAAAGGTTGCAAGTGCATTACCGCATTCATAAAGGCTCAGAAAAAAAATAATTCTATATGGTGATTTGAGGCGACAGTGGTGCGGGGTGGGGGGGAGTTTCCCTCTGGAGCTGGCAACCTGAGCAGACCAACTGCAGAAACGGTGCTGATGTAGGGCTGAGGAAATGAGGGGTTTGCCACAAAGGCGCCTGGGATACGTGCTGGGAGCCAACCGTAGGACTCAAGGGGAAAACAAGCCACGGCAAGCTGCAGAGCACCCGATTGTCTGTCGGGTTAGCAAGCAAAAAACCAACCCAGGATAGCTTGGTGTGACGTGCGAAGCTGCCATGACATTGGCGAGGGATGCTAAGAATAACCAAAAAGTCTTTTTCAGATGTGTTCAAAGTAAAAGGAGAACGAACGTAATGGCAGACCAGCTTGCTCAGTAAAGGTGGCAAAATGCTGACAGGTGACCAAGAAAAGGCAGAACTGTTCAGCCCCTATTTTGGTTCAGTCTTTTCCCAAAAGAGGATCTGTGTCCCATCTGCCATATTTGACAAACAGACTGAACGGGTAGGAGTGCTGCTTGAGGTTGATAGAGAGATGGTCAGAGAATATCGAAGCACCTGAAATTAGTTCAAGTCTCCAGGTCCAGATGAATTGCATCCTAGGACGTTGAAGAAGCTAGTGGATGGACTCTCAGAAGCGCTATTATTTTTGAGAAATCCTAGAGAATGGGTGGAGGACTGGAGGAGGGCAAATATTTTCCCTATCTCCAAAAAGGGTAAAAAGGAAGATCCAGGGAATTACAGACCAGTCAGTCTGACATCAATACCTGGGAACATGCTAGACTCAGTGGCCTTGTAGGCCCCTTCCAACCCTACTATTCTAGAGCACATTATAAAGCACTTGATCTGTAGGAACCTTGACCCTAATGCATTGATCACTGGAAGCCAGCACGGATTTGTCAAGAACAAGTTCTGCTGGACTAATCTTATTTCGGGTGGTATCCAATGGGAAATATTCAATGTTAGCCTACTTTAAGTCCCATTCATTTCAGTGGGTCTACTCTAAGTAGGACTAACATTGGAGATAACCCCCCACTATTTTTCAATTGGGTAACTTCTTTTGCAGATTGTGGAAATGATGTGGACATAATATATTTCGACTTCAGAAAGGCATTTGAAAAAGTGTCCTATGATATTCTGATTAGCAAGCAAGTTAAGGCTATTACTAGAAGAATCCATAGCTGGCTGGGGAACCATAGTGCACACCAGTGATTCCTCTTCAAACCGGAGGGAGGTATCGAGTGGGATGCCTGAGAACTCGGTCCTGGGCCCTGTATTCTTCGATATTCTTATTGAAGACTTGAAGGAAGAGGTGGGGAGGATGATTATCAAATTTGTAGATGACACAAAATTAGGTGAGATAGCTAATACTTAGAAGAAAAAAACAAAATTCAGAATAATCTTGATAGGTTAGTAGACTGGGTAGAAAATAACAGAATACAATTTAGCAAAGACAAGTGCAAAGTCCTTCATTTAGGAAAGAAAAATCAAGTGCACCAGTATAAGATGGGGGCTGCCTGGCTTAAAAATAGTACATATGAAAAGGATCTTGGAGCTGTAGTCGATCACAAGCTGAATATGAGTCAGAAGTGTGATGTGGCTGCAAAGAAGGCAAATGCAATTTTCGGTTGCATCAACAGAAGTATAGTTTCTGAATCACGGGAAGTAATGGTTCTGTTCTACTCAGCACTGGTCAGACCTCACCTCGAATACTATGTCCAGTTCTGGACACCACACTTTAACAAGGATTCAGATAAATTGGGATGAATTCAGAGAAGGATAACAAAAATGATCAGGGGACTAGAAACCAAGTCCTTTGTGGAAATATTGATGGCACTGGGTATTATTCTTGAGGAGAGAAGACTGAAGGGGGATATGATAGCATCTTTCAAGTACCTAAACCATTGTCACACAGAAGAGGGCTACAACCTGTTCTCAGTTATCCAAGACCGTTGAACATGAAATAACAGGTCTCTGAGAGCAGATTTCAGTTGAACGCCAGGAAAACACTTCCTAATGGTCAGAGCAATCAGGCAATGGAGCGAACTACGTAGGGAGGTGGCATGCTCTCTGTTGCTGGAGGTATTTAAGCAGAGACTGGACAGCCATCTGTCAGGGATGCTTTAAACTGGATTCCTGCACTGTGCAGGGGCCTAAATGACCCCTTCCAACTCTATGATTCTATGAAGTCCAAATATGTATTTCTCACCTCTCTGCCTGACAGTAGGCCTCGAATGTAGCTGACAATAAATGAAAGTGTATATTATATAACCATGATAAGAACAACAACAGTGAAATATCTTGTGGAGGGCAGAGGATGGTGAGGGAAAATGTCCCCAGGCCTTAGATGTTAATACTGGTGCAGCTTTCCAACATGACCCACTGTAATAGGTTTGGGTCCATATCTTAAGAAGATAACATGGTGGTTTTATTAAATAGAATTAAAACGACGAACAGTTCTTTGCTGGAGCTCCCGCAGCCAGTCCCGGCTCTACCCCCACACCCCACTCGCCAGGGATCATCTCCAAAGGCCCATCCCAATGTTTCATGTAAGGAAGTGTCTCTAAATTACTACAAGCACTACACCCACCCTCCATTTAGGCTCTGATGAATAACATCAGCTATGAACAGATGAAAATTGAGCAGTAAAGAAGAAAAGTGGGTCAGACTGACACTTTCTTCCACTCTACCTCCTAGCAGAAGTTCTAGTGCAGAGGTGGGGAACCTCAGGCCGAAGGACCAGATCTGGTCCTCCTGTGGTCCCAATCCGGCTTTCTGGAGTTCCCCATGACTCCAACCCCTTACCCCCAGCTGCTGATCATTTGGTGGCTTCCTGGCTTTTGTGCAGTCCCCCCCCCCCTTCTAAAAGGCTGAAATGTCTCTAGTAAAGCTTAGTTACTTTACGCTACAACATGCTGGTATTTTTTTCTAGGTTTGGCCCTGCCTCTTTTGGTTTTGGGCCTGTTCCTTTTGCCCCCACCCACCACTGGAATGCAGCCCCTGAGAGCTTCTCCAAAATGGAGTGTGGCCCTCAGGCTACAAGAGGTTCCCTGCCCCTGCTCTAGTAGCTTTAAGAGATATGAGGAAGGAAGAAATTCAACAAGGGAAGCGTTCCCTATCATTGCATCCCCCTGCTAGGACATGCTTTTGCCTGTTGAATTTCTGCCTGTCTTGTAGGTGTGAAAAATGTCAGGGCTTGGTGTTGTCAGGCTCCTGCTGACCTGCAGGTCTTGCCAGTGTTTCCTCTTGCTATCTCCACCCATGAGGGGCCAAAGGAGTAGCTGTTCCTAGAATCATAGAATTGTAGGGTTGGAAGGGGCCTACAAGGCCATCGAGTCCAACCCGTGCTCAATGCAAGAATCCAAGTCAGAGCATCCCCAACAGATGGCTGTCCAGCCTCGTCTTGAACGCCTCCAGTGTGGGAGAGCCCACCACCTCCCTAGGTCATTGGTTCCATTGTCGTATTGCTCTAACAGTCAGGAATTTTTCCTGATGTTCAGCCGGAATCTGGCTTCCTGTAACTTGAGCCCATGATTCCGTGTCCTGCACTCTGGGATGATCGAGAAGAGATCCTGGCCTTCCTTTCTGTGACAACCTTTCAAGTACTTGGAGAGCGCTATCATCTCTCCCCTCAGTCTTCTCAAGGCTAAACATGCCCAGTTCTTTCAGTCTCTCTTCATAGGGCTTTGTTTCCAGTCCCCTGATCATCTTTGTTGCCCTCCTCTGAACCCTCTCCAGTTTGTCTACATCCTTCTTAAAGTGTGGTGCCCAGAACTGGACACAGTACTCCAGATGAGGCCTAACCAGTGCTGAGTAGAGGGGAACTAGTACTTCCCGGGATTTGGAAGCTATGCTTCTATTAATGCAGCCCAAAAGAGCATTTGCCTTTTTTGCAGCCACATCACATTGTTGGCTCATATTCAGCTTGTGATCGACAATTCCAAGATCCTTCTTGCTTGTAGTGTAGTTGAGCCACGTATCCCCCATCTTGTAACTGTGCATTTGGTTTCTTTTTCCTAGGTGCAGAACTTGGCATTTATCCCTATTAAATGTCATTCTGTTGTTTTCTGCCCAGCGCTCCAGTCTATCAAGATCACTTTGAATTTTGTTTCTGTCTTCCAAAGTATTAGCTATCCCGCCCAATTTTGTGTCATCTGCAAGTTTGATCAGCATTCCCTGCACCTCCTCCTCCAAGTCATTAATAAAAATGTTGATGAGCACTGGGCCCAGGACTGAGCCCTGCAGTACCCCACTCGTTACTTCTCCCCAGTTTGAGAAGGTCCCACTGATAAGCACTCTTTGAGTCCGATTCTGTAGCCAACTGTGGATCCACCGGATCCTTGTTTAATCTAGCCCACTTTGAGCTAGTTTGCTCATCAGGATATCATGGGGCACTTTGTCGAAAGCTTTGCTGAAGTCAAGGTATATGATGTCTACAGCATTCCCACGGTCCACAAGGGAGGTTACTTGATAAAAAAATGAGATCAGATTTGTCTGGCAGGACTTGTTTTTGACAAATCCATGTTGGCTTCAGTTCCTGCTGACTTCCCTCTGGGTGACAATGAGGTATGGGACCAGAGGGAAAGTGAGAATGGGTGGGTAGATGGTGGGAGGTAGGAAGTTGGGGGCCTAGGAAGATGTCTAGTGCCAACACTTCTGGGAAAAGAAGAAAAAGAAAGATGGCTGTCCTCAGCAAGAGCAGATATAGGCCAACAGTGCAGGCGTTGGACTCAGGAAAGGAGCTTTTGCCACCTTCCTGGTGTAATTACTCCCCATTCCCTCTTCCGCCTTCTAGTGACATTGTGCCAGGGTGGCTGTGTGGAGGTGGACTCGGAAACTGAGGCCGTGGCTGGCGACCACTTCAAGATCCGGTGCATCTCGTGTAAGAAGCGCAGCGAGACAGAGGCCGAGGCCTTCACTGAGTGGTTCTTCAAGGAGCACGGGACAGAGGATTTTGTCAAGGTGCGTGCTGCGGGGAGGAAGAGACAAGCGGTTGTGTGGAGAGGCCAGGGGCAGTTGGGCGGGGATGGGGGAGAATAGCGGCCTGTTTTCCCTTGGCAACTCAAGATTAGAGTGGGAATTCATCTGGAAAGGGCACCAGCTGTCTGGATGTCCGCCAAAAGCAGACTAGGATGGAGGGGTGGAAGGACAAGTGAGAGGGACTGGAGCTGTCCAGTTCTGGGCATCACACTTTAAGAAGGATGCAGACAAGCTGGAGAGGGTCCAGAGGAGGGTAACCAAGATGATCAGGGGACTGGAAACAAAGCCCTATGAAGAGAGACTGAAAGAACTGGGCATGTTTAGCCTTGAGAAGAGAAGACTGAGGGGAGATAGGATTGCTCTGTTCAGGTACTTGAAAGGTTGTCACAGAGAGGAAGGCTGGGACCTCTTCTAGACAATCCCAGAGTGCAGGACACGGAATCATGGGCTCAAGTTACAGGAAGCCAGATTCCGGCTGAACATCAGGAAAAATTCCTGACTGTTAGAGCAATACGACAATGGAACCAATTACCTAGGGAGGTAGTGGGCTCTCCCACACTGGAGGCGTTCAAGATGAGGCTGGACAGCCATCTGTCAGGGATGCTTTGACTCGGATTCCTGCACAGAATAGGGGGTTGGACTCGGTGGTCTTATAGGCCCCTTCCAACCCTACCATTCTATGATTCTATGACCATCACCCATCGTAATGGCCAGAGTGCCCACAGGCATGGAGGCAGTTAGCCTGGAGCTAGCGGCAGGCGAATGCCTAAAAGTTGGCCTTCCCTTCCTTAGCTTTCCTGCCAGATGGTTGGAATGTCGGCAACACACACTATATATGTAACTAGGGCTGTCAACACCTGATTACAGAAATCTTAGGCAGGCAAGTTTTAACCAAGTGCTCAGTTCAGTTTGAACATAAAGAAAATTATAGTTCTGAATAAAAAGGGAAGAAGCCATGAGTGTCTTAAAAATGGCGGGAACGCAGGACCCCTCAATATGTTCCAGCGGTAACACATGGAGTTCCCACAGATTGATCCTGGCCAGTTGTGTGGGCCGTTACTCCACAGTGATTACCTGGATCAGCTAAGGGGGCATTGACAACCTCGCTCTTGCAGCAATGGGCTTTTAAGCATTTCAGCAGTGCCTTGGAAGGAAACCTCGGGAGAGCAATCCCTGTGCCTCAGACTCGTTTGTTAGCACGTGGAGAGTCTGAGGTTATTTTTGGGGGGCCCGGGGGGAGATGGGATGGGTGAGTGTGGCATTGTCTGCCCACCCTCCAGTGCTGTGGCTAGTGCTCTTTCCGCAGCCCTCCCTCCCCACTGTTTTCTTGAGTTGTCATGTTGCGTGAGCAAGGAGACAGCTCATGGCTGAGCTATGGCAAAGTATATAATATGTTTGAAAAATATGTATGTTTTTAGCCTGCTGTCCTTCCCCAGTTGATCATGGGAATTGTTTTAGTCTAACTCAGTGGTGGGGAATCTTTTTTCTGTCAAGGGCTGCATGCCCTCGGGCAATCTGTCAGGGGCTGCAGAGTAACGGTGGGCCTCCCCGTTTTTTCATTTTCTGCTACTGCCTTCTGTGTGTGTATGTGTGAATGTGACCCCCCCCCCGTCTCTCTCTGTCTCTCTCATTTCTCCCTGCCCAGAAGGTTGCTGGGGCAAGGACAGTTCACTCTTGCCAGAGGTCTGAACTGATTGCTTGCAGAGAGTTTTTGAAATTAGGCCAAGGGCCACATGAAATTAGGCTGAGGGCCGCATAGGACCCTAGGTTGACCACCCTAGAACTAACTAATCAATTGACTGAATGGTGAAGCTGTATATGCAGTGGACAACCACGGAGTGTGCACTCCTTTTACAGCTCACGTGGTTACAGCAGACACTTTGATGCACTGGACAAAATAAATCTCCCATTCTCCCAGTGTTAATTGCGGTACATTTATTCGTTTGAAATGGCCTTGCCGACTGTGTCTCTTTCCAGGTACTCTGTGTTCCAGAGAGCTGTTCCCGGGGCTGTTTTCACTAAATGCATCAATGATTAACCTCCTTCAGAATCACCTGTATGCATCGGTCTCCAAGGGAAGGGTGGGGAGAGAAAAGGCAAATGGAATCCTTTTTATTGAGGGTTGCGGGGGCAGGATGGTGCAAACAGATCCCACAGAAATTGTGCCAGTATACTTGAAAAGGATTTTACCATGCAATAATAGTAATAATAATAGCAACTGTAATAATAATAGTAATCGTAATTGACATTTCCATAGTGCGCTCAAGTTTTCAGAGAGCTTCACAGGCATTATCTAGTTTGAAACCTTTACAGCAACCCTGGAGAATACGGCTGTCAATGGTGGCTAGCCATGACGGCTGTATCTCACCTCCAGCATCAGAGGCAGTGTACCTCTCAATACCAGTGGCTCAGGAACACAAGTGGGAGGGTGCTGTTGCACTCACGTCCTGCTTCTGGACTTCCTGGAGGCAGTTGCTTAGCCACTGCGGGAGCAGAGTGCTGGACGAGAGAGGCTTTTGGTCTGATCAGACACAGCTCTTCTTACGTTCTTCATGCCTCTCTGCCCAGAGAAAGGGACTTGGCTAGTACTTGGAAGAGCTCCTCCAAACACCGGCCGACTCCCTTTGCACACTGTGTGCCGACCCAATCCGGATGATGAGTGGCCCGTGAAGCCGGCATGCAACTTGGCTGGGGCTTAGAGGACTGGCTCCCCCAGGTGCCATCCGGGCCCTTTCACATGCCGCACGCCAGTCCAGTCAGGACGACCAGCGATGAGCAGAGTTGGCGCGTGACTTGGCCAGTCTTCGGGGAGCTGCTTCTCCAGGTGTCGGCCGAGTCCCTTTCTCCATAGAGAGACTTTCTCTAAGTCCCTTTCCTGCATAGAGAAAAGTAGAATAGGTGGGGGGCAGACGATGTCAGGGCAGGGGGAAGGGCTTTGGGGGAGTTCACCTCCCTGATAAGTCACTGCCTGTGTGAAAACCTTAAAAAAGATGGAAGAGGAGCACTGTGGAAGGAACCTACTGGAATGTACAGATAGAAAATGCGCAATATCCCCAGAGAGCGTGGAAAGGCAGTTGCAATTCCGTGCGTAGCTTACAGTGGTAGAGCACTGAGTTATTAGTGCTATGTAGATGCGCGGTGGCTTAGTGGTTAAGACGCTGAACTGCAGACCGGAAGGTCTGCAGGACAGCAGTTTGAGACCCGAGTGCCGCATGATGGAGTGAGCTCCCGTCTTCAGTCCCAGCTCCTGCCAACCTAGCAGTTTGAAAGCAAGAAATTGCAAGTAGATAAATAGGTACCGCCTCGGCGGGAAAGGTAACAGCGTTCCGTGCACCTGGGTGTTCAGTCATGCCGGCCACATGACCATGGAAGTGTCTTCGGACAGCGCTGGCTCTTCGGCTTAGAAACGGGGATGAGCACCGCACCCTAGAGTCGGACACGACTGGTTGGGGACACCTTTACCTTTACCTAGATGCTTCCAGACCATACTTTAACCTGGGAGTAACCAAAGCACATGTAACTGTGGCCAGATCTGCTTTCACCAGGAATTGCCGCCATTGTTGCACCAGAGCAGTGCAAAGTCAGTAGTAGACACAGCTGTCACCTGTTTATCCAGGAGCACATCCAGACTACAAACTTGTTTCTATTCCTTTCTGAGCCTAGGTCAAGGTGCTGGTGCTTAAAGTCCCAAATGGCTTAGGACCCAAATACCTAAAGGAGCATCACTACCTGTACTGCCCATGTCTTAAGATCTTCAGAGGGGGCTCATCTCCAGGTCCCTTTGCCAGAGAAAGCTTGTTGTGTAGGAACTAGGGATGCTGGAGAAATTCGAGATGGATTAAAATGAGCTTGGATTTCTAAGAATCCAACCTGCGGAATTCGCTGTGGAGCAACCCCCTCAGGCCCTGCGGAGTCCATGGACTTTTGGCTATTTTTTTTTACTTTCGTGAAATTTACGCATATAAATCCATAGAAAAATACGTAAGTTTCTGCTGAGGAAACGTAGAATGGAATAGGGAACAATGCACTAAATGTTACATACTGGGGTAAATTATGTAAATACTTGTGTAAATGCTTAGGTAATTATTTCCATACTTTTCCACATGACGAAAAAAAAATATTCGCATCCGTCTGTGAGCGGATGATGGAACAAAAGTCACCTGACAATCAGCAAAACACAGACGGGGTGGATTTTACACAGTCTGTACATCCCTAGTAGGAACTAGGCAGAGAGTCCTCTCTGTGGTGGCACCCCTCCATTGGAATGCCCTTCCCATTGATGCTCCACAGGCACTGACACTATTACATATCAGCACCAGGTTAAAATGCCGCTATTACATTTCGGCACCAGGTTAAAATGTAATCCCCACCCAGGCATTTTGAAGTATTAGTTTGAGCTAGGGATGTCTGAGGAATCCATTGTGGGGGAGGGGTAGAGCTTGGTGAATTTTCGCCAGCTTGGCCCCTGACTCTGTCTCGCTCATCCGCAAACTGGCCCGACTTGTCGTGTGATCTGTTGGGCCAGCTTGCAGTTTTTCGGGTTTTTAAAAATTTGTACAAATCATGATATGTGAAAAACCGCGGCTGTAAATATTTATATAAATAGTGCAAATTGTGCTATTCAGGTCCGCAATTGTGATTTCCGCAAATATGTATAGCCATGATTGTGTGCAAATCATGACTCACACTTTTTTAAAAAGCTGGCAAAGTTCCCGAGCTTCAGGAACTGACCCGCTGCTCAGCTCGCAAATGAAAGCCAAGCCGGGTCTCTTGTGGAAATCCATCAGGCCCAAATAGGGCCGGATTTCCCCGCGACAGGCCACTCTAGTTCGAGCTTATGGTTCTGGCCTGTTTCTCTTGTAATGTTTTACATTTTTATTGTAGTATTTTATTTTTTTACCACCCCTGGTATCAAAGGTTGATGGGTGAGTTAAAAATACTTGTAATAAATAACATAATATAAATTAAGAGGGCATGTGATCCCATCCAGAACAGGCTAGACACCTATTCCTGGGTTGGCCATTCATCCAACCCACAGAACCTCTGTGGTGTCTGGATTAAGCTCCAGTTTAATTAGAGACCACACTGCAATTTAGGGCGCAATCCTATTGGACCCACCCTGGGTACTTGTAGGCCTCCAAACTTGGAGGCTCATGAGTATCTAATGCAGAGCAGGAGGTACGAGGTGTGTCACGCTCTGCATTTTAGTTAGACAGGTGATTTTGCCCATCTAGCGGAGGCTTTTGGGAAGGGGGAGGAAAGGAGGCTGGGGAAGGCTGGAGATACCTCATAGCCCCCCTTCCCCAGTCCCCCTATCCCTGGGAACGCTCCCTGTCACCCCCTATGCGCTCGTGTTTGCGAGCCCATAGCAGCAGCCAGCGTGGTTCTCTCTGCACTGGCTACAAGGCGAGGGGCGCGGTTTCCTGGCTCCGAGCTGAGAGCCAGGAAACCGAAATATCCTGTGTCCCCCAGACACTGTCTAAGGGGCATAGGATTGCCCTCTTATTTGAATTTCATAAAGTGCTTTGGAAGGTGGTGGATGCTCATTTGTTAAAGTGCAATCCTATGCTTGTTTAGACAGAAAAAAGGCCTACAACTCCCAGCATGCCCCAGCCACCATAGAGTTGTAGGCCATTTTTCTGCCTAACCATGCATAGGATTGCACCCTAAAGGTTTTTAAGCAGAGGCTGGAGGTCACCTAGCAGGGATGCTATAACCGTGGATTTCCAATGTCAGCAGTGGGTCCTTTCCAACTTTTGATTTTGTGATCCTATGCTCATATTTTGATGGCTGTATCCTAAGGTAGCCTTCCCCAACCTGGTGCCTTCCAGATGTGTTGGACTGTGACTCCCAGAATCCCCCAGCCATCTATGTCCAGCTAGGCTGTCCTAAGGCATCTGTTTATATCCATGTCTTATTTTTCCAGATTCTGCAATGATGCACCTGATCTAAGCTGAGCGTAAGATCTTGGATGTTACTTTGGCTCGGGTCCTACCCACTGCTGGCATGCAGGCCCTGACAGATTACCCCTGAGGAAATGCAGACATTAACAGAAAAAAACATTCCCCGCTCCTATTCTAGAGCAATAGCCTTTAATCTGATCACACCAAGAATCCACCTGCAACCTGGGACCTAGTTTAAGGCTGCAGTCCTATACCTATTTACCTGCGGGTAAGCCCCATTGAACTCAATAGGACTTACTTCTGAGCAGAGATGGACAGGATTACACTGTGAACACTGCTGTGTGTCTATGTCCAGTGGAGGCTGGTGGCTCCGTGAATCCATTCCAGGTTTCAGTCAGAACCAGCCAGAATTGTAAAGGAGTGATAAACCTATTTTAGGGGTAATTTTCAGCACCTTGGATAGCTCCTTTGAAGTTCTGGCTGGTTCTGACTGAAACTCAGAATTAATGCACCCCCCACCAAATTTGGAGCCACCAGCCTCCACTGCCTATGTCCATTTTCCTTCTTTTGTCCCAAGGATGGACCCAGATGCAAAGGAGGACAGCAGAGCCCCTGTGCTTTTAACAGTAGTGTAGAAGAGGGAATTCCAGCTGGTGCAGCTTTTCATGCCGAGGCAGAGAAAAGATGCACCTCCTGAAATCACCTCTGCTACATGCTTTGTTAGAGCCCTGGTTCTCCTCTGCATCTGATGCTTCTCTTGCTCTCTTTCTGTTGTTATTGGGTTTTTTAAGCTAAGCAAAGAGCGACAACAAAGGAAGTGGTGAGGGTGGCACTTGTACGATGCCTGTAAGGTCAGCATGTGGCCCATTTTTGGGTCCTGACCTACAAAATGACTGATGTGCAAGGATGGCCCCTGAATGGCTCATAGACCGGATCTGCTCCCTCTCTGTGTTAACATGGGCATAGCCGTTGTTCTTTTCAAAGCAACTTGGGCTTGATCCCCATGGAGCTGTCTCCCACTCTGCCCCAAATCGCACCTCAGATCTGCTACCTGAGATGGTGGCCTCCCCTTTCCCTCTTATAGGATCACCTTGGCTAATCAAACTTTACAAAGCTTCTTTCAAAACTTTTTAGAAAAGCTTGTTTCTCCTGTGTCTTATGTTGCCCTCTCTGTCAAGGATTCCAAGCACTCCCACTGAGTAGTGAGGCAACAGAGACTTGTGCAGTCCACAAACTCTTTTATTCAGTTAATAGCACTTCTTTACACCAGTAGTGACTACAAAGGTTGGGAACCGTCCTCTGGGCCTAATTAGCTAAATAGGGCCTTTGTTAAGGATGGTACCGAAAGCAGGGCAGTTGCCTTTCAACTAATGGGCACGTTTCCCACCATGCTCGACAGTTTTTTCCTGGGCTGCTCCCTTCAGGAGGGATCCTCCCAACCCAACTGCTGACAGGCAGCCTATCTGGAAGAACACCTCCCACCTCCTGTCAGCTCCGCCCGCTTAACTCAGTGGCGGGCTCTGGCATCTGTCACTTTCGGTGCTCCCTCCCCCTCAGGCTGGGTTTCCCATGAGGAGCGGGGAGGACAGTCTCTGTGCTTGGCCCTCCTGCTCGATAAGCCCCTGGGAAGGTTCTTTGCTGACTCCTGGAGAATCTTGGGGAATTTCCTTCCCTGCTCCCTGTCTCTGTTAGGCTTCTTCTAGCTCCGCCTCCGAATCTGAGTCAGAGTCAGCAACCAAACCAGGAACCCTGGGCCCAATCCTGACACCCTCCACCTTTCCTCCAGATCCTTCGTTATGATGCAGAGGAGAAACTCAACGTGATGGACTCTCGCTTCGAAGACCTGGTGGTGTGGAACGGCACCAAGACCATCGCGGACTTGCAGGACGTTTCCATCTTCATTACTAATGTGACCTATGAACACGCGGGCGACTACATCTGTAGCGTCAACCGCACGCTTCATTTTGCAAATGAGTTCTATCACAACATCATGGTCAACAAGACCATCCACGTTGATGTGGTCGACAAAGGTAAGGGCAAGGCTGGAGCAAAGGAAGTGGGGAGGAAAGAGCTGGGATGAGGATGCTGGGGGAGTCTCATCAGCTTGCAGAGCAGTGATGAACTTAAAACATCAGAAGAGCCCTGCTGGATCAGGCCAACATCCTGTTTCTCCAGCATCCTGTTTTCCACAGTGGCCAACAGGATGCCTCGGAGAAGCCCACAAGTTGGTGTTATTTGCGGAGGACTACAAGCGTGAATCTGTCCAAGGAACAGATTAATCAACTAAAGCTTTAGTTGATTTATCAGTGGCAGTCGATTATACCTGGTGGGGATGACAATTTAGGGCACACGTTTATCTCTGGAGGCTACTTTGGTTCTGTTGTGTTAGCATAATAGGAAATGAACAATACAATATGAAAGCTAACCCTAATAACCGATGCATGGAGCTTTTCTTTCTTAAAACTCTTAACTTGTCTTACACGTCCTTCTAATTCCTCAAAAAGGCACAGTGTACACCGAAATTCTATACATGTCTGCTCAGAAGTAAGTCCCATTCAGTTTCAATGGGGTTTACTCCAAGGTAAGTGGGAATAGGTTTGCAGCCTTAGCACCCTGCCCTCTCAATCTCGAGGAAGCTTGTGCATTTTTCACATGCTCACCGCCTCCCTCAGGTGAAGACAGAAATAACATTCGCAGAGCTGGTTTGGAGGCAGCTTCAACACGTGCCATCCAAGTGGACATTTTCCTCTCCAGGGCTGAGCTCCAGGAAGAAATACAAAACCGTCCTACAACTTTGCAATAAAAGCTGTGGCTTCTTTTTTCTTTTATTTTTATAAATGAAATAAACAATACCAACAACATAATCAAATCTTCAGTTTCCAACATTACAGTATTCTGAGGAAGAAAAAGGGAGGATAGCAAAAGAAGAAAAAAAGAAAAAAAAAGATTATATCTAAACTTCAATAAAAGCAAACCAAATATCCAAATATAAATCCAATTGCAGATTATACCAATACAGCACTCTTCCAAACATTGCAGGTATTATTAAATCTTGAATCCGCTGCACCATAAACGGTGAGCCTTATCTTTCAGTGTCAAAACCTCAGTCTTACAGCAAAGGAACGGGGGCAAACAATCCATTTCCATTGGCCATATATTACCATTCATTTAACGCGTATTAATAAACATTAAAGGTTTAACCAGCAAAGAATAGTAATAATCATAATCCCATTATGATGATGATAAAAATAGTAATAAAAAGAAAAAGAAATTTAAGAAAAAGATAAAAACAATAAAAACAAAAGCAAACCATTTGTATCTTTTAAGTAATATATCTAAAAATATATTTATATGTGTACACACACATACACACACACAAACAGAAGCTGTGGCTTTTTCCAGCTTGAGTACCAGTGATGTATCTGAGACATCTCCCCGCAACTGTTTTGCGACTGGGGCTGTTCGCAACTGTTTTTAAGAAATGTTTCTTAACAAACAATGAAAGGCAAGAGATCGACAGGTAAATTGCCTGTGCAGTGCTTAAAAGAACACAAAGCCAGGCGACTCACTTTGGAGGGAGAGGCAAGCCTTATGTCAGCACCAGCATTTGACCTCCTAGAATAAGAACATAAGAAGAGCCCTGCTGGATCAGACCAAGGGTCCATCTTGTCCAGCTTTCTGTTCACACGGTGGCCAACCAGCTGTTGACAGGAGACGTACAAGCAAGATATGAATGCAGCAGCACCCTCCCGCCCATGTTCCCCAGCAACTGGCATGCATAGGCATACTGCCTCTGATACTGGAGGTAGCATATTGTCATCAGGACTAGTACCCACTGATAGTCTTCTCCCCCATGAATTTGTCCAGTCCCATTTTAAAGCCACCCAAACTGGCGGCCATTGCTATGTCTCGTCGTAGCAAATTCCATAGTTTAACGATGCACTGTGTGAAGAAGGACTTAGTGATTTATTTATTACATTTCTATACCGCCCCATAGCTGAAGCTCTCTGGGCAGTTCACAACAATTAAGCCCTGCCTTTTCTCTGTCCTGAATCTCCCACTAATCAGAATGTATGTCAGCCGTGCAGATTGCAAAGCCTGCTCTTGTGCAGGGGAAGAGCTGCAAGTCACAGGCAGAGCACATGCTTTCAGGTGCACAGTCTCAGGCCTGGGGGCCATATCCCATCCTCCTGGGGTCCCAATCCAACATCTGTTTGGGGGTTTCCTGGCTTCTGTGCAGCCCCCTCGGTGCAGCCCCTCGGTGGTTGTAATGCTCTCCTAAGGCTTAGTTATTGACAGTAGGAGCTTTAAGCTAAAATATATGGGTATATTTTACCCAGATATTCCTTTTGCCCCACCCACCACTAGAATGTGGTCGATGAGAGCTTCTCTGAAATGGAATTTTGCCCTCAGGCTGAAAGAGGTTCAACATCCCTGATGTAAAAGATCCCAAGTTCAATCCCTGGGGCCTCTAGGTAGGGCTGCGAAAGGCTGCTGCCTAAAACCTGGAGTGCTAAGTGGTGCAGATCAGGGGTGGGGAAGCTTTTCCTGTTGCAGTCATGTCAGTGGAATGGTGAATCCACTCTGGGTTTCAGTCAGAACCATTCAGCACTCTAAGGGAGCTATTCAAGGTACAGAGCATCTCTGAGAGTTCTCACTGGTTCTGGCTGAAACCCAGAGCAGATTCACTGCTCCACTGACATCAGTGCCACTGGCCTCCACTGGTCCAGAGTAAAATGTGGGTGTGGTGAGAGCAGGGGTGGGTGGGGCCAAAACCAGTGTGGGTGGAGCCAGAATCAAAGTGGGTGGGTTTTATGAAATGGGCTGGGGCACACCTGAAACTCAGCCACAGTCTACCTGTGGCCCTCGGGCTGCAGGTTCCCCACTCCTGGCATTGACAATACTGAGTTAGACAGAGTTGTGCTGTGTCTCAATAACATCCAGGTAATCTCGAAGCGATGAGAAATCAAGCGCTGCCCGTCAATTCATGAGCCTCCCCCCTCGCCCCCCGACCAGTGCCAAATTGTCCAGCTATCTGCTTGGAGCAATTGTTCCTGAAAAGTTTTCCCACTGCTTGTTGTTATGCCAGCGGTGGGGAGACATTCGCTTGCTTGGGCGGCTGTTAAAAGCACAGGAACAAGCCAGCAAAGAGGTTGGCAGCTCTTGTTGCTTCATTCCCAAGCTGTGAAAATCCTTTTCAGGATAAATATCCTTTGGAGGAGAGAGCAATGGGCGAATAATGTCTTTATCACTTTGAACACTGTTCTGTTTTATCACATTCTCTACTGTAATGTATGTATGTCTTTTTATTATTTTATATTGTTCCTACATTGTTTTTATAATGGTTTGTTGCTGTTTTATATCTGTATTGTGAACTGCTTAGAGATTTGGGGATACTAAGCAGTATAAAAGTAGTAGAAATAAATAAGTTTGTAGTAAGCTTTGCAGAATGAGTAATAATGCATTTCCAAAGTAGTGGTTGAGCAGACCTTGGCAGGGCGCAGAAACAACCGCCCAGGAGGACCGTGCAGTGCGCTAATCCCCAAAGCACTATCAGCAACCTGGAACTCCCCAAAACATTATGATTTCCTGGTCCTGCCCCTTAAAATAAACACATATGTCTCTTAGCAGCTCCTTCCAGAGCCCAGGGGCTCAAGGAATATTACAGACACGTGGGACGCAAAGTGCCTTGCTGCAGCTGGGAGCCCATTCAATGTCTGTTGCCCTCTAACATCAGCCAGGCCATATTTGCATGATAGAACACAATTCAAAATCTGGTGCCTCCCTAGCAAACAATGGGCCTGAGCAAATACAGCTAGCAGTGTGGGTCCACGTACGCGCGCGTGTGTTTTGCACATCCTCATCCACGTCCTCCCTTTCACAGCTAACCGGGACATGGCGTCCATCGTCTCTGAGATCATGATGTATGTTCTCATTGTTGTCCTGACCATCTGGCTGGTGGCTGAGATGATCTACTGCTACAAGAAGATTGCCGCGGCGACGGAGGCAGCTGCTCAAGAGAATGCGTAAGAAGTGTGGGTTGGGACAGGAGTGGGGTCACTGGGGGTGCACTTTGGGAGGCAGAAGCCAGGAAAAGGAGCACTGAGGAAGGGGGAGGGGTCAGTGATGGCTGCAGGTTTGAGACCCCCCCCTTACCAAAGTGTCCTCTGTTGGGCTACCTCCTACGTTAGTGGACCCCCCCTTCAAGTGGGATTATGTGGTAGTGTGAGAAGGGATATCCATTGCCTGGAAATCTGGCCCTTTGAAGGTTTGATGGCGTTATACAAGGCGCCCAACTTGGCTTGTATTTGTGAGCTGAGCCGCAAGTTTTCCCCAAACTCCAGGGATTTTTTGCATATTTGTGTGTATGTGTGTTGGCCGCAATTTGCACGAATAGAGATTTGCGCAAATTGCGGCTGTATTTTGCATTGCGCAAATTATGCAAATTTGCACAAAATTCAGCCGTAATTTGCACAAATGGAAAATCTGCTAACTGGCCCGACTCGCTGGAGACCAAGTCAGGCCAGTTAGCAGAAAATGGACCAAAGTCTGGGGGACTGAACCGGCAAAACTTTGTCGAGCTCCACCACCCAAATGGATTTCTCCAGCATCCCTAAGTGTGAGCAACTCTGCAGTGTGTGCGGAGTGGCTATGAGCTGCCTACCATTTTAATCTTCCCCAGTGCCCTAAACCCTTGCCACTTTTATAAATGGGATTGTGGATTGGGGCGGGGGGGGGGGGAATTGTTTTTATTGATAGTTTCCTGCCTTCAGATCTATTGATATAGGGCAGCTAGAAATATTTTAATAGAAATAATTTTTATGAAAAAATACTTATTTTCGAAATGTTTTAGGACTTCAGTTAAATAAATTGCTAAACCTGATACCTTGCAGATGTTTTGGACTTCAGCTCCCATCAGCCCCAGACAGCCTATCCAAAGGTCAGGAATAGTGGGAGCTGAAGTCCAAACCATCTGGAGGGCAGCAAGTTGGGGAAGGCTGCTCGAGAGCAGTGCTATATTACGGGCATTATGGGTTATTGAAATGGTGGGCAACTCCAGGTTTGGAGATGGGGCTCTCAGCAAAGTGCCCTCTGTTAGGCCCCCATCTAGGTCATTGGCTGTTTACTCAGCAGCAGTGGCAGGTGGGAGCAACCTTGCTTTGATGCCCACCAGGCAGCTGGGTGTGGGAGCCTGAAATTTGAATTACCCAGAATGCCACTGAGGCACTGGCACTTTGGGGCATTGTGGGAAATTAAAATGGCGATAGCTCCCAGACCCAGCCGCTGGGTGCTCATTGGAGACATTATTTTGAAGTTATCTTCAGAGCAGGTATCATCAGGAATGGGCCATGCTAGGGCAGTGGAGCGTGCCATGTGCTGATGCCGGCCTGGTTAGGCAATGGGGAGCTGGGGAAGCTGGACAGAGCCCTCACAGTCCCCCTTCTCTCTGTGTCTCAACAGCTCCGAATACTTGGCCATCGCGTCGGAAAGCAAGGAAAACTGTACAGGGGTGCAGGTAGCTGAATAGCCCATGCAGGGCCGTCGGTGGGCGCAGGGATTCCTGGTTGACAGGTATTGTTGTTGTTGTTATCATCCTCATCCCATCATTGTGCATGGTGCACTGCAGAGTACAGCATAAGCAAAAGATAGGCCCCTGCCCCAAGGGACTTCCATTCAAAATGTAGATGGGAAGCAGGGAGACAAGAGAGGGAAGAGGACATATGGGAGAGGCAAGAGAGTGAACAAGGGATAGATATCAGCAAATTTTTATATTGTATTTCATCATGTCATATTTTATGGCTATAATTTTTAGCACTATAATTAAACTTCTGGTGAGCCAATTTTTTTTGCAGATTTCGCTATCGTATTTTGCTTCTTATAAACATTTTTAGCATTCTAAATGAACGTATTGCAGTTCTTGTGGTCCCTTTGATCTGGTTAAGAGATTCAGGGTGCAATCCTATAGGGATAGGCGGCTGCCTCTGAACTCGGAGGCGACTGCCTATCCAATGCAGGGCAGGAGAAGCACGGAGGGGGTCGTTCCCTCCGCGCTCCTCCTGCCCTGCATTTGCGGCTAGACAGCCGATTTTGGGAGGAGGCTGCTGGACAATGCATAGGATGTGTTGTACAGGTATTTCTGCCCTCCCCGCCCCAGAATGCCCCCTGGAATGCCCCTTTTCAGCCGCACCGCGCTTCCCCTTGTGAGCGCGGAGCCCGGGGTCGTTCCGTGCTGCCTGCGAGGCACTGCGGAAAGGGGGGAAGGTCGGTTCTCCGGGAACCAACCTCAGAGTGCAGGCTATGAAGTCGGTTCCTGGAAAACCAGATATCCTATGGCCGTCTAGCCACTGACTAGCGGCCATAGGATTGCTCCCTCCATTGTTGTGAACCTGCCCAGAGAGTTTTGGCTACTGGGCAGTAGAGATATGTGGTAGGTAGGTAGGTAGGTAGGTAGGTAGATAATGTCAGCACATGCAATGACACGTATTTAAGGCTCATGCAATTGGGGATGATTATTAGGATTATTTAAATGTATACATCGCTTTCCACCACAGAAAGCGGTTGCAAAGCGACTTACAGACACAAACACAGAAATGCATAATAAATATAACAGAAAAACCCCAAAATCAATATGAACTGTAATCAGCACAATAACACAAATAACAATGAACACTATAAACACATGATCTAAAAGCAATACAGTATGAAAAATGTTCAGCCACGATACACAAATTCCCATCACCCACCACGCCTCCTATCACAGCCTAGAATGAACACCACAAAAGCAGCCCACAAGAATTGGGGTATAATTCCTATCCAGATGCCCAGGAAAATAAGTATACGTTTGACTGGTGCAGAAAAGATTACAGGGTCTGTGCCAGGCAAACCCTATAAGGGGTTAAGCCAGATGCTTAATGGGACAGATGTGTTTTGAGGAGGGTCCTGATGGGGTGTGTGTTTTGAGGAATGTTCTGCTGGAATGTGTGTTTTGAGGAGGGTTCTGATGGAACGTGTGTTTTGAGGACGGTCCTGATGGGGGGGCGTGTTTGTTTAGAAGAGGGCTTTGATAGCGGGGGTGTTTAGAGGAGGGGTTGAGTTGAGAAAGAGGTGGCACCATATAGGTGACAAAACATAGTGACCGCTAGTGACTGCTGACGGCCTGGTTTAAGAGACAGATATAATCTCCATACCCAAAGAACCCAAAATCTGGTTCTCCTGACTGTCGAAAATCAGCACGTGCAACCCTGCTTTACATACAGAAAAACATCTTTAGTGGTTTGAGATTGCATTTAATCCCTCGCTCCCCCCACAAGCACACACCCCAGTTTGTATTGACAATGACTTTGACAAACAGATGAAGAAAAGGGTTAATTAGCATTCATGTGGTGAGAGCCAGTGTGGTGTAGTGGTTAGTGTGTTGGACTGGGACCCGGGAGATCTGGGTTCTAGTACCCACTCGGCCATGAAGGTCAGTGGGTGACTTTGGGCCAGGCACTGACTCTCAGCCTAACCTCACTCACAGGGTTGTTGTGAGGATAAAATGAGGAGGATCATGGAAGCAGCCTTGGGTTCCTTGCAGGAGGAAAAAAGGTAGGATATAAATGTAATTAATTAATTTAAATAAAATATAAATAAATTTGATTATTAGTTCCCCTTTTAAATTAAATAGCAGGGGAGACCGAGCGATGTCCACCATGGGCAAAGTTCTGTTCCTGCGTAGGCTGCCAACTGATTTACAGAGAGGTGTTGATGTGCATTTAACAACTACAACACAGGGAAGGATTGGGCAGATGCAGCTTCTCTGTGGACTATGGTACAGTGTCAGTAGAACCGTATCTGCTGAGGCTTTTTCCGCCACACCGTTAAACCCAATGGCAGTTACAGGTTTTAGGAGAGTTTGGGGCAAGATGCCCTTTGCGGGGTGGGGTGTGTCTCCTTCTTGCCACTGTGAACTAGTTTTAAGTGCAAAATGTGTTCTTGCAACTGGGACAAGGGAACTTGCTGCAGGTGAGTTGGTTAGTTCTTGGAAGTAAAAAGCCCCTTATCTCACAAGAAGGTTTACCTTCACGAGGGTGCTTCTGAAGTTAGCTGTAAGCCTGGCTGTGTTAGGGAGTTATGGGCAGAACTCCTGAAGTTATGGGCAGAAGCTGTGACCGGGTCTGAGGTTAAGGTAAGCTGCATAGATGTATATTTAAGATAAGGAACAAGAGCTACTGTTGGGTAGAATGTCATAAATAGCAAGATGTTGACTTGTTGAGCAGAGAGATCTTGGGAGAACAAAAAGCCTAACAAACATGATTACTGAAGCTCTGCCAGCCTGCCAGATAGGTAAATATAGGATCTCACTGATGACTGTTCTGTTGGTTGAGAGGAGTAGAACTTTGATTTTAACAAGAAATATGCCAGCAACTCTTTCTAGTCTGCTTCGAATCATCCCAATTATATTGTATCGTGATGTGTTTTGCTTGTTTCGTCACTGCAAAGTTCTGTTATTCTTGAATACTGTTTGAGCAATAAATATATATCTTGCGGTACCACTTTGTGTTATCTGGCTTGAGGGGTGCTTCAGGGACCACCACCCATAAATTCTGATAATTCTTGAAGCCCAAACCACTCAGCTGGGATGTATAAATCTGCTGAAGAAGTTTATTTGTGTAAACTATAAGTTATTACAAAAAATAACTGAGAGAGATAGGTCATCACCTTTACAATTAACGGAAATAGAATGTAAAAACTTAACTGTGATTGCAGACGAGACCACCCGTTTAGTAACATAAGGATCATGATCAGATAACAGTACTAGTATTTTCTCATATAATGTTCTTCCAGACATTGTTTTTAACAGCGTAGCAATAAATTCCTTTCTTGGAGATGAATGCAACTCACGAAACAACATGTAATGAACAATATTCTCTATTTGTAGGGCTCCACAAATACCTAATCACTGTATAATCGGCAAGTTAGCATACCTTCCATCTAAATAGGCAGGGGCCATTGTCTGAAAGTGTAGCTCAGTGAAAGCTTGCCTCAAAGGCAAAAATGTCAGAATCTGAAAGTATGGGGATAGGCTTCTAGCATCTTGTTCTGAAGCCACAATATCATCTACTGAAACTAGAGGACTGGATAGCTCCCCTGTCCTGACTTCAATCCGTTAGATATATACAAACCCAGAGTTTTGTATAAATCTGTTGCTAGGTGAGGGTCTATCCATATGGCCGCAGCCTTCTCTCTTGGCTAGGTGAGTCACAGACACACCTGTTGAGGTAAGAGAAACAGGCTAGTGGATGGAGTATGAATAGTTCACCAGTCTCACACAGGGAGATCAAGAGGGCCAGGGGGCTCTAGGGGTTGGCAGCGGCCACCTCAATGAGACATGGGCCTTGGAAGGTGCCCAGTGACGACGACCCCTGGCACTGGCCCTGCAGAACTCCCTTCAGGCCAGAAAGAGTCCGCAGGCCTAATCTCACAGTATCGTTATGCAGCGGTGGTGATGGTGATCTAATGCCATGTCCATTAACATTGTTGCAGGGATGAGGCTTCGACAAGGAACGGAGGAGAGGGAGAGTGACTCAGCAGAGACATCAGCAGCCCCTGAGAAGAGTTGCGCTGGAGCCAAGCAGCCCCTCCCCACCTCTGCACGGCCGTTTTCCTTAACAAAGCATGCTATTTTTACTAACAGAGCTCTGTATCCGACCCAGCCGCCCAGGGACAGACGCTCTTGTGTTTCTAAGGGAAAGGGCGGTTCGTTCTCTGGCAGGCACCTTGCTCTTTTAAACACGTTCGTTCACCTTTTGGTGAGTGAGAGTTGCCCCTGCCACAATGCATGATGGGAAAGCGGCATGGCTGCCTGCTCACGTACTGCGAAGCTTGGGGCCCTCCGCTGCCATGGTGCTGGGCCAGCCGGAGGCCTCTTTTCTTTATGGGCACTCGCACTTGCGCTTTCTGATTCTTTGCACATTTCTTGCGCTTCGAGTTCTTTCGGTTACTTCGCTACCAGCACTTTCTATGGGTCTGAGGAGAGGAGGCCCCTGCTGTTGGAGTTATCTGCCCCACCCTTCTCCCCTACATGTCATGCGTTAGGTCTCTGTGCCTTGACCCCTTGACCTTGCTCCCAGTGTGGCCACAGTCAGCAGTGGATTGGAGCGGTGTTCAAGATGGCTGCTGCCACCTACAAGTTCCCAAGGCCTAATCCATGGAAGGGACCTTAAGATGGCGGACACTATTGTTCTACTGTGAGAACACCTTTGAAGGGTGAAATATCTGGTTCTCATACTGATATGAACGGTGGCACTCAAAGACCTATTCCTGCAGGCATCAGCAATGTTATTTTCTGACAGGATTTCCCTCAAGGCTGTCACCCAGATGGAGGATTTGTTCAAGACCTTGTGCAAAAGGGAGTCATCACAGAACAGAAATCTGACTGGAGGGAGGCCATTGGATCCAGATGTTCCTCCATGATGTCCCTGACGTTTGTTACTGTCGTGCCCTTCACTGCGTCTTGTCGAATTTGCTTCCTGTTTTGGCCCTCATTTGGTACAAGCAGGTTCCTGCTACGAGGCCTTCATGCCTCTCCCCTCCTCAGATTTCCCTTTCCTCGATCCAGCGCCACCTAGCTAGGCCATTTTGGCTCTTCGGAGAATACTGTGCCCTCCCCTCTCCTCAGACCCTGGGGCCGGTCCCAGGGACCAGCTGCCATCACAATAGAATAGGGTTTGTTCATAAATAAAAGACGATTGAATTTCACCTGTTCTGGTTGGCATGTGTTGTTCCTGTGGGGAGACGGGATGTGCTCATTTGAAAAAGCAACGGACCGTGGCACGGATAGCTCTTAGCAGGGGGAAGATGGGATATGCCTTCCCCAGCCTGGTACCCTCCAGATGTGTTGGACTACAACTCCCATAATCTCCCAGGCAGCTGTGGGTTTTGGAAGTAAAGGAGAATAGTGAAAGGGCTCCGGTCCTTTTCACTTGAAGGCGCTACTGCTTTCCATTCACTATAAATCTCTTTCCATATGGTTTTCTTTGTGGTGCAGTAATTAGACCAGACATATTTTTTTGTAATCCTCACAACAACCTTGTGCGGAAGGTTAGGCTGACAGGCCAAGGTCAGCCAGTAACTTTTGTGGCTGAACAAGGATTTGAACCTGGGTCTCCCTGTGCTGCCCTCTAGTCACTCTGCACTGTACTGGCTGCACACTGGACTGGGACTACATCTGGAAGACTGGGCCTTCTTTTTGGCTTGGAGCTTGTGACGGGAGCAGCAGTGGCCTGAACGACGGTGTGTGGTACGTGTTCAAACGCCACCGTCTTGCCATCTGTTAAAACTGCCCAAGAGACGCTTGATTCTCCCACTCCCGCCATCTTTTCTGAGTGGTGCATCTCTTGCAGGAGTCAGAGAGGCTCTTCGCATGACATGAGAGCCTGCCGTAGGTTATTTAACCCACGGTGAGGCTGTGGTGTATGCAGGCTGCGTGCAGCTGCCATTTTTGAATCTGCAACCCCTGCTTGGCGGTTGTCATGTCATGTGAGACGCAACTGAGGATTAAATAACCCTCGCATTGCCCACGGTCTGTTTTAGGGTTATGTGAGGGTTGTTTAACCCTCGCATAACCCACACTCAGAGAGTTCACACAACACGACAACCCCTGAGCAGGGATTGCGTATGTAATGTGGCACCCTTGGCTGCCACAGCTTGTCATGGGTTAAATATCCCACAATGAGCCATGGCATGTCATCGTACAGTGCTTCCAGAGGCACAGCTCCTAATGCCACATGCCAAGGGACATTGTGGAGGCATTCCGTCTTTCCCTCCTTAATGGATTTTTGGGGTTAGAAAATAGAAGACGTATTTGTTTGTTTGTTTGTATATTTATTTCTATACTGCCCAATGAGCCTCGTGTGGCGCAGAGTGGTAGGCGGCAGTATTGCAACCGAAACTCTCCCCACGACCTGAGTTCGATCCCGGCAGAAGCTGGGTCCCAGGTAGCCGGCTCAGGTCGACTCAGCCTTCCATCCTTCCGAGGTCGGTAAAATGAGTACCCAGCTTGCTGGGGGAAAGGGAGACACGACTGGGGAAGGCAATGGCAAACCACCCTGCTACAGTCTGCCATGAAAACGCCAGCGAAAGCGGCGTCCCTCTAGGAGTCAGCAAAGACTTGGTGCTTTCACAGGAGGAACATTTCTTTTTTTATACCACCCAATAACCGAAGCTCTCTGGGCGGTTCACAAAAATTAAGTTAAATTAAAAATTAGGTGTTGGGAAAACAGGGCTACAAACAGACATCAGGGCCGGCACCCCCATCCATAAAATTTTGTGAATGAGGCACAGAAATTACACAATAAAAGCATCGCCTGGAAGGCTTTCCCGTAGGGGAAATATAGCTCAGTGGTGGAACAGGAGCCTTGCATGCAGAAGGGCCTACATAAAATCACCAGCCTCTGCAGTGAAACAAGATCTCTGTGAGCAGGGCTGAGACAGCCAGTGTGGTGTTGTGGTTGCAGTGTTGGACTAGGCCTGCCTATGGCCAGGAGGATGCAGGTTTGAATCCCTGGTCAGCCATGAAGCACAGTGCATAACCTTAGACCGTCACGATCTCTCAGCAGCCTAAGGTACCTCACAAGGTTGTTGTGACGATAATATTGTGAGGTAAGAACTTGAGCTCCCTTGGCAGAGAGCCAGGCAGTACTGACCCTGATGGACCAATGGTCGAGCTTGGTAGACACCTTCACTCACTGTGTAAGGCAGTTTATTTACTTATTTATGACATTTCTACACCGCCCAATAGTCAAAGCTCTCTGGGCAGTTCACAGAAACCGCCCGGAGAGCAGTTAGTTATTATATTTCATTTATATATTTGAATAATATGATTTCTCTTTCAAATTGCTATCCCAGTGTTCATCTGAGATGCTCAAGGTGGCTTAACGTCAGACTACCTTACTTGATTCTCACAACAACCCTGTGAGGTAGTTTAGGCCAAGTGATTGTGAATTGCCTTGTGTGTCACCCTAGAGGGTTCTTTTGGCTAATATGGACTCAAGGTCGCATTGATGCTCTTGTACTTTGTGCTAGGGGTGCACGAAACCCACTTACCTGGTCTCGCAGCTTTTCGCGGTCGGGGGGAGGCGCTTCGCTGCTCTCCCCCCGAAATTCAGGCCGGGGGGGGGGGAGGCTTCCCGCCTCGCCCGGCCGAAATTCAGGCCGGGGGGGAGGCTTCCCACCTCGCCCGGCCGAAATTCAGGCCGGGGAGGAGGCGCCTCGCCTCGCCCGGCCGCGAAATTAAAAGTTAAAAACAAAACAAAACGCCCCCGTGATAGGCTACGTGACGATTAATGTAGCCTATCACAGCTAGATCTGCAAAGTCAGCCATGATAGGCTACGTAAATCGTCACGTAGCCTATCACGGGTGACTTAAAAAAAAAAAAAAAAGCGTATGCAAATGGCGGCCCCCATAGGGAGCCGCCATTCGCGTTCCGTATTTGGTCGCTGTAGTCTACGTAAATCTTTACGTAGACTACGGCGAAAATAAGGGCAACGCAAATAGCGTTGCCCTTATTTTCGCCGTAGTCTACGTAATCTTTACGTAGACTACAGCGACCAAATAAGGAACGGGAATGGCGGCTCCCTATGGGGGCCGCCATTATCCGTACGTGCTTTTTTTTTTTTTTTAAGTCACCCGTGATAGGCTACGTGACGATTTACGTAGCCTATCATGGCTGACTTTGCAAATCTAGCCGTGATAGGCTACGTAATGATTAACGTAGCCTATCACGGGGGCGGTTTTTTTTTTTAGTTTTATTGGAATGGCGGCGGTGGCAGCCGGTCGAAAGATCGGCTGCCGTCCCCGCCCCTGACGAAGACCCGACGAACTGCCGCCGGGACCCGCCGCCGGGAGGGACAATCGGCAAAGGTAAGTCCTGTCCCGGGGGCGGAGAATTTCTCCCCGAAACTTGTTCGGGGGGCCGAACACGTTGGCGCTCGGCCCCCTGAAGTTTCGGGGAGAAATTCTCCGCCAACCCTACTTTGTGCTGCTGCAGAATACAGTTTTCTGGTACCATCCTGTGGCAACTCATCAAATTGCACCCATGAGTCATATTTGTTAAAGCAAGCCCATTGAGCTTGCTTTAACAACCCAAAGAGTCCAGCACAATATTCTCTCATTACAGTGCCATAAAATGGCCCAGTCTTCCGAGGGAAGTGGCTGCTAGAATGTGGGAATTGACCCTGGAATACCTGAAGTCCCTACTCAGCGATGAGCTTAGGATGAAGGCCAGGTCTGGGATCAGGAATCAGCATGGCTGGACAGCTGCCAAGAACCCATGGGCTCAGAAGGGCCCATTTTCATCTGTGCCAACCCCATGGATGGTAGCAGTTCTGAATGGGAGCCGACCCAGTCGTTGCTTCTGCGCTGGCTAGCATCCTAAATCGGGTTGGCAAAAAGATCTCCAGGTGTTTTGGACTTCAATTGTCAGCATTCCTGACCACTGGCCATGCTAGCAGGTTCTTCTGGGATTTAAAGTCTCAGACATGGAGATCTACCTTCTGCCCACTCTAGGCTTAGATTACCCTCAAATGAATTGTCCAACTCAATGTCAAAAGTTGGTTTTGGGGGTGTAGTGGTGAAAGTGTTAGACTGGGAGCTGGGAGATCCGAGTTCTAGTCCCCACTCAGCCATAGAAGCTCACTGGGTGACTTTGGGCCAGTCACAGACTCTCAGCCCAACCTACCTCACAGGGTTGTTGTTGTGAGGATAAAATGGAGGGGTGGAGGATAATGTAAGCCGCCTTGGGTTCCTTGCAAGAGGAAAAAAGGCGGGATATAAATGCAATAAATAAATAAAATGAGCAGAGCAGAACACCCACTGCAACGAACCTTGACTCTCCCCTGACAAGTTCCCCCAGGGGGTGGCAGCACTTCTGAATGGGAACTGAGTCAGTGCTTGGCTTCCTCCACTCTGTGCTGGCTGGCCTCAATCTTAGATTATCCCAGATGCAATGCCCAACGTTGTGTATCACCTTTGGGATAATCTAACATGCCCAAGGTGAAGTCATCACCACCACCACCACTTCTTTGTCTCCCCTCCAAAAGGAAGCCCAAAGTGGCTAATGACATCTTCATACAGAACAAATACGATATTATCAAATAAAATATCAAAAGACAACAAAGTGAAAAATTATCCAGCAATAAAAGTACAACAATAAACCTGTAAACCAACTTTCAGTTCAGAACTTAAAACATCACGTCGGTTGATAAATACAAAATGCATACAATATACTGAACAAACAAGGGGTTAATAAAATACAAGCCATATGTTAACGCAAAGTACACACTTATACCTCACTAGCAGCTGATTTAGTAAACTGTTTGGATGTACAAACAGACATCCACCCTGGAAGCATCAGGGAAAAACTAGGCACAAACAATTCAATAATTGAAGTCTGGTGCTGGCCCTGATGAAGACAGATACAACATTTGTAGAGCAGTTTGGATGTGCTTTCACCACCTCTGTCTGTCTATGATATTTACCGCTAAATATAATAAAATTCCTAAGTGGTTTACAGTATTATTATGCTGCTCCTCAGCCAAAAAGACACCTGTAGCGTCTTACGTATTGGCTGGGTTTGCATGATCAGCAGGGGAAACTACACAGTATGGGTTGTTTCCTCCACCCCGGCGCATGCTGCTCGCACACCCACCGTTTGCTTAATTATCAGCGTTGTGTCGTGGGTTGCCATGTTGTCTGAACTCGATTGTGCGGCGTGGCGGGGGTGTCTTCTAACTCACCCCACAACCCCTACTACAAGCCATAGGTTGTGAGATGGGTTAGAAGCCACCTGTGCCACATGCCGGGTTTGGACAACACGGCAACCCGCAATGTGGTATGGGTAATTAAAGGCTGGACACGCGCAGAGGCAGGGGAGACAACCCATACTGCGTAGTTTCCCCTGCTGATCATGTGAACCCAGCCATAATCAGTTAAACATGGCAGTCCTTACTTGCAAGCTTACAATCTAAAAAGATATACAGACTTGGTTCGCACGATCCGACGACCCATAGTGGGTTGTCAGCCGTGCTTCAGAGGGCAGGTTTGCATGATCACGAAAGGACAATCAGCCAGGGTGGCTTATTTTCCTTCCTGGGCACGCCAGTTGTGAGCCGCTTAATTAGCATAATTACCCTTGCTGGGTTTGGGTTGTTTTGATGTCCAAACCCGGTGAGGGTGGGTGGCTGGGGTGGTTTACAACCACTTAGCAACCCTAGAACAAACCATGGGTTTCAGGGTCATTTGTAAACTACCCCAGCCATCTACCCTTGTTGGGTTTGGACATCATGATGACCTGCAGCTGGCAAGGGTAATTATGCTAATTAAGTGGCTCACAAAGAGCACGTGTGGGGAGGGAAAGTAAGCCACCGTGGCTTATTTTCCCTCCGTGATCATGCAAAGCCAGTCAGAGTGTCTTGCCATGACGCCCGAACCCAGCATGGTGGTTGCAGTGTGGTTTGTTGACCTCACACAAGCCACCCTGAGAACCCATGGCTGCTTGTTGTGTTGTTCAGGGTGGCTTGTTTTCAGAGTGGCTTATCGTGACGTGCAAACCTGGCATGATGGCTTGTGCATGGCTTGTTCCTGAAGGCTACAGAGGCACTTGGCAAGAGTGGCAGAAAATGTGACCATTCCACTTGCAGCCTCACAGTTTCGCTAGCAGTATGTCAGGCTGGGAGCACCTATGCGCCCAATTCTCATTTGCGTTTGTGCTTGCTGATTGGTCTGCGTGAAGGGGAGAATTGCGCAATCAAGCAGTACTCAACTGCGAGAGTTGTGCAAATTTATCCAAATTTGCAGACCTAAAAAGAAGAAGAAACCTTCTGGAATTGTACGCAAATTTAGTCATACAAAAATACAGACACCTCCCCATCCTCCGAACAAAAATATGAATTTCCCCCATAGGCTAAAGCATGAAAAATGCAGATGGGGGGATTTGTGCTTCCCCCCCACACACACATTTTTGGGGAGATCTGTGCAAAGTCACATTGTGCAAATCTCAAAAGTGAAATATAAATTTAATGGAGGAAAAGCCACTGTGGATGGTGTCATTCGCCTGGCATCTATAACCAACACAGCTCCCCAGTAGTCAAATATGCCGAAAAAGAGAGCATTAAATGCAGCTGGCTTTGGAATGAGACCTCTCCTAACAAGGAGTAGTAGCTTTTGTTCATGTAGCTTCTAAGGGCCTTTCAAGAGGATCAGTGTGTTTGTTTTTCATTTAATAAATGTATGGTATCCAGCCATCTTCTCTGAAGGTACTCTATTTGTGGTGGAAATACCTCATTTTCCCAGCAATCAATTCACATTATTTTGTAGCTCCAAAATGCATTCATTGGATTTGCAAGTGTTGGATGGAACATGGATGCATATAATGTTATAGTGGTTATGTGCTTGTGACCTTAATAGTAATGTGACACCTTCTCCTGTGCTTTGACACTTAGAACACTTAAGTGTGCAATCCTATGCAAGTTTCGATAGAAAAAAAAAAAATCCTACAACTCCCAGTATTCCCCAGCCAGCCATGCTGGCTGGGGAATGCTGGGAACTGTAGGACCTTTTTTCTGTCGAAACCTGCATAGGATTGCACCCTTAATCATTTAAGTTGTTGTGCACTCCATTGAAGTGGAACACAGGAAGCTGCCTTATATAGAGTGAGACCGTTGGTTTATCCAGCTCATTTAACCCTGACTGGAGCTCTCTATGGTTTCAGGCAGGAGTTTTCTTTGCCCTACCTGGATTGAGTCTGGGACCTTCTTGCAAAGGATGCACTCTAACCACTGAGCTATGGTCCTTCTCTTGGTGCTACCACAGTGCCATTAAGATCAGCAGGATGGGGGACAGATCTCCTACGGGGAACAATCCAGTGGGACTGGGAAGTTCTCTAACACAATTCCCATTTCATTTGAGGCTTGCACGAAAACATCCAGGTAGATTATGGCCCAAGTTAATTAGCGGCAAGGGGAGGTGCCGCTTAGGTTTTCCACTTTTGCAAGCGCCGAAGTACTTCCAAGTTGGGCTGTATCAGGTTTGGAAGGCGTGCTTACGTATTCAGAGCCCTACTTGACCCCAACATTAGGGTCTGCAATGGAATCTGCCTTTGGGTCAGCCTCAACTTTTGAGTAAACATGTTGATTTCATCATGCATCATGCATGATTTCATCATGCATGAAATCTCCCCTCCCCTCCCCAATTATCTTACATCTCAGCGCTCCCCTTTTCAACAAGAGGCAGGGTTGATTCCCTTTAATCCAAATTCCTCAAATTCCTCATGTCTACATGGGAGAGCCTCACAGGATGGATCAACTTCTCTTATCAATTCAGGCAGCCCATATGAAATGGCATTGATTGCCCCTGTTCAACCTCCAGCCTTTTTTATTTTCCTGTCCTGAGGGTCATTCTCTTTGAGGGCTATTCAGGTGCAAAGTTAAAAAAAGAAAAAAAAATCAATGTTGCCGCAGGCTGGGGGAGATTGGCTGGGTAGGAATTGGTCTTATTCTTGCTCAGTGCCAAAGGAAAGGAGGTGCAAATTGAAACCTGACCCTGCCAAGGGGAGAAAGTGGGAGTTGAGCTGAAGTACCTGGACAGGTACAAAAAGGAATGTGGTCTGTTACCAGTTCAGTTACTTTGTATTTGTTTTGGCCACGGGCCCTAACAATACAGTGTCATAACATATGATATTTAAAATGAAGTTAAAATACGAGCAGGTGTGTAATGGATAAAGTATCAGGCATCGACTGGGGAGGCCTGTGCTCAGGTCCCTGTTCAGCCGCAAGGCTCCTTGGGTGACCCTGGGCCAGTCACTATCTCTCAAAAAAGCCTACCGTACAGGGTTGTTGCAAGGACAAAAATGTTTGTGTGTGGGGTGTGAGGAGACATGTACACCACCTTGAGTTCCTTCAAGGAAGGGGTGTGCTAAAATATGTCATAAATAAGAACAACAGAGTAGGGATAAAACCAATATCAGGCTGCAGTAATTGAACTTACTATCTAATACGTGGTCACTGCACAGCTGAAATTCACTACTTTCAATGTGGCTTCCTTGTCATTGTTAGCAAGTAGGCAAGTGGGATCTGCAACAAAATGTTGCAGGGTGGAGTGCTCCTGTTCAGGGTACCTGCCAGCCAGCCAGGAGTACCGTATTCCAAGATCCTGCATTCCAACTCCTGCCCCAGCTTTCTGTTTTCCCTTCGTCCCACAATTCTGTGGCCAATGAACATGCTCACTCCTCACTGGGCAATTTGGAGGGTTCCCTCCCCACTTAGGTTCCCCTCCCCAAAGATGTTTTCTACTTCTGCAAACCTTGGGGTTCCTGTAACCCTGCAGATAGCTCCCTCTTCTATATGGAAGGTACCATTTTGACTACATAAGGATCCATACTCTGAGACTGAATTTGCTGTTAGGATACTGTTAATATATACTATGGGTACAAGTCCCATTTTTACAGAAATTAAGAGAGAATTGTCTGCCTAGGCGCCTCAGAAACCAGCTAATGAAACCAGTAAAGTACAATGTCTTCAATAACATCATCTTTTTATTGACCTCCAGTTGTATGATGATGATGATTTTATTGAATTTTTCAAAGTAACAAATTGAAGTACGCGATCTGTGAGTCTATTTCTTTACAGTCTTCCTGATCACTCAGGGTCTCTCTTTGGTACAAGCAAGATTATCTGCTGAAGTTATCACTCATCATCCTAACAGATCATCCTATAGAGTTCCATGCGTCTTAGGAGGTTGTCATGTATTCTTTTCAGCATTAGCGAATTCAATAAAAGGATACCATATTCCGCAAAAAGTGTCAATTTTCTACATGGCCTCCTTGTACCTGAAGATGTTTAGTGAATTTCTCCAGTAGTGCAAGGTCCCAAATGTTTTGTCTCCATATGATAAGACAAAGTTCACTTGCTGATTTCCAGTTAGCAGCGTTGATCAACTGGGCAACTGTCCAGAAAAAAGTGATGTCTTTATGTCTTCTTTGTGTAATGTCTTATTTAAAGACATATCTTTATGTCTTATTTGTGTAAGAGTCCATTTAAAGAGATAGTAGTCTCAGTTTTGTGTGACCTCACTGGCAAAGACAAAGACCTGGTCATTATTATAGCATCAGTAATTTTAATTCCCTCTCCCAGTGGCGGACAAAAGCTGACTAAAAATAAGGGGCAATTAAGGGGCAATTCAGCACTGGCACACACATCCTTCCCTCATCCAGCCAGGCTGATCAGGGAAGCAATAAAATGGGCTGAACTTGCAATCAGTACTAGAAAGGACTTTTGTGGAATGGAACTCCCGTAGGAATAGACATTATAGAAGGATCTTGGCTGGGGAAGGGCATTGCTAGTTAATATGGCACTATATTAAGTGCTGTGTGGAACCTGTTTTAATTCCACTTTCTGCTAATTGTGGAAAAGCAATGCCTCAGCAGTGCTAAAGAGCTCTGAGATGAACATGACCTCTGTTCCTCTGTGTGCATGTGTGTGTTTCTCCAATTTCCAAGCTACCAAACTATTTCTCGCACACATCTGCCAAGCCTTGGATTCAGACCCCATCCCCTGCAGGAGAATGGCCCATTCACAGGACCATCTAGAGCCATTAAAAGAACATTAACATTCTTTTGGTCAAATCTCAGACTCTAACCAGGATGCAGTAATTCAAGCAAAACCAATGATAGACCCAATACTAGCCTCTCAAAAAAAAAGCCCCGCTGTCCCAGTTAAAATTTGCTCTCATTTATTCAACTAATAAAGCTATAACTTATCAACTGAAGTTTTTAGCTTAACCTACTACACAGAAAGCAAGCCTAAGTATTTGTAGCAATTACCCTTGCTCTTCACAGTGCAAATTTCCTTGCAGGTCTCACTTGTCATTAAATAATACTAATCCTAAACTATTTTAATCAACTAAAATGTTAGTTTTGATCTACCAACTTCCTGTTTCGCTGTATGTCCACATCCAATCACAACTTCTGACTGTATACACACATGTCAAAATAAATAAAATAAAATAAAACATGACATGTTTTTGTCATGTGTGACATACATATATACTATGGATGCTTTGTTCTTTTCGTCCGGCTGGAAGTGAACTTTACATGCAGGAAATTTGCCAAGGCACCAAATAGGGGTTATAGGGAGCTGGGGACAGTAAGAGATACAGGAGTAAGTGGGAGTTGCTGTCCTTTATTGCTGTACTGCAGGTCCTCTTAGGGGGCAGGAATAAAGATAGTTCTCTTCTGGGGCTTCCTGTGTCGCCTCACAGTGAGAGTGATGGGTGACGGATCCAGGGGCAGGCCTGGCACTGGAGGCATTGTGCCAAACTGCAAGAAGCAAAGGTAAGGGTTTGTTATGGGGAGATAACAGCGGGCAAAACAGCAACTTAGAGACCCTATGAGGTGCAGCAACACTGCATTTTTTACACAGATGTTTTCCATAGCAAATTTGGAAGGGGTGGAAGCAAAACATGCATGGACTTGCAACTGTCAAAGCTGATACCCCTAGAGAGATGGTGAGGGGTAATAGGTAGAGCAGGATGGAGAACTTCAGGTCCAGGAGTCAAATCCAGACCTCCTGTGGTCCCAATCTGTGGTCCCACTCCCCTTTCCCCTGAACCACCAACCTTTGGGTGGTTTCCTCCTGGCTTTTGTGCAGGTTTCCGCCCTCCCCCATTCTAAAAGGCTGAAATGCCTCTCCTAAGGCATTTGGTGCTTTAATATGCAATAATAAATAATAAAGCAATAAGAGCTTTAAACTAGAGCTGTGCACAAATGGCCTCTCAAAATTCTCTAGCCTACTGGTGTACAGAGACATTGAGACAATTTCACCAAATTTCTCCCAGGGGATAAGAAATTATCCAACAGTTTCACACAGATAGGGCTTACCATTGGCAGAGGATGTAGCACAGCATCTGTCTTTCCCCCCCAAGGTTTTTTGGTTTATTGCGCTGCTTCTGTAGGTGGCAACAGCATCAACTGTGTCGAGGCTTCCACTTTTTGGAGGCAGAATTTTGAATTTCTTTTGGTGGTATTTTTGAGTGTACGTAATCCCTGCGAGGTGGCCGAGGGTGCTGTGTGTGTTTTCTCTCTCTATTACACATCTTTCCATTGCTCTGCAGCCTCCCAGGCCACCTGCACTTCTTGAACTGAAAAAGCCCCATGGGAGGAATTGCCTCACGATGTCTCCCTCATGATGGCTTTAGCTGAAGTGCGGGAAGCTGAGGAGGCTGCCGGCTGCCACAGAGATTACTGCACAATAACAGACAGAACACTCACGCACACTCCTTAGCCACCTCATAAGTAAGGTAAGCACAAGGACCCAAAACCCAACCCATGATAATTTCTCCAAAATTTCTCCTCCTCTGAATTTCTTTTCGAAAGCAATTTCACTTCTATCAAATTGAATGAGAATGGTCGGGAAAAAAAAAAGTGAGAGAAATTTCCAGCACACCACTAGTTTAAACCACAGAATGCTGGTATTTTTTGTATTTTGGCCACACCCTTTTTGCCTTCAGCTCCGCCCATCAATGACAGCTTCTCCAAAATTGAATTCTACCCTCTGGCTGAAAGAGGTTCCCCACCCTTGGGTTAGTGTGTAGGGAGACCTGGGTTCAGATCTTCACTCAGCCATGAAACTCACTGGGTGACCTTGACCAGTCATTACGCCTCAGCCAAATGTACCTCACAACAAATATACCTTGTTGTGAGGATAAAATATGGGCAGAGGGGTGAGAACAATGTATGCAGCTGTGAGCTCCTGCGTGTAAAACTTCTTAAGCAAATCCTTGAAGCTCAAATCGAGTGGCAAATACCTGAGTTAATATTCTTGAAATTTGTATTTATATTTTCACGACATTCTTGTGGATGCTGATTGGCTTGGTGTATATGTGTGTGTGGTGGAACTTGGCAAATAACTAGTTAACACTGTTATATTTATTAACAAGCCTTGAGACTATTATTTTTAATTGTATCTTCTGCACTGAATTTTTAAAAAATCAAAATGTACACACATTTGAAATGTCAGGTTTGACATTTTGAGAATCTGGACAAACGTTCTGTTTATGTTACATTTCATTTCAGCTCTGCCGCATCTGCTGCGGCTCTGGCTTTCAGCCAGGGTGAATGTCCCAGAATTTGGCTGTAAATGATCCTTCTGGAATGAGCGTGCCTTTTGACATTCACGGAGGCCCAGCCCTGTGCTGTGTTCACACACCCACACCCAGGACTGTGCTCACCAGAGCTGGGCCAAGACACTTTGCTGCCTAAGGCTGAGCAGCAAATGGTGCCTCTCCTGACCACACTCGTGCTACATAGAACCCTGGGCCAATCAAATTACTTTGGCACCTGAGACAGAAAGCCTCAGATGTGCCTCTCCCCCTCCCTGGCAGCAAAAATACAATAAAAACAAGAAATTAACAACTAAACATTGGCTGCCTTTTCATGATGCCAAAACAACTGCTGCCCAAGGCAGTTGCCTCACTTTGCCTAATGGTAGGGCCGGCCCTGGTGCTCACCTTATAGGGTGCACTCCACTTCCCAGCACCTGCCACATTGAGAGCCCGCACGCGAATTAAGTACTCGGTGTCAGGGCTCAGGTTCTGCAGGTGCTCTTCCGTCTGTGAGCAAAACCAGTGGATATTCTTGCCTTGACCATCTAGCCTGGCCTCTTGAAGCTGCAGCTCGTAGAAGGAAATCAACTCGCCACTGCGTGGGCCCGTCCAAGAGACCTGTGGAGGAGCGAGAGAACCGGCATCATGCAGAACACCAACTGGAGAACATCTTGACCTGCCTTCCCAACAGAACTGCACCCCCAGGAGAACTGGTGTAAAATGTTCCTTACTGTTGTCTGGAGGAAGCAAGAGCACTGCCAAAGAGGGATGGAGGAGAGGGAGGTACACTAATGGAGAGAAAGCCTTAGAGCCATCTATGGTACCACAGGGGATCCTGGGAGATTCTCTTATTGTTACAATTTCCAGAGGGGTAGCCAGTGGAGGCTGCTGTCTCCGATTTCGGTGGGGCTGTGAATCCATTCTGGGTTTCACTCAGAACCAGCCAGAACATTAAAGAAGCTATCCAAAGTGCTGAAACTATTTGGGGGATAGGGCTCAGCACTTTGGATAGTTCCTTTAGAGTTCTGACTGGTTCTGACTGAAACCCAGAATGGATTCATGGCTCCACCAAAATCAGAGACACCAGCCTCCACTGGGAGTAGCTGTGTGAGTGTGGTGCAGCAAAAGTGAGTCTTATGGCACCTTACAGACCAACGAATTATGGGATAAATTTTCTTGGACTACAGCCCACTTCATCAGATGCATGGAGTGCCATCCTGAGTTCTAAGTGTATGTACAACAGTTCACATATCTGATGAAGTGAGCTGTAGTTTGTGAAAGTTTGCTTATTTGTTCACTCATTCAGTTTTCAAATGTATATGCCACTTGGAAAAAAAAATATATATACATACATACATATATATATACACACACACACACACACATACACACACACACACAGTCAGGGCCAGAAATATTGGAACAAGGATAACTGTTTTGGCAGTTGGCCTCTGTACACCACCACATTGAAGTTGAAAGAAAACACACCCAGATGGGAGCGAGGACAGGACTTTCAGCTGTAATCCAAGGGGTTTGACAAAAGTGAGGCACTAACCATTCAGGAAGGCCAGCCAGTGGCATACCCCGCCCCCCATTGTTGGTGGCTCATAAGTAAATGAACAAACCAACATCATTTCAAACTGAAGGATTGCCTTTAATACCTGGATGAAAATCCTTTGCAGTCAATGACTGCCTGAAGTCTGGAACCCATGGACATGACCAAATGCAGAGTTTCCTCCCTCAAGATGCTTTGCCAGGCCTTTACTGCAGCTGCCTTCAGCTGCTGCTTGTTTGTGGGTATTTCTGCCTTCAGTCTTGTCTTCAGTAAGTGAAAAGTATGCTCTATTGGGCTGAGATCAGGTGACTGACTTGGCCATTGAAGAACATCCCACTTCTTTGCCTTGAGAAATTCTTGGGTAGCTTTTTCTGTATGTTTTGGGTCATTATCCATCTGCAATATGAAGCAGTGTCCTATCAGTTTGGCAGCATTCGGCTGAATCTGAGCAGAAAGTATAGCCCTATACACTTCAGAATTCATCCTGCTGCTTTTATCAGCAGTCAGGCCATCAATAAACACCAGTGACCCAGTTCCATTGGCAGCCATACATGCCCATGCCATAACACTGCTTCCACCATGTTTGACAGATGATCTGGTATGCTTTGGATCATGAGCTGTTCCTTTCCTTCTCCATACTTTCCCCATCATTCTGGTACAAGTTAATCTTGGTTTCATCAGTCCAAAGAATCTTATTCAAGAACTGGGCAGGCTTTTTTAGGTGTTTGCTGGCAAAGGCTAATCTGGCCTGTCTGTTCTTGAGCGTTACCAGTGGTTTGCACCTTGTTGTGAAGCCTCTGTATTTACATTCATAAAGCCGTCTCTTGATTGTAGATGTTGACAATGACATGCCTACCTCCGCAAGAGCGTTCTTGACCTGGCTAGATGTTGTGAAAGGGTTCCTCTTCACTATGAGCAGAATTCTGCGGTCATCCCCTTTAGTTGTCTTCCGTGGTCTTCCAGGCCTTTTGCTGTTGCTGAGCTTGCCAGTTAATTCCTTCTTTTTCAGGATGTTCCAAACTGTTGTGTTGGCCACTCCCAATGTTTTTGCTATCTCTCTGATGGGTTTATGTTGTTTCCTCAGCCTAATGATGGCCTCCTTCACTCACATGGACACCTCTTTGGACCTCATGTTGGGGGGTTCCAGTGAACAGCTACCAAATGCAAATGTAACACTCAGAACCACCTCCAGGCTTTTTATCTGGTTGATTGGTTGTGGGGTACCCAGGAAACAGGCCACATCTGGCCATGCAGCTGCTTGCCAGCCATTTGTTCCATTACTTATGAGCCACCAACGATGGGAGGAGTGTATGCCACTGGCTGTACTTCCTGGATGGTTAGTGCCCCACTTTTGTCAAACCCCTTGAATTACGGCTGAAAGTCCTGACTTCGCTCCCATCTGGGTGTGTTTTCTTTCAACTTCAGTGTGGTGGTGTACAGAGGCCAACTGCCAAAACAGTTATCCTTGTTCCAATATTTCTGGCCCTGACTGTATACACACACACACACACACACACACACACAGCAGTATATAGCATAAAACACAACAATCCATAAAACAATATATAGGTTTAATACTACATTCACATTGATATATCTCTATTTCTGTCTCTTGCCTCTTGCCTCTTTCTCTGTCTACCTAGAGTCATACTTCAGAGGAAGCCTGTCTAGACCAAATTTAGATACTTAAGCAAGTATTTAAAAATCAACACTGTATGTGCTTGCCTGATGTTAATATGTCACAATAAATGTGCTAGTCTTTAAGGTACCACAAGGCTCTTTGCTGTTTTCTGTGGACCTAGGAAGATTGCAAGTAATGTATACTTCCAGCCCAAACTGACAGCACTCTCAGATATTCTCAACTGTTTCACATACACCCCGCAATGATTCTGTATCTGGGTATCAAAAAAGACCTGTTCATGCATTCAGTGAATGCACAGAGGTAGGTGTCTGCATGTGGGCATGCACATGAGACAGAGAATGAGAGAGAGAGTGAATGAGTGAGTGTTCGGACTAGCACCTATCAGCCTTACCCCTGATCTCCATGTGTTCAAAAATCCGTTGTGCAGAGTCCATGTACATATGTCTGAAGGCACAGAAGAAGCTTTTGCATGTGAAGCTACTCATGAGTTACAGCCTTTCCCCCAAGGGACCTGTAAATGTAATCTGGTATGCTGGAAAATGGATGGTCCTGGATGATGTGTATGGGAGCCTACAAACATTCAGGTGCCTCCGTGCACATGGATGATTGAACATGTGGAAGTCAAGAGCAATCATGACCCCTCCACATTTTCATTTGTGTCCAGATGAATATCCAAATAGTCATATATTACAGGTTTGTCATGGGCTGGGTTCACACAACACACTAGCCCACGCTTAGTGGTTGAGTGTGGGTTGTTCTGAACTGTGGGTTGTTTGTTGAACTGTGGGTTACCGTGTTGTCCGAACCCAGGACATTTTCTTCAGGGTGGCTTGCTAACCAGCCTGAACAACCCAACAAGAAACCATAGGTTCTCAAGGTGGCTTGTTTGAGAAAAATAAGCCACACCGCATGGTCAACAAGCCACCCTGCAGAAAATGTCCTGGGTGTGTTGTGTGAACCCAGCCATTGTGTTACTACAAAGCTATCTCCCAAGCACAATAATTTTTGGAAATTTGACACTCAGACTACGGTTCCTCAGTTGCGCAACAAGGGGCACTATCCATGCTCAGATGTTGCCATCTCATCTATGTCATAGAGATGGGTGGAGTAGGGTTGAGCGTTTGGCTCAAAATGAGGCCTGGCCCTGAGCCACAGTAAGCTAAGGGTGCGGCTGAGCCCGCTGCTAGCAGTAGGCCCCACCTGAGCATTGGTGCTGCTGACGGTGTGCTCGTGAATGAAGGGCTGTGGCGGCAGTTCCACACACACAGGCGACTCCGAGCCGCTGTCCGAGATGCTCGTCTCCCCGTCACTCACATCTAGGTCCACCGGGATGCTTGGGCTGCTGCTGCGGCGAGGGCGACTGGGTGGGGGCTTGCGGGCAACATTGTCTGGGATGGACAACCCAGCCAGCAAGTCGTCCAAGGTGTGAGGTAAACTGCTGGCTGTGTAGAGAATGTTCTTTGGGCTCTCGATGGCACTGCTTGGGCCAAAGCTGGAGGTGTCACTGGTGTCGCTGGTGATGTTCATGTGGCTTCTGTACAGCTGGAACTAATGGGAAGAAAAACATTGTCCATCAGTACCATTCTTAGCCAAATTTCCTTGCAGAACATTGAGTTTATAGTCTCGTAGGTAAATATATTGTTTCCCTCTGCTCCCCTACCTCCCTTACCAACCTGCCCAGTCACTGAAGTCATCAGAGGGATTGCTCCTGGTGGTTCCACATGGACCTATGGCCTGATTAGACTCCATAAGGAGAAGAGTCTTCAGCGTAGTGGCCCCCTTTCTTTGGAATTCCCTGCCCCTGGAGGTCAGGCGGGCACCAACATTGTGTCATTTGGTGGCTCCTGAAAACAGCACTCTTCCAGGAGGCATTCCTTAATAGACCAGTTATGGTTTTTATTGGCATTGCGTTTTTTTAAACAAGTATAATTTTAATGTGGTGTTTTCATCTTTTTATTCTTTTACTGCTTTATTTTTTGTGTTCACCGCTCCGAAATCTGTTCTAGATATGGGGCAGCATATAAATATTGTAAATAAACAAACAAAATTTAGAGGGTTTTTTAATTGAAAGGATTTATACCCCCAAGATGGCCTACAATGCTATTTAAAACAACAACAGAACCTGGAAGGGCAGAGGGGAATCTTCATTTTAAACCCTTAGCATTTAAAATATTATTTCTGGGATATGTAGAGGATCTGACACCAGGAAAATGGCAAAAATTGGTAGCAAATCTACTTGGGGAAGCCAGTTCATAAGTTCAAACGAAAATGGAAAACAATGGAAGTTAAGGAATAAGGGATTCATGCAGGGGTAGGCAAACTGGTGCCCTCTGGATGTGTTGGACTACAACTCCCATTAGCCCCCAGCATGGCCAGGGATTATGGGAGTTGTAGGCCAAAACATCCAGAGGGCACCAGGTTTCTACCCCATATGCACTGCTTAGTGAGGACATAGGGTAGAATCCAATGTCAGTCCTACATAGAGTAGACCAGTTGACATGAATGAGGCTTAAGTTAGTCAAGACTAAGTTAAGTCCCATTCATTTCAATGGGTCTGTTCTATGTAGGATGAACATTGGATATTGCCAACAGCCTTTAAAGAGGACCTAGAAATACTTTAGCACATGGGTACAAAAAGTGCTCCTACCAAGCCCTAGTTTGCAGCCCATCCCTCAAGACCCCCAGCATCTTCCACTGCTGAAAGAAACAAAAGGAGTAAGGGCCACTGGAAAGTTTTGTCTCCTGGCATCTTCCTGCTTCTAGGGATGCTCTGGGAACTGGGCTTCTGTAGAGCTTTCTTAGGGCATCTCCCAGACCTACCACAGACAGACTTGCTGCTTACTGCTGGTGCTGCAGGATAGATAGATGGTTGATGGATGGATGGATGGATGGATGGATGATAGGAAAAGTTCTGAAATAGCATTTATATCAGGGGTGAGCAACATGCAGCTCATGGGCCACCAACAGCCCCTGGTCCACCCCCTGCCACAACAGTGGCATATACATATATCACCAAAAATTGCAGTTTTAGTGCTACAGAGTGCTAAAAGGGTCAAATGCAGCTTGCAAACAACCTCACTGTAACCCTTAGCACTATGGAGTGTTTTGCGACCAAATTTTGACGGCAAACTGCAGAGCTGTTTTTTAATTCTGAGTGCAGCCTGCTCTGAGGGGCCTAGCTCTGTACTCCGACACCTCTCTGCCACTCAACAACCCCTAGCATGTGCTGTCTGAGGCCACTGCTTCACTCTGCCTAACGGTTGGGCTTGTCTCGCAGTGGCCCATGCTGTCTATGTCTTAGTCACATTACTGTTTTCACCCTCTTAGAAATACCAAACCAACCATTTTCTAGTGGGGGCGAGGTCATGCCCTTAGAAAGGAGTGACTTGATGATGAGGCTTCTCTGTGGCAAATATGATGGTTGGTGATGGATATCTTCAAGCTCTGAGGCTGCACCTGTTAACCGGAATGGGAGAATTTCAGCCTCTGAATTAAATGTAATTAAATAGTCCCGCATCAGTAAGCCAAAAGGTTTCCAAACATTCTACACCCAGGGAACCCTTTCTACATTGCATCTGTCTACAAATCGCCGCACCTGTCCAGAAATCAATCTTTTGCATTGCAAAAGATTCTGGGCCATGTTTTTAGGGCACATGCTCGTTCATGCTGGCCAGACCTGTTGGGGCCTCTCTACGCTGTACATACCTGCCATGAGTTGTACTGTGAATGACTATATGGGGGTGGGGAGCCCGAGGGCATAATTCAATTTCAGAGAAGCTCTTGGGGGCTTCATTCCAGTGGTGGGTGGGGCCAAAGGCAAAAGGGGCAGGGCTAACCGTTGGGAGTTTGCCCCTGCCGCCTTCTGAAATCCTCGGGTAGCCAGAATCAACACGCAGTCAATAGGGCTCTTTTCCAAGGCTTTATTTCCATTTAACCTAATGATGCTTACAGATGCTAATTGCTTGATCCTATGAGTTAGACTTAAGAGAGCTGCCTACTCGGGGGTTCTAACCTTAGGAATCAGTTGATCTCTGTTTGGAGGGGAAGGTGGGAAACCTCTGAACTTATGGGCTAGAAGGAGAGAGTCCACCCCTTTCCCGTGGGGCATCGGGGCACCGCTGTTGCCATCACGCCAAGCGGGCTGAGTGCCGCCTCTCAGCACCCGCCATCTCCCGCTTGGCACTGCGCCAGCGCCTAGCGTCCAGAAACTGCTGTTGCGCCTCCCTCTCCCTGCCAGGGTCACTATCACTGTCAGGAATGTGTACCGGGAGGGGCTCTCCCCCTGGCTGCGCCTCTGAACAGCGCGCGGGTTCCTCTCCCATGGTTTCTATCTCTTCCTCAGAATCAGAACTGCTTTGGGGCTCTCTGGGCTCCGATCCAACCCTGAACTAACTAAAGGCAAAAGGGGCAGAGCCAAACATACCAACATATTTTAGCTTAAAGTTCTTACTGCCTGTAAATAAGCTTTAGAAGGGGCATTTCAGCCTTTTAGAACGGGGAAAAAACAGCAGTGATTGGCAGTCAAGGGAAAGGGGGCATGGCCAGAAAAAGGGGCATGGCCAGGAAAGGGGGCATGGCCTTAGTGGCTAGATTTGGCCCATGGGCCTGAGGCTCCCCACGCCTCCCATACAGCCTATTGAGGTGCAACTTGAGCGTCTTTAACGGTAAGGCTCAGCACTGGGCATCCACATTATTACAGCTTTCTCTCTCCGCATCTCATGACTCACACTTAGTTTCAGCCCTGCTAGGCTAACAGCACCTCTGCCTCCAGACCCAACGAGCTGTAGCTGACCTACTGCCCACAGGATGACTTGGTACTCGCAGAAACAGCATCATATTGGGGGGCGGGGTGGGGGGGTGGGTCTGTGTGCCTGAAGGTCTGGCCCAGAAAGGTCACCATTTGCCTGTCCCTCATTATGCCACAGTGCTACCCACTCCCATTGTGACCAAGCACACCCAACATGGGGCAGGCCTCATCCAAGACTAAGCTCCAGGAAGCTTTTACACAGACAGGGGAGCCAACCGTATCCATTCAGTTAAAACACATACCCCATGCACACACATGCCAGCTGATATGTTACTATCAACACAATCCTGTGCGTAGCAGAGCTTTGTGTTTCTGTGTTGCCTATCACAGTTGGAGAGCTGTTCTAGCTCAGTTACAACATGCATGATCCGAACAGCCAAAAAGCTCGCTCTGAGACAAGTTAAAGTTGCCAGAACACGGAATTAAACCAATGGTACCGTTTTTTAGAGAAGGCAAAAGCAAGTACTACTGACACATGAGAGAGATCACCTCCTATTGGCTCTGCTGTATGGAAAGAGCGCTCCTGTTTGGCTGACACCTACCTCTTTCTTATTGGCTGCTGCTTGTTACATAAGGCCAGTTGTTGCGATTGCTTTGAGACATTACACTGTAAATGTGTGCAAGGGTAGCTGGATGACCCCTTCTCTGTTATACGGTGCCCTCAAGAGGGGAGACTTTGCAGCCGACATAGGATGGGGTGAAGGGGGTGCTTAACCCTTCAGTTGTCAGATGCTTCCCCTCTGAAACTCTCTCTTTCTCAGCTGCTTTTCTCACTGTTCCAGGCTCATGTTTACTTCACCTTTCTAAGTGACTACCCATATTTAGTCTTCATCTGACAAAGAATGTATAGCTTGGTCACTTCCTTTTTTATTTTCTGTCTCCAAAGAATAGATTCTCTCAAGCTCTCTGTTTGCTTTGGGGTTATAGTTTTCATCATGGTTGGGGAGGCAGCAGGTGAGAAAGCTTCCACTGCTATGGGGAGCAGTTGTGGCTCAGTGGCAGGACACATGCTTTGCATGGAGAAAACTGCCGGTTCAGTCCCTGGCATCTCCAGGTAAGGCTGGAAAAACTCCCTGAAATCCTGGAGAGACGCTGCCAGTCAATGGCTGGGTTCAGATGATCCACGGGGAAAAATTGCCACCACAGTTTCTTTTTCCCACCCCCGGCATGCCGCTCATGTGCCCGCCATTTTCCTTCATTAACTGCAGCGCAGTGCAGGTTGCCGTGTTGTCTGAACCTGGTTAGGTGCGTGGCGGGAGTGGCTTCCAAACCATCCCACAAATGATGGCTTGTTGTAGGGGTTGAGGCGGGGAGGTTGTAAGCCACTCCTGCCACACACCTTGCTGGGTTCGGACGACATGGCAATGCACACTGCGGTGTGGGTAATTAGGGAAATGGTGGGTACCCAAGCAGCATGCACGAGGAAGGGAAAAGAAGCCACGGTGGCTTTTTTTCCTCCACTGATCATCCGAACCGGGCCACTGTCATGAATACTGGGCAAGATGGACCAAGGGTCTGACTAAGAATAAGACAGCTTCCTATGTTCCTAGCTTTAAAGGTACAAATAAATCAACAATGTGTGTGTACTAGAATGAATGAATGAATCCTTTATTTATGGTCAACTGACCACCAGCAAAAGATACAAAGGTACATAACAGTAAAATATATTGATCTATATCATAACATTATGTCGTAGTGTCATAAAGGATCTAGTTAAAATGGCAATGTTCAAAAATTTAGCAGCTTGCTCAGCGATTAATCTGTTGAATCCTTTGAGTAAGATACACATAAGAGATTCTAAAGACCGACCTGGAAAAGACTGCGTTATTGGAAGTATCAGGGCATCTCTGACCCCCTGATAGTAATGGCAGTTGAACAATTGTACTAGAACAGGAGGCTGGAAAGTGAGCTGGAAAGAACCTGTAGAGAGCTACAGGCTGCCAAGGGAACAAGGCAAGAATTAGGCTTTGTTTGGAACACACAACAGAAACATGATCCCAGAAGGGCTGTGTGTGACATCCTCTACGAGGCATATGAAAACCTTGACAAGTTCCAAAATGCATTACTTGCTAAGCAATGGTAGAGTTACTTGATGCTTGTTACAAGAAGGGTCAGGATGAGGGTAGGCAGTTGGCAGCCCAGGGTGTCAATCTGGCATCCAAGGGGGGGAAATGAGGGCCTCGATGAAATGAGTCACTGGGGTCACTCAGTGGAGCCCGTGTTGTTAGCCCTTCAGCCATTGTTCAGCTCAAAATATGCTCTGCCCCATTAGTTGCCAAGCTACTTTGATAAAACACCTCGGTTCTTGCAAAGCTTATCTTTATTTGCCCTTGTCAATGCCAGTTCAGCAACTGATAAACGCCTTACGGCATTTTCTATGAAACTGACCCAAAGGAAAAGCAAAACAGGGGAGATCAATATGTTTCATGGGGGACCTGATCATTTCTACCATGGATCAAGCTGGCTGCCGAAAAGGGCTGCTCTCTGGTGGAAAAGAATGCTACATATTAAGACCATACTGTGTGACAGGAATATTAAATGTTTCTTTATTACAAGTTTTGTCCCATTCACATATAAGTCAAGGGGATGGGGGAAACGTACTTTAACAGTAAAAGTGATACATAGCCGAGGGGTGTATGAACCACTCCCCCTCCTCTGCATTACCACCCCTCAGCCTGTTGCTGGCAGCTGTCCATCCTCCTGCCCTGTTCCTGGCTCACATCTGGCATTGAAGCTGAGAAATGGGGAAACTGGCCACAGCAAGACTGTGGAGAGGTAAGGGGAGAGAGATGAGTGTCAGGATGGAGGAGAACCACTCAGAGGGAAGCTCATTGACAATATCTTGCCCATGCCCTCCCCCAGATCTTCAACCGGCATTGGGGAAAGGGTTCAGTTTCCCTCTCTTGCTCGCTCCTTTTACTATTACAGTAGGACCCTCCTGCTCAACTCATCTCATGTTCTCTGTGATTGGGGTGGACATGTAAGAGATGCGTCACCACAGCTGGCTGGGTTGGTCCTCAGAATGAATGGCTGACTATCACCTCTTAGCTAGCCACTTCTCGAAACAGGGCTTCTGTTTTTGTCATGGTTGTTGCTTAAACAATAGATAGAGATATACAACCTCTGAAGTCTGAACATGGTTGCTTTGGACCAGAGGTGTTGATCCTCTTTCAGTCTGGAGGCCGAATTCCATTTCAGAGAAGCTCTCGGGGGCTGCCTTCCCTTGGTGGGAGGGGCCAAAGGAAAATGGGGTGGGGCTAAAGGAAAAAGAAGCAGGACCAGGTATTCTCAAAATACCAACATATCTTAGCTTAAAGCCCTTACTGCCTGTAACTAAGGCTTTGGAGAGGCTTTGCAAGCTTTTGGAATGGGGCTGAAGCATCTCCCCTATGAGAGAAGGTGACAACAGCTGGGATTGTTTAGCTTGGAAAAAAGGAGAGTAAGGGGAGACACGATAGAGGCGTACAAAATTATGCATGGTGTGGAGAATGTGGACAGGGAGACATTTTTCTTCCTCTCTCAAAATACTAGAACCCAGGGTCATCCTATGAAGCTGATTGGTGGGAGATTCAGGACAGATAAAAGGACTTCATCACACAGGGTAGAGTTAAACTGGAATTTGCTACCACAGGATGTAGTAGTCATGGCCACCAATTAGGATGGCTTTAAAAGGGGACTGGACAAATTCCTGGAGGAAAAGGCTATCAATGGCTAGTAGTCCTGATGGGTATGTGCTACCTCCAATATCAGAGGCAGTATGCCTATGTACACCAGTTCCAGGGGAGCATGTGCAGGGGGGTGCTGTGGCACTCATGTCCTGCTTCCACGTTTCTGGTCGACAGCTGGTTGGCCACTGTGTGAACAGAATGCTGGACTAGATGGACCCTTGGTCTGATCCAGCATGGACCTTCTTACGTTTTTATGTTAATGGGGGAGGGGGGGACTGCACAAAAGCCGAAAACCCACCAAAGTTGGGGGAAAGGAGGTGGGGCCAGGTGAAGTGGGCATGACCATCTGGGGGACCCTGGAGGGCTGGATTGGGACCCCAGGAGAGCCAGATTTGGTCCCCCGAGCCTGAGGATCTGTACCACTGTTTGAGGCTCATGTGCTGATGATTTTATCGCTACTTTATTGGGTCTCTGTGTCTGTGTTGGCTGCCTTGATTATTTGCATAGAGAGGAATATAAATGTTGGAATAAGTAAAAGTAACATTGAAAAAAATAGGTGCCAACCAGTGCTCTCTGTATCACAGTCCTAGGTGCCAGCTGGCCGCCTGCATACTGTGCTCATCTAGGCAAACATATAATTCCCTGTTGCAATGAAGAATACTCAAAAGTTGAGATTTGGCGCATGGGATGGGCGAAGCCTCTAAAATCCTCTCCCCCACCTCTGGGAGCGATGTTTTGCTATGTCTCTTTGACTATGAGCTTGGCTGCATTTGTGCTTTTCCTTGTTCAACTGGGATGGAAAACGGCAGCTCTTTTCTTGCCCAACCCTTGGTCTGATCTTGCCTCCCCCCTCCCCATTCCAGCTCAGAGTGGTGGCACAGAACAGCTATCCCAGGTAATAAGTAACTGAACATGTGCAGCCAAAAGTTCCTCCCCCTGCTGTACTTGAGCCCCTCCTGCAGAACTTGAGCCTGTTCTGCAGGACAGGGTAATCCACTGACCCCTTCCCTTTCCCCCACTCCTGCTGTTCATGTACCCAGAGCTAAGTGGCCCATTTGTTTTGGCAGTACCTCCTCCGTCTGTTCCATATCCAGCCCCTGATGAAAGTCCTTTTTGGTTACCCACTGTGGAAAATCACATAGAAGCTGGTTAAACACAAATCAGAATGAATGGGATGAATATATACATATACAGATACATACACACACCCTGTCCGTACAGTGGTTTTATCCTAAAATCTAACACAAAGACACTGGGAAAACACAAATCAGAGCTACAACCCTGCCTCTTTTGTCCTAAAAAACCAACACACATCAAAACCTAGAACTGGCCCTTCATCAGTACGTTTGGCACAGAGACTGCACACCTTTAATTGATTTAAACATCAGATTAATCAACTCATTTTTAGCTGATTAATTGGTGAGGCAAATTAATCAACTAATTCTGAGAACAATTGTTGTGAGAGCAAAGGACTCATTTGTTTTGCTTGAGGCAATTTTGGTTCTGATGAATGCTGAGGCTTGATTTGTGCAGAGACCTTAGCCCCAACATATGTGAAGGAAGACTAGGGGCTCCTTTACACTGACCTTTTGTCCTGCGATTGAAATTGCTTCTTCACAGAAGTTTGTGGAGTCTTTACATGAGCAGTGATCATCCACAGCATCTCCTGCACTAAATGCCCTTTCATCTGTTTTTAAATAGATTGCAAATAATAAGCTGTCAAATTACCCCATTGTGTTCAGCTTCAGATTCCTCCATGAAAAGAGTTAAAGGCAAGAAGAGGAGTGAGATCAGTTAAAGATAATGGAAGACTCAGATACGGGGAGGAGGAGTGGGGAAGGCGAGGGGAGAAGGAAGTGCATGTAAAGGGAGTCAGTTGTGATCCTGCATTTCAAATGGAAGCAGAAATCCCCGTTTTAAATGCAGGATTTTAGGCTGGTGTTGTTGTTCAGTCGTTCAGTCGTGTCCGACTCTTCGTGACCCCATGGACCATAGCACGCCAGGCCTTCCTGTCCTGCGCACTCTCCCGGAGTGTGCTCAGGTTCATATTCATTGCATCCGTGATGCTATCTAGCCATCTCATCCTCTGCCGTCCCCTTCTCCTTTTGCCTTCAGTCTTTCCCAGCATCAGAGTCTTTTCCAGAGAGTTTTCTCTTTGCATTAGGTGGCCAAAATATTTGAGCTTCAGCTTCAGTATCTGTCCTTCCATTGAGCAGTCAGGGTTGATTTCCTTTAGGATGGACTGATTGGACCTCCTTGCAGTCCAGGGGACTTGTAAGAGTCTTCTCCAGCACCACAGTTCGAAAGCATCAATTCTTCGGCGCTCAGCCTTCCTTATAGTCCAGCTCCCACAGCCATACGTCGCTAGTGGGAAAACCATTGTTGTTGTTCAGTCGTTCAGTCGTGTCCGACTCTTCGTGACCCCATGGACCATAGCACGCCAGGCCTTCCTGTCCTGCGCTCTCTCCCGGAGCGTGCTCAAGTTCATATTCATTGCATCCGTGATGCTATCTAGCCATCTCATCCTCTGCCGTCCCCTTCTCCTTTTGCCTTCAGTCTTTCCCAGCATCAGGGTCTTTTCCAGGGAGTTTTCTCTTCGCATTAGGTGGCCAAAATATTGGAGCTTCAGCTTCATTATCTGTCCTTCCAATGAGCACTCAGGGTTGATTTCCTTTAGGATGGACTGATTTGACCTCCTTGCAGTCCAGGGGACTCGTAAGAGTCTTCTCCAGCACCACAGTTTGAAAGCATCAATTCTTCGGCGCTCAGCCTTCCTTATAGTCCAGCTCTCACAGCCATACATTACTACTGGGAAAACCATAGCTTTGATGAGATGGACCTTTGTCAGCAAGGTGATGTCTCTGCTTCTTACTATGCTGTCTAGGTTTGCCATAGCTTTCCTCCCCAGGAGCAAGCGTCTTTTAATTTCATGGCTACAGTCACCGTCTGCGGTGATCTTGGAGCCCAAGAAAGTAAAATCTGTCACTGCTTCCATTTCTTCCCCTTCTATATGCCAGGAAGTGATGGGGCCAGATGCCATGATCTTCGTTTTTTTAATGTTGAGTTTCAAACCAGCTTTTGCACTCTCCTCTTTCACCCTCAACAAGAGGCTCTTTTGATCCTCTTCGCTTTCTGCCATTAGGGTGGTATCGTCTGCATATCGGAGGTTGTTGATAATTCTCCCAGCAATCTTAATTCCGACCTCTGATTCATCCAACCTGGCATTTCTCATGATGTACTCTGGAAAACCATAGCTTTGATTATACGAATCTTTGTCGGCAAGGTGATGTCTCTGCTTCTTACTATGCTGTCTAGGTTTGCCATAGCTTTCCTCCCAAGGTGCAAGCGTCTTTTAATGTCATAGCTACAGTCACCATCTGCAGTGATCTTGGAGCCTAAGAAAATAAAATCTGTCACTGCTTCCATTTCTTCCCCTTCCATATGCCAGGAAGTGGTGGGGCCAGATGCCATGATCTTATCTTTTTTTAATGTTGAGTTTCAAACCAGCTTTTGCACTCTCCACTTTCACCCTCAGCAAGAGGCTCTTTAGATCCTCTTCGCTTTCTGCCATTAGGGTGGTATCGTCTGCGTATCTGAGGTTGTTGATCATTCTCCCGGCATTCTTAATTCCGACCTGTGATTCATCCAACCCGGCGTTTCTCATGATGTACTCTGCATATAAATTAAATAAGCCGGGCGACAGTATACAGCCGTGTTGTACTCCTTTCCCAGTTTTGAACCAATCGGTTGTTCCATGTCCGGTTCTTACTGTTGCTTCTTGTCCCTCGTACAGGTTTCTCAGGAGACAGGTAAGGTGGTCTGGTGCTCCCATCTCTTTCAGAATTTGCCAGTTTGTTGTGATCCACACCATCAAAGGCTTTAGCGTAGTCAATGAAGCAGAAATAGACGCTTTTCTGGAAGGTAAAGGCATCCTTAGAGGAAGAGGTCCTGATGGGGCTGGCGGGCGTCTGTGCCTGCGGGCTGGGATACTTTTCAGAGGCTTTTGTGCGCGTGGGAGGGAGACGGACGTGCTGTCGTCGCTCCTCCTCCCCCCCTCCCGAGACGCTCCCCGGCTCGCAGGTGCGGCGTGAGCCGTGGACAATGAGCTCATTGAGAAAGGAGCCGCCCTGAAGGGAGGGGGAAGCTGTCGGGTGGGAGCGGGGACGCTGCCGGGGCTGATGACTCCCAAGCGCTCCGCCGATGCGCCAGCCATCGCGCAGGGCGCCGCGCCAGCTCGTTATAAAGGAGCCACCTTTCTTAAACCGCCCTTGCGCTAACCCACGTTCCTATTTTCGTTTGTTTCTAACCTTTCAAACACGAAGCGGAGGACTTCAGTCTGGTGGGATCTACTTTGTTGGGGTTTTTACTAGATCCCCGACCAAAGGCCTTAGAACTTAAGAACGGGGTGCCTCTGAGCGCATCCGGAGCCCGGGATTTTGTTTTGAGTCCCAGAAACTACACCAGGTTGACCGAAAAGTCGATTCCTGGTTGCCCCGAGTTCACTTCGTTTCAACAGCCTCGTTTATGTGGGGAAATTCATTTGGCTGTGAAACGTTTGGGAAACGGAGAGCCGTGGCGATCTCCTGCAAATCACTCGCAGGTCTACCAAGAGATCTTTCTGTCTAGCCCTGCTTCAATACACACTCCAGTGATTCAACAGCTTTGGGGAGATCCGTTCACCGTTCGATTTGATTTTAGCCTGAAACCACGCTGGTTGTTACATCGTCGTAGGAAGCGATGGTGCCCTTAAGAGGGAAAGCGTGAAAGGGAAGGGTTAAATTAACCCCCCCAGCTTAATTTGTGAAAGGTCCCCCCCCCCGACATTTATGTATTCTGCAAATGCCCGGCCTTAAACCTGGAAATATACGAAGAAGCCTAGATGAAAGTGCCTCTGAGCACGTACAGAGTGCATTTCCCCTCACCACAGTCTAATTACAGAGTCCCTCTGGGATTAGAGAGAAAAGGCTTCCAGACGAGGGGGTGATATGATGACCACGACGACATGTTGTTTCCAGACGAGCTTGAGCGAGGGCTTCTCTTTTTCTAGAAATAAACTCTTCTCCGCCCGCAAACATCCTGCCCGCTCGCCCCTATGTCCAGATGCCAGGAGCAACTGGTTGTTACTGCTGGAGACACGGCTGTCCTTGGTTCGATCCACCACAGGCGGTTCTTATGTTGGCAGATCTTCCACCTAGGCCTGTAGCCGGGCGGGGAGGGGGGCTGCCCCCTTAATTTTCTGTCCCCCCTAAATGTTTTTACAAACAAACAAACAAACAATAATAAAATGTTTACAATGTTGTCTTTAAAAGGTCTGCAACCCAGATAAACGCTCCCCTTACTTTTTTGACGCCTCCCCCGGAACTTTTAGGCTGCCACTCCCCAAAGCTGAGAACCCCTCCCTCTCCCTGGCTATTTGTGAAAGAGACCGAGGAGTCCTGGCCATGGGTTTCCCCGCTTTGGATCAGAACCCACTTTCGAGGCTGGGAATGGAACCCAGGAGTCCGGGCCTCCTTCCCTCCCTCTGAACGCAAGTTCAGCAGTCTCAACCACAGACCCTCCCCTCCCTTGGGCGGTAAAATCTCATGATTTCCTTAGCCGGGGATGGAATCCAAGAACTTTTTTAAGCCCCTCCCACCTGTTAGCCACGCCCACGCCGTGGTCTCCCACAGTGCCTTCCCGTCCATCGCCCCTCCGTCTCTCTGTCTCTCTCCAGGTGTCCGTCTGATCATAGCTGCGGCTTCCATTGGCTTCTATCTGGGTCCTCCCTCCCCTCCTCTTCTTCCCAGTCTTTCCTTTCCTCTCCTCTCCTCTCCTCCCTTCCCCCCCTCCCCGCCCCCGGTCGTTTCAGGTGGGTAAGCAGCCTCGACGGCTCTGGCGCGAGGAGGCACCTCTCAGCGGCGCCGCTAACCCTTCCCTGCCCCCCAGCCATGAAGATCGCGCCACCCTTCGCTGGAAGGCGAGTGCCCCGGCGGTGAGCCTTGACCTGCTGCAGCAACCGAGGGACGTGGGGCGACGAGGTAAGTGCGGCTCTTTTCCGGGCTGCTGCTCCTGCTCCATCGCCTTCCTCGTGACCCCCCAATCCTCGGGGACGAGAATTTGGACGGTGACAAGGGCTAGAGAATGTCCCTGTGCATGTGTGAGACCCCCCTCTCTTTCCTACATGCCTACCTTGGTACTCTTTTGAAATCTTTTAACGGCCCAAGAAAGGACCTGTTGTTTCAGGATGTGTTCCAGCTGCCAGCACGTCCCAGATTTGGATTAATGCTTGGCTTCTCCGTTACCCTTCAGTTAACTTTGGGGTACCTTCTTTATTAATGTGATACGGGGTAGACTTGGCCGAACCGACTCAAAATGCGTCTCTCTAAACATTAAAATGTCTACGTTTGGTGGTTCTCACTGTTACGTTTCTTTCTTTTTTTCTTTTTAAAAAAGCTTTATTTATATAAATTACATGTTATGCATTCTATATGGAACATAATATCAATTGTAAATAACCAGGAAGATTTTTTTTAACAGTATAGAACACATAGTAGAAAATTAATCTATGTGACTATCATATAAAATATTACACCATGGAAAAACTCTTATAGTTATCAAAACTGTCCCTTAATTACATAAATAAAATAACAAAACAGGTAATATTAAATTTTCCATTTTTTTTAATATGCCAGCCCCCAGTCTTATAAACTCTGTTAGTTTTGTCAGTTCTGCAATTTTCCAAACTTTCATTAGCCATTCTGTAAGTGAAGGGGCGTGGGAGCTTCTCCACTTCTGTCTCAAAGTTAAGTTTCTGTGATTCTTTCATGGACGAAAGGCAGCCTATAATCTTTGTGGAAGAGACTTAATAGGATGCTCTTCCTGGCCCCCTGTGCTAAACTGTTCCCTCACAAATGCCACTTGTGCATAAGACCACCGCCCCCCCTCCTGTGACTTCTGAATTAATTAATTTGATTTTATATAAATTAATTACTTCCCCCCACCCCTGGACTCTATATAAACCACTGTGGTTGATAGAGTGGTTAGTGTTGGACTGGGATTTGGAGACAGGAATGACTCCAGGTTTCAGGGGGCCCTGGGCAAAATATCCCTTGGTAGGCCGCTGTCTCTGTTGGTGGGTCCTGGCAGGCCTAACCCAGCACTGGGCAGCAACAGCAGTGCTCTGAGACACAGGGTGGCTAGGTCTTGCCACCATTTTAATTCCCTACTGTGCCCTGTTGCAGTGCTAGGTGGGGCTATTGTGGGGAATTAAAATGGTGGTGAGACTCAGATGCCCAGCACTGTTTGGGCATCTGCACATATTTTTTCTTTGAAAAGCGGGGTACAGGGTAGTCATCAGCAGTAGGCCTTGTTGGGCCCCAGCAGCTGCTTGAGTGCTGGGTGCTGATGCCGGACCTGACTGGGGAGGGCAGGATTCAACTCCTCACTCAGCCATGAAGCTCACTGGGTTACCTTTGTTCAGTGAGTTGACCTCACGGGGGTGCTGTGAGAATAAAATGGTGGGGGAGTGGATGGGGGGAGGGAACCCTGACTTCCTTGGAGAAAGGGTGGAATACAAATGGATAAGCAGGTAACCCTAGTCCTTGAGGTGGATTAAAACACACACCCCAGTTTATCCAATAAGTATGCATTTATTTATTTAAGTAGTTTTATCTCACTCCTCAGCCAAAAAAAGTTCCTTGAGTGACTTACAATCAATCAGGACACAAGACAGCTTCATGCCCACAGGCTTACAATGCAAAAAAGTCACAACACGCAAAGAGAAAGGGCTGGGGAGGGAAGAGGAAAATAATAATGCATTGCGAGCGTGTGTGCGTGTGTGCAATGAGTTAAGACTTTTACTACTCTTTACCCTAAGAGAATACATGCCTGGGTGGTTAAAGGGTGCCAACCAAGAGCTAACTAATAACATGCGGGATGATCTTGATGGCGTGCCTTCTGTTGAAAAGATGTATCTGTTTTCATTAGGAAAATTGTTGGATGCACAGGGCAGTCTCATCCCTTAATTCCCAAGGGGGTGGACCAGGACCTCCTTCTGAGACACTGACACAACCTGCCACCTCCCTGGCTCCCAGATTTCAAGCCTCGGGCATCCCAAATAATAGAAAGCCCTTGGTAGCAACTGGATGGGTGGGAAGAGACCTTGGAGATAACAGACCCTAAAAATGGTTCTCTATTGCCACTTGCCTTGAGAGCATGAAGGGATGAAAAGGTTGTAGCTTTAGCTGAGTAGGAGGTGGGTTTCAACATTCTAGAGAGCAGAGGAAATTGAGGATGAAAGGCATGAAAGGTGTGGTGGTGGTGGGAAGCTTTGTAGCTCCAGCAGGGTTGCGGAAATGGGCAAGGCGGGGCTCAGCTCACACCTGCCCTGATGATCCTTTATTATCTGCAAAATGTCTTTGCAGATAAGACATTTTGTGCCCTGAGGCAGAGCAACAAATGGTGACCCCCCCCCCCACCCATAAGTCAAGGTACATAGTACCCAAGGTGAGTCAAGTTATTTTGATACCGAAGGCAGAAAATCCCACATGTGCCTCTCTCCCTTCCTGGCAGTAAAAAAATAAAATAAAATACAGCAATAACACATTAACCAACAATTTGCTGCCCTTTCTGGGCACCCCAAATCAGTTGTCTGCGGTAGTCACCTCACTTTGCCTAATGGTAGGGCTGGCCCTTAAAGCCAGACACCTCTGTAATCATAAACTTGGTTGCATGGATGCCTACATTTCTTCTGGTCCCTCACTCCTTGGCCAACAGGTGAGGTGAAATGGAAGAACCATAGGCCCTCTATCTACCTTCTTGTCTCTGTGTGAGTGCAGGAATGAGTCTGTGGCAAGTTGCTTTGATAAAGTTCTTTCTTGTAAAGCAGAGATTCCACTGGGTAGCCTTTGACTGCTGTTTGTCCCGAGAAGTACATATATTCCACCCAAGTTCCAGACTCTACCTTCAGTGCTAACATGGGAAGTTTGTGGTGGTGGTGGTGGAGGAGGAGGAAAATGGTCTCCTGTGGCTGTTGTCCTGGTAGATAGGTGCTGGGAAATTGAACTTACCTTTGAAGTTTGATGTTCTTGTTTGAAAAGTGACTCATCTGACTGAGCTAACGGTGAAATTGTTTTTGGAACGCGTCCCTACAGAGTTGAGAACATAAGAAGAGCTGGGCCTTCCCTAACCTGGTGCCCTCCAGATGTTTTGGACTACAACTCCCAGCATTTCAGACCATTGGTCATGTTAGCTGGGGCTGATGGATGCTGAAGTCCAAGACATCTGGATGGCACTGGGCTGGGAAAGTCTGGGCTAAATTATCCTTGCAGGAGCAATCTTTAACAAATGCTCAGACTGGAGTGACGTGACATCGGAGAACTACATGGTTAATGCAGTCTTATGGATTCTCACACCATTTTCTCCCCATGGGACGAACCTATGAAGGACACTGCTTGATCAGGCCAAAGGCCTATCTAGTCCAATATTTTGTTCCCATAGTGAACAACCAGGTGCTGCTTCTGGGAAGCCCTCAAGTAGGATATGTGCAATAGCATCCTCTTGCTTGTGTTCCCTAGCAACTGGCATTCGGAAGCATGCTGCCTCTGATGAAAAAAGGAATAAAATAACCTGGGATTACTGCCCAGTACTTAAATTATGGGGGGTGGGGGAGAGGGGCAGAGGAAAACCAGCCTCCTTAGTTTTGTAACGGTCTCCTGAGGTGGTGTTTTTAAAAATGTTTATGGGCAGGGCCGGCTCTGCCATTGGGCAGAGTGAGTTGGCTACCTCAGGCGGCAGATCCTGGGGAGTAGCAGTGAGGTGCTGAATGGCAGAGGTATGTGAACCATGCAGCCTGCCCCGCACTCCCTAAGCTGCCCTCAGGTGCAGTGTAGGATGCTGTCCTGTCGCCAGTGTTGAAGGAAGAGTCAATGCCAGTCAGGTCATGTTTTGAACATGGAATGCAGGAAGGTACTATTATTTATTTGTACCCCACCTTTCTAACAAAAAATCAAGATTGCTTACCAGCACATTTAAAACTGATTAAAACAATGGAACAATACATTTAAAATACAGTAAAAATATAACAATTACAGAATTAAAAACATAAAACATAAAAAACAGCATCCAGCCCAACAGACTGACTTACAGACCAAAGGCCTTCTTGAATAAGATGGTCTTTGCCTGCTGGTGGAAGGAAAGCAGAGAGGGAGCCAACCTAGCCTCCCGTGGGAGGGGAGTTCCACAGCCTGGGAGCAGCCACTGAAAAGGCCCTCTCCCAGGTTGCCACCAAACACACCTCTGAAGGCAGCAGTCTCAAAAGAAGGGCCGTTCAAACACCATTTTGTTCATCGCCTCAGGTGGCCAAAAGTCTTGGTTGGCTCTGTTTATGATTTAGCTAAAACTGGGTATAGTTCTTGGGGATTTCATTAGGGCCCCTACTCCCCTGCAGTTGAGCACTTGTTATTTATTATTTATCATGCTTCTATTCTGCCCTTCTATTCTCCCCAGGAGCTCAGGGTGGTAGATGTAACTCTCCCTTACTTATCCTCCCAACAGCCCTGTGAGGTAGGCCAGGGTGAGAGAGTGTGACTGGCCCAAATCTCCCATGTGTAGGCTTCATAGCTGAGTGGGGAATTATGGGAGTTGCAGTCCAACGCCTGAGGGGTGCCAGGCTGGGGAAGGCTACTTTAGCCATTATACAAGACTGGCTGGCTGTTACTGCCCGCACCTGTCCCCTAAGCTACACAGCTAAGTTCTTTTTAGTTTGCACCTGAAAGCCTAAGGTGTGAATGAGACATACATGTGTTTGAAAAAAAGTGTGTACCATACAAGGGGGATTTGCAACAAAATGTTGCAGTGTGAAGTGCTCCAGTTCAGGGTTTCAGCCAGCCATGCCCTCTCATAGGATACTCCAGTCCATTTCCGCTCCCTCATTTTCCATCCCACTCCCCCAAGCAGATACTTAGTGTTCTGTGGCTGCTGACGGTGCTTAGTCTCCATTGAGCTGGTTTTGTGACATCCCCCTTAAGATTATTTCTAAAGTTTTGTTGTACTTCAGCAAACCTTGGAGTTCCCTGAGATTTCCCTGTTGTGCCATTTTGGCTGCAGAAGGATCGGCATTTGGAGAATGAGTTTTCCTGTTTTTATATAGGATGCTTACCAGAGAGCCAGACAGGCTTGAGCTCCCTGCCATGTGTTTACTCAAACGTGGATTTGCTTCTATGTAATATTGGAGAAGTGTATATATGAAAGGCTGATGTTGAGGTCCTGCCTATTCCCATTTTCGTACCTTCTGTAAAAGTTCTTCAAGCGGCCTAGTGAGAAGTGTATCTTTTCTCCAGTGAACACATTCATTCATTCATTCATTCATTACATGTATATCCCACCTTTCTTCCATCGTGGAACTCAAGGTGGCTACATGTGGTTCCCAGGTGTTCCCCCCTCCAAACACTGACCAGACCCAAACCTGCTTAGCTTCAGTAAGGTGGCTGCCTCATGTGCCTTCAGACTATGCCCTGGCACCTACATTGCTGTAGAAATGATATAAGGCAGGGTTGCAGAACCTCAGGCCCGGGGACCAAATCTGCCATCCTGGGGTCCCCAATATGGCCCTTCAGGCTTCCCGAAATGGCCACACCCCTTCCCCGCTCCCCCACAATCATTTGTTGTTTTCCCGGCTTTTGGGCACTGGCACCCTGCCCCATTCAAAAAGCCTGCAATGCCTCTTCTAAGGCTTATTTACTGGCAGTAAGTGCTTTCAGCTAAAACATGCTGGTATTTTGACCCCGCCCCTTTTGCATTTGGCTCCGCCCACCAGTGGGATGTTGTCCCCCCGAGAGCTTCTCTGAAATGGAATTTGGCCTTCAGGCTGGAAACCGGTTCTGCACCCCCGGTATAAGGGTATAAAATAACATAGTTCTGTTCCATGAGCATCAGCCATCCTGTCCAATAAAAGAACTGAAACCCAAGCAGCAATCTGTCTTAGCCAGGAAAGTTGTCCCTGTATTGCTGGCACCTCTGTTAGAAGAGGCTGCATCCTCTATCGGGCCAAACAGTCTTTACATAGCATCCTGCTGCCATTCCTTCCCCACGCTGGCTGATTGATCCTCATGTGTACATCCCCCCTGGGCAGCTTGGAATAACTCTTAATGCTGAACATAGTGAGAGTTAGCGTGGTGTGGTAGTTAAGTGTGTTGGAGTAAAATTACAGAGACCAGGGTTCAAATCCCCTCTTAGCCATGAAGCTCACTGGGTGACCTTGGGTTAGCCACCTTCTCTCAGCCTAACCCATCTTGCAAGATTGCTGTGAGGATAAAGTGGTTTTGGGAGAACCGTGTAAACCCACCCTGAGCTCCTTGGAGAAATGGTGGCATAAAAATGCTAATAATAATAATAATAATTTTTGTATGTTCAAAGTGCTTCACAAAGTGCTTAACAAGCATTACCTTTGAAATCCTTATGACAGCCCTGTAGGATAGACTCTGTATACCTGTAGGTATTAGTATCCCTGTGTTGCAGTTGGAGAGGCGAAGGAACAGTGGATTGCTTAGGGCTTACCTTCATGGCTGACTTTCTGGTTTTGCATCCCGCACTCATGTAGCCTGGTCCTATGATGGTTTACTCAAAAGCAAGTCCCACTGAGTTCAGTGGTGGGACTTATTTCTGAGGGCACCTACCCCGTAGTAATTATACATAGGCTTGTTGCTTATCCAGCCCTAACTCCAAAAAGAGGAAAGGCCTAGATTTCAGTAGTGGATCCAGATTTGGGAGCCCCTCGGTCATGTCACCCTCCGTGGATTGCCTGCCCAGCGCCCCACCCCCAGCCTGGCATTGGCAGGGCATGAAAACTGTGAATTCTCTCAGGCTGTGCAAACTTGGATAATCTTTTTGGATAATCTCTGCAAACTGGGAATGGTATCCGTGTTAGGGGCCTTCTGCTGGTTTATGGGGCCATGGTGGATGCCCAACTTTGCCACCCTCTGGAGCTGCCTCTGTTAGATGGTCCAGGGTGTCTGGAGAATTAAGGTTCTTCCCCCTTTTTGTTGTTGTTGTTCTGTAGGGCTTCCAGGCTTTTTCAAAGGCCTCTTGTCCCGGAGGGGCTGGATTTCTGAAGGGACAGTTTGGCGGGTTTGATGATTAACCACTTCTGAAATGGCTGAAAAAGACGGTGAGTTGGACTTTCCAAAAAGGCCCTAGGACATTGCATTCCTTCCCCCTCCCTTGTAATCCCGTGGTCTTCCCACCCCCATGCAGCTAGAGCAGGACTTAAACATTAACATTTCTGGCCGCTTTGTACTGGTCTGGGAAAGGCAGTGAGGTGCCTGTCCATTAAATGACCCCCTCGGCACCCTCTCTCCAGTATTCTGTTTTCTTCGTAAGTGGACAAATTCCACAGGGTGAGCCAGGGTGGCCGTGTGTCCTACTTGACAGAGGACAGCCCATTATTTGAAGGCATTTGCTATTCCAAGAGCTGTCCAGTCCATTTCTGGTTTAAAGAGAAAAACCATTAAAAAGGAAGGGGCACACGCATCAAGCGTTAGCGCCTGGACTGCTGACTGAGCAAGCTCACAAGTTACCTGGACACAGTCTTCCCCACTATGGTGAGATGCATTGCATATTTCTCTTTAAATGATGGTAAGAATGGGGTGTGTTTGTGTGTATTATATAATCTGTGTCCCTTTGTGATGCATTTCCTCTTTTTTTAGCAATGTGTAAGTGGTCACCCTAGGGTGAACTGAGTTAGTTGGTAACAATTCCCAGAGGGGTAGCCGTTTTAGTTTGTTGCAGCCAAAACAACAGAGCTTTGTGGCACCTGAAAGACAAGCAAATTTGTTTTGCCATAAGCTTTTGTGGATACTGTCCACTTCATCAGATGTGTCAGGCTTGCATCTGATGAAGAGGACAGTGTCTACACGAAAGCTTAGGGCAAAATAAATGGGTTAGTCTTTAAGGTGCCACAAGATTCTTTGTTGAGTTAGTTTTCTGCAGCTGACTCTATGCTGACAACTGGTAGAGCTCTATTCTGTAGAGTCCTTAGGACAGATATTAATCCAGCCCTGCTTTTTTCCCCACCCACTCCAGTGTCATGCTCCACCAATGATGGTATATAGGGCTAATATCTCAATATGTGGACTATTGGGCACTCCATGACCTTTTTGAATCTATGTTGAAGGCTCATTGGATCTACAGTGTGTGCTTCTTGGAACAAGGCCTTTTTAATGGTGGCACCCAGATTATAGGAACAGGCACCCCACAAAGATCTACTGAGTCATTCTGTACTCCTCTCTCTGCCTCAACATTTGTTTTAGGGTAGTGAAGGTTAGTGGTAATACTGGTGAAAGTTGTTGTTCAGTTGTTAAGTCGTGTCCGACTCTTCGTGACCCCATGTACCGTAGCACGCCAGGCCTTCCTGTCCTCCGCTCTCTCCTGGAGTGTGTTCAAGTTCATATTCATTGCATCGGTGATGCTATCTAGCCATCTCATCCTCTACTGTCCCCTTCTCCTTTTGCCTTCAATCTTTCCCAGCATCAGGGTCTTTTCCAGGGAGTTTTCTCTTCGCATTAGGTGGCCAAAATATTTGAGCTTCAGCTTCAGTATCTGTCCTTCCAATGAGCAGTCAGGGTTGATTTCCTTTAGGATGGACTGATTGGACCTCCTTGCAGTCCAGGGGACTCGTAAGAGTCTTCTCCAGCACCACAGTTCAAAAGCATCCATTCTTCGGCGCTCAGCCTTCCTTATAGTCCAGCTCTCACAGCCATACGTTGCTACTGGGAAAACCATAGCTTTGATTATACAAACCTTTGTTGGCAAGGTGATGTCTCTGCTTCTTACTGTGCTGTCTAGGTGTGCCATAGCTTTCCTCCCAAGGAGCAAGCGTCTTTTAATTTCATGGCTACAGTCACCGTCTGCAGTGATCTTGGAGCCCAAGAAAATAAAATCTGTCACTGCTTCCATTTCTTCCCCTTCTATATGCCAGGAAGTGATGGGGCCGGACGCCATGATCTTCTTTTTTTTAATGTTGAGTTTCAAACCAGCTTTTGCACTCTCCACTTCCACCCTCAACAAGAGGCTCTTTAGATCCTCTTTGCTTTCCGCCATTAGGGTGGTATCGTCTGCGTATTGGAGGCTGTTGATAATTCTCCTGGCAATCTAAATTCTGACCTGTGATTCATCCAACCCGGCGTTTCTCATGATGTACTCTGCATATAAACTAAATAAGTAGGGTGACAATATACAGCCTTGTCGTACTCCTTTCCCAATTTTGAACCAATCGGTTGTTCCATGTCTGGTTCTTACTGTTGCTTCTTGACCCTCATACAGGTTTCTCAGGAGACAGGTAAGGTGGTCTGGTGCTCCCATCTCTTCAAGAATTTGTCAGAGCTTGTTGTGATCCACACAGTCAAAGGCTTTAACGTAGTCAATGAAGCAGAAATAGATGTTTTTCTGGAATTCTCTTGCTTTCTTCATGATCCAGCGAATGATGGCGATTTGATCTCTAGTTTCTCTGCCTCTTCGAAACCCCGGTTGTACTTCTGATAGTTCTCAGTTCACATGCTGCTGAAGCCTAGCTTGTAGGATTTTGAGCATCACCTTGGTGGCATGTGAAATGAGCGCAATTGTGCAGTAGTTTGAACACTCTTTGGCATTGCCCTTCTTTGGAATTGGAAGGTAAACTGACCTTTTCCAGTCTTGTGGCCACTGTTGAGTGTTCCAAATGTGTTGGCATATTGAGTGCAGCACTTTAACAGCATCATCTTTTAGGATTTTAAATAGCTCAGCTGGAATCCTGTCATCTCCACTAGCTTTGTTGTTAGTAATACTTCCTAAGGCCCACTTGACTTCACTCTCGAGGATGTCGGGCTCAAGTTCAGTGACCGCACTGTCATGGCTATGAGGGACATTAAGATCTTTCCTGTATAGTTCTTCTGTGTATTCTTTCCCCCTCTTCTTAATCTCATGTGCTTCTGTTAGGTCCCTGCCTTCTTTGTCCTTTATCCTGCCCGTCTTTGCACAAAACGTTCCCTTGAGATCTCCAATTTTCTTGAAAAGATCTCTAGTCTTTCCCATTCTATTGTTTTCCTCGATTTCTTTGCATTGCTCATTGAACAAGGCCGTCTTGTCTCTCCTTACTATTCTCTGGAACTCTGCATTCAGTTGGATATATCTTCCCATTTCTCCCTTGCTTTTCGCTTTCCTTCTTTCCTCAGCTACTTGTAAAGCCTCATCAGGCAGCCACTTTGCTTTCTTGCATTTCTTATTCTTTGGGACGGATTGAGTTGCTGCCTCCTGAACAATGTTATAGACCTCTGTCCATAGTTCCTCAGGCACTCTGTTTATCAGGTCTAATCCCTGAAATCTATTCCTCACCTCCACTGTATATTCATAAGGGATATGATTTAGGTCATACCTGAATGGTTTAGTGGTTTTCCCTACGTTCTTCAATTTAAGCCAAAATTTTGCTACAAGAAGCTCATGATCTGAGCCACAGTCAGCTCCAGGTCTTGTTTTTACTGACTGTATAGAGCTTCTCCATCTTTGGCTGCAAAGGACATAATCAATCTGATTTCCATATTGACCATCTGGTGATGTCCATGTGTAGAGTCGCCTCTTGTGCTGTTGGAAAAGAGTGTTTGCTATGATCAGCGCGTTCTCTTGACCAAACTCTATTAGCTTTTGTCCTGCTTCATTTTGTACACCAAGGCCATGCTTTCATGTTATCCTGGTTATTTCTTGACTTCCTACTTTAGCATTGCAATCACATCTCTTTTTGGTGTTAGTTCTAGAAGGTGTTGTAGGTCTTCATAGAACCGATCAACCTCAGCTTCTTTGGCCTCAGTGGTTGGGGCATAGACTTGAATTACTGTGATGTTGAATGGTTTGCCTTGGATTCGTACTGAGATCATTCTATCGTTTTTGAGATTGTACCCCAGTACTGCTTTTCCCACCCTTTTATTGACTATGAGTGCTACTCCATTTCTTCTAAGGGATTCTTGCCCACAGTAGTAGATATAATGGTCACCTGCATTAAATTTGCCCATGCCTGTCCATTTTAGTTCACTGATTCCCAAGATGTCGATGTTCAATCTTGCCATCTCATGTTTGACCACCTCCAGCTTACCTTGATTCATTGATCTGACATTCCAGGTTCCTAAACAATATTGTTCTTTACAGCATCGGATTTTCTTTTCACCACCAGACACATCCACAGCTGAGTGTCCTTTTGGCTTTGGCCCAGCCGCTTCACTCTTTCTGGCACTACTTGGAAATACCCTCTGCTCTTCCCCAGTAGTATATTGGACACCTTCCGACCTGAGGGGCTCATCTTCTGGCGTCATATCTTTTAGCCTTGTGATATGTTCCATGGGGTTTTCTTGGCAGGAATACTGGACTGGGTTGCCATTTCCTTCTCCAGTGGACAACATTTTGTCAGAACTCTCCGCCATGACCTGTCCGTCTTGGGTGGCCCTGCATGGCATAGCTTATGGCTTCACTGAGTTATGCAAGCCCCTTCGCCACAACAAGGCAGTGAGCCATGAAGGGGGGTGAAAGTTGTAAGATGTCTGAGAATTGGAATTCTTCTGCTGTAAATTGATTGCATCATCATCAGTCACGAGTTCATCTGGAATGCCAAAGCAAACAAAGTTGTGCAGCAACACTATGGCAAGTCGTGTCAAGCAAGGGAATCAAATGAAAAAAAAATGGCCGGGGGCCTTGTTTATTGTGACATAAGCTTTTGTAAGGAGTAGGTGTGTAGAATTACAGTAGAAAATAAACCCTATAGTTACTATTCCATTTATATCCCACCATTTTTGCCATGGTGGAACTCAAGGTGGCCATAGTTTAGTGGCATGAGCACATGCTTTCCATGCAAATGGTCACAGGTTCAATCCCCAGCATCTCCAGAGAAAGAGATCTTTGGTAACAAAGCTATGAAAGACTCCTGCTTACTACTTTGGAGAGCTGTCTGTCACAGTTGACATGATTGGGCTGGATGGGTAAATGGCCTGATTCAGTATAAGGCAGCTTCCTATGTGGTATATGTAGGATTCCCAAGCAATCTCTCTTTCAGCCACTGACCACACCCAGACCTGCTTAGTTTCACCAAGGTGGCTGTGTCAAGTGCATTTGGACCATGCCCTGGGACCCTTTCTAAAGCCACATCCTATGTTTCTGAATACAAGCCACTGCTAAATAACCACTACTTTTCTTCTTAGCCAGGAGGCAAAGCAGAGAGGAACAGTAGTAGTGTAGTCCCATTTAACCAGGTGAGAAGGAGAAGAATGATTTTTTAAAAGGTCCAATTAAAAATTAAAATGATCCACATATGTAACACCCAATATAACTCCCATTGACTTAGGTGGGAGAGTCTTAAGAACATGAGTAGCTCACCTGTTGAAATCAAAAAGGACTTATACATGCTTAATTTTCACTGGATCTTGCTGTTATTATTTTGTGATGCACTCTAAATTAGAGTCAAGCTTAAATTAGACTGCAGGCCAGAAGAAGTGCTACGGTTATAGAGAGTGTGCAAGCCAGTCAGGCAGCAAGCAGAGAGAGGATCAAATAATCTTTTCTTGGTTGTCAAACCATTTCCTCCTTCAAGAGGAGTTCACAGCATCCAGAAGAGCCTTGGGATTTAGTACCTGAAAAGGTTGAAGGGCATGCCTGCTCTTTCTCTTTTGGCTTCTCTATTGATCTGGGATCCTGATTCTGTCAGGTTCCAGTCAAATCAGATTCTTTTGATGACCAAGATGTAACAGAATCACTTGTGCAAAAGAAGAAGAAAAAAAGACAGTTTATGGATGCAGAATATATATGCAAAGAAAGCTCACATTTCCCCTCAGCCAATGCACAGCTGAATTGTCTGTCTGAGCCCCGCAAAGGCAGACAGGAAATTGTTCCTCTAGGACCACCAAAAGTTCTCCAATACAAGCTGGCAGCATGTGTTTCCCCTTGGAGCGAGACCAAAACACAAAGCCTGCGGACTTGCTTTTATAGGTATCTCTTTCTAGCCAGGAGCTGACAGGATGGCCCAGCTTCTCCAATGGGGCAGGAAGCAGAACGAATGGCTGCGAGGCATCTCATATGTCTCCAGCAAAGGGGCTGTGACTGTAGAAGGACCCACAGCCAATAGAACCATAGAATCATAGAATACTAGGGTTGGAAGGGGCCTCTAAGACCATCGAGTCCAACCCTCTGCTCACTGCAGGAATCCAAGTCAGAGCATCCCTGACAGATGGCTGTCCAGCCTCATCTTGAATGCCTCCAGTGTGGGAGAGCCCACCACCTCCCTAGGTAATTGGTTCCATTGTCGTATTGCTCTAACAGTCAGGAAGTTTTCCCTGATGTTCAGCTGGAATCTGGCTTCCTGTAACTTGAGCCCATCATTCCATGTCCTGCACTCTGGCATGATCGAGAAGAGATCCCGGCCTTCCTGTCTGTGACAACCTTTCAAGGACTTGAAGAGCGCTATCCTATCTCCCCTCAGTCTTCTCTTCTCAAGGCTAAACAGCTCCTGCAGAGTTGTGGATCACCACTGGTCAAGTGATTGCCCTGATCTTGTAATGTGGAGTCCCCATTTGGGCCACAAGGAATGGGCGTGGTGGCAGTTCCCCCTGGCTCCACCATGATAGAGCATGCTTTGCATTCAGAAGGTCAGAGGTTCAATCCTGGCATCTCCAGTTCAAAGGATCAGGTGGCAGATGATGGGACATCCCTCTGTCTGAGATCCTGGAGAGCAGACAATACTGGCCTAGCTGGAAAAATAATCTGATGCGGTACAAGGCCACTTCCTTATGTGCCCGTGATGCTCATTGCATGCTTGCTGAACTCCATTGTGTGAGGATGGCTGCTGGTCTCCTCACAGTGGTACCTCGCTGGCACACAGCTGTCATTTTTTTTTCCCCCTTCCTGGTTGTTTTGCAGCGGCAGCATCCTCCATTTTCCTGGCTAGACTTGGGGCAAAGGAAGCTGTTTGAATGTCGGCAGGCTTGGGGACAGGGAGAATGCGTGACACTGGGGTGTGTGGGAGAGCTGGAGCCATCTGGGGGTGCTTGTGGTGTCAAGAGAAGCCCCATGAGTGGTGGCACTGATAATCGGGGAGGTGAGCCGCTCGCCATATCTACTATCTGTGCAAGTTTTACGCGAGTTCTCGGTGGCAGTGCCAGCTGCGAGTGGGAGAGGCTCCCAGCTCTGCTGTCTAACCATCTCTCTGCATCTTCCAGGAGGCCTTCGAGCACGCAGATGGACTCTGCCGAAAGTGGCGGCTGTGATTGCCAGCGGCTTCCTGCTCCTCGTTGGGATTGGAGCTGGGATCTGGGCCATAGGTGAGAGAGGCTGTTCATGAGAAATCAAAAAGAGTGATTCTCGATGGTGGGGTGGACTCTCCTGGTGTGTCTGTGTCAGGGCCAGCCATGGAATAACCTCTGATCGGGCTTATTGGAGGTTGCATATTCAAAATGGCATTCACCGTGGGTTAATTAACCCAAGATTTGCCACTGTTACGTGTGAACAGGGCCATTCTTAGGAAATGAAGATGGTGGGCAGCTGCAGAAAGATGCTTTCCTCTGTAGTGCATCCAGCCACTAAGAAAAAGAGGGGAAAAATAAATAAAAAGGCACTGAAAACTGTGGGCTCAAACGAGGTGTTTAGTGTGCTCTGGCTCAGACCCCACCTTTGCTTTGCACACAGATATTGGGGTAAGTTACTTGTCCTTTGTAACTAGCTATGGCTCCCATGGCAGCTATTTTGTGGTGGTGCCCACAAGGGTTTCTCAGATTGCCAAATGTGCCACAGGTCCAAAAAGGTCACCTATCCTGTGCTAGTGTGAACACCTGCAGATGATGGATCTTGCCTCTGCTGTCATTGCCTTCGGTCTCATGCTGATCTATATTTTAACTTCATCCTTGTGTCTTTACTTCATTGCAGTGGTGTCTGTGCTCGGAAGTGAAGGTGAAAGCCTTTATGTTGGTGAGTGTTTGTTGGGTGCGGGGGGCTGCAGGCTATCTTTTACCTATGTGGGATAGTGTAATTGGGCCCAGTTTACTAGCCCTTCCAAAGATCCCTGTAATATTCACTATTCACATAATGCTTGTGCATGGGGGCCCGTGCATTTATGTGCATTTTTTTCAGCTACCCTACAGCAACTCTGTAAGGTAGACTGGTATGTTTTTATCCCTATATTTCAGATGGGAGTGTGGGTCAGCCTAAGGCCATGCAGTGAGTTTATGGCAGGTGTGCGATTTGAACAGGGCATGGTTAAACTATGGGATTTGCTCCCACAAGATGTGGTGATGGCCTCCATCTTAGGTGGCTTTAAAAGTGAATTAGACAATTTCATAGAGGATAGGGCTATCCATGGCTGCTACTCATGATGGCTACATGCTGCCTCCAGGATCAAAGGGAGCATGTCTCTGAACACCAGTTACTGGGAAAGAGTAGCGGGAGAAGGCTGTTGCACTCATGTCCTACTTGTGAGCTTCCTATTAGGGCATCTGGTTGGCCACTGTGGGAAACAGGATGTTAGACTAGGTCTAGCAGGGCCCGCCCCATCCTATGTTCGTACCATAGGGAAAAATGGTGCTATGATGCTATGTAGCCCCCGTCTGAGCATTCATTCATTCATTCATTCATTCATACATTTATTAAATTTATTGCAGCTTGCTCCTGCAAGAATAAGTTAGGGCATCCTTCCCCAATCTGGTACCCTCCAGACTTCAGCACCAATCAGCCCCAGCCAGCATGGCCAATGGTCAAGAAATTTGGGAATTGTAGTCCGGAACATCTGGAGGAACCAGGTAGGGGAAGGCTGATTTAGGCAATCTGCCATCAGTCATGGCACAAATTTGTAGCCAATATTTGAATGTTCATCAGGCCAGGTGGACTCCTGGGATTGGATCCAGACTTAGTCATACTTGGAGTTAGACCCACTGAAATCAACGGGACTTAAGTTAGTCATGACTACCTTAAGTCCCACTAATTTTAGTGGGTCCATTCAAAGTATGACTACATCTGGATCCAACCCCTGTTCTGTGTTCTAAAGTTGGAGCACAGGAATATTTTGGAGAGTTCCCCAAAAAACAGACCTAAGAAATTTATTGTGGCATATGTAATTTGTTTGGGCCATGGTGGCCTCATAGGAAGGAGATAATGGCCATGAATGAATAAAAGAGTTCAGTCCAGATGGGACTGTGGGAGATGGGATAAGGCAGGGGTGGGGAGAAGGTAGATCTCCAAATGTTTTGGACTTCAGCTCCCACAAACCCCTGCCAGCATGGCCAGTGGTCAGGAATGTTGGGAGTTGAAGTCCAAAACATCCTGCCTATGGATTGTCGTTGTCAATGCTTGTGACTCTGTTTGATCTATGTAGTTCAGGTGAGCCCGGGGGACCTGCGCCTCACCGTGTATGATGACAATGAAGGGAAATGGAGGCTACTCTGTTCTTCCTCCTCTGATGCCCAGGTGGCGACCCTCAGTTGCGAAGAGATGGGGTTTGTCAGGTACACCAAGAGCACTGCTGGGGTGACAAGGGTGAGGAGCATAGGCAGAGGGGGCAAGGAGGCCTCAGGACATACCTTTATATTAGCTGTGCAGAAAAAGGACTGGCAGAAGGTAGATCAGGAAGTATCCTTAGAGCTTCCTGTGATTTGCAGTCAATCAGCAAGGGTTTCCTACTCCCGCTGTTTTAACAATAGCGACAACAGAATGCCTTTTCCTCCTCCTAAGTTAGGCTGCTGAAATCAAAAAGCTTTGGGTGGGTGGGTGGTGGAAGGTGTAGATTTGTTGTAGAAGGATTGGTGTAAAACCTAGTGGAGGCTGGTGGCTCCGATGTCAGTGGGGCTGTGGAGCCGCTCTGGGTTTCAGTCAGAACCAGTCAGAACTCTAAAGGAGCTCTCCAAGGTGCTCTGAGGGCCAACATCCCAGCAGGGGCCCACTGATAAGAGCCCCCTGGACCTGCTCCTCCTTTCAACATCGCAACCTGCTTGTTCACCTGCCTCTCGCTCTGGCCCAAATAGCAGGGGTGTTGAGAAGGAGGAGCGGTAGATGCCCCTGCCTACTTGCTCACTGGCCCTCTGCCTGTCAAGCAAGCAAGTAGTAGCAATGATGACAAAGAGGATAAGGAGCAAGAGCAGCTGTGACAATGGCAGTGCGAAGATAGACTCACTGAGGGAGGGAGTCCATTGATGGTGTCTTGCCCAAGGGCCCTCAAAAACCTGGAGGTGGCACTGTTTATGTCTGTTTTGTGCCTGTACATGACTGCCCCAAAGATTGGTTGGAGTTCAGAGACATCTGGATCAGCTTGGTCAAGCTGCAACGTAAGACCAGATCTGTGTTGTGTCTGTGAATGATGGTCCCAAACAATCAGCACTGTGCCACTGCTCTGAGACAGAGGGAAAAGGAAGAGCTGTGGCTCTGTGGTAGAGTACAGGCTCTTCATGAAAAAGATCCCAGGTCCAGTCCCCAGCATCTTTAGCTTTAAAGGATATAGGGTTGAGAATGTTTGTGCAGGTGACTCATTTAGAATGAGAGCAATGCCTTCTTGTAGCAGTCACTTTGGAGATCCTAGCCAGTCAGGGATCATTCTAAAGCTTACACTTTCATAGCCCTTTTATAATGATCCCTGAAAATTCACCCAAAGAGGAGGTGGGGAAGAGAGAGAGATCTCTTTTGATTTTGATGGGGGACTTTCACAAAACAGCTCTCACTTTTGGCTCAGCTGCCCTAAAGCTTGTGGATGTATGGAGAATGTTGCAATGCAGTCATGTCATTGCATGGGCGCTGACTGACTCTCTTCTCTCTCTCTCTCTCTGTTTGCCTCCACTCCAGGTCTCTTTCCCATTCGGTCCTGGCTGTTGACAGTGCAGGGGCCAATGGGACATTGGGCTATTTCTGTGTGGATGAGTCTCGCCTACCTTATGCACGAAGGCTCAGCGAGGCCATTGTTGTGTGGTAAGGTACAAGATGGGCAGGGCTAACTCCCCCTGTGTCCCTGCTCCCTTTCCTTCACCCAAGCCCTATAGCAGCTTTTCTCAACCTTGGGCCCCTAGATGGTGTTGGACTAAAACTCCCATAGTATCCAGCCAGCATGACCAATGGTCGGGGTTGATGGGCATTATAGTACAGCATCTGGGGAGCCAAGGTTAGGAAAGGCTTCTGTATAGGATTACATATACTCTGAACTTTCTAGGGAGTTTGGTGATCCCATTTGGTGGATGTCATAGATACCTGATCCTGATATCCCAGGGGTGGGCAGAATGTAGATCTTCAGAGGTTTTGGACTTCAACTCCCAGAAGCTCCTGCCTGCAAGGCCAATAGTCAGGAATGCTGGGAGTTGAAGTCCAAAGGAACTGCAGATCTAAGATGCCCACCTCTGCAATACCTGACTTGGTGACTGGACGATATGCCTTCCTCCTATGCTGCTCTTTTATGTGGAGTTCTTTCCTTAACTCCTCTCCTTTGGACACCATTGTAATTGTTTTTTTAAAAAAATTCTTAAAAATGCAAAACTGCTCTGGGGAGTAGGGAGGGGATGTTTTTTGATGACATCATGGGGGGGGGGGAAGGTCAGCCAATCAGCACCATGCACAACTGGCCTCTATCAAATTTGCAGAACAATGGGTTGCTGGGTTTTTTAAGAGCTTGACCCTGGAGAGGAATAGCTTAATTTGGCCTAAATGCAGTGAAATCACTTCCACATTGGTTTTGACATGTCTGTCTTCTCCCTGATCACATAAAAGACCTTCTAATTTTCCTGCAATATCATGAGCTGCAGGTCTTACTGAAGTGAACCATCTCTGGCAATGTGTGTCTGTGACCTGGCCAAGGTCAGATCCTGTTGCCTCAGAATGATGCCAAGACCTGTGTGTAGGCTATGCTTTAAAAAAAATGATACCCTTTCCCCATTCTGCACCAAGAAAAGCTGAATTCCACTACTTTTGCAAATTATGAAAATATATGTACATGTGCTTGATTTGCCCATTTTGCATAGTTCTTCTGCTAGCCTCAGGGAGGTCAAGGAACTGCTTAGGGCCACTGTAAATTCTTCTCAACCTCTGTCCCAGCTTTTGAGTTAACCTGGAATTGCCCATACAATTTCAGGCTCATCTATGTGTAGTCATGAGGACTAGCATCTTGCTCCCAGGGTATGGTCTGAAGGCACATGATTCAGCCACCTTGCTGAAGCTGAGGGGGTCTGGGTTTGGCCCATGCTTGTACGAGAGACCACTAGGGAATCCCATGTAGCCACCTTGAATTCGAGGGTGGCAGAAAAGTGGTATATAAATGTAAATAATAGTAAATAATATGTTTAGAAAGCAAGAAAGCAAAAAGGCTGAGATGTTCAGGATCGTGAATTCTGCATCAAACCGAATGCTCGACTTGCAAGGAACCTGGGATACCCTTGATGGTGCCTCCTTCTCCTCCCTCTCCACAGCTGAACCTTCTCCTCTTTTTCTCTCTCTCACAGTGACTGTCCATCAGGCCGGTTCCTGGCAACGCTCTGCCAAGGTAAGGAAATTCTGAAGCCACCCAAGGCCACTGTCTTGATACATCTGCCTGTGGGCCAGTTTCTTTGCCTGCAAGCCGGTTTTTCTCCCTGCCCCTTCTTTTTCCTTTCCCCATCTGCTATCCCGACTTTTTCCCAAATCTTTCTCGATTCTCTTTGTGCTATATTTAAATGCCAGATCCAACTTTCCTCTTCCTTCTTTGCAGTCTCACCTTGATGCTACTTTGGAGTTTACTAGCATCCTTCCAAAGGCTCAACTGGGCTGATTCTGACATATATGGCACTGGTGCAATGCATTTTGATGCAATCTCAAGAAAGCATGCAGGCTACTGGTGTACTGGAGCCAGGGCTTGCAGGGATGCAGTGCCAGCACTTTTTGATTAGCAGGGGTGCTGACATCCTCTGCCACCAGCCCCAATCCGCAGAATTCCCTGTTCCCTCTGAGCTTAGCTGCAATCCTCACAGTGGCCCCATTTGAATGATCACGGCGGCTGCAATGGGCCACCGTAGTTTTTGCAGCTGCCGCGAGTGTTGGGCGCATGCTGGATGGATTTCTCTAATTTCCCACTCTGGCACAGCTTGCCCTGTCATCTGAACCTGGGCAGCATAGCTTGTTTGGGATGGGCAGCAACCCTCAAATAGCCTAACAACTCACCATGTTTCAGCAGCTGTGATCAGTGTGTTAAGGAGGCCATTGTTCCGTGTATAATGCAAAGTATTTAGTGGTGGCTTGGCCTTGAATGGGCAATGAAGACCCATTAGCTTCACAAAAGACCTGCTCCTGGTGGAGATAAAACTGCCAGAACTGGTTTGTTGATATGGATCGACACAGCTACCTGCATTTTTGGACTTTCCTTGGAGGCGTGGCTATGGGGACTGTCATGACGAGTGTTTGCATTTCAAGATTTACTACTATACCACTGATGCAGGCAGAAATGTTACATCAGAATGGGATATATCAGAGGGCCAGCTTTAGGTTTGAGGGGCCCTTGGCAGAGTGCCCTGTGGTACCTCCCCTCTCCCATGGCAGTGGGTCCTCCCAGTGGGTTTACCTGCAGTGGTGTCTTGTGATCAACATTGGGTAGCCACAGGTACATTTCCACAATGCTTCTGATGCCGTATTGCTCTGGGGCATTGTGGGAAATTAAAATGGTGCCGAGCTGCAGAAAAAGCAAGTGAAGGAGACCCATGGCGGGTATTGAGGGTGGGCACTGCTTCTAGGGTGCTGGAGACCCAGCAGGGCCTGCGGATGCCATGGCGTGGCACTAGGCCTGGATCAAGCTGAAACACTTACTCTGGAAAGTTACTTGTGTAGTGAGCTGCCCAGAGAACTTCTGTTATTAGGAGGCTATATAAATACAATTAAATCATGGTCATGATGATGATGATGACAATATTGATGATGGCGATAATAATAACAACAAAACATGAGATCTACCAGTTATTTCTATTCATTGTCAGTAGAAGATAAGCTTGCTGAAGAACAGTTATCTGGAAATAAATAGCTGGAATGGTCAAACGTTTAAAGGAGGGGTAGCCCTCCAGATGTTTTGGCCTACAGCTCTAATCATCCACAGCCAGCATAGTCAATGGTGAGGCACGATGGGAGTTGTAGGCTAAAAATCTGGATAGCCAGATGTTGTTCACCCCTGACGTAAAGCGTAGGTAGGGCAGATGGCACACTGAGATGGCTGAGTAGCCCTGGCCTCCCTGTATTAGCCCAGCAAATGAGGTCTGGTGTAACTTAGCCATGTAGTATTCCGTTTGTAAGATTGTCTGTTTGCCATGCGATGACTCCATTGAACCTTAATATACCGGAATGGAATTTAGTGGGCAGGTTCAGGGCCATGGTCTACCCATCAGGCTGAAATACCAGCTCTATCCCTGCATTTGTTTAGAAAGAGGTAAAAATGCAACACAGAGTGGTCTCTCCCTTGAAGATTGAGACACACTGTCCTAGTCTATGCACACAGCAGAACGAGCTGATCAAATCCTAAGGTGGTAGAGTGGATCATACTATTTCAGACAGCGGACGGTGGATACCATTTCAAAATGCTCTCTGTGACAAAATAAATACAATAAAACAGATTAACATGACAAACAGGTGATTTTGTCACACTCTCCCATGTAAAAAAAAAACAACCCCTCTGCAGGTAACCTCCCCCCCGCCCCCAACCTAGCCCATCAGGGAGAAAGATTCTAGTTCAGCCTGGTTCTTAATGCACTAGTAAGTAATACATTTATTGCTCAATCCAAGGATCATTGCAAAATCCTTGTTGTACTAGTTTACTACTTGCAGGGAGGGTTTTTAGTGTGTGCGTAAGTTAGCATTCAAAAAGGGGATTCCCCCGCCTGCAGTCTGAAGCAGTACTGGCCGCTCTTCCATCTCAGATCATTACTACCTCCTTTCCCACCTTGTTCTGCAGCATGTGAAAACCAGAGCACTAGGACAAAAGTTGGTGCGTGGGTTCAGAACACAACTCAGCCCATGGGGCTGTTTCTGTAACTTACTCTGCACCAATTGTGAGGAAGGAGAGCGGGATAGACTTTTCTTCTTACACCTTGGGCAAGTCTAGAAACATTTTCAAGTTCCTAGGTACCAAAATCATTATCTTTTAAAAAAATGTACCAGCCTTTTGTGCACAGATAGGGATCCTGGCAGGGAAATGCCCCAAATCGGAATAACTGGTTGTCCCAAATCCAACTCCACCTCTTAAAGAACTGATGTCTATTGTGTACTTTGCAGACTGTGGACGCAGAAAGTTGTCTGTGGACCGAATTGTGGGGGGCCAAGATGCCAGCTTGGGTAAATGGCCGTGGCAAGTCAGCTTGCGCTATGATGGGACGCACCTTTGCGGTGGCTCCGTTATCTCGAACGAATGGGTTATTACAGCTGCACACTGCTTCCCAGAGTAAGTCCCAACCCAAATCTGTGTTTACACCAGGAAATGGCCTTAAAAAAAATTATTCTAGGCATTTAAAATGATTTTTGAACTGCTGCTTGTTTTATTGTTTTTAATGATACGTTTAATGCCGCATTTTAAAATAGTCTTTTTCCATGTTTTGCCTGGTTGGATGTTTATCTCCTCTTTTAAAATTATGTTAAATTACTGTTTCTGCTTTTAAAACATAAAAATATATTTTAATGTATTTTATCATTGATTTTATTGTGACGTGTTCACACTGGATTGTATTAGGGGGACAGAAATGGTCTCTGAATAATTTAACGTGTGGGCCTCATTTATTTCCAACTCTTCTTTATCCAGATATCTCATTTCCTGCCATCCACTCTCCCTGTAATTGGAGTAGGACTTAGCTACACCACTTTCCTGTTGAACTCCTTCAAATATTCCACACTCGTTAAAAGCAAAATGAACCTCCACTCCCACCTGTACCAGCCTGTGAGGTGGGGGTTCAGTCCTTTCACAGGCGGTGCCTTTTGAATTTATTGTATTGTTTTTATTATGTATGTCATCCTGAGAGCATCAACTGTAGGGCAACTCACAAGATGATGATGATGATGATGATAATAATACCATGTATCATGTTCATTAGGGGTGTGCATTAATTTTGGAATGGGTGAAAAATTGAGTCAAACAGCCCCAGTTGGGTTCAACTTTAATTTGTTCCAAAATGCATGCTATAAGAAACAAATGGGTATGCATTCGTTTCTTTTTCATTATACCATCTCTCACTTACCTGTGTATACATGTTTGTGTTTACTTTATTCTAGTGGCAGGAACATCTCTTGGAAGTCACCATTGTGAATGTCCTAGGCATTGCGTCATTCTAAGGCATTCTGTGGGGAAAATAAATCAGCTGGCAGTGGGAGCCATCATTTCTTTGTGGTGGCATCTATTCCCCTCTCAAATGCCCCAGTATGATTCAACCTCTGGGGCATTAAAACGATTGCTGCCAGGTGACGGTTGCTGAAATCAGTTCTGCTGCCGCCATCGGTGGCAGAACCACCCCACCCCCCTCCAGCAAAAGCCAATAGTAAAAGAAAAACAACAACAGTGAATGTGAGCAGCAGCAAATAAATGTGATATTTACTAATGAATGAGGAAATGAATGAGATTTTTAATAATGAAAGTGAATGCAGTAATGATTTTTTTTTCTTGCACTCCTGTACTCTTTGCCATCTTCTCAAGCTCTCCAAGAGAAGGAGTAAAATCTCAGGACAGAGGGCTGAAATCAAGGGGGCAACTATTTTTGTGCTAGGCTTTTATTTATTTTTTATTTATTTATTTATTGCATTTATACCCCGCCTTTCTCCCTCTCGCAAGGAACTCAAGGCGGCTTACATTATCCTCCTCCTCACCGTTGTATCCTCACAACAACAACCCTGTGAGGTAGGTTGGGCTGAGAGTCTGTGACTGGCCCAAAGTCACCCAGTGAGCTTCCATGGCCAAGTTAAGTTTAAGCTTCTTTTATTCCTTCTGTCCTCCTCCCCCAGTGCCCATCAGACTTTTTCCTGAGGGATCACTGGGTGCCCTCCTCTGCTCCAGGGCTGGCCTGACATCATGCCGCCTGGGTGGAGCAGCAAATGTCCCCTCTCCTCGAGTCAAAATGCATAGTACCCAAGGCCAAGTTATTTTGGCACCTGAGGCCAGCCCCCCCCCCCCCCGCAAGCACCTCTCCCCCTCCCTGGCAGTACAAATACAATAAATTAATAAATAAAGTAGGAAATATTTTGCTTTTGAATTCATGGCTTTCTGATTCATAGTTCAGTCCCTTTAGCCCAGGGATGGGCAATTTTGGGAAGTCCAGGTGCCATTTTCACCCCCAGGAGTCCCTGCCCCCTGCCACAGGCCACGCCTCCTTTCCCTATAGTGCCAAAAAATAATAAAAAACAAAAAACTAATGTTGACCCGTATGGTGCTCTGTAGTAGCTACAGAGCATTACATGGGTCCAAAAACAGTCAACGTGTTGGCTCCCGATGCCCTCCTTCTGGTTTTTTTTTTACAATTTTAGAGGGCAGCAAGGGCCGCGCATGGCTTGCTGATGATGTGTTACCCACCTCTGCTTTATCCACTACACTACACCAGCCACACTTGCCTCCCGAGAGAGGCAAATGTGGATCTAAGGCAGTGGATTCCTTCTCTTTTGTCCTCCGCTCAGTCAGTCGTCAACCCTGTCTGTGTTGTATGAGCTCTCCTGCTGCTGCTGATCTCTCTTCATGTCTGCCCATCTCTCTGCAGGAGGAATCGAGTGGTGAGTCGGTGGCGGGTGTTTGTGGGTGCCATTTCCCAGGTCTCCACTAAGGGGCTGCAGGTGGGTGTGACAAGCATCGTGTACCATGGTTCGTATCTGCCCTTCCTGGATCCCAACAGTGAGGAGAACAGCAACGACATTGCCCTGATGCACTTGGCAACACCCCTTTCTTTCAATGGTGAGAACATTTCCCGGGGGGTGGGAGATGGAGATAAAGCATTGTCAAGAGAGGCAGTATGAACAGTGCTCCCTCCAGGTCTGGGGAGGCAAAATGCCTTCCGTGGGCCCCTCCCTCAGTGGGCTCATCTCCTTGCCCATTGCCCATGCAGTCCTCCTCTTCCTTTGGGCCCAGTTCGCAGTACTCTCCAGAAGAGGAAAGCAACGTGAGTGGAGGCTGTTGCTGCATTCCCTTGTTCTAATCCAGGGGCATAGAACCTCTTTCAGCCTGAGAGCCAAATTCAGTTTTGGAGAAACTCTCAGGGACTCTCAGAAAGTGCTGGGAGGGGCTGAAGGCAAATGGGACAGGGCCAAAATACCAGCACATTTCAGCTTCAAGCTCTTACTGCCAGGAACCAAGCCTCAGGAGGGGCATTTCAACTTTTTAGAATGGGGGGGGGGAAACTGTGCAAAAGCCAGGAAATATGGCTTATCTAGGCTTCCCGAACCTGGTGCCTTCCAGATGTTCTGGATTACAAACTCCGACATCCCCGACCATTGGCCCTGCTGTCTGGGGATGATGGGAGTTGTAGTCTAAAACCTCTGGAGGGCACCAGATTGGAGAAGACTGGCTTAATAACCCTTGTGAGAGCTGCATGTTGGCATCATCAGCCTTCTACTTCACAGAGTGCAGAGTTAAACAATGGAACTTGCTACCACAGGATGTAGTGATGGCCACCAATTTGGATGGCTTTAAAAGGGGGTTGGACACATTCCTGGAGGAGAAGACTACCAATGGCTACGAGTCTTGATGGCAGTGAGCCTATGTACACCAATTGCTGGGGAACATGGGTGGGAGGGTTCTGTTGCACTCATGTCCTGCTTGTGGGTTTCCCATGGGCAGTTGGTTGGTCACTGTGTGAACAGAATGCTGGACTAGATGGACCCTTGGTCTGATCCAGCCTCAGGGCTCTTCTTATGTTCTTACTCAAATGGTAACTTCTGAATGGGAACAAGAAATGGGGTAGCCAACTCATGAAACAAAATAAAACAAAATCTGTCACTTGGTAGGGCCTGGAGGGCGGAAGCCTCAGATTATGGAAATGGAGGAAAGAAGTCTGAAGGGTGCGGGGAGACAGCTTTGCCCCTTGATTTTTTGGCAACTTGATCATGAGCAATCCCCGCCCCCCAACCCTGGCCAAGCCAATTTTTAAAATGGTTGGCTGGCATCCCTAACAAGATGTTATGCCTGTGTGTTCCTCTTGTTTTTCTTTCTTTTTCTTTTCATCTATGGTTATGGCAGCTTGTGTGTGTGTGTGAGATGCACTGTTGGCTTCCCAACAGGAGCGGGTAATGCAGAACCCCTTCCCTCTCCCAAACTCCAGTCAGGGTTGATAAACACCATCTAGCCTCCTGTTAGAAGGGAGAAGTCAGGCTGCACGTTTGCTGGCCGATGAACTATTCAAAAATAAAGGATGTTTTTTGATTATCTGGTATCTGAAAATAGTGGACAACTTTTATAGCCCTCTTCAAACACCCCTCACACATGCATGCACTGGCGACGCCCCCTGGCAGTTGCACAGTCGGCAGGAGTGTGAAAGCAGACTGTGCACATACAAGCTTCCTTCGTGCCAGCAGTGACTCTGATGGGCTGGGGTCCCTGCTTTTGTAGAGGAGGCCTGTAAATGTAGACCCCCCCCCTTCGTACTTCTACCAAATGTGCAACTGCTGGGGGTTGGTCACGCCTAAGATATGGGTGAGGCGTTTCAGGAGAGCAAATATGTTTCACAAAAGCATGGAAATGAGGAGCATCTTTTATGTCCAATGGGGCTGAGGTGTGCTGGAGTACAGGAGCCACCTTTAAAATAAGGAAGAAGAGGCACACCCATTCTGACACGGGAAAGCTGCAACAGGGTGAAAAAAGTTAACTCTGCATCCAAGGCCAGTGGTGTGGTGATATGTTTTGAAGTGTGGGTGCTCCTCATGGCCACAGCCCCCAAGGAGAGTCCAAAAATCTAGGCAGCTGTGCTGATCCATCTCAACAAACCAGTTCTAGCTGTTTTCATCTCCAACAAGAGCAGGTCTGTTGTAAAGCTAATGGGTCTTAATTGCCTACTCAAAACCAAGCCACCCCAAAGGACCCATATATTGCTGGTGGGAAAATTCATGCCCTGCGTACCCCACCAGCTACTGTGGGGATTGCAGCTAAACTCTGAGGGTACAGGGAATTCCGAGGGGGGTGGCAGTTGACGCCATTGTCCCTGCTAATCAAAAAGTGGCAGGACTGCATCTCCTTGAGCCCTGGTTCCACTACGCCACTGACCAGGGGCAGTATCATTGGGCACTTGCCAAGATCTTTACCTCAACAGAGTGCCCAGTGCCAAAGAGGGTGGGCAAGAGAGTGAGCAGTAATCAAGCAGGAGCAGCAGCGGCCACCATCACCTTCTCTGTGTCTGTCTGTCTGTCTGTCTGTGTCTGTCTGTGTCTGCCTCTGTCCTTGTCTGTGTGTCTGTGTGTGTGTGTGTGTGTGTGTGTGTGTGAGAGAGAGAGAGAGAGAGAGAGAGAGAGAGAACAGATTATGCTATCTCTGAGTCTCCATATCTCCCCTCCCCCAGAACCAGCAATGTGCATATATATTTGTGTGTGTGTGTGTGTGTGTGTGTAAAATATGAATGTGTGAGTGACCTGGAGACTGGAGCAGGGCAGAAAGACTAGTTCCCCTGATGACAATATTTTCTTCCCACAGAATATATCCAGCCTATCTGCCTTCCAGCACTGGGTCAGCCACTGGTGGATGGCAAGATCTGTACAGTGACTGGCTGGGGCAACACGCAGTATTATGGTGAGTAACTCTGGCCACCAATAGATGGCAGCATCCCTTTTGAGTTCCAGTGGATGGGCCTGAGACTTAGGGATGGATGAGAATTCCGTTTGGGGGTGAAAACTGGACAGATTTTTCTGGTCCGGCCCTGTGGATTTCATTCTGTTTCCCCCTGCTGGCATCGACTTGCTCTGTAGTGAGTCAAGCCAATAAGTGGACTCCGTTTTTCTTTTAATGGTGGCAATTTGCGCAAATTGTTTCTTTGGGGGTGTGTGACTTGAAATGCGCGCAAATGGTGTCATAATTTTTTTTAAAAATATTGTTTTTATTGGCGATCTTGCATGACTGCAAGTCCGCCTGTCCACTATGTAGCCCCGCAGGGGCATATTCCCCTCTTGTCAATATCCTTGCCAGTTTCATCTTCTCCACACACTACTTCATTTAGCCCAGCAGAGCCATATTCCCTACTTGTCAAAGAACATGTCAATTCCCTGCCCCCTCACCTGGGAAGTGCTGAAGTGATGACAAAATCTTTGACAAGTAGGGAATATGGCTCTGAAGGGCTAAACAAGCTGTGTGTGTGTGTGGGGGGGGCACCTGATTATGCTGATTATAGGATGAAACTGACAAGGATATTGACAACAGGGGAATATGTCTTTGGGGGGCTATATAGTGGACAGGCAGACTTGCGATCGTGCGCACTTGAGCAAGATCGCCAATTAAAAAATGAAAAAAATAATTATGACACCATTTGTGCACATTTCAAGACCCCGCCTACAAAAATGGCGCAAATCAAAATGTGCACAAATGGTGGAACCTGGAAAAACTGTGCAAAATATTTCCTGTCTAATCTGGGAGGGGAAGGAGGCTTTTTGTTTTTGCTGTTGTTAAACCATTGGGAGTCAGGAATTCATGTTGATCTACTGCACATCACGTGGAGATTTATTATTTGATTTATATCCCACCTTTCCACCAAAAAATGGCACTCCAGACACTCATCTGTGGCTAATAATAATGAGCCCAAGATTAAAACAAAACTGAGTTAAAACAGTAATAAAAACAAGTAAATTCAAAGCACAATTAAAAACAGCAGAAGATTCTGATCTGCCTTCTTCCTGCCCCTGCACTACTGGGTTCAGTGGACCAACGGTCTGACCCATGATGCTCACTCCTTCCCCCTTTGCAGGGCAACAGTCAGATGTGTTGCAAGAGGCCAGCGTGCCCATCATCAGCACCAGCGTCTGCAACAGCCCCGATTACTACGGCAATCAGATCAGGCCCAGGATGTTCTGTGCTGGCTTCGCTGCTGGGGGCACAGACGCCTGCCAGGTAGGCCGCACTTGGCAACGGGCTGTCGTGGTGATGAGGGAGGCAGGAGAATGCGAGGTACTGAAGATGGGCAAGATGAGCTCTGTGTGTGTGTGTGTGTGTGTGTTGGAGGAGGCACTGGGCAGCAGAGCATAGTGAGTGGGACGCATTGCAGATTTTCTTTGACTAGGAAGCACAAAGGTCTGCTCAATATCAGGCGATTGCCAGGGTGGAAGCAGAGGGCGCTTTACCTTTTCCTTCCCTGTTTGAAGCGTGGCAGGCTCTGTCAGAGTTCACCCCTTCGTGCACCTCTGCTGTGGACTCTTAGAGCTGGATGAGACAATGTGTTTCCAGTGTGATAATCTCCCCAGGGCACTTTTGTTTAAAGAAACAGAAACCATGGGGGTGGACGCCCAATCCAGATCTGTGTGAGAGTTGATCCTTCCCCTGTGCCTTTTTCCTGTTGAAATCCCTCCTGCCGCCCCGGCGCTATTTGACTCCGAAGTTGCCACTGCCACAACGTTCCAGTGCCGAGAAATGGGCTTTGAGCCACTGCCTTGACCTGCCCGTGTTTCCACTGCTGACCGCAGGGCCTTATCTTGTCTGCATTCCTAGCGACTATACCATAGTAGGGCTCATCTGGAGTAGAAGGTGGCATGAGAACAGATGCTAACCCCTGCTTCCTTCCACGGGGCAGGGCGACAGCGGCGGGCCCTTTGTGTGCGAGGATGGCATCTCGCGGACGTCACGCTGGCGGCTCTGTGGCATCGTGAGCTGGGGCACTGGCTGTGCCCTGGCCAATAAGCCGGGTGTCTACACCAAGGTCAATGACTTCCACGGATGGATCTGCCGCGCCATGAAGGTAAAGGGCATGTGAGTGTGGTTTCTTCCAGAGGGCTAACTGTGCAGGTCTGCTGCAGCAAAACGAACAAAGACTCTTGTTGCGTCCTGAGAACTAACGACTATATTGTGGCACGGACGTCCGTGGATGTGCGCTCACTTCATCAGATGTGGCACGTGGCTTTGGGATGGGTGGGTGGGTGGGTGGCTGTCTTACCCATCTAGATGGTCAGGACCAGTGCCAGGTTTTTGAAGGCCCTTGGGTAAGACACCCTCTGTCAGCCCCTTCTGTCAGTGAGTGCCTTCTCAACGTGCAGAAGCAGCTTGGATAACACAGAGTTCTGACTGAAACCCGGAGCAGATTTACCGCCCCACTGACATCAGAGCCCCCAGCCGCCACTGAAACTGCTTATTTAACATAACTTAGGTCCGCAGCTTCTAACAACAGCTACTCTGCCATCAGGACTGGCTGTACCATAAGGCGGAGTAAGGCAGTCGCCTCAGGCAGGAGTTTTTGGGTGTTGCAAAAGGGTGGCAAGTTGTTAGTTTTTAAATGTATTGTTGGGGTTTTGCCGCCAGGGAGGAGAGTGAGAGGTGCTTGTGAGATTTTCTGCCTCAGGTGTCCAAATAACTTGACTGGCTTTGGGTACTGTGAAGCTTGACTGGGGGGGGGGGGGGGGGCATTTGTTGCTCTGCCTCAGGCAGCATTATGTCTTGGCTTGGCCATGTCTGCCATCATAACCACCACACCGGACTGCCTTTTCCACACTGCCATCACAGCCAGGTGACCCCTCCTCTAAATATTAACTCTCAAACAGTACTCTTGCAATATTCTTTACTACATTCTGAGAGTGGCTAATTCTTCCCCTTACACACTCTAATCCAGGGGTGTTGAACCTCAGGCCTGTGGGTCAAATCCAGCCCACCTGGGTTCCCCTGAAGGCTATGCCCCCTTTCTCCCAACCACCAATTGTTTGGTGGTTTCCTGGCTTTTTCACTTTTTTTCCTTTCTAAAAGGTTGAAATGCCTCTCATAAGGCTTTAAGCTAAAATATGCTGGTATTTGGGATATTTTTGGCTCCTCTCCCTTCTCAGTGGATTCTTGATTTTTTTTACTGTAGTTGGAAGCATTTTTAATGCTGTGTTTTAATGTTGTCTTTTTAATAGTCTTTTAATATTGTGAACTGCTAAAAGATTTGTATGATATTCAGTGAGATATAAATGCTACAAATAAATAAATAAATAAATAAATAAATAAATAAATAAATAAAATAAATTCAGCCCCTGCTCTGAACTCTAAACTTTTAATTCAGACCCCCCCCCCACACACACACATACACACATGTGTCTCAGCAACCAGAGGTATGGGAAACAGACATAAACATAAACAAAGAAACAAATAAATGTAAATGTCCCACAATGCCCTGGAGCAATGCCATCTCAGGGGCATTATGGGAAATTTAAATGGTGGCTCAACCCAGTGGCCTGGCGCCTCTGCTGCCCACCGTCACCAGGTAAGTGCTCACCGACAAAGGAGGAGGTCCACCAGAGGGCATTTTTGCCCAGGGCCCCCGTAAATCTGGAAACAGTGTTTCAAACCTACAACAATTTCCCACCAATTCGAAGGGATCCAGCCCAAAAGCTCTCCAGTGAGCACACAGCTGCTGCGCTGCTGCAGAGGGCCATGGTAACCCTTTCAGTTCCCTTTCCTGCCACCCTCAGCCGCAGAATTGTCCAGCTAAAGGGCCAATGAAAACACTCAGCCTTCCTGTCTCTTGTTTCTCCTCTGCAGACTTACTCCCACGCCAGCGGGATGGTGAGCCAGAACTGACGCCCCAGGAATCGCCATGCTAGGCCGCCTCCTTGCCAGCCTCCTCCTCTTCCAGCGAGGTGGTGCTGCTTTAAGAAAAAGCAAAAAAGCGAGGGGAACATTTCAAAGGGAACAAACAGCCACGTCGGACTCTGCACTTTGGCCTGCTCTGATGTTATGGGAATGAGCCAAGGACATCTTTGCCAGTTGGTGCGGTCACAGTGCCTCGCTGGCCCTCTTGCCCTGCCAATACGATGCCTTTGCTATGTCAGCCTACCAGAATGGTGCTTCTGGGCCTTTAATTGCCCATCTATGAATAAGCTTCCGCCCTGCTTTCCAGGGCGTTTGAGATTGGTTCATGAGTGGTTGCCGCAGGTGCGAACGTTGGTGTAGCTCATGCCTGGCTTGCGTGCATTTCTAGTCAACAGTAATGGATGTGCTTGGATTTAGGGGTTCTAGAAATAGAAGGGGCCGTGGCTCTGTGGCAGAGCACCTGCTTGGCATGAAGAATGTCCCCAGTTCCATCCCCAGCATCTCCAGGCACGGCAAGGAAGCATTTCCTCCTGAAACCCTGGAGAGCCATTGCTGCCAGTCAGTGTCGACGATACTGGGTGAGATAGGTCAATGGTCTGACTTAGCATAAGGCAGCTTCCTATGTTCCCCTGTGTTCCTAAGTATTGTATTCTGGCCGGTCAACTTTCAAACGCGACGGCCCTAATCAGATGTTTTTCCAGATTTTGGATTTGTGCAGAAATAGAATTTCAGATCTAGTCAGTATCTTTGGGGCAAGAAGGTAACCCCCCCCCCCCCCACACACAGGTTCTCCCATTACCCACAAGACCTATTTTATGAGACTTTGGCTGTCAGGTTGTGGTGTCCAATTTCCTCTGGGTCGATGGTCTTAAACTGATAGGTCAGGGCCCATAAGTGAGTTGCACCCTAAGCTGAGGAAGTCTGCACAAGCGACCCCACCACCGTTTTCTCTGCCTTCCCCCTCCTTTTTGTATAGGGGTTTTAAAGAGAGAGGGCAAAAGACAGAAGAGAGAGGAGGAAGTATGTGCGTATTCAGGCAAACAGTGGTATAGGGATAAATGTTGAAGTGCAGGAGAATGTGGATAGGGAGACATTTTTCTTCCTCTTTCAAAATACTAGAACCCAGGGTCATCCTATGAAGCTGATTGGTGGTAGATTCAGGACAGATAAAAGGGAGGACTTCTTTGCACAGCACATAGTCAACTATGGAATTTGCTACCGCAGGATGGCCATCAATTTGGATGGCTTTAAAAGGGGCAAATTGGACAAATTCTTAGAGGAAAAGGCTATCAATGGCTACTAGTCCTGATGGCTATGTGCTACCTGCAGTACCAGAGGCAGTGATCCTCTGTACACCAGTTGCTGGGGAACATGGGTGGGAAGGTGCTGTTGCTCTCATGCCCTGCTTGTGGGTTCCTGGACGACAGCTGGTTGGCCACTGTGTGAACAGAATGCTGGACTAGATGGACCCTTGGTCTGATCCAACAGGGCTCTTCTTATGTTCTTATGTTCAGGTGCTCATGCCAGCCCACAGCCCCAAGAGGAGTCCAAAAATTCAGGCAGCTGTAGTGATCCATATCAACAAACCAGTTCTAGCAGTTTTCATTTCCACCAGGAGCAGGCCTTTTGTAAAGCCAATGGGTCTTCATTGCCCATTCAAGACCAAGCTACCCCCAAAATAGTTCGCATTACAACAAGGAACAACATATTCTTGCTGGGAAAATTCATCTCTCCCCCACAGCTATTTTGAGAATTGCAGCGAAGCTCAGAGGGAAGAGGGAATTCTGAGAGGGGATTGCAGATGAAACCAGAGCCCCTGGTAATAAAAAAGTGGCGAGCCCTGGGTCCACTACACCACTGGTGTGCATTGTATCATGAGAAATGGAACAGAAGAGAAAGACTCAGAATCTAGACGGGGAAGCAGTCAGAAAAGGGAACTGGAAGTCTTGGGGGAAGACCTGCCACCTCTTTGCAGCTTGCTAAGGGCAGACTTGAGTGAACTCAATACATCTGCTGGTGTTCTAGGGGAACAGACGTGCCCTAATCAGGAACCTAATATCACGGGGAGATCCTCCATGGATAGAGGTGGTTCTCCTCTGCAGGCAGTCATCCTCCACATGTAGGGGGTGATGAGAATGTCGAGGGGGTGGAGCTAGCATGCTCATTCCCCACACACGAGATGAGTATCTGAAGAGGACTACAGTAAAACCTGAAAGTTGGTCCCATGTCAGGCTGAAGATGGATTCCTGATCCAAAGAGTCCCACTGTAGGCTGTTGGGGCAGGAGGACCACAGGCAGGGGAGGATATTACTGGGAGTGGAATCCCTTTGCCGCCCTTTCCTTCTGAATGGGAAGAGGATGTGCAGGAGACATGATGGACCAGCTGTATTCATAGAATCATAGAATAGGGTTGGAAGGGTCCTCTAAGACCATCGAGTCCAACCCCCTGCTCATTGCAGGAATCTAAGACAAAGCATCCCTGACATATGGGGTCCAGCCTCGTCTTGAATGCCTCCAGTGTGGGAGAGCCCACCACCTCCCTAGGTAATTGGTTCCACTGTCGCATTGCTCTAACAGGCAGGACATTTTTCCTGATGTTCAGCCAGAATCTGGCTCCCTGTAACTTGAGCCCATCATTCCGTGTCCTGCGCTCTGGGATGATCAAGAAGAGATCCTGGCCTTCCTCTCTGTGACAGCCTTCCAAGCACTTGAAGAACGCTATCCTATCTCCTCTCAGTCTTCTCTTCTCAAGGCTAAACATGCCCAGTTCTTTCAGTCTCTCATAGGGCTTTGCTTCCAGTCCCCTGGTCATCTTCGTTGCCCCCCCCGAACCCCCTCCAGCTTGTCTGCATCCTTCTTAAAGTGTGGTTCCCAGAACTGGACACAGTACTGAAGATGAGGCCTAACCAGTGCTGAAGGGAACTAGTATCTGTGTGTTTCATCTTCCCTCTAGGTTGCCCTGTTTTTATTTAAAGGGGGAGGATTATCTGGGGACCTGTACCATCCATCAGAGCCTTAGGTGTTGTGCTTGTGGGTCCATTGGGGGATCTGCTGTTACCCTTTGGTCAGGAACAGCCGCTGACAACCTTGAATCTGACTGCTGGCACCAAGTGGATGCACATTCTAGACTTGGGAAATGGCAGAGGAGCACCCATCCTAACCTTCTGGTATCAAAGCGAAAGCCACCAGAATGATTGCTGTTGGCCATGATGCTCTGGAGACGCACATGGAGCTTGTCTGCTCTACCCCTGCATCCCTTTGCACTGGGAAAATAAGAGCTGGAATCTGCTTCAGTTGTATACTGGAAGTGCCAATAAAGATTATGTCGGGAGTGTATGCACTTGATATGCAAAGGGTCACTTCTTGATAGGCTGATGAATGTACCCAAGGCTCACTTTGCAGGAGCCCTGGGCAAAGTGAGCGTTCTCTGCCGGTGGGTCTGCTGGGGCTTGCCTGGTAGTGGCAGGGAGCAGTCCTTCAAACTGGACCAGGTGGCTGAGTCTAGCCGCCATTTTAATTTCCCACAATGCTGCGGAATACTAGTTCAGGGACAATGTGGGAAATTTATATGGGAAGGGACACAGCCACTCAGGGCTGCTCAAAGTGCTGGGTCAGATTTGGTTTTGAATGGGGGTGGACAGGGCAGGCATCAGGAATGGGCTGTACTGGGACCCTAGCAGTTGTCCATGCATGCCTGGTGTGGCCCTGAATGTATAACCACCCAATCACACTGTTCTAAAGCAACTGCACTTCTCCAGAGTATCTGTTGCACGTGCTCGCTGATTCACTGTTAATTCGTAAGTTACTGGTTGGGCCGATCAGGTACATTTGATGTCCTCCTGACTAAAAAAAAACATATTTTGTTTGCCAATACCTTTTGTTTGCCAGAGAGGCCAATACCTCTCTGGGGTCAGGAAGCACCCCAGAACATTCCTTTATTATGTCCTCTTACATTGTAAATAGATGACTATATTGGCTCTCCGCTGTCCTATGTGACCATGGATCTGTTTGCTCAGATTGTATATATTTGCATAATTATGATGATCTCAATAAATAAAGCCTGTTTTGATTATAGATGGCTCTTGGTGCAGATTTTGTTACTGCAATGTTTCGAAGTCCAAAACAGGCTAGAGGAATGAGGAATAGCTTAAAATATAGCTTTATTTTTAGGAGGTTTTAAGAACCTTTTGTGTAACAACCAACAGGCTTTTGGAACTGCTCAGGTCATGTGATAATTTAGGGCAAGTCCTCAAATTACCAACTCCTTAATGCTACGGGAGTGTCACTGAAGTATAAACTGTATAATTACAAGCTTTTCTATATGAGACATTTGTCGTGCGTTTGTCATTCCCTACTTATGGTTGTTTATGGGTTCTTTAGATGATGTTGTGACCCTTCAGTTTTGCTCTGTTTGTAAACAGCACTTTGCAAATTTTTTTAGAGAAGGGAAAATGGGCTATTATTTCTGATGATGAAAGTGCAATTTCCTCTAGTGCATTTGTGCTATTCTGCTATACCACTGTGCTACCTAGAGGTTATGTAGCAGAAAAGCAGGAAAGGAAACACTCTTCGCATGGTGATTGGATCTCAGTTCTGCAACAAAACCAAAAATAGATGCAGTGGATTAAAAGCTCTACATCTTCCCCCTTAATTATGAAACAATAACAAAAATAAAATAAAATAATTACTGCAACACATACAGGTTGAAATTACTGCATAAACTGTTGTCCATGGGGAAAAAAAATACCTTTACCAGTTAATTACTCTATGATACTAGCATGTCTCTAAGTCATTCTGGAAGCTTTATCTTCCTGGCAGAACACCTCAGTGTTTGTTCATCATGGATATCTAGTGGGCCCAGGTGTTGATGATCAGATTCCTTTTGACAGGACAAGTTATCTGTTGGTTGACTGTAGCTGGAATCAGTACTTTCTGACACATCTGAGGAACACCCTGGGATATTTCTTTCATCACAATGGTTAGGGCACCATAAGTTTCCATTGGCCATCTGTATTATATTAGACCTTGGATATGGCTATTCTACAACTATACCCATTTGATCCCAAGTATTAGTAGAATAATTTCTCAGGAAAACCTTGTTACCTGGTTTAAGTTCTGGAAGGGCCTGGGCTGTCTTTTCAAGATAATATTTTTGTTGCAGCTTCTGAATTTCCTTCCTCCTCCTGGGACTGTAATTGCTGTTTGACTGTAGTAAAACATCAGTTATAAGCAAATTAACTCAAATGCACCTTCCCATTAAGAGCTGAGCAGGGGACCAACCATTTTCCAGGGGAGAGTGCCTCTAAATCATCAGGGACTTGTACAAATCACCACCACTATCAAAGGCTTTCTTCATCAGATTTTTGGCACACTGGATAGACCTTTCTACAAGTCCATTTCACTGAGTAAAGTTAGGGTTAGATGTAGTGTGCTGAAAATCCCAGTCTTTGGTAAACTGCCTGAAATCTGCACATGAAAACAGTGGAGCATTGTCACTGAAGACTTCATCTGGAACACCTTGCCTTGCAAAGATCCCTTTTGGACGGACAATCTCTGATTTACTCCTAGAACTTTGCAATGTGTATATTTCTGGATAGAGAGAGTGATAGTCTGTGACTATTAACTAATCCTTGGAATGCCACATGAATAAGTCATTTTCTACCTCCTGGTAGGTCCTTTGGGATATGGATTCAGTGGCCTTTGTTGTTGATGTGACACAGTTTAAATGGGTGAAACAGCCTTCTACAGTAGTTGCTATATCCTGATTCATCCTAGACCAATATATTGCCTCCTGAGCTTTTTTTTTTTTTTTTAAACTCAATGCCTAGAAGACTCTTGTGAATTTTCTGCAACATTTCCCTATGGAGGCTAAGTATCACCACTGAGCTCCTCTTGAAAATCATGTTATCTATCACTGAATTCTTGTCTACAATTAGGGATGGATTGATGCACCTCCATCTGCTCCCTTCACAGCTTGGCCATCACTTGAGAAGCACTGCAAAGCCATCTGTAGTCTCACCAAGCTGCGACTGTGTGCAGAAATTGTGGCTCGGGTTAGTTCTGTATATGTAAAATTGAGTCTATGGCTGCCTTTAAGGGGCAATGACTCAAGGTTACAGGTATGAAGAGCACTTTAGAGATAAATCTTGAGTCATTGCCCCTTTAAGGAAGCCATAGACTTAACTTTACCTATGCACAAGTAACCGAGCCATGATTGTGCGCACAATTGTGGCTCAAGTAGGGGAATGGACGGCCCCGCAGCTTTGCCGAAGTGGGGAAGTGAACCCCATGCAGCCCGGCAAGTGTGGTCTGGGAGACCGGGGGGCGGTGGGGAGTCTGCTGGAGTCCCCCCCCCCCCCCGGACTCCTGCACCATCCCCATCCACAATTCAAGTAGTCTGATACTTGGATCACAAATGTCTTTAGTCACTACTTGTTTCATGACCTGAAGTGAAGGGTTAATATCACTTTCCTTTTTGATTTGTTGTAATTTTGTATTTTCCACTGGAGGAAAGTGATAAGCATGTCCTCATAAGCTTGCATTTATGTCTCCAAAATCTTCTCCGCTACAGTAGTAGGGAGGAACAGCTCGTGAAAGTTCATACACAGGGAACAACATTTGCCTGGTGTGTGGGTCACAGCCAAATCATATCTCTGTAGTTTGATCATCATTCATTGGATCCACAGTGTACAGTCATTCTGCTCTGGTTGGAAAGTAGACCTTTAACACCAACTGGTTTGTTAAGTGCTGCTTTAACATTTTCCAGGAGGCCTCCTCTTCTGAGTAACAGCATCATTTCTAAGTCCAAAATAGGCTAGAGGAATACCTTAAAATATAACTGTATTTTAGGAGCCTTTAAGAACCACTTGTGCAACAACCCACAGGCCTTTGGAACTGCTCAGGTCATGTGACAATTTAGGGCAAGTCCTCAAATTACTAACTCAATACTAAGGGAGTGTCACCAAAGTATGAACCCTTTCATTACAGTGAGGATCCCCCCAAGCCTCATACCAGGTTTGTGTATTAATGATGTCTCTTGTGGTGAGCTACTTGGATGCACAGAATGAAGGAATGAGGGGTAGCATCTGCAACAAAATACATCAGTTTGAATATCTGGAAAATGCAAGAAGTCTGCAGTGCTGTCTGGAGCTCTTGCAAGGAAGGGCAGGGTGCAAATGTATCAATTCACAATAAGATAACTGCTTCCACAGAGGATAAATTGTCTGGCTACTGCACCAGAACAGAAGTAACAACTGTACACTATTTCATGGAAAACAGATCATCCCAGGGTGCTTTACTCTGGCATAAGCCTGGAAGGCTTGGGGAGAAGGGTGTTGGAACGCCTACAACTTTTTGTGATGAACCCTTATATATATATAGACCAACAGACCATCTTGAGTGCCTAGGACTTGGGATCCCTTCTGAGACCCCTGTGTGGACCATATATCCCTGGTTTGAGATGCAATCTCCTCTGCCAGTTTAATCCTTTTTTCATAATAACTCACTGGTTTGAACTGGCCAGGTCTTTTGTCATGGACGTTTATCATGTGCTCATCATTCCCTACTCACGGTCATTTATAGGTTCTTTAGATGATGTCGCGACCCTCCAGTTTCACTTTTGTGTCGAAAGACCAATTTCCCTGACGTTTTTTTTAGGACAGGGAAAATTTAATTACACTGTGGTATTTATTTATACAACTGAAAGTCTTTTTAGTTGTGTATTTAAACAATTCTATGATATCACAGTGCCCCCTAGAGTTTATGTAGCATAAAAGCAGGAAAGGAAATTCTCTTCCTGTAGCGTTTGGATCTCAATTCTGTGACAAAACTGAAAGTAGATACAGCGGATAAACAGCCTCACATGGAAAAGCTCTGCAAGAGACTAATCCTCTCTCATGCCATCTTTACTGCAAGGAACTCTGCACATAGTCCGAAACCCAAGACTACTCAAGCAGGTAAAATGTAACAAGCTAAGTTAGACTCCCCCCCCCCCTTTTATTTAGATATCCATGTGTGACTGTGGTGCCTTCTCTTTGCTTTCTTTTTTTCCACTGTGGGAAGACCCCTTTACCAAATAAACTAGCTTTATATACATTGACAGTTGGCATCTTTGATTTAAAAAGGGTAATTTCTCTGGAAGTTCTTGCTAAAACCCTTCCCCATGTGCTAGAGGTGACAGTGGAACCCCTCCTTAAGTTGTCCCCTGTTGGACAACTTTTTCCCTGTTCCAAATATCCCCTTCCTGGGCAAGGTGACAGAGAGGGCAGTGGCCAGCCAGCAGCAGATGTGCTTGGAGGAAGTGGATTATCTAGACCTATTTCAATCTCTCTTTAGGCCTAGGTATGGCACTGAAACAGGCCTGCCTGCGTCAATCATTGACTTTAATTGGGAGAAAGACGGGGGGAGCGCTACCCTGTTGATTCTTCTGGATCTCTCAGCAGCATTCAACACATTTGGATACAACAAAAAGCTTCCTGTTTTGTGGATCTGGAAGCCCCAGGAAAGATGTGCATTATTCTTTGACCTGCATCCTGGTCAAAGATGCTTGTAGCTTTAGAGAAATAGACACTGATGGGCAGCTTTGAGTTGCACCCAGTTATGGAACATCCACTCTCAGGAAAGGTGGTTGCCCCCCACATTTCTGAGTGAGTTTTAGACAACTTTTAAAAACATATTTGTTAACTCAGACCCCTAGCCATCTTGACCAGTAGTCTGGGATTATACAAGGTCCAAAACCTCTGGAAGGCACTTAGGGTGGTTCAGCCTGAGTGGAAGCTGTGCTATTGTGACTTTTTTTACAGGACACCATTACAAAAAGAGGAATCCATAGGTACAGAATGACTCTTCCTACTCTCCATTATATTCATCAATGCAACAAAACTTGGACGAACCTCTTTAATAGTTCACATCTGTTCCAATCTGGAAACTAGAAGGAGGGAAATCAAGAAGGAAGTTAGGCAGAAATACAGCTTGATTTCTTTTTCCCAGTTCATCCTTAGTGCAGTACAGTGAGAGCTGGTGTTATGGGGGATGTGAGTTCTGTTGTGTGTGTGCATGTGTTGATTTGGATTGGAGATGTGGTGCTGTGGAAGGTAGGGTTAGCCCTTTACCCCACACACCACAGCCTGTTGGGTTATATCAATGAAGCCAGGCCAAAAAGGGTGGTGAACAAAACAGAACTTTGTAATGATGATCTGTCAAGAACAGCAGGGCTTGCATAGCTTGGTATGGGTGAATCAGTCTATTTCTAGTCCTTGTCAGTTTCCCACATATTCAGTCATAAGTCCGTTTTGTCCAATTTCCACATCACTCTGAATTTTAAAAAGAAGCATGACAATTTACATTTATTTTCATATGCATGTCCCCCTAGCATTTTTTGTATACAACTTTCCCTAATATCCCTTTTTCTGTGTGTGTGTTTTGTACTCAACTTTCCCAAATATCTGCATTTTATATGCAATTATTGAGTTGAAAACTGCATTGTAAAATCTGGAGAAATGCACAATCTGATGGATAATTGTGTTCTGATCCCCATATTAGTTTGGGAAGCAAGAATTAGGTCAGCACACTTAAAAATGAGGACCAAACATAATTCTCCCTTATCCCTATATTTGAATACCTCAGTTCCAGGCATAGCATCACCTTTGGTTGGAATAGGAACCCATTGGAATAAGCTCCCCCATTACACAGCTGTGGTCCAAATGGACCACTCAACCGGCTTTTATTGGCTTGGTGGGGGCATTGAACGTATCTGTCCCCTCTTCATGGCTAAAACCTTCTAAAGGTGATTTTTCCAGGAAAAGGTGCAGAAGGAAAGAGTTAACCTCCTCCCACAAGTACCAGAGGCCTGATCCAAATCGCAGCCCCTCCCAAGGATGCTTTTAATGAAAGAAAAAGTGGATGGAAGATCTGGGCATGGATCTCTTGTGTCACATGTCATTTGGACATAAGATGATGAGCTGGAAAGCCAACCAGATGAAATCTCATCTCAGTCAGAAAATTGCTAGGTGGCCTTCAATCCTATACATTATCATCATCATCATTATTTGTAGTAGTTTATTAAATTTCTAAGATGACTTTCTAAAAAAAGAGAGACTCAAAGCATCTTACAACAAAATAAAAATATACACAATTTAAAACAGCTAAAACAATTTCCACTAGAGTACCACCACTCCATAAAAAAAATCTTAAACATCCATGGCAGCCATGAGCTATTCAACTGCTGCATTAAGGAGCTCATCATATGCCATCAAACGCCTGAGAATAAAGTCTTAACCTGGCGCTGCAATGATGACACTGTTGGCACCAGGCAGGCTTTGCTGGGGGAGCACTCTACAATTGGAGTGGGGGGCACCACCAGAGAGATCCTCTCCCTTGTTGCCTTCCTCTGAAACTCCCCTTGGAGGAGAACTGTTCTTTCCAGCCTCGGCCACAACCATTTGCAAAATGGCGGGATGATAATACTAGACTCCCTTTAAGGGTTAATGGAAGGATTACGTAACAATGTATGCAAAGTGCATTGGGCATGAGAAATGTTTAGCGAAAACAGTAACATATTCTAGGCTGGGGCAAAGATTAAATCGCAGATGTCATAGTGCTGTAGGGAAAGCTACAGAAATGGAACAGAGATGAGAGGCAGACGGTTTTAGAGGAAGTGAGATTGGCTGGATTCTGAGGTGAGTAGAGGGCCCACTTTGAGGAAAGGGGTTAAATATCCAATCCAATAGTGTTGTGTCTGTTTACCAGAGCTAGTCCAAGGTCCTTTGCTGCCAGAGGCAAAGGGCAAGTCCTCTGGCGCTCCCCCGCCAATTTCACATAGAAAAGCCAAATGGACTGGCATTTGAATCTTACTTCAATGCTGGCAATAGGACAGTATTCTCCACCACACCCAAGAGCAGCAGGCTAGCTTAGAGGATGCAGAGCAGACTGCATGGCACACACAGCTCTGTCTTCCAACACCTTGCCGCTGCCCCTCAGAATCTGTTGCCTGAGGTGGACACTTCACTCTCCCTAAAGGTAGGGCCGGCTCTACCATTTACCTTACCCTGTGAATTTAAGAGCTGCACCACAGTCGGAAATGCGACTGCATCAGACACATCATTGCATCACTATGCTAGAAAAGGCTTCATACATCAAATTTTGGCAGTTTTTAAAGGAGTGGGAGCCCTGCCAGGAAAAGGTGTCAATCCAAGAGGCAAAACGCAAATAATCTCTTTCTGTCTCTATAGCTCCCTTCATGCACTGATTGTGTGAAGCACCTCCATGCAATGAAAGGGACAATGGGGGTTTACCACTGACCCTGCTCGTAGGTTTGAGAGCTTTGGCTATTGGGCGGTATAAAAATGAAATAAATAAATAAATAAGGTTTGCAGACCCCCTGGGCCTCCCTCTGATGTCCACACACTGAGGGTTGACTTCTGCAGGGCGGAAACCGAGTCTGGGAACTTTCCCTGGGAGTTGGAACCCAGCACAAACGGAGTTCTAGTTAGGGCTGGATGGATTCCCGCCCCCCCCAGCTTCGCCTGATTTTGGTTAGATCTACACCAGTGCTCTTTATGGGCGTTGAAGTGCACTGATAACTGTTGGGGCACATTTCACACTCCTTATGCTGCTTTCCTAGCATTATTTCCTGCTTTTTATTCCATATTATCCCAAAATACTGCAACAGAAGTCATTGTGTGTGCTATGAGGTATAAATGCGCAAGAAGGATATAGCATCACGATGATGGGATTGTATTGATATGACACGAGGTGTAGATCTGGTATTTGTCTTGGGTTGGTGGGAGAATATTGGCAGTGTAGTGGTGAGAGTGACGGACTGGGAGCCGGGAGATCCGGGTTCTAGTCCCCACTTGGCCATGGAAGCTCACTGGGTGACTTTGGGCCAGTCACAGACTCTCAGCCCAACCTTTAGGAACCCAAGGTGGCTTACATTATCCTCCTCCTCTCCATTTTATCCTCACAACAACAACCCTGTGAGGTAGGTAGGGCTGAGAGTCATTGACTGGCCCAAAGTCACCCAGTGAGCTTCATGGCCAAGTGAGTGGGGACTAGAACCCGGATCTCTTGGATCCCAGTCCAGCACTCTCACCACTACATCACACTGGGTCTCAGGGGTCAGTAATTTATCAGGGGAAAGATATAGGAAGGAACTGTCCTCAAAAGTTATGAGAGTTGGAAGGGAGGGCGTGCTGTATTCTACACCTTCCACATATGTTTGAAACAAGCCAGTTCGGAGACTTAAGCTGGTTTGTTGAAACAAATCATAGTTAATATTAACCATAGCTTAGGGATCAGACAACTATGGTTCATTCGGATGACTATGATTTGTTTGGATGACTATGATTGTCCAGACGACTGTGATCTGTTTGAAAGAAGGATTATTTACCTCAGATAAGAGGGTTATTTTCAGCTGTGTTCTAGCAGAAAATGTCCTGAGGAGGTTCTGGTGAAGTCATGACATGGGATATAACCTGGAGATCTTGTAGCTGATGATCATAGAAGGGATTTTTGGCTACAGCATAAACAAACAAAAATGTTTTGCTTATTCAAAAACATGAATAACATTTTCATTTTTTTAAATGTATAATTGTAAAATATAGTTACTCATATGTTATGAGTTCTACTGGCATTGCCCATGGTTTAACTTGTTATTTGGGGGAACTTCTCCTTTGTATTTGTCACGTCCTTTCGATCTCTGCCACTTTTCCAGTGCCCTTTGGTTCCTGGTTTGACCAGGTAAAGGACTGGATGGAGATGAAGGACAAACCCAACTGCTTTTTCATCAAGAGCTGCAGTAGGTATGGTTTGACCTTTGGCTGTATTCACACACCCATAGTTACCTCAGCTTATGAAATCACCGTCTTTCCATTTTAAAAATTACTGACATCTTGGGCCGAGTGCCTCTGAGCATGTATAGAATTATTTCTCTAAGAACAGAGTGTTGGGTTCTTTAAAGGATAAAGTTGTCCATATAATGCACCGAGTACCATTCCTTTGAGAAGGGAATGCTTCTTGAAATGGGTGAACTGCATGCTGGGAGTTGTATTTAAAGGCATGAATTGGAGCTGGGAGGAAGAGAAAGTGAAGGGTGAAGTCAGGGTGGTTGGAGAGTGACTGAGTTAGTTTCAGTGACTACCCTGAAATAAATACAATTCAGATACTTGTCTCTGGTGTCTTGGAAATTTATACAATATAACAGCTTCCTTATCTGTGTAGATGTTCCCCAGAAACACGTCTTGTGCAAAGTCTCCTGGCTAGGGTGTCAGATGTTCCCTGGGTGCTGTGTTGGCTGAGAAGCAGCCTGGGAAAAGAAGGCAGGGAGTCATTTGATTGACAAGGAGAGGCCAGGATCTCACTTTTATTTTATTTTATTATTTTATTATTTTATTATTTATTAAATTTATTAATTGCCCATCTGGCTGGTCACTTCTCTGCACCATGGTGGCTGAGAAGGCAACATACATCATGGCAGCAGTCTTACCAAGTGCATCCTCTAATCCCCTCTGTGGGCCTCTAGTCAAGTGGAAGATGTCCACATGGCAGCACACTGTGCAAATTCCCATTCCTAGCACTTGTCATTTACTTCTGTCATTCCCCAGGACTTGAGAGGTAGTGTGGAGAGGAGCTGCGGCTTCCTTGGTAAGGAATTGAACATCCAGCAAATCAGTTCTGTGGTGGAAAATGCCTCCAGTCCTTCCAGAAGATGAGGGAGAATAAGATGTCCAACTTCCCCCAAAAGCTCGGCAGTTTTATAGATCATAAGAAAGGACAATATCTGAGGAAAGGTACAAACAGGCCGCATGGGGTGTCAATTGCTGGTTTGTGTGTGTGCACGCATATGTGTGCATTTGCTTGAGCTCAGATGGCAACAAGTTGGAAGAATCGTGATGGGGAGAGCTTTTCTACACAAGTCATGTATTGAGCACTCATCATTCCCTACTCACAGTTGTTTACAGGTTCTTTAGATGACATCATAGCCCTCCAGTTTCACTTCTGTGACTAAAGAGCACTTTCGGTGAGGTTTTTTTTTTAGAGCAGGGAAAATATGGTATGTATTTGTAAAAGTGAAAGAACATGCTTTTTCCACTTATGTATTTGTGCTATTCCACTATACCACAGTGCCACCTAGAGGTGATATAGAGGAAACACAGGAAAGGAAATGCTGTTCCTGTAGAGCTAGGATCTCAGTTCTCAGACAAAACTGAAAGTAGATACAGCACATTAGCAGCCTCATGTAGAAAAGCTCTAAGGACGTTATCTTGAGCCAGTAATTTTTTTTACTCAAAGGTTGTGATTGTACTTTGCCTTTAGTGTTCATGTAACCAACAGAAGTTCAACAGGGAATGCTTTCTCCATCACTGCATCTGCATTGTCTAGAAAGCCTGAGGGTAATCCCAACAGGACCAGAGAATCTGAGTTTCCATAGTGCATGGATGGCTGGGGAACCCTGGCAGATGCAGGACATTTTCTGTGTAAACGTGTGTAGGATTGCATCCTAAATTAGCAAAATGGGGAAATCATAGTAACTACGAGTTTTATTGGGCATGGCTTCAAAAAGGGAAGGGAGAGAATGGACTTGAGCTTCTTGAGCCCTTCCCAGGCATTCTCCCTATGTACAGGCAGGGCCAGAAATATTGGAATAAGGATAACTGTTTTGGCAGTTGGCCTCTGTACACCACCACATTGAAGTTGAAAGGAAACACACCCAGATGGGAGCGAAGTCAGGACTTTCAGCTGTAATTCAAGGGGTTTGACAAAAGTGGGGCACTAACCATTCAGGAAGTATAGCCAGTGGCATACACACACACCCATCGTTGGTGGTCATAAGTAATGGAACGAATGGCTGACAAGCAGCTGCATGGCCAGGTGTGGCCTGTTTCCTGGGTATCCCATGACCCATCAAGCAGATGAAAGGCCTGTAGGTGGTTCTGAGTGTTACATTTGCATTTGGTAGCTGTTCCCTGGAACTCCCAACATGAGGTCCAAAGAGGTGTCCGTGCGAGTGAAGGAGGCCATCATTAGGCTGAGGAAACGAAATAAACCCATCAGAGAGATAGCAAAAAGAGTGGGAGTGGCCAACGCAACAGTTTGGAACATCCTGAAAAAGAAGGAATTAACAGGCAAGCTCAGCAACAGCAAAAGGCCTGGAATACCACGGAAGACAACTAAAGGGGATGACCGCAGAATTCTGCTCATGGTGAAGAGGAACCCTTTCACAACATCTAGCCGGATCAAGAATGCTCTTGCAGAGGTAGGCATGTCATTGTCAACATCTACAGTCAAGAGACGCCTTTATGAATGTAAATACAGAGGCTTCACAACAAGGTGCAAACCACTGGTAATGCTCAAGAACAGGCAGGCCAGATTAGCCTTTGCCAGCAAACACCTAAAAAAGCCTGCCCAGTTCTGGAATAAGATTCTTTGGACTGATGAAACCAAGATTAACTTGTACCAGAATGATGGGAAAAGTAGGGAGAAGAAAAGGAACAGCTCACGATCCAAAGCATACCACATCATCTGTCAAACATGGTGGAGGCAGTGTTATGGCATGGGCATGTATGGCTGCCAATGGAACCGGGTCACTGATGACCTGGCTGCTGATAAAAGCAGTAGGATGAATTCTGAAGTGTAGAGGGCTATACTTTCTGCTCAGATTCAGCCGAATGCTGCCAAACTGATAGGACGCCGCTTCATATTGCAGATGGATAATGACCTGAAACATACAGCAAAAGCTACCCAAGGGTTTCTCAGGGCAAAGAAGTGGGATGTTCTTCAATGGCCAAGTCTGTCACCTGATCTCAACCCAATAGAGCATGCTTTTCACTTACTGAAGACAAGATTGAAGGCAGAAAGACCCACAAACAAGCAGCAGCTGAAGGCAGCTGCAGTAAAGGCCTGGCAAAGCATCTCGAGGGAGGAAACTCCGCATTTGGTCATGTCCAAGGGTTCCAGACTTCAGGCAGTCATTGACTGCAAAGGATTTTCATGCAGGTATTAAAGGCGATCTGTAAGTTTGAAATGATGTTGGTTTGTTCCATTACTTATGAGCCACCAATGATGGGGTGGTGGTGTATGCCACTGGCTGTACTTCCTGAATGGTTAGTGCCCACTTTTGTCAAACCCCTTGGATTACAGCTGAAAGTCCTGACCTCGCTCCCATCTGGGTGTGTTTCCTTTCAACTTCGATGTGGTGGTGTACAGAGGCCAACTGCCAAAACAGTTATCCTTGTTCCAATATTTCTGGCCCTGACTGTAGAATGAATCCATGTTGGCAGTCTCTGCCCCTGACCTATACACATTTCATAAGTATTTCCTTGGGGACATGACTGGGAGACTTTGTTCATGCATAGGTTCACTTCATATGAACCAATGTGCTGTCAAGGGCTCCTTGGAGGGCTCTCAGTCTAATCCAGTAGCCAAGTCCGGACACAGACAAAGGGATTCCTTTCAAAGCTTTATTCTTCTTTTACAACTTAACAGCTCTACAGGTAGCAACTAGATCTGAGCAGCAGCATCCCTATGCCCTAAGTTAGAACAGTTGGTCCCTGTTTGAAGGGCAATTACTGGCAGACCCCTGAATATAAGGACTAGGGAGAATCCCTCCCCTTTTCCCTTGGATCCTCTGGGCGCAACCGTTCTTTGAGCGCGAACCATTTGGCGCCGCTCTCTGCATCTGCGCCGCGCATCCCCCCCAGTCTGCTATCTGTGCTGAGTCACTCCCTGGACTGCTTTCTAAACTAGGAATGTGGGTGGGAGGAGGCTCCGTCAGCTGTTGGTCCTGGGAAAAAAGGAGCGCGCTCCTCTCCCGAAGGAGCAACTGCTCTTCCTCAGCATCAGAACTACTCTGGGATTCTATGGGCTCAGTATCCACCCTGACATGCGTGTTGGTTGGGGGCCGCTCCTGCCCCCACATGCATACTTCTGGTCTACATGGTTACAGTGACTGGGTTCGCACAATATACTAACCCACACTCAGTGGTTGAGTGCGGGTTGTTTGTTGAACCACGAGCTAGTGTGTTGTCTGAACCCAGGACATTTTCCACAGGGAGGCTTGTCAACCATGCAGTGTTGTTCATTTTTCTCGAATAAGCCACCTTGAGAACCCATGGTTTGTTGTTGGGTTGTTCAGGGTGGTTAACAAGCCGCCCTGCACAAAATATCCTGGGTTCAGACAGCACGCTAACCCACAATTAAACAAACAACCCACGGTTCAACAACAACCCACACTCAACCACTGAGTGTGGGTTCACGTGTTGCGTGAACAGCCCCAGTATCTGGGGAAAAAAGCTGGAGTCTCATCCATAATTGATCTTGCGTGTCTCCTCCATGGGGAGATGCTCAAGTTCTCTGAGGGACAGGCTACCTTTTGGATGAGACGGATCCCCCCTTCAGGTGTCCAAAATGAACATCCCTGGCCTGCAGTGGAACATTCAGAACTTTGCACATTGAGGTCTGAAGCTCCCTCCTGCAGGGAGGGGGACATTATTGCAGAGGGATTGCATCCACCGGCCTAATGCCCTCTTTGCACATTCATTTTGAACAGGAGGTGGATGCCTGTTGTGCTTCCTGTCCCCCAACCTGCTTACTATCATGTATGATAAACTGTATGAGACAAGGAGACATATTATTAGTATTTTACTTATTTATTTTATTTGTACCCCACCTTGCTACCCCAAAATAGCACGCAACAGACAGAAGCAATTAAAATGGACTGAAACAATGAAACTCCCCAGTGAGGCCTGCCTGGCACCGTTATCTTTTTGGCGCCAGCTTAGGACCTTCCTTTACTCCCAGGCATTTGACAGCATATGATAGGTTTTTAATCAGGTCATGGAATATTGTTTGGATGTGTGTGTGTGTGTGTGTATGTGTGCCTGCTGCCTGTTTATATGTTTTGTTTTTTAATTTATTATTATATTTCTATAGCGCCCCATAGCCGAAGCTCTCTGGGTGGTTCACAAAAATTAAAAACCATTAAAATACATTATATAAAATATAAAACCATTCACGTAATTATATAGAACAAATAACACACACACAACAACAACTTATATCTAAAACAAAAGCAATCAGCCAGAGACAATCAAGAGACTCATTATACGCTGCCAAATGCCTGAGACAAGAGGGCAGTTTTAACCTGGTGCCGAAAATATGATAATGTTGGTGCCAGGCGGGCCTCGTCAGGGAGATTATTCCATAAACAGGGAGCCACCACTGAGGAGGCCCTTTCCCTTGCTTGGAGCTAAACTGTTTTATATTATGCACAATATTGTATTTTTAAAGGTTTTTCATCTCTGGAAACCACCCAGAGAGCTTTGGCTGTTGGGTGGTATAGAAATGTAATGAATGAATGAATGAATGAATGACAAGAGAGATAGGAGTGCATAAGAGAAATATTTAAATCAGGGGATATTAATTGCTGTGTGGCAGTTCATCTTTCTTTTGGTTATTAGTTCCTCTTGTGTTTCAGGAATGTTCGGAGACTGGAAGAACCACCTGACTGGCACAGAGTGAGCAGTTTGACTGTGTTTATCAGGAGAAGATGTGGAGTGTGGGGGTGACCTTCCCATGGAACTTAAGAATGCCAGTCTGTTCTTCTTGCTGATCTGAATTGTTACACTCCCTAGATGTCATCTGAAGGAAGTCTCTGCTTCTGAGAACCAAACTACATGTTACGATGGAGATGTGTATAAAATAAACTTGTTGCAAGTGGGAGGCCCAGTCACAATGGCAACTGTGCATGGGAGAAGGGTTCTCTCTATCTTTTCCTTTGTGCCATTTTCCTGATAAAAATTGCACCCCACAGTGGAGCATGTGCTTTCCATGTGTCTTCAGGGTCTCTAAAGGGACTCACAGCAAAGGCCTTGTCCAGGGACAATTAACACTTTAATTTCTTAATTAAAACAATAATAATGCACATGTAATAATTTTACATGCATAACAGTTCAGTTATCACTAAAACAATAAAACAGAGCACAGCCGTCCCATCCCAAAGTTCTGTCTTTAGCTTGGGTCCACAACAAAAATATAAATAAAGCTTCTCTCTGAAGCTTGATTTTACTGCTGGCTGAAGAAAGAAAACAGTCTCTACTCAGTTCATTTCAGCTCCACAGCAATCTTCTCAAGCTGGATGAGCCCAATAATGCAGGAACAAGCTTTGCAAACAGTACTGTCTCAAGGATTCAGGGCCTTACAGAGAGGAGAAAGCAAGCTTCTTCCTAACTGTGATGAGGTAACTGCCCATAATGGTGGTCACTCCCCATCTCACTCCCTCACTCATACAATCATAGATTCATAGAAGAGTAGGGTTGGAAGGGGCCTATAAGACCATTGAGTCCAACCCGCTGCTCAATGCAAGAATTTAAGTCAAAGCATCCCCGACAGATGGCTGTCCAGCTTCATCTTGAATGCCTCCAGTGTGGGAGAGCTCACCACCTCCCTAGATAATTGGTTCCATTGTCATCCTGCTCTAACAGTCAGGAAGTTTTTCCTGATGTTCAGATGGATTCTGGCTTCCTGAGCATGTGCAGGCATATTCCCCCTCCAAAATTCTTAAAGGGAAAACTTACCAATGGGTTACACATGAAGAGAGGCATCTCCTCTCCAAAACCCTAAAGAACTGTTGCCCTTCAGTGGAGACGATCCTGAGTCAGATAGGCCAATGGCTGGTCTTGGTATCAGGCAGGTTTCTATTTATGCAGGCTGTGTCATCAATGCTTCTGCATATATCTCCCTTGGGGCACGTAACAGCTTTGGGGGCTATTTTCATTGGGAAAATGGCACAAGGGAATGGGTTAAACCCCTAAGATTGATTCTGATGGAATTAACTTTCAAGAAAGCGTGCGTAAGACTGCAGCCTCATTTTAATTTCCAGTTTGTGGTTCATTTATGATTTGTATGTGAAAAATGCCGTGCCTTCACCGCAAGGATCTGTCATTGAGATAGGAAGAGCGTTTTGTCTGTGTGGAGGCCCCCTCCCCCACGCCGTGCCCCCTCTGGCACAGCCAATATAATCGTGTATTTTTTTAACAACCTCATGAATTGATACAACATTTTCCATGCACAATCTATAGTTGCGGTTCCTTGCCAGTAGATGGCATCATGTCAATAGTGTTTTGCCTGTAGAGAGTGAGTAGATGGCATTATGTCAATAGTGTTTTATATGCAGAGTGAGTAGGGATGTCAAGGAAATCTGCAACGGAATCAGATGAGTTCAGATTTCTATGAATCTCACCCACAAATTCTGCAGTGGACTGCCTTTTCCTGAGTTGCATGGATTCCATGGACTTGCGGACTGTCCCCCCATCCCCAACTTTATGGTATGTTGTGCAAATTTAGTCATAGAAAATACATTAAAAAAAACCTGCCTGTCCTATAAAGCCCTATACGGCTTGGGTCCAGGTTATCTGAAAGACCATATTCTCCCCTATGAGCCTACTGGTGCCCTGAGATCTTCAGGGGAGGCCCTTCTCGTGGTCCTGCCACCAACACAGCCACATCTGGTGGGAACGCGGGAGAGGGCCTTCTCAGTGGCTGCCCCAAGGCTCTGGAACCCCCTTCCTAGGGAGGAGAGAGCGGCACCCTCCTTGATATGCTTTTGCAGGCATGTAAAAACTTTTTTGTTCTGGCAGGCCTTTGGGGATAGCTAGTCTGGACCTGTGAGAATATGACGGATGGATACTATGGTTATATTTCTTGTTGTCTTTTAACATTTTGATATTTTATTTGATTTTAATATTATTGATGATTTAATTATATTTTAAACTTTTGTATACTTCTATTTATAGGTTTTAACTGTGCAAGTTTTAATGTAAAACCGCCTTGAGTCCAGTATTGGGAAAAAGATGGGATATAACAACAACAACAACAACAAAAATAATAATAATATGTCCCATATCAAAGGATTAGTATTAAGCCTCCCCCCCACTCTACCTCCAGTATCAGAGGCAGTAAGCCTATGTACACCAGTTGCTGGGGAACATGGGTGGGAGGGTGATGTTGCACTCATGTCCTGCTTGTGGGTTTCTCATGGGTGACTGGTTGGCCACTTTGTGAGCAGATTGTTGGACTAGATGGACCCTTGGGCGGATCCAGCATGGCCCTTCTTATGTTCTTATGTTCTTAAGGCATATCTGCATGAATCCTGATAAAAAATGAAGTGCAATGAATTTCTCATACATCCCTAATTTTTAGATCGTAATCCTATTGTTTTAATCTGCATATAGTGCTTAGAAAATTCTAGGCACTATATAAATGAAAAAGATGAGGAAGAGAAGGAGGAAGAAGAAGTAATGATGTAATTAGATCAAATCTCCTCTGGTTCCCCAACTGGAACAACCGTGGACGTTTAAAGGTTCTGTCCAGTATTACCTACACTGACAAGCTGTGGGACATTCTAAACTAGCCTTCCTCAACCTGGCACCCTCCAGATGTGTCAGACTACAAATCCCATAATCCCCAGCCAACATAGGGAGATGTAGTCTAACACATCTGGAGGGTGCCAGGTTGAGGAAAGCTGTTCTTCAATACCTTCTTTATCTTAAACTTCATATTGGGGATTATCAGTTTTCCATGCAACAATGCACAATTGCGACATGATTTCTTATGCGGCATCCGGAGAATCTTTAACCAATTGAAGATCTTACCCTGTTATCATTCCAGAAATCTGTATTGTGCCCTTCCTCCGATGGTGAATCAGCCAAAATTCATAAGAAGCTTGGGGAGGGACCATCAGTCAGTAGCTCATAGCACTTGCTTTGCATTCAGAAGGTCCCAGGTTCAATTTTTGACATGTGCAGTTAAAAAGATCAAGGAGCCAGCAAGGGGATAAAAGCCAGCCCTGGAGAGCCGCTGTCAGTCAGAGTAGACAAAACTGAGCATGATTAAGGAAAGGGCACAATCACTGAGGACACAACCTGTGTAAATAGGATGCTGTCTCATACCAAGTCCAACCATTGCCCCATCTGAGTCACCATCATCTCACTGACTGACAGCGGTTCTTCAGGGTTTCAGCATTCTGTACCAGCTGAAGTTTCAAAGGCAGATGCTCTTAGGATGGCTGCAGTACTCCAGTCTGGAGCTCACCAGGCTTGAATGACCATAGACATATGTCTAAGGCTCAGTAGTGGACACAGCTTGCAGATCAGCCAAAGGTGATAAAAAGGCATGCTGGGACACTGCCACCTCTTGAGGATTTTGCAGCAATGCTGGGTCAAAGAATGATCATATCATAATTCCCTGATTATGAACCTGCTCCTTCGTGGAGAATGTGATTCCATCTTGAGCAGGCATTCTTCCAACAATTGCATTTTCCAAGCCACAAGAGATGGCAGTCTGAACACCTGCAAAAATGCTATAGCCCCGCAGTGCTGCTCCAACATAGCTCTTGGGAAGAAGTCCACAATTGCACTGCATCAAATCATTGCAAGAACTTCCTGTCAAGAAAAATCCATTTTTCTCCTGTGTTTTAGCAGCCTGTACAGTCCCATTCTGTTAGGCTGCGGCTGCACCCATCCGTTAGACCACCTGGGTGTGTTCTCTTGGGCCAACCTGGCTTCAAGGCCAAAGCAGAACCCTCACTAATTCATAGAATAGTAGGGTTGGAAGAGGCCTACAAGACCATCGAGTCCAACCCCCTGCTCAGTGCAGGAATCCAAGTCAAAGCATCAGCTGGGCTGAACGAGTTCAGCTGAATGTTGGTGAGACCATTCTGCCTCCAGAAAGCATGGGCAGATTGTTTCCAGCTAGCTCCTCATGGTTGGCTAATAGGGATCACCTCAGATTTGCTAAAGGTTTTTGAATATAAAACGGGGGCAGAGGGGATGCCTAGGTCTTTGCTTGCTCTCGTTTTGCCCTATCCAGTCTTTGCTTTGGAGGGTTCGCTTTCCGAGGTTGTGCTCTATTGAAAACCCGTGCTCTTGGTTCGTATAGACAGCTTTAGTCAGGTTTGTCATTTTGCCTTGTGTATAGTTTCCAAACATTGCTCTGGTTCTTTTGTATGTTATTCCCTTTCCCTTTTTGTAAATAAACTTACCACCTATCATACTTGAATATGTGTGCTTTATTCCAGTTGGTCTTGGTACTGAGTCAGGAGCTTTCCTCTTGGTTATTGCTAATGTTTAAGATTTTAGGCTGAGGGCTTTGAAATGAAGGGTGCCAGCTTGGATCCTTGTTTCATAAGCCTTAGGGGTGTTCTGTAAGGTCTGAGAGTCCCCTGGCTCAGGCTGAGTTGGATGTAAGGGGTGGTGGCAGCCTACCTTGCTGGGTTGGTGTTCAATCCGAGCAGCCTTTTGTCCCTGCCTACACTGCCGGGAGTTAGGGTACCCCCTTCCTACCTTCTCACTTCCATTGAGGGAAGATTATCTAGATAGAGCACAAACACAGCCCAACTGAATCATGACTGCATGGGAAAATGAGAATCCCCAGGTAGTTTGTGGTGGCATGTCCTTGAAGGAAGGAGGGCATTAGGACTGTCTCATGCAACATGTCAATGCAACAAATACTGGACAACTCCTTTATAAAATCCACACATGTTCATTGCGGGTGGACGGGGGTGGGGGGGAGAAATGACGAGATGACACAAATAGATTTTGGGATAAAATAGGGCCACATTTATTGATAGATTACAATCTGCGAAGGAAGCACCGGTGGGCACGCAGTAAACAAGAACGACATGACAGGTGTTGAGTGAGGCATTCGTCATCTGGGGCAAGGTGTCCACCATCGCCCCCCCAAACAGACATAGCCAATTTTGGGCTGGGAGGCCTCCCCCTGTCACCCCCCCTCAAGCCACAGAACCCGAGTGGGTGAGGAGAGTTGGCCTCAGAGATAAGCCGTATCTCCCGACTGGGGCCACAAAACCCAGAGCCGGAAGGCTTGGGCCTTACCAGTCACCTGAAACGGTGCCTACAAATGCTCACCTGCCCTTTCTCCCAGTGGAGTGCCCGCCCGGAGCTGCCCATGCCATGATGTGACCGGATTAGCCAGTACAATTGGGTGATACAAAGTAACGTACGTAGCTCCATATCCAAACCGCAGTGCGAAGTAGGCAAAAGACCCTAAGGGCCAAAATTCCTACTTGGCCCCCAATAGGGCGACCAGTATAACCCACACTGCTTTACGGAAGGGAGGGAGCTCGAACTGTGAGGAATGAAGCAGAGGCTGGGGGCAGCATGGCCTAAATAGCAGCCAGCTCGACCCCACCCACGGCTGATGCAAGGAGCGAAGGCCAATGGCCTTCGTCCTTGTCTCATCCTTCCCCCCCTCCTGCAACAGCCCCCCTTGCAGCCAGGCGAGCCGGGCGCGGGGTGAGGGCACTTGCGGGTGGACATGGGGGGAGAAATGATGAGACCACACAAATAGATTTTGGGATAAAATAGGGCCACATTTATTGATAGATTACAATCTGCGAAGGAAGCACCGGCGGGCACCCAGTAAACAAGAACAACATGACAGGTGTTGAGTGAGGCATTCGTCGTCTGGGGTGAGGTGTCCACCATTGCCCCCCCCAAACAGACATACCCAATTTTGGGCTGGGAGGCTTTCCCCTGTCACCCCCCCTCGAGCCACAGAACCCGAGTGGATGAGGAGGGTTGGCCTCAGAGGTAAGCCGTATCTCCCGACTGGGGCCACAAAACCCAGAGCTGGAAGCCTCAGGCCTTACCAGTCACCTGAAACGGTGCCTATGAATGCTCACCTGTCCTCTCCTCTAGCGGAGTGCCCGCCCGGAGCCGCCACAGGAGGGTGACAAGCCTCTGCTTACTCGCCCTCCCCCCACCTGCACCGTAAACACTCCCAAATGCCTCCTCGCAGATCGGCCAAAAAGACGTCATTGCCTAGTTCGGTGAGATGAACACCATCAGCTTTGTAGAGCATGCCCGGGCAGGAGAAATGTCAGGGTGGGTGATGGTCCGGTCACCCTGTTTGATTAGAAAGTTCCCAGCTTCCCTGTTGACCTTCTTACGGGCCCTATCCATGGCACGTGAATCCAAGCCTCTGGGTAGCAGGTTGGACCAGATAATGGTGATTCCTGGCCAGCGATGCCGAATCAGTTGCAAATCCTCCCAGGCTTGAAGAATCAAGGCCTTGCCTTTCAACAGGCCTAGATCATTCCCCCCTAAGTGCAGCACCAGAATCTGCAGGGGAACCTTCACCAGCCCTTGCTGGAATAATGTGGGCAGGAGGCGCTCCCACCGCATCCCGCGTCTGCCCAACCACTGAATGGTGGCGTAGTGGCTGAGCCCTAGCTGGGATCCGCAGCTGGAGGAGGCCCTCCGACCGGCCCAAAAAACCATGCCATGCCCGCAGATGAGCACCTTCGCTGGTTCACTCGCACTCCCGCCATCTAGAAGAACAAGCAACAAGGAATGAACACAACAGTCCTCACAGCCTTAAAGGCCCAGCAGTGGCCTCACGTAGGCCCGATACGCCTTGGAGCGGCACCTGCCCACGGAATGCACTTTATCTGATGTTAACCCCACAGCTGCGGCGGTGGAGGCGGCCCCAATCCAGAAGAAATGCGTGCCGAAATGAAGTGCGCCCAAACCTAAAGCCTTTAAAGCTCGCTGTGTGACTACCCAAAATTGATATTTGGTTAAGGGAGAAGAGTCACTATGGCAAAAAAGGGGCCCAGGCAGATTACCCCAAACCTTGAGAAAATCCCCCAAGGGGGTGACCGGGCAAAGGTCTGACAGGGGGCTGGAAACAGCAACACACTGACACCCCCCCCCCGGTCGGTTATAGACTCCCTAAGCTGAATAAGGGCCACCTGCTGAGAAAACTGTAAGTCACTGAACTGCAGGGCTCGTCCCGACAGGTCACCTTTAGCTGACACCACCAGCTCAGAAATCCTGAATGCTCTGAAGAATGCCGTGACTGCTGCGGTGTGAAACAAAGTGGCCTCATGTGTCGAGTTGCACAATGAAGGCCACAGGTCCTGTAAACCCAGCAATATATCTGGTGACAGAGGGCGTCTGGGATCGGGTGGCGCCAGGGACCCCTTGGACCAACCCTGAAGCACCCGCCGGACCCGGAAGTCTGCCGTGTTGTCCACCACACACTTCATTTTAGACCAGAAGGCAAGTGCAGCAAGCCTTCCACTGATGGTCCGGGCTGCTAGACCCCGCCTGTGGGTGTCAACGCAAAACTGAAGCAAGTGATCTACCGGAATTGGCCACCACTGAGGAAGATGTGCCGCCACACGGAAGGCAAAGAACTCCCTACCTGATCTGGCGTAAGCAGCTCTCGTGCTAGGGGCTAAGGACTGCAGGACAGCCTGTTCTGTCTCTTCCAGCCAACCTCCCATAGGGCGGCCGGCATGGTGTCAGGCATGGCCTGCGCCCAGGGGGCCAGTTCTCGGAAACGCTGCACCTGGTTACGTGACAATGCATCAGCTAAGGCATTGTCCATGCCGGGGATGTGCCGTGCGTGGAATAAAATATTGCACCGAAGGCACTGCAACGTGAAAGCCCGGACCAAACCCATGACCCTATCGTTGCAAGATGACAAGGAATTAATGACCTGGATGGTGGCTTGATTGTCGCACCAGAAGTGCACAATGGAATTAGAAAGCTGGGCCGCCCACAGGTGCGCAGCATCATATATTGGGAAGAGTTCTAAGAAGGTAAGATCCTTACCCACACCCAGATCTAGCCATTCTGCTGGCCACCATGCGTGACACCATCTATCCCGAAACACAACCCCAAAGCCCAGGGCCCCCGATGCATCTGAGTGTATCTGCAGTTCAGCTTCTAATAATAACTCATGCTTCCAGAAGGAAATGCCATTGAATGTGTTGAGGAAATGCAGCCAAACAAAGAGATTGTCCTTCATGGCGGACGATACCCGAATCTGATGGTGTGGCAAGCCCCACATGGCAGGCCCCACATGGCATTACAAAGGCGTCTAAGGAAAGCCCTGCCCGGGGCGATTACCCGACAAGCAAAGTTAAGGTGACCGACTACTTCCTGCAGGGCCAGTAGCGTGAACTTCTTAGAATGTAGCATGTGGAGAATCTTATCCTTTAGGGCCTGCAGTTTGTCGGCCGGGAGCCTACAAAGCTGCTTCACGGAGTCCAGTTCAATGCCCAAAAACTTAATAGTGGGGGAAGGACCCTTAGTCTTTTCCTCCGCTAACGGTACACCCAGCTCATCAACAAGGGCGGAAAATTCCCACATTAGCCGAGCGCACTGGGGGGTGCCGGGTGGGCCTGCAAATAGGAAGTCGTCAAGGTAGTGCACAACCCTATGGGACCCGGTTTTATCAATCAAAGCCCATTCCAAGAAGGAACTGAACTTCTCAAACATAGCGCAGGATACAGAGCATCCCATGGGTAGGGCCCGATCGACATAAAAATTTCCGAAAAAACTGACTCCCAGAAGGGTAAAGTCATCAGGGTCGATTGGCAAGATGCGGAATGCAGATTTAATATCGCATTTCCCCATGAGGGCACCGGGGCCCAGTGCCTTCACCATGGATACTGCCATGTCAAATGACATGTAGTGGACTGAGCATAGGTGCTCAGGGATGGCGTCGTTCACCGATCCACCCCTGGGGAAGGACAGATCAGCCGGTATTCACCCGCAGCCTTCTTTGGCACAATGCCCAACGGAGAGACCCTGTGGTCGGGGAAAGGGGGGGAATCAAAGGGGCCAATGACCTGCCCCGTGGCCACCTCCTTATTGATCTTACCTATGACCAACTGTTCAAAACCTGGAATAGGTTTCTGATTCTGGGAAATTTGGGCCTGGCATTGGCCCAGAAACAGAATCCTGAAACCCAGGGAAAATCCCTCGTCGAAATAGCGGGCGTTATCTCGGAGTGGGTATCACTTCAAAAGGCGCCGCAGGGGCCCCAACTTAATTGGGCTGGGCCCCTTTTGGTGGAGGTTGTGAGCTGCCACTGGACTTCCTGCCACCCTGCCTTTCCCTATTTGGTCCCCGCAAACCTTTGGCCTTTGGGCAGCCATTGAAGGTGTGTTGTCTCCCACAGATGGAGCATGCATGGCAGAATCGGCATGGATTCTTGAAGCAGACGCCCTTGGAGCCGAACACCCAGCAGAGTGTGCGGTGTTGAACCGCCTGTCCTGCCCCAGTCTTAGGGGCTGAGGCGGGCCTCAGCTTAGCGACGATGTGCCCAAAATCTGACCGATCACCAAAACCCGGCCTGGCAGAAGTCATAAACTGCAGCCAGAGAACCTGATCCTTGGCGTCCCAGTGCAATGTGGGGTCAAATGCGGCCCATGTACGAAAAGATTTGTCGTAGGCCAGCCAAGCTCCACCTTCATATTCGGTATAGGCCCTATATATAATATCCAAGTACTTAGTGAGGACCCAACCACGCTCTGGGTGCTTTTGCTGAATGACACCCATATAGATTAAGAAGCCGGGCAGCCAATTTGCCCAAGTGCAGGACACCTTCCTATGCCTGACCCTCTCCTGATCCCTGCAGCCAGATTTCTCCCTCTCCTTTGTTTCTGACTCCCGGAATAGCAGGGAAAAGACATCAACAAATTCTCCCCGTAGTATTTTCTCCCTAGTGGCGGGCAACAGGTGGTATCCCAGGGGGGTAGAGGTCCCCCCAGTCAGGATTGCCCCTTTATCTATGTGGGCATAAGGGTCCTTATCACCTGCCCCAGGCTCATCAGAGCCTTCGCCCACGGGGCCACGCCACACGGCAGCACAAGCTGCCATGGCGGATGGGGCATGTTGAGGAGCCTCCATGACACTGGCTGTGTGAGGCTCAGGATCCAGGGGGGCTGTGGATGTTCCCCCCCTTGGTCCCACAAGCAGGGTTTATAGCAAGGCCTAAGGCCCCGTGGGGTTGGGCAGACACAGGGATGCCAGCTGCATGAGCGGCCCCACCTGGTGCGGCATAGTTGTGGGCCAGGAGTGTGTATCCTGGGCCAAAGCAGTGGGGCGGTAGACTCGGTGAAGGGAACCCTGGGATACCCCCTGCTGGGGTGTGAAACGGCCAACTCATCCTGGCCGACAAGGGGAACCACCCGAATGGCGGGAGCTGGTTCCAACCCAGGTTCCGGAACCTCACCTTCACCATGGTAGGTTGGAGCGTCGAGGTTCTGGCTACGATCCCAAACTGCAGGAGCTGGTGAAACAGATGCCGGCGACCCTTGCGCGGGAAGGGGCCGCTCCGCAAGTGAGCACGCAGGTGCTGCGGCCATTGCAGATGCAGCTTGCCCAGCGACGACCTGCTGAGGAGCCTCGATGGCTCCCAGCCTGTCTGAAATAGAAAGCAATAGATCTTTGCGAGGCTTGCCCTCTGGTTACCCTTCAACCTGAGGTCCGGGGAGCCTGCCTGGCAGGGGTAGGTAATGCAGGGATCCCTAAGTCCCTCTCTGCCGCCTCGAGCCTAGCTAGAATGAGGGCCATATCAGGATCCTCATCTTCGGATGATAAAGAGTCGGCCCGACGGAAGGGGCGTTTAGCTGGGAGGCAAGCAGCTTTGCCCTTGCCTCCCCCCCCCAAACACAGCATCACCGTGTCTTGGGGAATGCCCTACCCTCTTACATACTTTTCTTTTTTTGTTTTTTCCGTTCTTTCTTTTTTATTTATTTACTTATTTATTTATTTATTTATAAATAATTTATTTATTTACACCTCAATTTCCTCTTCTCTCCCCGCTTGTGAACTGCATCCGGGAACCAGAAAAGGCCCTGAGGGCAATAACGGGTGCCTTCTTTTCACTCTTTGTCTGTCTGTCTGTCTGTCTGTCTCTCTCTCTCTCTCTCTCTCTCTCTATCTGACTTAATACTAAGTGCAACAGGGCCACCAGGGGGCATTGAAGCCTCACCCCTGCTGGACCGGAGAGGCTGCTCGGCTCCCAGCCAGCCGACTAGAACAGCTATTCGGTCTGGGGAAGGGGGGGCACACTAAAGTGCGGGAAACAGGTTGAGGGCCCAAGGAAAAAAACAAAACAAACAACTTCCACTTGCCTTGCTCAGGCAGCAAGGAGTAAGGGGATCGCAGAGGGGCCGGTGTGGGACAAGAGAATCCCACCTCCCCTAAGCAGGCGAACCGCGGCAACCCTGGAGAGTCAAGCCCACGGGGAGGGAGGCACGGGTGAAGCCTCGTGCTCGTGCCACGAGGGGGGGAACAAACCACCGTTGTCCAAGACAGCCTGGATGATGCCGCCGCAGCCGTCGCACGTCGCCGCCGCTTCTACCTCGCTGCCTCAGCCGCGCCAGTCGCAGTCGAGGACAGAGGACGCCGCCGCCGCCGAGATGCTGCTGCCATCAAGGAGCTCAAAGGAGAGCTCGAACTGTGAGGAGTGAAGCGGAGGCTGGGGACGGCGCGGCCTAAATAGTGGCTGGCTCGACCCCGCCCATGGCTGACGCAAGGAGCGAAGGCCAATGGCCTTCATCCTTGTCCCATCCTCCCCCCCGCAACAGCCCCCCCCCGCAGCCAGGCGAGCTGGGTGCGGCATGAAGGCACATCTGGAAAACAAAAACAAGAAACTCAGTGAGGAAGTTTGACCTAATTCCATCTGGAGTTCTTCTTCCCAGCCCATCTCTTGTGCTGTACTGTGCGATCTGAGGTAGTGCTGCCTCCTCCTCCTCCTCCTTCATTTCTATACTGCCACATAGCCAAAGCTCTCTGGGTAGTTTCCGAACCTCTCTGTAAGCTGAATTCTGCACTTATCAGGGAGCCGTGATTTGTACGGGCACGCAGGCTGGCAGCCCAGGGAGGAAAGGCTGGCTGCCACGCCAGCACCTTCCCTGGAACAGGCCTGCTGACCCAGTTGGTGCTCTGAGGGCTTGGCGAGGGTGGGGCTAATGGGGCAGACCAATTGGAGAGAGAACCCTCTTCTTTGTTCTCACTTTGGATCAACCAGAGGCCCCCCCCAGCAGGCCTCTGATGGGGCTACAGCATTGCAGTTGCTGACTTCCCCACCCACCTACTCTGGGTAGCAATATATCTTGCAGTGGCAGAAGTAGTTGCCCGTTAATGGGGCTGAGAAAGAATTTTACCTGCATACCAATGGGCAAAGATGGTGCTGGGGGTTTTGCCTTCCCCATTGCAAAGATTAACTCCATCGTAAATAAGCCGATCTGTGCTGTCAGTGAATTCTTCCGGATGTTTCATTTTATAACATTTTGCACAACTGTGTAGGCATGACAGGCACTGGGCTGGGTCCATCGGTGACAGGGAGTGGGATTGGCAACCAAGACCAGTCCAGCCTGGGGGCTGGGAGCTGGCCTGTGCGGGGTGGTGGAAAAGGGCTCACAGCCATGGTGAGCCTCTGACCCTCCCATACACCAACAGTGCTCCTGGCATGCAGGCCAGGAAAGGGGAATGGGACAGCAGGCTGACTGGCCAATGACAGGATCCACACCACCATGGTATGGCGCCACCAAGCCTATGCAAGTGAAAGTCAATACACTTCGTATGTGTGTCTAATTTGCTCCCCTCCCTTGGCCAACCCAACAAAGTGCTCCGTGTACAAGCTGGAAACTCCCCAGTTTCTCAAGTCAGCCACATACCCATTAGGAAGCTTTATCAAACTCCTATTATTTTCTTAGCGCCAAGAGCTACTATTTACAGTGGGGTGGGGGGATACTATTGGCTTACATTAGCTTACCTTAAAGGGTTTTTGTATGTGTTAATGGGAAAATATGACATGCTTTGGAGACTGTCAGTAGCTCTGCACCACAAATAGGGCCAAAGTCAGATGGGACTTGTGTGAACATGTACGTCCCGCTCCTAAGCATTCCTACGCCCCCGGCTATGGGCACCATGGGGCTTTTATCCTGCGATGGAGATTGCTCACTAAAGTTTGCATGACCTGTACATGACCCAGTCCTCCTCCAGGGCACTCCTGCTCTTTGTGAGCTCTGTTGTGTTGTTTTCCATGATGATGAAAGTCCGGCATTTTCCCTCATCCCGCTATGCAGTCGACGTAAATGAGGGTATACTGTTTAAAGTTGCATTACTGCAAATTAAACAACAGCGCCAACTAGTGGCTTTGTAATGAAACAGAAAGACCTTTAAAGCCACGTGGAAAGGACCCGATCTAATCCCACAAAGATTCCGGAAGAAGAAGCTCTGGTAAATTGCAGGATTTTTAACCTTGTGTGATGAAGTCCTACGTCATAGATCTTCAGATGTGCAGTGCAAGGATTTGAAAAGGGACATAAGCACATTCAGCTGCCAGGGTTGCCATCATGGGAGCCTTGTAAGAACCTTAGGCTGAATATGCGATCATCTTGATGTAGCCAAGGGTGTGGGGACACTTCGGGGCAGGGCATGCATGTGCGTTCTTTGATTGTAGCTTGTCTAAAGTCTGTAAATGGCTGCAGCAGAGAGGGAGAGAGAGATGGGACTGCAGGGTTCACTCCATCAGCACTTCTGAGAGACCAGCTCTGTTTGTCCCCTCCTCTCTCTAAACTGTTTCCATTTCATCTGATCATAAGAATAATTTTGTAACTCTCATGACTGATGTCTGAGTTTGTGCATTCTCCTTCCCTCTGCCCTTTTCTTTTTGTGTGATATTTTTTTATTGTAAACCTGCAGATTCGTTTGTTCATCTTATTGATCAACTGCAGTGGTGTGGCCAGGTAATTTTAGATCTTGGACTTGATAGTCTTATGCTCCTACCCACTTTAGATGGCCATGTGGGTTGATGGCCGCACAATTAAAATTTCTCCACCCCTCATAGGCATTTTTTTGGAAGAGAACAAGTGGAGGAAAGAGAGAGGGAGCAAAGATCAGAGGCAGATGTTGCCAGAGTGAGACACAGGCTGAATTCCGAGGTGAGTTGGGGATATTTGGGTATAAAGGAGGGGATTCAGTATCCACTTTCTGAATGAGGGATGCTTGATGTTCTTGTTTCAGTCCCATAGAAGCCAATGTATCCCCCTTCAGCTCAAAAATGTCCTCAGTTTTGAAAAGCTAGTCTGGAACCCCAAAGCAATTTCTGCATTTGCTTTTCTGCTTTTAGTTTATGGGTTTTTAGATTTTGGTTTAGTTCATGGATTGTGGTTTCAATCCAGAGAAATTGAGTTCAGCGGCTTAAAATTTATCCCTGGGGATATCCAATTTTTGCCTAGAACAGAAGCATTAGTTGGGGGACTGACATTTAGATATCCATAATAACTGCATGTTCCTGGGGGGTGGGGGGTGGGTCTCCACGACAACAGAAGGAGACAGAAGGAGAAGCCAATCGTGGCTTACCCAGAGTTTTCAAGGAACTGGCTTTGCTCCGGGCAGGGGGATCCACGAAGGAGTGTATCCCACCAGTAAAAGTTGAACATAATTTTGGGTTGGGCTGTGTGTGTGTTGGAGTGAATGTCATCTGACTGGCAGGGGCTACTCAACCAATAAGAGAGGCTCCCCCGTCCAGGCTGTTCCCCCCTTTCTCCTTTGAGAATAAGAGAAGCTCCCCCGTATTCAGGGGACAAGCCTCATTGACCACAATGGGAGTTAATTCTGAGTAGACACTAATTGGTTTGTGTTGGGAAACCCGGGGGGACAGGAACAATCTTCTTCTTCTTCTTCTTCTTCTTCTTCTTCTTCTTCTTCTTCTTCTTCTTCTTCTTCTTTTCTTCTTCTTCTTCTCCTCCTCCTCCTCCTCCTCCTCCTCCTCTCTCTCTCTCTCTCTCTCTCCTCCCCCCTTACTTCTTTAAATAAACAATCCTTGCTGGAACACAGTGTTCTAGCTGTTCTGCTGCAATCAATTGAAGCTTTGAAGCTTCAGCATCAAGGCTCTCAAAATGTGTTATTTCGATTCATGGGAATCTCGGTGCACATTTCGGGAACAAGCCTTATTGTCCACAATGGGAGTTACTTCTGATTAGATATTCATTGGTTTGTGCTGGGAAACACAGGGGATGGGAAGCCAGCCCCCTTTCTAACTCGATGCTGTGCAGGAACGAAGATCTGAATTAGTTACTTCTGAAGGCAATAAATCAAACAACGGAGAATCACAGCTTATGGAAAGCGCTTTACAGCCTTTAGGGAATTAGTGCTTTAAAATGTGCTATTTCGATTGAGGGGGATCTCTGTAAATTCTGAAGTGCGACTTCAGGGGACAAGCCTCACTGACCACCATGGAGGTTACTTCTGAGTAGACACCGATTGATTTGTGCTGGGAAACATAGGGACGGGAAACACACAGGAAACACCCCTTGACTGGGGTCATGGTGAAAGGCAAACCCCTGGCCAGGGCTAGCATACCCAAGGTTGATGCCAGGGGTTGGGGCACAGAACAACTATACTACAGAGAACTTGACTTAAGGAAAAGAATCGGACTTTAAGTGGTCTCAGGAAATCTGTTTTTTCCACTATAAGCTCTGGGGTGGCTGCTGGATGGCCATGGCATCATGTATCCCTAATGGCCTCCAATTGCTGCCAGCTCGGAGTAAATCGCTCATGGAGAACAACCCCCCCGCAGGTTACAGTGGCAAAAAAGCCCTGCAAGAGCCCTACGGCTACTGTATCTTAACCTCTCTCTTTTTAATATATTAATATAGAGCTTTTCAATGTCATCGGCTACGTATTTCACCCACAAGGGGATCCTCTTCCCCATGGCATATACAGTGGAAACACTCAGCTTTGTGGAAAATGAGTTCCAGCTGTTGGATGACGATGTTCTGGTGGTTACTTACCCCAAGTCAGGTCAGTTCACTAATTTTACACTAAACTTAATGGTGCTATGGGGGAAGTAGATAATGTATGTTACTTCATGTACTTTAAATATGAAGCACGGAGTGAAGATTCAACAACAGGATAATCTACCACCCCTGACACCATCCCAAGCTTTTCAGTTTGATGCGGCTTTGAACAGGGATTAGACAATTTCATGGCGGATAAGGCTATCAGTGACTACTAGTTATGATGGCTATATATTGAGAGCCAGTGTGGTGTAGCGGTGAGAGTGTTGGGACTGAGATCCGGGAGATCCGGGTTCTAGTCCCCACTCAGCCATGGAAGCTCACTGGGTGACTTTGGGCCAGTCACAGACTCTCAGCCCAACCTACCTCACAAGGTTGTTGTTGTGAAAATGGAGAGGAGGAGACTAATGTAAGCTGCCTTGGGTTCCTTGCAAGAGGAAAAAAGGTGGCATATAAATGCAATAAATAAACAAACAAACAAACAAATAAAAATATTACCTCCAGTGTCAGAGGCAGCAAGTCTCTGAATACCAGTTGCTGGGGGACACTTGCGGGTGGGTGTTACCGCTTGTGTGGTTCCCATTGTGGCATTTGGTTGGACACTATGGGAACAGAATACTGGCACAGATAGGCTTTGGGCTCATCCCGCAGGACTCTTCTATGTTATGGATCATGGTTACCCTTCTACGCACTTCTATTTTTCACCACACCTGGGCTTTGCTTCAATTACTAATGTGAGTCAATGCCCCCTGCCAGAACATCAGCACTTTTGGAGGCCTCTTTCCCTCCTCCCTTCATCAGACCAAAGCTCTTTGGATTCCTGAGATGGGTAACATTTGTGCTCAAGAGGCCAGTAGGAGGCCCAGTTTCTGGTTGATGCTGTATGCATACCTTTATGTATGTTTGCTTGTACAATCACCTTAAGAACATGCAGCAGGTAGCAGCAGGGGATACATAAACATAAGTAAATAAGAACTGTCTTGCTGGATCAGATCATAGGCCTATCTAAACCAGCATTCTCTTCCTACAGTGTCCAACCAGATTCCCATAGGAAGGAAGCTCACAGAAAAAGTTCAAAATCACCCTCCTGTTCATGTTCCTCAGGAACTGGTATTCAGAGGCATAGTTTCTCTGATAATGGAGGTTGCAGGATCAAAATTGCATCAACAACATCACTGGTGACAAAAGGTGGATTGAAACAGCACTGGTTAGTCCTGAGACCAGCCCACTGACTTGTCATAGTGCAATCTCTACATTGGTTATCTGGACAAGCTAAGAAAGAGGAGGCTGAGAAAAAAGGGAGACTTTGAATCATTATGTCTTTTCCCTCCTGGATTTTGTGAGCATGCACATGATTGCAGTGCGAGGTCTGGTGGGTGGAGTTCAGAGGGTGACCTGCTTATAAGCCCAGAACACAGTTGTAAGTGGGTGTGTCTGAAATCTCAAGGGATGCGTTGGTCATGCCAACAGGGAAGTTAGTTATTGACAGCCTTATCGGAATATTGATTGTATTATAGACAAAGATGAGCATCTATTCCTTAGTTTGGTCTCCTAACTAACATGGGGCAATCTACATTACAACTTTAAACTGGTTTCAAACCTGTTTTTAGCAATTACTGCTACCAAATACAGGAATTCTGGGAATTGTAGCTCTAGGAAGAGGGGCTGCTTGGGCAGGGGACAGGGGTCTCTAGCAAAGAATTCTCAGTACCCTCATGAAACTGCAGGATCCCTTTAGAGAAACAGGTTTGAAACCAGTTTAAAGTTGTAATGTAGATTGCCCCATGTTCAGTTGCCCCCACCAAGAAAGGGATATGCTCAATTAGACATGGCTATGTCATTTTTCCCCTTCATGGATCACTACCTTGTTGTGGCGAAGGGGCTTGCGTAACTCAGTGAAGCCATAAGCTATGCCATGCTGGGCCACCCAAGATGGACAGGTCATGGTGGAGAGTTCTGACAAAATGTGGTCCACTGGAGAAGGAAATGGCAACCCATTCCAGTATTCTTGCCAAGAAAACCCCATGGAATGCATCACAAGGCTAAAAGATATGACACCGGAAGATGAGCCCCTCAGGTTGGAAGGTGTCCAATATACTACTGGGGAAGAGCAGAGGGAATTTCCAAGTAGCACCAGAAAGAGTGATGCAGCTGGGCCAAAGCTGAAAGGACACTCAGCTGTGGATGTGTCTGGTGGTGAAAAGAAAGTCCGATGCTGTAAAGAACAATATTGTTTAGGAACCTGGAATGTCAGATCAATGAATCAAGGTAAGCTGGAGGTGGTCAAACATGAGATGGCAAGATTGAACATCAACATCTTGGGAATCAGCGAACTAAAATGGACAGGCATGGGCAAATTTAATTCAGGTGACCATTATATCTACTACTGTGGGCAAGAATCCCTTAGAAGAAATGGAGTAGCACTCATAGTCAATAAAAGGGTGGGAAAAGCAGTACTGGGGTACAATCTCAAAAATGATAGAATGATCTCAGTACAAATCCAAGGCAAACCATTCAACATCACAGTAATTCAAGTCTATGCCCCAACCACTGAGGCCGAAGAAGCTGAGGTTGATTGGTTCTATGAAGACCTACAACACCTTCTAGAACTAACACCAAAAAAAGATGTCCTTTTCATCATAGGGGATTGGAATGCTAAAGTAGGAAGTCAAGAAATAACTGGGATAACAGGCAAGCATGGCCTTGGTGTACAAAATGAAGCAGGACAAAGGCTAATAGAGTTTGGTCAAGAGAACGCGCTGATCATAGCAAACACTCTTTTCCAACAGCACAAGAGGCGACTCTACACATGGACATCACCAGATGGTCAATATCGAAATCAGATTGATTATGTCCTTTGCAGCCAAAGATGGAGAAGCTCCATACAGTCAGTAAAAACAAGACCTGGAGCTGACTGTGGCTCAGATCATGAGCTTCTTGTTGCAAAATTTCGGCTTAAATTGAAGAACGTAGGGAAAACCACTAAACCATTCAGGTATGACCTAAATCATATCCCTGATGAATATACAGTGGAGGTGATGAATAGATTTAAGGGATTAGACCTGATAGACAGAGTGCCTGAAGAACTATGGACGGAGGTCTGTAACATTGTTCAGAAGGCAGCAACTCAATCCATCCCAAAGAAAAAGAAATGCAAGAAAGCCGAGTGGCTGTCTGATGATGAGGCTTTACAAGTAGCTGAGGAAGGAAGGGAAGTGAAAAGCAAAGGAGAAAGGGGAAGATATATCCAACTAAATGCAGAGTTCCAGAGAATAGCAAGGAGAGACAAGAAGGCCTTCTTAAATGAACAATGCAAAGAAATCAAGGGAAACAATAGAATGAGAAAGACTAGAGATCTTTTCAAGAAAATCAGAGATCTCAAGGGAACATTTTGTGCAAAGACGGGCATGATAAAGGACAAAGAAGGCAGGGACCTAACAGAAGCACATGAGATTAAGAAGAGGTGGAAAGAATACACAGAAGAACTATACAGGAAAGATCTGAATGTCCCTGATAGCCATGACAGTGCGGTCACTGAACTTGAGCCGGACATCCTAGAAAGTGAAGTCAAGTGGTCCTTAGGAAGCATTAGTAACAACAAAGCTAGTGGAGATGACAGGATTCCAGCTGAGCTATTTAAAATCCTAAAAGATGATGCTGTTAAAGTGCTGCACTCAATATGCCAACACATTTGGAACACTCAACAGTGGCCACAAGACTGGAAAAGGTCAGTTTACATTCCAATTCCAAAGAAGAGCAATGCCAAAGAGTGTTCAAACTACCGTACAATTGCGCTCATTTCACATGCCAGCAAGGTGATGCTCAAAATCCTACAAGCTAGGCTTCAGCAGCATGTGAACCGAGAACTACTGGAAGTACAAGTGGGGTTTCGAAGAGGCAGAGGAACTAGAGATCAAATCACCAACGTTCGCTGGATCATGGAGAAAGCAAGATAATTCCAGAAAAGCATCTATTTCTGCTTCATTGACTACACTAAAGCCTTTGATTGTGTGGATCACAACAAACTCTGGCAAATTCTGAAAGAGATGGGAGTACCAGACCACCTTACCTGTCTCCTGAGAAACCTGTATGAGGGTCAAGAAGCAACAGTAAGAACCAAACATGGAACAACTGATTGGTTCAAAACTGGGAAAGGGGTACGACAAGGCTGTATATTGTCACCCTGCTTATTTAATTTATATGCAGAGTACATCATGAGAAACGCCGGGTTGGATGAATCACAGGTCGGAATTAAGATTGCTGGGAGAATTATCAACAACCTCAGATACGCAGACAATACCACCCTAATGGCAGAAAGCGAAGAGGATCTAAAGAGCCTCTTCTTGAGGGTGAAAGTGGAGAGCGCAAAAGCTGGTTTGAAACTCAACATTAAAAAAACTAAGATCATGCATCTGGCCCCATCACTTCCTGGCATATAGAAGGGGAAGAAATGGAAGCAGTGACAGATTTTATTTTCTTGGGCTCCAAGGTCACCGCAGACGGTGGCTGTAGCCATGAAATTAAAAAACGCTTGCTCCTTGGGAGGAAAGCTATGGCAAACCTAGACAGCAGACGGTGGCTGTAGCCATGAAATTAAAAAACGCTTGCTCCTTGGGAGGAAAGCTATGGCAAACCTAGACAGCATAGTAAGAAGCAGAGACATCACCTTGCCAACAAAGATCCATCTAATCAAAGCTATGGTTTTCCCAGTAGTAACGTATGGCTGTGAGAGCTGGACTATAAGGAGGCTGAGCCCCGAAGAATTGATGCTTTCAAATTGTGGTGCTGGAGAAGACTCTTACAAGTCCCCTGGACTGCAAGGAGGTCAAATCAGTCAATCGTAAAGGAAATCAACTCTGTCTGCTCATTGGAAGGACAGATACTGAAGCTGAAGCTCAAATATTTTGGCCACCTAATGCGAAGAGAAAAGTCACTGGAAAAGACCCTGATGCTGGGAAAGATTGAAGGCGAAAGGAGAAGGGGACGGCAGAGGATGAGATGGCTAGATAGCATCACCGATGCAATTAATATGAACTTGAGCACACTCCGGGAGAGAGTGGAGGACAGGAAGGCCTGGCGTGCTATGGTCCATGGGGTCACGAAGAGTCAGACACAACTAACGACTGAACAACAACAATATCATTTTTATTTTATTTATTACATTTTTATACTGCCCAATAGCTGAGGCTTTCTGGGCAGTTCACAATTAAAACCATAAAATACAACTTGAAAAAACATAATATAAAACCTTCAGATGTTTTAAAATACTAGATAAAAACAAGGTAAAACCCAGCAGCAGTTATAGCCCAGTGAAAGCCTGTGTGAAAAGATGTGTTTTCAGCAGGCGTTTAAAAGATGTAACATTTTTTGCCTCCTGAACGGCATGTTGAACTGGTCATGAATTTAGGGCATCCTGGCCTTGTAGTGTTTTGAATATATTTACTTTTTTATTATTTTAAAGAATTATTGTCCACCATTCAGAGCAGCAGCCCTCCAAAGGCAGCTCACAGCAATAAAATACATAAAAACAGTTAAAATATTAAAAGTGATAAAACATAAACGCAATAAAATAGTGATAAAAGCAACAAGAAAAGCCAACAAGAAAACTAACAGCAGCAACAACAGCAACAACAGCAATCATATCAAGAGAAAGCCATGGTAAAATAATACATTTTCAAGACCTTCTTAAAAGCCTGCAATGATGGAGCATGGCAGACCTCTGATGGCAACTTGTTCCAAAGGTATAGGGCCACTGCAGAGAAGTCCCTCTCACATGTGGTCACCCATTTAACTGCTCTCATGGTGAGCAGATGAGAAGGGCCTCCTTTTCTGATCTTAAAGTGTGGGCAGGCTGATATGGGTGGAGGATATACACTAGTTCTTTACAAAGATCCATTCCCATTCTTATGATCCACTCATTAATTTTGCAAGGGGTTGACAAATATTCATGAGCAATGGAAAGCAAGGTGGAATCAGGTAAGTGAAGGGGGTGCATTGCAGACTGAAGAGGGCTGGAGAAGAAGAGGCAATCCTATACTAATGGACTCCCTCCCAGGTACCATCTGGATGCAGGAGATCTTGGACTTGATCCAGCACAATGGGAACCTCTCATGGGTTGGCAGCGTGATGGTGCAGGAACGGCCACCATGGATTGGGTCAGTTCGTGGCCTGAAGCGTGCCTTACAATGTCCTTCACCCAGGCTCTTAACTTCTCATCTGCCATTTCAGCTCTTCCCTAAATCCTTTCTCCATTCGAAAGCTAAGGTAAGGGAAGGGTAGTTCACACATCAAGCCGACCTTCACCTGTTGGTAGTCTGTAAAACATAAGAGGTGAATTCTGGGCTTAGACAACCCATTTGCAGAAAGTGCCACACTGTGTACAAAACATGGAGAGAGGATTACAGGAATTCTTCATTAACAGTTGTTCTGATTCCAGGAGAACATGGCATAGCCATACTCCTCTTGCCTCAGTCCATGTATGCACTGGAGGCTCACTGACTACCCATTTCATGCTTTAGCATCCCATGATATCAGCCATGCATTCTGCTTGCTAGGCTTTCCACACAGCTCTCCTGGAAATTGAAACTAAATTTCCAGAAATTTAAAACTAGGTAACATTGAGTCATAGAATCATTGAGTTTGAAGGGCCCTCAAGGGTCATCAACCTCAACCCACTGCTGATGCAAGAAATCTGCTACTACAGCATTCCTGGTCAGTAGGCATTCAGCCTTTGCTTAAGAACTCCTAGCTTGGGAGAGTGCACCACCTTCTGAGGAAGTCTGTTCCACTGTGGAAGAGGGATGCATTAATCTACCAATCTGGGTTCCTCTCCATTTCTCATTTCTTCAATCTTAAATTCAGTTCATCCCAAACTTTGAGAGTGTTTCCTGTGTTAAGTTTGCTTTTAAAAACATCTCCATGCAAATTCAAAATGTTTATTCACATTTCTCTGAATATATAGCTTTCTCTACACAATTCGCCCAATATGCATATTGTTTGCAAGTTATTTTTGATATACTGCATTTTTGAACATTATTTTTATTAATATATGCTTTTATTGTATGCACTTTCCCCCAATATATGCATTCTGATTACACACACACACACACACACACACACACTTGGACAACTCCATTGCCAAATTCAGAGAAATGCACATTTTGAAGGATAACTGAGTTTGGGTTCAGGTACTGCCAGTATAAGGAACTTCCAGCCAGTGAGCTTCTCCACCTGCCCCTATTCCCATTAAAAAGTGGTCAAAAAAGTAGTTTAGGAAAAAATGGCATATTGCAGGGAATTAGCAACAGGACCATGGGTTGGGGTGTGCATCATGTGCTGTATGTATGAAGCAGACATTACAGTTTCATGATAAATATTAGTGTAGTTTGTCCCCCTTGCAAAAATAGTTGGCCATGGGGGTGGACATGGATAGGATTTGGAGAAAAGGAGAAGAAATAGAGCAGGAGAAGCTGTAATTAATCGACTTGAGAAGAAAGCAAACCCAATGGACTTCAATTCCTGGTTGTTTGCAAACAGTTAGAAAACTGTTGTGGGCATAGACTAACCTTTCGTTTCTCAGTTCCGGATTACAAAAATGGGGCAATAGCCTTATGTTGCTCTGCACTTGTTGCCAATGGGCAGCATTATGTTGTCCACAGACATCCAAAAGTAGGCTAACTGGTAAACAAGGATGGGGAAACAGAATCAAGGCTAAGCCATTATTAGGGACCCTGTAGTCACCATTGTTATGGTTAAAGAATAATTTCAGTGGAGATCCTGGCCAATGGGGTTCTCCCGAGATTTTTGCATTAAATTCAGAGATTTAGTGTTCAGTTTGAGATTTTTTTGTAGCTGCTTCCCAATATTCTAGGCTTCCTACTACACCAGCTCCATCCTTTAGAGCCAAGAACTCATGCATAGGTCACAGTCCCCTAAAGTGCACCATATTGGTTCTATAGTTCTGGCAGGCTGTCTCGTGTTATGAGTAGAATCTGGCTTTGGACTCCTTGGGCCATACTCCTCTTGTTTTTGTGAACTACACAGAGAGCTTCGGCTACTAGGCAGTATAGAAATGTAATAAATAAATATGCATAGAACTGAGCTGTGATTTGTAAGCTTGGCGGAAAAGTGTCCAAATTGGTATGAATTCTATCTAGCCCTGCCCACTTTGCTTTGTTCCTGCCCACTTTGTCCTTAGCCCCACCCCCTGAAACCTTAGGCTATTCACTGTTGGAATGTGGACTCGAGACCCTTTCCAAGTTGGAATGTTCCTCATCCTTGCTATATAGGGTAATATAGCCCAATATTCTAAACAAAATTGTGTCATCAAGGAAACTCAGGTGGTGTGTGACCTGGCTGAGTTGACTGAGAAATGGGAATGCTTCAAGATTGGATCATTTTTCCTCCCAGGACTTTTGACTGGCCATTTCAAAAGTACCCATGTGAGTTAGTCACTTGGGTAGTGGCATGGCAATCAAGCATTTGCATATTTTCCTGAGGTGCAGGGAACAACCTTCTTTAATGTAACCAAGAAGGAAGCAAAACCCTTTTATGGTTCCTTTGCTTCTGTAGCAGTTCCAGAGCCTTAAGAACATTCTTGGCTATTAAGTCATATAGCACACTACACTTGCCGTACACAGTGCATCTGGCGCTCCTCTGCAACAGGGGGAAGATGCTGCCCTCTGTAAATATGGGCCATTCCTCTCCTACAGGTTATTTAGAGAGCTTCGGCTATTGGGCGGTATAGAAATGAAATGAATGAATGAATGAATAAATAAATAAATAAATAATTTACATGCTGCGTAATCCCAAGGATGTCCTGGTTTCATTCTACTACTTCTCCAGCTTCATCAGATTGTTCAAGGACCCTGGAACTCTGCAAGAGTTCCTGGAGGAGTTCCTGAGTGGGAATGGTAAGGAAAGGGGAAAATCATCTGATTTTTCCATTGGTCTTGCCACGGACTGTCATGATTTCCCTGAGGTAATCCTATGGATGTATCAGAGTGCTGAGAAGACTGGCTTATTATTGTATTTATCTACCATAATTATGTCCTGCCTTTCCCAGAACTCCAAGAACTGTGCACATGAGGTTGTCCCAATTTAGCCTGCATAATAATCCTTCGAGGCAGATTAGGATGAGAGATAATGACAATCACTGACTGGTGCCATGCCTATTATAGTGGTTTCATTTAAATAGATATATCAAGCAATGTCATTAATGGGTATGTGTGAATGGTGTAAATATGTGGAGAGAAGATATGGTGATGTGGAGAGAAGATATGGTGATTGCTCTGCTCCACTGCTGTGCATGATATTGAACATTGTCACTCATGGCAGGAGGTGTAACCCTTCTGTCTTGTCCCAACACCATACCCCCCTGAACTGTTTACATGCGACTTTTGCCTCTGTTTTGCTCTTCTAGTGCCATTTGGGTCCTGGTTTGACCATGTGAAAAGTTGGCTGGAGGTGAAGGGCAGACCCAATGTCTTGTTCATCACATACGAAGAGTTGCAGCAGGTATGGTTTGACCTTTGGCTGGATTCATACACCTACAGCTTACGAACATTTGCATAGTTTCTCACTAGCCTTCCCAGTGAAGATTTTTAACAATTAAAAGGTGCTAAGAGCAAAGAGCAGAAGGCTTTTCCTTTCCTCCACATCAAACCAGGTGTGCCCTACAGTGTTCAGCCTGCACCTAGTTCAAGGTCTCGTGCCTCAGGTGTCGAAGGTTTTCTGGGTGCTGTGCAGGCTGAGAGGCAGCCTAGGACAAGATGGCAGGCAATCTTTTGAAGGAGAGGTCAAGTTTCAACCCCTGCCCATTTGACTGTTCTGCACAGCTATGGCTGAGAGGCCAACACACACATGGAAGGAGCCATGCCGAATGCATTCCATGAAATAACACCAATCCTATATGTGTGCCTCTTATCAGGGGCCAGCACAGGGTGAGGATTCATGCTGCCATCTTTGTCATTTGTTTGTATCTCCCCCAGGACCCACCAGGCAGTATGGAAAGGATCTGCCACTTCCTTGGTAAGGAGCTGAATAGTGGGGAAATCAATGCTGTGGTGGAAAATTCCTCCTTCCAGGAGATGAAAGGAAATGAGGTTTCCAACTTCTTGAAGTTGCCAACTGAATATTTCGACCACAAGAAAGGGAAGTTCCTGAGAAAAGGTAAAAGCAGAACCTCCTGGGTATTTAATGTTTGCATTTGCTAGAGTTCAGATGGCAGCCACTGACCAAAAGAGATGGGAGACAGGAAAGGATGTGTGGTTGGCTTGAGCTTCCTCATATTTCTCCCTCTCAACCAGAATTAATGGTAAAGGCTAGTTCTTTCCTATTTCTGTAGTGAAAGGGGCCTCAATGTGAAATGGGCACTCCTGCAGCCCAGATGTGTTCTGAAGTGCTGTGATTAGCCCCTAATCCTAAACGGCAACCTTTTCTGAAAAAGCCAAGTGGAAATCTTTTTGTTTCTTTTATGAGGGAGATGTTGACATGGAGGCACCTGACAAATTTTTGTTATGCACCGTCCTAGATGGTGTGCTGAGAGAAGTGTACACCATGCAAGAAACATCATATTTGCATCATCTCTAAGAAAATCTCAGAAACACAGTATGGGCTCATTCACACATTACTCCAAGCCACCCTGAGAAGACGCCACAGTGGGTGGGTGGCATCTCTGTCACTCCCAACAGATGATCACCAGCTTGGCGGTTTGCCATGGCTTGCTTTTCCCTCAGTCCCTCTCAGTCCTCCAGACTGCTACTTGCATCTATCCCAGGGATTTGTGGCAGACATCTTAGTTTCCTCATTCCCTACATCAGCACCCTTTCTGCATCTGGTCCACTGTGGTTGCCAGATGATGAGGGAAACTCCCCCACCCCCCTGCATCAGCTCATAAAAAGGAATTCATTTGCCAAGCCCTTATGAATGCATGAAGGCATTCACAAACTTTTTTTTTTTAAAAAAAATCCTTCCGTGAAATGTGTGCAAATTTCCTCTCCACCCTACTGCTCTGCCTTGAATTTTGCATACATTTTGCATTCCTTCTCACTGCTCTGTAACCCTCACAGCTAGCAATGGAGAGAGCCAGTGGGCAAGAGTGGTGAAAACCCCGGTCGCTCCTCGCGATCTCACCAGTGCTGTCGCCATTTTCCCTCATCCTGTCTCAGCCTCAGGATGGACTTTCAGTTTTTTTTTTTTTGAGGAATAATGAAGAAAGGACACCAAATTGTGTCCTGAATGTGTTCACAGTTTGCTTTTTTCTTCCTTTTTTGTGGAGGGGGGATTTGTTATTTTTGCTCCTGACCTCTGCTAGGAACTTTGCTCACATTTCTCCTCCATTTTACTGCTCTGCCATGAGACTGAGCATTTTCCCCCTCTATTGTACTGCTCTGCCACGAATTGTGTGCAATTTTTGTGATCCTGCTCACTGTTCTGTAACCCTCATGTACATCTGACACCTAGTGATGGATCTGGCAGCTGCAGAAAAGAAGTGCTTTGGGGGTAGGGGTGCTTACTTCAGTATAACTTAAAGCAGTCTTTCAAAAAGGGTATTTGCTAGCAAGGGAAGCACCCTTTCTGCAATTGGTCTGTTTTGGTTGCTGGCTAATGAGGGAAACTCCCCGCCCCCCCATCAGATTGCAAGAAGTTAATATGTTTCTGAGCCCTTATGAACTTGGGAGTGCATTCACCAGCTCTGTTTTTTTGTTTTTGTTTGTTTGGGGTCTTCTGCTCTTGCGCAAGACCACAAGAGCACCCGCCCTCTATTGAGCCCACCATAGCCAAATTCCCCTCTTGCAAGCACCCTTGTCAATTTCATTCTCCACTTTAGTGCTTCCTGAGCTAAACTCATGTCCACCCCTCCTGCATCAGATAACAAAAAGGAAATAATTTTCTGAGCCCTTACAAACACAGGAACACATTCACAAGCTTTGGGTTGTTGTTGTTGTTCTGGGTCTTCCGCACTTGCGCAAGTCTGCAAGAGCATTTGTCCCCTTTTTAACCAAGCATCCCCCCTTTGTCAATGTCCTCTGCTTTGGCACTTCCAGTGCTAGTGAACATCTCTTTTTTTTTAAAGGCTTCATGTTACACTGAAGGAAGCACCCCGCCCCCAAAGTACCTTCTCTTCTGCAGCTGCCAGCTGCTTTCAGCTCTCCTCCCCCTTGTCGTTGTCCTCCACTTTGGCGCTTCCCTTGCTAGCAAACACTATTGTTTTGAAGGCTGCTTCATGTTACACTGAAGTAAGCCCCCCACCCCACCCCCAAATTGCTTTCTCTTCTGCAACTGTCAGTTCTGCTGCTAGCTGTCAGATGTACATGAGGGTTACAGAGCAGTGAGTGGGATCACAAAAAAATATGCAAAATTCATGGCAGAACAGTAGAACAGAGGGGAAATTTGTGCAAATCTTATGGCAGAGTAGTAAAAGGGAGGCGGAAATTGCACAAATTCCATGGCTAAACAGTAAAACTAAAGGGGAAATTGTGCAAATGACATGGTGGGGCAGTAAAACAGAGGCAAAAATTCTGCAAATTGTGTACTTGCAGGAAAAACCCACTTGCGAATGCGTTTAGGACACTCCCTGGTGTCTTTTCTTCATGATTCCTCCAAATGATGATGATGATAATTTAGAAATCCATCATGAAGCTGAGAAGGGATGAGGGAGAATGGCAGCACTAACAAGATCATGAGGAGTGGCAGGGTTTTTTTGCCGCACTTGCTGGCTGGCTCTCTTGCCATTCCCAACAACCCACAACAAAATTGCTCTGCCAGGTTCAGACATCACACTAAGCCACCCTGAGAACAAGCTGCCCTAAGCAACCTACCACCAGGCATGCGTTCTCAGGCTGGCTTGTTTGCACAAAACTACTCATGAGGGGAGTTTGGAGGTCACACTAAGCCACTCTGTGACCACCCATGATGACAATGCATGGTGGCTTAGCATGATGTGCAAATCCAGTCTATGAGAGTGTGAACAGGGCCTCCCCAAGACATTTTTTCTGCCTACAGCCCAAAACAAGATAGCTTTTCCTCACCTCATTCTAGTTTACTAAATAGACAGGGAGTTGAATCTTCCTTGAATGCTGGCAACTGAACAGTGTCCTTCAACATGCCTGAAGGCAACAGGGATGCTTAGGGGGTGCTGGGCATGCCACATAATACACAAAGCTCTCCCCGCCAACACCTTGCTAACCATGTCATCTACTACCTGCTTGCTGCCCACTGAAACAGTTGCTGCAGTGCAGCATTGGTGGCAACGACATGGACTGCATGTGTAGTCCCTGGCTTGGCCTGGCTGCCTCTCCACCTGTTTGCTCAATCGGGGGGCCTTTCCTAACAGTGTTGACTGTCATTAACTGGGAGAAGGATACTAGCCAGGAACTAATGTCAATGTACTATTCAATGTTTTTGTGGTTACTGCTCTCTCTTGTGGTGTTCCAGGGATTTCTGGGGAATGGAAGAACCACCTGACAGTGGCACAGAGCAAACACTTTGACCGTGTTTATCAGGAGAAGATGCGGGGTGTGAATGTGACCTTCCCATGGGACTGAAGAATGCCAGACTGTTTCTTCTGCTGTTCCGTTTTGTCGCACTCTGTGTCTCATATGGCTCAGGTTCCTTCTAATAAATCATCAGCCCATATGATTGGGAATGGTTATTTCCTCATGTATGAAGGAAGCTGAATAATGATTTCACAATTCAAACAGTGGAGGACAGTAAACTTGTCCAAAGTTGAATAGGTACACCATATTTTCAGTTCCAGAGTCATCCCAAGGTTAGCCTTTCTTGCCTCTCAGCTATCAGGGTGATGACATAGACTGTTGCCGTGTCCTCCATTGTGGCCTAACCACATATGTAAAAGCCTCTCCCTAATGGAAATGGAACCACAGAGTCTGAGCTCCACTCCTCAGTGTCAAGGGCTCCTTGGAGGGCTCTCTCAGTCTAATCCAGTAGCCAAGTCCAGACACAGACAAAGGGATTCTTTTCAAAGCTTTATTCTTCTTTTACAACTTAACAGCTCTACAGGTAGCAACTAGATCTGAGCAGCAGCATCCCTATGCCCTAAGTTGGAACAGTTGGTCCCCATTTGAAAGGCAATTACTGGCAGACCCCTGAATATAAGGACTAGGGAGGATCCCTCCCCTTTTCCCTTGGATCCTCTGGGCGCAACCGTTCTTTGAGCGCCAACCGGGCACTACGCCTCCTTTCTGCGCCCTCCATTTGGCGCCGCTCTCTGCGTCTGTGCCGCGCATCCACCCAGTCTGCTATCTGTGCTGGGTCACTCCCTGGACTGCTTTCTAATCTAGGAATGTGGGTGGGAGGAATCTCCACCAGCTGTGGGCCCTGGGAAAAAGGGGCGCACTCCTCTCCCAGGAGCGACTGCTCTTCCTCCGAATCAGAACTACTCTGGGATTCTATGGGCTCAGTGTCCACCCTGACACTCAGAATACAAGCATTCTGTCTTGGGATGTGGTGGTCTCTCTTTTGCTTGAGGTAGTTCAGCAGAGGCTCGACAGTCATCTGTCAGGGATGCTGTGGTTGTAAAATTCCTACATCGAGCAGGATGTTGTTCTAGATGACAGCTGAGCAGTGGCATTAAGAGCTCTCCTGCCATGTGATACAGGACAACAGGTGCTGGTGCACCAAGCCAATAATCGCCGTTGCCACTGCAGTGACCCCCCGCAATTGCTGCCACAACCCCAATCATTGCCGCCTACCCTCTCGCTCACTCTGAGGACCTCCTCAGAGTGAGCCACATCTGAGGATCCCCCTGAAGAGCCACATCATCCAGAGAAAGTGGAAGGTACATCTCTTCAGAGCGCCACCCAGACCCAAATGCCTGGCTCTGAGGGGGTTCTCCTTCACAGACAGGCATTGTGGAGACTACTTGGAGAGGTATCCAAGGAGATTGCCTGTGCAGCAGGCAATCTCCTGGGACACCTCTCCTCTGGCAGCCCCCATCCACTGTTAGCTCTGACTTACCTCAGAGCAAAACAGAAATTGGGCGGCTGCTCCAGAGAGCCCTGCCAGCTCCTTTTCTGCTGCAGCAAGAGCTAGGTCAGTGGGACTCTCCGGAGCAGCTGCTGATGTGCCACCATCTTGCTCTAGCGACTTGGCAGTGGGGAGCCCTCCCAGTAGGGGCAGGGGGAGCATCGAATTTGCCACTACCCACAATCGACTGCTTGAGGCAGGGGATTCACCCCACCTCATGGGAGGACCACCCTTTCCTCTGAACTCCCTTTCACTTCAAAGCGTTATGATTATATGTTCTTGATTTTGGGAGACAGGTGCATGATTTTAAGTCAAATCATTCCTTGGAACTGGACTTGGAAACGAATGCAAATCGAGATGCTTGAAAATATAACTTTCTTTTCAATAAAGACCAATGAGTTTTGGCTCTGATATTTTAGGGTCCTTCTTCAGGGCTATTAAAGGGACAATATACAAACAGAAATTTCTTAAAATGAACAATAAACAACAGCAAATAATTTCAATACAAACTGCATTCACCTTTGTATTTACTACCTTTAAAATGGCCTTCTGAGAACTGGGAATGATATACCTCTTCAATTCAATAACTGGCAGGTAAAATTATTATTGAAAGCATCAGATTAACTATCCTGTACACATCTTCCATATCAAAGAGCCTGAGTAGCCTTGGTGATAGTTCCCCTGAGTTGAAGGTACTGCTGCTGAATGACAGGTCAGTGAATGGAAAAACAACAGCTATCTAGGACCTGATCCTGGATAAGTGTGCTGACCTGGATTGTATCACTGAGAGCTGGTTGAATGAGACTGGGGGGATTAAATCTCTCCCAGCTTTGCCCACTTGGGTTCTCTGTGTTGTAGCAGGCAAGACTTGGGTTGTGGGGAGGCAGAGTTGCACTGGTCTATCGTGATTCTGTCCCCCTGTCCAGGTGGCCCATTCCAGGTGTTGCAGTTTTGAGTGTGTGCATCTGAAGGTGTGTGTTTGGGACAGAACAGGGATTCTGATAGTGTACTGTCCACCCAGCTGCCCAACACTTTCTCTTGCTGAGCTAGCTGAGGTGGTCTCGGGGTTGGTGCTGGAGTGTCCATGACTTGTTGGGCCAGGGCCCTTCAACATACATGCTGAGGCCACCTTGTTGGAAGTGGCTCAGGACTTCATGGCTTCCTTGGCAATCATGGGTCTGTCCCAATTAGTATTTGGCCCCACTTATTTGGCAGGGCACATATTGGATCTGGTCTTCTGCATAGGATGAGATGATGGTGATTTGGGGGTGGAGGAAGTTTCTATAGTTCTGTTGTCATGGTCAGATCACTACCTGTTGGGTTTAGACTTGTTGGTGCTTAGAGCCTCTGCTGGTGCAGGGGGTTAATTAAGATGGTGTGCTGATGGATCCAGATGGTTTTCTGTAGCCTCTTGGGGATTTTCCTGTCACCTCGGCATGGAATTCTGTTGAAACCCTGGTTGATGTCTGGAATGGAGAAATAGCCTGGGTGGTTGACACAATTGCTCCTGATTGTCCTCCCCCATGGAATAGAGCCAACTGGGCCTCCTGATTTTCCAGGCACTGAGGGTGATAAAATGAGTGGGATGTTGACTAGAGTGATGTTGGTATAGGGATGTTGCAGGTGCCCAATACGGGGGTGGAGTCCAATAGACTTCCCCCCTTTTGGCCCCCTGGATCCCCATTCATGGACCATGCAGCACTCACCGGACCCTTCTGCAAGCACCGCATGGTCTGTGAGTGACTGGCCACCCGCCTCCTCCTTCTATGAGCTGCCATTTTGCACAACAATGGCATCTCAGGTATTTCTGGGAAATCTAGGACAGGAATGCCAGGGAATTGTTTTTTCTTCAGATGTGAGGAAAAGCTGGGCACTTATTTCACAGTCCAAACAGTGGAGGACAGCAAACATGCCCAAAGGACAGCAGACTTGCCCATAGTAAACATACAGAAAATATATTTTTAATTTTAGAGACATCCCAAGGTTAGCCTTTCTTGTCCCTCAGCTATCAGCATGTTGATATGGAATGAAAGAACATTTTGTTTCAAAAACAGACTGCCCACTGTCCTAACTCTTCACTCAAATAATTGGCGAAAATGTTAGGGCTTTACCTCAGCATTTTCTCTTTGAATACGATCATTGTCATCTTGACTATTATTTTTCAGGCCAGTTAACATAAGAACATAAGACAAGCCCTGCTGGATCAGACCAAGGGTCCATCTAGTCCAGCATTCTGCTCACACAGTAGCCAACCAGCTGTAAACCAGGAACCCACAAGCAGAACATGAGTGCAACAGCACCCTCCCACCCATCTTCCCCAGCAACTGGTGTACATAGGCTCACTCCCTCTAGTACTGGATGTAGCTCATAGCCATCAAGACAGGTAGCCATTGATAGCCTTTTCCTCCAAGAATTTGTCCAACCCTCTTTTAAAGCCATCCAAATTGGTGGCCATCATTACATCCTGTGGTAGCGAATTCCATAGTCTGACTCTGCCCTGTGTGAAGAAGTCCTTCCTTTTCTCTGTCCTGAATCTCCCACCAATCAGCTTCATGGGATGACCCTGGGTTCTAGTATTTTGAGAGAGGGAGAAAAATGTCTCCCTATCCACATTCTCCACACCATGCATAATGTTGTAGACCTTTATCATGTCTCCCCTTACCCCCCTTTTTCCCAAGTTAAACAATCCCAGCCATTGTAACTTTCTCTCATAGGGGAGATGCTCCTGCCCCTTGATCATTTTAGTTGCCCTTTTTCCAGCTCTTTTTTTTAGGTGCAGTGACCAGAACTGGACACGGTATTCCAAGTGTGGTTGCACCACAGAGTTGTATAGGGGCAGTATGATATTAGTAGTTTTATTCTCAATTCCTTTTCTAATTATGCCTAACATGGAGTTTGCCTTTTTTTACAGCAGCCTCATACTAGGTTGACATCTTCATTGAGCTGTTCACCACAACTCCAAGATCTCTTTCCTGGTTGGTCACTGCTAGCTCAGATTCCATCAGGCTATACTTGAAGTTGGGATTTTTTGCCCCAACATGCATCACTTTACACTTGCTTACATTGAACCACATCTGCCATTTAGAGGCCCATTATCCCAGTTTGGAGAGATCCTTTTGGAGCTCTTCACAATCCCTTTTTGTTTTAATCACCCTAAATAATTTGGTATCATCTGCAAACTTGGCCACTTCACTGCTCACTCCTAATTCCAGATAATTTATGAACAGGTTGAAAACTACTGGTCCTAATGGGGGACCTCACTATTGACTTCCCTCCATTGGGAGAATTTACCATTTATTCCTACTCTCTGCTTTCTCTTCTTTAACTAAGTACTGATCCAGAAGAGGACCTGTCCTCTTATTCCATGACTGCTAAGTTTGCTCAGGAGTCTTTGGTGAGGGACTTTGTCAAAAGCCTTTTGGAAGTCCAAGTAAACAATATCTATCAGATAACCCCTGTCTACATGATTATTGGCACTCTCAAAGAACTCTAAAAGATTAGTGAGACAGGATTTACCTTTGCAGAAGCCATGTTGATTCTTTTTCAGCAGGGCTTGTCCTTCTCTAGGCTTATTAATTTTACCTTTAATAATGCTTTCGACCAATTTACCCAGAACAGATGTTAAGCTAATTTCCTGTATCTCCCAGGATCCCTTTTTAAAAATTGGTGTTACATTGGCCATTTTCCAGTCCTCTGGTAGAAAGGCTGATCTTAGGGACATGTTGCATATTTTGGTTAGAAGATCAGCAATTTCATATTTGAGTTCTTTCAGAAACCTAGGATGGATATCATCTGGGCCCAGTGATTTATTTGCTTTCAGTTTATCAATGTGGTTGAGAACTTCATCTTTTGTCACCACTACTTGCCTCAATTCCTCAGACTCCCTTCCTGAAAACATCAGTTAAAGAATTCTTTGTTGTTGGCCTTGATGTTGTTAGCAATATGCTCTTCAAAATGCTTTTTTTGCATCTCTTATTGTCTGCTTGCATTATCTTTGTGCAAGCTTGTGCTCCCTTTTGTTTTCCTTATTTGAGCAATACTTCTATTTTCTGAAGGAAGCTCTCTTTACTCTAATAGCTCCCTTAACACTGCTCATTAACTATGCCGGCGGCGACCTCTTGGACTTGGTGCTACCGTTCCTAACCTGTGGTATACATTTTAGCTGGGCTTCTATTATTGTGGTTTTGAGTAATCTCCAAGCATTTTGGAGGGATTTAATCCTCTTGACTCCCCCTTTTAACTTCCTTTTCACCTATTCCCTCATTTTAGAGAAGTTTCCTCTTTTGAAGTCAAATGTGACTGTGTTGGACTTCCTGGGCAATTTTCCACTGAAATATGCATTAAGTCTGCTAGCACTGGGATCACTGTTTTCAGTTGGTTCAACAACATTTACATCTCATACTAGGTCCTGGGCAACACCACTTGTTCCCTGAGAGCCAGGAGCTCATTACACCGAGCACACACCCACAACTTCCATCCAGCAGGCAGATAGTCGTACATGTGGCACTCAGTGCAATACACTGGATAGCCCCCACCCCCCTGCTGGCTTTCTACCTTCATAACTATTTTTTTAATTTGCGTGTTTTTTCCCTGGAAAACTTAGTTGTTTACTATGAGAAGGTGGGGAAATCTGGGATTTAGCTGTGCTCTTGTTTTGGCTTCAGCTGCTATTTATCAATTTTAAATTGCTACCTGAGGTACTTTAGTAGATAATTAAGTAATTTCACTTAAACTTTCCCTCACACAGTTGCTTAACTCGCTTGTCTGCTGACGTTTTGTCACTGCGGTTGAGAGATGCTTCATCGCTGGGGCTCTTTGCGCTCAGAGAGCTGGCTCCCTCGCAAGCCTGCGTCCTTATATAGATAGGCCCAACTGCTGCTGCAGTGAATCTGATTGGAGGGCCTCATTTGAAAAGCAAGGGAGGCTGTGTGAAAAGCAAGGGAAGCAGTTACCTAGAGTTTATTGTGAACCTGCTTGTGTTTTGGGTATCTTCCCTTGAATACAATTACTACTTTTTACTTATTTATATTTTTAAATTCTTGATTATTCATCATTAACATTTGGCATTTGCATTTCATAGTAGGACATCATATATTATTTTAAGAGGCATGGGTTAGTGTTTTTTTTCCAATAATCTTCCTAGCAAGTCTAATAAAGCAAAGTCAGCAATTTCCTAAAAATATTCCAGGGCAATATTACCTCCAGTTTCTGGGAAACATGAGTGAGATGGTGGTTTTTCTTGTGTGCTTCCCACTGTGTCATCTGGTTGGCCACTATGGAAGGAGAATACTGAAGTAGATGGTTGGATCCAGCACAGCTCTTCTTGTGTTCTTATATCCACCAACGAACCATGTTCTTTCTTGTGCCCACCCCTGTTCTTCACCAGACCTGGGAGGTGTCTCCATGGTCAATTTGGTGTGAGCTGGCTCTGTTTTGAGTTTGTTCAGGGCACATGACATCATGGCCATCCAGCAGCCACCCTGGAACTTTTCATAGAAAAACTGGATTTCCTGAGACTACTTTAAGTTCAGTTCTTTTCCTTAAGTCGGGTTCTCCATGGTATAGTTGTTGTGTGCCCCAACCCCCACATTTACCTCTGGAAACTAGCCCTGCCCAAGGGTGTGCCTTTCACTGTGACCCTGGTCAAGGGGTGTTTCCTGTCCCTGTGTTTCCCAGCACAAACCAATTAGTATCTACTCAGAAGTATCTTCCATTGTAGTCAATGAAGCTTGTCCCTTGAATGCGCACTTCAGAATTTACAGAGATTTCCCTCAATCAAAAAAGCACATTTTAAAGCACTAATTCCCTAAAGGCTGTAAGGTGCTATCTTGAACCTGTGATTCTCCGTTGTTTGGTTTATTGCCATTTGGAAGTAACTAATTCACACCTTCGACCCTGCACTGCATCAGGTTAGAAAGGGGGCTGGTTCCCCATCCCTGTGTTTCCTGTCCCTGTCTCTCCCAGCACATCCATATGTGTGTCTACTCAGAAGTAACTCCCATTGTGGTCAATGAGGCTTGTTCCCTAAGTGCACACTCCAGAAGTTCCCAAGATTCCCATGCATTGAAATAATGCATTTAGGAGCCTTAATGTCAACACTGCGTGTCTTTGATGTTTGCTTCCTTGCCGTTTGGAAGTTATTAATTTGAAGCTTTGATCCTTTGCAGTATTGGGAGCTTCAGCAGAAAAGAGAAGGGATTAGAAAGGGGGCTGGTTGGAGCCACAGTGCTTCAAGTATTCAGAGGGTTAACTCCCCTAAAGGCTGTGAAGCGCTATGTCGAAGCTGCTTTCTCAGCTATAAGGGAGTAATTAATGAGAAGCATCGAAGCTTCGATTGTTTGCAGCTTTGTCAGCTGTAAGGAAGGATGGGGGAAGCCTCTAACACTGGATCGGGGAGTGGGGAAGCCTCTCGCATTGGTTGATCAGCCCCTGCCAGTCTGATGATGTTCACTCCAATCCCCCCACCCCACCCGGAAGTATGTTCTTGTGAAGGGGCTTAGAATGGTGTGTTGCACTCGTTCATCAAGCTCTGCATGGACCAAAGCCAGATCCTTGAAAAATCCGGTTAAGCCACCACTGGCTTCTCCTTCTGTTGTCATGGAGACACCCCCCTGGGTTTTGCTTCTCCAGCCAACTCCTGGAATTGGCTGAATCAACCCCTCCTGTCCAGAAATAAATACATGCCTTGCAGAACTCTTTCTCTCAGTTCAAATCTTTTTTGGATTCCTAACAAGGCAAACTAAGAACTTAATATTAACAAAACCAAGATGGGTAGCATTTGATCTCAAACGGCCACCATGAGGCCCAGTTTCTGGCTGCTGCTGTCTGTGTATTTTAATGTATTTTTGCTTGTACAATGACCTTAAGAATGTAAGAACAGAAAGCAGATGTCAGCAGGGGGTACATAAATGTAAGATCAGAAGAAAAGTCCTGCTGGATCAGACCACAGGCCTATCTAGTTCAGCATTCTTTTTCCACAATGACCAACCATGGGAAGCCCACAGAAAGACAGAAGTGCATGACCTTTCTGCTCATGTTCCCCCAACAACTGGTATCAAAGGTATATCACCTCTTATACCAGAGTTTGCATCAAGAAGATTGCATTACAAATGCTCCCACAGTTTCTTGATAAAATGATGGAGGAAACAGCAGAGAACTGCCCATGAACCTGTCATGGTGTAATCTCCAAATTGTTCAAAGGGCGAAAAAGGCAGCTGAGATAATCTCAACAAAAATCAACAATTGTGGGGTGGGAGGTGGGGAATAGAGAGTTCTTGAATCATTATACCTTTTTTTCTGAATTTTATAAACATGAACATAATTGCAGGGTGAGATCTAGTGGGTGGACTTTAGAGGGATACCTGCAAATAACTTCAGGATATGCTTTTGGCTGAAATGTCATGGGATGCCTTGGTATCAGCAGGAATGTTATTTAATGATAACCATCACTGAATGCTGATGATGTTATAGACCAAGATGAGCTTCTGTTCAGTAGTTTGGTCTCCTTGATAAAATTCTCACTTGCACCCACTCAGAAGGGAATATGCTCATTATACATGACCCTGTTGGACTGGTCATGAATTTAGGGAATACTGGCTTTGTAGTGTTTTCAGTAGCTATTAGCACTTTACAGAAATCCATTCCCGCTCTTATGATTCACTTATTAATTTTGCAAGGGAAAGTAATTATTCATGGGTAGTGGAAGGAAGTGGGAAACAGTTAGGTAAAAGGGGTGCATTGCAGAACCAGGAGGGTGGGGAAGAAGAGGGAAGCCTATAATTGGTGTTATCCCCTCCACCCCTGCCCCAGGTACCTTTTGGCTACAGGAGATCGTGGGTTTGATCTGGCATGATGGGGATCCCTCTTGGGTTTGCCGTTTGATGCCATTGGACCAGCCACCATGGACTGGGACTGTTTATGGCCTGAAGCTTGCCCTGCAATGTCCTTCACTCAGGCTCTTAACTACTCACCTGCCATTTCAGCTCCCTTGAATGGAAACCTATCTGCTGGAACATTGGCCTGGTTTATTACTTTGCGCTGTGGTCCACCCTACCACGGAGATTGCTACAGCCAACTCAGGACTGGGGGGGGGGCACTTTAGCAGCACTATGCCAGGGGCCCATTGGAGGCTGGTGCCTGAATGGAGAGCATCCTTCAGCATGCCTGAGTGTAAGCAGATATGCTAAAGGGGTGCAGGGCATGCCACATGAAATGCACACCTTGCTAACTATTTCATCTGCTCCCTACTTGCTGCCCACTCTTGCAATTGCTGCAGTGCAGCATTGGTGGCAGCAACCTGGGTTGCATGTCTAGTCTCTGGCTCGATCTGACGTCTTGTCTGCCTGTTTGTTCTATAAGAAGCCTTTCCCTACAGTGCTGACTGTGACATACTGGGAGAAAGCTGCTAGTGGGGTACGAATGTCAGTGCTATTCATCTTCTTTGTGGTTACTGCTCTTTCTTGTGGTTTTCCAGGGATCTCTGGGGATTGGAAGAACCACCTGATGGTGGTACAGAGTGAACACTTTGACCATGGTTGTCAAGAGAAGATGCAGGGTGTACATGTGACTGTCCCATGGGACTGAAGAATATTAGACTGTTTCTTCTGCTGTTCCGTTTTCTTACACTCTGTGTCTTCTATGGTTCAGGTTCCTTCTAGTAAATATTCAAACCATATTACCAGGGAATTGTTATTTCTTTAGATTTGAAGAAAGCTGAGCCTTGTTCTAAGGGCCGATCTACATTGCACCTGCCATTGCAATGGATTCAGTGTCCTGTTGGGTTAAATGCTCTTGCATTAAAACATGATTATCCACACTCACCCATTTTCCCCATTGCGGTGCTTCATCGAATGCGCGAGCTCAGTTCACACTCGAGCGCTGTGCTGTTTTCTTGCTCTTAAAGACAGAGGCTCTCATTGGAGGATCAGAAACTCTTTCTGTTTCTGCTGATTCCACGCCCACCACTCTCATAGCTCTCGATGGCCCCATGTCGCCTTCCGGCTACTGATCGCATAGCTTCCTCAGCACTCAATGTTTCCTCAGCAACAAGCAAAGGGCTGGATGTGCGCATGCTTGTCTGATCTCGGAAGCTAAGCAGGGTCAGCCCCGGTCAGTAGTTGGATGGGCGACCGCCTGGGAATCAGGCTTTCTGCATTGAGCAGGGGGTTGTTCTATCCCTTCAAATGAGACTAAGTTTTACCCCCTTCTATCCTCCGCTTCAGCTGTTTTTTTTAAAATTAAGGCGTTATCTTCGAAGAATTGTGGCTTCTCTGCGATTTCCCCCCCTCTAATTCAGGCATGATCTTTGAAGATTCGAAAATTCAAAGATTTGAAAATTTGAAGATTTGAAGCTTCAAATCTTCGGATTTTTGAATCTTTGAATTTTCGAATCTTTGAAGATCATGCCTGAATTAGGGGGAAAAAATTGCAGAGAAGCCACAATTCTTCGAAGATAACCCCTTAATTAAAAAAAAAAAACAGCCAAAGTGGGGGATAGAAGTGGGGGGTAAAACTTAGTCTCATTTGAAGGGATAGAACAACCCCCTGCTCAAAGCAGGAAGCCTGATTCCCAGGCGGTCACCCATCCAACTACTGACTGGGGCCGACCTTGCTTAGCTTCCGAGATCAGACAAGTGCGCGCACATCCAGCCCTTTGCTAGTTGCTGAGGAAACATTGAGTGCTGAGGAAGCTATGCGTTCAGTAGCTGGAAGAAGACATGGGGCCGTTGAGAGCTGTGATTGGACAGGAGGGAAATACAAGCACTGCCATATATGGACAGGCAGGGGAGGGGACTACGACCAGATATGGTAGCAAAGGCGAAAAATCAGAGCACATTAAGGGGAAATACCAGGATATCAGGCTATTGAAAGTGGGAGCACGGAAGCGGGAAATTCCGGTTCCAATTCAAGGTGGGTACTGTGTAGTGTGAAAGATGGGCAGTGAAACCTCATTGGAAGCAAAAAAAACCCATAAGTGTAGATCGGCCCTAAGTAGCAGAAAATAGCAGATGATAAAAAGCTCCATGGGTGCATTTTTTCATTCTATTTTTTATTCTAGAGTTACCCCAAGGTTAGCCTTTCTTGCCCCTCAGATGTCAGGGTGATGTCACGGACTGAAATAATATTTCTTTCTCCAAATTGCCTTTTGTCATAACTCTGGCAAAGTCTGTATTCTCACTACTGCTCACTGTCCAGAGGCCCAGAAAGAGTAAGTAAGGATACATTCTTACTAGTTTTTCTTTTAACTTGTGGACCGCTTTGCACAAGCACAATTTCTTACATGAAAAGTACTTCTAGGCAGGTTCTTATATGTCTGAATCTTGCATTTAATTCAACACATTTCTGTACCTGGCATTAGATCCAGACTTAGTTGGATCCAGACTCTGATTTCAGAAATAAACCACTAAAACCAGTTAGTAAGCACCCATTGTCTTCTTCAATGTCATGACTCAAGAGTGAGCTAGGGACCTGTTATCTGTGTTCCTTGGAAAGCACCATGTTCATAGATGGAGCCAAATAAATAAACTGGATTTGAAACCTTTAAAACAGTAAGTATTTAGTAGCACTTTGCACTCTATATTGTATTGTGCTTGTGGCATGATGGCTTGAAATGTTCATTTGCTCAAGGAACAAAAGGACTGGTAGTCTACCTTTGGTGTATGAAGGGGATGTTGTCATCTTGGCTGGGATAAGCTAGGGCATGACTGAGAGGGCTGTGAAGAGATCCTGGGCAGGAAAACTAAGTGATATGATCCCAGAACTAAGGCTGCTGGAGGAGGGGTGTAGACTAGGCACGCAGCTGGGAAAGCAGAAGGTGAAAGAAGTGTTGGAGGGGAAGGAGGCTTGGAAAAGGGGCAGAGGAAAGAGGGAACTGAAGAAAGAAGGAGGTGTTGAGAGAGGGGGCTTTATGGAATTTCCTGCTTTTAAGGGCAAGCAAAATGGGTAGTAATGGGGAAGGGGAGAAAGAGTGGTGCTAGGAAGGTTGGTCCCAATCCCAACTCTACTCCTCATCCTGCCAGTGGTTGTCCTTCAGCCATGCCCCTCTGCACCAGTTTAGTTGTCTATGGCTCACAACTGACAAGGGTTGCCTGTGTTTAAATTATTTTTCATGAGGTTTTGTTGCCGCTTCCTCATTTGTGGCTTAACCACTAAAGTAAAGCCTCTCCCTGATGGAAATAGAACCACAGAGTCTGTGCCGCACTCCTCAGAAAACAAGCATTCTGAGATACAGCCTTGAGAGGCGGTGGTCTCTTTCTTGTTAGAGGCATTTAAGCAGAGCCTGGGCAATCATCAGTTAGGGATACTGTACTGTATATGCAAGATTCTTGTATAAAGCATAGAGTTGGACAAGATGGCCTCTGATCTCCCCCCCCCCAACTTGGAAATTCTATGATTCTATGTTCTTGATTTTGGGAAGCAGGTGCAGGGTTTTAGGTCAAAACCAGCACTTGGAATTTGGTTTGGAAAGAAACTAGAAACCAAGGACAATGTTTCTGAACTGGCATGATGGGTTCTCTTCACCTCACATCTGTTAAAAAAGGACATGCAGTATTCTGTAGCAGTTGAAGTTTCCAAGGCAGCCACACATAGGATGCACAACAGTACTCCAAACTGGAGGTCATCAAGCATGAATGACAATAGACATATCTCTGTGATGCAGTAGTGGGCCCAGCTTTCAAATCAGCAAAAGGTGATAAGAAGGCTTGCTGGGAAAGAGTCACCTCCTGAGATCTAGCAACAATGCCAGGTCTAAGAATATCCCCTTATGAACCTGTGGCCTCCATCTGTGATTCGATTTAGTTTCCATCTAGAATGTGATTCCATCTAGAGCTAACATTGCCCGAGCAACTGCATTTTCCAAGCCACAAGAGATGGCAATTTGAATGCCAGGAAAATGTGATAGCTCTTCAGTGTTGCTGCACCTTCACTCTTGGGAAGAAGGACGCAGTAGCAGTGTATCAAGTCACTGTACGTGCTTCCATCAAGGGACGAGTATTTGGATAGCGCACAAACTCAACGGATCACAGTTGCATGGGGAACTGATAAGCCTCAAGTGGTTCACTGGGGCATGGCACTGGGGGAAAGAAGACATTTGGGTTGTCTCTCACAATTTGTCCATGCAACAAATACTGGACCCTTAGGAAACTCTGCATGTCCTGTCCTGGGTTTTTAGGAAATAGCTGATTTTGCTTTATTGGACTTCCTGGGAAGAGTATTGAAAAAATGCTAACCCATGCCTCTTAAAATAATATGGGATGTCTGTAACATACGCATGTTATATTAATGTATGTGTTTTCATTGTTAAATTTAATCCAGGTAAGATAGGGTTAATAGTATGCCAGAGAGTGAGTGAAAGGTCCAAGGTGTGTGTGTGTGTGTGTGTGTGTGTGTGTGTCTGCCTGCATGTGAGTATTCTGAAGTTATATAAGGAATGAGCTGACAGTCAGTCAGGTAGGGTCTTAGGGATCGTGGAAGCAACGTCTAGTTAGTGGGGTTTGTGTATAGGATTTTAGAAGGGGTAGAGTAGGTAGGGAAGTTATGACACAGTATTAATGAATAATAACATATAACTCTTCTTGTGTTAAACAAATTTTTATTTGTTTTTCTTTTAAAAATCCAAATTCCCACGCGTTTGATTTTACACTAGCTTTATTGCATCTATATCCTTGTTACGTCTCCTGCCTTAGGTTGAGAGAACCAATTGAGCATACTGAGTTTCTCTGGAACCCAGAGAGAGTAGAAGGGCTGAAGCTTGTGGGACAGTGGGTATAGCTGTCATAAAGTGAAAGCAGAGGTTCCTGAGGGGTTTGCTTCTCTGTTTCTGAGCTGGGGAAAGGTGGATCCTTGAGTGGGAACACCACAGTATCTTATGAAATGCAAATGCCAAATGTTTAATGATGAATAATTTAAAAAATTGAAATATAAATATGTGAAAAGTAGTATTTGTATGAAAGGGAAAATACACAAAGACACTAGCAGGTTCCCCATGACTTCTATGTCACTGGCATAAAAAATAATGGTCAGGATGACCTGGGTAGTATCCAAAGAGATAATGCTGAGTTAAAGCCCTATCATTTGGGCCAAAGAGCTGAGTAATGAACAGGTGTAATACTATATTATTCCAGGTCAAAAGTGTACTTAAGTGAAAAAGTTATCAACTAATGAGCAACAAATGTTGTGTAAGGCTTGAAAGCAGGATGTCAGAGGAATCCGTTTGGGGATGGAGCTCAGCGAGCTTTTGCCAGCTTGGTCCTCCACCCAGCCTCTGACCTGACATCTGCCAGCTGGCCTGACTCGACCCACAGTGACTTGGGCCAACTGGCAGATTTTCGGCCTTTGCATGGTGGCGGTGGCAGGGTGCGAGGAGAGCCCCATGGCACTTTCCCCTCCCCCCCAATCCTGTTGCTGCCACTGCAAAATCCTCCGTTATTTATTTCCTTTCCTTTCCTTTCCTTTCATTTCTATACCACCCAATAGCTGAAGCTATCTGGGCGGTTCACAAAAATTAAAACCAAACAGCACACAATAAAACAATTTAAAATATATAGAACATTAAAAGCACAATATAACAATACATCCACAATAAAACCTAGCAGCAATGCAGGAGTTTAAAATACAGATTTAAAACAGCAAAGCTAAAAGTTTAGAAAGCTAAAATGCTAAAATGCCTGGGAAAATAAAAAGGTCTTCACCTGGCAACAAAAGGAATACAATGTAGGTGCCAGGCGAAGCTCACTAGGGAGCTCATTCCAGAGCCAGGGTGCCACAGCAGAAAAAGCCCTCCTCCTACTAGCCACCCGCCTCACTTCCTTTGGCAGGGGCTCACGGAGAAGGGCTGCTGACGATGATCTTAAGGTCCAGGCAGGTACATATGGGAGGATGCGATCCTTCAGATAACCTGGCCCCAAGCCCTTAAGGGCTTTAAATGTTAATACCAGCACTTTGAATCGGGCCCGGAAATGGACTGGCAATCAGTGCAGCTGAAAAAGTACTGGCATAATATGAGCTCACTGGCCAGTCCCTGTTAACAATCTTGCTGCCCTATTTTGGACCAGCTGAAGTTTCTGGACCGTTTTCAAAGGCAGCCCCACGTATAATGCATTGCAGTAATCCAGACAAGAAGTTATCAGAGCATGGATAACTGTAGCTAGGCTATCTCTGTCCAGATAAGGGCGTAGTTGGTATACCAGCCTAAGCTGATAAAAAGTGCTCTGTGCCACTGAGTTCACCTGTGCCTCAAGTGACAGTTCTGGATCCAAGAGCACCCCCAAACTATGAACCTGATCCTTTAGGGGGAGTGCAACCCCCTCCAGAACAGGTTGAATATCACCTCGCCGGGCAGACGAACCACCTACTAACAGTACCTCTATCTTGTCTGGATTGAGTTTCAGTTTATTGGCCATCATCCAGTCCATTACCGTGCCCAGGCACTGATTCAGAACAACCACTGCCTCACCTGGTTTTGATGAGAAAGCGAGGTAAGAGCTGGGTGTCATCCGCATATTGATGGCACGTCAGCCCACATCTCCGGATAACCCCCCCAGCAGTTTCTTGTAGATGTTAAACAGCATGGGGGATAAAATAGAACCCTGTAGAGTAATAATCCCCCAGCACCACCTTCTGGAATCAGCCATCCAAGTAGGAGCGGAACCACTGCAGTGCAGTGCCTCCAGCTCCCAACCCAGACAACATATCCAGAAGGATACCATGGTTGATGGTATCGAAAGCCGCTGAGAGGTCCAGGAGAATCAACAGGGTCGCACTCTCCCTCTCCCAGCAGAGGTCATCCCACAGGGCGACCAAGGCAGTTTCCATTCCAAAACCAGGCCTGAAGCCCGATTGAAATGGATCTAGATAATCCGTTTCATTCAACAGTGCCTGGAGCTGTCCTACAACCACGCGCTCAAGCACCTTGCTCAGGAAGGGGATGTTGGCCACTGGCCTATAATTGTTAACATCCTCTGGGTCCAGGTTAGGCTTATTCAGGAGTGGTCTAATTACTGCCTCTTTTAAAGCAGCAGGCACCACTCCCTCTCTCAAGGATGAATTTACAACCTCCTGGACCCAGCCAGACATCCCCTCCTTGTTTGATTTAATAAGCCATGAAGGGCAAGGGTCAAGCACACAAGTGGTCGATCGGACTTGGCCAAGCACCTTGTCTGCATCCTCAGGTCTCAGTAACTGAAACTCATCCAATAAAACTGGACCAGACAGTGCTCTGAATGCCTCTACCAATGGAACTGCATTAATCGAGAGCCAGCGTGGTGTAGTGGCGAGAGTGTTGGACTGGGAGCCGGGAGATCCGGGTTCTAGTCCCCACTCAGCCATGGAAGCTCACTGGGTAACTTTGGGCCAGTCACAGACTCTCAGCCCAACCTACCTCACAAGGTTGTTGTTGTGAAAATGGAGAGGAGGAGACTAATGTAAGCTGCCTTGGGTTCCTTGCAAGAGGAAAAAAAGCGGGATATAAATGCAATACATAATAATAATAATAATAATCGTGGTGTCCAATTCATGATGAATCTGAGTGACTTTATCTTCAAAGTGCCTTGCAAACTTATCACAGTGTGCCATCGAGGGTTCCACCATCTCTCTCCCTGGCCCAGAACGTAACAAGCTGCAAACCACTTGGAAAATTTCCGCTGGATGGCACTGAGAAGATGCAATGCTGGTGGAAAAGAACTGTCTCTTTGCCACCCTCACTGCCACAGAATAGGCTTGATAGTGGGCTCTTACCTGTGTTTGGTCAGACTCAGCACGAGTTTTCCTCCACCTGCATTCTAGCCGTTTCCCCTCTTGCTTCATTGCCCTCAGCTCAGGAGTATACCAATGAGCTGGCTGGGCTCTGCTCAGAGGGAGAGGGCGCTTGGGGGCATTCGTGTCAACTGCCCGAGTCATCTCTGCATTCCACAGAGCGACCTGGGCTTCGACAGGAGCACCAGCCATACCAGCAGGAAAATCCCCCAGAGCCCTCTGGAATCCATCGGAATTCATTAATCTCCGGGAGCAGACCATTTTAATAGGTCCCCCACCCTTGCAGAGGGGGAAGGCTGCCAGGAGTCTAAACCTCAGCAGGAAGTGATCTGACCATGACAAAGGGACAGATGTTAATTCCTCCACTTTCAGATCACCATCCTCTTGCCCAGCCGAGAAAACCAGATCAAGCGTGTGTCCTTTTATATGCGTTGGGCCGATGACATGTTGGGACAGCCCCATGGTTGTCATGGCGGCCATGAAGTCCTGAGCCGCCCCGGATACAGCGGCCTCGGCATGGAAGTTGAGATCCCCCAGGACCATCATCCTGGGGGTTCTCTACACCAAGTCCGAGACCACCTCCGTCAGCTCAGGCAGGGAGTCTGATGGGCAGCAGGGTGGGCGGTACACCAACAGAATCCCTAATCTGTCCCGGGTACCCAACACAAGGTACAAACACTCAAGATCTGCACTCGAATGAGCAGGAAGCCTGGAGAGGGAGATGAAATTCCTATAGACCACGGCAACCCCCCCTCCCCGACCCTCGAGTCGGTGTTGGTGCCGCACTGAGTACCCAGGAGGGCACAACTGGGAGAGAGTGACCCCTCCCAGTTCCCTCACCCAGGTCTCAGTAATACATACCAGGTCAGCCCCCTCATCCACAATCAAATCATGGATGAGGGAGATTTTATTTTGGGCTGACCTGGCATTCAGCAGCAGCACCACCAGGCCTGGGAGCAGGCTGGTGAGGCTGCCAGGAACCATCAGGTTGGGGGAAGAACCAGAAGAGGGGACAGCTGTAAGGTGTCACGCCCCTCTTCTCCTCAGCTGGCCTGTTAATCCCCCAACGCCATACCTCCCCCTGCCCGTGACCACAGTTATAGTGGCACCTCCCCGACCCCCTGAGTTGCTCAATAGTCCTCCCAGGCACATATTAAAATGGTAGGATATAAAATGTACAACAGTGTAAAAGAATATAAAAGATAAAAGAGATAAAAGAGAACAGCAGCTAAGAAGGAGCAGATAAAATCCACGTTTGCCCCTTTCTCCCTGGTCTTTAAAGCTGCTGCCCTCTGCTGCTGCTATTTGCTGCTGGTATCTGTGGCTGCTGGTGTCTCTGGAGAGGCAGGTGGGTGGGTCTTCAGGTGCTGTTCCATGCGACTCCAAGTGCGATGCTAAGTGCGCACTTAGCGTCGCATTTGGCACGACGCTGAGGCGCACGCCGAGGCACTGCCTCTGGCAGCCCCACCTTAAGTACCTGTTTGGTGGGGGCAGAAGCAGGCTCAGGATCCACCTGGTACAGCTGGCTGGTCCTCCTTCCCACAGGCTCCTTCCTCTTTTTCTGCTGGTGCCAACACCAGCAAGGAGAGAGGGAGGGTTGTGTGGCAGCAGTGCTGCCCTCCCTTTCCGCCACCGCTGCTGCTGTGTGCAGCTCTCCCGTTCTCCGTGCCAGGGACTGGCAAGCAGAGGGTGGGGAGTGAGCACAACATGGCAGCAGGAAGGGAGGGGAGCAGTGGCACTCCCCTCTCTTGCTGCTGCCACCACGCACAACCCTCCCATTGTCTCTGCCAGGCACCAGGAGGGAGGATAGAAGAGTTGCACATGGCAGCTGCGGCAACTTCCTCGTGATGGACCTCCCTACTTGATATACAGATGTCTAGAAAAAATCATAAGCCAAGCTTTAACTAGCACATTTTGAGTAAGGAGTTACCTTCTCAAAAAGTATAATTCAAAATTAATCTTATATAGGCTGAAGGTTATATGTATAAGCCTTATTCGTACATTCTAATTTTTTAAGGAATGCTTAATAACAGTGAGATAATAAGGACTGTGAGCCCTAATGTAAGGGACAGTAGATAAGAGCTATGAAGGAATTTCTACAGAAAAAGTACAACTACGTGCTGATTTTAGAATGAGGTAGCTTTTTATTAAAAGTTCCCCAGGCCTGAGTACCTGCCAGCAGAACAGTACTGAATGGGAAACTTGCTACTTCGTAGAAAGATATCTCTCCTTTTCAAGCTATTAGAACTAGAAGTCTAAGAACAAGAAATGTTTAAGCAGTTCTGTTTCCTGCCAACGAATACAAACACTTATAAATACAAATATGAATACAAACACTTTTGATTATGATGATTTAAATTTATGCCTCGCCTCCCAAGACGAAAGAAGTCTCTAAGTGACTTACAAAGGTGGCCAACTGATAGATCCAGTCGTAAAAATATTTGTTGGGAAAGCAGTTGCTCAAATGTGTCATGGAGCTGAGATCTGGGGTGATGGCGATATTGTTTCTTTGAAAGCACTCCAGGATGGATTTATAAGCAAAATACTAGTATTACCTCTGGGCACACCATCAGCCCTGTTGAGAGCAGAGACTGGTCTGCTCTCTATGGAATCTAGAGTTAACAAAAGTATGACCTGATATTGGTGCAGACTGAATGAAATGGTCAATTTTAGACTCCCTAAGAAATGCTTATTGAACAATGGAGATGGCATGCTGTGACGGCAGGTGTGTTTTGTTCGATCTTGGGTGTGTGTGTGCAGTCATTCCAGCTCCTTCTTAGATTCCTTCCTTCTCCCTTGCTATCAGGTTTTCCTAGGTTTTTAAGAGCAAACAGCAACCTTGTGGTGGGATTGTTCCTTCACTCCACGTGCAAGCAGTCCCTTGCAGAAGGTTTTTTAAAAAAACTTAGGCAGTCAAAACTTTGGCTCTGTCCTATTCCTTCCTTCCTCCAAGTCCTTTGTTGTGAAGGCACTGTCCCGCTTCTGCTCCCAAGCATCAGATGCCCTGGTGGGCAAGGCATTTTCCTCCTTTTCCCAGAACCAGCCCATTCACCTGGATGCACTTCTGAAAGTGCCCTGTGCTCTCCAGATGAAGGGAGGGAGGTCCGACACACAATCCTCTCTTTAAGCAACACTGCGTCTCAGTTACCCAGTGCCATCTTGGCATTACACACTACATGTAAAGAAATACCTACGATCTTTTGAACTGCAGCAACTCTACTATACCGGATGTGATCAGAAAAGCAACAAAGATAATATAGATAACGGAACCATTCTGAATAGGAAGTATGCCCAAGATCCATCTGGTCATCCTCCTGACCTCGCAGTGCCCTGTCCCCCATCTCTGGCACAAATAGCTGGGCTTGGAGGCGTTGACATCACAGGCTATATATATGCAATGTGCCACACCCACATGTCCTCTGCCACCCTCTGTTTTTCTTATTCATTTGGCCTTTCCTTCTTTCCAGATCCTTCATTATGTATCTCTGTTTCCCAAGAAGCAGCAATGAGATGTTCCCTGTCATGCAATGATGATATTGTATCTTGCACTACCATGGCTGCTGGTACCCGACTTCCCCACCCAGATCATTACTCATTAACCAGTACTGGTTGCACAGTCCGGCATTGTTTTCCTCCACCGCCTCCCAGGCAACAGAATTGCCCTCCCTTGGATGTTCATTAAAGGATTTCAAGTGTGGTCATCCCTGCCAGGCCGTATATCCACAGTATTTCCCCTCATTCCCTCCCTTGGAGTCAGTGCCCTTCGCAGAGTCCGGCACGCCCCCCCCCCGCCTCTCCAGCACCGGAGTTGCCCTCCCATGGATGTTCTTTGTCCATACCAACATGGGTCAGGAGTGGGTGGCCCATTCTACTCGCCAGGCTCTGCCAGCCTCCCTTCCTCAGCTGGCCTCTGCCAGCCTGCCTGTGTCTGCCGCTGCCCTCTCTGCTTGCCCTCTTGGCGGGCTTGACTCAGTTTATATCTGCCTTTCTGGCCACAGGCCACTCTTCCCTAGAGAATATGTTCTGGTGTTGTCTGGATTGCGGCCCCAGGCTGCTCTTCCCTACACAATATGCTCTAGTGGACAAAGCATTGCTCTTTCTTTCTTTCTTTCTTTCTTTCTTTCTTTCTTTCTTTCTTTCATAGATCCTTCATTTCAAAACCCAGTGTAACTATTCCCATGGTCCATGGCCGTTCCCCAGGCAGCTCTTCCCTATAGAAGCACTCCTGGGCATGTAGGAGCAGTAGAACCACCACAGGTCCTGACTGGCAGAGTTGCTTTGTCATTCTGCCTCTGTCAGGAGACCACTGAGAGCGTGAAGACAGCAGAGATCACCAAATGCATAAAGTGGATAATTAATGTGCACTTTCAGCACCCTCTGTTCCTTCAGTTCCCTAGAATCAGGTTTTAAATTAAAACCTGTTTGAGATTTGGCAGATGTGATGTGGCCAAGAAAGCCCCAAATATTACAGTGTATCATAAAATACTCATTTAGTGTGTGCTAGAAATAAACAACAGCAGATAGAAGAAAAAACCTCTTCTAGCCTGCCTGCCAGGTAATTGTGTATTCAGCCATAGAGAGGCTGAGCCCGTGATCCTTCTGAATAAACTTGTTTTGCACTCCAAAGAAACCTGCAGCAGGGATCAGGCATAGTGACTTCCCCTTCAACACACTATCCCTCCTGAGTTTAGTTTGACTTTCTGGAAAAAGTCACATTTCACCAGCACCCAGCACCCAAGCCAGTGGGTCACACTGCCTGGTCTTTGAGGGGTGTGATGCCCTCAATGGGGCCTGGGAGGGGCCAAGGTGTCACACACATCTGTGGAAACAGGGAGAAGTTACAGCTCTTTGCTTTGAGAGTTTTTCTGGGAAAAGTCAAATTTTAACTCCACCTAGCACGAAAACCACTGGGTCAAACTGACTGAGATTTGGCAGGTGGCCTCCCCTCCAAGCAGCCAGAGAGGTCCCCAAAGTTCATGTCTGTATCATAAAAACTGAAAACGTTATGACTGTTTGTGTTCTCCCATGCAAGTTAATGGGAATACACCAAAAACGGGCAATCCGGATATCCGAATCTCACTTTGGATTCAGATCCTAGTCAAAGCGAAGGGGGTCTGAAGTGGCATCTGAAGCAGAATGGGGGGGGGGGTCTGTGCACAGCCCTAGCTACCACTCACCCCAGGCCCTGCCTTTTGGCACTTCCTCAATAGTCTTAACTGTGGGGTGCCACAGGGTTCCATCCTCTCCCCGATGCTATTTAACATCTATGTGAAGCCGCTGGGGGCTATCATCAGGAGGTCTGGAGTGCGGTGTCATCAATATGTGGATGACACGCAGCTCTACCTCGCATTTAAATCTTCACCAAGGTTGGCCATAGAATCCCTGTCCAAATGTCTAGAGATGGTGAGTGGCTGGATGGGGTGGAATGGGAAGGAATAAGCTGAAGCTGAACCCTGACAAGACTGAGGTACTTTTGGTGGGAGACAAGAGGAGGCTGGAGCATGTTGACCTGGTGTTGAATGGGATATGGCTACCCTTGAAAGACCAGGTCCGCAGCCTGGGGGTCATTTTAGACTCCCAGCTGTCCATGGAGGCTCAGGTGTCAGCTGTGAGCTGGACAGCACTGTACCAACTCCATCTGATATGGTGGCTGCGCCCCTTCCTTCCCGACCATCTGCTCCCATGGCTAGTACATGCCCTGGTCTCCTCTCGTTTAGACTACTGTAATGTGATCTACGTGGGGTTACCCTTGAAGACGGTTGGGAAGCTGCAGCTGGTACAGAATGCGGTGGCTCACCTGATTAAAGGCAGCCGCCGGCGAGATCACATCACTCCAGTGCTGAAGGAGTTGCACTGGTTGCCAGTTGTTTTCCGGGCCAAATTCAAGGTATTGGTTTTGACCTTTAAAACCCTATATGGTTCTGGCCCAGCCTATCTTAAGGAGTGTCTCCAGCAACACCAGACAGGCTGCTTAACATGATCAGCCTTGGATGGCCTTCTCTCCGTCCCATCAGCCAGGACAGCTAGACTGGTGAGGACAAGGGAGAGGGCCTTTTCTGTGGTGGCCCCCACTCTGTGGAACTCCCTCCCTAGGGAACTCCGCCATGCCCCCTCTTTAATGAGCTTCCATTGTGCATTAAAAATGTGGTTGATCAGGCAGGCATTTGGGGTGGGTTAGGGTATTTTTTATGATGTTTTTAATGTAGAATTTTATTGTTTTAACTGTTTTATTGTTGTACATCGCCCACAGTGGCTGGGTGGCCAGCCAGATGGGCGATTAATAAATTTAATAAATAAATAAATAAATAATAAAAAAAACTGAGTGTCCTGCGGGGTCCAAAGCATTTACTTTGAAAAAAAAATAGAGTCTGCAAATCAGGCCGGTCACCGGAATACTCCAGCTAGGAATAATGGAACAGGACTCCAGTTCTATTTTGTTGGTTTTGGGAACTGGGGCCATGATTAAGAGCGATGGCTGAAGGCATTCATATTGTGCCACAAGAGGTGAAATTCTTGTGCTGGTGCAAGATGAACCAGAGTAAAAGCATTTGCCAAGAATGATTTCATCAATCAAGAATGAAAGTTGAAGGTTTGAAGATGATCAGAGCTTAGTTCCAGCCATAAATGATGCTGACTAGTGATCTGGTGGCACTATTCCCATGACCTGCCAGGCAGCTTCTGGGAAACCAACTTCTTTGGGTTCTGGGGGGAGTAGGGTTGCAAAGCTAAAACTTAAAGGAACTGATGGAAGGGCACCCCCAATAGAGGAACTCAACTTAATTTGACTCAACACAGGAATCCTCACCTGGCCCAGACACAGAAAGGGTTGAGAGTTTGATAGCTCTTCCTTGATTCTGTGGGTTGTGGTGCCTGACTATTCTTAGTTGGTGGGGTGATTTGTCTGGTTAATTCCAATAAGGAATGAGACCCAGGCATGCTAACAAGTTACACGACTCCCAAGCAGTTGCTGGACAACTTCTTAGAGAGACAAATGGCGTCGTTCAGCCATCTACGATTGAGCAATAACAGGTCTGTGCTGGCCTTAGACGTCCAGGATTGCACATACGCTACACTGACTGGCTCAGCATGTGTCTATCCTATCCTGACAGGTGCAGGTAAGTTGCTGAGCCCCATTTGTGATGGGAACCAGGGGACTGCAACTATCCCCATGAGCGAGGAATTCCCAGAAAGTGCAGGTGAGAAGCTCACATTGATTAAGTCCCTGCCGTTTGTCCTCCCCACCCATTGCTCCTTCCAGTTGGATAGTTTAGTTAGGTCCTTGGATCAGCACCATTGGGATCAGCCCTGGCCCTGGCAGAGTGCTGAGAAGATGGATGAACTTGACTATCTAGAGGAAGTAAAAGTCATAACAATGTTTCTGTAAGTGAACCTGCGGAAGGATCAATAATGGGACTGGGGCATGGAGATAAGAGTGTGAGGATCACCCTCTGGAATGCTTGATTCCCAGCTACTGGTCGGGCCCTGGGTGCCTGCCTGGGGCTGGCTAATGCCCCAGCTGACCTGCCCCCCTTGTGTTGCTGCTGGCCCTGCTTCTTACCCCTTGTGGGGATGGCAGGACAGTACAGGATGAGGATAGGGTGGGTGGCTCAGAACTGCAGGACGGAGGAGTTCAAGGGCCCAGGCACGAGCACTCTGGTGAGATTCCACCCCCCACGATGCCCAGGAAAGGGCCTGGTCCCGACAGCCATGGGGTGGCTTCTGATTGATGTGGCAGTTTTTGCTCTGTAGTTCTGGTGGCTGCCCAGCCTTTCCGGCTTCACCCTTCTGAGGCAGTGGGGGGAAATGGCCTGTCAGGGTGCAGATGAGCATGTGTTGTGAGTGTCCCCCATGGCCAGGCCCGGCCTTTGTCTATGCCCCCATGGGCATGCCAGACCAAATAGCTGTATGCTGGTTCCGCTGCCTCCAAATTATTTTTAAAGGCATCTGTAGTGACTATGGATGGACTTGAGCACGCTCCGGGAGAGAGTGCAGGACAGGAAGGCCTGGCGTGCTATGGTCCATGGGGTCATGAAGAGTCGGACATGACTGAACAACTGAACAACAAAGTGACTATGGAGTGCCCCAAATGTCAAAATTAGCTTGATTGGAAACTGATTTTGACTAGGAATGCTGGAGAAATTCAAGATGGACTAAAATGAGCTCGGATTTCTAAGAACACAGCCTGAGGATACCACTGTGGAGCAGCCCCATCAGGCTGTGCGGAGTCCGTGGACTTTCGGATCTTTTTTGAAATTTATGCAAATTAGTTCATGGGAAAATATGCAAGTTCCTGCTGAGACTGGTAAATATATGCAGGGAAAAATTGAATGGAATGTTAAATGTTACGTACTAACGAACACTCTTACGGAATTATTTGCATATTTTTCTGCATAAGGGAAAAAAATAAAATTCATCTGTGAATGGACACCGGAATGAATGACACTGTACAATCCACAAATCCATAGCACAATCCATGAAACACACAAAATCTGGACATCCCTAATTTTGATTCTTTTGGTGATCAATAGCCACTAGGGATGCCATTTCATTATTTTTTTTAAAGTTTTTTTGTCACTTGTGTGTGTGTGCCCATGGGGCAAAAATGGCTCCAGGACCTGCTGATATTGCCCACCCCTGATTTACAATGTGGGAAAGCCTATTTTAAAGGGTACTTGTAAGTATTAATGGGAAAATGTGACCTGCTTTGGAGACAGGCAATAGCTCTGCAACATGACTATGGAGGTGGGAATTCAAGGCTCACTTCATCAGCTCTAAAGAGAGGCCACAGCCAGTCCCATTCATTTCCTCCTGTCCCTGAACTGTTTCTATTTTATCTAATCATCAGAAGGATGTTGTAACACTAAGAATGGATGCCACAGTTTGTGTATTCTCTTCCCTCCTCTCCTTTTGAATATAAACACACAGGCACAGACCGCCCTGTCTGTCTGATTTTAGTGATCACCTGGACCTGGCACGCTCCTGCAAGAGATGAGAAGTAGCTGATGGGAGATTCGTAGGTGAGTGGGGAATCATTTGGGGCTATAGAGGAGGAGGGATTAAGTGTTCACTTTGAGAATGAGGGCTGCCTGATGCTTATGTTTCAAAAGCTCTTAAACTACCAATCCCATAAACCCAATGTGTCCCCCTTTAGCTCAGGAATGCCCATATTTTTTCAAAGCTTGTCTTGAACCCGTGACGCAAATTCTGCAACCCTTTGGACTTTTGGAGATCATCAATTCACAAATGTCCTTGCTGTCTTTTTGCCATTGTGGAATACCCCAGGAAACACCAATCCCATATCCACAGTGGGAGAGCTAGCCTACAATCGATGCATGATATTTGTATATGAAGGATGGGTCCTGCTTTGCTCAGGGTGGCTGTGTTCCTGCTCTCCCCCTTTTGTTTAAATTGATTTGTGTTTAGTTTTTGACATGTGGTTTCAATCTGGAGAATGTGACTTGGGCTGAATTCCTAGTTGATTTATTATTTATTTAAGGTGTATTTATCCCATTCCTCAGCCAAAGAACTCCTGAAGTGGCTTGCATGCAATTAGTAAAACAAGGCTTACGATCTAAAACGACCTACAAGGAAAAAGGGATGGAAAGGGAAGAGGTAAAAATTAAGTAGCCTTTCAGCAAAGCTGGTGAAATGGCTCAGTTTCCCCTCTCATCTTTCTCTGTACAGCCTTTTGGAACGGCTGGTGGTGGTGATAGTGCTGAAAGGTCCTATTTTTGCTGAAAACAGAAGTGCTAGTTAGGGGACTGATGTTTGGATCCCCCTAATAATGGCATATTCCAAATTACAGGAGAAAACAACCTGCAAAGGCCATAAGGATGCTATATCATTAACTCTCTCTCTCTCTCTCTCTCTCTCTCTCTCTCTCTCCCACATATACAGTTTTTCAATGTCACCAGCAAAGTATTTCACCCACAAGGGGATCTCTTTTCCCTCACTGGGATATTCAGCAGAAACACTCAGCTTTGTGGAAAATGAATTCCAACTGCGGGATGATGATGTACTGAATGTCACTTACCCCAAATCTGGTCAGTTGTGCTGTTAAGTCTCTGGACCTAATGATTGTATTGAAACCCTGCTTTTGATGATAATGTACATTCCTTTTAAAAGTGAAGCACAAAATGAATGTTTGACGATGAGATATTTTGCCTCTGCTCATCCCATCCCATCCCATCCCATCCCATCCCATCCCATCCCATCCCACCCCATCGCTTACGACTGTTGTTCTTGATGTGATTTCATGGAGCATAAGTCTATCAATGGCTGCCAGTTATGACAGCTACATATTACCTGCGGTATCAGAGACTGTATGCGCAGGGAGGTCTTATTGCTTGTGGGCCTCCTACTGCAGCTTCAGGTTAGACACTGTTTGAGCAGAATGCCGGAACAGATAGGCCTTGGTCTGATCCAGAAAGGCTCTTCTTACATTCTTAGGTCCACCAAAGGACCTTGATCTTTCTTGTGCCCACACCTATTCTTCCCCAGGCCTGGGTTTGGTTCTATGGCCAACTTGAGTCAACCCCTCCCTGACAGAACTTGCACCCCTCCTTTCCTCTTCTCTTCCCCAGTTCGAATGCTCTTTATTCTCCTGACAAGGCTAAGAACTTAATATGTGCTTGTACAGAGAACATAGGAACATACAGTAGGTGGCATCAGGATGCACTTAAATGTAAGTGTATAAGGAGAACCATGGGGGATCACACCAAAGGTTCTGTTTCCACAGTGGCCAATCAGGTTCTTATGGGAAGTGTGCAGGAAGGCATGAGTACAGTTCTTGAGAAACATGAGCAGGAGGAACTGGTGCTGGGATGAATACTTCCTCTGATATTGGAGGTAATATATCTCCATCATGACAAGCAGCCATTGATAGCTTAATACCACATGGAACTGTCTAATCTCTCTCTTTTTTTTTAAGCCAAATCAGGAATGACAGTTGTAAAGCATGTAATGGGATGGAGGGCGGTATCTTATTTTACTCTGGGGTATGCTTGTAAGTGAGGGGCTGAAATGCCATGGCATGCTCTGGTCATGTGAACAGAAATGTTATTTGTGGAGATCCATTCCAGAATGTTGATCATATTATAGACTCACATGAGCATCTGTTCGGTAGCTTGGTCTCCTTGTCCAAACTTCACTTACCCCCAACCAGAAAGTGATATGCTCATTTAGACAGGACTGCATTGATGGTCTTGAATTTAGGTAACCTTGGACTTGTCATGTTTTGAGTAGCTGCCAGATTTTCCCAAAGATCCATTCCAGTTCTTATGATTTTACAAAGGGCAGGCAACTATGAGTGGCCGGTGGAAGGGAAGCGAGAATCAGGAACTTGAATGGGATGCATTGCAGAATCAAGAGGGTTGGGGAAGAAGAGGCAATCCTATGACTGGTGGACTCCTTACCAGGTACCAATTGGATGCAGGAGATCTTGGGCTTGATCCGGTACAATGGGGACCCATCATGGGTTCGCAATTTGTCTGTTTTCGAACGGTCACCGTGGATTGGAGCTGATTCTGGCCTGAAGGTTGCCTTGGGATATCCCCCACCCAGACTCCTGACTACTCACATGCCATTTCAGCTTTTCCCTAAGTCGTTTCTCCACTCCAAGGCTAAGGTAAGAGATGAACAATTCACACATCAAGCCCACCTTCACCTCCTGCTAGTCTGCAGCACAGATATGGGGAATTCCAGGCTAACACAGTCGATTTACTGGAAGGTGCTCCAATTTGTAGTGGCAGTTGGTGCCCCTGGGACTGGTGGGGTAGAGGGCAGGTTCACCAGAGGTGGAACCAAGGGGTCACCAGAGCGGAGCAATCTTTTAAATCCCTAGCAGCCAGCAACCTACACCACAGAAAAGGTAAACTGAGGCACATGAACTTTAAGATCATGAGGAACACAGGAAAAAAAACTTGTGTGGAAGATTGAACTATGGTCATCTTTACTCAGAAGTAAGTCCCATTCAATTCAATGGAATTTACTTCCAGGAAAGTGGGTATAGGATGGCACCCTAACAGTGCAATCCTATGCATGCCTGCTCAGAAGACCCACTGAGTTCAGTGGGTCTTACTGTCAGGTAAGTGTGTATAGATTGCTGCTTTAATCGTGTGTGTGTGTGTGTGTGTGTGGATCTGTAGAACGCATGTGTGACATTTTTGATATTTTGAAAAAAGTGTGTGCAGATTAAACACACAGATCTACAGCTTGTTGAGATCTTGGACATTCCTGTGATGGGATGGAATGGGGGAAGAAAAGGCAAAATGAAGACAATAGTAGCAAATATAAATATGAATGTATGTATGTGTTTCTTCCCAATGGGCTGGAGAAGTTTGGTGCTTCTCTGTTTCCCTGCTGGATGCTAGGTGAGGCAGGGTCAAACGGCAATGCCCCGAAATATTACCTACCTACTTTTTAAAATCAGAAAAAGACCTGACATTGACCACATCTTATCCTCCAATATCCTTATTAAATCAGGGATTTAAGATATGGAGTCCTATTTTAGCTAAGAGGCTCAAAGGTGTCAGGGTAATGCCAATGAAGTCCGTAGCGCACAATACACATGCTGGAGGCAGTTGTGACTGGAGTCTCCCTGTAATAGGGGTCGGGGGGGGGGGAGATCTTGCCCTTCCTTGATGTTGTCTCTGCCTCTCCTACAGGTGATCTACACTCTGCGTAACCCCAAGGATGTTCTGGTCTCATTCTACCACTTTTCCAAGGTCTATAAAGGATACAAGGACCCTGGAACTTTGGAAGAGTACCTGGGGAAGTTCCTGACTGGGAATGGTATGCAAAAATGCAAATCAGCTGACTTCTTCATGTAGGCTTGCAGCAGACTTCCACAGATACTCACTCAGCCATCTCCCCGTTACACCAACCTCCTCTCCTATAGTCAGAAGCAGAAGTCAGCAGTCGAGACTTGTAGCTGCTAGCACACTTCAGTGTCTTCCATTTGATTGTCATGACTTTCCTGATGGAATCCTGGGATTCCCTAAATTTGTCAGAAGGCTGCAATGGGCCTTTTATTGTATTTACCTATCATATTGGTATCCTTCTGTTGCTAATGCCACAAAACTGTGTCTATGGAATTTTCCCATTTGAGGTAAGTTAGGCTGAGAGATGGTGACCATCATGGACTAGTTCACAGCCACTCAGGGCATCCTATGACTGGGTGAAGATGTGAAGTTCTCCTCCGTCGCAATCCAACCCTCTTTGCAGCATGCCATGAAGATGTTCTTCTTAACTCTGTCATAGAACTGTAATTACCAATAGGGGACATGGGAAGGTGGAGAAAAGGTACGAAAATCATTAAAGTGGCTTAAAAAAGAAAAGAAAAAGGAAATGTCATGAATGGGTAGGTGTGAATGGCCTGAACATGTGGAGAGTGGATGTGGTGAAGCCCCAGTTTCATAGTTTACATGATACTGCACAGTCTCAGTTGTGTAAACCTCCTATCCTGTCCCACCCCATATCCCCCCTGACCTATTTACATGCAACCTTTGCCTCTGTTTTGCTCTTCCAGTGGCCTTTGGTTCCTGGTTTGACCATGTGAAAAGTTGGGTGAAGGTGAAGGAGAGACCCAACATCTTCTTCAACACTTATGAAGACCTGCAGCAGGTATGGTTTGACCTTTGGCTACATTCACACATGTACAGTTAGCTTAGTTAGTTCCTTGCTACTCCTCCAAGTGAAGATTTTTAAAAATGAAAAGCTGTTAAGAGCAACAAGTCTCTAAGAATATAAGAAGAGCTGTGTTGGATCAAACCAAGTGAAATGCTCTTCAAAATGCTTGTTTGCATCTCTTGTTGTCTGCTTCCATCTCCTTTGTGCAAGTTAGTGCTTTCTTTTGTTCTCAGCTGGGCAAGTCTTCCATTTTCTGAAGAAATCCTTCTTTTCTCTAATAGCTTCCTTGACACTGCTTGTTAACCATGCTGGTAACCTCTTGGCCTTGGTGCTACCTCACCTAACCTGTGATACACATTTTAGCTGAGCTTCTATTATTGTGGTTTTGAGAAACCTTCAAGCATTTTGAAGGGATTTAACCCTCTCGACTCCCCTTTTCAACATCTTTTTTTTACTGTTTCCCCCATCTTAGAGATGTTCCTTCTTTTGAAGTCAAATGTGACTGTGTTGGACTTCCTTGGCAATTTCCCACCTAAATATATAATAAATCTAAAACTGTGCTCACCATTTCCAGTTGGTTCGACAACATGCACTTCTCATACTAGGTCCTGGGTGGCACCACTGAAGATTAATTTCAGGGTTGCCTCCTCTCTGCTGGGTTCCATGACCAGCTGTTTTAGGGCACAGTCACGTAGGGCATCAAGAAATGTACGCTCTTTGTCATGACTGGAACATGCATTATTTCAGTCTGTGTGGGGGTAATCCAAGTCACCCATTATTACAATACTTCCAAGTTTGGATGCCTCCCTGATTTCATTTTCCATCTCATGATCACCCTGAGCATTCTGGTCTGGGAGATAGTAGCATGTTCCTAGTACTAAATTACTTTTGGAGCCTGGTATTGTCACCCACAGCACTTCTGTGAAAGAGTCTGCCCCTTTTAGAATTTCTCCTCTGCCTGACAGTGTGCCATCATTGACATACAGAGTGACAGCTCCCCCAGTACGTGGTTCCCTCTGCTTCCTGTACTGTTTATATCCAGAGAGCTTGGGTGGTATAGGAATATAATAAATGAAATGAAAAATCCCACTGGTTCTCTCATTCCACCATGTTTCTGTTATGCCCACTACATCTAGGTTCTCCTTTAAAGCCAAGGTTCCTGTCTTGGCTCAGAATCTTCTAACATTAGCATGGAAACACCTTTCCATGGTTCCCTCCCCAGATGTCTCTGGCATTTGCATCTTCTGCTATGGCCTTTAGGCCTCTTCTATTGGCTATCATATTTCACCATATGTACATGACCTATTTGCACCCCATGTCCATTTGGGCAATTGGAAATATTTTCTTCATCATCCCCTAGGGGGGTGAGTCAACCTGAACCAGATGCTTTCCAGCTCCCAACAACTCTCCTACAGGGTTCAGTTTAAAAGCTGCCCTGCCACCTTTTTTAAAGTCAAGCACCAGGTGTCTGGTTTTATTTTGGTTCAAGTGGAGCCTGTCCCTCTTGTATAGGCCCAGCTTGTCCCAAAACATTTCCCTGCAAATTTGAATCCTCCTCTCTACATTGCTATCTCATGCACTCATTGAGACTCCTTGGTTTTGCTGGTTTAGCTGGCCCTGTTCATGGAATAGAGAGCTTTGGCTACTGAGTGGTATAAAAATGTAATAAATGAATGAATGAATGAATGAATGGTAGGTAGGTAGGTAGCATTTCAGAGAAATGCTTCAGAAATTCAGGTAGTCCTGGATTTCAACTTCCTACGCAGCAATGTAAGTGTGGTTTCCAGGACCTCCCAACTAAATTTCCCCTTGTCACTGGTACCAACATAAACCCTGTGTCACTGGTACCAACATGACTACTGACTCCACCCCAGCACTATCTACAAAGCTATCTTGATGGCATATGCTATCCGCAACCTTTGCACCAGGCAGGCAATTTACCATGTCATCTGCTTGTATCTCCCCAGGACCCATGAGGCACTGTGGAGAGGATCTGCCACTTCCTTGGTAAGGAGCTGAACAGCCAGCAAATTGACTCTGTGGTGGAAAATGCCTCCTTCCAGAAGATGAAGGACAACAGTAGGTCCAACTTCTCCCAGATATCAGATGAATATTTCAACCACAAGAAAGGGAAGTTATTGAGGAAAGGTAAAAGCAGAGCCTCCTGGATATCTAGTGTTGTCACGTGTCATTTGGTGGACTTTGGATGGCAGCCACTGACCAAAAAAGATGGGAAGCAGGAAGGAGAGGATGTGCCATTGGCTTGAGCTTCCTCCCATTTTTCTCTCTCAACCAGAATTAATAGTAATGGGTTGCCCTTTCCTATGCCTGTAGTGGGAGGGGCATTTGTGTGAGATGCAGCCCAGTCAGTTGTGTTCTGATGTGATACGTTTCTGCCCACCTGGCAACCTTTTCTGAAAAAGCCAAGTGGAAATCTTTTTGCTTCCTCTGAGAGGGAGATTTTGATTTGGAGGCACTTGGCAACCTTTTTCTCTTTTGTGTAGACTTAGGCAGAACTGTGCCGAGAGAAGCCTGCACTATGTATGGTGCATCATATTTGTATAATATGGGTGAGTGGTTCCCGGGTCTGGGAGACAGGCTTATTGCCTGCTCTGGATGAGGGTTGCACTCCCTCTGAAAGATCAGGTTTGTAGTCTGCGGGTACTCCTAAATGGATCACTGTCACTGGAGGCCCAAGTGGCCATGGTGGCTTGGAGTGCCTTTTACCAGCTTTGGCTGGTTCACCAGCTACGGCCTCTCCTGGACAGGGATAGCTGGGCCATGGTGGTACAGCTGCTAGTAACCTCAAGACTGGATTACGTCAATGCAGTCTATGTGGGGCTGCCCTTCAGGCTGCTCCAGAAGCTGGAGCTAGTGCAGAACACAGCAACTCAACTGTTATCAGGAGCTGTCTCTTTGGAGCATGCAACTCCTTTGCTGAGGGAACTGCACTGGCTGCCTATTCACTACCAGGCCAGGTTTAAGGTATTAGTACTAGTGTACAAAGCCCTAAACAACTTGGGACCAGGATACCTGAGAGAGTGCCTTCTCCCTTACCAACCTGCCCAGTCACATCAGGGGGTATGCTCCTGGTGGTTCCACATGGACCTATGGCCTGACTGGATTACACTCAGAGAAAAGCCTTCAGTGTGGTGGCCCCCTTTCTATGGAACTCCCTGCCTCTGGAGGTCAAGCAGGCACCAACATTGGGTTGTTTTCAGCACCTCCTGAAAACAACTGCTTTCCAGGAAGCCTTCCTTGGTTGACAAGCCATGGTTTTATCGGCCCTCTGTTGTTGTTGTTGTTTTTTAAAGAATAATTTTAATGTCATGTTTAATTCTTTTTATCATTTTATCTCTCCTTGTTCACTGCTCTGGAATCTGTTTAGATGTAGAGCTGTACACAAATGTTGTAAATAAATAAATAATCTCTGAGGAGGCCTTTCAGAAGTAGCAGTATGAGAGTGCAAATATGGCCTTCCCATGACATTTCTCTGCTTATGGGGCAAAGGACAGGAGCATGCCCATTCTCCCCATTCCATGTAAAGAATCTGCCTAGACCGGCAGTTGAAGCTTACTCGAACACTGGAAACTGGACAGCGCCCTCCACCATGCCTGAGGGCAGCAGACTAGCTTAAGAGATTCAAGGCATGATTATTTAAGTTTATTTATATACCACCCTTTCTCCCAAGCGAACCCATGGGCATTCCATGTGATACACACAGCTCCCTCCTCCAACATCTTGCCAACTGCTTTGCCTGATGCCTGCTTGCTGCCCACTCAAAGAATTGCTGCAATTCTTTGCAAAACCCAGCCCCAACACGGGTTGCATGAGTAGACTGTGAGTCTGCCTGCTTAGTCAGGCTTTTCCTAACAGTGCTAACTGTGTCCTGTTGGGAGGAGGCTATGATCTGACAGCCAGCTAGCCCAGGACATTAAAAAAACACTACCACTGTTGGGGGGCTGGCTCAGAAGGATGTACTTGTAGATGGGGGAACAGCCAGGTTAAAGGTTGCCACTGCTGCCCACACTATCCGCATCCTTAGGCGGCTTCCTCACTCTGTCTAAAGGTAGGGCCAGCCTTTAGAGGGGTACTCATTTCTGTGTGCTAATTCAACTTCTTGGTGATTACCACTCCCTCCTGTGGTGTTCCAGGGATGTCCGGGGACTGGAAGAACCAGCTGACGGTGGCACAGAGCGAACACTTTGACCGTGTTTATCAGGAGAAGATGCAGGGCGTGGGAATGACCTTCCCATGGGATTGAAGAATGCCAAATTGTTCCTTTTAATGTTCCATATCCTCAGATTCTATGTCTCATATGGCGCAGGTTTCTTTTATGAAAATTTAATTTCAGTATCTATTAGGGGATTGTGATTGATGTGTGATGTTCTGAGTCCAAATGGTGAAATTGGTCTTGCGGAAAGTCTAAAGCACTGGGAGGTGGCTACCAAAAATTCTGGAGCTGAACACTACATTTCTGGATTTGATTAGAAGCGTTAAGCAGAACCCCCATTGCCAAGGTTCTCCACCTATATCTATTTTTAAGCAAAATTGTGGTGGCTCCAGGGCCCTTTCCTGGCTTAGCCTCCCTTTGATCACCCCATCCTCACTCACCAGACAATTTATTTTTGGATGTCTGTGGACAACATGGTCCAGCAGCCCATTGTTAACAAGTACAGATTAGTGAGACGGTGTTGCTTCATTTTTTTTTTTTAATTGGAAGTAAGATGATACATTGGAGGGTGGTCTGTGCCCACATTTTTCTAACTGTGGGCAACCAACCAGGCAGTGAAGTCCTTTGGGTTCCCTTTCCTCTAAAGTCACATAACTGTAGCTGCTCCCACTCTATTTCTTCTCCCTTTCTCCCAAATCTATCCATTTCTGCCCCCCATGCCCCCTCAGCCCACAATTTTCACCAGTGCTTGAGCTTTTGTGGTCCCCTGCTTCTCCATTTCCATAGCATCACCTTTTCCTCCTTATTTGGTAAAAACCAATTTCAGCAGTCTTTGTCTTTTTATCTTCTGCTTAGGCCTATTAGAACTGGTAAAGTGACCCATGTGTTGCATGTCAGAATACTAATCAAGCCAATTTTCTTCTCTGTAATGAAATGTATGCATGTGTTTTGAGAAGAAAAAGCTGTAAAAAAAAGAAGTGTTTGAGCTATTTCCCCCATTTCAGTTGTAGTTATTCCCCATTTTAGTACGAGCATAGTGCAAGGGGCCCCAACATATCTGGAATATTGAGAATGTATCATTTTATTTATTCATTCATTTACAACGTTTGTATACCTCTCCACATCTAAATAGATTCCGGAGCAGTGAACTACAAGAGATAAAATAAACAAAGATTAAAAGAATGAAACATGATATTAATCTTTTAAAAAAACCAGTCTGCCGATAAAACTGAGGCTACTTAACCAAGGAAGGCTTTCTGGAACGAGCTGTTTTCAGGAGGCACCAGAAACAATGCAGTGTTGGTGCCTGCCTGACCTCCAGAGACAGGGAGTTCCACAGGAAGGGAGCCACCACACTGAAGGCTCTTCTCTGGGTAGACTCCAGTTGGGCCATAGGTATAGTTCTCTCACAAAATAGTTCCTATGTGGATGGGGCTTTTCCATTCATAAAATGGTTGCTACGGTAGGCAGGGCTGGTCACAAAACATTCATTTCCCAAAAGGCTGGTAAGACTAAAAGAAAACTAACTTCCCCAAAAAGCTAAGTATAAGGCAGAGGTGGGGATCGAAGCCTCCAAACACAAGAAGACACTTGTGAACCCATTTTTTTGCTCCAACACCCATTTCACAGACAGCAAACTGATGAGGCTTAAAGAAAAGTAACTTGGCCAAGAAACCGAGTATAAAGCAAAGGCGAGGTCTGAGCACCAAATGCCAGAGCAAATATTTGCCCCCACTAAGTGTATCAGAATATCACTTTCACAGAAGGCAAACTGGTGATGCTCAGAGAAACACATACCACACTCACCAGGCAAAGCACATGCATAACACAGGCAAACCCCACCCCACCCCTGGGCACTCTCTACCACCACCAGCTTATAGGGATGCTGGAGAATTTCAAGATGGACTAAAATAAGCTTGGATTTCTAAGAATCTGACCTGCAGAATCCACTGAGGAGCTCCCCCCTCAGGCAGTGCAGAGTCCATGGATTTTCAGATGATATTTTTACTTTCCCCCAAATTTACGCATATAAATTTGTAGGAAAATACATAAGTTTCCACCAAGGAAATGTTGAATGGAATGGGGGACAATACACTACATGTTACGTACTAAGATAAATTATGTAAATATTTATGTAAATACTTACGTAATTGCGTATTTTTCCACATTACAAAAAAAAAAAAATCGCACCTGTCTGTGGGCGGACGATGGAAGCTTCACAACTTCGAATCTTTGAAGATCATGCCTGAATTAGAAAAAAAAAAAAATCACGGAGAAGCCCCGATTCTGTGAGGATAACACCTTAATTTTTTAAAAAAACATCCGGAGCGGGGGATAGGAGGGGGTAAAACTTAATCTCATTTGAAGTGATAGAATAACCCCCTGCTCAGTGCAGGAAGCCTGATTCCCAGGTGGTCTCCCATCCAACTACTGACCTGGGCCGACCCCGCTTAGCTTCCGAGATCAGACAAGCACGCGCACATCCAGCCCTTTGCTTGTTGCTGAGGAAACAGGGGCCACTGAGGTAGCTATGTGATCAGTAGCTGGAAGAAGACATGGGGCCGTCAAGAGCTGTAACTGGGCAGGAGGGAAATACAAACACTGCCGTATATGGACAGGCGGCGGAGGGGACTACAACCGGATACAGTAGCGAAGGCGGAAAATCAGAGCACATTAAGCGGAAATACTGGGATATTAGGGTATTGAAAGAGGGAGCACGGAAGTGAGATATTCCAGTTCCAATTCAAGGCGGGTACTGCGTAGTGTGAAAGGTGGGCGGTGAAACCTCATTGGAAGCGAAAAAAGGCCATAAGTGTAGATCCAGCCAGTGACAACACTCACATCTCACACTCGGTCCTGGGTAGCACCATTTAGGATTAAATCCAGGGTCACTTCCCCTCTCGTGGGTTCCATGACCAGCTGTTCTACAGTAATTTATGCCATCAAGAAATTTAACATCTGTCATGAGTGTAACGTACATTAATCTGGTCAAGGTTGGGGTAATTGAAGTCACCCATTATTACAACACTTCCTCATTTGGAGGCCTTCCTGATCTTGTTTTCCATCTTAAGGTCATGCTGAGTATTCTGATCTGGGGGATGTTCCTAGTACTAAATTACTTTTGGAGCCTGGTAATGTTACCCACAGTGCTTCTGTGGAAGAAAATACTGCTTTTAGGATTTCTAGTCTTCTTCACACTACTCCCTCTTTGACACACAGAGCAACACCTCCTCCAATACGGCCTTCCCTGTTCTTCCTATAGAGTTTATATTCAGAGATTACCCTATCCCATTTCACCAGGTTTCCATAATGCATACTATATCTGTGTTCTCCTTTAAAACAAGGCACTCCAAGAACTTTTCTACAGGAGGCATTTATTGTGTGTTCATGATTCCTTACTCATGGTTGTTTACGGGTTCTTTAGATGATGTCATGATCCTCCTGGTTCATTTCTGTTTTATATCAGAGCACTTCCCCCCCTTTTTTTAGAATGGGGAAAATGGGGTATTATTTCTGAAAGTTCTGTTTGTACTTGTGCTGTTCTGCTATAACACAGCTCCACCTAGAGGTTATGTAGCTGACTTCATTGCCTGCAGCTCACAACTAACAAGGTTTGAATATATTTAAATCACCTGTTTTTAAAAGTGATCTAGTGCAACTCCCCCACACACATTTTAGTTTAACCAGTTTAGTAAAAGCCTCCCCCTGATGGAAATGGAACCCCAGAGTCTTGTCATACTCCTCAGAACACAAGGATTCTGTGAGGGTGCATTGGGAGGTGGAGGTTTCTCCTTTGCTGGAGGTATTTAAGCAGAAGCTGGTCAGCCACCTATCTGTCAGGGATGCTGCAGTTGCATGATCCCTGCATTGAGCAGGAGGTTGGACTAAATGACCTCTGGGGTTCCTCCCCACTCTGAAACCCTATGTTTCTATGCTGTTGATTTTGGGAAATGGGTGCATGGTTTTAAGTCAAAACCAGCCCTTGGCACTGGGCTGGGAAACAAACTAGAAAAAATAATGCTGATGTTTCTGAACTAGCGTGATGGGTTCTTGCCACCTTACATCTGTTAAGAAGTGAGGGCGGTATCCTGTACTAGCTGAAGGGTGTGGCATCCTTCTGCAGTGGTCTTGTGGAGCGCAATGTTCCACGATGGGAGTAGGAATTCTGCCGCCACTTTCCAACTGGAGCAAAAACAATTTTAAAAAAGAAGAAAAGGAAAGGGGGGGGGGAATACCCTCTGCTGCAGACTATTACAAAAGTAATTCCTGTACTCACAATTTACAAAAAATGCAGCAGCTCAGCCCAAATAGTGTGGAAGTGGAGAGGTACTTCCAGGTCAGCAAGAGAAAAAAACTCTTTCCATGAAAAAAAAAAGGGAAAAATTCCAGATTGAGGTATTGCATAATATCAAGGGGCCAAAAACTGAGTAAGGGAGGGAGCAAAGTTCAGTGGCAGCCGATGGCAGAGAGCGCAACACTGAATTCTGAAGTGAGTTGGGGAAATGTGGGGGACATAGAGGAGGGGGATTAAATTTTTACTTTGGGACTGAATGTTGCCTAATGTCTTTGTTTCAAAGGGTTAACCCAACAACCCCGTACAACCAAATGTACCTCCCCTCAGCTCAGAAGTGCCCCCATTCTAAAAAACAACTTGTCTGGAACCCAGAAGCAAATTCTGTATCCCTTGAGACTTACTGAAACCACCAGTTCAGGCATCAACCTGCAGCATTTTAGGCTTTTTGGAATACACCTGTAAATCCCAATTCCAAGTTTACAGTATGAAAGGCAGCCCACATGCAATTTGGGGAATGTGTACATAGTGTGTGTGTGTGTGTGTGTGTGTGTGTGCGTGCGCGCATTGCTTTGGCTTGGGATGGCTGTGCATAGTGGCCCTTCTCTAGAGAAAGTGACTTGGGCTTAAGACCAAATTGAAATAAAAAGGTTTGAGTGAATTGTGCCACAAATCTGTCCCATTGATTTGCATGAGCCTTAAAATCAGATGTTATGTGTACTCAGAACTGAGTTCACCAGGAGTTCTTTCCACCAGGCTGGGCAGCTGATGACTGCCCTGTACTACCTCCTTACTACCTTACTTTTTCCCCTACTCCCACTCATCTGAACCCACCTCTTGGCCTTAAAAGAGTAGCTAATAAATGGCATGGGGCCCCTTACCTACTGTTTTAGGTCCAAACTAGACATGACGTTAATTGCATGAATGCCATTACCATGCAAGCGTCAAATCTGTGGGTGGTGGGTGGTGAAGTGAAGTTGAACTCTTTCTTTCCTTGGGGGTATCTCCATGAGCAGCTTACTGTGAGGTTGCTGCATTTGGAGGTTGTTTTGGACCCATAATTTCGTGGCCATCCCGCAGCCACCCCTGGAGTGTCACGTTGAAAAACCATGTCTTCTGAAACTACTTTTAGTCCCATTGTTTTCCTTAATTCAGCTTGTCTGCACTTCTGTTGTGGTGTGCACCAGCCCTCTGCATTTACGCCACCATGATAGCCCTGTCCAGGGGTGTGTCTTTCACTCGGCTATGACCTCACTGACCCAGTCCATGGGTCTCCCCAATGTTTTCCCCACCTGTGTTTCCCTGATGTTTCCACCAGCTCATGGCTGGCCATCAAAGTTCTGAGCAACCTCATGGCTGGGTCCATCATGGGGATCTGTTGGGCCCCCAGAGTGCCGGATTTCCCCACAACAGTCAACCCTAGCTGGGAGAAACCTTCTTTCCTACCAAAAGAGAAAGGCCCCCCTTTCTCCTTCTGGGTGAAGGAAGGTGTGTGTGTGTGTGTGTGTCTTCTGACAGTCTGATGAGACCAGCCCTATAAAATCCTGAGCAGATTAGCCTGCTATCTATTCTCACCTGAGAGGGGGAGACACATCACCTGCTCACCAAACAGCCCCTTTGGGACAATGACAGTCACTTTATGGGAACTGGAGTGACTGTGGACTGCAAGTCAAAGGGGCGTGATAAGCTTTCTCTTTGCTTTTATTATCTGCATCCTTTTCCCATCAATAAACCATTATTCTTTCACACAAGTGGACTTGAGTCATATTGGTACCTTCGAATATGGTTAGTGTGGGTCCTGGCTGGATCAGGCCCCAGATTTAAGACAGTTGTTTATTGCTGGGAAGATCCAAACCAGAAGAGAAGTGCTATTTTGGGGACTGATATGAACTGCACATTCCAAGCTGCAAAACATACACACCTGGAAATGGTTGAAGGATGCAGCATCATAACGTCAGTCTCTGCCTCTGCCTCTGTCTCTCTCTGTTTCTCTCTCTCTCTCTCATTTACAGTTTTTGAATGTCATCAGCAATGTATTTCACCCATAAGGGGATCCTTTTCTCCACACTGGGAAGTACAGCTGAAACCGTCAGCTATGTGGAAAATTAATTCCAACTTTTGGATGATGATGTACTGACAGTCACTTACATGAAGTCAGGTCAGTGGTGCAGTTAGTAATTCTAGACTCTGGACTTAATGGCCTTATTTGAGAGGGTGGCACTTGAGATGGTGTGTGTTACTTCACTTACTATGGGTGGAGGGTTCCTAGGTATGGGAATTGGGGGGTTTGCCTGTTCTAGATAGGGTTGCACTCCCTCAGAAAGAACAGGTACATCATTTGGGGGTGCTCCTGGACTCATCATCGTCTTCAGAGGCTCAAGTGGTTTCTGTGGCAGGGTGTGCCTACTACCAGCTCAGGTTGGTATGTCAGCTGTGCCCTTTCCTGGACAGGGATAGCCTGGCCACTGTAGTCCATGCATTGATAACCTCACATTTAGATTACTGTACGGTGCTTTATGTGGGGCCACCCTCGTGCTTGGTTGGGAAGCTGTGGCTGGTGCAGAATGTGGTAGTCAGGATGCAGAGTGGAGTGCATGACCATGCGCATATTACACTGGTGCTGAAGCAATGAAGCTGGCTGCCTATTAGCTACCGAGCCAAGTAGAAGGCTTGTCTGTTGATATATAAAGCTCTGAATAGCTTGGGACAAGGTGACCTGACAGTTCGCATTCCCCAATACAGATCTGTGAGATCATTAAGATTATCGAAGGAGGTTGTATCACAACGTGCACTCTGCCATTTCACAGCAACCAGGAATTGGGCCTTCTCCATTGTGGCACCTAATTTATGGAATGACCTCCCGCCTGATGTCCAGGAGGCACCAACTATAACATGCTTTAGAAAGCAATTAAAGACACATCTCTTCTCCCAGGCCTTCCCTGAGTGTGCTGCCCAGTTTGTTAATTATGGTGTTGCATTGGTTTTAATGTTTTATTAATGTTTTATATAAATCTTTTAGCAATTATTATGTACTTTAATTGTATTCTAATGTATATCATAATGTATTTTAAAGTATTTAATTTTCTTCTAAACCATTTAGAGATATTTTTAAATATGGGCAGTGGTTTAAAAATCTATTAAATAATAAATAAATATGTGAATGGTACAATGAATATTCAACAAAAAATTATCTCCCTCAACCTCATTCTATGGTTTATAACTGCTATATTCCTGATATGTTAGGACACAAAGAGTTTGGCAAGCCTGATAAATAAAGAGAAAAGTTTCTGTGCATGTCCAGAAGGTCACATTATAATGTCCAAAATGTCACATTTTAATGCCCAGAAAAATTTCTGTGCATGTCCAGAATGTCACATTATAATGGCCAGCATGTCACATTATAATTACAGTTTATGAAAAGTTTATGTGCATGTCCAGAATGTCACATTTTAATGTCTAGAATGCCACATTTTAATGTCCAGAAAAGTTTATGTGCATGTCCAGAATGTCACATTATAATGGCCAGAATGTCACATTTTAATATCCAGAATGTCACATCATAATATCCAGAAACGTTTCTGTGCATGTCCAGAATGTCACATCTTAAATTCACTTAACTCATCATGGCACCATAATGACTCTATCCTGTCTGTATAGTCTCCCCCACCCCTCCACAAAGAATCCTGTGTATGAAAGCTTCTACCCTCCTGTTTCAAAAGCCCTCTAAACTGGTGCCCCACATCATAGATTATGGATTTGTAAGTACACCACTCCTGAAAATGGATTATGAATTATGGATTTATAAGTGGATTATGGATTGATAATGGATAATGGATTTGTAAGTACACTGCCCCTGAAAATTATGGAGCATGAATTTAAAATGGATTATGGATTTAATTACGGAAACAATTAAATTTAATAAGTATAATAATTTATAATACTTTATAATAATAATACTTTAGTTTTGGATTTAATTATGGATTATGGATTTAAAATTATGGATTATGGATTTAAAATGGATGATGGATTTATAAGCACACTGCCCCTGAAAATGGAGGCTGAATTAGGTCACCATGACAAATCTGTATTCTCCAGGTCTCTTAACAATTAAGGCATAACTAATCTCTGTTAAGTGATGAGGAAATATGCACTCTTGCTAGTTAAGGCAAAGATGAGAGCAAGGTCGAACTACTCACACATTCTTTGCAAGAATCCCAGCACCCAGCAGGTTATGCGTCAGGAATTGGCTGGTGGTGAACCAATGACCATGAATGGTCTACTTTGTGCCCATACCTATGGTTCCGGATACCCTGGGTTTTGCTTGCACAGTTAACTTTGGCCAACCCTCTCCCCCACAGAACTTCGTATTCCATCTCCCCCCCTCATGCAGCCCCCCCCAGCCATCCTTTAGTACAATCTGTTTGGATTCCTGATAAGCAAACTAAGAACTAATTAACAAAAACCAGAGTGAGACGAGGAGCAATGTTAGCTCTCTTCCGTCAGCCCGAGTCCCAGTTGCTGGCCGCCGCTGCTGTGTGCCTTTGAGTGTATGCTTGCTTTATACAAAGACCTGGGACTTCAGGAGCTGGGCATTACTTGGTGGATGTTACAGTTTTGATTGGGTACAGTGTTGGGGCGCTTTAGAGGATGTAAGGGTCAGAGAGTTTATCTTATGGTAGGAATATGAGTCTTGCACACATAATGCACCACCTCCGCTCTTTGGCATCTGCAGTTGAGGAATTTGAGGCACAGTGCAACTCTAACTCGGAATATCTGTAAGTCAAAGTTCACTGGGCTAGCTGGAGCATTGATTTTATACTCATTCAGAGCAATCTGGTATCTTTGTCTGAGGAGACTATAGAATATCGTTGGCTGCATCCCTTGCTCATTCTACTTCTGGAGGCAAGTAGGTGCTGCCAACGTCCTCCTCTCTTCTTAATGATTCCCCGTAGCACTGTTCCTCCTCTTTACCCCTTGCCCCAGGTGGATGAAATTGATTGCCAGTTGGGTGATAGTAGCATGGAATGGCAGCTTCAGTTGCATGACAGCTTCTGTTGTGTAGATGTCATGTGTCTATTCCAGTGAACTGACAAATCTGGGACTTAGTCCACCACTCTGACACTGGCATCCATCCAGCTCCAAGGTAGAGTTGAAGCTGGAACTAATGGCAACATAGGGCACCACACCACATCCATATTGCTTAAATAATGCATCTGTTAAGGGTGTGGCCCTTAACAGCTGCAATTTTCTGGCATTTTTGAGGTTGGGTGAACATGGAAAGCCCTTAACATAACATGTTAAACCAAAAGTGTGTGTTTTTTTTTTTTTGTTAACTGAATTTGATAACATTTTGAGAAGGGTATGCCTACAACTCTCTGATCAGGCAAACGTGAGCTTGAAAATGAGATACTCAATGGAAAAAGGAGGAAATATCATGATTGATAAGAAATCACACACCCTTTAGAAGGGTAAGAATTCACATGCAGGCACTTGAACATACATATTTTAAACACACATTTATTCCAAATATTATGACACATGTATTTTAATATGAAATGGGGATTATTATTTCAAGAAACATAGCACTGCTCTAAAAGTGTCTAGAATTCAGAAAGAGGTTTTTTTAAAAAATCACTAATGCCCACTGGCATAAATAAATAAATAAATAAGCTTATAAACTTGCAAATTGAAGATAGTTTATTTACTCACATATCAGCCTTGGATGGCTTTCTCTCTGTCCCATCAGCCATGACAGCTACGAGGGAGAGGGCCTTCTCTGTGGTGGCCCCCACTCTGTGTAACGCCCTCCCTAGGGAACTCCACCATGCCCCCTCTTTAATGAGCTTCCGCCATGCATTAAAAACATGGTTGCTGAGGCAGGCATTTGGGGTGGGTTAGGGTATTTTTAGAATGTGATGTTTTTAATGCAGAATTTTATTGTTTTAAACTGTTCTATTGTTGTACATCGCCCAGAGTGGCTGGGTGACCGGCCAGATGGGTGATTAACTAAGTAACTAACTAACTAACTAACTAACTAACTAACTAACTAACTTCTGGGACCTATAAATTTAGTAGCAGAAATAGCTCCTGCCCATTCTTACTGCAATCAGTGTATCTGCACCAGGCCATATCATACATTCAATAATCTCAATGAGCTTGTCTTTATAGCATGGTTCCATTGTGCTGGTGGCTACTGTGCTGCTGCCAGTGGCCACTCTCCCCCTGACCCCTTCCCCAGCAGCCTGGTGGCTTCATTTCATAAACTGTATACATGGTGGTCATACGTGCACAGGTATTTCCCTCAGCAATGGAGAGCATTTCCTGGAGGGTGCCTGTGGGAATGATCCCCCTACAACTTGTCCAAAATAGGCACTCTCCACCTTCTGCTAGCTGAATGGATAGTGGTACGGTTGCACTGTTGGTTTTGAAATATCCTCTATTTAACAAATCCTGTACCAGATGGGTGGCACAAAATGTTTGTCCTTAAAGATCTCCTGTGGCAGATGCATGGCTGCCTCTGGCGACCGCATGGCTCTGCCTCTTGTGGTCCACCATTGGAAAGGAAGAGGGAATTAGTTAAATGAGAAGTGTGCATTGTAGAGCCAAGAGCTCTGGGAAAGAAGAGGTAACCCTATGACTTTTGGATTCCCTCCCAGGTACTGTTTGGATGCAGGAGATCTTGGGCTTGATCCGAAATGACAGCGACCCCTCATGGGTTCACAGTTTGCCAGTATGGGAATGGTCACCATGGCTTGAGACTGTTGTTACTCTGAAGCTTGCCTTGGAATATCCTCCACCCAGGCTCCTGACTACACACCTGCCATTTCAGCTTTTCCCAAAGTCCTTTCTCCACTCCAAGGCGAAGGTATGAGAATTTCATTTTTGCTCACAAAACGTGCGAGCAGGCCCCATTTGGAGCTCCCAATGTGAGCATGAGTGCGTGTCCGCCAAAAATATTCATAAATTGTCTAACACGTGCTTGTGTTTGCCTCATTCCTGATTCCCAGTTTGATTGGCACACATTTTCTGATTTGCACGAATTTCCTGATTTGTGCAAATTTCCTCCATGGACTGAATTAGCCATGCTTTAGTCTATGGAGGAGAGTTGCACAAATGAGGACATTTGCACAAATCTGAGGAAACTTGTGCAAATCTCCAGTTTGATCGCTGCTTGATTTGCACAAGTTTCCCATTCACTCAGAGCTAGCAGCGATCACAAACATGAATAGGAATTGGACATGAGCTGACCAGTGAGACCACGTATGGAGAGTCCTGGCAATCTTGAACATCACTCATTGACCCACCTCTAGGCTAAGGTAAGAAAGGAACAATGCACACAACAAGCCCACCTTCCTACTTCCTGTCAGTTGGCACAAAGATATAAGGAATTCTGGGCTAACACAATCCATTCACAGGGAGATGCTATATTATGCACTAAAGCATAGAGAGGACTACAGGATGTCCCCTTAATGGTTTCTCTGATTCCATAACCATTAGTCATACTCCCTTTGTATGCTTAGTCCATGTCCTCATTGGATGTTTTCTGTGGTCCCATTTCATGTGTTAGCTAGGGATGTCAGGGAAATCCACGACGGAACCAAATGAGTTTGGATTTTGATGAATTTGACCCACAGATTCCGCAGTGGACTGGCTTTCCCCCTGTTAGGAAGATTTTCACTATTCTAACCTTCAGGAATTTTGTGCAAATTTTGTCATAGAAAAATACGCAAAAATTTAAGAAAAACCTGGCTGAAAATGCACATTTCCCGCTTAGGCTAAAGCATGAAAACACGCATTTTGTGGGAATTTGTGCATTTTTGCACATGCAAATTTGTGCAAATTCAGAATCTAACAATGCAGAACAAAAGGCACCTGATAATTTTATTTATTTTATTTATTAAATTTATTAATTGCCCATCTGGCTGGTCACCCAGCCACTCTGGGCGATGTACAACATATAATAAAACAGTTTAAAACAATAAAATTCTACAATAAAAACATTTTCTAAAATACCCTAACCCACCCCAAATGCCTGCCTGAACAACCACATTTTTAATGCATGGCGGAACCTCATTAAAGAGGGGGCATGATGGAGTTCCTTAGGGAGGGAGTTCCACAGAGTGGGGGCCACCACAGAGAAGGCCCTCTCCCTCGTCCCCACCAGTCTAGCTGTCCTGGCTGATGGGACAGAGAGAAGGCCATCCAAGGCTGATCTTGTTAAGCGGCCTGTCTGGTGTTGCTGGAGGCGCTCCTTAAGATAGTCTGGGCCAGAACCATATAGGGTTTTAAAGATCAAAACCAACACCTTGAATTTGGCCTGGAAAACAACTGGTAACCAGTGCAACTCCTTCAGCACTGGAGTGATGTGATCTTGCCGGCAGCTGCCTTCAATCTGGTGAGCCACCGTGTTCTGTACCAGCTGCAGTTTCCGAACCATCTTCAAGGGTAACCCCACGTAAAGCGCATTACACTAGTCTAAACGAGAGGAAACCAGGGCATGTACTACCGATGGGAGCAGATGGTCGGCAAAGAAGGGGTGCAGCCGCCATATCAGATGGAGTTGATACAGCGCTGTCTGGCTCACAGCTGACACCTGAGCCTCCATGGACAGCTGGGAGTCCAAAATGACCCCCAGGCTGCGGTCCTGGTCTTTCAAGGGTAGCCATACCCCATTCAACACCAGGTCAACATGCCCCAGCCTCCTCTTGTCTCCCACCAAAAGTACCTCGGTCTTGTCAGGGTTCAGCTTCAGCTTATTCCTCCCCATCCAGCCACTCACCGTCTCCAGACATTTGGACAGGGATTGTACGGCCAACCTTGGTGAAGATTTGAACGAGAGGTAGAGCTGCATGTCATCCACATACTGATGACACCGCACCCCAAATCTCCTGATGATAGCCCCCAGCGGCTTCACATAGATGTTAAATAGCATTGGGGAGAGGATGGAACCCTGTGGCACCCCACAAGTGAGTGGCCACGGGTCCGAAACCTCCTCTCCCAGTGCTACCCTCTGGTACCTGCTGGAGAGGAAGGACCGGAACCACTGCAGTGCGGTGTCTCCAATGCCCAACCCCTCCAGGCGGTCCAGGAGGATATCGTGGTCAACGGTATCAAAAGCTGCTGAGAGGTCAAGGAGAACAAGGAAGGAGCAGTCACCCCTATCCAGAGCCCTCCTCATATCATCCACCAAGGCAACTAAGGCTGTTTCTGTCCCAGGCCCAAGCCTGAAGCCCGACTGAAATGGGTCTAGATAATCGGTTTCTTCCAAGTGTGCCTTCAACTGCATCGCCACCACCCGCTCAATCACCTTGCCCCAAAATGGCAGATTTGAGACTGGGCGAAAGTTGTTCAGAACTTGGGGATTCGAGGAGGCCTTCTTTAAGAGCGGTCTTATCACTGCCTCCTTGAGGGCTGATGGCATCACTCCCTCCTCAAGGGAGGCGTTCACCACTGCCCTGATCCCCTCATCCAGTCTCTCTTTGCAGCCCATAATGAGCCAAGATGGGCAAGGATCAAGTAAGCAGGTGGTCGGCCTTACAGATGAAAGCACCTTGTCCACTTCATCAGAAGGAAGAAGCTGGAACCAATCCCACAAAAGTGGTTTGCTACAGGCCGCCTCTTGCTCACTAACTTTATCCACAGCATGTGGAGTAACACTCCTAATCCGATCAATTTTATCTGCAAAGTGCCTTGCCAAGGCCTCACAGAAGGGCTTAGAATGCTCCAGTGGTTCCAGAGCCACAGGACCGACCAGGCTCCGGACCACTTGGAACAGCCTCCTGGGACAGCACTCTGCAGACGCGATAGAGGCAGCATAATATTCCTTTTTTGCTGCCTTCACCACCACGTGATAGGCTGAAGATACAGCTCTAGCCTGTGTCTGATCATCTTTGGAGTGAGACTTCCGCCACCGGCGCTCTAGCTGTCTCACCTCCTGTTTCAGAGCTTGTAACTGCGGATTGAACCATGGTGCAGTCCGATCCCTGTTCAGGGGGAGAGGGCGTTTCGGAGCCACCCGATCTAATGTCCCAGTGATTGCGGCATTCCAGCCACCCACCAGGGTCTCGACCGAGTGGCTGTTGGTGTGCTCCAGAGAATCCCCAAGCATGTTCAGGAATCCATTCGGATCCATAAGACGCCTGGGGTGGACCATTTTAATGGGTCCTCCACCCCTGCGGAGAGGTTGTGGAACCAAGAAGTCTAACATCACCAGATAGTGATCTGACCATGACAAGGGGGTGGTGGATATACCCCCGACTTCCAGATCACTCCCCGCTTCTCCAGAAACAAACACAAGGTCTAGTGCATGACCAGCTACATGGGTGGGCCCAGTTAGAATATGGTGCAGCTCCCAGGAAGCCATAATCTCCATGAAGTCCCGAGGTGCTCCTGTGAGGATGGCCTCCGAATGTACATTGAACTCCCCCAACACCAATAAGTTAGGGGACTGTACACGCACATCAGAGACCACCTCAAGCACCTCGGCCAGGGAGTCAGTCATGCAGCAGGGTGGACGGTACACGAGCAGAATCCCCAGACTGCCCTTCGGGCCCAACCTCCAGTACATGCACTCAGCAACCTTGGTCTCCCGGAGAGGGGGTCTGGTGAAGACCAAGGATTCTCGGCAGATAACAGCCACTCCCCCTCCCCAATCCCCAGCCCTTGGCTGCTGTGCATACGAAAATCCAGCTGGACACATGGCTGCAAGAGTTGGAGCAGCGGCCTCAGCCAGCCAGGTCTCCATAATACATGCCAGGTCTGCACCCTCGTCCAGGATCATGTCATGGATGAGGGAGGTTTTCTGGGTAACAGACCTGGCATTGCAGAGCAGCAAACCAAGGCCAGAAGATGGAGTCACGCCTCCCCCAGCCATCCTTTGGCTCTGGACAGGCCCGGAGCAGGGGACAGATACTACACATCTCTCCCTTGTTCCCCTTACCTGGCATGGCCTGCCCCTAGCGCTCTGCCAGCACCTGCCACCCAGTCACGGTATGTTCTGGCCCCCAACACTCCCCCCACTGCCTCCATCAGGTGGACACATGCCCCCTCACTCCCATCAGGCAGGCTACCCACCCCCAAAATTAAACAACATCAACAACAGCTAAAAAATCCCCTTAAAAATAATGCCAGGCAGAAGTCCACAGGGAAGGCCTCGTGGTGGTGGTGGTGGTGGTGGTGGTGGTGGCGGCGGCAGTGGCAGTGGCAGCAGCAGCAGCAGCAGCAGCAGCAGGCATGCCTCTTCCCCAGTAGTGGTGGCTTCTCCTGCAGGCCCTGGCTCTCCCAGGCCACCTCAGCCAGCCAGCTTATGTAGCCCCTCCAGGGAGGGGCAGGTGGAGCAGCACAGCTGGCTCGGTACCTGGGGGCCTGGTCCTGCAGGGACTGGTGGTCTGCCAGGCAGAAGTCCACAGGGAAGGCCTGGTGGTGGTGATGGCAGGCCCAGCAGCAGCAGGCACGCCTCGTCCCCGGTGGTGGTGGCTTCTGAAACACAGATGGAATGGGTTTTACACAATCTGTACATTAGCATTTCTTGACCTGATATCTGCCATGCATTCAGCTTGCTAGGCTGCATGGAAGCTGAAGTTTGCCCAGAAGCTGAAAGCTGAAACACAATTTTACCTAATTCAAAATTAGGTAATATAGAAGTAGGGATGTCAGAGAATTCCGCCATGGACTCCAGTGAGGCCGGTTTCTTTAGAATCCGTGGCGGAATGGCCTCCTGCCCCTGCCACCCTGCAGAATCCCCCTGGGATGGAGCTTACCTGGGACGGCTCTGGCGGTGGCGGTGGCTGGTCTCCCAGCCGCCATTTGTGTCCTTGCAGGCAGCCATGATAGGCTACATAAGTATTTACGTAGCCTATCACAGCAAAGAGCAGGGGTGCAAATGGCAGCTGCTATGCCATTTGCGCCCTGCTCTTTGCCGTGATAGGCTACGTAAGTATTTACATAGCCTATCACGCTAAAAGCAGCCATGCAAATGGCGTAGCGGCCGCCATTTGCGCCCCTGCTCTTTGCTGTGATAGGCTACGTAAATACTTACGTAGCCTATCACAGCTGCCTGCAAGGACACAAATGGCAGCCACTACAACAGCCGCCATTTGTGGCTGCAGCAACCCGGCCATGGCCAGAACTCCGGCTGCGGCTGGCTCCGGCCAGCGGCTCCATGGAGCCATCACCGAGGAGCCAGCCGGGGAAGATTCTGGGGGGAGGGATGGAGCACCTCCCCCCACCGCGGATGCCCCAGCGCGGAGCCAGGTAAGCCTTTCGTACATCCCTATATAGAAGCATTGAGCTGGAAGATAATCTCAAAAGTGATCTACTCTAAGCCCCTGCTGATGCAGAAACCCACAACTATTCCTGATAAGTGGCCATCCAGCGTGTGCTTAAAAACTTCTTACCAAGGAGAGTACACCACCTTCTGAGGCAGTCTGTTACACTGTGAACCGCTCATACTGTCAGGAAGTTCTTACTAATGTTTGTGAACCGCCCAGAGAGCTTCGGCTATTGGGCGGTATAGAAATGAAATGAAATGAATGAATGAATGAATAAATAAATAATAAATAAAATAAATAAAATAATGTTTAGTCAAGATACTTTTTCTTGTAACTTAAATCCATCAGTTTGTCCTAGGCTCTGGAGCAGTAGGAAGTAATTTTGGTCCATTGTTTTCATAGGGGTGCAGAACACAGGGTCCAAATCTGGCCTTTCAGGTTTCCCCAGTTGGTCAATCTGCCTGACCACCAATCATTTGTCTGTTTCACACCCTTTGTGTAGGTTTTTCTTCAATCTGAAAGGTTGAAATGACTCTTCTTAGTTAGTGGCAGTAAGAGCTTTAAGCTAAAATGTGCTGATATTTTGTTATTTTGGGCCCTAACCCTTTTGCGTTTGGCCTGGCCCACCACTGGAGTGAGACCCCTGAGAGCTTCTCCAAAATGAAATTTGGCTTTTGGACTGAAAGAGGTTCAGCACCTGTGATCTACACGAACACCCTTTGAATATTTGAAGGTGGCTATGACATCACCCCTTCGCGGTGATATGACCTGAAAAGAAACTTACCTAGTTGCAGCAATATTCCTCCCCGACCTTATCCTCCATGCAGAATTGGTTGGAATATTTAACAGAACAGCCAAGTTACACTTTCTCCACAGTTCAACAGAAGTCTAATACCACCACAAAGAGATTCCATTGGTAGTGGTGGTTGTGGGGAGAAATTGCCAACAAAGGTCAAATATATATTATTGGATATATTCAACATGAAACCTGCTCTCTGCCTACAATAGAAGAAGAAAAAAATCTTAAAAGAAAAGACCCCCCCACACACACACCGCCCAGTACATTTCAGAAACATGTTACTGTTATTTTTTATACTTCACAAAAAACTAAACTATATTTGCTCTTGGGAAATAATCCCATATGGGTGAAATGCCACCTTCCCTAAATGTAGCCTCTGCCTCTTCTACAGGTTATCTATGTTTTGCGTAACCCAAAGGATGTGCTGGTCTCAAACTACCACTTCTCCAAGATGTATAACGGACACAAGGATCCTGGAACTATGGAAGAGTTCCTGGAGGAGTTTCTGAGTGGGAATGGTATGGAAAAAGACAGATCAGCTGACTTCTTCAATTGAATTTGCACCAGGCCCACAAAGATATTCAGCAGTCTAACCCCTCTCCCTTCCTCTAGCCAGAAGCAGAAGTCAGCAGTTGACTCTTGTAGCTACTAGCATACTGTTGTTTCTTCCACTTGACTCTCATAACATCCCTGAGGGGATCCTGCAAATTGTGGATTTGTCCCCAATTTGGATGGCTTTTAAAGGGGATTAAGATAAATACCTGGAGGAGAAGGCTATCAATGGCTACTAGTCCTGATGGCTATGTGCTACCTCCAGTACCAGAGGCAGTAAGCTTATGTACACCAGTTGCTGGGGAACATGAGCAGGAAGGCACTTTTGCAGTTGGGTCCTGCTTGTTGGTTCCTGGTCGACAGCTGGTTGGCCACTGTGTGAACAGAATGCTGGACTAGCTGGACCCTTGGTCTGATCCAGTAGGGCTGCTGTTATGTTCTTATGTCAGAGTATTATGACTCAACACTCTATGCACCATGAAGAATCTCTTCTTAAACTGCCCCAATAATGCTATCATGAAAGTATAATCCCAATCAGCTATGTGGTAAGGGGGATAGAGGTGCCACAGTTGTTAGATTGCTTTCCTTTTAAACAAACAAACAAACAAACAAGAACAAATGTCCTTAATTGGTAATTGTGTGGCCTGAACCTCTGAGCAGGAATGCAGTTTTGAGGTTGATATTGCACTTCCTCACTGGTGTCAGAAAGTGTCATCCTCCTGTTCCATCCCACTCCACATCCCCCCCTCCATTGTTTACATTCCAACCTTGCCTCTGTTTTGCCCTTCCAGTGCCCTTTGGTTCCTGGTTTGACCATGTGAAAGGCTGGATGGAGGTGAAGGACAGACCCAACTTCTTCTTCATCACTTATGAAGAGCTGCAGCAGGTATGGTTCGACCTTTGGCGGTACACACACAGCTATATCTGCCATGGCTGATGAGGTTGCCAAATACCTCTGAGTGTGTGTAGGCAGCCTTTGTACCCCTCCCAGTGAAGAGTCTATTAAATAAATAAATAAATAAATAAATAAGGACTTTAAAGGCAAGTTATCTCAAAGCAAGTGCAGGATGTTTTCCCTTTCCCCCCACATCAGAACAGGTGTGTCCTACAATTCCACAGTCTGGTATTCTGCACCAAGTTCAAGGTCTCTCACCTCAGATGTTGGATGATCCATTGGTGCTGCACTGGCTGAGAGGCAGCCTGAAACAAGATGGCAGGCGATCCTTCTACTTAGATTGTGGGTGGGGAACCTTTTTCATCTCTACAGCACAATTAGAAAATGGAAATGGTTTCGGGGGGCATTTTCCATCTGTTGGTGGGGCCAAAGGCAGAATGGATGGGGACAAATGTGACTATTTTAACCCTACTCAGAATTAGGGATGTACGGATTGTGTAAAATCCGTTCCATCTGTGTTTCACAGACTGTCAGACATCTTTCATTCCATTGCCTGTCCATCCATGGAATCGTGTGTTTTTTTGTTTCTGAATTTGTGCAAATGTGCATTTGCACAAATGTGCATTTGCGTAAATCCACATGTGCAAAAATGTGACCCCCCCGCCCAAATATGCATTTTCATGTTTTAGCCTAAGGGGGAAATGCACATTTGTGGCCAGTTTTTAAAAAAATGCTGTGTATTTTCTACCACAAAATTTGCACAACTTTCAGGAAAGTTAGAAAAAAGGTTTGCAAACTGTGGAATCTGCCCGACAGGGGGAAAGCCAGTCTGCTGTGGAATCCATGGGTCAGATTCATGAAAATCTAAACTCATTTGGTTCCTTTGTAAATTTTTCCAACATCCCTACCCAGAAGGAAGCAGAACTGTATCCCACAGCAGTGCTTTAAAATAGCATCCCAAATACCAAGTCTCTGCATGTCTAAGTGCAAGAAAGTAGGTCTCCTGCAGGCAAAATGCACACTTCAATTCTATACAACTACTTCCCTGCCTGTAAACTTCACAGCTCAAAATCTTTGCTACAGCTCTTGCCTTTAAATTTCCTCTTATCTCCAGTCAGTGATTGGAGACAACCAGAGGTTCCCCATCACTGACTTAGAAGGAGAAGTCTGGATTCCACTCTTGTCCATCTTAGTTTTTTGCAGAACCATTGCTGAGAGATCAAACTACACTTCACAGCAATTTTGCCAAAATGCAAACCCGCAAAATGGCACCAATCACCTTGGCATGCCTCTTCTCAAGGGGCAAATCTCTTCAGGGAATCACAGCGTCAGGATTCACATTCCCAGCTGTTGTCTTTTGTTTTTGCCCTTCTCAGGACCTGCGAGGCAGTGTGGAGAGGATCTGCTGTTTCCTGGGTAAGGAGCTGAACAGCCAGCAAATGGATGCCATGGTGGAAAACGCCTCTTTCCAGAAGATGAAGGACAACAAAATGTGCAATTTCTCTGACATGCCAAGGGTATTTGACAAGAAAGGGAAGTTCATGAGGAAAGGTAAAGGAAGGGCCCACAGGGTGCCTATTGTTGGTGCATGTCCATATGCTGGAGCTTGGATGGTAAAAAATGGGCAGAACTTTGATGGAGAGCCCAAGGTTTAAGGCCTTGGCTTACATATCACAGTTCAATATTTGCCTGCAGATTTTTATCCTGATGCTAGGCTTGTATGTGCTAGGGTTAAGATTGTAAGAATAGCTGTGCTGGATCATGACAAAGGTCTATATAGTCCAACATTCTCTTTTCTTAGCGGGCATCCAGAACTCCCAGTGGGAAGCTCTGCATCAGGACATGAGCAAAATTGTACCCTACTGGTTGTATTCTTTGCAAATCTTACTCAGATGCTTGCTGCTTCTGATCCTGGGGGAAGCATATTGCTATCACGACAAGTAGCCATTGGTAGCCTTTTCCTCTATGACTTCGTCTAATCCTGTTTGAAAGCCATAGAAGTTGGTGGCCATCACTGCATCTTGTGGAAGCAAATCCCAACGTTTAATTATGCACTGTGTTAACAAATACATCTTTTTGTTTGTCCTGAATCTCCCTGACCCTGTGTTCTAGTATTATGAGAGAGGGAGAAAAGCTTTTCCCAATCCATTTTTTTCCACACCACACCATAATAGTATACATATCTGCCATGTCCCCCCCTTTTTTTGAGGGGGCATCATTGGAGGGGCTGTCACTGGCAAGGGGAAAAGGTCATGGGCAGTGGCTTGGCTGTGATCGCAAATGGCAGTTGCAGCCCTGCTCAGCAAGAGCAACACCAGTTTCTGCCATTCTTGCTGAGTGGCTCATCACTCAATCCCCTTTACCCACGATGGGATGGGATGTTTGGGTTTGCATGACATGCCAACCCATCATGGGTAAAACAACCCCTACTGCAGGTAGTTGGTTATCAGGGTGGGTTATTTGGGAAAAACAACCCATACCCTGATTAGAATGGTTTGGGTTCATATGACACACTCACCCATCATGGGCAGTCACCTGTGATGGGTTACTGTGTTGTACAAACCCAGTCAGTGTGTTTATTACCCTTGTAAAAATGTAATCTGGGCAGGAGATCCTGTGTGTTCATGTGCGTGTTCTTGATCTTCGTATGTCCCCTTGCCCTGAATTGTGGTGCATGGAGATGTGGCACTAATTGTGGGGCTTCTTACATTGCTATGTTCATCTTTTCCTCATTGTGTGTCTACTAGAGCTGTGCACAAATGCCTTCTCAAAATTCTCCAGCCTATTGGTGGGAGAATTTCACCGAATTCCTAGGGGTGGAGAAATTCTTCAACAGTTTCTCACAGATGCAGGTCACTTTTGGGAAGGGTTGTAGCACAGGTTCTTTCTTTTCTTCCTAAGGGTTTTTGGCTTATTGCACTGCTTCTGTAGGTGGCAGCAGCATCAACTGTGTCGAGGCTTCCACTCTTCTGAGGCAGAATTTTGAATTTCTTTTGGTGGTATTTTTGAGCTTACCTAATCCCTGAGAGGGTGCTGAGGGTGCTGTATGTGTTTTCTCTCTCTGTTACACATCTTTCCATTGCTCTGCAGCCTCCCAGGCCACCTGCACTTCCTGAACTGAAAAAGCCCCATGGGAGGAATTCCCTCACGATGTCTCCGTCATGATGGCTTTAGCTGAAGTGCGGGAAGCTGAGGAGGCTGCAGGCTGCCACAGAGATTACCATACAGTGAAAGACAGGACACTTGCACACACTCCTCAGCCACTTCATAGGTAAAGTAAGCACAAGAACCCTGAACCCAGCCGATGAGAATTTATCTGAAATTTCTCCTCCTTTGAATTTCTTTCGGAAAGCAATTTCTTTTCCATCAAATTGAATGAGAAAGGTAAAAAAAAAAAAAAAGTGGGAGAAATTTTTGGCACAGCACTAGTTTCTGTGTGTGTGTGTGTGTGTGTGTGTGTGTGTAGGTGGGTGAAAAGTCAGAAGGCCCAATGCGATACAGAGACAACCTTGGAAACTGCAGAGCAGAGAATGTAAGAGAGTCATCCTACTTCCACCCCCGTTTCCTCTTTCTCTTTCCAAACCCCCCGCCTGTCTTCTCCATCCTTCCCCTTGCTCTGATCCCCACCCCCAGTAATTTAACTTATGGAAGTAATAAAGTTTGATGAATGGGGCAATTAATAGAAGGGGAATTGATTAAATTTTGGAGAAGAATTTGGGTGGGAATTGGAAGAAAAAATGGGGCGGAGCCCCTGATTCATCCTTGGCTTGCATTTAGATTTGTCAAATTTAGATTTGTCACATTTTTGAAATTCAGTTTTAGTGCAAAAAATTATGTTTAGGGATGCCTGAAAGGGGTCATGAAAAAATGCACTATCCAATCTTTTTTGGTGCATTTTTTCACATCTCTTCATATCCATTACAAACTCATTGTAATGGAAGAGGACCTACTGGTTTAGGATGATCTGGGTGCAAAATAATAAAGTGCTTATTTTATTTGGGGTTATTTGGATAGGGAATTAACTGGCTGGCTTTGCCATCTGTGAAATTTTAAATAAAACCTAGTAATTATTCCTAACTGTATGCAGATTTGTGTCCTGTGGGTCAGTGTCCCAAATCTCTTAAGTGCCTAGCAGCATCCCTGAGGACCACCACTATTGGAGCACCAGCTCTGGAAGATGTCTTGGCCAGGGCAGAGATTCAGGGGGAACTCCCACTGTAGACACTGCCACAGCTGCCCTCCACCATCAGCCACCTCAGGCAGCTGCTACATTCTTCCTAACGGCAGGGCCAGCCATTAGAAGGGTATCAAATTCTGTGTGCTGCTCATTCAACGTATTTGTGGTTAACGCTCCCTCTTGTGGTGTTCCAGGGATCTCCGGAGACTGGAAGAACCACCTGACAGTGGCACAGAGTGAACACTTTGACCGTGTTTATCAGGAGAAGATGCAGGGTGTGGGAATGACCTTCCCATGGGACTGAAGAATACAGACTGTCTCTCCTGCTGTTCTGCATCCTTGCACTATGCTCTTCAGGTTCCTTCTGCTAAATAACCAGGCTGTATTAGTGGAAAATTCTTATTTGTTCAGATATAAGCAGTAATGGCATAGTCTAAACATGGGTACATTACATTCTTAATTCTGGAGTAACCCCAGGGTTAGCCTTGCTTGCCTCTCAGCTGTCTGGGTGATGTCATGGGCTCAGACAATATTTCTTTCCAAATATGACTGCCTTTTTTCTTTCTTCTTGCAAGGTCCCCATTCTCATTGCTTCTTGCAAGATTTTCTTGTAACTTATGGGCTGCTTCATACAAGACAAATTTCCTACATGGAGCTCACTTCTATGCAGCCTATTTTATCAATTGCATTGTGTGAACATCATAAAATAAAGGTACGTTAAAACAAAGTTTCTTAATCAGGATTTGATTCTCTCTCTGTCTCTGTCTCTCTCATACACATATACATTTCTATACCACCTTATCTGCTAAAAAGCCATCAAGGCAGTGTACAACAATTTAAAACAATAAAAACTTTAAAGCAATAAAACAACAGCACAAAAAAAACAGTCAAAACGTTAAAACTAGTGCTGTGCCAAATATTTCAATTCTTCCACTTTCTGCATGGGTGTGTGTGTGTGAGGGTGAAATGAAAACTTTGGTGAAAGAAGACCATTTTCTGTAAGTGTGTGTCATGTTGTGAATCCCTGGCTAGCCTGTCTAGTGATAGAAAGTCCCAAAGGCGTCTACTCCTTGTTTAAGAAGTGTTTAAAAGCACAATTGTTGTTCTGTTGTTGTAAAGAAGTGTTATGAGAGTGAAAAGAATGTCAAAGCCCAACATCAGTAATGCAGTGAGGCCTTGTAAGTTATAGCCAAGATTTAGTTAGAAGTAGCCTGAAAGAGTTTAGGCCTATTCAGTTTTTAGAATGTCAGAGTCTGCGTGAGCTTATCTCTGTGTATTCTCAGAGCGGAGCCTGGGGGAGTCACCCAACTCCCTAGCCGCCGCTGGTTTAGCCTGGGCGGGGAAGGAGGCTGGAAGGTGTCTGTGAGAACCTGACAGAAGTAGAGAAAGATTTACAGAGGGGTTGCCCAGGTTGAAGCATCATGGCTAGAGAGCTGAGCCGTGCCGTTCTGTTTAGTCAGAAGCCTTGCTAAAAGGCTAAAAGCCCTTGTCTGTCGATGGATCTGGAAGGGGTGTAGGGTCACACCTTCCCCTTTTGAGCTGATGCAGAGGCGGGGAGCCTTTGCTAGAAACATCCCAGCTTCACGCTCCCACACCTCATTAGAGGCCAGGCTGTCCTGCAACATTTCTCTAATCAACAGCCACAGATCTTCTTCTTTCAGCTCGGCCTTGAGCTTTTCTGCTGTTTCCTCTCTCCATTCCAACTCCTTCTGCCTGACAGCTCCTAAACCTGTCAGCAACAAACATGCTAGAGGTCCTGCATGCTGCTTCTCTTTAGCTGACCATTTGTCCAGCTTCAGAGAGTCTAACGCAGCTTCCAGGCCCACTGGGGTCCAGTCCTCTTCGACCTCTGGCCATGCAATCAGGCCACTCAGGACCACCAATGGCTTTGCGGCTGGACCCCACAGACCCTCCTGTGGCCAGCCTGGGAGTTGGTTTAACACGCTGACCCCCCGATCCTCCTTCCCTTTGAATCTGAACATAGCAGTATTATTTTTGGCACCCTGCTTGCTGTGCCAAATGTGTCATCCCTGCACTGGGCATTGAACTCTTAGGTTAGAAGTGCCAAGATAGTGATAAATCAGACTCAAAGGTTTACTTACAAGGAGTACTTTATTGGGTAACTTACAGCACACAGGCATACCCAAGGGTGGTTCAGAGAAGCTGTCTGATCCAACCATTGGGTATGCCTGTGTGCTGTAAGTTACCCAGTAAAGTACTCCTTGTAAGCACCTTTGTAAGTAAGTAAGTACCTTGTAAGTACCTTGTAAGCACTTGTACCTTTGAGTCTGATTTATCACTATCTTGGCACTTCTGACCTAAGAGTTCAATGCCCACTGCAGGGGCGACACAGTAAGGAGGACACATGAACACCCTGTTTCTAGATCAAAGTTCTGCCCAGTATACCACAACAGCATTCCTCTTAACCCATTCCTATATCCAGGCCAGCATCAAGGGTTGGCATAGTTGGACAACTGCCAAGAGCCCATACCCAAGGAGGGGCCCAGTGAAAAGAGCTCCCTAGAGTTGCTCCTCACCTTCATCCTTGCAACCTGCTTGTTCACCTGCCTCTTGCTCTGGCCCAGGCAATGGTGGTGGTGAGAGGGAGGAGCAGTAGATGCCACTGCTGACTTGTTCCCTGGCTGTCTGCCAGGGTATGGTCTGAAGGCACAAGAGGCAGCCACCTTGCTGAAGCTAAGCAGGTCTGGGTGTGGTCAGTGTTTGGAGGGGAGCCTGCCAAGGAATCCCATGTAGCCACCTTGAGTTCCATGATAGAAGAAAGTTGGGATATAAATGTAATAAATAAATAAATAAATAAACAAGCAAGCAAGCAAGCAAGCGGTGGAAATAATGAGAAAGAGGATGAGGAGCAATAGCAGCTGGTGACATTGGTGGTGAGAAAGTAGACTCACTGAGGGCGTCTTGCCCAAGGGCCCTCAAGAACCTGGAGCCAGCACTGCCTATAACCCTGTCATAGAACTAGAATTCCCAACATGGTACATGGGAACAGGTGGGTGGGAAAGTGCCATGATAAACTGGAGTGTGGACAAGGTGAGGTCTCCGGCCCAGTGTGGTGGATGATATGAAATGGCCTCACCACTGGCAGAGAGAATATGTAAACTGTAGGGCTGTGCACCACTTTGGCCTGAAGCCCGAGCTCCAAGTCAAAGTGGGGCACTTCGAGTCATTTCGTGCCGCCTCTAAGGTGAGGCAGAAGGGGCATGAAGCAGCACAAAGTGGGTCAGGTCACTCCAAAGTGCTTTGGTGCACTTCAGAGCAACTTGGAAGCCCGGGCCAGCCATGCTGCCACTGCCACCACCCAGCCCCCAGCTCCTTACCTGGGTCCTCTGGATGCGTGCCGGCAGTCATCTTGTTGTTCCGGGTGGTGGGGGGGGGGTGGAGGAGCAATTTTTAAAATTGCAACTCCCTGTATTTCCAGAAATAGATCCTGCAGATCACTGGGAACGCAGCCGCACAGCCTTCCGGCTGCGGCAGGGGAGGGGTATGGTCCCCAGTGGGTTCTGTGGTTTTCAGTGCTGGAACAGGGGCTCAGGTGTTGTTCGCCTGCCCGCCTGCCTCCCTTTCTCTTCTGGGGTCCTACCCACAGGGGGTTGGTGGTAATGGCCCTGCAGGGGAAAGAAGAGACAGCCCAGTGGGAGCAGAGGCCTCAGATGATCTCTTGAAACCGGCACAATTGGAAAACCAGTGTGATGCAGTGGTTCAAAGGTTGGATTGAGACACAGAGCTCCCTGTGTATCTTGGGCAAATTGTCATTACTCAAAGTAGTAATCTGGGGGTGCTTTCGGATGAGGGTTTTTATCGTGCCATCACCCTGCCTCATTCACAGAACTTCATGGAGACGATAGACAATGATGTCTTCCACTTGTTATAACCCTCCTGTATTTTCTATTGCTTCTTCCATCTTTTTTTTTTCTGTAAAAAAATATCTGAAGAAGAGACTGATGGAATAGAGACACATACACAATGCCTTTGGATTGGTAGTTGCGAGGAGCTCTCCGTCTGGAAGCAACTTACTTTGCAGGGTTGTTCTTAGGTTAGAATGCCACCAACGCAGATTCTCTAAGGACAGTCTGGATACAAATGAAACTAATAAATATATTTTATTATCTACAATGGGTCTGAGAACATGGAAAGAAGACCATCGCAAGCACAGCCCTTGCCACAGCAGAGAAAGAATGCATGAAACTGCTGCTGTTTTGTCATGTCCAGAGGATACAGACTCTGTGGCTTGATGAACCCATAATATCTACCAACTTTTGGATCAATATCTACCAATCTATATCTACCAATCAATGGCTTGACGAGCCCATAATATGAGCCCCTCTGTGGCTTGATGAGCCCATAATATCTACCAACTTCTGGATCAATATCTACCAATCTATCAATATCTACCAATCTATCAATATCTACCTATCTATCAATATCAATATCTACCAACTTCTGGATCTTTATCCACCACAAGGCTGGTTTCAGGTTTGAAGGGACTTGTAGCCTGTGGTGGGGCCCCTCCTACCCTGGTGGGTTATAGCAGCAGTAGGTGGCACCATTTTAATTTCCCGCACTGTCCCATGGTGGCAATGCTGTGGGACATTGTGGGAAATCGAAATTGTACAGTCCAGCACTAATTGGTGCAATGACCACTGAGAGAAAATTTTTGAAGAGGGGGCAAGGGGGGCATCTATGGTGGACCCTGCTGAGGCACTGAGCCCCCAACAGCTACCTGAGGGGGCTGTGGATGCTGGCACTCGAGCTGGATCCAGCAACTCACCCTACCCACAAATCCTGGCAAAATACTCTTTCCACCTGAGATTTAGCAGACTTCCAAGGTGGTATTGAGAGTGGGGAAAGTCCACACTGATCAAGGTCAAGGAAGCAATCCAGAAGACAAATATGGATTCATATCTTCTGACCAGGCAATGACAGGTCCTTAGAGCGGTCAACATTACCTAAGATTGTAGAGCTCCAGTCCTATCTCATCACAGACACAGCTGAATCCAAGCAAATGCTGGTTGATGACTCTTCAAGGACCTCAGGCCTTCCCTGTTTGCTAACCCTCTTTGCTAATAGTTACATAAACGTAAGTGCCTTGGCCAATGCATTTGCTGCAAGGAGATCAACTGAGCCATTCATGTGCCTGTGGGATGGGTAAACAACTTCAAAATGTGAGTGTGTCACATGACTTGAACTAAGGAAAGTTCGATGGTCAGCAAACATATCAGGGTTTGGACTAGACTCTGAGTCTCCTCCCCTGAGGCACATCAGAGTGAAAGAAGAGCAAGGGTGTGACACAGGTGGATCCTTACAGGGTGAAGTACCTCCAGGTTAAACATCTACCGTGTAGAACTGGGATTCACAAAGCAAATGCTACCCCTTGGTAAGCAAGGTTGAAGTTTACTGCCTTTTAATTCCCAGATCAACTGGGAATGTTCTGTTGATTATTTCAGCCATGTGAGCAGCTTAGGGCAGAGCTATATTATAGTGGCAAAAATGCTGGTTCCCCACCCTGTGTTTGCTAAGTGACATGAATCATAGGAATATGGGAAGCTGCCTCCATCGAGCCCAGTATTGTCGACACTGGCTGGCAGCGGCTCTCCAGGGTTTCAGGCAGGAGTCTTTCCAACCTTATCTGAAGATATTGGGGACTGAAGCTGTGATCTTCTGTATGCAAAGCAGGGGCTCTGCCACTGAGCTACACCCCCTCCCATAAATCACTTCTAGAGAAGAAGTGGGGGGTGCTTAAGTGAGGATGCGGAGAAGAAATGGGGGTGCTTAGCCCTCCCCCATTTACAGTTGTCCTCTTGCAATCCCTCCCTTTCTGGCTGTTCCCTCCCCCACCCCCCTACCCCAGTCCAGGCTATCTTATGGTCTCAGAGCCTGGCTGGGAAAAAAGTAGAAAGAAAGCAGCTGCCAGATTCAGCCCAAAGGTTGAACTCAATTTTAGAGAAGCTCTGGGCCCCCCATTACAGTGGTGGGTGGGGCCAAAGGCAAAGGGGGTTGGGCCAAGGGCAAAAGTGATGAGGCCAAAAATACCAGTCTATTTCAGCTTAAATCTTTTACTGCCAGTAACTAAGGAGAGGAATTTCAGCCTTTTAGAATGCGGAAACAGCTGCACAAAAGCCAGGAAACTGCCAAATCATTGGTGGTCGGGGTAAAAGGGGTGGGGCCATGGGAAGTGGGTGTGGAGATCTAGGGAATCCCAGAGGGTCAGATTGGGACTCCAGATGGCCAAATTTGGCCCTCTGGCCCTTGGTTCTACACCCCTGCTCTAATGTCTACATTAAGTAAGAATGCATTATCTCACAGAAATGTGGGGTGGATCTATCTGTCTATTTCTGGTCTGCGTTAATTTTGCATGCATTCATTCATAAGTCTATCCTGACCCACTTTTGCACTACTCTTTCAATATTTAAAGTCTGCACAGAAATTTGAATTTAAATATGTATTTTTGAATGCATTTTCCTCGTGAATGTTGCAGTTATAAAGATATTTGATCTCAAATATACTTTTCTAAACAGATTTTACTCTAAAATATGTCTTTTAAAACATATTTAAGATCTACATGAAACCATTGTGTGCTGTCATCCAGAGATTTGGAGTGTGTTGCCATCAGTATGCTGATGACACACAGCTCTATTTCTCCTTTTCATCTTCTTCAGGTGAGGCTGTGCTAATAATGTGCTAAATCAGTGCCTGGGTGTGACAATGGACTGGATGAGGGCTAATAAACTGTAACTCAATCCAAGCAACACTGAAATGCTGTTGGTGGGTGGTTCTTCTGACTGGATGGAGGGTTCTCAACCTGTTCTGGATGTAGTTGTACTCCCCCTGAAGGAGCAAGTTCATAGCTTGGGGGTTCTCCTAGAGCTACCTTTGTCACCTGAGGGTCTGGTGGTCTCAGTGGCATGGAGTGCCTTCTACCAAATTTGGTTGGTGGCCCTGCTATGCCCATATTTGGAGAGGGATAACCTGTCTTTAGTTGTCTATGCTCTGGTAATCTCCAGGTTAGGTTACTGCAATGCAGTGGGGCTGCCTTTGAAGACGATTCAGAAGCCTCAGCTCATGCAAAGTGCAGCAGCCAGATTAATAACAGGGACCAGAAGGTCCGAACATATAAGACTGACTCTGGCCCGCTTGCACTGGCTACCTGTATGTTCCCAAGCCTGATTTAAGGTGCTGGTTTTAATCTATAAATCCTTACATGGCTCGGGACCACAGTACCTGATGGAGTGCCTCTCCCGACATGAACCTATGCATAAACTATGCTCAACATCTAAGGTCCTTCTCCAGCTGCCTACTCTGAGGGAAGCTCAGAAGACAGTAACAAGGGAGAAGGTCTTCTCAGTGGTGGCCCCCCAATTATGGAATGATCTCCCTGATAAGGCCCACCTGGTGCTAACATTGTTATCTTTTTGGCACCAGGTCAAGACCTTTCTCTTCTCCTATGCATTTGGCAGCATGTGACGAGTTTTAATCAATCCTGGATTCATCCTATGGTTATGGCTGATTGCTTGAAGTTGGTTAGACATATGTTGCCTTTCTGTATATTGTCTGTTCATGTGTTTTCTATGTAAATAGCTTTTAACCTCTATATACTGTATTTTTAATGTTTTCAATCTTTGTAAACCACCCATATTGCTTTGGCTATAGGGTGGGATAGAAATGTAAATAATAATAATATCGGGGTACATTTTGGGAGCAGAGAAGTGCATCGCAAAATTCAGTGAAGTGCAAAATCTTAAAAAAAAAAATTATGTTCTGATCTGCATATTAGTTCAGGAGGCGTTGATCAAGCCAGTTCATACCACAATTCACCAAGGTAAAATTCCTCAAACATCCCTACTCAGAAAAGATTTGAAATATGTTCTAATTCCACAATATTCAAATCAAAGTGGTTTAATTCCATTGATTTCTGTATGATCTCATCATAGGCTCAAGCAGTCTTCTGCAACCTGGTGCCCTCCATATGTTTTGGACTTCAATCCCCCCATCGTTGGCCTTGTTGGCTAGGGATAATGGGGGTTGTAGTCCATCACATCTGGAAGGCACCAGCTTGGGGAAGGCTGAGCTAGTATATCATTATTTACAAAAAAACCTTCTGTATCTGTATGCCTTATATGTTCTCTAAAGCCTGCCTGTCATTTTGGCTCTCTTGAAAATTGGATCATTGATTAGCGATGTGATTGGTGATTCAGAAGGACCCGTCCATTCTTAATAGTCATCTCATACATTTGATTTGCAAGTACAAAAATGATTCTTACTTCTACTGGGCATATATTATTGTCTATCTGTGACACTACTAATGGATTGATTCCTACCCTATTATATACAAATGCGATGCTGTATTTTTAACCAATATACTATTCAGTTAATACAGCTTGAATGCTAACATTCCTTAACATTGGAAATGAGAGACCTTCTTTTCCCTGCTCATCTTGAATTACCAGTGATTTTTGTTCATGTTTGCTATTCCTCCATATATGTTTGTTTTCATGCACAGCCAGATATCTGAGGTTTAATTACGAGAAACAGCTGACTTCTGGTAAATGGATAAATATGGCTAATAGTACAATCTTGTACATGCCTACTCAGAAGTAAGTCCCATTGCATTCAGTGGGGTTTACTGCCAGGTAAGTGAGTATAGGGTCACAGCCTGAGAGGGAAATGGAAGGGTTGGCAATGGAGTTTGTGCCCATGTGTCTCACATAAACAAGATATATCCTGTTACTTGTTCTACCCTGTTGTGTGAATGCTTGCTTCTGAGATGGGAGATAATACAGCCATTAGAAGCATCAGTATTGCCCCAGAGTCGGGGGTGTGGCAGGATACTGTTGCCCAGTGCAGAACTCCATTTGCAAACTTTCTGGAGATCAATGCAAGTGGAATGGCCAAGGCACACAGAGGCCACGCCCTGTATGCTCACCTAATCCTTGCTGTGCAGAAGCAAAACGACTGAGGATCAAACGGCTAATCTAGATCCACATTTCTTATGCAACACTGAGCTCAATGATTAATCGTTTTCTGCTTTCTTAATGGGACTTCCCGATTTTGGCCCCTACATTTTCTTGCCAGAGGAATGCAGGGCGGATGTCAGCTAATATTGATCCATGCAGAGATGGGATAAAGTGCCCTGAGGCAGGGACTAAAGGAAAGAGCCATCCCAAAGCATCCTGTCTCCACACAGTACAAGCAGGCAGGGCGTTTTAAGGCAGACATATACACGAGAAGAAACATCAAGGTGTCAAAAATGGCCACCCCTGTTTCGTCTCTCCATCCCCTCTTTCCTTAATGTGAGCTGCAGCTTACCTTATGTCCTGACATAATGGACAATGAAATACCAGAGAGCAACACACACAATCCAACACACACACACACAGATTCCCCAGTTTATTTTTTCTTAATATGTCTGCCTTGGGAATTTGTCACAGGACCAGTTTCAGATTCAGAGTGCAATCCTAGACATGTCTATTCAGACATAAGTCCCAACTAATTCAGTGGGGGTTTACTCCTAGACTGAAGTCTAAATTAAGTAAATTGATTCACTGGGCCATTTTATAACTTATTCCTAGTACATATCATTGAAGGATCCTACTGTGAAAATCAAGGCAAGGATGGAAAGTAGCATATGTTAACGACAGGCCTTTGGCAAGTGTCCTCTGGAAAGTATATGGTCATTTGAGAAGTGCTAAAGAAAAAGACAAGCTCCTTCACAGACCGTTTAGGATTTTTACAAAAACAAACATGCTATTCTGTGTGGAGATGAGAAAAGGGTTGGATGTGCCTGATCTAGTCTGATCTCAGAAGCTAAGCAGGGTCAGCCCTGGTTAGTGCTTGGATGGGAGACTGCCTGGGAATCAGGCTTCCTGCACTGAGCAGGGGGTTGGACTGGATGGTCTTGTAGGCCCCTTCCAGCCCTACCATTCTATGATTCTCTGAGTCTTGTTTGTTATTCCTTTTTAGAGCTAGTGCTCCTCTCCATAAGAAGTGTGATTAGTGTAGACGTGAAACCCACCACAGCAACTTGCATGATTTCATTGGTTCTTGAACTGAAGGTGTAATTGGCTCTTGTATTGGTTTTTCCTACTTCATAACCAACGTTGAATTTCCTGGATAACATAAATAACTCTATGGCTTCCCTTTTGCTCTTTCTATGGTTTTCACCACACACATGCAGGAGGCGGTTTTAAAGGCATGTGAACATTTAGGGGAAGGTTCTGATATTCTTCTTGTGTTTGGAGATCATTGTCTCGGTTTTCTTTGGATAACATAATTAACTGTGAAGTACTATTCTTACTACATATGTTGGCTTATTCTAGAGAATCTTAATATAGACAGAATGAGAATACTACATTGCCGTATTTTTTCCCATTTATTTATTTTATTCTAAGTATGTATAAGCTGCACCTTTTAATAAAGTGCCAGTTGGGATGTTTGGTTCTATCAGCTGAAACAATCAGATCTCCAATAACATCAAAGTCCCTTCCTGTAAGCTGCCTATTTTGATGGCAGTACTGATTGATGGGAACCCCAAGTTGGGTGACAAGCAATGACGGCCAGATGTCAGACCACCTTTGATAATGGAAAAAACAACAAAGACAATTCCAGGTCACAGAGGAAGAAGCATTATCTGTGTTGTTCTTTGATGGGCTTGACAGAGCACCTTGGGACTGTTCTTACTGCCCCTTGCCAAATGTTTGGGAACAAGAAAATCTTTACAAATATTAAATTACAGTGAAAGATGCTTTTTCCCTTCCTGGTACTCAGTGCTACATCAATGACCTTTGGAATAATGTCTTGGGGTTTAACCAGGAACGAAGTGGGTCAGGCCGATGAAGTAAATTTGACTTAATTAATCACCTGTTTTTTAATGATAAAATCTAAATAGTGGAAGAAGCATTATCTGTGTTGTTCTTTGATGGGCTTGACAGAGCACCTTGGGACTGTTCTTACTGCCCCTTGCCAAATGTTTGGGAATAAGAAAATCTTTACAAATATTAAATTACAGTGAAAGATGCTTTTTCCCTTCCTGGTACTCAGTGCTACATCAATGACCTTTGGAATAATGTCTTGGGGTTTAACCAGGAACGAAGTGGGTCAGGCCGATGAAGTAAATTTGACTTAATTAATCACCTGTTTTTTAATGATAAAATCTAAATAGATTTTATCAATACAGGTATCCAGATAGAATTCCATTAGGTAAACTCTTTGACCTGATTCGCATGTTAACAACAACCCAGAGTACGGGTTGAGTATGGGTTGTTGTTGAATTGTGGGTTGTCGTTACATGCAAACCCTACATTATGTTTTACTATGGGATGTTAATCACAAACAACCCAGAGTTCACAACCTAACAGCAGACCATGAGTTCTCTTCCTGTTTCTTAAACCATAGTGCAGGGTTTGCACGTAGCGACAACTCACAATTCAACAACAACCCATGATTCAATGACAACACATACTCAACCCATACTCTGGGTTGTCATTATATGGGAACCAGGCCTTTCAGTCACAGCTTTTTAATGGTTGGAAAAGCTGTGTGTAGCAGAAGTTGCCTTTCTGTGCCATTATCGCCAAATGTGGCTCCTATGCTGAGAATAGTTGCATAGAAGGTAAACAAAATTTTCGAGTGTTTTCCACACCCATTCACACACACACACACACACACACATTCTCTCTCTCTCTCTCTCTCACACACACACACACACACACACACACACACTGTCCTTTCCCCAGAGCAGCAATTAGACTTGAAAAAAGCCTCTCATTGAAGCCAATGCAAGGCTTTTTTTAAAGCTTCATTGCCATAATGGGGGGCATCACAGCACTCCCCAGCCACAATCCCCCCTGACAATTTTCCCCATGCTGCACTCACGCACTGGTTGTTCATTCACTTGGAGAAAGCAGATGGACAGGCAGCAACACCAAGGAGGAGGAGGAGGAGAAAAAGGGTCAGGAGGTCCCAGTGTTTGCCAGTGGGGGCCCCTGCCAGAGCAAGGGTCTCGGCATATCCTCAATAATGCTGACCCCCGATGCTGTCCTTGTCCCAAGGCAGTTTGATCAGAGCAGTGGCACTAAGAGACATGGGGTTTTATCCACCTGCTTGTGCTGTTCCCCAGTTGAAATCACCCCTAAAAGTTGCAATTAGCACCATAGTGGTGCTAATTGCACAGGGTTGTGTGGACCTGCTTCGGAACCGCACCGTTGTGAACTGAAGTGCCGTGATCCATTTCAGGTGTCGGGGTTTGGACCAATGTGGTCACAGCCCTAGAAAATATGGCACTAGGGGAAGTTGAATAATGTTTTCTCATTGTGGCATGTCTCCACTCAAAATCACCCTGAAGCTATTATTAGTTCTACAGCAGGAAGCAGATCAATCCTAACCTGCTACAATACTGTCCCCCACGCCCCAAAGTGGTTATGAATCCTGCAGTGGGAAGTAGTACCCATTCCTCTCATAGAACTTCAGTGCTGGATAATTACACCACTTTATGTTCACAGTATATATATCAGTATCTGCTCATTGGAAGAACAGATACTGAAGCTGAAGCTCAAATATTTTGGCCACCTAATGCGAAGAGAAAACTCCCTGGAAAAGACCCTGATGCTGGGAAAGACTGCAGGCAAAAGGAGAAGGGGATGGCAGAGGATGAGATGGCTGGATAGCATCACCGATGCAATGAATATGGACTTGAGCACGCTCCAGGAGAGAGCGCAGGACAGGAAGGCCTGGCGTGCTATGGTCCATGGGGTCACGAAGAGTCGGACACGACTGAACAACAACAACAACATGTTCACAGTGGGTATTTTCTATGTGGATGTGAGCAATCTGCAGTGTTTAACTAGTGGTGTGGAATAATTGTACCATCTTGTCTCTACAGGCAGCACTCCAGTTATGGGAGGCAGAGGGGCCCTTAATGGAATCTATGGGCCCAGTCCAATTTTAACAAAACCATAGCCGCAACACCCTCCCTCCCTATAGCTTTCTAAAAATAGTAGCTAAAGGAGCCACCATAAAAGACCATGGGTCTGGGCCACCTCTGCCCCCTTTTAATTCAAACACTGGTTACATGAACTTAATCAGGACTGGTCCTAATATCAATGAAAGTTTGTCTTGCTCTCATCATGGTCAATTCGAGAATTCAGTTCAATTTGCTCTTCCTTCTCTGAGCCTCTCTAGAACTTTCTTTTGGATAAAACCTCAGATTAAGCCTATGTGCCCTCTGAATGAAAAATACACAATGGATTAAGAGTGGATTTACAACTTCCTGCTCTCCACTGGGTTGGCGATCCCTCCCTGGGGCATATGGCCAAATCTGTAATGTGGAGGGAGGCAAGTCAGTTCTTGCAGGGGTGGTTGGGTGTGTGAAACCTGGGTGGCTGACTATAAAAACAGCGGAGGCTCATTGAGGAAGTCTGAGCCTGGGCAGCAGAAACACGGAAGACTTGAGGAACCAAGAGGTGAGTGAGGCGGAGGCAAAAAGGTGAGTGGGTGCGATACAGGAAATGGTTGCATCTTCCAGGTATCAGTAGCATAAACAAGCAGATATTTGCAAACACACACGGGGTCAAACTAGACGTGATGTCAGTAGCTTGAAGGCAATTAATGTGCACATATTTAGAATATAAATAGCAGCGGAGGGGAAGCTTGACCAACATCAGGGCACAGGTGATGGAGAGGGAAAAGATTCCATTGGCTATTTCCACTTTATCAGCACAGCTAGCATAGTCTAGTGAACAGCATGTTGGTACTGGATTGCTGAGAACGAGATTCAAATCCCTGGTCAACCATGAAGCTTGCAAGAACATAAGAAGAGCAACTGAATCAGACCAAGGGTCCATCTCGTCCAGCATTCTGTTCACACAGTGGCCAACCAGCTGCCCATGGGAAACCCACAAGCTGGACATGAGTGCAACAGCACCCTCTTGCCCATGTTCCCCAGCAAGTGGTGTACATAGGCCTACTGCCTCTGATATTGGAGGTAGCATATAGCCATTGACAGCCTTCTCCTCTAGGAATTTGTCTAACCCCCTTTTAAAGCCATCGAATTTGACAGCCATTAGTATGTCTTCTGGTAGCGAATTCCATAGTTTTAACTATGCGCTGTGTGAAGAAGTACCTTCATTTATCTGTCCTGAATCTCCCACCAATCAGCTTCATGGGATGACCCCACTGGGTTCTGGTATTATGAGAGAGGGAGAAAAATGTCTCCCTATCCACATTCTTCACTCCATGCATAATTTTGTACACCTCTATCACATCTTGCCTTTTTTCCAAGCTAAACAATCCCAGCCATTGAAACCTTCCCTCACAGGGGAGTTGTTCCAGCCCCTTGATCATCTTAGTCACCTTTTCTGCACTCAAGAGTCAAGTCAGGTTGGACTCGAAGGCCTTGTAGGCCCCTTCCAACCCTGCTATTCTATGAAGTCATAATAGGAGGTTCTGTTGTGTTAGCTAACCCCCTTCCACAGCTGATATGTGTGACAGCCATGGCCCCACATCTGCATGTTCAGCAGCCATGTCAAAGGACCAAACATGCATACCTGTGCATGTGCATGGGGCTCCTCAATGGGAGGAAGAGACCAGAATTATCCATCATAAATTGGTATGTGCATATGATCCCTTCACGAGGCCACCGAATGTGGCCAGAGGGGAGCATTGTCAGGGTGAGCATTGGTGGTGGGGTAGCTAGCCACAATGGAATATAGGAAGCTGTCTTAGTCAACCATTGGTCCATCTAGCATCTAGCTCTGTATGGCACTGACTGGCAGTGGCTCTCCAGGTAGCCACAATGGAATATAGGAAGCTGTCTTAGTCAACCATTGGTCCATCTAGCATCTAGCTCTGTATGGCACTGACTGGCAGTGGCTCTCCAGGTAGCCACAATGGAATATAGGAAGCTGTCTTAGTCAACCATTGGTCCATCTAGCATCTAGCTCTGTATGGCACTGACTGGCAGTGGCTCTCCAGGTAGCCACAATGGAATATAGGAAGCTGTCTTAGTCAACCATTGGTCCATCTAGCATCTAGCTCTGTATGACACTGACTGGCAGTGGCTCTCCAGGTTTTCAGGCGGGGTTCTTTCTTTCTTTCTTTCTTTCTTTCTTTCTTTCTTTCTTTCTTTCTTTCTTTGCCGTACCTGGAGATGCCAGGGATTGAATCTGGGACCTTCTGCATGTGCTCTACCTCTGAGCCATGGAGGCGGGTGGCTCTGATTTCGGTGGGACTGTGATTCTATTCTGGGTTTCAGTCAGAACCAGCCAGAACTCTAAAGGAGCTATTCAAGGTGCTGAACCCATTCTGGGGATAGGGTTCAGAACTTTGGATAGCTCCTTTAGAGTTCTGGCTGGTTCTGACAGAAACCAAGAATGGAATTAGAGCCCCACTGAAATCAGAGCCACCAGCCTCCACTGCTCGGAGCTACATTCCTTCCCAAATGACCCTGTCACTCTCTCATGTATCCTTTCAACATGTGACAGGGTTCAGCTGAATCCTCCTCATGGCTCCAGGTATCCTGCTTCACAGGGTTGTTGTAAGAATATGATGGGATGTTCCTACATATGCCTCCCTGTGTAGCCTTGTGAGGTTTGCAAATTGAACTGTTGTGCAGTTTCTACTCAGGGCCACTTAATGTATGACATTTTTCTAAAGTAGAAGTATCTGAAAATACACCAAACTTTCCAGTTTTGAATGTGAAATGTTTCCTTCAGCATTCAAACTCTTTAGAGTTGTTGACATCTCCTGAATGTTTTGGCAGGCACAACATATGAAATCTCATAAGCTACCAGTTCTCATATTCAAAATAACATTACATGTCAGCTATTAAATTCTGACAGATTCTGAAATCAGATTCTAAGTTAAACATCAGATCTTGGAATTAATTATCATAGAACGTCAGATCCAGATATCAAGTATTCAGTGTATATTTCGCAAGTATGTGAGACAGTTGGCAGATGTCTGGGGAATATTCCACATCAACATTTGTTGAGAAAAATTCTGAGGAGAATTTTTGTGTGTATGTTTGCTTCAGCTCTAGATTTTTCCCATCCCAGTGTATATACTCACAGCAAAATAAACTTTGTGCCAGTTTCACTTATGTAGTACGCCTTGCCCCTTCCAGGGCAATTATTTTCATATAAGAAAACAACACTCAAGCATGAAGTTTCATTGAGTTTCTCAGTCTGCCTCTATAAGAAGAGTAGATAGAGTATGTAGATCAGTGATGGGTAAAGGGTAGGATGGAATAGGATCTGAGGATAATACGAACAGTCCACTGATATAGACAGTGGTGCCCAATAGCCAACCTGAGGTGGTCACTTTTTGGGGAAAGAGTGGAGGTGACGGGGGGGGGTCCCAGAAAAAAAGATGGGATCCATTGTTAGGTCTCCTTAATGCAGGGGTGGAGAACATTTTGTGTGTGGGAGGGAGCAATCCTATGGCTGCTAGACAGTGGCTAGACAGCCATAGGATATGCTGTTTTCTGGGAGCCGACCTTGGAGCATGGGCTCCGAGGTCGGTTCCTGGAGAACCGACCTCCCCACTTCCGTGCTGCCCCCGAGGCAGTGTGGAATGGCCCCATCCTCTGCACTCGCAAGAGGAGTGCGGAGCAGCCAGAAATGGGTGTGGCTGGGGGAGTTCCGGGGCAGGGAGAGTGTAGCTGCCTGTACGACACATCCAATATGTCGTACAGCAGCCTCCTTCCCCACTCCATGCTCCCATGGCTAGACAGCCACAACTGGCTATTTAGCCAAAAAAGCAGGGCAGGAGAAGTGCGGAGGGAATGATCACCTCCGTGCTTCTCCTGCCCTGCTTTGGATAGGCGGTCGCCTATCTCGATAGGATTGCGCCCTAAAGGACTGTATTGCCTCTGGTGACACATGCTAGCAGTGGGGCATCCCCCTTTTTATTTATCTACCAGCTCCCTTTTCCCTCACGCTTTCTGCCACCCCTCTCTCTCTGCCCCCTTTCTCTCAATCTCTTCCCCCTCTTCCTTTCCACCCAGCAGGCTGCCAGGGGAGGGACAGATCACTCTTGCCCAAATGAAGAAGCCATCATTCCCATCTTACACTCACACCCTAATTCTGTTTTATATTCCCTCTCCTCCTCCTCGTTCCTGGGCTGCTGTTGATCATGCATTGTGACCTGTGAAGGAGAAGCCAGCATGAAGACTCCCTTTGCATTCCTGCTATTTCTGCTCGGTAAGTTGAACTGGGAGAACTATCTGAGCCTCAGAAGAGTCTGGAGTCTGGGGAAATGGATAAACAAACAAGATGAAATGAGTGAAAAATCTTAAAAGGTGTTTTAGGCCATGAGTGGAGGGAAGTCACACCATGAATCAGTGAGGTGCTACAACCCTTGTTACATCAATAGCTGGCATGGGGCCTTCCACAGGAATCCATAAGTTCAAGTAGCTTCCTAAACTCCTACAGGGTCTCTCCTATGTCCAGAATAGGGATGTGCGAATCAGCAAAACTCAAGGTCACCAAAGTTCCCCAAATTCCATCTCAAAGCTCATTGTTGAGCCCTCTTCAGATTGCGAGCTTTGCTTTTTTATTTTTGCTTGAAAATCTATGTGTATTTGGGTGCATACTTTTCCAAACTATGTACATCAATAGTGCCCATTTTTGAAATGTACGCATTCTTCTCTCATTGTTTGAAGTGTGTTTGCGTGTATTTTTCAAAAGTATGTATTTTTTCATGCACATTTTTCAAATACACACATGACGAACACATTGTTTTTGGTCCGCAAATCACTCTACAAGCTCAGAAATGTGCAAATTTTGACTGCAGATTGCATCCAAGCCTGTGTCCGGTCCAGAAGGTGTGAAATGGGTAATATCCTGATCAAAAACAAACTGAAATGGATTTTTCATACATCCCTACTCCAGAATCAAGACTATGAAAGTGTTGTTACATCTACTCAGTGCCAGCTTCCATTTTGAGGGGACCCTTGGGCAAAGTGCACACACACGGTGGGCCCTCTCCCTGAATGGGCCCCCCTCCTACCACTGAAATCCACTCACTTGAACAATCTATATAGCTGCCTCCTCTCTCTTGTCACTGCTTGCATGCTAAGAGAGAACCGGTGAACAGGCAGTGACACCAAGGAGGAGGAGAACAGAACCAGGGACCTCTAAGGGGTGGCAGTGGAGTCCCTGCTGGGATGTGGACCTTGGCAGGTGCCCAACAATGCCTACCACTGCTGCTGGCCCTGCATTGGCTTAATTGCTCCCCACTTCTCCGAGCAGTGAGTAGTTCCAGAGGCAGTGCTACTTAAGTCAGGTTGCCTTTGGAGGAGAGCTCATTGGAGAGGTATGGTGGTTTTGTGATATTTGGCTTACTTATGAATATACTTCATGTACTGACAAAAGTTGAACATGGGTGGGGGTCGGGCCAAGCAACATAAGCACACCTAGGAGGCAGCAGAACCACTACTGGGCCTTTTCTGCTGTGGCACCCTGGTTGTGGAATGAACGCCCTAGAGAAGTTTGCCTGGTGCCTACATTGTACTCCTTGTGGTGCCAGGTGAAAACCTTTTTTATTTTCCCAGGCATTTTAGTGTTTTCGCATTCTAGTCTTTTAGCTCTGCTGTTTTAAATCTGTATTTTAAATCTCTGCATTGCTGCTAGGTTTTATTTGGGTTGTATTTTTATATTGTAGTGTTAAGCTTTTATATTGTATATTGTTTTATGCTGTACTTGTGGTTTTAATTTTTGTGAACTGCAGGGAGAGCTTCAGCTATCGGGTGGTATAGAAATGTAATTAATAAATAAAGAATAAACAAGCACCTCAAATTAGATTTCCAGAGACAGGCACACCAAGATCCTTTTAGCCTACAGCTCACTTCTCTCTCTCTTTCTCTCTCTCCCCTTCTCTGCATCTCTGTCTGTCTGTCTCAGAAAACTGCTGTTTCTACACACACACACACACACACACACACACATGCCAGGGGCGGACAAACTGCAGGCTTGTGGATCTACTTGTGTTTTATTAGAACCTCCTATCCCCCCCCCCCGGTGTATCAGCCCCAGGAGTGTAACCAAGTCACCTGTAGTGTTAGAGGGGCCTAGAGATCCATAATGCCTTGCTTAAGTTCATTATTAGTGCAATTCCCTTGCTGGTAAGCCTCTGAGCATGTGAAGATGAGTCAAAGGGCCGATAGTATGGCCTAGCACATTCCATACTAATGAGTAGAGTATTTAATCAAGATGTGCCTGGGAAGTGAAGTTTGTTTACCTTAAAGCTACAGGGGGCTGTTCTGAGAACCAAGTGCTGTTAGTCTATGCTGGGAATGAATGCTGGGGGGGGGCACTTGCTGTTGTCATGCTGCCTCATTGCTAACATGTATGGTATAAAACCCATTGTACCCCATGGCTCTGGGTTCAGAGAAGCTGTCTGATCCAACCATTGGGTAAGCATGTGTGCTGTAAGTTACTCAATAAACTATCTCCTTGTAAGTAAACCTGGGTCTGATTTATCACTATCTTGGCACCTCTAACATAAGAGTTCAAAGCCCACAGCCAGGGCAATACACAAGGTCTAGCAACTTGAGCCAGGTGCAAAATGATGGCTCAGGCAGGTAGTACTACAAACCTACCAAAACCCATGGGGCATACACTGGGATGCCTTGCATGCACAAATACAAATCTGCATTTGAGTTACTACAGATCAGGGGTTCTAACAGTCTAATTTAGACCTAACAAAATTCCAGTTGTTAGGAGAGTTGGAGACCCTTTCTGATCTACTGTAAATCACCCAGAGATCTATTAGGAGATGTCGATCTACCTTCTGCCCTTACATCTGGCTTACATTGCCTCCTCCATTTTCCCCTTAGCTGGGGGCTGTCCAGAGTGTCACCTTCTCCAGTCTTTGCTTTCACATTCCAAAGAAGATCTCTACGTACCTCCCATCTACCAGTCATTCTGAGACATTAGCAAGAAATTTGCCTGGCAAAAAGTTTGTCTCATCAGCAGTCACTGCACTCATAAACTACCTGGCAATTTCAGAAACACCATATAGATTTGGCATGAGACTCGCAATCACCTTTTTTTGTCTCTATTACAGGCTCAGCCCTGACCTCCCCGGTGCCTGAAACAAAGGAAACCAAAGGTAAAATCGGATGCATGTGTGTTAGGAGCCTGAGTTATTTAACTGAGCCAGCTCATAACAGGCAGACAATCTGGATGAACACATAAAATCATTGCTGATGATATTGGACATGACAGGCAGAGAGAATGATATCTGATTATGTTGACTTGAGCAGGGTCCACCTAGCAACAAGTGTTTAAGCAATGGCTTTAGGAATTAAACAGATCATTATTGTACAGATTTTCCTTCCAGATCTAATAACATGCTGAGAGAAACCCCAGATTTAATTTGAAACACTGAAAACAACTTTGTAGCTATCATGGTTGCAGGGGGCGGGGGGTAGGGATGTGCAAATCAGCAAAACTTGAGCTTGCCAGAGTCCTCTGAATTCCATCTTGAAGCTTGTTCTGACGAGCTCATATCAGATTGCAAGCTTTGCTTTTTTTCTTTTCACACGAAAACCTGTGCATATAGCTGTGAGTAATTTTCCAAACTAACACATCTATTCTGCACATTTTTGAAATGTATGCATTCTTCTCCCACTGATTAAAGTATATTTGTGTGCATTTTTCAAAAGTATAATTTTTTTTCATGCACATTTTTAAAATATATGCTTGCTGTTGAACACATTTTTGGTGGTGGTGGGGATGATCCACAAATCACGTTGCAAGCTTGGAAATGTATGGACTTCGACCACAGTTTGCATCTGAGTCCACGCTCAGTCCACTGGGTAAAATCCTGGGTAAAATCCTGATCAGAAATGCACTGAAATGAATTTCTTTTACACCCCTAGAATGGATGTTAGACATTGCCAAGCCAACATGCAGTTGCAGTTACAGGACACAAACCTTGGGGTGCAGTTGGGGTGGGATTTCAACTGACCCTTGGCTGCATGGCTAGGCAGCAGAATACCCCATATCTCATATATCATGGCAGTCAGTGCAAGCTGGTCATCATGCTATGGCAGACATATTGTTGGGATCAAGACCTCCAATACAGAGGAGGAAGACAGGGCAGATGTCAGGGATGAGGCCAAGCCCCTTGAGATGTCTGACAGCTCCGATTCTGAATCAGAGTTGGAACAGCTAGATCAGAGCCTGGGCAAGGGACTTTCCCCAGAGCCCCAAGGCACTGGGAGACATTCCTCCCAAGGCCCTGGCAAACAGATGGCCCAGGCCAAGTCAATCTTCTCCTCCCTCCACCATTAGAACTCAAGTTTCAGAGGAAGAGGGGCATGACTTGAGAGATGCTAGGGTGCATCACAAAACAAAGCAGGAAAAGTTAGGCACAGAGCTCAGATGCTCTGCCAGGATAGCCACTCTTAGAAGCCCCAAGAGAGGGGTGTCACTTAGAGGCAAGTTTGGCCATGAGGTTCATGGGCAAACTGTCAGCAACTTCACTAGCCTCTGGTTCGTCTTCTCTGTTTGGAGATCTCAGATTAGTTGTTCAGAGCCTGGCACAGTCTGAGAGCTTCCTTGAATCAGCATTTGTAGAAAGGCTAGTCTTTAGCAAAATAAAGTCATAATAGCCTGAAGCTTTGATTCTCTGTGGTGTTGCTTGTGAAGGGGGAGGATGATCTATTTGTGACAGCAAAAACCAATGGCTGTAGATTAAAGTTGAGTAAATCCCAGTTGAAGAGGGGCCATAGTTTGGTGAGGGACACTAGTTTAGTGGTCATAGAATAATAGAATAGTAGGGTTGGAAGGGGCCTATAAGACCTTTGAGTCCAAATGGTAGAGCATTTGCTTTCCATGCAGAAAGCCCCAGGTTACCCTCTTCCCTAGCATTTCCAGTTAGAAACTAAGGGGTGATGGGAAACACCTTTCTTTGTCTGAGACCTTGGAGAGATGCTGGTAATTGGAGTAGACATGGTGGCCCATATGGACAAATAATCTGATCTGGTATAAGTCAGCTTCCTACATTTTATGCTTTTAATAGGAAGGACAATTACTCCTTGGAACTGGTACAAGAAGTAGTATATATCAGTATCATTCCCTCTATTTCCAATGGTCACAGTGAGAGTGTCGATCCTTATGAGATGAGACCAAAATAGTACCATACACAAGAGGTAGATATCAGCAGACTTTGCAGAAGTACAAAAGACCTTTAGAAAAAAGATACGGGGGGCAGGGGGAGGGAATGCCAAATACAGCCCAATGAGGACTGAGCATGTTCAGTGGCCACAGAATGCTAACTGACTGTTGTAGGGGTGGAATGGAAATGGTGGGGAGAGGAATAGAATGGAGTATTCTGGAAGAGGGCATGGCTGAACAGGAACACTCCACATTGCAACCTTTTGTTGCAGGTCCCGCTTGTATGGAGTATATATACCACTTTCATCAGTTCTGACATGTGTGATGTGAGGAGGTGCCAAAGTTCTATATGTGGTGTTATAAGTAGGATGTCCCACTTGCACATGCAGGTCATCACTTGACATTGCAGTTGTCATGTGATGAACCATGCATGTGTGGACCAAGGCACAGATTGCACATCAAGATAGAAAAAACAATGGGTTGGATACAAATTAAGTTGAACTTCCTTCCCAGTTAAATCAATGGGACTTAAGATCAGTTGTGACTAACTTGATCCATTGATTTCAATGGGACTTAAGTTCAACTAACTTTGTCTAGATCCAACCTTACATAAGGCATGCACTTTAAAGCAAGCTTGATTGAATAACAAGAGGAGTACATTCAATAGCTTGTGTGATATAAGTGTTTTTAAAGATATTAAACAGGCTGCAGTCTTGTAGGGAGTTGGCTTCAGTGTGGCTTACTTCTGTGTAGGCACACATAGGACTACACTATAAGGGTCTCTTCTCACCTTAAAATATCTGGGAATGGAATTTTACACATTCTCACAAGGATTTTTCATATGCCACACAACAGCATCTCCTCTTTTGTAGTTTTGGGTCAAGTTTGAGGTATCAAGGCATTCTCTCTCCTTTCTCTCCAGAACACCTTTTGTATCCCTATGGGGAAGCTGTAGGAGATATGAAGACCCCCAGAGATGATGATGGGACATCACCAGAGGTCCCCATTTCTCAGCCTTTCACCTTCTACAGCAAGACTTACCACAGTGTTTATGTACGTATGACCCCATTTGTCACAGAGCGAGACCAAAACATAGGAAAGGGAAACATGGCGCCCATCTCAGTTCTACTTTGGGTGGTTTGTCAGTCTACTTTGCACATCTGGTACCCTACAGCCATAAAAGAGGCATTTCATGAAAGCATCTTCTCAGAGCTGGAACATTAGTCATAACAAAAGCTGTGACTTGGAGCTAGGAATTTTTTGTGAGATGATAGACAAGGTTCCCTTTAGTGGTGCAGCTAGGGCTGGACATTGGAACCAAAGTCCAGAGCCCCCACAGCCTGGGAGGGGGGCAAATGACCACCCAGCATGCAGCAGGTGATGAGGGCAGCAGGGCAGCAGAAGCAAACTCAGTTTTATTCCTGTCATCATGATGGTGCTGATTTAAGTATATATATATATATATATATATATATGTGTGTGTGTGTGTGTGTGTGCGCGCGCGCATGCGCGCACCTGTTTATCTATCTATCTATCTATCTATCATCTATCTATCTATCTATCTATCTCCTTATGTGTTCACCCCACACACCCCCTTACATGCGATAGTCCAGGCATATCAAATACTATAATAGGTCAAGGCAGAAAAATACAAAATACATTTTGTATTTATACAAATACACATGAACCAGAGAGAGCAATATGCTACAGGCAGAGTGTTAAGAAGTTGAATGTTGCCAACATACATAATATATTGATACTTATCTGTAGTAAATGTATCTCGTTACCTACTTCCTTTTGCCAGTCATAACTTATTTGTTAATTTTTCTTTCTTTTTTTTAAAAAAATATTTCCCCCAAACAATCCTAAAAGTGCCAGCTCTGGTGTTCTCTCCAATGACTGTTCAAGTATTTTATCAATTTCACCAAAGACTGCAGTCCAAATCTTGGCCACTTTTACACAGGACCACCACATATGCTGGGTGGATCCTGGTTTCTTGCATCCCCTCCAGCACAATCTTGACAATTCCCGATGAATATGAGCTAAACGAACAGGAGTCATACAAAGAACCTTCAACGTTTGTTCTCTCATATTAATAGATACTGATTTAAATGGGGAATTTTTCCAACACTGAATTCCATAAAACATCCTCTGCTTCTGTTTCCCAGTCCAGTGCCCACATTCATTTTAAACTGTTAGTTGAACCCATATCTAAATCAATTAGCACCCAGTAAATATGTGACACCAGGCCTTTCTCCCTGTTGCCTAAGAGTTTTGATTCAAATGGTGTGAAATTTCTCAGGGCCTGTTACTTGACGTCCTCTCTTTTAATGAACATACCTACTTGTTACCATGCTAACCAAGTCATTCCAACCTTCTTCAAGTGAGTCCTCCAGAACTCCCTGGGAAGGGGCAGAGCATTCAAATAAAATTATTTCAAACTATAAAGCCCCTTCTGTTTAAAGGCCAGTGTATCCATTGGTCAATCCTCAGAGCGAAAGGCCAGATGAAAATATAAGGGAATCATGGGGGATATCCCTGGTAGTAATTTTTTTCCCCTCCCTCTCAATACCTGTAAAATCGCTCTCAATGTAGTGGTTTCACTCACACATATTCTTTTAAGTTCATTGTTAATATATAAAAATGAATCCACTGTCTGTGGTGGTAACATCATTCTCTCCACCTGTACCCAATGATTATTATCCGTTGATAACCAAGAGAGGAGGTGACGTAACTGATACGATTCATAATATCATATTAGATCAGGGATATTCCATCTTCCTGATTAACGTTGCCTTCATCTAAGAACTTTGGCAGTATGTAGTTTCCGACTTTTAAATATAAATTTCTCTAATCTATTCTGCCAAAGTCTTAATGTTTTATACTGAAATTCTAGAGGTAATACATAAAACAAATATGTTAACTTATTAGGACCATCATCTTAATAGCTGTTATTCAACTAAAAAGTGAAAGATTAAGTTTCTCTCATTTAATTATATCCTTGAAAATATTTTTCTATAACCGCCCATAATTTATTTTAAAGAATTTTTGTGTCTTCCTAGGTAGATAGGAAGGAAACACTATTAGATATATTATAGGTAGATAGGAAGAAAACACCATTTCCCTTAATAGTGAAAACAGTTATTTACTAATGGGATCCCTAGTCTTTGTGAGACTCTTAATTGTTCATCCGGAGAAAAATATAAACAAAAAAGGTCCAATTTCTTGAAATTAACTCTCAGGTGCACTGTTTCCTTAAATGTATCTAATTCTACTTGTGAAGCCTGAATTGCATATGATGGATTATTCAATGTCAATAACATGTTGTTGGCATACAAACTAATAACATGTTCTGTATTGCCACTGTAATTCCACTTATTTGTGGGTGAACTCAAAATTGATTAGCCAAAAATTCAATTACAAAGGTAAACAAAATAGGTGACAGTGGGCAACCTTGTTTGGTACCACTATACAAATTTATATTATGGGAGTCTAAATTATTAACATGGATCTGTGCCAAAGTCAGAGAGTAAATAGCTTGGACTGCATTCAAAAATTTAGGGCCAAATTGATAATGTCATAAGGCTTTTTTCAGAAAACTCCAATTTACAGAATCAATTAAGTGAGTTTATAATACAAAACTGCACATGCGCAGAGTATTTTTTTAAATATTAAGATTGGCAAAGACTGCTGTGATTGCTCTGACATGTAAGGAATGTAGAAGCGGTTGTAAAGCATAGAATGATGTGTAGATGGGGATGGGTGGGAGAAGAGACATGTTAGTTGTTGCTTCACAATTAGGGATGTCTGTTGCTGGGAAATCTAGTTCTTTTTCGACTCAATGGAGTTCTGTGGCATGTATGGCTCCATTTGTGTTTGCGGGCTGAACTGAGGGCTTTCCCCCGAATGCTGGAAACTTCATTGTGCATTTCTTTTTGCAGGTTCCACAAGTTGCACAAATCTCTAAGCAATTTGTGAAAATTTCTGAGCATTTTGTGCAAATTATGGCCAAATTTGCAGAAATTATGGCCGAATTTGTGGAAGTTTTGGCTGTATTTGAAGAAATTATGGCCAAATTTGTGCAAAGTGCTCCAAAATTTGCACAATTTGCCAAACCTGCAAAGAAACAACAATGTGCAAAATGCCCGGAAAATCTGCAAACTGGCCTTACTCACTGCAGATCAAGTCAGGAGCTGCAATGAGAACCAAAATGAAGTCCTGGGGGCTGAACCTAGGAAAACACGTTGAACACCCCCCAAATGGATTTCTCCAACATCTCTTTCACAGTGGAAGTAATACACATGGCCATCTAAAGAGAGCCCTCATAAGACTGTTAGGTCCACGGGTCTAGGCACATAGGAATGTCAGAAGAATCCAGAGGTGAAACTCACCAGGCTTTAATCAGCTCAGCTTGCCAGACTTTGGCTCACTTTCCCACTAGCTGGACTAACTCGATTTATTCTTAAATTGCTTTTTATGCAAATAGCAGCAGCAACAACAACAACAACAACAACTGAAAAAGTTCCCAGATTTCAGGAAGAAACCCACGGCTTGGCTTGAAAATGCAAGCTGAGTCAGGGATGCCACGGAAATCTGGAATGCCCAAAAAGGGCTGGATTTCCTGGTGACCGACATCCCTAGCTACACCTCTGGTTCCATCTACACAGGATGTTATGATACCTGGCTGAGAACATGGTTCTCAAAATATTGGAGGGATTGGTTCTTACTAGGTTCCCATGACACACTGACCTAGACATTACCCAGTTTGGGAGATTTTCCTGTCCAATATGATTGGTTAATCGCTCTTGACTTGGATAGAAGAGATGGCTCAAGAGGGGTGATCCTTCCTTGCCTAATTTGAAATATTAGTATTTAATTATTGGTAGTATATATATATATAGACCAGATATGCTTGATGTTTGAAGATGTTTGAAGGATGACAGAAGTAGGGACGTTTGGACTGTGTAAAATCCATTCTGTCTGTGTTTTGCGGATTGTCAGGGCACCTTTTTTCCTGCAGTCTAGTCATGCCAGAATTGTTTTGGGGTTTTGTAGTTCTCAAATTTGCACAAATGTGCATTTGCTCAAATCTGCATGTGCAAAAATGTGCAAATTCCCCCCAAATGTGCAAAATCTCCAAAAATGTGCCCTTTCATGCTTTAGCCTATGAGGAAATGTGCATTTTTGGCCAGAGTTTTAAAAATTATTCATTGTGTATTTTTTGATGATGAAATTTGCACATGAACAACGTTAGAAAAATGGTCCACAAATTGGTGGATTCCACCCAACAGGGGAAAAGCCGGTCCACTGCAGAAAATGCCAGTCGGATTCATCAAAATCCGAACTCATTTGGTTCCATTGCAGATTTCTCCAACATCCCTAGCTACAAGCCTACTTCCCACAAAGGATAACCTCAGGATAATCTGCTTTGGGGTAGGATAGCATTTTGCTTTACAGTTTCTTTTAATGCTTACATTACTGCTCTCTGCCTCATCACAGGTTAACAACAATGGTGTGGTTTCCTTTTCTGTTCCTGTCCCGGAATATACCCCCAAATCCATCCCCTTGGTAGATGGAAAACCCTTTGTTGCTCCCTACTGGGGGGATGTCAACAATATCCTAGGGGGTGACATCTACTACCGGGAGAGTCATGACCCAGAACTGCTGAAACGCATCACCAGTGACATCAATGAGTACTTCCCTGAGATTCCTTTCACTGCCAACTGGGCCTTCATTGCCACCTGGGACCACGTGGCCTATTTCGGGACTCTGTCCAACAAGGTAAGTCATTCCTACTATAAACAGGAGCCTAACTATTTTTTAGCTTTAGCTAATTCATCAACTGGGCACTCTCCTGGAGAATGGGAACTTGCCCACTGAGATACAGACATTGGTGGCCTCTGTACTGCATTACAGTGTGCTTTCATAGAATCATAGAATCATAGAGTAGAAGGGTTGGAAGGGGCCTACAGGGCCATCGCATCCAACCCCCTGCTCAATGCAGGTATCCAAGTCAGAGCATCCCTGACAGATGGCTGTCCAGCCTCGTCTTGAAGGCCTCCAGTGTGGGAGAGCCCACCACCTCCCTAGGTCATTGGTTCCATTGTCATATTGCTTTAACAGTCAGGATGTTTCTCCTGATGTTCAGCTGTAATCTGGCTTCCTGTAACTTGAGCCCATTATTTCGTGTCCTGCACTCTGGCATGATCGAGAAGAGATGCTGGCCTTCCTCTCTGTGACAACCTTTCAAGTATTTGAAAAGCACTATCATCTCTCCCCTCAGCCTTCTCTTCTCAGGGCTAAACATGCCCAGTTCTTTCAGTCTGTCTTCATAGGGCTTTATTTCCAGTCCGCTGATCATCTTTGTTGCCCTCCTCTGAACCCTCTCCAGTTTGCATCCTTCTTAAAGTGTGGTGCCCAGAACTGGACACAGGACTCCAGATGAGGCCTAACCAGTGCTGAGTGAAGGGGAACTAGTACTTCCCAGGATTTGGAAGCTATGGTTCTATTAATGCAGCCCAAAATGGCATTTGTCTTTTTTGCAGCCACATCACGTTGTTGGCTCATATTCAGCTTGTGATTGACAACAATTCCAAGATCCTTCTCGCTTGTAGTGTTGTTGAGCCACGTATCCCCCATCTTGTAACTGTGCATTTGGTTTCTTTTTCCTAGGTGCAGAACTTGGCATTTATCCCTATTCAATGACATTCTGTTGTTTTCTGCCCAGTGCTCCAGTCTATTAAGATCACTTTGAATTTTGTTCCTGTCTTCCAAAGTATTAGCTATCCCGCCCAATTTTGTGTCATCTGCAAATTTGATCAGCCTTCCCTGTACCTTCTCCTCCAAGTCATTCATAAAAATGTTGAAGATCACTGGGCCCAGGACTGAGCCCTGCAGTACCCCACTCTTGACCTCTCCCCAGTTTGAGAAGTTCCCATTGATAAGCACTCTTTGAGTCCGATTCTGTAGCCAACTGTGGATCCACCAGATCGTTGTTTCATCTAGCCCACTTCGAGCAAGTTTGCTCATCAGGATATCATGGGGCACTTTGTCGAAAGCTTTGCTGAAGTCGAGGTATATTATGTCTACAGCATTCTCACGGTCCACAAGGGAGGTTACTTGATCAAAAAATGATATCAGATTTGTCTGGCAGGATTTGTTCTTGACAAATTCATGTTGGCCTCAAGTAATCACTGCATTGTTTTCAAGGTGCTTACAGATGGATTGCTTTGTCATCTGCTCCAGAATTTTCCCAGGGATTGATGTCAGACTGAGTGGTCTGTAGTTCCCAGGTTCCTCCTTCTTACCCTTTTTGAAGATAGGGACAACATTAGCCCTCCTCCAGTCATCTGGCACTTCACCCGTCCTTCATGATTGCTCAAAGAGAATAGACAGCGGTTCTGAGAGTTCTTCTGCCAGTTCCTTTATTACTCTAGGATACAGTTCATCTGCTCCTGGAGATTTGAACTCATTCAAAGTAATTAGGTGTTCCTTGACCATATGCCTATCAATCTCAAGCTGCAATCCTGCCCCTTCAGCCTGTACTTCACCTTTGCCAGGGGGGTCATAGACCCTCTTTTGGGAGAAGACTGAGCCAAAGAAGCAATTGAGCACCTCTGCCTTTTCTTTGTCATCTGTTATCATTTTGACATCCTTACTTAATAGCTGAACCACCATTTCTTTCCTCTGCCTTTTACTATGCACGTAGCTGAAGAAAGCCTTTTTGTTGTTTTTAGCATCCCTTGCTAACCTCAGCTCCTTCTCAGCTTTAGCCTTCCTGACGCCATCCCTGCAATTCTGTGCTATCTGCCTGTACTCTTCCTTTGTTACTTGGCCTTCTTTCCACTTCCTATATGTGTCCTTTTTTGTTTTCAGGTCATCCCTCAGCTTTTTGTGAAGCCACATTGGCTTCTTCTGTTGTCTTCCACCTTTTCTTCTTGTTGGAACTGTTTGTGATTGTGCCTTGAGAATTTCCTTTTTTAAAAGCTCCCACCCATCTTGGACTCCTTTTCTCATTAGCGTCGCTTGCCATGGACCTTACTGATCATTGTTCTGAGTTTATTAAAATCAGCTTTCCTAAAATCCAGGGTACGCATTTGACTACACTCAGCTTTTGCTTCCTTAGAACCAAGAACTCAAGTATATCATGGTTGCTTTCCCCCAGAGTTCCTATAACTGCTACTTTATCCGCTAAGTCATCTCTGTTGGTTAGGATCAAGTCAAGGATAGCTGATCCTCTAGTTCCTTCCTCTGCTTTCTGTAGGAGGAAGTTATCTGCCACACAAGTCAGGAATTTCCTGGAGGGGCCATGTTTTGCAGAATTTGTCTCCCAACAAATATCGAGCAAATTGAAGTCCCCCATTACTACTACATCATGCTTCCTTAAAACATCGGCTATTTGCTTTTCAAAAGTTTCATCCTCATCTTCTCCTTAATTGGGTGGCCGGTAGTAGACTCTGACCACCAGGTTCCTTTTATTCTTTGCTCCATTTATTTTGATCCAGATGCTCCATTTATTTTGATCCAGATGCTTTACAGGTAGGGGTGGCTGAGAATTCTTCCACGGCCTCCAATGATCTGCCTGGGGGGTCCACAGGGGAGGTGATCCTTTCCTCTCCCCGGAATCCTCCCCGGCCGGCTCCACTCCGCGGCAAGTCCACGAGCCACTGGCCAGGCCCATCCGCAGCCAGACTTCTGTCCACTGCCCTACCAGTGTGCAGACGCAAAGTCCATGGCAGAATGGACCATTCCCCCCCCCCCCGTGAACTTCATCCGGGATGGACCTGTCAAGGGCTCCTTGGAGGGCTCTCTCAGTCTCATCCAGTAGCCAAGTCCAGACACAGACAAAGGGATTCTTTTCAAAGCTTTATTCTTCTTTTACAACTTAACAACTCTACAGGTAGCAACTACATCTGAGCAGCAGAGTACCTATGCCCTAAATTGGAACAGTTGGTCCCCATTTGAAAGGGAATTACTGGCAGACCCCTGAACTTAAGGACTAGGGAGAGTCCCTCCCCTTTTCCCTTGGATCCTCTGGGCGCAGCCATTGTTTGAGCGCCAACCGGGCACTACGCCTCCTTTCCGCGCCCTCCATCTGGCGCCGCTCACTGCGTCTGCATCGCACGTCCACCAAGACTGCTTCCCGCGCTTGATCACTCCCTGGACTGCTTTCTAATCTAGGAATGCGGGTGGGAGGAATCTCCGTCAGCTGCGGGCCCTGGGAAAGAGGAGCGCGCTCCTCTCCCAGGAGCGACTGCTCTTCTTCAGAATCAGAACTACTCTGGGATTCTATGGGCTCAGTGTCCACCCTGACAGGACCCTACGTTGCGCCGGCTCGGTCCCAGTCTGTCTGCTGAGTACTTGCATCCGCTGCCGGTGTGCGGATGCAAATGGCGCCTGGCGTAGAGGACGTCATTTGCATCCCTGGTCTTTTCGTGATAGTCTACATACATATTTATGTAGCCTATCACGGCAAAGAGCAGGGACGCAAATGGCATCTGCTACGCCATTTGCGTCCCTGCTCTTTGCCGTGATAGGCTACATAAATATTTACGTAGCCTATCACGAAAAGACCAGGGATGCAAATGGCGTCTGCTACGCCAGACGCCATTTGCGTCCGCACACTGGTAGGGCAGTGGACGGACGTCTGGCTGCGGATGGGCCCAGCCGGTGGCTCCATGGACTCGCCGCAGGGTGGAGCTAGCTAGGGAGGATTCCAGGGGGAGGAACGGATCGCCTCTCTGCCGCAGACCCCCCAGGCGGATTGGAGAGTGGGGCTTGTACACCCCTATTACAGGGCATTGCCTTTGAAAGTGCACCAGAATGAGGTGGCTGGCTTATGACTAAAATGTGCCTGAGACAAGTGCTATAGTTAAGTTTCAAGCTCTGTACCATCTCCCATTCAAACACCCTACATGGATTTAATTTTAATTACATGTAGTAGCTACTGTCACTGTTCAAGAATTTCTTCACTGTGACATGTCTAGTAGGAACCCCAATGATAGATTAGAATCTCATTTTGAAATATTAGCCTATTAACATTCCAACTGGCCAATTAATAGTTTTAATCTCCATTGTTAAAAACTAACTGGCATCCTGTTATTAAACACTCTTTCAGCCCCAGCATCAAGAAGTCAAATCAATGAAGATAATAGCAAATGTAGCTAAAGCAAAGAAGAAAAGACATAGGACAAGTAAATGCTTGCTATACCAATAAGCCCATGTCGTAAGGTCTTCAGGGGAGGCTCTTCTTCAGGGAAACTCATTGTGTGGGACCTAGGCCTGGAGTCCTCTCTGTGATTGCCCCCATGCCTGGAATGCTCTTCTCATTGGAGCTTGACTGGCACCAACACCTATTCCTATGGTGCCAGGTTAAATATTACCTATCTGTCTAAGCATTGGAGGGAGCAACCCCGCCGGGATAGGTGGCTGCCTCCAAACTCAGAGGTGACCACCTATTCAATGCAGGAATGCAGGGCAGGAGAAGCGCAGAGGCGATCATCCCCTCCGTGCTTCAGCTGCCCTGCATTTGCAGCTAGACAGCCGATTTCGGCTGTCTAGCTGCGGGAAGGCGGAGCGGGGGAAGCGGCTGCTGGATGACACATTGGATGTGTTGTACCAGCATTTCCGCCTTCCCTGCCCCAGAACGCCCCCAGGAACGCCCTGTTTTTGCTGCTCTGTGCTCTTCTTCCAAGCGCGGAGAGCAGGGCCATTCCACACTGCCTATGCAACAGTGCTGGAGGGAGGTAAGGTCGGTTCTCTAGGAGCGGACCTTGGAGTGTGGGTTCCAAGGTCGGTTCCTGGAAACCGATGTATTCTGTGGCTGTCTAGATGCTGACTAGCAGCCATAGAATTGTACCCTTAAAGTGTTATGCTGGCTTATGTTTAGTATATCTGCTGTTTTTATATGTTTCTGACTCCCCCCCCCCATTTTTATTGTGAATTTCAACACACAAAAACAAAGAAAAAACAACATAACAAAACCAGAAAGAAAAAATGGATAACAACATTGTAAAACTCCCAGTTTCAAATTATTACAATATTCTACAAAGAGAAAAAAAAGGGGGGGAGTGTAGGTTACACATAAACTTCAGTAAAAGCAGACCAAATATCCACATATCCATTTGCAAGTTACTCCTTTATACTAGTCTTTCAAATGTTGCTAGTGTTGTTAAGTCTTCAATCCATTGCATTACAGGAAGTGAGCTTTTATCCTTCCAGTATTGTAGTATCAGTCTTTTAGCAACCAAATGGGCATGAAAAATCCATTTACGCTGACCACATGTTACATTCCAAGAAGCAGGTAAGTAACTTAAAAGAACATTTATATCGGTGAATATTAAATAGCTTTCCAATACAAAATTTATCCATATAATAACTTCCTCAAAAAAGGAGGCAATGTTTCTGATTTGTTTTATTGGAATGTTTTCAAGTTTATATTAACTTGAGGCTTTGGTTTTTTGGGTTTTATGCCTTTTTTATACTGCCCTGATATCTTAGGATGAAGAAGAGTAAGTGAATAATACTTTTAATAAATAAATCATAATGAAATCATAATGAAAACTATGCTGTGTCCTGACCTCACTCACTCTGCTTGACTTTGCTACAGGTAAACACTTTCCAGGCTGTTTTATGTACCAATGGCAATGTTGCCTTCATAATACTCAACTATCAAGACATTCAGTGGACTACAGGTGCAGCAAGTCAGGGAAACCCCAGAACAGGTCTGGGAGGTATCCCCGCACAGGTAGGTGGAGATCTTTAGCTGGGTAGCCACTGCACTGATTGCCTCCTTCAGAGGTTTGGGAACCTGATCCCCTCTATCCTTTGGGTCTTTGGCCCCCTTCCCTGACAGGGGAAGGCTATGGATCCTGGGAAGACTCCTAGTAATCCAAAATATTCTTACTGGTATCCTAATGCAGCATTTGGATATTGTGCACAAACGGCTGGTATTATGTTTATTTTAGGCTGGCTTTAACAGCGGTGATGACAAAAACTATTATAGCATTCCTGGCTCCCAAACTGATCAAATCATCAACATTACACACACTAGCAATGTGGATGTCCCAGGACGATGGGTGTTCCAGGTGAATGAATTCAGAGTGACTGGAGTCTCTGAAGAGCATATGCCTAAGGAAGAACCGGTACCAGCAGTCCCCACGCTCGAAGAGCCAGCAGTCCCCACAGCCGAAGAGCCAACAGTCTCCACTGCCGAAGAGTCAGCAGTCCCCATGGTGGAAGAGCCAGCAGTCCCCATGGTCGAAGAACCAGTAGTGCCTGAAGAAAAAGAGCCAGCTCTTCCTTTTGAAGAGGTACAGATTCCAGAAGACAGTGATGAGTGTGAGTGGTAAGTATATCAAAGCAAGACCTGATAGGTGGGTGTCAGCTGGCTTTTCTTGGAAGTCAATGTGCCATTCCTGTTCTTGTTACGAAAGCCGAGACATTCGTCCTACGTCTTTCATTTCAGAGGATAACGGCAAAATTCTTTCACCTTCTTTCTAGCTTTTGCAAACTCTCACTTGCTCATCCCCTAAGGAGCCTCTCACTGTTTCAAAATTATAGAGGTCACTTCCAAATATTACTTTCAAAGGTCGTGGGGGAGGTGACACTCTTGGCACTCCCACCCATGTACAAAAATATATGATCTCCTCTGTCTTTAATATCAGGGCCAAATTAAAGGAGTTGGAGAAGGCCTTATGCTAAGCTACAATTTGAGGTCCCTGACTTGTTGATCATCTCCCACCTGGTGCCTCCTCCTTGCTGGTCCTGCACTTCCTGTCTTCCCCCTAGTCTATTATCACAGCTATGGCTAGTCTCTATATGGCTAGTGATGACCATTGAGTGTTACATACTGCTGTTGTGCCTGAGAAAGGTGAGAAAGGAAGAGAAGAGAAAGCAAGGAACACATTCTGCTAGCTGGAGTGTGAAATATGAATAATCCATTGAACACCTCATCTTAGGACATTTTCCCTTCAGCTGCTTTTTGCATTCAGCAGTCATGGGCAGAATTCAGGCTTATGGGAGCTATCTTGTTCTTTTACTATAACCTCGAGGTCCACCAGCCTTGAAGGCAAGGGCAAAATAATAGTTGGGGAGTGGGGGGGAGTTAGATGCAAAATGGTAGCTCAAGGGGTGGAGCCAATGACCCACTGTACCCCATGAGTCATATACTGGGTTAATCTGCATATATAAGTAAAAGAAAAATATATCTGAATTACTACAGACCAAGGAGTCAAACAGCCTAATCTGGGGAGAGGGGAGGAAATACTTTTGTTGTTGATACTGTTAAACAACTGAGAACCAGAATCTAATATCTGAATTATAGGGGGGGGGGGGCCTCAGGAGGGTCCCTTCATGTAATCCACAAGCCTCACAATGGAGTCCCTCAATTTTAGCCAAATCATGCCCCCTCCTGTAGCCTTTTAAAAACAGCATCTAAGGTGGCCATTATTAAAGATAAGAGGGCCAATCCCACTATGTCCCATGTGTAATTCAAGCACTGTCAAATCCCCTTCTTGATCTGCTGCAAAACATCCAGCAATACCAGTAGATACTGATCTACCAGTAGATGCCAATCTACCTTCTCCGCACCCATGATATGCATACAGGCATTGGTCTCTGGGTAGTAAAAACCTCTAGTCTAAAGAAAAGCTTCACACATGTCCTGTAAGGTGGCCTGTGCCCCTGGCTTCTCCAGGCATGGGTGTCACTACCTGTCACAGAATAAATCCTTGCTGTGATTACTGAAGAATACATTCAGAAGGCTTTCTCTTTTTGAAAAATGCATCGAATTTTAGGAAATCGAAAGCAGCATCCTTTGCACTCTGTACACCATTTGTTGTTCCTGCACTTATAATTTCTTACAGTGCGGATGGGCAGGGATAAAACCCAGGACGAAACTCTGTAGTTGAGTGCTGCTGGAAGGGCATCAGTCCCATTAAAAAAAACAAAACTATTTGTATATGCCCTGAAATTATTGGATTTTCCTCCTGGTGCAAACCTTGTCTCTCTTTCCCTTCCAGATGAAACCACCTTCATCTCAGAAGACCTTTGCAAGTGCCATCAGAACAGAGAGCGGGAGCGCCAGGATATGGAACAATCCCTTTGCTGCCCCCTAGAGGCTGGGAGCCTTCTGCAGTCACCGTTTAATTGTAGTGTAGCAATAAATAAGTGTTCTGACATTGTAGTTGTGCTGAGTCTCTCAAGAGGTGGAAAATCAGAAGGTGCTATTTGGAAAAAGTGTGTGTGTGTGTGTGTGTGAGAGAGAGAGAGAGAGAGAGAGAGAGGAAGGGAGGGAGGGAGAGGGAGAGGGAGAGGGAGAGGGGCAACAGTGTGTGTGTATGTGTGTGAGGTGGGGAAGAGGGAGAGAGAGAGAGAGACAGTCAGACAGAGGGGCAGCAGAGAGAACCTGTGTGATGCTCTCACAACATTTGGGGGTTGGTTGCGAGTACACTATTTTGTGGAAAGACACTCTGTGCATGCTCAGAAGCCCTCTCATCTTTTAAAATTATTACTTCACATGTTCTGGGACTGACACTGAGCATGGTTTTTTTTTTTTTTAAAGAGCTTGAAACCAGTCCTTAGAGGTCATTGGACTCTGGGGCTTGGAAGCGTACAACTGCAGTCTGTGCTACTTCAGGTTATAGCAACCCTTCCCCTCACACTTGGCTCATTTTCTGAGCTGCAGGGGGACAGCATGTGCTGTATCATTCCTTCCAGCATCCAGTCTGGAGGACTTCTGCTCTCTGAAACTAGCTTGGGCAAGCCCTCTTGGACACCAGCCCACTCCATGCCGGAAGTACCTACCCTTTCATAGATTCATAGAGTTGGAAGGGATATTGGAGGTCATCTAGTCCAACCCCTTGCAGGATATGCAATGCAGGATGTGACTATAGCATCCCTAATAGATGGCTGTTCAGTTGCTTCTTAAATATCTCCACACCATTGCCAAACATGTACTGCTCTTTATTACATCTATATCCCACCCTTCCTTCAAGGAGCTCTAGGTACCATGCACGGTTCTCCCTTTGTATTCTCACAACAACCTTGTAAAGTAAGTTAGGCTAGGACAGAGTAGCTTGGTTGCCCCTGTGCTTCATGGTTGGGTGGGAACTTGAACCTGGGTCTCTCCATTCTAGTCTGACACTCGAACACTACTATACTATACCACACCGGCTCTGCATTTAGCCTGCAGTGGCAAGTGAAGGTCTGTCCACATGGTGTGGGATTGTCCTGCAAGGAAGCAGTTTCACAAAGCCTTCACATGGTAACTTATGCCACAAGAAATGGCCCTAAGTAGCCAATCCTACTTTTCTTGCCTTGGAGGACTTCTTTCCTGGAGAATCAACTTGCAAAGGACTCTCAAAAGACACTTCTAGGCCCAAGTCTGCACAGTCCTTTTTGTTGTGGTCACCTTTAAGGATACACACATCTGTCAAGCTTGATTTCACTCAGTTTCTCTCTTTTTTTAAAAAAGTTAAGTTCATTCCATCTTATTTTTGCATCAGTTTCCATTTTTTTAAGTGCCCATCAAAGTTCATACATATTTTTCATGCACATTTCTCAAAATATACATACCTTTGTACGCCCATTTCCAAATACACACATTTTTGGCAAGCAATTTCCTCCTAAAATAAAACAGTTTGTGCACACATTCCCATAATATATGCACTTTGGTGTGATATATGAATTTTTGCACACCTTTTTTATTTGCGAACTGCATTGCAAAGTTCTGGAAAGGGCGAATGTTGCTGTATAACTGCGTCCCAGTTGGTATGTAAAATCGGGAAGTGTGAATTTGATAAGTTCATGTTAAAATGTGAACCAAACAAATTTTTCGCCCATCCCTAGTCATCTTTGAACACGCCTTCTTCTTGGAAGACGCAGGAATGGAGGGTGGTGTGCCATCTAGTGGGTATATCTGTGCTTGTCAGAACCAAGGTGCTATTCTGAGGATAGGGTTCAGCCCCTTGGATAGCATCTTTAGAGTTCTGGCTGGTTCTGACTAAAACCCAGAATGGATTCATAGCCCCACTGAAATCAGAGCCACCAGCCTCCACTGCACTCTCATGGACCAAAGGAACAACCTGGATCAGGTTCCAGGCCACAGCAGGAGCCCTCCCATCACAGGCACTGCACAAATCTAATTAATGGCCTGTCCAGCCATGCTTGCTGCTGCCCAGGGAAGAGTTTGCACTTCCCAGAGTTAAATGCCACTCACGTGCTTCAGGATGGATGGAGAGGTCATTACATCTCCTAAAGGAGCCAGCTCTTAGTGATTAATAGGTCCTCTTTTCTTTCTGTCTTTCCCTGAAGTGACAGTATAATGGGCGCTAGTGTGTCCTGAGGCCCCATAGCGGGTGAGAACAATAGCACTGCTGAAGGAAAGTGATGCCACATCCGCCTGGGGGAGAGGAACAGAGACCCACCACCTGTTAATGGTTAACTGTACTCGTTCTCTCCCTGCTTCACCTCACCGAAGGCCAAGAGCACCAAGCACCAAGCACCAGCAGGACCTTAACAGTCAACACGCTCAGAGAATTCATATCCAGGTGTGGATGATGGAATAAAGTTGCCAGGGTCCAAGCTGATGAAGCTTCCATACCTTTCAGAGTTGTGCGGAAGATGGAGATTTCTTGGGTTCTTGGTGGGAACGCGGGAGAGGGCCTTCTCGGTGGCTGCCCCAAGGCTCCCAAACTCCCTTTCCAGGGAAGCAAGAGTGGAATCTTCCTTGATATGTTTTCATAGGCATGTAAAAACTTTTTTGTTCCAGCAGGCCTTTGGGGATAACTAGCCTAGGGATGGCAGAGAATTCCATCACGGATCTCGGTGAGGCCGAATGCCAGTGCATTCGGCCCCCTGAAATCTGTGGTGGAACGGCCTGCCACCCCCCCACCCCCCCACAGATCCCCCCTGGGACGAGACTTACCTGGAACGGATCTTCCGGGCGGCAGCGACTCCGGCGGCGGCGGCTGGTCTTCTGACTGGCCGCCACCGCCGCCATTTCCAGTCTTGGTAAAAAAAAAAAAAGACATGATAGGCTATGTAAATCTTTACGTAGCCTATCATGACTGGGTGGGTTTTAAAAACAAACCCGCATACGCAAAAGGCAGCGGCTACGGCCGCCGCCATTTGCGTTCCTTCTTTTTCGCCATCTTAGTCTACGTAAATATTTACATAGACTATGACAGCAAAAAGAAAGGGGAACGCAAATAGCGTAGTGGGCGCTATTTGCGTCCCCTTTTGATTCGCCGTTTTAGCCTACGTAAAGATTTATGTAGGCTAACATGGTGAATCAAAAAGGGACGCAAATAGCGCCCGCTACGCTATTTGCGTTCCCCTTTCTTTTCGCCGTCATAGTCTATGTAAATATTTACGTAGATTAAAACGGTCAAAAAGAAGGAATACAAATGGCGGCGGCCATAGCCACTGCCATTTGCTTATGTGTTGTTTTTTTTACCCAGAGCCCTCCGCGGCTGGAAATCCGGCTGCCGATGGCTCTGGCCTGGCTGGGCCTGGCCGGCTGCTCCGCGGAGCTGCCGCGGAGCACAGCCGGCCATTCAAGGATTCCGGGGGGAGGAACGGAGCACCTCCCCCCCGTCGAGGATTCCAGGGGGAGGGATGGAACGCCTCCCCCCCCCATAAACATAATCCGCGAACAGTTAAGTCACTTTTGTACATCCCTAAACTAGTCTGGACCTGTGAAAATATGACAGATGGATACTATTTTTCTTGTTGTCTTTTAATGTTTTGATATTTTTACAAGTTTAATATTGATGGTTTAATTATATTTTTAACTTTTGTGCACTTGTATTTCTATTTCTATTTATAGGTTTTAATTGTACAAGTTTTAATGTTGTAAAGCTGCCTTGAATCCCAGTATTGGGGAAAAGGTTGGATGATGATGATGATGATGATGATGATGATAATGATAATACACCTCAACTTTGCATCATTTAAACCAGGTGAACCCATCGAAACCTAGACGCAAATGCGATGTTATAATAATGGACCTGTCTATCATGGCAACCCCTACTTTTTGATCAATTATTTGTTGTTGTTCAGTCGTTCAGTCGTGTCCGACTCTTCGTGACCCCATGGACCATAGCACGCCAGGCCTTCCTGTCCTGCGCTCTGTCCTGCAGCGTGCTCAAGTACATATTCATCGCATCGGTGATGCTATCCAGCCATCTCATCCTCTGCCGTCCCCTTCTCCTTTTGCCTTCAGTCTTTCCCAGCATCAGGGTCTTTTCCAGGGAGTTTTCTCTTCGCATTAGGTGGCCAAAATATTGGAGCTTCAGCTTCAGTATCTGTCCTTCCAATGAGCAGTCAGGGTTGATTTCCTGTAGGATGGACTGATCTGACATCCTTGCAGTCCAGGGGACTCGTAAGAGTCTTCTCCAGCACCACAGTTCGAAAGCATCAATTCTTCGGTGCTCAGCCTTCCTTATAGTCCAGGGATATCAGAGAATTTCTCCATGAATCTCTGGGAGGCCGAATGCCAACACATTCGGCCCCCCGAAATTGGTGGAGAAACGGTCCGCCACCACCCCGCCACCCCCGGGATGGGACTTACCTTCGGCGAATGTCCCTGGTGGCGGCAGCTCCTGGCGGCGGTTTGGCGGCGGCGGCGGACGGTCTTCTGACCAGCTGCCGCCGCCGCCATTTCCAAGTAAAACAACAACAACAACAAACGTGATAGGCTACGTAAAGATTTACATAGCCTATCACAGCTAGATTTTCAAAAAACACTGTGATAGGCTATGTAAATCTTTACGTAGCCTATCACGGCTGACTTTGGGGGGAAGAAAAAAAAAAGCGCATACGCAAATGGCGGCGCCCATGGGCGCCGCCATTTGTGTTCCATATTTTGGCCCAGGTAGTCTATGTAAATATTTATGTAGACTACCCGGGCCAAAATAAGGAACGCAAATAGCGGCGCCCGTGGGCGTCGCCATTTGCGTACGCACTTTTTTTTTTTTTCCAAAGGCATCTGTGATAGACTACGTAAAGATTTACGTAGCCTATCACGGATGACTGCAGGCCAGGGACGCAAACGGTGGTGGCTACGGCCGCCGCCATTTGCGTCCCGGCAGGAGAAGAACTTTCATGGCCGGAGAGGCAGGGCGCTCCCCCCCGGCCAGAATTTCAGTGGGGAGGGACGGGGTGTCTCCTCCCCGCCCAGAATTTCGGGGGGAGGGACGGAGCGCCTTCCCCCCCACTGCGAAGCAAGCTGCGGGACCAGGTAAGTGACTTTCATCCATCCCTAAGTCCAGCTCTCACAGCCATACATTACTACTTGGAAAACCATAGGTTTGATTAGACAGACCTTTGTCGGCAAGGTGATGTCTCTGCTTCTTACTATGCTGTCTAGGTTGGCCATAGCTTTCCTCCCAAGGAGCAAGGGTCTTTTAATTTCATGGCTACAGTCACCGTCTGCGGTGATCTTGGAGCCCAAGAAAATAAAATCTGTCACAGCTTCCATTTCTTTCCCTTCTATATGCCAGGAAGTGATGGGGCCAGATGCCATGATCTTTGTTTTTTTAATGTTGAGTTTCAAACCAGCTTTTGCACTCTCCTCTTTCACCCTCAACAAGAGGCTCTTGAGATCCTCTTCTCTTTCTGCCATTAGGGTAGTATCGTCTGCATATCTGAGGTTGTTGATAATTCTCCCGGCAATCTTAATTCTGACCTGTGATTCATCCAACCTGGCGTTTCTCATGATGTACTCTGCATATAAGTTAAATAAGCAGGGTGACAATATGCAGCCTTGTCGTATTCCTTTCCCAATTTTGAACCAATCGGTTGTTCCATGTCTGGTTCTTACTGTTGCTTCTTGACCCTCGTACAGGTTTCTCAGGAGACAGGTAAGGTGGTGTGGTACTCCCATCACTTTAAGAATTTGCCACAGTTTGTTGTGATCCACACAATCAAAGGCTTTAGCATAGTCAATGAAGCAGAATAGACGTTTTTCTGGAATTCTCTTGCTTTCTCCATGATGCAGCGAATGTTGGCAATTTGATCTCTAGTTCCTCTGCCTCTTCGAAACCCAGCTTGTACTTCCTTGATCAACTATACAGGATTATTATCATATTCTGAGAACGATAGCCAACTTTTTTCCTGATGCCACTCCTGTGCATTGAACGGCAGCCCAACACCAGAGATTAAGCAGGCAAAGCTTGGTCTTCATGCTAGAAAAAACAGCACCTACTGATCTCTATTTGAAGTTCAGCTATCAAAAGTACAAAGCCTTATGTGATCACCTGGGGACCTAAGCAAGTGTGAAGAACATGTGGCTAGGGATGTAGGGAGTTTGCTAAATTCATTCTGTCTGTGTTCTGTGGATTTTCAGGTGTTTTACATTCCAACATTCACTCATTGACAGAATCAGGGTTTTTTAGGGATGTACGAGAATTTTGTTCCACTTATGTGAATGCACGTTTGCTTTAATTCTCATGTGCTAATGCACATTAGCACTAATGCACATTGGCACAAGTCCTCCCCCCATAAAAAAAGAAGGCCCACAAGTCTGCAGGACCTATGTGACTTGGAAAAAGCTGGTATGCTGCAGAATCTGCAGGTTGGATACATATAAATTCAAACTCATTTGAATCCATTGCAGATTTCTCCAACATCCCTATGTGTAGCCCTCCAGTTGTTAATGGACTTCAACTCCTATCAGCCGTAGCTAGCATAGACAATGGTGAGGCATGATGGAAGCTGCAGTCTAAAGAACATCTGGAGGTCCACCTGTTTCCCTTCCCTGCAATCAATTAATAGGTGGCTCAGGTTTTCTGGTGTGAAAGGAATCTGGCACCTTCTCCTTTGCCCACCCATCTGGCAGGCTCCACTTCCTTTGCCACATCCTCTTCGTCTGTTGCTTCTCCGTTTTTTGCTGTTTGTGCCTGAGAAAGAGAGGAGAGTGATGTCTGTTCGGGTCATCACCCCTGCTCTCCCTCATAGGGAGCCAGTTTAACTAACTTTTACTTGGGAATGATTCATTATTCACCTGCCTCTAAGCTTTGGAAAATCACACAGGATGTGGGAACCATATGTCCAGGGGCTGTGGGACTCAGCTTTCCCTGAGTCATCCCTCATTACATCTCACCTCTTGATCTGGATCCATTGATGTCTGTGCCACATGGTTGTCTGATAGTCAGTATGCCACGTGCAAGGTAAATGCACTATGGAGGAAAATTGCAGCCACAAAGAGGGGCTAACTTAGATCAGGGCCACAGCACAGGTGGGGGTTCACCCATATTATATTTCCAGTCCAAATCAATCCACCTCCCTGGAGTTGCTGTTTGCCCTGTGGGATACTTGGATATCCTCCAGGGCAAACAACAGCTCTGTGTGAGTGTGTGTGTGTGTGTGTGTGTGTGAGAGAGAGAGAGAGAGAGAGAGAGAGATTCAGATCAGGAAAATGGCATGGGATGGAAACACTAACCACCCTCTCCCAGTGTCACAACTGAATCCCGCCCCCCAGCTGCGTTTACCCTTAAAAACAACACCAGAATATCCAGTTATGGTCTCCCACCATCTTACCTGGTTATTCCAACAAACCCATTCCTTGTCACTCACTTTATCCTGTTTTTGACATTAGTAAAAACTCCCATACATTCTTGGGAAAGCATACATGTTGATGTATCACCCTGAAAAAAATACCTTCAAATCTAGCATACTTTAAACTGTAAGAGAATGGGGAAACCATCATCCACCTCTTTCTTTGTACTGCTACTACCACCACCTCATTGGACATTCAGTGTGATTGCCCTTTCCCTTTGCCAAAGGGCATTCATTAAAAACAAAAAGAAAAAATGTAACTGCTCAGTTTGATATTGGTACCCTGAGATCGCCAGGGCTTGGGCTTGGCTACAATAGGGGAGGCTGAGGAAGGCCAAAGGACAATGAATCCCTGCCAAGCTAGTCCAACACAGGTTGGGGTGACAAATGAGCCTATTCATTCCTACTGAAGTATCCAGGATTTGTTCTCAGTTGCACCTCCTGGGAGATCCTGTATAAAACCCCCTTGAGCTACTGGAGGAGATCATGTGGGTAACGGTGAACTGTGACACAAGTGTTCTGGAGGATCCTTTTGTGGACATTGATGGGCGGCTGGTAAGAGCTTTACCTTGAATGAAGTGGGTAGCTGGAGGATTGACCTATTTTCTTACACAAAAAATCATATTTATATTCTCCAGCTTTATCTGTCTTTCCATCATGAGCCAGCATGATGTAGCAGTCAGTGTGTGGGCCTTAGACCTGGTAGAGTCAGCTTCAAATCCCCCTTCAACTACAATGTTTATCGGGTGACTCTTGGATCAGTTGTGCTCACTCAGCCAAACCTCCTTCACCAGGTTCTTGAGAAGATAAAATAGGAGCAGCTAGGCACACTGCTCTGAGAATCTTGGAGGAAAGTGGGATTAGAAAAATGTAGTAATTCCCAGCTATGGAGACCGTTGAATTTAAAGGTTCGGCATGGGGGCAGGACAGGAGATTGAGAAGTACTGAGTTGGGCAAACGAACACTCATTGTTGATGCTGTAACATTCATCAATGCAATTGGGCTGACCAGAGCAATAGAAATAAGGCTCCTCCTGTGTCTTTAATAATTATGCAGAAGCGGGAATATGGAAAATGCTGCTTTTCTCATCTCTGTGGTATTGTCATTCAACAAAGCATTCTCTGACATAGTTTACCTATGCAAAGAAAGTTTTCCTGTCTGTCATGAAGCTCTTAAAGTTATAGGAGCCTTATCAGGAGGAAAAAAAAAACATGGCAACTTTGCTTGGATGAGGTAATTATTTAAGCATAGGGGCTGAACTGAATTGCCCACAAGTGGTGAAAATGGGGCATTTGGGCTATTTAGGGGGCAGAGGACTATTTGGGTGGTGAATTTTGAGGCCTGGGTATGTAAAAGTCACTGACACTCCCCTGGCTCCTTGCTGGTACCCATAATGCCATCAGAGCTAGAGCAGTTCTGAGAGGCATTCTGGGGGTAAAAAGTAATCCTACCATTTTTCTCCCAGAAATCCCCTTACAGCAATGCTATGTCATTATGTAATGTTGTTCTGGGGTCGTTATGGGGAATTAAAGATGGCAGCTGACAGCAGACAGGAGCTGGGGGAGTGTCAGTGAGTTTTGAGTCCCTCAGCCTCAAAATTCACTTTGTTGTTCAGTCGTTCAGTCATGTCCGACTCTTCGTGACCCCATGGACCATAGCACACCAGGCCTTCCTGTCCTGTGCTCTCTCCCGGAGCATGCGCAAGTCCATATTCATTGCATCACTGATGCTATCCAAAATTCACTCCCTCCCTCCAAAATGTGATTGAGGGGAGAGTATCACTCCACCCATTCTTTTTCCAGCATGGACCTTCCTAGAAAGCTGGACCAAAAAAGGAAAGTTTGCACTATAAACCCGAGAAGGGGAGTATTGATCAGAAAAGGACAGAAGTATTAAGTACTCATAAAGGCTCAGTCCAGGTTGTATTTTCATTTTCTCTTTTTTGCTAGCTGCTTTGGAGGCCTGTTGTCAAGGCAGAAGGTGGCATATAAATATTTTAAATAAAATAAATCACATCCAATCCTGGTTTGGGCTAACCATAAGTCAGAACCCCACACATGGACAGTACATCTAATCATATGGGCAAACCATAGTTCAGAGCTGCTTCTCTGCTTTTGTTTACCATGCACACAGCACACCCATCTCTAGGTTCAGTAGCCTTTGGAGGTAGATCAACAGCCATAACTAAGGTTTGTTAAATCAGGCATCATGCCAAACCCTGGTCGTTATGTATCATGGTTTGCAAACCCACTTCAAGCATAGTTTCTGATGCTGGTCTGCTGGACAATTGCAATCCATGGTTTCTCAATCCAGACATTATTTCCAACCATAGTTAGGCTTCCTTGTAGTGCCTACTTTGAAGCCCAACTGCATGCAATGGGACTTACTCCCAACTAAGTGCATATAGAATTGCAGCCTTAACAAATTATTTTCTTTTCAGTGATTTGAATTAATTGGTTTATTTTATTTTATTTATTTAAAATATTTCTTAGCTGCCTTTCAGGGCTGAAGCTCTCCGAAGGCTATGTACAGCAATAAAACCAATATGATATTAAAAGTGATAAAAACACAATACAAACAGCATTAAAACCCAACAACAAAGCCACCAACAGCAACAAAAACCACCACAACAGCAATCGTATTAGAAGGCCAGAATAAAATAATAATAATATTATTATTAATATTAATAATAATAATAATAATAATAGTAAAATTTCAAGGCTTTCTTAAAAGCTTACAAGGATGGAGCATGGTGGACCACTGATGGCAACTTCTTCCAGAGGTTTGGGGTCATGCAGATGTTTTAATCATTGCTATATTTTTGCTTTAATCATTGCTATATTTTTGTTTGTTTGTTAGCTGCCTTGAAAGCCCTACTCAAAGGTGGGGTATCAATACCTGATATAATTAAATAAATAATGCCTGGATGGAGCTGGTATTTTCTGGCACAAATCCTGAGAGATTATAATTTATTGCAGATTACATAATCATAGGTTTGCATCCTTTTGGAGCTATAACCACTGACAGCGAGTTTTCGCCTCTCATTGTCCAGCTTGCTGAATCTAAAGTAGAGAAAGCAGGGAGCAGGGATAAGTAGGAGACAGCAGATAAGGAGCCATGGTATTCCATGATTCTTGAGTATCCTGGAGTCTTAAATTTCTTTCAAGGGACATGCATGTAAGACATATATTTGTTTAAAAACAGATTGTGTTGCCAATCAACAAAATGCTTCCAGATAGGGATGCTGGAGAGATCCACTGCAAACTCAAATGAGGGCAGATTCCAAAGAATCTGACCTCCGGGGTCTGCAGTGGACCAGCTGCACTCACCTCCACGTCTGGTGGGGTGGCTCTCCAGCTTTTTAAAAAATGCAGTATGCTAATGGTGGTTACCATTAGTTTATCACAGGAAAATTACAGCTGTAAATGGCATATTGTATGCCATTTGCGGCTGTAAAGCACTTACTTTACCTAAATACAGCCATAAAGAGCTGCAATTTATGCAATTATGGCTGTAATTTTCCCACGATATCTATCGCATCTTTTAGAAAGCTGGAGAGCCGCTCTGCCAACTCCAGTAGATGCAGCAGGGCTCCAGAGAAATCTGCGGGGGCACATGCAGCCTGAATTGCCCTGTGGAGAACACCTCCCCCCCGATCAGCCCAGCCCTACTTCTAGATGAGGCTTTTATCATGCCATTACTCTGCCCCATTCATGGAACTTTACAGGGGGTCCAGATAGTGTTGTTTCCCATTTGTAACCCTCCTGTGTTTTCCCAATGCTTCTTCCATCTTTATTCTTACCACCAAAAATCTGTTAAGAAAAAGAGATAAAATAGCTTGCATAATACTCCATGTGGTTTACATGGAAATTGTCATTCCTTCTAATAGTGAACACTAGTGGTGAGTGGTGAGAAGAATGCAGCCAGAACAGGTCTTTTGAGAAACAAGAAGGAGGTATCCTCATGTTTGGGGTAGGGGTGGGGGACCCTGGGGTTTACAAAAATTATATATGTATATAGTAAAACCTAAGGGAGGCAAACAAAGAAACAAATTTAAAACAACCCCAGTGCGGACTGAGCATACTTATTAGCCATGGAGTGTTGTCTGTCAGTTAGAAAAGAAAAACAGAACATTGGTGCTGGAACCCTGAATAGGAGTCCTCCTATCAGGAGGTAAGAATATATTGCAACATGTCATTGGACATCCCACTTGTACAAAAATAACAATTTCTTTTATCAACAGACAAAGAAAGTATGTTTCTTGTTTCAGAACGACTGTTTTTGCCCATATGTGAGTGTAATTGATTAATTAATCTGTTCATCAACTAAGAGAGCAATCCTATGGCCACTAGACACTGTCTAGAGAGCCATAGGATTTTTCGGTTTCTGGGAACTGACCTTGGAGCCAGGCTCCAAGCACGGTTCCCAGAAACCATGCTCCTCCCCCTTCCCCTGCCCCCTCATAGCCTGCGAGGTTCTCTCTGTGCTGGCCTCTTTTCTGTGCTTGCAAATGGAGCGCTGAGAGGGCGAAAGGGGGGCAGTCCCAGGGTGGGGAGGGGAAGAGACATGGAAGCCTCTTTATGCAGCTTCCTATGTGCAATACAGTCTCCCTCCTCCTGCTCTGACATCCCTGGCATGAAATTTTCCCTGACATGAAATTGCCCATGTAGCCAAAAATGCAGGGTGGCTGGAGCACGGAGGAGAGGATCCCCTCCATGCTCCAACCACTCTGCATAGGATAGTCTCCAGCCTCCAAGTTCAGAGGCTGGAGACTATCTTCATAGGATTGCACCCTAAAATGTATATAATTAAATGAGTAAGATTTTTTTTACTGGGATTTAACTTGGTGACCACTTCAAAATACAGAATTATGTGCCCAATCCTATGCATGTTTACTCAGAAGTAAGCCCCACTGTGTTAAAAAGAGCTAACTCCCAAGTTAGTGCGCATAGAATTGCCTCCTAAAGAAATATATTCAAAGTGATTTGCTCAACATAAAACCAGAATCAACTTATTCATTCTTAGGTTTCCAACATAGTTTCTGAGATAAGAAACGACGGAGAGGTTAGGAATAATGAGAACACACCTCCCTCTGCTCACAGAGTTCCTAGCACTGGGTGAGTATGTCTCAAAGCTCTTTTAACAATGTTTTTTTTTTATTCGAGCTATGCAGGAAAAAAAATGAAGGAAGCCTGCCCAAAGGACATACTAGCTCCACCCCTTTACTGCTAGGCTCCAACCCTTAACCACAGATCCATGTCCAAGGCACCAAGCTAGTGTCATCATTTTTGACTTTCAAGAGTTGTCAACCTTGTGACATCAACAGGCTCTGCCTCATCACCACCTTGTGTCATCGCTAAGCTCACCTCTTGAGTCTCAAGCTTTTGGTGGCTGAAGAACAACTTTACTACTTATGCAGGGCTTCACAAAGACTGGATCCTGGGACCTATCACACCCTAAGCAAGAATCATGTCCTTTGACCAGGGGTGAGGAACATTGGCCAGCCAGATGTTGTTGGACAACAACTCCCACCAGCTCTTCCCACTGGCCATGCTGGCTGAGGGCTGATGGGAGTGGGAATCCAAAAACATCTGGAGGGCCATGGTTCTCAGCCTCAGGTGAACAAGCCAAGAAAATCTGCAGCATCTGACATTCACTGCTCCTGAAGGCAGAGGTCTTATTCCTAAATATCATGGATGATAGCCATTAAATGACCTATTAAGCCAGTCTTGTCCAACCTAGAGCCCTCCAAATGTGTGGGACTACAACCCCCATCATCCCCAATCAGCATGGCCATTGGACAAGGTTGCATTACTATTACCCTTCATTTAGAGGTGCTGGCACTGAGCTACAAACACAGTTTTTATCATGGGCTCTTGTGTTTGAATCTATTCATGTCCAAGCTTTGTATTTCGTATTGTTTTGCTGATATGTTATATTTTGGTTTTATATTTTGGTTTGAGAGAGTGGTTTTTGTAAATATAAAACTGTTGTATATGTAGAATTTAGACATTCATCTTACGCTCATGGCATCTTCTGGTGTGAAGGATCTGAAAATGTTTAGTTGAACAGGTAGCCTGGAGTTGCCTATATACTGATAACATACTGGGCCTGTTCAGACATCACCCTAAGCCATAATGGTTAGGAGCTTTGAGCTAAACATGTTGGCTTAGCATGACATCTGAACAGGTGTCTCTCCCAACCATGGTGGTTTATTAACAACAGACTAACCACGTTCACTAACCACTTGCTGCAATATGGTTAGTAGGCTCTACCAGGGTCTAACGTGACATCTGAACAGCCCCTGTGGTTAATTGACAGCTGCCATAGAGCTCCGTGGCAAGAGCAGCCAAAGAAGCAGTAAGACCAAAATGGTTGACAGTGCCGAGCACCAAAATGGCTGACAGTGCAAAGGCCACTGGGATACATGGCCACCCATTTGGAGGACTGCAGGTTCCTGTGGGAGGGAGGGTGGTTAGAGAATGGTTAGTCTAACCACGTTGCAGAACATGGTTACCTGCACGTGTGGCAGTAGCACTCACAGTGGTTAGTGGTAACCAGTATGCACCATGTTTAGCCTAACCACCCTTCCCTTATGTGCACCTGAACAGGGCCATTTAAGAGAACCTCTGAACAAGGACCTTGCCAGAAACAAACAATTAAGGAAGACCCAGCCATGGGGCTGTTCTAGGGTGACAACAAGGCCCAGGGGACAAGTAAGGATAAACTTCCAAGCCCAGAAGCTCCAGGAATGGAGAGAGATCATTTTTACATGCCACCTGAGGCGGCAAAATACTAGCCCAGCAAACAGTAACACTGGGGAACAGGTACCACAGTCTTATACACAGGCAGTCAAAAGTCATCCACACATTCCTATGTTAGTTGCTTGGGGTGCACTGATGCTTTAAAGAAAAGAAAACCATTGCTCCTCCTGACCTAGTTGTCTGAAGGTGATACTTGCTCACTGCAGGCAACTAGGCAAATGGTTCTTTGCAAGCCCTGGGCCAGCTCCATGACTGAGGAGGGGGCTTGCCTTGAGATGGGCCTCCTCCTGTGTCAAAGACCCCCACCCCCAGACTTCTCTGATTATGGTAGCCAATAGTGGCAGCATGCCAATCAGCACCAGACAGCCCCTGGTGGGGTTCTAGACACTGCTGTTTCTATTTCCCATAATGCCCCAGAGGGATGCTATGTCAGGGGCATTATGGGAAATTAAAATGGCAGCCTGGCACCAGAAAATTTTTTTTTAAGGGGATCCAAGGGAAGGTGTCAGCAATCAGCCCTGCAAAAGCCCCGGCAGCTGCCTGCAGATGTGGGGTGCGGACACCAGGCCTAGGTACGTCTGAGCCCTTGCTACTTGTCTCCACTAATTTCCTTCTGACTTTAGCATTGCAGGTGTCATGCTTGGAAGAAGCAGCTGATAGAGGTAGGTTGAACGTAAATACAGTGAAGCTCCTAGAAAGACATTTCAGCACTGGGCTGTCTTTGGATCAACCTGTATGGGACATGGGAGTTCTGTGATAGGAACACCGGATGACTTTTTAATTTTACAAAAAGCAAACATGAGAGGGGGCTGATTTGGACCAGGACAAGGGTGGCTGTAGGTTCCCCCCCCCAACTTTTTCTCCCCTCATCATGTAGGGTGGTCATGTTTCCTCTTTTACTGAGAACTATCCTCTGTTTGAAAAGCTGTCCTGACCAATTCTGGTTTAATGATAAAGAACTTGTTTAATGAACTGGTTTAATGATAAAGATGAGTCCATTTCCCGTCTGTGTCAGTTCAACATGTGTTCATTCATAACTCAGTCCATCAAGTTGCACATTAATCTGTGATACTTTAAGAAACTGTACAAAAACTCACATTATTTTTAAAGGTATTTTTTTCCACAACATATGCATTTTCTATGCATTTTGTCCTAAAATACATATTTCTGTATGCATTTTCTCCTAAAATATGCATTCTAACCTAATATATATATATATTTTATACACCTTTTGGTGTGTTTTTTGAGCTGACCGCTGTATCGCAACTTTGAGAGAAGTACGAAAATTGTTCTGATCCAGGAAGTACAAATCAAGTTAGTTCACTTAGGGCCCAATCCTATGCATGTGTAGCCAGAAAAAAAAGTCTTACAACTCCCATCATTCCCCAGCCAGCATGGCTGACTGGGGAATTCTGGGAGTTGTAGATTTTTTTTTTCTGTCTAAACGCACATAGGATTGTGGCCTTAAAAATGCAGACCAAATGAGCATCCCTTGTGCAGACCAGTCTATGTCATTCTGCTGTATGTATAGACCAGGTCTGTCTGAGTATAGGTCAATGACGTCTCTATTTTCATCTGAGGAGTTTGGCACTAAGAGCCAGTTCCTCAAGCTGGGCAGGAGTGTGTGTCTGCTGTGTCTAGATCTGCCCCAGTGCACTGAAGTTTGAATGGGCATGGCGGCATCTACAGGGATTCAAGGAACCAAGTGTTGTAATATAAACATTGATGTTGGCTTGAAGGATATCTGTTCTCTTGTGGGAGGGAGAAAAGAGATACGTTCTTTCTCTAACTGATGTTTTTGTAATATATTGTAATGTGGATGCTATTTTGCAGTGTCAGTTGAAGGGATGCCAATTTCTGCTTTTGTATAATTAATAGCTAATGGATGCTAATGGTCAGAAGATGCTTGCTCAATGGTTTTTGATGTCTGGTGGCTACAACCTACTGATCCCAACTCACATGCATGGATGGGGGCTACAAGGACTCTGACTTCTGAAACTGCCTGAGGGCTCTAAGCTTATACTGTTTGTTTAGGGTTGGAAGTAAGGCTTCTTTAAAGTCTAGCACTGCGTGTCTGACTGCTTGCCTGATCCCAATGCTTAACTTATATATCAGTGCATAAACACATTTCATAAAATTGCCATAAGTCTCCAGTATTCTTGCCTCAGAGAAGAAATGTCCCTGCCTACTTTGTTAACTGGCAGAAAGAACTCATGCGAGGAAGTAAAATGGTGGCACTGCTACACAGTGCCACTCAGTCAAAATGATGCATTGTGGGTTGCAAATGTACAGCTCCTTGGTGCTATATACAGTTGAAAAAGAAGAATAAGCTGCCATTTTCTTTCTGGATGTTGTGAAATTGTAAAGTATATTCACAATATCCCTACCTACTGTCACCCTTGATATTTTCTCTCTGTTCAGACACACTGCTCTACCCTTATGGACCCAAGTATCAAGACAGAAGAACCCCAAAGGCAGATGATGGGGCATCTCCTCGGATCTCAGTCTCTGAGTACTTCTTCTTTTATGCCAAGAGATATCAGTCCCTTTATGTAAGTACTGGTGAATGGACCCGGCTTTGCACAGGTTGGAATATCCCTTCGTTTGATATAGTGACACTCTGAACCAAACACACCAAGCTGTCAGAGCTGGACACATAATGCCCATTCCATCTGAGTGAAACTATACCCACTGGCAACCCTAAGCATTTCCCCTGTCATGGTGTACCCCATAGCCTCCAAAGGGAGGGGCCTGTCTACTCCATTCCCCTGAGGGGGAGGGCTGTCGCACAGCAGGGGGAGGGGGCAGCCATATAACTCTACCTCAGCATACTAATGTATGCTGAAATAATGCATTTAGGAGCCTTAATGTCAATGCTGTGTCTCTTTGATGTTTATTTCCTTGCTTTTCAGAAGTAATTAATTTGCAGCTTCAATCCTTTGCAGCATTGGGAGCTTCAGTGGAAAGGAGATAGGGGATTAGAAAGGGGACTGTTTGGAGTCATGGTGCTTCAAGTATTCATAGGGTTAACTTGCCTAAAGGCTATGAAGTGCTATGTCGAAGCTGCTTTCTTGGCTGTAAGGGAGTAATTAATATGAAGCGTTGAAGCTTCGATCATTTGTAGCATCAGGAGCTTCAGGCAAGAAAGAAGGCTGCATCTGTGTTTCTTTAATGTTTGCTTTGGAGTAATTAATGCGAAGTGTCAAAGTTTTGATCATTCTCAGCTTTGTCAGCTGTAAGGAAGGACAGGGAAGACTCTCACATTGGAGTCGGGGGGGAAGCATCTTGCATTGGTTGATCAGCCCCTGCCAGTCTGATGACATTCACTCCAATCCCCCCACCCCACCCAGAAGTATGTCCCTGTGAAGGGACTTAGAATGGTGCAATGCACTCATTCGTAGAGCCCTGTGTGGACCAAAGCTGGCTCCTTGAAAATTCCGGGTAAGCCACCATTGACTTCTCCATCCATGGTTGTAGAACCCCCCCCCCCAATATTAGAACCTGTGGTCATCCAGTGAAGCTAAATGGTGAGACATTTAGGATGGAGAAGAGGAAATACTTTTTCACATAGTGCATAGTCAAACCATGGAACGGGCTACCACAAGGTGTAGTGATGGCCACCAACTTGGACAGCTTTAAAAGGAGATTAGATAAATTCATGGAGGATAAGGCTATCAATGTAGTCAGTGTGCCTCTGAATATCAGTTGCTGGGGAACATGACCGGGAAAGTGCTATATTGTGTTCATGTCCTGCTTGTGAGCTTTCCACTGGGGGCATCTCTTGGCCACTCTGGGAACAAACTGCCAGACTAGACAGGCCTTTGGTCTGGTCCAGTGGAGATTTTCTCATTTTCATCGAATTTCCATTTCATTTCTATACTGCCCAATAGCCGAAGCTCTCTGGGCAGTTCACAAAGAAGTTTTCTCAAGTTTATTTCTGAGGAGCTAGGCTCATCCATGGTGTTCTTTAGATGACAAACTTTCAGTGGGAATAATCCCATTTTAAAACATCTTGTGGAATCAAGGGAGTGGGCTGGTTGTGGGGGAAGATGATCCTCCTATTGGGTACAGCCATGTGGGCACACTTCTAGGGACAGAGTTTTGACACTTGGGACATGCCATGTCCAACATATAGGCAAAAATGTACCTGGAAAAGGGAGCCCTTGACATCTTTCGACAACCCAGGAAGGTAGAAGTCAAAGGTGGGAGCTGGGAGTGTTGTATCATTGATACTGACTGGCAGCAATGGCTCTCCAGGGGTTCAAGCAGGGGATTTGCCAGCCCTATTTGGAGATGCTGGGGCTTGAACCAGAGACTTTCTGCATTCAAACACATACTCTACCCCTGAGCAACAGCCCCTCCCTGCTGCAATGTGACAGGCAATTTGCAATGCAACAGGGAAGCTCGGCCACTGTGCAAAGGTGTACTGGATTCTTTTTAAAGGGACAGGCATTTTATTCTCAGGATTTCCTCCACAAACCCCACTCATATGTCGTGATGCAACTGCATTAGGAGCTACGGTGGTTGGTGCTTATTGCTGAGCTTGCACATTACTACGGAACACTCTCTGGTCTGGAGTGTGCAAAGCAGGGTAGCCAATTATCAGAGCCCCAGAGCAGTTCTGATTCTGAGGAGGAACAGCAATCTGTGGGAGAGGAGCTTGCTCATCCCTCACAGGCACAGCAGCTGGCAGAGATTCCTCCTGCTGGCATTCCTGAGTTAGATAGTGATCCTAGCAGTGAGAAAGTGCGGGAACGAGGCTTGCTAGATGCTCGACACAGACGCAGAGAGTGACGAGCGATGGAGGGCGCGGAAAGGAGGTGTAGCGCCCATTTGGTGCGCAAGCAACGACCGCCTCCCATGGACCCAAGGGAAAGAGGGAGGATCTCTCCCTAGCCCATAAGTTCTGGTTCTTCAAGTGACTCTCTTTCAAACGGGGATCAACTGCCTATTCAAAGCTTAGGCCACTCTGCTGTTCCTCGTTTGAGTTGCTGGTGATTAGCATCTGAAAGAGTCATTAAGTTGTAAAAGGATAGGATTAAAGCTTTGAAAAGAATCCTTTCATCTGTGTCTTGAGTTGGCTATTGGAGTCTACTGTAAGAGGCCGCCAGGGAGCTCCTGACAGCGAGGTTTCTGGCATATGTTTCAGAAACAAGGGGCTCTGAGGTACAGGACCTTTTACATTCTGGCCTTAATTGTCTTGTTGCTTAGGATGCGCAAAAAGTCTAGCTTTCAATGTGCAAGCATTTAAAAAAAATCTTCCTTCTAGTTCTGATGTTCAGGCTGTGAGTGTCATTGCTTATATAGTCAAAACAGCACCACCCATGTACCACAGGGACATATTGGCTGGCTTGGGAGAACTCCAAGGTCTAGAGAATTACCCCTAAAAAACAGCCTAAGGGGAGGACCCCAAAATAGCCCAATGAGGACTGAGTGTGCTTGATAGCAATGGAACGTTGACTCTGAGGGCTTCATCACATGGAGCTTTTATCCCGTGATTGAGTTTGCTCCTTCACAGAAGTTTGCGGGCTCTTTACATCTTCCAAGGCTTCTCCCGCACTAAATGCTCTTTGTTCCATTTTTAAATAGATCGCGGATCATGAGCTATCAAAATTATCCCATTGTGTTCCGCTTCAGTTTCCTCCGTGAAAAGAGGAAAAGCGGCAAGAAGAGGAGTGAGATCAATGCAAGATAATGGAAGACTCAGATATGCGGAGAAGGAGAGGGGGGGAAAGGAAGCACGTGTAAAGGAAGTCAGTGGTGATCCTACATTTAAAAAAGAAGCAGAAAGCCCCGTTTTAAACGCAGGATTTTAGGCTGGGGTAGAAATGCCCACAGGTTGGGAGGAAGAAAGAAAACCGGGTGGTAGAAGAATAGAGCAGCTGGAATCCTGAACAGCAGCACTTCACATGGCAACGCTTTCTTGCAAGTCCCACTTGAATATATGGTTCAGCAATCATGAAACAACCTCTCCGACCTCCCTGTGCCACCACCATTTGAAGTGATTCAATTCAGGAATAATTCATTGTCTGGTTTCTGTTGAGTTGGCTAAATTTTGTGGGTTTATTTATGTACTGTCCTTCCTTGCAAGGAGCCCAGGGCGGCTAACAGCCCATATAAAAACATCCTGCTGGCTCCAGGTTTTGATAGCCCTTGGCCAGACACTTTTAATGGGCCCCCTCCTTGACTGACCCAGCCTTCTCACCGCCATTGTCATCACCTGCTATTGCTCCTCAGACTTCCTTGTTATTGCTGCCACCTGCCTGCTTGATAGGCAGGTGGCCAGTGAGCAAGGAAGCGGAGGCATCTGCTGCTCTTCCTTCTCACCGCTATTGTTCCCTGGGCCAGAGTGAAAGGCAGGTGAATAAACAGGTTGCAATGGTGAAGAGGAGGAGCAAGTCCAGGGACCTTGTCAGTGGGCCCCTGCTGACCTGTGGGCCCTCGTAGGGATGCTGGAGAAATTCAAGATGGATTAAAATGAGCTTGGATTTCTAAGAATCCGATCTGTGGAATCCTCTGCGGGGCGACCCCCTCAGGCCGCGCAGATTCCGTGGACTTTCAGATGATTTTTTTTACCCTCCTGAAATTTACGCATATAAATCCGTAGAAAAATACGTAAGTTTCTGCTGAGGAAATGTTGAATGAAACGGGGGACAATACACTAAACGTTACGTACTGAGGTAAATTATGTAAATACTTGTGTGAATACTGAAATATTTACTTAATTACTTCCGTATTTTTCCACATGATGAAAGCAAAATATTCGCATCCGTCTGTGGGTGGATGATGGAATGAAAGGCGTCTGACAATCCCCAAAACACAGACGGAGAGGATTTTACACAATCCGTACATCCCTAGGCCCTCGGCAGGGGCCCAACCACGTTGACCCTTGATGCTGGCCCTGTAAAACAATAAAACACATGGGTACCGTTAAACACATGGATACCATTTACTTTAAAATTACATATACATAATGAAATACAATAAATCCATATTGTCATCCCCACAGGTTAACAATAATGGTGTGGTGTCATTTGGCAAACCTGTCAGCCAATTCACCCCTGATCCCTTTCCCCTGACTGATGGCCGGGCCTTTGTGGCCCCATTTTGGGCTGATGTCGATAACCGCATCACAGGTGAGGTGTACTATAGGCAGAGCCAAGATGAATGGTTGCTGCAGAGAGTCACGGCTGACATCAATGCTTACTTCCCGAATGAAAAGTTCACTGCTACCTGGGCCTTCGTGGCCACCTGGGACCATGTGGCTTTCTATGGATCTCTGTCTTCCAAGGTAGGATTATTTGATCAGTTCTCAATGATGGACCTCCACCCATGCAGTAGAAACCGCTGCCCTAGTCAGCTGCAAATATGAAAATTGTGGCTGTTCCCAACAAAAGGTAGCCTGAATGCAATTAACTGAATGCATTTTTTTTTGTTATGTAAATAGAAGCTATTGGGGAGACTTGAGAAATCTCTGGACCAGGGGTGTTGAAACTCTTTCAGCCCAGGGGGGAATTCCATTTTGGATAAGCTCTCGGGGCTGCATTCCAGTGGTGGGCCAGGCCAAAAGAAAAAGGGGTGGGGCTGAAAGCAAAGGGGGCAGGTCCAAATACCAAAAATGCCAGCCTATTGTAGCTTAATTCTCCTACTGTTGGTAATTAAGCCTTGGGAGAGGCATTTTAGCTTTTTAGAATGGGGAAGACCTGTGCAAAAGCTGGGAAACAACCAAAGACTCAGTGGTTGGCAGAAAAGGGGTGGCACCAGGGGAACAGGGTGGGGTAGGGCCTATAAGGGCTTGATTGAGACCCCAGGCTTAGTCCTGTATCTCTGCTCTGGACCATAGGGGTAAGGAGAGGAAGCTTGGTGCATGGTGTGGAGATTGTGAATTTTTCTCCCTCTCTCATAATGCTAGAACACAAGGGGGTCATCCCATGAAGTTGATGGGTGGGGGATTCCGGACAGATAAAAGGAAGGACTTCTTCACATGGGGCATAGTTGAAATACGGAATTCACTACCGCCACATGTCATGATGGCCACCAGTTTGGAGGGCTTTAAAAGGGGTTAGTCAAATTCCTGGAGGAGAAGGCTGTCAGTGGCTACTAATCCTGATGGCTACATGCTACCTCCAGTATCAGAGGCAGTATGCTGGGAAACATGGGCAGGAGGGTGCTGTTGCACTCATGTCCTGCTTGTGGGTTTCCCCGGGTTGGGACACTGTGTGAACAGAATGCTGGACTAGATGGACCCTTGGTCTGATCCGGCATGGCTCTTATGTTTTTAAGCTTAACTCTTTCTCTCCCTGCCATAGTCCCAACAATAATTTCTTCTCCACAGCTGCTATTTGCCTTTCAAGAGAAGTGCCCACAGTTGTCAACAGAGCTTCCCTTGAAAGGCAGATAGCAGCCTCAGAGATGATTTGTCTCACAACCACAGCAAGGAGAGAAAGAGCTAAACTTCCCCTCCCCACCCATCCCACAGTCCAGGGGCTGCTTAGTTTTCCTCACCGCTAGTATTTGCATAACAGAAAACCTGCATATGAATTGCATTCCCACAATTAGCATCACTTCTAGTTTGGCCCTAATCCAAGGGTCCCCATGAATCCAGTAGTATGGCATAATTATCATGGCTGCTCAAGCTGCTATTTACATAAATATAGCAACTCAAAAGTGCATATGAATTGCATTCACCCAGTCAGAGCACAATCCTATGCGTATTTAGACAGAAAAAAAGTCCTACAACTCCCAGCATTCCCCAGCCAGTCATGCTGTGGGACTTCTTTTCTGTCTAAACATGCATAGGATTACAGCCTTAATGTCACAGCTCCTTTTGACCTTCAGTTGTCCAATATTACAAATTTGGATCCATCAACCTAATACCTGTAAGATGGTTTACACACTACTTCACACCTGTTCGGCAGCAATATTCAGGGAAGAACAGCCGCTAATCCAACTGCAGCTTATAACAAGCCCCACCCCACCTTCCGACCAAGCCAACAGGACAAATGTGATAGAAAGGGATATGGGAAGAATTGGGATCATGGAGGCCTGGCCTCAGCTGGCAAAAAGACAGACAATTTTCTCCAATAGCAAACTGGGTCTTGTTTAATGTTCTGTGCTTATTTGCATTTCACTATAACCTGGCATGGGCTTAATGTGCCATAAATGTCACAATAAATCCCGATCTAAATGCCTTGTTAGGAACTTGAAGCTCTCAGGCCACTGTGACCAGATTACGAAGTAAGTGTAATAGTTCCACTTGCCAACAAAATCAAAGGAGCCATAAGTAGAGGGCTGGTTTCTCTCTGCTTCAGTTCACCCCTGTCTAAAAGGAAATGACATTTGTTAAAGTTAAAGCGACTGAGTCTACTCCCAGTTGTTTAAATTTAGGCTATATCTGTATGCATTCCAAGATCTGCTCCTAAGGGCCAAACTACATGTGATCATTTTTATTTTATTTTTTTGGTAATGGTAAATAGCAGGTGGGGGTGGGGCGATCAGCATTGGGACCATGGTGCCAGTGGTGTTATGGTAAAATTTGAAGTGCAGGTGCTTATCATGACAGTCCCCATCGGAGAGTCCAAACATTGCAGGCACTTGGTTGATCCATATTAACAAACCAGTTCTAGCAGTTTTCATCTTCACCAGGAGCAATTGTCATCTTCACTAGGTCTTTTGTAAAGCTAATAGGTCATAACGGCCCATTCAAGAGCAAGCCATCCCAAAATATTTTGCATTGCAACAGGGAACAATATATTGTTGCTGGGAAAATTCATTCCCCACCCACCGCTACTATGAGGATTGCAGCTAAGCTCAGAGGGAACAGGGAATTCTGAGGAGGGTGGCAGAAGATATCAGTGTCCCTGCTTCTCAAAAAGTGCTGGTGCTGTGTTCCTGCGAGCCCTGGTTCCAATACACCACTGCATGGTACACTGAGGGGTCAGCCCTATCCTTTCCTGCCTTGGTCCTAATGAGCCACCACTGCCATCACTGAGATTTTGGAAGCTTTTCTATAGGAGGGCAACAAAGCCAGAGTAGGGCAACGAAGATGACCAGGGGACTGGAAACAAAGCACTGTGAAGACAGACTGAAAGAACTGGGCGTGCTTAGCCTTGAGAAGAAAAGACTGAGGGGAGATAGGATAGCGCTCTTCAAGTACTTGAAAGGTGAAGGCCAGGATCTCTTCTCGATCATCCCAGAGTGCAGGACTCGTGATAATGGGCTCAAGTTACAGGAAGACAGATTCTGGCTGAACATCAGGAGAAACTTCCTGACTGTAAGAGCAATATGACAATGGAACCAATCCCGTAGGGAGGTGGTGGGCTCTCCCACACTGGAGGCATTCAAGACGAGGCTGGACAGCCATCTGTCAGGGATGCTTTGACTCAGATTCGTGCATTGAGCAGGGGGTTGGACTCAGTGGCCTTGTAGGCCCCTTCCAACCCTACTATTCTATGATTCTGTGAAGCAGGCAGTGGCATCTACTGCTCCTCCTCTTCCTCATTAGCACCAGTGTTTGGGCCAGAGTGAAAGGCAGGTGAACATGCAGATTATTCAGGCTTGTTTAGCTTGGAAAAAAGGAGGATGAGGGGAGACATGATAGAGGTCTACAAAATTATGCATGATGTGGAGAATGTGGATAGGGAAACATTTCAGCGCACACTTATATGAAAGCTGAATAATGGGCTCAAGTGACAGGAAGCTAGATTCCGTCTGAACATCAGGAAAAACTTCCTGACTGTCAAAGCAATATAACAATGGAACCAATTACCTAGGGAGGTGGTGGGCTCTCCCACACTGGAGGCATTCAAGATGAGGCTGGACAGCCATCTGGCAGGGATGCTCTGACTTGGATTCCTGCACTGAGCAGGCAGTTGGACTTGATGGTCTTGTAGGCCCCTTCCAACCCTACTATTCTATGATTCCTCCTGATGCAAATAAGAACTTCAGGGTGGGGGGACAGGACTTTCTTCAGGATCACACCAAGGAAAGAAAGGGTGACCCCCCCAAAAAATAAGTCCCCACCCCCACACCTACCATTACAAAGCATTCACACAACTATAAGTGATGCATTTAGCATTCAGTGTCATTTAATTTGCCCTACGGTGGCCAGGTGTCCTACTTTACAGAGGACAGACACCTGGTATTTTTAATGTATTTTTCTATGGCTAAATTTGTGTAAAATTCCAGAAAGGTTTTTTAAAAAAACAAATGCAAAAACCTGGTTCGCAAGTCTGTTGAATCTGTGAGAACTGGGAAAAGCCAGTCAGCTGCAGAATCTGGGGGTCAGATTCATAGAAATTCAAACAGGATTCCATTTTGGATTTCTTCAACAATCTTATACACAACTAGGGATGTATGAAACCCCACTTACCTGGCTCTGCCAGGTTCTGCTGGGGGGGGGGGAGGCGCTCCATCCCTCCCCCCCGGAATCCTCGCCGGGGGGGGAGGTGCTCTGTGCTTCCCCCTGGAATCCTCCCCGGCCGGCTCCGCTCTGCGGGGATTCCGCAGAGCTGCCGGCCGGCTCTGCCAGCAGCCGGACATCCGGCCGCTGGCTAGCAGGGACGCAAATGGCAGCAGCCATAGCTGCCGCCGTTTGCGTCCCTGTATTCAGCCGTGATAGGCTACGTAAAGACTTACGTAGCCTATCATGTCTGGGTTAAAAAAAAAAACCAAAAAATGCGTACGCAAATGGCGGCAGCTATGGCCGCCGCCATTTGTGTTCCTTATTTTTGGCCGTCTTAGTCTATGTAAATATTTACGTAGACTAAGACGGCAAAACTAAGGGGGAATGCAAATAGCATAGCAGGTGCTATTTGCGTTCTCCTTTATTTTCACCGTCTTAGTCTACGTAAATATTTACGTAGACTAAGACAATCAAAAATAGGGAACGCAAATGGCGGCGGCCGTAGCCACCGCCATTTGCGTACATGTTTTTTTTTTTAACCCAGACGTGTTAGGCTACGTAAATCTTTACGCAGACTATCACGAATGGGGAAAATACAAAACAAAAAACAGACTGCAAATGGCGGTGGCGGTGGTGGCTGGTCAGAAGACCAGCCGCTGCCACCGAAGCTGCCACTGGAGCCGCCGCCGTCTGGAGCATCCGCCCCAGGTGAGTCTCGTCCCGGGGGGGGGATCTGCGGGGGGCAGGGGGGTGGCAGGCCGTTCCGCCACGGAGTTCGGGGGGCCGAATGATCTGGCATTCGGCCTCACCAAGATCCGTGGCAGAATTCTCTGCCATCCCTATGCACAACACATGCACTGTATCACAGAGCCGTGGCTCTGCTCCATTTATTTTCTTTCCCAGCTACCTCCATTGCTACTGGTCCTCATAGGGGAGTATCTTCACCTCTAATGAAGTGGACTGTGCCCATGAAAGCTTATGACAGAATAAAGGTGAATTCCTGCGCATGTTTAGACAGAAAGAAGTCTTACAACTCCCAGCACTCCCCAGCCAGCTGGGGAATGCTAGGAGTTGTAGGACGTCTTATGTCTAAACATGCAAAGAGTGCATCCTAAATTTGTTAGTCCTTAAGGTGCCACAAGACTCCTGGTTGTTTTTCCATGTAGGAGGACATTATTTTGGAATTCCAAAGGCTGAATATCCTGGGGGGGGGGGAACTTAGGGCAGAGAAGAAGTGCAAAGGATATGGATATGGCATGCACCTGTCGTAGGGAAGAGAATACTGATGTTACCTATTGATTGTGCATGTGGCACCTGTTCTGTATAGGTGAACACATTCCAGGCTGTTTTAACCTCCAATGGTGAACTGTCTTTCGTTATGCTGAACTATCAGGACATCCAGTGGATATCAGGGCATGCAAGTGGTGGAGATGCTCACTCTGGCTTGGGGGGAACACCTGCTCAGGTAGGTCCCACATAAAGAGACATGCTAAAAGTAGTAATATGCTCTTCTCCCCATCCCTGAAGCAACTGTACTTGTTTCTTCCAATATTATGGCAAGTCCCAAATGTCCGAGTGATACCCAGGAATGACCCTCTGACATTACCTGAGTTATGGTAGTAGAAACAGGTAGATTGGCTGACCACGGTGGTCTTCTCCTGTATGAAAGCCTAATGGCCACTGGGCACATTTGGTGAAGAATGCCCATAACTGTAAAGCCATTATTGCTCAATGGCACCAATTTTATCACAGAGCCTAAGCAGTTGGGAGTGAGTGGCCAGCAAATAGCACTCCCACATCCAAGACAGCTGGAATCCCTGAAAATTCTGGCATTGGCTCTCCTTTATCAGTGACAGAAGAGACACTCCAGTGGGCATTGAAGTCTTTTGTTATTAGATAACCTGGTTGTGCCAGTTCAGAGCAGATCATTGTATGTTATGTAGCAGGAGGAAGTGAAGAGTTATCTAGCAGAAAGTCTATTCTGGAGACACAGCTCTTTTCTACATGAGGCATTTATCATGTGCTTGTCATTCCATACTCATGGTTGCTTACAGGTTCTTTAGATGACATTGTGATCCTCCAGTTTTGCTTCTGTATCTAAAGAGCACTTTCAGTGAGTTTTTTTTAGAGCAGGAAAAATGTGGCATTTAATTGTGAAAGTGAAAAAAACACCTTTTTGTGTATTTGTGCTATTTCACTATACCACAGTGCCACCTAGAGGTTATGTAGAGGAAAAGCAGGAAAGGAAACAATCTTCATGTGGTGCTCAGATTTCAATTATGCAAAGAAATTGAAAGTGATACAGTGGATTAACAGTTGATCAACAGCCTCATGTGGAAAAGCTCACATGAAGAGAATTCATCCTGTGATCATGCTCCTTTTTCTTTCTCACTCCCCACCCCACACCCCAGGCTGGATTTAACAACGGAGATGCCAGCAACTACTTCAACATCCCTGGATCTTGGACTCCGAGCATCATTAACATCAGCTCAACGAGTAACATCATGGACCCTGGGCGCTGGGTTTTTGAGGTGGATGTTTTTGCAGTGCCCAATGGCTGTGTGCACAAAGGTATGCTGAATGCTATGCAGAAGAGCCATGAAGGATCCAACTTAAAAGTCCATCTGGTCCAGCATCTTGTAACCAACAGTGGGCAACCAGATGCCTGTGGGAAGCTCATAATCTGGGCCTGAAGGCAGCAGCCATCTCCTGTTCTTTGTACCCAGCATTTGGTCTTCAGATGAGCATGGAATATTTTGAACATGGATGTTCCATTCATTCATCATGACTAGTTGTTGATGTTAATTAGAGCTGTGTGCAAATGGCCTCTCAAAATTCTCCAGCTTATTTCTGGGCAGAGAAATTGGGGGGACAATTTCACTGAATTTCTCCTAGGGGAAGAGAAATTCTCCAACAGAAATTCTCCACAGATAGGATTTTCCACAAATTCTCCACAAATTCTCACTATTGGCAGTGGTAGTCGCACAGGTCCTTTCTTTTTTCCTACAGTTTTTGGTTTATTGCTTCTGTAGGTGGCAACAGCATCACCTGTGTTGAGGCTTCCACTCTTCTGTGGCAGAATTTTGAATTTATTTGGGGGGCATTTTTGAACTTCCCTAATCACTGCGAGGTGGCCGGGGGTGCTGTGTGTGTTTTCTCCCTCTGTTACACATCTTCCCATTGCTCTGCAGCCTCTGAGGCTGCAGAGCACCTGCACTTCCTGAACTGAAAAAGCCCCATGGGAGGAATTGCCTCATGAAGTCTTCCTCATGATGGCTTTAACTGGAGTGTGGGAAGCCGAGGAGGCTACAGGCTGCCACAGAGATGACTGTACAACGACAGACAGGACACTCATGCACACTCTCAGCCACCTCATCAGTAAGGTAAGCACAAGAACCCCAAACCCAGCCTATGTGAATGTCTCCAAAATTTCTCCTCCTTGGAATTTCTTTTTGAAAGCATTTCTTTTCTTTCAAATTGAATGAGAATGGTCAAAAAAATGAGGGAGAAATTTTCAGCACAGCACTAATGTCAATAAACATTACCTCCAGGCATTTGTCTAATATGCCCCAGTGACAGGAAGTGGCATATCCAGCTATGTATTTGTTCTTATAGTGCTTTATAGTGATTTATAGTGCCATTGGCTCTGCCTGCTGGGAATTATGGGAGTTGCAGTCCAACACATCTGGAAGGCAACAGGGTGGGGAAGGCTGGAATATACAATACTTGGCTAGATGGCCCAGTATCATGTAGGGTAGCTGGATATCCACTTTACTGCCATTAAACTGTAGCATCTCTTTCCTGCTGCAACGAACGTCGATGGTTTTCACAAATGGCGCTTGCAATGGCTCTTTGTTCGACTGAGTCCATAATGTGAATGTAAAACCAACATTGGCAGAATTCTCACATTCTTAAGCTAGTGGCCCAAGCCTTCCCGGTCCTTCAGTGTACTTACGACTTGTATATTCTGACTTCATAGCTAACTTCCTGCCAGTCAGCACCATCTTCTGGAGTGAATCGGCCTGTGAGAAGAAGTGCCAGTGCATGTCTGAGGGTCACAGGGTGATGTGCCAGGCCAGGAGGTGCTCTGCACATGAGATTTGTCAGTCAGCTTCCTGGTACCATGTGTGCCAGCCCACCCATAGGGCATCCTGCCAAGTCCTGGGCGTATGGCACTACAGCACCTTTGATGGCCGACTCTACCACTTTCAAGGTGACTGCACTTACGTGCTCTCTCAGATGTGTGCACCCTCACACAACCACAGCCTGGAGTATTATCGGGTGGAAGCAGAGATGCCTAGGTCAACCCCACATGCACCACGCATAGAGCGCATACGTATGGCAGTCTATGGACAGGACATCGTTATAATTACCAATTCTACCAGGCATGTCATGGTGAGTGATTTGAATTTAGCCTCCCATTGTTACATCATGGGTAAATTCTGCTCTTTGCAGGTTTCCTACTCTGTCGTTCTTCTACCATCAGTTCCTAATATTCTTTCCCCCCCCTCATCTATCTGTCCTTTATGTGTATATTTTGATATTCAACCCCTTCAAGAGCCCAGGGTGAATTCCAAATTCATAGCATAGAAATGAAATGTCTCCGACTCTCAAATCTCATAGGGAGCCACTAGGGATGGATGAAGCCCCCTAAATCCAGTCTTGGGGGGGGGGGCTGCCATGGGGAAATCTGGGCTGCTTGGTTTCACCAGATTTCCCCAGAGCCCTGCGTGCACCCGCCAGATTTTGTGGGGTGCTTTTCCAGGTTTAAAAAGCCACAGTCCACGAATGGTGGCTGCCATTCACAGACCCTGGGAAAATCATGGCCATAAATTGCAAACATTATGCCATTTGCAGCTATAATGCACTTACATCTACGTAAATTGCAGCTGTAAAAGGAACATTTTAAGCTCCATGATTCCTTGAGTGCAGATCCAGAGTGACTTTCCAGACACTGATCTCAATCCGGCCAAAAGCATTGATCATTCAGTGGCCTTAAATACCAGGAATATTCTCTTAAATCCAATCTAGGCAAATGTTAAGCTATAACTTTAATTCTTCTTTATTTGACTGAACCACCGGCCAGATCAATGGGATGAAGACTGTTCTTCCAGTGGTCCTTCTAGGTGGCAAGGTCCGAGTTCATCACAGAGGATTCTCTATGAAGATAGCCACTGATTTTGGAGTGGAAGTTTCCTGCAATGGTAATCAACACGTGGAGGTTGCTGTTCCTGCCAGTTACCATAATGCCACCTGTGGCCTCTGCGGAACACTGAATAAGAACTCTGCTGATGATTTCTGGACTCCAAATGGATCCTTGGTGATATCAGCTGCTGCATTTGCTAGAAGCTGGCAGGTGAAGGGTACTGAGGCGCACCAGTGTGGGAACGGCCAGGAGCTGCTGGCTTGCCCTTCTGCTGAAGTGGCCCATTATTCCAGCCCAGAATACTGCGGCATTCTGAGGAACTCTCCAGGTCCTTTCGCAGACTGTGCACAGGCCTTGCCTCTCTCCAGCTTCACGGAAAGCTGCGCTCATTATCTTTGTATGACTGGGGGCAACCGGACGGTGCTGTGTGAAGTTCTCCATATTTATGCCCAACGTTGTCAGGCAGCCAACATCACAGTTGGGCAGTGGAGATCAGACACATTTTGTGGTGAGTCAAAATAATACTTAATCGCTTTGAAAGTTTTAACTTGCTCTTAGAGCTTTCAAATTGTTTTAAAGTGTTCAAAGTTTTTGAAAAGTTTATTTTTTTAAACAAGTTCTCATCCCCCCGCCCCCCACCCCAGTTTTTAAATTGTTGCAAGTTTTAACTGTAAGGCACTTTGGGGATGCTATTCAGGCCCATAGGTGACTCATAAATTTAGAGATAAAATAAAATTAATTAAAAAAAAAACTTGCCTAGGAATCCCTGGAGTGATTTCCAGCTCAATACTGTATTCATAACGTTGTGGTAAGGAAGGGTGCCTAACGAAGTGAGGAATCATTGCAGAACAGATGGAACATACATACAAGTAGCCTAATGTGTTTAACGTGTTTTAGGGAGCAGTCCTGTGGCCCCTAGGCAGAATCGGGGGGAGTGCTTAGGATATTTTGGATTCCTGGATCCAGGGCTGGAGACGGCGCTCTGACCTCAGACCCAGAAAACTGAGCTCCCCGCCCCCTCCTCCTCTACCTTGCAACCAGCATGGAGAGAACTGTGCCAGCTGCCTCTCCGAGGTTGCAAAGGGGGTGCTGGTGGGCAGGGAGGAAAGGGGACTGGAGAGGCTGGCTTACGCTAAATCCTAAGGTGTCTCCAGCCTCTTTCCCTTCCCCTCTGCGACACCTCAGCTAGATGGGAGAAAAAGCTCATCTAGCTGAAATACGGAGCGGGAGGCATGGCGGAGGTAAGGATTGCTCTGCACTGGATACTCATAAGCTGCCGAATTCGAAGGCTTATGATTATCAAGGGTGGATCCCATATACATGTTTACTCAGAAGTAAGTCCTACCTTGTTCAGTGGAGCTTACTCCCAGGAAAGCATTCATAGGGTTGCAGCCTAACTGTATTGAACGTTAATCATATAAATATATAGTTGTATATATTTGTATCCTATTGGAAGGCAGGGGCCAATTTGCTTCTTAGCAAGCAAGTATACCATATGCATATTTTTTTCTTGTATTTCCACAAGGTCAAAGGTCAGCCTTTTTTTCTCTATGAAAGCTGAAAATTTGAGGAAGGGCCTGGAATATCTCTGAGGGGGTTTACAGCTCAACGTCACCCTCCCCTCTTGCCCTCCCAAAACATGTGATATCAACTGCCCTGTGAGAAAAGGCCAGGAGAGGGAGATATGGTGGCCAATTATGAATCACCCAACAAGAAGAAATGCATCGCTAAAAAAAAAAGAGCACACTGCTTTGCATAAAATTTGCATATCCTAATTTATATGTATTTCTGCAAATTTGGGAATTATTGTAATTTAAATAGAAATACAGCACACCTCACCAGAGTGTGGAAGACTAGGTGACCTGTGTGCCCCCCTGTTCAATCTGCTGTCCAGGTGCTAACCGTTGAGTTAAGGCCCAACTCTTCTTTCTGGTGTTCTTTATCTTAAAACCGGAGCTGGACAGCGTTTCAGACAGAGGACTCTTTCAAAATAGAGGACCAACCTCTATAAATGAGGACACATGGCCTCCCTAGGAGGCATCCAATTGCTTCCCCAGGTGGGTTTCCCCTACTGTGTGTGTGTGTGTGGGGGGGGGGAGTCTGCATGTGTTGCGGGGAGGTCAAACTCAATTCCTCTTTGCATGTTTCAGCAACCTAATAATATCTGCTTCCAGCTGCACCATGGGGGTTGACAATGGAGGCAGAATTTGTGTCTGAATTAGTGTGGCCACTTGTGCATTGCCAAAAAAAGAGGACAAAAGAGGGCATGCAGTTGCATAAATTTGCATACGCACACACACAAATTTGGAAAGAATTACTGTGGGTTGTATCCAATGTTAGTCCTATTTAGCAAGGAATGGGATTTAAGTTAGTCAGGATGTTAGGACTAACACTGGATACAACCCAGTAATTTAAATGGAAATACAATACATTTGACCATGTGGAGAAGACAGTGACCAGGTTGGCCTGTGTGCCTACCTGCTCAGCCTGCTGACCAGGTGCTAATTGTTGTTAATTGGCAGTTTCAAGGCCCCTTCCTGCTCTCCCTTCTTAGGGTCGTTTTCATCTAAACTGGACATGAACCAGACAGTCCTTCAAATAGGGGATACCTTCCAAATAAGGATGTCTTCTGACATGCCTTCAAGTAGAAGATTACCCTCTGCAAAATAGGACACATGGCCACCTTATCTGAATGGTGCAGCAAGACTTCTAAAACTGTTGGCCCAAGTGGGGGCATTTGGACTCTGCCTCTGTTGACGAACATGTTGGACCTGCACTGATTTTCCTCCCATCCACCTCGTCTGGTTCTTTTTCCATCAGGGATCGCTTGTCCGGAGAACAGCCATTACGAAGTTTGCTCTACAGCCTGCCCAGCCAGCTGCCTGGATTCCACTGCCCCACTCTACTGTGCCGAGCCTTGCGGGGAGGGCTGCCCTTGTAACAGAGGCTACATTCTTAGTGGAGGAGCGTGTGTGCCCCTGAACCGTTGCGGCTGCATGTTGAATGGCCAGTATTACCAAATGGGAGATGAGGGGATCCTGACAGAGAATTGCAGCAAGAAGTGCTCCTGTAGGCACCCTTCCCACCCCTTGGAGTGTCAGGAGCATGCATGTGGGGCACGGGAAACGTGCAGAGTTGTGGGCGGCATCCTGGGCTGCTACCCTGAGAAATACGGCAACTCCTGGATATTTGGGGATCCCCATTATGTCACCTTTGATGGGGTCACATTTGATTACGATGGAACCTGCAAATATACCTTGAGTAAGTACTGTGGCCCTCCGGGCAACCTCCCTGACTTCACCATCAAAGTGGAGAATGAACACCGAGGCTCCTTTGCCGCATCATGGGCACGGCTGGTGGAGATAGATGTTTATGGGGAGCACATTGCCATCACGGCCAATCACTATGGCAAAGTCCAGGTAAGGGCATTATACGTCACAGTTCCTTAGGCCTGATTCTATCTGATTTATCGCTTGTCAGGGCAGGGGGACTGTCAGTGACCAGATGAGCTAACTCTTGAGCAAGCTAGTTGGAGAGGGGGAAACCCAGGGCCGGCCCTATCATTAGGGAGAGTGAGGCTCATCAGGCAGCAGAATTTGGGTGTCTTGGAAGGGCAGCAAAGTATTAGTTACTTAATTTGTGATGATTGTATTTTTTTCTGCTGGGGAAGAAGTGAGAGGCTCCTGTGCCTCAGATGCCAAAATAACTTGGCTGTCTTTGAATAATATGCACCTGGATGTGGGTGAGGTGCCTTTTGTTGCTCTGCCTCAGGCAGCAAAGTGTGTAGGACCAGCCCTGGGGAAAGCCAATCCAAATTCACATCAGAATGCACATCCAAGGGTGGATGTCTGTTGGCACTGTACTGCTGTTAATGGGTTGCATATTGCGATATGCATCTAGTCATGTGTCGGCATCTCTGTGCAATTTTTTTTTTCAGGAGAAAATGGAAGTGTTGCTTTGGAGCAACAAGGATATCCAAGACACTCCATGGATATATAAGAGGGAGGGGTGGCAAAGAGGAAATTCTGTATTATTTATCATATTTTTAGCCTGCTCAATAAGAAAATGTTACTGGTTGAATTATATGACAAAAGGATAACTATAAAGACAGCAATAACTATAACTGATTCCAAGTCCATTTCATACCTTGATGAGTACTTCCAAGCAAATGCTACCTTAAGGCGTAATTAAGCAGCATCGGGGTAGGGGGTGATTTTTGGTGGGAGAAGGATACACTGGGGAAGGGATAAATCTTCATCCTCACACCATGGTCCTGATCTGGATTGGAGACACACACACCCCTACTCCCATGGCTGCTTCTTGTTATGAAAGAACAGGGTGTCCTATGCTAAGCACACTAGAAGGAACATGTAATTTGTCGTGCAGGTCATTTACTTTTGTCCTGTCATAAATAGTTGAAATGTCAGCTTCTATATCAATCTGTGCAGTGGGACTTACTCCCAGGTAAGTATGTGTGTATAGGATTGCATCTAGAGAGTTGAAACCACAAACCCCTTTTCGGGGCCAGCTTTAGGTTTGAGTGGGCTGTGAGTAGGGATGTTGGAGAAATCCTTTGGGGGGTTGGAATTCAATGAGTTTTCCTAGGTTCGGCCCCTCAGACTTTGTTTCAGCTCCCACTGCAGCGCCCGACTTGGTCTGCAGCAAGTCAGGCCAGTTCGAGGATTTTCTGGGCATTTTGCACATTTCCCCACTTCAGGTTCTGCAGTTGGTGCAGATTTTGGAGCAATTTGCGCAAATTCAGCCACAATTTGAGCGCACTGTGGGACCTGTAGGGAAAAATGCACAAAAAACATCCCTGGAGTTCAGGGAACAGCCTGCAGCTTGGCTCACAAACACAAGTTGAGAACTCCAGCAAGTAGAAAAACAACCAGGTTTCTCAGGGACAGACATCCCTAGCTGAGGGCAAAGTGTGTTTTGGTGAGCCCCCTCCTGTAGTGGCAGGCCCTAGCAGGCAATGGCAATGGATGACAGCAACAGTGTTCCAAGCTGCACGAGGTGCCTGTGCCTAGCTAGCATTTTAATTTCCCAGAACACCTCTGATAGTGTCACTCTGGGGAATTGTGGGAAATTAAACTAGTGGCTAAGTGCAGCCTCCTAGCACTGCCTGGAGTTCTGGGCAAGAAAAATACTGTTAAGGAAAGGGGCAAGGCAGATGCCAGCTGTGGGACCTCCAGCTGCACTAGACTAGAGCACTAGTAGCCTCTAGAAAATGCCAGGGGCGAATGATGCCGGGCCAGACCCCTCTGGATGTGTAGTTCCTGATTCGGCAGGGGCTGTCGACATGGAATCCTTCATCTCTGTGTTAATGGCCCTTGCTGCAAATCCTTCTCACATGCGCTACTGAATGTATATTTATTTCAAGTATTTGTATCTTGCTCCTTAGCCAAAAAAGGCTGCCAGAGTGGATTAAATGCAGTCAGTAAAACAAGACAGGTTTACAATCTAAAAAGGCATGACACAAAAGGGAAAGGGGATGGGAAGGGAAGAGGAAAAAGTCTACTCGCCTTTTGGCAGGACTGGTGGAATGGCCTTATTCACCTTTCATCTTCCTCTCTCATCTCAGAATATATGAAATAGAACTTGTCAGCCATGCCTATTTACATAGCTCATACAATATTGTCTCGCTTGGGAACTGGATATTGTAGCTTTGCCAGCTTGTACTGAAGGTTCCAGTTCTGAAAACACACAACACCTACATTTTATCCCTGAGAAATGGTGTGACGTCTTGACGGTTTTTTTTTCAAGATGAAAGGTTTTTTGTTTCTTGTTAACAAGTAAAATATACCCGTTGAAGTTAATATTTCAGAGGTCCTTTTGTAGGGCGTGACCTTGCACCTCCATTATGAGGGCTTACTCCATTGCGGCTTACTCAGTGTGCCCTAATAACTTGCTAGCTTGCTTAATGTAAAGCAAGTGGATTTATTTTCTTTTGTCAAATGGCAAAAGGAATGTAACTCTTGGTTAAAGTTGTGCTGATGGTTATTATTCAATAGACCCCTTCCAGCTCTCTGTGGTCCAACCACAAATGTACAGCTTAAATCTATTTGAGAGAAATGTGGGCTGTGCATAGAGGAAACTGCATCGGTAAATATTTATTGAACTCATAAAGTGGTTTGCTGTTCATTAAAGTAGGTTTGACTGAGAACAACAACAATTCAGCTTCAGCAGTATAAGCTAGACAAGCTGAAAGCTACCTAAAAGGTACTTTAAAAGGCACATTGGCTTCCACCCATCTTGCCTGTCTTTTCACTTATTTGGAAAATGCGGGAAAGATGTCTGCAACAGATCCTCCCTTTAGACAGGGCTGTTAATCCACTGTATCTATGTTTGGTTTCATCGTAGAATTGAGATCTGACCACTACACAAAGACCATTTCCTTTCCTGCTTTTCCGCTACATAACCTCTAGGTGGCACTGTGGCTTAGCATGAATACACAAACTGAAAAAAATTCTTTCTTTCACTTTCACAAGCACCGCATTTTCCCTGCCTCTAAAAAATGCACTGAAAATGCTCTTTAGATACAGAAGCAAAACTGGAGGGTCACAACATTGTCTAAGGAACTTGTAAACAACAGTGAGTAGGGAATGATGAGTGCACGATAAATGCTTCATGTAGAAAAGCCATGTGTTCCTTCTGTACTAAAATATTATCATGTCATTTTATTCTGCCCCACCTCCAAGGAGCAATGAGTAGCATACATGGCTCTTCCCCACCCCCATGCCTTTTATCTTCAGAACAACCCTGTGAGATAGGCGAGGTTGAGAAAGTGATTGGCCTGAGGTCATCCAGTGAGCTTCATGGATGATTTAAGAGTTGAACCTTTATTCAGATGGGCAACTCATGACCCTCCAGATGTTTTTGTCCACAACTCCCATGATCCTTCATTGCTGGCTATGCTGACTAGGGCTGATGGGAGTTGTAGGCCCATAACATCTCAAGGGCCACAAGTGGCACACCTCTGCTTTAAATCAACCCTAACCTTTTTAATAAATGAATAAAAATTCTATACCAAGGAAACCCAAATTAAAGCTTCCATGTTGCAAACTAATGCCACCAGTAAGCCAATGGCTTGTTGGGGGCGGGGAGGGTGCACTGATATATGAGGGAGCTCACCAGACCCATCTTGATAAGGGCCCTTCAAGTTCAGAGCTGGCCCTCATGGTTATTTCCACCCATTGCTCTACATCTCTTTCCCTCCTGAGGCTCACGGTATTAAACACTCCCACCACTGCTACCCCGAAGTGAAGGGATCTGGCAGTATTGTTCCTCTTCCACCCACTTCCATGTCTGAACTTAACGTTTTCCTAAATGTTTTTCCAGACATTTTGCCAATGGGCAAACGGTTCTTTTTAGGATTCAGAATACAATGAACATACTAACGGATGAGGGAAAGATTTTATTAGACAAAATCAAAGCAAATTAGATAAACAAAGCAAAATATGATCATTGTGGCAACCTATTTCAAGGCAAAATAATAAGTTTACACCCCTTCAGTTGCCAGGACCCAGCTTAACCAGCAACGGGCGGACTCCAATAGGCCTGGCTACGCAGCGAGTTCTGGATCAGCCTTCACTGAGGTTTCCCTGTGGTTCTCTTCCTCCTCTCTCCCTCTCTCTCACAGAGATCTATATACCCCTAGTGGGCTATTTTCTCCACCAGCCTGAAGAATGTTACAGATTGGAAAGAAATCAGTCTCAACAGTTGGCAGCCAGCCAGCCCAACACAGATAATTCTCATCTTACCTACCCTGGCTATCAACAAGTGCCTTAACCTTGAGATCTTGCCAGAGGCTGATCTTGTCAGGGGTGTTTCTGAGAGCAGGGAGTGGGATAGCAGTTCAGATTCTGAAGGAGAACCATCAGACATGGGGAGGTGTTTTCCCAGGCTAGTCCAGATATGAGTAGGCCTGCTTCTCAGGTTACAAACGTACAGATGGCTGAGCTTGAGGGTCCCTCCTCACCCCCCCCCCCGGTGAGAGGCAGCGAACAGGAGGTTGACCTAATAGATGCCAGGCACAGGGGCAGAGCAAACAGAGAGAAGGCAGGGTCGGAACTTAGACGGTCTACCTGATTGGCCTTGCGTGAGAAGCTGCGCTTAGAGGCCTCACGAGAAGAGAGGGACCTCCCCCCCTTAGGCTAGCAAGACCGCCTCCCTCTTCAACTCTCATAAATTCCATTTGGATCCCCTGAAGGCATTCCTTGTAGACAGAGAGTTTCTCTGAGAATTTGCATCTGTATGACCCTGTGAAGTAATGGAAAAGCTGTAGACTGAAGCCTCTCATCTGTGTGTGTTTGGGCATTGAAGTGAAGTGGGTGCTAAGGGAATCTTGACAGATCTACCAGCCCCAAACTGTTACAGCATCAGTAGTATTAGCCCTGGGAACTAGCACGGCCAACCAGGCCAAAACAGCACTCTAGATGAGGGAGTCAGAGAAATCCACAATGGAACCAGATGAGTTTGGATTTCTATGAATCCAGCCCATGGATTCTGTGGCGTTTCCTGAGTCACACAGATTCTGCAGACTTGCAGACCAGTTTTTTACTTTCCGGAATTTTACACAAATTTAGTTGTAGAAAAATCCTTTAAAAAAAACACCAGCCAAAAGTGCACATTTCCTCCATCAGCCAAAGCATGAAAATGCACATATTTGGGGGGATTTGCACATTTTGGCGGGGGGGGGGATTTGAACATTTGAACATTGAGCATAAGTGCAAATTTGCACAAATCCGGGAAGTTGGGAAAAATCCGATTCTGCCAATGAGTGGGCGATGGAACAAAGGGTGCCTGACAATCTGCAAAACGCAGACGGAATGGATTTTACAAAAACTATACATCCCTTCTCTAGACATGAGCAAGAGAACTGGTGCACCACTAACTCCTCGAGATAGCAGTGGTCTTCCGCACTTCCACTACAATATCTTCCTTAATTATTTTCCAAAATCCCATCGGGTTCACCGGGGGGAGGGGTCATTCCAGTGCTGGGTGGGGCTAAAAATAAAAGGGGTGGAGCTGAGATGCCAATGATACCAGCATATTTTGTTGAAAGCTCTTACTGCTGTGGGAAAGCATTTCAACAACATTTGGAATGAGGAAAACATGGGACAAAAACCTGGAAACCATCGATGGTCAGGGCAAAGGAAATGGGGCCAGGGGAAGGGGGCATGGCTAACTAGAGAACCCTGGAGGGTTGGATTTGGCCCCCAGGCCTGAGGTTCTGAACACCTGATCTAGAAGGTAGCTGAGAAGGAGATTTATATTTTCCTTGAGGGAAACGGGTGCTTTGTGCCTCTCATTTACTGTGAACAGTACAGCAAGAATGAGTCTTGTTCTTTTGGCTGATTAATAAAGGGACCTTCCCATTTTTCTTTCTGTCTTAGGTGAATGGCATCCTGGTCAACCTGCCCTTTGTTCTTGCATCAGGGAAGCTCTATGCCTACTACAGCAGCTTCTCTGCCACCGTCCAGACTGATTTTGGTCTCTCCATCTCCTATGACTGGTCTTACTATGTGTCGGTTTCTGTTCCCAAGAACTATTCTGGCTTCCTCTGTGGCCTTAGTGGAAACTTCAATGGGAACCGGAGCGATGACTTCAAGAGCCCCAATGGCTCTGTGGTTCATGATGCTGTCGCATTTAGCAATAGCTGGAGGGAAGCCAGCTCACCACTCCACTGCACCATTGTGGGGTTTCCGCCCCGCTGCGATGAAGCCCAGTACAGCTCTGCGAGGGCCTGTGGAGTCATCCGCGACCCAAAGGGGCCATTTAGACTCTGCAGTGACCCTGCTGTTGCTCAGGTCCACTTCGAGAACTGTGTGAGGGATATGTGCATCATGCACGGCAGAAATTTGTGCAAGGTCTTGGGCACTTATGCACAGCAGTGCCAAGTTCATGGAATCACCATTCAGCCCTGGAGAGAGATCACTGGGTGTGGTAAGCTGCTGCTAGTTTGTGGGGCTGTTCACACAACATGCTAACCCACACTATGTGGTTATGTATGGGTTGTTTTGAACCATGAGTTGCTTGTTGAACCGTGGGTGAGCATGTTCTCTGAACGCAGCCAGGGTGGTTTGTTAACCATGTAGTGGACCTGATTTTCTCAAACAAGATGGGGGCTATGTGGCTCAACGACACTACAAGCAAGAAGGATCTTGGAATTGTAGATCACAAGCTGAATATGAGCCAACCATGTGATGTGGCTGCAAAAAAGGCAAATGCTATTTGGAGCTGCATTAATAGAAGCATAGCTTCCAAATCCCGAGAAGTACTAGTTCCCCTCTACTCAGCACTGGTTAGGCCTCATCTGGAGTACTGTGTCCAGTTCTGTGCACCGCACTTGAAGAGGGATGCAGACAAACTGGAGAGAGTTCAGAGGAGGGCAATGAAGATGATCAGGAGACTGGAAACAAAGCCCTATGAGGATAGACTGAAAGAAATGGGCATGTTTAACCTTGAGAAGAGAAGCCTGAGGGGAGATAGGATAGCGCTCTTCAAGTACTTGAAAGGTTGTCACAGAGAGGAAGGCCAGGACCTCTTCTCCATCATCCCAGAGTTCAGGACACAGAATAATGGGCACAAGTAACAGGAAGACAAATTCTGGCTGAACACCAGGGAAAACTTCCTGTTAGAGCAATACAACAATGGAACCAATGACCTAGGGAGGTGGTGGGCTCTCCCACACTGGAGGCATTCAAGACGAAGCTGGACAGCCACCTGTCAGGGATGCTCTGACTTGGATTTCCGCACTGAGCAGGGGTTGGACTTGATGGTCCTATAGGCCCTTCCAGCCCTACTATTCTGTGATTCTATGAGGCTGGACAGCCATCTGTCGGGGATGCTCTGACTTGGATTCCTGCACTGAGCAGGGGGTTGGACTCGATGGTCTTGTAGGCCCCTTCCAACCCTACTATTCGATGATTCTAAGCCACCTAGAGAACCCTTGGTTTGTTATTGGGCTGTTCAAGGTGGTTAACTAGCCACCCTGGCTATGTTCAGATGACACGATAACCCACCCCGTGTAAACCAAAGCATGGTTTGTTTACTAACAAGAAGTATCTGTAGCTCTGTATCCTCCAAATCTTTGTGCGTGTTTATTTCAGAGTTGTTGTGCCCTGCCAACAGCTACTATGACCGCTGTGGACCTTCCTGCCCAGCTTCTTGTGGCCACCCAACTGTGCCACCCAGCTGCCAGACTGGTTGTGTCGAAGGCTGTCACTGCAACCCTGGGTTTGTACGGAGTGGCACGGAGTGTGTGCCTCATGAGCAATGCGGCTGCACCTACAATGGGAGATACTACCTGGCTGACGAAACCTTTTGGCAAGAAGACGATTGCTGGAGCTTCTGCAGCTGTAACAGCACCACTCATACCGTTGAGTGTGCCAACTCCTCCTGCAGTCCTGGCGAGTTCTGTGGCACTCAGAAAGGCACTTATGGGTGCCACGTGCTATCAGATGGAGTCTGTTCAGCTTCAGGGCATCTCCATTACACCACATTTGATGGGCAGCATTATGATTTCCAGGGCACCTGCAAATACATCTTTGCAGAAATGTGTGGGGTAGCCACATCTTTACCCTTCTTTAGAGTTGAGGTGAAGAATGAGAAACTGCCCAAGAGGCCTTTGCTTATGACCTCGGAAGTGTTTGTGCAGGTGAATACCTATCAGATACATCTGCAGAGAGGACACCAGGGGACCGTCAAGGTACGAATTATGGGGAAAAGCTCTAGACTATAGAGGAGAGTTTCTTGCCTGCTCTGATCAGGATATGGCCTGGGCTAGGACTGGTGGCTAGGTGAGGTGCAGACCTGAATTTGAAAGGAATTAGAAAATAAGATAAGTTGAAAAACAAATTTAAAGCCAGTGAGAGCCAGTGTGGTGTAGCAGTTAGAATGTTAGACTGGGACCCAGGAGATCTGGCTTCCAGTCTCCACTTGGCCATGCAGCTCACCGGGTGGCTTTGGGCCAGTCACTGACTCAGCCTAACCTACCTCACAGGGTTGTTGTGAGGATAAAATGAAGGAGGAAGAGGATCATGTATGCTGCTTTGGGTTCCTTGCAAGAGGAAAAAAGGCAAGATATAAACATAATAAATAAATAAAAAGAAAGAAGAAAATGAAAAGGAGCAATGTAAGGATTAGGGTCAACATCCTCTCATACAAACAGAACAACATCCCTTCTGGATTGGACTAAATGCCTTTCTAGTCTAGCATCCATTTTCCAATAGCAGCCAGCTAGATCCTTCTAGGAAGCATACAAGCAGGGCATACAGACAACAGCCCTCTTCTTTTCTTTGTTCTGCAACAGCTGAACATCTTCAGGGATACACTGCTTCAGGACATGGCATTTCCATTTACTTATAATAGGTAACAGCTGTCAGTTGTAACCTCCATCAGTTTGTCCTTTAAAGCCATCTGCCGCATTGGCCAGAACCCCATCAGATCCCCCAGATTACTTGGGGAATCTACTACACATTTTGTGAAGAATTACTTTCTTTTGTCAGTCTTGATAGTGCAAGATTTAAAGTCCAGTTACCCATCATCTCTTGAAAATTCTAGGTTCATGTCCTGAACTTTGTTCTGGGGTAAGAACAGAGAATAGGGTGGTTTCAAAGGGACACAGTAATTTTGCGTTTAAAAGGTTCTGCTTCTGAAGAGTAAAGATTCAGGATAGATGAGAAATTTGCTGTGTTGAGGTGTTGTTTTTTTAAAAAATGGATTTACCAGATTTGTACCTCCCGGAACTGAACATGGAGTGCTATTTGTGTGGTCATATATCCATATATTGAACTTTGAATATATATTGAATATATATTGAATATATATTGAATATATATTGGATATATTGAATATATCCATATATTGAACTTTGTTCTGGGGTGAGAACAGAGAATAGGGTGGTTTCAAAGGGCCACAGCAATTTTGCGTCTAAAAGGTTCTGCTTCTGAAGAGTAAAGATTCAGGATAGGTGAGAAATTTGCTGTGTTGAGGTGTTGTTGTTTTTTAAAAATGGATTTACCAGATTTGTACCTCCCGGAACTGAACATGGAGTGCTATTTGTGTGGTCATATATCCATATATTTATGAGCCTGTGATGCATCCCATGAAACAAAACAAAAAGTGTTTGTTAACATGCACACGTTTGGAAAATGCGCCAAGAAATCTGCGTAAATTTCTAAATTGTGCACAAACACACTTTGGTTGATGTTTGTATGGGTACAGAAATGTGTACATTTGAAAAATGCACACAAAAATATGTATGAATATCTTTGCATGGGAAAAAAAAACCCTTACGGAACTGGGGGCGAACAAGCTCAGTGGCAGAAAAACAAAAATCTCAGTGAGCATGAGCTTGGCAGATCCGCCCATTCCTAGTAAAAATGGCCAGGTATGATGCTTGCCCGTGATAATCCTGCAGATTAACCAGCCTCTCTGATTTTTGCTTCTTTTGATCAGATTGATGGAATAATTGTGAACCTCCCAGTAAATCTGAATCAAGGAGAAACAGTCATTTATCAGCATGGAACATACATGATGCTGAAAACAAAGTTTGACCTGACAGTGAGCTACGACCTGGACCACAGCCTCTTCATCACCATCCCTCCTCAGTACATGGGCCAAACCTGTGGGCTGTGTGGGAACTTCAATGGACATGCCAATGATGACTTTGTGATGCAAGATGGCTCCTTAGGGAAGGACCTCTTGCACTTCACTATGGGTTGGAAATCAGAGACCAGCACTGGCTGCGATGATGGCTCCTCTGACTTCTATCCAGAGTGCCGGGAGATGAAACAGCTTGTTCAGGCAAAATACAAATGCTGGATCATCCAGAACCCGCACGGACCATTTGCTCTTTGTCACGCTCATATTAACCCTGAGCCCTATATGTCTGAGTGCATATTTGATTTCTGCATCTCTTCAGGGGATAGCAACGTCCTGTGCCAGTCCATTCAGAAGTATGCAGCGGCCTGCCAGAGAGCAAACCTAAACATCTCGGCCTGGAGAAGCCAGGATTTCTGCTGTATGTATCTCAAGGTTGCGTTGCACATGACATTTTCACTACTTGGCTGTAGGAAGAAGACTCTCCTATGTGGGGCATATATGCTCCTTAGGCAGGAGGGAAGTCAGACATTGCATCACATTCTCTTGTGATACAAAAGGGTCTGTCATGAAGGCACATCACATGTTTTGTTTTATCCATGAGCGTCCCCCAATGTGGTGCCCTCCAGATGTGTGGGAGTGAAACTCCCATCAGCCCCAGCCAGCATGGCCAATGGTCAGTGATGATGGGAGATGTAGTCTAAATCATCTGCAGGGCACTGAATTGGGAGAGGCTGATGAGCACATCAGCTCCGCGAATTGATAGCTTTTGGTTTCATGTTGCAATAGCCCTCTCCTGTAACTGCTCCCCAGTATCTGGCACTCAACGAGGTGGTTAATTGACTATTAATCTGCTGTATCTACTTTTGGTTTCGTCACAGAATTGAGCTCTGAGCACTACATGAGGAGCGTTTCCTTTCCTGCTTTTCCACTACATAACCTCTAGGTGGCACTGTAGTATAGCAGAACAGCACAACTACACAAGAGGAAATCATGCTTTCTTTTGCTTTCATAATTAAATGTGGCATTCTCTTTGCTCTAGAAAAAAAAAAAAAACTTGCCAAAAGTGCTGGTTAGACACAGAAGTGAAACTCGAGGGTATTGGCGTTGTCTAAAGAACCCATAAACAACCATGAATAGGGAATGATAAGTGCACAATAAATGCCTCATGGATAATAAATCACACATTTGATATTCTTAGTTACAAGTTGTGTCCTGTCTGTTTGTGGTATGCAGTGAATACAGCAGGAGTGGGGATCCTTTTTCTCTCTTGAGAGCTACTTTCCCTTGGGTTTAATCTGTCGGGACACCATGCCAGCGATGGGTGGGGCCAGAGCCAGCAGTAGGCAGTGCCACCCCTTTTTTTTCTCTCTCTCTTTCTCTGCCACTCCTCTCTCTCTCTCTCTCTCCCCGCCCCCTCCTCTTCCTTCCCACCTAACAGGCTGTCAGTGAATGGTAGGGATGTATTAGAAATTTGTTTCAGTTCATTTTTGATAAGAATTTACCCAGTTCGCATGTTCCAGACTGAACATGGACTTGGATGCAATCTGCAGTGGGAGAAGAATGTGTACATTTCAAAGATGCGCACAATTGATGAGTACATTTGGAAAAATGCACATGAAAATATGCACGGATTTTATGCAAAAAGAAAAATCCAAAGCTTGCAATCTGATACAGACTCACATCAGAACGAGCTTTGAGATGGAATTTGAAGAACTTTGGTGAGCTTGAGTTTTGCTGGTTCGCACATGAAAAGATCACTCCTGCCAGGGGTCTGAACTGATCACTTGCAGAGTTTTTTTTTTAAATTAGGCCAAATGCTTTAGAAATTAGACTGAGGGCTGCATGAAATTAGGCTGAGGGCCACATGTTGCACACCCCTGTGCAGGAACAGTTGTCTCCCAGCTAGTCACTCTCTTTACTCCATAGGTCTTCAGTGCCCAGAGCACAGCCGCTACGAGCTCTGTGACAGTCCTGTGCGTAAGCTCTGTTCTGGGACTTGGCTTCAGGACCTCAGTGTCTCCTCATGCTCAGAAGGGTGCTTTTGTGATGATGGGTACTACTGGAGTGGCAGCACGTGTGTTCTGCAGGAGCAGTGTGGCTGTATGCGCAATGGACGCTATTACCAAGTGAGCTGATTGTCCAGTCTTATCAAAGCCAAAGTTTGTGCAACACATCATGAATATCGGGGGAGGGATTCTGATGCAGTTTGCAGCACCAGTGGTGCATGCAGAAAGTCCCAGGTGCAATGCATCATGAATGGTTCGTGCAGTGCATCATGGGTTTGTGCAATAGTTTGCGAAATGCATCAAGTTAGTGCAATGCATCACGAATATCGGGAAGGGATTCTAATGCAGTTGGCAGAGCATCTGTGGTGCATGCAGATGCTCTCAGGTGCTCTAGATAAAAGGGATCTCTGATTCTGTCTAGTTAAAAGGTTCAGATTGATACAGGTCATGAGAAAGACTCTTCTCTGTCTGAGACCCTGGATTGCCGCTTGATGGACAAATAGTTGGACCTGGTATAAGGCAGCTTCCTACGTTCCTAAAAATCTGTGGTTTAAATAAGGAATTCCTTTTTATTTTTGAATTGCAAAGGTTATGATCCTCTCTTTACTCCCTCCACCTTTCTTTTTTACATTAAGCACCATATACTGCAATGTTTTGTGCTGAATTTAAATCTTTTGATCCATTCACAAATTAACTTTTTAGAGAGCAATCATATGGTCCCTGGCCGAGCATTCCAGGGACCATGGAATGTGTTGGAAAACCCCTTCTGAGGTTGGAGATGGTGCTCCGACTTCAGAAGGGGGAGTCAGAGAACTGCCCCCCCGCTCCCTCACAGCTGCTGTCAGCTGCACTGGCTGCCTCCTCAAGGTTGGAATATCAACCTCAGAGAGGGGGAAAGGGGGCATTCTGGTGGGTGGGGAGGGGGAGGAGACTGGAGAGGCCAGGATACAATTTATCCTGAGCCTCCTCCAGCCTCCTTCTCTCCCCCTCTGAAGTGTCCTCACTAGATGGGCTGAAAAGTCTGTCTATTGAAAAACTCAAAGATTGTTGAAGGATGGGGAAGCAAATATTATCTCTGCTTCTCCCACCCTACCAGCTTCAGGCTGGCATAGCATAGGAATCTCGGAAGTCTCCAAGTTCAGGGTCTTCGGAGCAGTGAGGGTGCAGTTCATAGGACTGCAGGCTTAGTCACTTTTCTAAATATACATTCCAAGCAATTTACAATAAAGCCACACTGAAATGGACCTAGTGAATATCCTGGAGCACCTATTGCTGTGATATTGCAGAAGCTAAGCAGGTATGGCCCTGATCAATCCCTGTGAAGGGAAATCACTGGCTGCCCCATCAAAATGCAGAATATAAATCAAATATCTATTATAGTATATGATAAATTCATTTATATTATTTTTGTAAAAGCCATGATTGAGACAGAACTGAAGCCACCACTAATACAAATCCAGAACAAAATACCATTATAATGAAACAAAAATAAAATAATGTAAGGGTGCAATTCTATGCATGTTTAGGCAGGAAAATGTCCTACAACTCGCAGCATTCCTCCAGCCAGCCATGGTGATTGAGGCATTCTGGGAGTTGTAGTATAAAGCAGCCTTCCCCAGCCTGAGGCCCTCTAGCTCTGTTGAAGTGTGACTGCCATAATTCCCAGTCAGCATGGCCACTGTCTGGGAATTATGGGAGTTGCAGTCCAAGAAACTTGGAGGGTGCTAAGTTGAGGAAGACTGGTATAAAACTGTTACTACAACTCCACTGTCAGAAGATCTAAAACACAATTATCCTACAATTATTACCCAGCTGGGAGTACCATAAGGTAGTGGTTAGAGCAGGCTTCCCCAGCCTGGTGCCCTCCAAATGTTTTGGACTTCAAGTCCCATGAGCCCCAGCCAGCATGACCAGTGGTCAGGAATGCTGGGGGTTGTAGTCCAAAACATTTGAAGAGTGCCAGGTTGGGGAAAGCTGGGTAAGAATATCATACACGACTAGGGAGACCCAGGTTGAAATCCTCACTCAACCATGTGATCATGGGCCAATCACATTCTCTCAGCCTACCTACCTCACAGGGTTGTTGTGAGGATTAAATGGTGGGGGGAGAACCATGCACAGCCCCTTTTGCTCCTTGAAGGTGATGCAGGATAGCAATAAACGGAACTAAAGTCGACATAGTGGTAAAATTGTGTGAGAGGAAGGAGCTGAGTAGAGGATTCTGTGGAGGGAATACCACAAGGTGGGGGACAGCACTAGAAAAGCCCCTGCAGATCAAATAACAAAAAGGGGGGTGGGGACAGAACAGGGAAGCATCTGATGATCACAGGGAATGGGGCAGAATGTATGACCTTTCCTTTGGGTTTAGGGCGGGTTTCTAATGCTGATGGCCATTTTGTCTTTGTCTTCCTCATACAGGTTGGAGATCACATCTGGCTGCCTGGCTGTGCTAAAAAATGCAGCTGTGAGCCCCATGGCAATTTCCACTGTTTCACAGCTAAATGTAACCCAGATCAACAGTGCACCCTGAAAGACGGCCAATGGGGCTGCCACAGTCTCTTAACCACCTGCGTTGTGACAGGGGACCCTCACTACTTCACATTCGATGGATCACTGGTGCATTTTCAGGGAGTCTGTGACTATGAGGTCTCTCACACTTGCAACACCTCTCAGGATTTCTCCTTCCGGATTGTGACTGCAAACAGGCATTTCCAGAACCCCAGAGTGTCCTTTGTTTACCGCGTGGAAATTTGGTTGCATACCCAGCTGTCAAGTTTTCATATTGTCCTAGAGAGAGGCAAAGCTGTCCATGTAAGTTGTGGATGAATGTTGATTATTATTAGGCTTGCAGGCTTTAATGGGCTTAGGGCACAATCCTATGCCTGTTAAGACAGATAACAGCCCTACAATTCCCAGCATTCCCCATCTAGCATGGCTGGGGAATGCTGGGAGTTGTAGAACTTTTTTCTGTCTGAAGTGGCATAGGATTGTGCCCTTAATCAGTAAATTAATCAGCTAAAGGTGTAGTTCAGGAATGGGGAATGTGTGGTTCTCCAAATATTGTTGGACTACAGTTCCCATCACCCATCACCATTGGCTATGCTAGTTTGGGCTGATGGGAGTTGCAATCCAGCAAGCTCAATAGGGTCACACTTTCTCTGGCACTGCTTTATTTGAATACATCAGTGTGGGACTAGCTTTAGCTAATGAGTGAAAAAGTTTAATGGGTTGCTCTGTGAGCTAAGGGTATACTTGTTAATTCATTAATATTTTAGGGTGTTTTTCTTCTACCATAAGGAAAGGAAAAATGAAAATATTAAAAAATAGCCCTTTCTTCTCACATGTTCAGAAGACTTTGGCTGCAATTCTGTACACACTTACTTGGGAGTAAGTCCCATTGAACTCCACATCAATCTTCATTTTTTTTTTAAATGCACACATACAAAATCATATTTTAATGTATTTTTAAACAAAATACATATTTTTGGACATGCTTTACCCTAAAATATACATTTCTGTATGTATTTCATCTACTTATTATTACATTTATGTCCCACCATTTTTTCCCCAAGGAGCCCAAGACAACTTACTTGGTCTTCCTCTCCATTTTACCCTCACAACAACCCTTTGAGGTAGATTAGGCTAAGAGGCAGTGACTGGCCTAAAGTCCCCTAGTGAGCTGCACGGCCAAGTGGGGCCTACACCCATATCTCCTGAGTCTCAGTCCAATACTCTAACCACTACACCTTACACACTCTCAAATTTTATCCTGAAATATGCTTTTTATAGTCTTTTTGATAATTTTTTGAGCCACGAACTCTATTGCAAAATTTGGAGAAGTGTGAAAATTGGTTTTCTTAAAAATGTGGACCACATGAAATCCTTGAGCATCCCTAGCTGCCTGCTGGAGCCCCTGGTTTGAGACCCCCATTGTCTTAGAGTTAGCAGTGTACAGCCAGTCATTCAAAAAAGGCAAGTTAGCACTACAGAAACCATATTTCTTTCTTTTTCTTGGTACCAGGTTAATGGCAGAAGGACCCAGTTACCAGCCCATCTGGGATCCTTTGCTCTGATCCTCAGACTGAGGCAAATGTTGACTGTGAGAACGAAAACCAACATAGAGATCCAATTCAATGGGGCCAGCAGTTTGTTCATACGTGTGGGCCCAGAGTATCAAAACCAGCTATGTGGATTATGTGGAAATTTCAATGGCGATGCCACCGATGATAAAGTCTTGCCCAGTGGAGAAAAAGCTCTAAATGATGCAGAGTTTGGGAATGCCTGGATATCAAACAGCAGTCCAGTGTGGTAGGAGTATTTTTCTCTCCCCCCCCCACAAGCTAAAATGCCTTTGGAATCCACAATAACTGTTATTTTGTGGCCCAGATTCTTTGGAATCCCTTCCTAGTTAAGCACATTCTTGTCCAGCCTTGTCAGCAGAAAAGATAATAGGGCTTCTCCACACCAGGCTTATATAGTGTGATCAAGATCGGTTATTCACTGAAGCTTGCGGGTCCTTTTTGCAATGTCAGCATCCTCTAGTGCCTCTCCTGCCATTTTTTAGCTTTATTCCATCATGATTTAACTCTCTGAAAATGCAGTGAGAAATATACACCATCATCAAAGTAGCGTAATATCGCTGCAGTGTCACAGCGCCATCTGCTGGCTGTGTCGATGGAACATATGGAACTTCCCCACAAAGGAAATGGCCCCCCAAAGGCCCGGGGGGAGAGAAAAGGGGGAAGCACGTGTATTGTGCCAATCATAATCCTGGAAAGACGCTGCAAGAAGAAAGCCTGGTAGGGTGTGGGATTTTTGCTTTAATGCAGAGAAGCCCGTAGTTGCCATGCCACTTGGACTGCATACTATGCTTGGGAGCGAGCGGCCAATGTAGCAACATAATCTGAATTGTGGGTACAATCTAGAGATGGGCAAATCAGTCTCATTCCAATCAGTGTCACTTTTATACATCTCTCCATCCCATTTCTGCATTAATCGGTGACTTAAAAAAAATATGCACCAAACTTTGCATTTTGAATTTTTAAATGTCCTTTTTCTCAAAATATGCTGTTCATGTTATCCCAAAATATGCATTCTGAAACATATTTTGATATGGTTTTTGAGCAAAGAACCGTGCTAGAACATTTGGAAAGTGCCAACGCCAGTGGATAACTAAGTTCTGACCCACGCATTAGTTCATGTTAGATCAGTTCATGTCACAACTGGCAAAAAGCAAATTCCTCAGGCTTCTCTCACACAACCTAGCCAGCAAAGGTAATATAAATGGATTTTGAGTTAATATTTTAAGAAGAGTAGGATCATCAAATATTTTAATTAATACATGGATCATTTCTCTTTCATGTATCCTGATCTTCTGGACCAGCCCTCTCCAACCTGGTGCCCTCCAGATGTGTGTGGACTATGGCTTCCATAATCCCCAATGACTGTGTTGGCTGGGGGTAATGGGAGTTGTAGTCCAACCCATCTGAAAGGCACTGGGTTGGGAAAGGTTGCTCTGGGCAATGATGAATTGTCTTGTAACTTTCTGTTCTTCACATGACTCTTTCAGGTGTAGGAATGACACTGAAGCCCTCATCCCTTGTCCAAAACAACATGAGTATGAGCAAATGTGTGCCCTTCTCATCAAACGTTTGGGGCCTTTCTCTGACTGTCATTGGCACAAAAACCCAGCTCCTTATTATGCAGCATGTGTTTATGACCTCTGCCAGTATGGACTGGGCAATCGCATGTTCTGTGCAGCCCTCGAAGCCTACGACGAGATGTGCACCATCCTTGGTGTGAAGGTGGCGAGCTGGCGGCGGGAGACGGGATGCAGTAAGCCAAAAAGAATGGTTGCTTCCCCACTGGAATGCCTGTCAATTAGGCCAATGATGCTCTCTACCTGAGAACTGCCCCAGTTGTGTCCTGCTCCCAGGATCCCTGGTTCAAGGCCACCAACCCTTGATGGACTTGGCCCAGGGACTATTATTATGAGCCGTAAGCACCCTAAGTAGGTCTTCTCATGCGTAGAGATTCGTAGCACAAATCCCCCCCCCCCCAAGTGTGCATTTTCATGTTTAGCCTATGGAACAAACACACATTTTGGGCCCATTTTTAAATGTTGTATATTTTTCTATGATGGAATTTGCACAAAATTTGGGAAAGTTAGAAAGTCCGCAGAATCCGCCTGACAGGGGAGAAGCCAGTTGTAATTCCCAGGTCAAGATTCATGAAAGTCCAAACTCATTTGGTTCCATTGCAGATTTCTCCAACATCCCGTAGGTTGGTAGGTAGGTAGGTAGGTAGATGACAGTCAGACAGACAGACAGACAGATACATGCAGATTCTTTCACATGTATTTTACCTCTCAGTGTAACCTCTGTCTCCAGAAAGGACAGTGATGAGCTTTGCAATGAAATGTTTTACTGATACAAAAGTAAAGTAATGGAAACATTACCAGTTCATTACACTGATGTGCTCTAAGCTTGACTGTTACTGGATTCCAAAGAATGATTTTTAATCTTTGATCTTTGGAATGATCTTTCATCGTTGGAATGATCATTCCAAAGAATGATCTTTGCAATGAAATGTTTTACTTATACAAAACTAAAGCAATGAAAACATTATTAGTTAATTACATTGATGTGCTAAGCTTGACCGTTACTGGATTCCAAAGAATGATCTTTGATCTTTGGAATGATAATTCCAAAGAATGATCTTTGCAATGAAATGTTTTACTGATAACAGAAGTAAAGTAATGAAAACACTACTAGTTCATTACATTGATGTGCTAAGCTTGACTGTTACTGGATTCCAAAGAACCTTCCCACCCCCCTCTTTTTCAGGTTTCACCTGCCCAGCCAACATGTACTACGACTTCTGTGGCACGGCTTGCCCAGCCACTTGTGCCAACCTCTACGCACCCGGCTACTGCAAAAAGCCCTGTGTGGCAGGCTGCTTTTGCCGTGAAGGGTATGTTCTGAACTCTGGAGTCTGTGTGCCCCTGAAGCTGTGTGGTTGCACACTGAATGGCCGCTATTACCAGCTGGGAGATGAAGTGATCTTGACAGACACTTGCAGCAAAAAATGTTCCTGCAGACATCCTGCTCGCACCATGGAATGCCAGGAGCATCTCTGCCAGGCTCTGGAAATGTGTAAAATTGTGGATGACAGACGGGGCTGTTATCCTGTGAACTTTGGGACAATGTGGATATACAGCCCTTCTCACTATATCACATTTGATGGTTTTCCCTTTGGTTATCCAGGAGCCTGTAAATACACCCTGGCTACATATTGTGGCCCTCCAGGAAAGCTTCCAGGCTTCACTGTTAAAGTACTAAATGCACACAGAGGCTCAATTGCAGTAGCCTGGGTGAAACAGCTGGAGCTGCAGATTTATGGGGAGCGCATTAGCATTGCAGAAGGACAGTATGGCATAATACAGGTAAGAGTGTTGTGCCATCTCTGGTTTCTGTTACATTACAGGTCCCTTCTGCGCCAAATGTCAAATGCCAACACAGCAGGGGGGTGGGGGAGACTCTGTGGCCTCTCGTATGTTGCTGGACTGCAATCTCCATCATCCCTGACCATTGACCATGCTAGTGGGGGCTGATGGGATTTAGAGCCTAACCACATCTGGAGGGCTGCAGGTGCCCCACCTGTGCAATACAGGCTGATCTTAATTGTCAGGTGCTATTAGATGTAGCCTGGTGTTCATAATCTAATCTACTAGTGGGAATCAGTGAGAAATTGCCATGGGGACAGGCAAGGGAAGGCAAAAAGGTCCTTTAACTTCCTTCCTGCAGAGGAGGCTGTTGACCCCGTTGTCAGTGGGACTGTGATACGCTCTGGGTTTCAGTCAGAACTTAAAAGGAGCTATCCAAGGTGCTGAACCCAATTCCCCAAGAAGATAACGCACCTTGGAAAGCTCCTTTAGAGTTCTGACTTGTTCTGACTGAAACCCAGAGCAAATACTGACATCGCTCCCCACTGACATCGGAGCCACCAGGCCCCACTGCCTTTATGTCCCCCCAAATGGATCACTGGACTGAGGGATGGATTGGTCTCTGTGAAACAATCCATATGCTGAAGAGATTTGGCTTAGAGGATGCTTCCTATGAGTCTCATTTACCTCCTTCAACAGCTGCATCAGAGATGAAGGAAGGCAACTGGAGTGGGCAGGGGAGGAGGACAGTAGAGTGTCTGGGGCAGGGGGCAGAGGAGAAGGGGTCCCATGTATGTGTATGATGGATGAATGGGGATGCATTCTTGTGTATTTTTGATGGGGAGTGTGGGGTGCCTGTGTGAAAGAAAGAAAGAAAGAAAGAAAGAAAGAAAGAAAGAAAGAAAGAAAGAAAGAGGGCACTGGGGAGATCCAGACAGAGTAAGAGAGAGGAGGTTGTGGGTGATCCAGAGAGAGAAAGGAAGAGAGAAATGGGTTGGGGGGGTGAAGAGACATTTTGTGATGGCAACCATATCACTTTTGCAAAAAGCATCTTGGGCTGAACCTTATCCTTACCAAGCTTAGATTCTTCACTTGACATTTCATACACTCACTCATGCGCGCTCGTGCGCACACACACACACGCACACACACACACACACACACACATAATTGTCGTGTCTCCATTTTGTCCTAGGTGAATGGCCTCCTGATGAATCTGCCCATCACCCTTGCATCAGGGAAACTCTATGCCTATTGCATCAGCACGTTCATCATCATTGAGACTGATTTTGGCCTCTCTTTTTCCTATGACTGGTCTTACTATGTATCCATTTCTCTTCCTGAGACCTATTTTGGGTTCCTCTGTGGCCTTGGTGGAGATTTCAATGGCAACCGCCATGATGATTTCAGGGCCCCTAGTGGCTCTTTGGTTCAGGATGCTGTCATTTTCGGCAATAGCTGGAAGGATCCCAGCTCCCCTTTCCATTGCACAGCCATTGGGCCCTCACCCACTTGTAACAAAACAGAACTAGCTCAGTACAGATCACACGCTTATTGTGGAGTCCTTGGTGATGTCAACGGGCCATTTAAAGGCTGCAACCGCCCAGAAGATGCCCAACTCTACTTGGAGAACTGCGTTAAGGACATGTGTGCAACCCAGGGCAGCCACAAGGCTCTGTGTGCAGTAGTGCACAGTTATGCCCAAAAGTGCCAAGATCGCCGCATCAACATTCAGCCATGGAGAGAGATCATTGGATGTGGTAGGCAATTTTTTGAGAATTTGTATTCAGCGTATTGGGCTGTGTGATTCTGGTGGTTTGAAGATACTATATAGAATCCATTGGGGATAGAACTCAGCTTCTTGAGAATCTAACTTTCCTTTAACAGACATTTCTAGCCTTTGCAGTTATAATAAAGTGCCCCAACATGCATGGGAATGTTTGCTGAAGGCAAAGGCAAAGGAATTTGCAAAAAAGTTATCTAGAGGGTCAAAGGATAGTAATTCATACCATATATTACTTTTGCCAGAACTAATGGAACCATAATAAATAATGCAAAATAAGAAAAAATATGCACATTTGCCCCATCTGTATGATTTTGTGCAGGACGCAAGGTTCAGCTTTTTTGGCATAGAATTCCAATGATATTGGAACAGAGGGTGTACATACACCTGGACCTGTTTTTTTCTGTTGCCCATGCTGGCTATGGATGATGGGAGTAGTAGTCCAGCACATCTGTGGGGAACCAGGTTGGAGAAGGCTGAAATATATGACAGTCTGGTAACTGTATACAGCATTTATATTTTCCATGTAACAATAATTTACTTCATTACTAATTTTGTTCCTTTTCCACCATCACTTCTATTCAAAAATCTATCTTTGCTGGAAACAAAGTGTGTGTGTGTGTGTGTGTGTGTGTGTGTGTGTATATATATATATATATATATATATATATATTCTATGTGCTTTTTTGTTTAGAATTGACCTGCCCATCAAATAGCTATTACGTACTCTGTGGATCTCCCTGCCCTGCCTCTTGTGCCCAACCAGTTGAGCCAGTTAGCTGCCACCGTTTTCCTTGTGTAGAAGGATGCCAGTGTGAACCTGGGTTCGTGCTGAGTGGCATCAACTGTGTGCCTCCAGAGCAGTGTGGCTGCAGCTACAAGGGCCGATATTACCTGAAAGGGGAAACATTCTTCTGGGAAGGAGAACATTGCCAAAACATGTACCAATGTGATGGTTCTGTCTATGCTGTTGATGCTGCCGGACCCTTGTGTGACTCCAGACAATTCTGTGGCATCCAGAAGGGGGTATATGGCTGCCATGCATTGTCAGATGGCATCTGTCAAGTTTCTGGGTTCCTCCACTACACCACCTTTGACAGGCGGCATTATAGTTTCCAGGGCACCTCCACGTACATCTTGGCAGAACTGTGTGGGGTGTCCAACTCTTTACCATCTTTTAGAGTTGAGGTGAAAAATGAGAAGTTGTCCAACAATCCTTTACCTGTGACTTCGGAGGTCTTTGTTCTGGTGAACAATACACAGATACATCTGCAGAGAGGGCACCCAGGGACTGTCATGGTAAGAACGTTTTTACACATGTTCACTATATGCTGTGATATTCCAAAGGGTCACTAGATAATTGAACATATATCAGATATAAGCCAGTTTTACAATATAAAGCACCTTTAGGGTGCAATCTTATCAGGATGCCCATAAGCCTCCAAACTTGGAGGCTTATGGCCATCCAATGCATAGTGGGAGAAGCAGCAGAGGTGAGCTATACCTCTGCACTCCTCCCACTCTGTATTTTAGCTTGATGGGCTTTTTCACCCATGTAACTGGTCCATGTCAGAGCAGGAGGCTGGGGAGGCCTGAGGATACATATGCATCCAGAAACATAATAAAATACCCCTCTTAAACAGAATGTGACACCAAAATTATGACAAAGCTAATTAAGACATTTCATAGGGAGCTATTAAACCATTTCACAAAGGGCCGATCTACACTTAAGGGTTTTTTCACTTCCAATGAGGTTTCACTGCCCGTCTTTCACACTATGCAGTAGCTGCCTCAAATTGGAACCGGAATTTCCCGCTTCTGTACTCCCGCTTTCAATACCCTGATATCCCGGTATTTCCCATGAATGTGCTCTGATAATCCACCTTCGCTACCATACCTGGTTGTAGTCCCCTCCCCTGCCTGTCCATATACGGCGGTGTTTGTATTTCCCTCCTGTCCAATCACTGCTCTCGATGGCCCCATGTCATCTTCTGGCTACTGATTACATACCTTCCTCAGCACTCAATGTTTCCTCAGCAATAAGCAAAGTGCTGGATGCGCACTCGCTTGTCTGATCTTGGAAGCTAAGCAAGGTTGGCCCCTGTCAGTAGTTGGATGGGCCTGGGAATCAGTCTTCCTGCATTGAGCAGGGGGTTGTTCTATCCCTTCCAATGAGACTAAGTTTTACCCCCTCCTATCCCCCGCTCCAGATTTTTTTTTTTTAAATTAAGGCATTATCTTCGAAGAATTGTGGCTTCTCTGCAATGTTTTTTTTTTTTTTTCTAATTCAGGCATGATCTTTGAAGATTCGAAGCTGTGAAGCTTCACAGCTTCGAATCTTCGAAGATCATTCCTGAATTAGAAAAAGAAAATTGTGGAGAAGCCACTATTCTTCGAAGATAATGCCTTAATTAAAAAAAAAAATCCAGAGTGGGGGATAGGAGGGGGTAAAACTTAGCAGGAAGCCTGATTCCCAGGCAGTCGCCCATCCGACTACTGACCGGGGCTGACCCTGCTTAGCTTCCAAGATCAGACAAGTGCGTGCACATCCAGCCCTTTGCCTGTTGCTGAGGAAACACTGAATGCTGAGGAAGCTATGCGATCAGTAGCTGGAAGATGACATCGGGCTGTCGAGAGCTGTGAGCATGGTGGGCGTGGAATCAGCAGAAACAGGAAGAGTTTCTGATCCTCCAATGGGAGCCTCCGTCTTTAAGAGCAGGAAAACAGCACAGCGCTTGAGTGTGAACTGAGCTTGCGCATTCGATGAAGCATTGCAATGGGGAAAATGGGTGAGTGTGGATAATCACGTTTTAATGCGAGAGCGTTTAAGCCGATGGGACACCGAATTCATTGTGATGGCGGGTGCAATGTAGATCTGCCCAAAGTCTAAATATTTATTAGACTAAATTTATTGTCTAAATATTTATTAACCTATTATAATATATTAGCGGGCTTAATCTTCTATACCAGTCAATAGTTTTTGTTTCTCCCAAGCCTGTTGGGCAAACTTGGTGGTCCTGTAGGACATATAGTAATCTGTTCCAGCCAGTATTAAATTGTAATGTTATACTTAGAGGAGATTTGTTACTGGACCCTCAATATCTTGAGTTAAGGGCTCAAGATATTGCTTCCTCAGCTCTGCATACAGGGGACATTCTGTTAAAAAGTGTATTATGTCCTCTACCTTGGGGCAGCCAACTGGGCAGTATCCTTTTGCCCCATGGTGAACCCTAGAGCATGCCTTCACCTCCATTAGCTGCAGAGAATTCAGTCTGCATTTAGTCAGAAGCCATCTCAGAAGCCAAGAGAGGACAAATAAGGGGTCACCTTTCCTGGGGAAATAATACTTTTATTGGGCATATTGGACTGGCTCCCAGCAGCAGCAGCCATTGCAGTCTGAGTATCAACATCATATCATCTTCTGGAGATCTCCTCCTGGGCACACGGTGCCTAACAGTGATTGAAATAGGAACATGGAAAGTATGAACCAGATGATGGTGCAGCCTGAGATAAAAAGTAAGTGGACGAGGCAAAAAGGATCAGGCAAACACCTTCTTGTTTCTCTTATTCACACAGATTGATGGTGTGATCGTTCTCCGCCCAGTTCATTTAAAAAGCCAAGGGATTGCCATTTATCAGCATGGTTTTTATACAGTTATAAAAACAGAGTTTGGGCTAATGGTGAGCTATGACCTGGCACACAGTGTCTTCATCATACTTTCCTCTAAATACCAAGGCCAGGTGTGTGGGCTGTGTGGGAACTTCAATGGAGCCGCTGGTGATGACTTCGGGATGCGAAATCGCTCCACCGTGATACACACACTGGACTCTGCGATAGACCAGATATTGCCAGCTGTCCCCAGTGGTGCCTCATCTGCTACAGTTGAGCAGGGGGAAGACCTCATCCAGTCAAAATCCATGTGCTGGATCATCCAGAATCCTGAAGGGCCATTTGTCTCTTGCCACGACCAAGTGGATCCAGAGCCTTATTTGACGGATTGCATATTTGACCTTTACGTCTCTGCTGGGGACAGCAGCATCTTGTGCCAGTCCATTCAGACATATACAGCGGCCTGCCAGAGAGCCAATGTCACCTTCTGGCCCTGGAGGACAGAGTTTTTCTGTGGTAGGTCCTGTCTGTGAAACCTCCTGTTTCTGCATGTGCCTGCATCTACCACCAAAAACCTGAGTTAAGGAGAGTTCCAGCTCCAGGTTTTTGAGGGCCCTTGTGCAAGAGACCTTCAATGGGTCCCCCCCCTCAGTGAGTCCCCCTTCTCATTGCCATTGTCACCAGCTGCTCTGCATCCTCTTTCTCATCATTGCTACCACTTTCTTGCTTGACAGGCAGAGAGCCAGTGAGCAAATTGGCAGTGGCATCTACTGCTCCTTCTTCTCTCCACCACCATTGTCTGGGCCAGAGTAAGAGACAGAGGAACAAGCAGGATGCAGTGGTGAAGAGGAGGAGCAACTCCAGGGAGCTCTTGTCAGTGCAGCCCTGCTGGGGTGTGGGCCCTTGGCAGGAGCCCAACTGTGCCTACCCTTGGTGCCATTCCTAGTTTAGGAGAAGATATCTATATCTATATCTTCTATATCTATCTGTATAGGATTATTTAATACAAAATACAACAGTACTAAATATGATATGTCAAATGCTAACCCCCCCATAAATTTACATTTCTAAGAAATGTAGATTAACTATAACAGATTTGGCCAAACACATTTTGACATGTAGTCTTCATCCGTGCCCTGAAATGAGAAAATCTCCTGACCTTGGCTCTTATATAATAAAGTATAAATAGAGGACTAAACTGTATCCTTTGGTAAACTTCTATCTTTGACCACCCTAAATAGATGATAAGGTCTTCTAAAAGTGGTAACCAAACAAGCTTTTTATAGCAATTAACATAAATTGGATATATAAAATATCTTTCTCCTCCACTGTCTAGAACTCCTTTCAAGGCCATGTGTGTTTTTAGTCCCAGGGCCGTGTGAGAGTAGTCATTTTGCTGTGCATTCTGAGAGCAGGCTTAATTTTGCAGGGGGAGGAGGGGCATGGAACAAAGTTGTGCACATTAAAAAAAATGTCCTCTATATGTCCTGCTAATTTTCTGTAGTGTGCAAAAAAGAAAGATAAAGGGGGTGGGGGAAGAAGAGAGGAAATAGCATTAAAAGACATCCCTGTAAGGGTTGGCAAAATAGGTGGATGTGTACCAAGTGAGAACAAAATCACTTTTCCTGGCTAATAGTGAACTCTAGTAGTGAGTGCCAGTAGGACTGTAGCCAAAAGAGGGCCACAGAGAAATAAAACGGAAATGTTTAGAGAACCCTAAGGTTTGCAGAAGTACAAAAAAAGTTTTATTAAAAAACTGAATGGATAACCCACCCACCCCCCAAAGAACTCAATGAGGGCTGAGTAAGCGCAGTAGCCATGGAATGTTGACTGGCAATTGGAAAAGAAAAATAGAACATGGTAGGGGTGCGGGGAGTGTAATACTACATAAACCTCATGCTTCTGGGGGGGGGGGTGTCTCCATGAGTGATTTATTGTGGGTTTGCTGCATTTGGAGGTTGTTCGGGGCACATGATGTCGTGGCCATCCCACAGCCACCCCAGAGTTCTGCTCCAAAAAAACAGTTTTTCTTAGACTACTTTTAGTCCAATTCTTTTCCTTAATTTGGCATGTCTGCACTTCTTTTGCAGTGTGCACCAACCCTCCACATTTACTTCAGCGTTATAGCCCTTCCCAGGGGTGTGTCTTTCACCTGGCCATGACCTCTCTGATCCCAGTCAAGGGGTATTTCCCCAATGCTTTCCCCACCTGTGTTTCCCCGATGTATCCACCATTTTGTGCACTGAATGGGAGTAGGTATACCCCTTTAGCACTACAGCACCACAGCACCTGCGTGAAATAGCGCATTTGAATGGGAGTAGCTACAGCTGCCAATGCGCTACTGCGGTTGTAGAGGGACAGTAATTTTTTTAAAAATGGGGGGAATTGGGCATAGGTTGCGGAGGCAGATGCTAACATACACTGACCATAGAAAGCAGAAAGGAACCAGGCAAGAGTGGGTGGGAGGGAACAGGCTCTCTAAGTGCTGATGTGGATGAGAGTCCACCCAGTTGCCACCTAAACAATTCACCGTGAATTGCCCTGTGGTCTGCCGAGAGCCCCAGGCTACCTTTGGGATAATCCAGGCTTTCAAGACCTGTGTCCCCCCAGACGGAGCAGATTTGACTCCAGTGAAAAGCGCAGCAAAGTGGAGAGTGAACAAAACTCATTGCTGTGGAGATTCCCCCCGTTTTGAAAAACCCTATGGTGATTAAAAAATGCAACCTGTTCCTCATTCTTCTGTTTTCTTCCTCTTTTTAGCTGCTGATTGTCCAGCAAACAGTCACTATGAGCTCCATCAGCCTCCCTGCCAGGACTTATGTGCAGGCTCCACATTTAAACATCTATGCAGCCCTCTGTCCTCTGAAGGGTGTGTCTGCGATGACGGATACCTATGGAATGGGGACAAGTGCGTTCGACCCGAGCAATGTGGCTGTGAGTACAATGGACGATACTACAATGTGAGTAGATGCTGTCCTCCCTGATGTTGTTAGTGTCTGCACCTGATACATTTTTTAAAGATTGAATTATGATTGCTATGTAAATTGCTCCATCCAATTCAAAGCCACTGAAAGCAGAAACAGGTCATTTTTGCTGCCACAAACTAGGGATGGCAGAGAATTTCTCCACAAATCTCTGGGAGGCCAAATGCCAACACATTCGGCCCCCCGAAATTAGTGGAGAAACAGTCCGCCCCCCCGCCCCCCCCGGGATGGGAATTTCCTTTGGCGAATGTCCCTGGCGCTGGCGGCTCCCGGCGGCGGTTCGGCAGCGGCGGCCAGTCTTCCAACCAGCTGCCGCCGCCGCCATTTCCCTGTAAAAAAAACAAAACAAACTCAAGCAAATGTGATAGGCTACATAAAGATTTACGTAGCCTATCATGGCTAGATTTTCAAAAAACACCGTGATAGGCTACGTGAATCCTTACGTAGCCTATCACGGCTGACTTTGAAAAAAAAAAAAAAGTGCGTACGCAAATGGCGGCACCCGTGGGCGCCGCCATTTGCGTTCCTTATTTGGGCATGTGTAGTCTACGTAGACTACGGCGAAAATAAGGGCAACGCAAATAGCATTGCCCTTATTTTCGCCGTAGTCTACGTAAATGTTTACGTAGACTACACATGCCCAAATAAGGAATGCAAATGGCAGCACCCCTGGGTGCTGCCATTTGCGTATGCGCTTTTTTTTTGTCCCCCAAAGTCAGCCGTGATAGGCTACGTAAGGATTTACGTAGCCTATCATGGCTGACTGCAGGGACGCAAATGGCGGGGGCTACGGCTGCCGCCATTTGTGTCCCGGCCGGCAAAGAGGATTCACGGCCGGAGGGACGGGGCGCCTCCTCCTCGGCCAGAATTTCGGCCGGAGGGACAGGGCACCTCCCCCCCAGCCAGAATTTCAGCGGGGAGGGATGGGGCGCCTCCCCCCCGCCAAGAATTTCAGTGGGAGGAACAGAGTGCCTCCCCCCCACCGCAAAGCAAGCTGCAGGACCAGGTAAGGGACTTTCGTCCATCCCTACCACAAACTAACACAGCTGCTCCTCTGGAAATAAAAGCAGAAAATGCAGCCTTGAGTTTTGCCCATTTTGCTCACAAGTAGGGATGGACGATAGTCCCTTACCTGGTCCCGCAGCTTGCTTCGCAGTGGGGAGGAGGCGCCCCGTCCCTCCGGCTGAAATTCTGGCTGGGGGGGAGGCGCCCTCTCCCTCCGGCCGCGAATCCTCTGCTCCTGCCGGGTCGCAAATGGCGGCGGCCGTAGCCGCCGCTGTTTGCGTCCCTGCAGTCAGCCATGATAGGCTACGTAAATCTTTATGTAGCCTATCACGGCTGACTTTGGAAAAAAAAAAAAGCACGTACGCAAATGGCGGCGCCCATGGGCTCTGCCATTTGCGTACGCGCTTTTTTTCCCCCCCAAAGTCAGCCGTGATAGGCTACGTAAACATTTACGTAGCCTATCACAGTGTTTTTTGAAAATCTAGCCATGATAGGCTACGTAAATGTTTACATAGCCTATCACGTTTGTTGTTTTGTTTTGTTTTTTACACTTGGAAATGGCGGTGGCGGCAGCCGGTCAGAAGACTGGCTGCCGCTGCCGCCGCCAAACCACCTCCGGGAGCCGCCTCCTCCAGGGACATTCGGCCAAGGTAAGTCCCATCCCGGGGGGGGGGGGCGGACCATTTCTCCACCAATTTTGGGGGGCCGAATGCGTTGGCATTCGGCCTCTCAGAGATTCGTGGAGAAATTCTCCGACATCCCTACTCACACCAGGAATCGAATTTCACAGCTCTTGTATGGTCAGATGGAAAAGAGGACAAGGTTCTTGCACCTTTTAATAATTGTGTAAAAGAGGGAATTTCAGCAGATATAGCTTGTCAGGCAAAAGTGGACAAAACAATGGTCAATTTGGAGAAAGAGAATAAGGAATTGGCAGTATGTTATTTTACAGTCAAAAAAGGCTGGCCCATGGATAGGTGGGGATGTCAGAGGAATCCATCAGCGGGTGGGGGGTGGAGCTCACTGAGCTTTCATGAGCTCAGCTCTCCAGACTTTGACTCATTTCCCCACCAGCTGGCCTGACAATATCTGCATTGAATCGGGCCAGCTCGCAGATTTTTCCATGTTTTAAAAAGTTACGTAAATGGAAATGTGCACAAATTGTGGGCAGTGAATTGCATGATTTTTGCAAATTTGGGCCATAACTTGCACACATTTTGGCTGTACTTTGTGCAAATTGCACAGGGCAATTTGCATGATTTATACAATTTGTGGTTGAAATTTATGTAAATTATGCAAATTGTGCCCAAAATTTGCGTAACCCATGCAAATTGCACCCTGCAGTTTGTGCATATTTTTTGAAAAAATTGGAAAAGTTCCCAGATTTCAGGAAAAGCCCTGTGGCTCAGCCAGCAGATGCAAGCCAAATCAGGTGCTCTCGTGGAGTCCATTGAGACCAAAAAGGGCCAGACTCCTCAGCGATGGACATCCCTTAAAGTAGAGTGGGTTTTTTTTCTTACCTTGAGAGCCACATTCCCTCATGGGAAAGCTTCTGAGGACCACATGCCAGCAGTGGGAAGATCCAAAGTCACATAGACACCATATTCACACACTTCCTTCCACACACTCCCCCTATTTTCACATGCACACATCTACACAGGATCTGTCCCAAACACGTACATGAATTCCCCACCCCCCATGCAGCAATTAGACTTTATAAAAGCCACATAGGGCTGACAACATTTGGGAAGGTCACAGTGCATGGGGAGGGTTAACACTCCCTTCCTCGGCTTTGAAACCTTCCCCAAAATCATCCCCGTGATGCTTGAAAAAAACTCCAGACTGTTCTAATAGGGGGCTTTTTCAAGCCAAACTATTGAAGGGACAGGGCAAAAGAGGTGGTCATGAACCATTTGGGGAGGCTCGCCTTCTGACAGAGAAGCCACCAGAAAATCCTCAATGAAGGACAATATGGCTGCTCTGATTCTTTTCTCCCATCCCCAAAGAATTTCTCTCTGAAATATAGCAAAAATAAACCAGCCAATTTCAAGGAGGATCAAATGGCTAACAGTCTTTGTCAATTTAGTACAGCCCTAGAAGAACAAACAGGGTAGGCTCCATTACAGTTGAGTAGTTCTTACTTTTATATTCTTTGAAAGTAAAGAGTGTAAGACTAAAATGTGCCTGCCGGTTTAATTCAGAAAATAAATGTGCTTACACCATCTGAAGTTTGGGAAGCGCTAAACTAGCCTGCCGTGGTCTACTTTGATCAATGGCAGCTCTCCAAAAGCCCTGACCAGAGGTGTTTCCCGGCCCTGCTATGGCATCTTTGTGATTGGGATTGAACCTGGGACATTATGCATGCATACATGTGCATGCTCCATCATTTTGCCTTTCCAACAAATTGAGCATCTGCTTTGTCTTTAGAAATTCTGATACTTGGGATATACAGCAAGGAAATGGCTTATTTCCCTCATGGCCTCCCTTGTAGGGCTTCTGGCTGATGGACCAGAGTGACACCAGTGACACCAGCTGTCACTGGTGGAGACAGAATGCTGGGCTTGATGAACCATTTGTTTGATCGAGGAAGGAAGGAGATTTTTATGTTCTTATATTCCTGTGTATCTGGCAAAAGAGTCAGTAGAAAGATCACTAGACATGTTTGCCCTTTTTTGTATTCTACTTTCTCTATTTTCAGAGCTCTTGCCAATATGCATAGTTTCTTATTTCTGTATTTTGCTCAAAGGTTTGATTTTCCTAATGGCCATTCCTGCTTTTTCATGGCTGCTTTCCCTACCAGGTTGGGGACCTTTTATGGCTGTCAGGTTGCACACAAAGGTGCAGTTGCGATGCTTCTTCTACCTTCCACTGCATCCCAGCCAGCTGTAGTAATGGCCAACAGTGTGCAATCAAGGATGGAAAGCTGGGCTGCAAGAACCAGCTGGCCACTTGCACTGTGTCTGGGGACCCTCATTACTTCACTTTCGATGGGGCTGTGGCGCATTTCCAGGGCACTTGTGCGTATGAGATCTCAAAGACTTACGACTCCTCTGCTGACTTCTCCTTCCGCGTTGTGGCTGCTAATAAGAATTTCTGGAGTCGCCGGGTCTCCTTTCTTTACCGAGTGGAAATCTGGCTCAAATCCAAGCAGTTCAGTTCTCATGTTGTTATGGAGCTAGGCAAACATGTTCAGGTGAGTGGAATTCTTTGATACATGCTCAAAGAAGAAGGGAAGGGGGAAATATATACTATAGAGCAGCATGATCAGAGGCCGTTCTGGAGGTATGGAACAAAGATGGCCAGCAGTATGGAAAACAAATGCTATGAAGAAAGATTGAAGGCCTGAGTATGTTTAGCCTGGGGAAGAGAAGACTGGGGGATTTGATAGCACTCTTCAAATTCCTGAAGGACTGCCACATAGAAGATGGCAAAAGCTTGTACTGTGCTGCCCCCGAGGCAGGACTAGATCTAATGGACTTTAAGCTGCAGGAAGGTAGGTTTTGGTTGAATATTAGGACAAATATCTTTACAGCAAGAGCAGTTTGACAATGGAACCAATTACATTGGGGTAGGTGGATGGTGTTCTGCCTCACTGTCTCTTCAAACAAAGGCTGAACAGCCATCTGTTGCTCAAGCTCTAGCTCTAGCTTTTCTGCATCAAGTAGAAGGTTGGATTCAAGGTTCTGGTATTAACCTATAAAGCCTTACATGGTTTGGGACCGCAGTATCTGATGGAGAACTTCTCCCAACATGCACATACCCAGACACTACAATCAACATCAGAGGCCTTCCTCTGAGTGCCTCCTCCAAAGGATGCTCAGAAGGTGGCAAAACAGGAGAGGGCCTTCTCAGTGGTGGCCCCCCAATTATGATCTCCCCAGTGAGGCCCGCCTAGCCCCAACACTGTCATCTTTTCAGCACCAGGTTGACTGTCCTCCACTCCCAGGCATTGAATGGCATATGATGAGGCATTTATGTCAGCTGTCTTTCTCGGGTCTAGTATTTTATTGGAATTGTTTACCTGTTTACATTATTTTGCATTTTGTATGTTAAGCATTCCATACTATGTTTTGTGGTCTTGTATTTTATGGTCTAATTCTGTGAACCACCCAGAGAACTTCAGCTATTGGGTGGTCGAGAAATGAATTTGAAATCTGAAATTTAAATAGGTAGCCTACAGGACCCCCTCCAACTCTATGGTTCTATATCAGCCAGGAAGTCAATGGCTTAGGACATAGGGAGCTGCCTTATGCCAGGTCAAACTGTCCATTTAGTCCACTAATGCCTACTCTTGACTGGTAGTGGCTCCCCAAGGTCTCAGGCAGATGGAACCTCACAGTCTGAGGCTAGGAAGTAGCCTACTGAGCCACCTTGGATGGTGTGGGGTCAGGCCTTGGAATCCTCCAGAGGCCAGAAGGGAACAGAGTGTGCAAAATCAGGCCCAGAGACTGGCAGACAGTGCAAGTTCTGTGGAGAGAACATCCCTCATCCTCACACAACTTCCAGAAAAAACAGGAACAAAAGAGGTCCAAGCACCTCCAGCAACATCAGACAGGCCACTCAACAAGATCAGCCTCGGCCAGATGGCGTTCTTTCTGTCCCATCAGCCAGGACGGCTAGGCTGGTGAGAATGAGGGAGAGGGCCTTCTCTGTGGTGGCCCCCACTCTGTGGAACTCCCTCCCTAGGGAGCTCCACCATGCCCCCTCTTTAATGAGCTTCCGCCACACATTGAAAACTTGGTTGTTCAGGCAGGCATTTGGGTGGGTTAGGGTATTTTTCAACAATGTTTTAATGTGTAATTTTGCTGTTTTAAATTGTACTGTTGTACATTGCCCAGAGTGGCCAGGTGATGGGCTAGATGGGTGAATAAATAAATAAATAAATAAATAAATCTTTCTGGCAGCAGCAGTGGCTCTGTGTTCACCATTCCCCACCCATCCCCAATAATGTGGGAACAAGGGAATCACAACCTGTTTGAACCAGCTGTGTACCTCCCAAGCATCTTTGGTTTAGAGATCTAAGGGGCTGTGGCGGCTGATGACTGCAGTTCCAGGCCGGGGGCAGGGGTAGGCGGTGACTCTCTTCTGGGTTTTAGTTACCACTAGCCAAAACTCCAAAGGTGCTAATCTTTATCCCCAAATTGGGTTCAGCACCTTGGATAGCACCTTTAGAGTTTTGGCTGGTGGTAACTAAAACCCTGAATGGAATCACGGCCCCTCCGGAACTGGAGCCACCACTGCCTAAGGGCAAAACCTGATGAGTTATTGGAGATTGGTGACAGGAACTCCTTGTCTCATTACATTTATTTTAAAAGCAGCCATGGGTGTGTGTGTGGGGTGGGGACAAACTGGTTAATTTTAACCTTGTAATAGCAACATGTGCCCTCAGACCATTCCCTAGGGCCATTCTCACTAAGTCTCTTTGAATCTACTCCATTTCATGTGAATGTGCCTGATAGCTGCAACAGAGCAGAGCAGGAGTGTTTCCCTGCCTGCTTTCCCCACCCAAATGAAATCTCAGATGGGGAGAAGAATAGGAAGAAACAGCACGAGCAATCGGAATCAGTGGTTGCAATAGCTTGGCATCTCACCCACCATGGTTGAGGCCATGGTGGGTGAGACCACTTATCTTATGATGGAGCAACCAGCCATTTCCCCTCCCAACACTACTGCTATTTCAGCTTTCCAATTTGGACTTCCATCTCCTTTTCAGGTTGATGGAAGACAGACCCTTTTGCCAACAGAGCTGCATCAGTTGGCCAGCATCACACGAAGAAGGAATGTGGTGACTTTGAGAGCACATCCCAATCTGGAGATCCAATACAATGGCCGCCATGCTTTGTTTGTCCGTGTAGGCCCAGAATACTGGGGGAAGCTGCATGGGATATGTGGGAATTTCAATGGCATTCGTGGGGATGATAAGGTCCTGCCTGATGGGAAGAAAGCCAAGACTGACTCAGAATTTGGCAATGCTTGGATATCAGACATCAGTCCCCCAAAGTACGTTGATTGTACTTATGCAAATATTGAGGTCCCCTTGAACAGGGCCGGCCCTACTATTAGGCAGAATGAGGCAGTTGCCTCAGATGGAGATGCTGGGAGGACATAGCAAGGTAATGGAAGAAAGAGCTGTGTGCCACATAACCTTTCCTGCACCCCCCACGGCCTGCCCTCAGGTGTGGTGGAGGATGCTGACCCATCACCAGTGCTGAAGTTAGCATCAGCTGCCAGTCTGGTCAGCTTTTGTACATGGAATAGGAGGGGGCGCCACCTTGTTCTTCACCTCAGGCAGCAAAATCTCTTGGGCCAGCCCTACCCCTGAACATGCTGATACCTCCTTCATGTTTCTTAGTAGCCCCAATTTGGCTACATAGTCATCATAACTCAGCTCCTTTCTTCCTAGCCCAAAATATTAACTTAAAAGCAGCTGGAGGGAGGGGTGGGCTTTAATTGGATTAGGAGAGCAGTGCTCAGGGAAACGGCATTTTAAGCAGTGTTGAGTAAACTGTGACTTGCTCTTTCAGGTGCATGAATGACACGGATGACCTGGAGCCATGTGTAAAATTGCAAGAGTTTGAGCAAATGTGTGGCATCCTAAGAGATCGCTCAGGGCCTTTCTCAGAGTGTCATTGGCATGAGGACCCAGTTCCTTACTATGAATCCTGCACCTATGACCTCTGCCAGTACGGACCAGGCAATCACATGCTGTGTGCAGCCATAGAAGCCTATGAAGAGATGTGCAAGCTACTCGGAGTAAAGGTGGCAAACTGGAGAAAAGAGCTTGGATGTGATGGTAAGGAGCATGTTTCCTTTTGTGACATCTGTAACGTAACTACCTCTCATGTGCTAACGCATCCAACCAATTCTCTGAGTGGTGAGAGGTTTTAGTGGTGCAGTGCTTACCAGGGTTTGATTTTCTTTGGAATGAGGTCACTAGAGGCTTATCAGTGTTCCGTAATATTTGCATTTATTTATGAATATATATGCTGAGCATAGATGGATGGGCACAGCTTAACCTTGCTAAAATGGGGCAGCTTAAAGGACTACCCCAAGTGCACTTTTCATTGCAAAATTTACAAAGAAATAGACCTACCACATAGTCCACCGATGACATTGTTGTTTTCTGTCACCTGCATAATGTCCTCAAATTTCAGCCTCTTCGTGTTTTCTTTCTGGGGAAAAAAACTGGATGTGGGGCATAAAAAATTCTGAGAATTTCTTGATTTTGCCATTGTGGCATCTTCACATCCCAAAACCCAGACAACCAACAAAAAGTGTCTGTCTAATCCATAGACCTTTCCATAATAACTTACATAAAACAGTTATTAAAAAGCCAGTGAAACAAGGGTAAATTAAGATATGTAAAATTAACTTAATTGTGATCTTATCTTAATACCTCCAGCAAAATATTTGTCTGGCTGTTCTGTTTCAACCTTATTTCTGCCAACCAACAGATATGAAACATAAAATTCAATGGTCCTTCCAGGCAGCAAAATAAGTAACAGAGTTATAAAATGGGCCCTAATATCATTATAAAAATTACATTCCAATAAAACATGTTTCAATGTTTCTACCTGTCCTGACTGACAAGGACACAGTCTCAGTTAAAGCGGAACTTTTAAAAATGCCCCTCCATGATTGCCAATGAAAGACAATTAAAATTAGGTGCTGTATAAGTGTGCCTATATTTAACTATAGATATAACCTGAAAATAGTTAGCCAATATACTTGACCTTTGCTCTATCCTCCACTTTAATGGTGAACAAACACAATTTGCCTCTGACTGTGCCTCCTGAAAATCAGTATCTAGTAATCAGTTTTTAATTTGTTGCTTACCCTCTATAAAATCATATTGCTTTAACTGGATTAATATCAATCCAGTCTGATTGGCTTTGCCACTTACTTTCTTCAGCCAAGGACAAGTGTATCTGTCAAGATCAGTGCCTGATAACTTGTATGCATTGAGCACATATATAAATAGACCCCCAAACTGCCTTTATCCAAGCTAAAGTGTCTATAGAAGGGACTCCAACTTTCAGTTATAATGCTGTATTCTTTACACATTGGGACAGTCTCTGAATATTCCTCAAGAATTGTGATAGACTTTGCTCCATCTCTCAGTTCATACCCATACGCCACAGTTGAATACCATATAATAGTTTTGGTACTATCTTGGCTTATACATTTTGCTTATAACACTGGGGGTACATGGCTTCCTCCTTTTATAAAAATAAATCAAACTACAGCAGCTGATATAATTGCTGCCCTATGTATGGCAAGATCTCTTGTCTTGAGCAGTTAAGAGATGTGTGAAAGGTGATGCCAAGGCAATTATGATGGCTCACTTGCTTGATACACTGCCCATCCATTTACCAATTATACTTTTTCTATCCCCCAGAGAATGCTAAGATGATAGTCTTTTGATAATTTATCATCAGACTCTCACACAAACAGTATTTGGAAAACTGTATCATCAGTCTATGCAAACCAATCTTTGAAGCAAACTGCATCATCTGAATTTAACAATATCAAAATTTATTTTCCAGCCAGTTTAGGGAGACGATAATCAGGGGAATATAAACTGGGAGTCAGATTATTTCTATCCATGTCACATGGATTCTGCCTCGACCGCCACAAAAAAAAGGGGGTCTAGAGAGGCAGGCTTAAGTACTTTGAGTGTCAGCAGGTTTGCGCAAACTATGGGATTTCATTTAGGAGCATATACTGCACCAGAGATAGAAATGTAAAATGTTGTGGGATACAAAAATAACCCTCAACACCAAGAAACATTAATTTTTAAAATAATAAGAATAAGAATAATAATATAGTTCAACCTAAAGTTTTACTTTGATAGTTTATGATACCTATCTAATATTTTGAGTTTATAACATTCTTCTTCTGGCACCACAGACATATTTCTGGTTTTGAGGCATTTTATCACCTGAGGATACATTGGGAAATGGCTTCGAGTTATAAAATACCCCACAAACACATCAATTCTGATTTCTTTTACTTTCTCATTTTCTCAATCTTCAGTTCATCCCAAACTTCAAGAATTCTTCCACTATTAAGTGCAGTTTGTCCCAAACTTTGAGATTTTTTAAAAAGTTTGCATGAAAATTTATATGCATTTTTTGTGCACATTTCTCGAAATGCATGCATTTTGCATGCAATTTTCCCTAACGAACACTTTTTTTTTTTTGAAACTATTTCCCTTATATAATGCATTTCTGAACATTATTTTCACAAAAATACACATTTGGGGGGTGCATTTTCCCCTAACATACACCTTTTTAAAAAGCTGGTTCACTCAATTGCAAAATTTGGCCAAGTACGAACTTTGAAGGATAACTGAGTTTTGGATCACATGCCGGTTTTGAAAGTACAAAATTCGGTAAGTTCACATTAAAATGCAAACTGAATAAATTTCTCCCACATCCCTACCACAGTTGCCCCCAAACCTGCTGCTCCCACATCGGGTTGTGGGTGGGGTGGGGTGGAGCAGCCAGCACCCTAAGGTGCTTCTCTGACTCTCTGTGTGACTTTTCCCTCAAATGGCAGTTTCTTCACACACACACACACACACACACACACACACCTTGATGACAATTAGCCCCACTAGGAGCATGAAGGTAAGCCCACTTCTGAACCAGTTTCCTTATCATTCAAAAGGGCTACTGATAGCCATCAGCCTATAATTTCTTTAAGAAAGAATATCTGATTTTTTTGTATACTACACTCTAAGCAATTCACAGGACAGACAACTTAAATACAATCACCATAATTATAATTCTTTTCAATATAACGTTAATAATTCAACAGTTACTCCATCAAAAGTTTAAACAAGCATAGGCTAAACCAACAGGTCAATTAACAATATCCAGTACCAATGTATTCAGCAGTTCACTGTAAGAGATCTAACAATAAGCTTCTTTAGGAACATTGGAAGCTGCTTTATACTGAGTCAGACCTTTGATTCATCTAGCCCAGTATTGTCGACACTGACTGGCAGCAGCTCTCCATGGTTTTAGGCATGATTCTATCCTACCCCTATTGGAGATGCCGGGGATCGAACCTGAGACCTTCTGCATGCAAAGCAGGTGCTCTACCAAATGAGCTACAACTAGGGATGTTGGAGAATTCCGCCACGGACTCCAGTGAGGCTGGATTAAAGAATCCGCCCCCACGGAGTCCATGGCGGAACAGACTACCCCCCCACCCCCTGAAATCCCCCCCGAAACGGACCTACCTGGTGGCGGATGCAGCGGCATCTTCCAGCTGCTGCTGGGCTGCTGTGGCCACAAATGGTAGCTGGCATAGCGGCCGCCATTTGCGTCCGTGCCTTAGGCCATGATAGGCTATGTAAATACTTACATAGCCTATCACGGCAAAGAGCAGGGGCACAAATGGCGTAATGGGTGCCATTTGCGCCCCTGCTCTTTGCCATGATAGGCTACATAAATACTTACATAGCCTATCACGGCCTAAGGCACAGATGCAAATGGCAGCTGGCACAGCGGCTGCCATTTGCATCTGCAGTGCGGCAGCAGTGGCCAGAAGTCCGGCTCTGGCTGGCTTCGGCCAGCGGCTCCGTGGCTTTGCCAAGGAGTGGAGCCACCTGGGGAGGATTCCGTGGGGGAGGGACGAATTGCCTCCCCCCCCTAGCAGATGCCCCAGACTGGAACCGGGTAAGTGATCCACTCACCCCTAGCTACAGCCCTTCCCCAACATCATTCTTTCCACCCCCCCATCAAAATAGCAGCAAGAGATAGAAAAGATTAAGCAAAATAACCACAAGGCATTTCAAGTAGCCCACCCTCAAGCCACAGGATGAGACCTTCCTCTCACCAAAGTCTCATTTCCTGAATAAAGAAGGGGAACCCTCATCCTCACTGCAACTCCTCTCCTGGCTGTCTCTAGACATGGGCATGGTCTGAAGGCACATGAGGCAGCCACCTTGCTGAAGCTAAGCAGGTCTGCTCAGTGCTTGGAAGGGAGACCACTTAGGAACCACATGTAGTCACCTTGAGTTCCACCATGGTCTGAATAAAATAGACAGCAGAACACCAGGAGACGCAAGACAGGAAAAGTCAGTGCCGAATTCTTCTTAGTGATTTCCCCCCCTTTTGCCCTAGATGTTGCCTGCCCAGCCAATGCTTACTATGATTTCTGTGGCTCTGCTTGCCCAGCCACTTGCACCAACCTCACAGCACCCACCACGTGTCCTGAGCCATGCGTGGCAGGATGTTTCTGCCAAGAAGGGCATGTTCTGAACGCTGGAGTCTGCATACCTCTGGGACAGTGTGGCTGTGGGCTGAATGGCCACTACTATCAGGTGGGAGAGGAAGTGATCCTGACAGACACCTGCAGCAGGAGATGCTCCTGCAAGCAACCTGGTCAGTCCATGGAGTGCCAGGATCATACCTGCGGGGCTCTAGAGATCTGCAAAATTGTGGACAGCATACGGGGCTGTTACCCTTTGAAATATGGCACCATGTGGGCATTTGGCTACCTCCACTACATCACGTTTGATGGAGTCACATTTGACTATCAAGGAGCCTGCAGGTACATGCTCAGCAAATACTGCGGCCCTCCTGGCAAGCTTCCTGCTTTCGCCGTCCACTTGAACAATGAGCACAAAGGCTCCATTGCAGCATCTTGGACTCAACTGATAGAGCTGGATGTTTACGGGGAACGCATCACAGTAGCAGGAGGACAGTATGGTGAAGTGAAGGTAAGGAGATTTCACAAGCTTTGAAGAACTGAACCCCCAACTAGGGTTGCTTGAGGAATTTGAGCTTCGTGAATTCCAGTATGAACTCTCCTTATCTGACAGTGCTTCAGATAGAGAACTGTCCTCTGTAAAGCAGGACACATGCTGCACAGGGGAATCCACCCCATTTCACCTCCATTTATATTTCTGATAACAAATAAGAACTCTTTTCCCCACTGAGAACATCTCATTCCATCACCACCCACCCAGGTTTAAATCTGCTCAGTTGCCTTCTGTTTTGCTTAGATATATGAGAGATACTTTGCGGATTCATTGTTGTGAGTTGCTTTGAATCGGAGCTAATGTAGTCATTGTAATTAAGCATTGAATTTAGACTTAGACGTGGAAGACCCAGGTTCAACTCCCTGCTCAGCCACAAAGCGTACTGGCTGATCTGGTTCATCCCTCTCTCTCTCTCTCTCGGCCTAATCGAGCCTTTCCTGACCATGCTGGCTGAGAATGCTGGGAGTTGTAGTCCAACACATCTGGATGGCACCAGACTGGGGACATCTGGCCTGATAATTTTAACCTGGTGAGAGGATAAAATGAAAGGAGATGGGGGGAGAACCCTGATCTCCATCCTGAGCTCTCTGGAGAAAGGATAAATATGAAATGAATAAATGTGTGAGGTACAAAAGCAACTGCAGAATAAATACAGTGAAAGAGAATAAAATGGAGAGCCAGTGTGGTGTAGTGGTGAGAGTGTTGGACTGGGAGCCAGGAGATCTGGGTTCTAGTCTCCACTCGGCCATGGAAGCTCACTGGGTGACTTTGGGCCCATCACAGATGCTCAGCCCAACCTACCTCACAGGGTTGTTGTTGTGAGGATAAAATGGACAGGAAGAGGATAATGTAAGTTGCCTTGGGTTCCTTGCAAGAGGAAAAAAGGGGGGATATAAATGCAATAAATAAATAAATAAGAATTGTAATTCTTACAGTATATGAATAAGCCTACCAGTCTGGGGGGCAGAGGGGGAGGGGAACTCAGTAGTTCTTAATGATTTTTCTAGGATTATCCTTTTATCCTAGGTGAATGGCCTTCTGATGAACTTGCCCATCATGATTGCATCAGGGAAACTCTATGCCTATTACAGTGGATCCTCCATCCTCATCCAGACTGATTTTGGCCTCTCTGTTTCCTATGACTGGTCTTACTATGTGTCAGTCTCTGTTCCCGAGACTTATGCTGGGTTCCTCTGTGGCCTTGGTGGAGATTTCAATGGGAACCGCCATGATGACTTCAGGGCCCCCAATGGTTCCTTGGTTCAGGATGCTGTCATTTTTGGCTCCAGCTGGAAGGATGCCAGCTCTCCTTTCCACTGTACAGTGGTCAGGCCCTCATCTGCATGCAGTAAAAACAAAGTAGCCCATTACAGTTCTCAGAACCACTGTGGAATTATTACTGATATGAATGGGCCATTTAAAGATTGCAACAGCCTTGCAGATACTCGGATCCACATGGAGAACTGTGTGAGAGACATGTGCGCAACTCAGGGCAGTCATAAGACCATGTGCAAGGCCCTCCAAAGCTATGCCTGGCAATGCCAGGTTCATGGCACCACCATTCAGTCATGGAGAGAGATCACTGAGTGTGGTAAGTGAGGCCCCATGGAATATAATTTGGGAATTTCTTGTTCTATCATCAACAGCCCAGTCCACAAACAGTTTCTCCCCCCCACACCTTTTTGTATGTGAATTTTCATTCCATTTTTAAATGTATCCTTGTTCCTTTACAGAGAGACTCCCCTTGTTTTTTTGGCATATGATGATGATTTTGTTTATTTTAATTTCTTAGTCACCTTTCTTTTTAAAAAGACCCAAGCTGACTTGCAACAAAATTATTAAACCACACAAAACATAGCTAAAACAGTTTCCTTTAAAATATGAAAACATAATAAAACAACAAAAACATCAGTATAGACCATAACCAAACTCACTGATGTATTAAAAGCCCAACATATGCCTTCAAATACCTGGGAGTAGAGGGAAGTCTTGACTTGGCCCCAAAAAGATGACCATGTTGTCACCAGGCGGGCCTCACCGGGGGGAGCGTTCCACAGTCAGGGGGCCATCACTGAAAAAGCCTTTTAAATGTTATGCTGTTTGTTTCTTTCAGAATTGGTCTGCCCATCAAATAGCCATTACGTACTCTGTGGATCTCCCTGCCCTGCCTCTTGTGCCCATCCAGTTGGTCTGGATAGCTGCCACCATTTTCCATGTGTAGAAGGATGCCAGTGTGAACCTGGGTTTGTGCTGAGTGGCATCGACTGCGTGCCTCCAGAGCAGTGTGGCTGCAGCTACAAGGGCCGATATTACCTGAAAGGGGAAACATTCTTCTGGGAAGGAGAACATTGCCAAAATATGTACCAGTGTGATGGTTCTGTCTATGCTGTTGATGCTGTCAGACCCTTGTGTGACTCCAGACAATTCTGTGGCATCCAGAAGGGTGTATATGGCTGCCATGCATTGTCAGATGGCATCTGTCAAGTTTCTGGGTTCCTCCACTACACCACCTTTGATGGGCGGCATTATAGTTTCCAGGGCACCTCCATGTACATCTTGGTGGAACTGTGTGGGGTGTCCAACTCTTTACCATCTTTTAGAATTGAGGTGAAAAATGAGAAATTGTCCAACAATCCTTTACCTGTGACTTCGGAGGTCTTTGTTCTGGTGGACAATACACAGATACATCTGCAGAGAGGGCACCCAGGGACTGTCATGGTAAGAACGTTTTTACACATGTTCACTATATGCTGTGATATTCCAAAGGGTCACTAGATAATTGAACGTATATCAGATATAAGCCAGTTTTATAATATAAGGCACCTTTAGGGTGCAGTCCTATTGGTATCCCCATAAGCCTCCGAACTTGGAGGCTTATGGCCATCCAATGCATAGTGGGAGGAGCGGCAGAGGTGAGCTACACCTCTGCACTCCTCCTGCTCTGTATTTTGGCTTGACGGGCTTTTTCGCCCATGTAATTGGGCCGGGCCAGAGCAGGAGGGAAGGAGGCTGGGGAGGCCTGAGGATACATATGCACACAGAAACATAATAAAATACCCCTCTTAAACAGAAAGGACACCAAAATTATGACAAAGCTAATTAAAACATTTCATAGGGGGCTACTAAAACAGGAATGGTTCCTCCACTACAACACCTTTGATGGGCAGCATTATAGTTTCCAGGGCACCTCCACGTACATCTTGACAGTGCATGCCCCGGCCGTGGGCTTCCAAGATTTACAGGTGCTGAGAAAGTGATAAGTCAGATCCAGGGTTGCTTACAAGGAGATTTTATTGAGTACTTACAGTGCACAGGTGTACCCAATGGTTAGATCAGACAAAAGCTCTGAACCAAGAGTTGTGCTGCAAGCTGACTTTTATATCGTACATGTTATTCAGGCACAGCAGTGAGGTGGTCTGACAGGTGCAAGCATTAATTAGAGTTCATCTACAACTTTCCCAGCATAGTCTAACAGTGCTTAGTAACATATTTGGCAGAAATTTTCCCAGCATGGACACCTGTAGCTTTAAGATCAACATAGCTTCACTTCTCAGGCACATCCTAGGCTCTGATAAGATAACTGGTACCAGAGCTCATTAGCATGGAATGTGCTGAGGGGGCGCTACACCGGCCTTTGACTTATCTTATGAGCCAAGAGGCCTAACTGCAAGGAGCTGCAATTAATAATGAACCAAAGCAGAGAGTGTTATGGACCTCTAGGCATCTGTAAAACTACTGTTAGCTTGGGGCCCTACATTCCACCCCTACGATGGTCAAAGGACGGTTGAATCTGTATGTCACAAGCGTCTTGTAGGCCCCTTTCAACCCTATGATTCTATGGTTCTATGATTCTTCTTACCCAGAGGGCCAAATCTTCTTTGCCCTGTCGTTTGACCACAAGGGGATTGATAACTATTTTACTGTATATTTCAAAATATGACAGTCACATGAGCAAGCACACAAAGCTATAAAACTACCTATGATAGTCACGGTTATTTAGACAACTTGCTTCCACCTCCACCCCGCCCCCCAATTCCTCGAAACCAGTCTGAAATTGGTCTAAACAGGGAATCCTCTTCCAGGTGATGTATTTTCTCACTTTGTGCATACAGAGCCTTTACATTGTGATTTATCACACTCTGCTTGTCAGGAATGTACACACACTCTTATTGCAACATAGCACAAGCGCTGCCTTGGGCCTCTGTAATCATGTCTAATGCCAGGCGGTTTTGCAAAATAGCAGTTCTCATGCTTGTCATTTCTATCTCAATGGCTTCTCCATTGCCATCTCCATGGTGCTGAACACAAGGGAAGGGACCCTAGATTCTTGGGTACCTAACCCAGACATTCCCTTCCCGGGGATCCAACCTTGGACATGGAAAGGGAATGATTCCTGGAATAAACTCAGACAGAACTATGTGGGGTGTCCAACTCTTTATCGTCTTTTAGAGTTGAGGTGAAAAATGAGAAGTTGTCCAACAGTCCTTTACCTGTGACTTTGGAGGTGTTTGTGCTGGTGAACAATACACAGATACATTTGCAGCAAGGGCATCAGGGAACCATCAAAGTAAGGATGGGTAGGGTTAATGTCCATGAAGACTCTTGTGAGGGTTAGGCATATACTCACATTTGCTGGGTTTGCTTCTGTAAATTCCCCTCTCCTTGGCTGCCTTGAGGAATTTGCAGAGGCCTCTGTTAGCTCTGTGTAGTTTGGCCATTTCAAGTTTCCACTGGAGGGAATAACTGACTCTTGCCACTTCCTTTGCTACAGATTGACAGAGTGGCCATAAACCTCCCAGTGAAAATCCAGAAACTAGGCACTGTCATTTATCAACATGGGGGTTATACCATTTTAAAAACAGACTTTGGGCTAACCATGAGCTACGACCTGGACAACAGTCTCTTTGTCATGCTTTCCCCTGAATTCCAAGGCCAGACATGTGGACTGTGTGGGAACTTCAACGGAGTTCCTTATGATGACTTCCGCCTGCGAAATGGCTCTGGAACAGAGGATGCCTTGGACTTCGCTCTAGACTGGAGATCGGAAACTGTCCCTGGCAGTATCAATGACTCTGTTGCCTCTAGCCCTGTGTTTGAGCAGGGAGAACATCTCATCCAGTTGAAATCCATGTGTTGGATCATCCAGAATCCAGATGGACCATTTGCTTCTTGCCACTCCCAAGTTGAGCCACAGCCTTATTTGACACATTGCATTTTTGACCTCTACGTCTCTGCTGGGGACAGCAATGTCCTGTGCCATTCCATTCAGACATACGTAATGGCTTGCCAGAGAGCCAATGCCACCATCTCGCCTTGGAGGAGAGAATCTTTCTGTGGTATGTAGAAACCACCTCTACATTATGCTTTGGACTTCGGGATTGGTAATCTAATGTCTTGAGATTTTGTAACAAATCAACTTTCGGAGTTCACAGGCTTGGGGGGGAGGGGCACTTAAAAACTGCCAAAAAATGATGTATGATTGTAATGATGTATTAGTATACTCCTTTGGCTTTGAATTGCTATTTTGTTAGCCACTTCGGGCAGTTTTTATGGGAAAGCGGCATATAAATGAGATGATGATGATGATAAAAAAGAGGATGCAACTTTGCAGACAATTTGCATGTGCTAATCTATAAATAGATACAAATTTAGAAGTAATTATTATAACTGCAGAAGACTACAACCAGGTGACCTGTGTGGCTACTTGTTCAATCTGCTGTTTAGGGGCTAACTATGGATGACCAACAGTTCTGATGGTTCTTTATCTTTAAACCAGAATTCGACAGGACAACCCTTAAAATACAGGATGCCTTCAAACTGAGGACGGTCCTCTTTAAAAGAGGACACATGGCCACCCTAATTGGTTCATACAGAAACACCGCGGTGCTCTAAATGCCACTTTTTCAAATCTGTGACTGGTCAAAGATCTGTTGTGATCCTCAAGTTGTCCAACAGTGTTGACAGCTTAACTTGGGGACCTCCTTCAGCCTCAGTGGCCTCCACTAGCCCTCCTCATGGGGGGAGAGGAGGAGGGCAGAGCGTCCTGGTTCACAGCTTGGCTGCTTTGGGCAGAACTAGGTATTACCCCCCCCCCCACACACACACACACCACAAAATGTCTGCTTCTGAAAATAGCAGACACACAAAAAGCTCCCCAACTCGTACAACTTACCTCAAAATCCTGGTACCATTACAGTGCTGTGGTAGAATGGGGCCAAAGAAATGCTCAGCATAATGACTTAGGGACTTGAGTTAAGTTCCGGTAGATCTTATGGAGCCAGGGGTGGGGATGGGGAGTTCAACATACATTTTCTATTTTCAGTGACAACCAAAGTTTTAAATTAATCGCTCATGAAGCGTCTCAATTTTTCTAAATGCTGTACAGAGCATAAAAGATAAGGCAATCCCTGCCCACAGTCTGACAGTCTAACAGACATGATACAAAAGGAAAAAGAGGTGGGGAGGGAAGAGGAAAGTGAGAAAATTCAGGCACCAATTTTTCAAGCCAACGTGGTGCAGTGGTGAGAGTATTGGACTGGGAGCCTGGAGATCCGGGTTCTAGTCCCTACTTGGCCATGGAAGCTCACTGGCTGACTTTGGGCCAGTCACTGACTCACAGCCCAACCTACCTCACAGGGTTGTTGTTGTGAGGATAAAATGGAGAGGAGGATAATGTAAGCCACCTTGGGTTCCTTGCAAGAGGAAAAAAAAGGCAGGGTATAAATGCAATCAATCAATCAATCAATCAATCAAGTAACATTATCTCTGTAGTACCATCTGATATGGACCAGTGAACTACACTCTTTTAAGTCCATACAAATACATCCCAGGAGCCCTTACTCTCTCCAGATCTTCTCCTCCTTCTCCTTCTCCTTCTCCTTCTCCTTCTCCTTCTCCTTCTCCTTCTCCTTCTCCTTCTCCTTCTCCTTCTCCTTCTCCTTCTTCTTCTTCTTCTCCTCCTCCTCCTCCTCCTCCTCCTCCTCCTCCTCCATTGTTGTTGTTGTTGTTGTTGTTGTTGCTGTTGTTGTTGCTAGTTACATTTCTATACAGCCCCATAGCTGAAGCTCTTCGGGCAGTTTACAAAGGTTAAAAACATTAAAAATACAATATGCAGAATTTAAAAACATAAAACAACACACAGATAGACAGTATACACAGAGGCAACATATATCTAAATTTTTTTTTGAGCAATCAGCAAAACCGGAAAACAAATCGAGGATCAATTAAAACTCCTCATATGCTGCCAAATGCCTGGGAAATGCCTGCTGTTGTTTTGTAACATCTAGTTTTGCTATTAGCAACTATTCTACACTAGTTTTCTACCAGAGGTGCTTCTACTATGAATATACATTCAGTTTAGAATTACCGCTACTTGTTTGGACAAGGAAGGAGGCAGGGAGACAAAGCACAGTTTAGGAATGAGGCTAGGATTCTGGGTGATTTTGTGGAGCCCTCCCAGACTGGGAAGAGTATTAACAAACAAACAAACAAACAAACCCTGCCTGGATCCTGTGGGCATGGAGATCTGAGAACAGGACTTGCAGCTGTTTTCTTTTACCATCTTTACTTTGAACATGTTAGGCGTTTCCCTCTCTTAATGGCACAGGGTTTCTCATTTCCTCTCTCCTCTTTCTCCTTATGCAGGCTCCGACTGCCAGGCCAATAGTCACTATGAGCTCTGTGGGGCTCCCTGCCAGGACTTTTGCTCACACGCTCAGATCGAGCCCAGCTGCCTTGGAATGTGCTCCGAAGGATGTTTCTGTGACAGAGGCTACCTGCGCAGTGGGGACACCTGCATCCCGGAGGAGCAATGCGGATGCCTACACAATGGACTGCATTATAAGGTGAGGCAGGGCCGGCCCTACCATTAGGCAGAGTGAAGCAGTTGCCTCAGGCAGCATATGTCTGGGAGGCAGCAGCACCGTGTGAGAGGAGAGAGGTATGGGCCAAGTGAGCTGTCCTGAATCATCTAAGCTAGCTTGCTGCCTTCAGTGTGGTAGAGGATGCTGGTTTCATTGCCATGTGTTGAAGAAAGATTCGACTGTCAGTCCAGTCGGCTTTTGTACACGGAACGGGAGCAGCTGTCATCTTGTCCTTTGCCTCAGGCAGCAACATGACTTGGGCCAGCCCTGAGGTGAGGGTCCTACAACCTTACCTTTCTTATCCCTTATTTCTTAACTCCGTGATATAGCTACAACAGGCATCATTACACTATACTGATATAATAGTGGTTTTGATTTACCCCCTCCCCCCTCCCAAATGTACATTTTATTTATCTATTTATGTATGTATTTATTTTAATATGATTTTAATTACATATTAAAATTAGAAAGACATCTTAATAAATGTTGTAAGTCCAGTAACATTTCACAAAATTGGTAAATATTCTAATATACACAAAAAGTAAAATAACTAGTGCTTCTCCATATCAAGCAACACATCAATGCTTTTCAAAATATTATAAATACTACATAATTACTATCAACACAAAAAATCAGTCCTATTTTTACCATACATCTAATCTAAATCTCACCATTCCTTAATTCATTTTATATTTACCAATATCCAAATTATATTTCTGATGCATAAGCTCTAAAAACGGTTCCCAGTTATTTTGTTTTTTTTAAAAAAAACCCTTCCTTCTTCTTCCTATCTCTTTTTTGTACATATTCTGTTAATTTTACATTTTTAAAAATTTTCCACACTTTCAATAACCAGCTTTTTATTATTTCTCCATTGGGTGGCTATTAATATTTTGGCTGCTGCATATGATAACTCCTCATATTTACTTAACACTACATCTTTCACATATCCTAATAAGATAACAATTGGCTCTAATTGGATCTCATGACCTAACACAAATGTCATTGTGCTTATTACTTTTTCTGGGAAATGTACCACCTTACAGCCGTTCCACAGCATATGCGAAACATTTGCATTTCCTTCTTCATGGAGCCAACTTTATTCTGTTCCTTGCTTATAAATCTTGAATGAATCTTGAATGTTATTTATAGTAACACAAAAAACTGAACAAACCTTCAACCATAAGAACAAGATAAAAGATCTAATGTAGCATAAAGGTTCTAACTTGAGAGCCAGTGTGGTGTAGTGGTGAAAGTGTTGGACTGGGAGCTGTGAGATCCGGGTTCTAGTCCCCACTTGGCCATGGAAGCTCACTGGATGACTTTGGGCCAGTCACTGACTCGCAGCCCAACCTACCTCATGGGGTTGTTGTTGTGAGGATAAAATGGAGAGGAGGAGGAGGATAATGTAAGCCGCCTTGGGTTCCTTGCAAGAGGGAAAAAGGTGGGATATAAATGCAATAAATAAATAAATAAACAAACAAACAAACAAATTCCAAGAATATGATGGATCATTTAAAAATGTATCTTTAAAAGGTCAGGGAATTGTTTTTCAAAAGTCTTTGCTTGGCAGCAAAAAGAAGGTGCCAGGCTAGTCTCTTTGGGGAAAACATTCCACAACCAGGGTGAGAAGTCACTTCACTTATCGGGAGTACCCACAGAAGGGCCTCTGAGGATGGTCTCACGGTCTGTTAGGTACATGTGGAAAGAGTGACCCTTCAGGTAGCCAGGTCCCAAGCCGTTAAGGACTTTGTATATAGTTCAATACACAAACATAGAGAGATATGCAGTACCACCAATGTACATGGTACTTAACAGGTTAAGCCATGTAGGAAGGTCCCTGCCCTGAGGTGCTCACAGTCTAATGTTTGGCAGTGAGGAGGAACCAGAAAGCAGGGTGGGGGTGAAAGTGGCATGGGAAACAAGAGCTGAATGTGAGCCAATGCCATCATATGTATGTACCTAGACTTAGGGCTTCTTCACATGGAGCTTTTATCCTGCTATTGAGATTTGTTACCCATGGAAGTTTGTGGGTCCTTTAGATGATGTCATTGACCTCCAGGGCATCTCCCACACTAAATGACCTTTATTCCACTTTTTAAAAGATTGGAGATAATGAGCTATCAAATTACAGTGCTTGAGTTCCACGCGAGTTCCCTCATGAAAAGAGGAAAACCTGCAATAAGAGGAGCTAGACCACAGCGCCATCTAGCCACCGTATAATGAAAGATATGGAAGACTCAGATAAGGGGGAAAAGGAAGGGGAAAGGGGGGGAGGGGAAAGGAAGTGCATGTAAAGGGAGTCCATCATGATCTTGCATTTAAAATGGAAGCAGAAAGCCCTGTTTAAAATGTGGGATTTTAGGCTGGTGTAGAAATGCTTTTCATCGCTATAGGGAATGAAAATGGGTTGGGATGAGGGTCAGCAGAGGCTTCACAGAAATGGTGAGTTTTGCAGGGTGCCCTTCTTTTCTTATATTTCACCCCAAATTATTCTTGGATTTTAAAGCACACAATCCAGCCAAATATGAGCACTTTTAAGTCCTGTTGATTTCAAAGATTTAAGGATGAGCTGTACTCTCTCCCATTGAAATCAACAGGATTTAAAAGGACTGAATTTTCCCTGGATCATGCCTTTAGGTTCTTGCTTGCTTGCTTGCTTGCTTGCTTGCTTGCTTGCTTGCTTGCTTTCGTTTGTTCATTGTATATTTACTTGCTGAACATTTCCATAGATTCATCTCTGGATGTGAGTGTAACCTGTTTCCTTCAACATGAGACATTTTGTAATCAAATAACCATTAAATTCCCCTTCATGGATCACTGCCTTGTTGTGGTGAAGGGGCTTGCGTAACTCAATGAAGCCATAAGCTATGCTGTGCAGGGCCACCCAAGACGGACAGGTCATGGTGGAGAGTTCTGACAAAATGTGGTCCACTGGAGAAGGAAATGGCAACCCATTCCAGTATTCTTGCCAAGAAAACCCCATGGAACATATCACAAGGCTAAAAGATATGACGCCGGAAGATGAGCCCCTCAGGTCGGAAGGTGACCAATATACTACTGGGGAAGAGCAGAGGGAATTTCCAAGTAGCGCCAGAAAGAGTGAAGCGGCTGGGCCAAAGCTGAAAGGACACTCAGCTGTGGATGTGTCAGGTGGTGAAAAGAAAGTCTGATGCTGTAAAGAACAATATTGTTTAGGAACCTGGAATGTCAGATCAATGAATCAAGGTAAGCTGGAGGTGGTCAAACATGAGATGGCAAGATTGAACATCGACATCTTGGGAATCAGCGAACTAAAATGGACAGGCATGGGCGAATTTAATTCAGGTGACCATCATATCTACTCCTGTGGGCAAGAATCCCTTAGAAGAAATGGAGTAGCACTCATAGTCAACAAAAGGGTGGGAAAAGCAGTACTGGGGTACAATCTCAAAAATGACAGAATGATCTCAGTACGAATCCAAGGCAAACCATTCAACATCACAGTAATTCAAGTCTATGCCCCAACCACTGAGGCCGAAGAAGCTGAGGTTGATCGGTTCTATGAAGACCTACAACACCTTCTAGAACTAACACCAAAAAAAGACGTCCTCTTCATCATAGGGGATTGGAATGCTAAAATAGGAAGTCAAGAAATCACCGGAATAACAGGCAAGCATGGCCTTGGTGTACAAAATGAAGCAGGACAAAGGCTAATAGAGTTTTGCCAAGAGAACACGCTGATCATAGCAAACACTCTTTTCCAACAGCACAAGAGGTGAATCTACACATGGACATCACCAGATGGTCAATATCGAAATCAGATTGATTATGTCCTTTGCAGCCAAAGATAGAGAAGCTCTATACAGTCAGTAAAAACAAGTCCTGGAGCTGACTGCGGCTCAGATCACAGAAGAACTATACAGGAAAGATCTGAATGTCCCTGATAGCCATGATAGTGCGGTCACTGAACTTGAGCCGGACATCCTAGAGAGTGAAATCAAGTGGGCCTTAGGAAGCATTACTAACAACAAAACTAGTGGAGATGACAGTCTTCCAGCTGAGCTATTTAAAATCCTAAAAGATGATGCTGTTAACGTGCTGCACTCAATATGCCAACACATTTGGAACACTCAACAGTGGCCACAAGACTGGAAAAGGTCAGTTTACATTCCAATTCCAAAGAAGGGCAATGCCAAAGAATGTTCAAACTACCGTACAATTGTGCTCATTTCACATGCCAGCAAGGTTATGCTCAAAATCCTACAAGCTAGGCTTCAGCAGCATGTGAACCGAGAACTACCGGAAGTACAAGATGGGTTTCGAAGAGGCAGAGGAACTAGAGATCAAATCGCCAACATTCGCTGGATCATGGAGAAAGCAAGAGAATTCCAGAAAAATGTCTATTTCTGCTTCATTGACTACGCTAAAGCCTTTGATTGTGTGGATCACAACAAACTGTGGCAAATTCTGAAAGAGATGGGAGTACCAGACCACCTTACCTGTCTCCTGAGAAACCTGTACGAGGGACAAGAAGCAACAGTAAGAACCGGACATGGAACAACAGATTGGTTCAAAATTGGGAAAGGAGTACGACAAGGCTGCATATTGTCACCCTGCTTATTTAATTTATATGCAGAGTACATCATGAGAAACGCCGGGTTGGATGAATCACAGGTCGGAATTAAGATTGCCGGGAGAATGATCAACAACCTCAGATACGCAGACGATACCACCCTAATGGCAGAGAGCGAAGAGGATCTAAAGAGCCTCTTGTTGAGGGTGAAAGTGGAGAGTGCAAAAGCTGGTTTGAAACTCAACATTAAAAAAATGAAGATCATGGCATCTGGCCCCATCACTTCCTGGCATATAGAAGGGGAAAAAATGGAAGCAGTGACAGATTTTATTTTCTTGGGCTCCAAGATCACCGCAGACGGTGACTGTAGCCATGAAATTAAAAGATGCTTGCTCCTTGGGAAGAAAGCTATGGCAAACCTAGACAGCATAGTAAGAAGCAGAGACATCACCTTGCCAACAAAGGTTCGTATAATCAAAGCTATGGTTTTCCCAGTAGCTGTGAGAGCTGGACTATAAGGAAGGCTGAGCGCTGAAGAATGGATGCTTTCGAACTGTAGTGCTGGAGAAGACTCTTACGAGTCTCCTGGACTGCAAGGAGATCAAATCGGTCAATCCTAAAGGAAATCAACCCTGAGTGCTCATTGGAAGGACAGATACTGAAGCTGAAACTCAAATATTTTGGCCACCTAATGTGAAGAGAAAACTCCCTGGAAAAGACCCTGATGCTGGGAAAGATTGAAGGCAAAAGGAGAAGGGGACGGCAGAGGATGAGATGGCTAGATAGCATCACCGATGCAATGAATATGAACCTGAGCACACTCCAGGAGAGTGCGCAGGACAGGAAGGCCTGGCGTGCTATGGTCCATGGGGTCACGAAGAGTCAGACACGACTTAACGACTGAACAACAACAACAACAAACAATTAAATTAAGCTTATGTTCTATTAGTAACATGTTTCAGCACAATCCTATGCGTATTTACTCAGACGTAAGTCCAGCTGAGTTCAATGTGGCTTGCACCCAGGTAAGTGGGCATAGGATTGCAGCCTTAGTCTTTAAGCCACTAATGGACTCAGACCTTAAATACTTAACTCAGCCTTCCCCTACCTGGTGCCATGCTGGCTGGGAATGATGGAAGTTGTAGCCCAACACATCTGGAAGGCACCAGGTTGGGGAAAACTGACGTAACCTGAGGCCTAAACTATGCATTATGGGAAGATGTGTGGGTGTTGCTAACTTGTGTATCTCCTTTGCAATGCTGACTGGAAGAATATGTGAGATTCACTTCAATGCATTCGCATTTGGCTGCTACATATGGGTAGCAAGAAAATGAGTGCAGTGCTGTCGTGAAAAAGACACCTGAAAACGTTGGAGGGGCCATAGCTCAGTGGTAGAGCACCTGCTTTGCATGCAGAAGGTCCCAAGTTCAATCCCCAGCATCTGCAGGTAGGGATGGAAAAATTCCTACCTGAAACCCTGGAGAACTGCTGCTAGTCAGTGTCCACAAAACTGGGCTAGATGGACCCATGGCCTGACTCAGTATAAGGCAGCTTCTGATGTTCCTAGCTGCACATCCAGCCCTGGCATCACCACATGGCATCCTTGGGCAACTGCCAGAGCCCCCGTCCCCCTACAGAGTCCACTGTTGATGACTACCCTAGGCTCATGTTGATTTTCTGTTCCCTTTGATCTTAATTGCAATCCTCACAGTAGCTGGGTGGAAATGAATTTCCCCAGTAACAACATACTGGGCCAATTCGCAGGATCAAGCAGCCCACCGTGGCTTATTTAAACCACGCTGTGCTGGTGGTGCGGGTGGCCATTTTGAATATTCAAGCCACAACCGTGGTTTGTGTCATCTGAACTGGGTGAGGGTAGGTAGTTGGCAGTTGGCATGGTTAACAAACCACCCACTACCCTAAAACAGGCCATGGGTTGTGCGTGGTTTGTTAACCATAACAGCAACCCACCCTCACCAAGTTAGGGTGACACACACGACAAGCTGCAGTTGCGGCTTGAATATTCAGAATCACTGCTTACACGCGCAGCAGCCCACCATGGCTTAAATAGCCACAATGGGCTGCAATCATTGTGTGAACCAGGTCATTGTTCCCTGCTGTAATACAAAATATTTTAGGGTGGCTTGGTCTTGAACAGGCAGTTAAGAGACCCATTAGCATTACAAAAGATCCACTCCTGGTGGAGATGAAACACCTCTGGAATAAGTTGCTATTGGTGGTCTGTGATGCTCCGTCATTGCAGGCTTTTAAGAAGGCCTTGAAAGCATATTATTTTACTCTGGCCTTCTCCTGATAGGATTGCTGTTATTGCTGATTTGTTGCTGTTTTATTGCAGGATTTGTTGTTGGCTTTTATTTCTGTTTTTATTGTGTTCTTACTGTTTTATTGTATTTTTATTGCTCTTAATATTTGATTGGTTTTATGTGTTTCATTGTTGTACACAGCCTTGGGAGAGCTGCTGTCCTAAAAGGCGGCCAAAAAATATTTTGAATGAATGAATGAATGAATGAATGAATGAACGAAAGCTCCTAGAACTGGTATGTTGTTATGGAGCAACACAGCTGCTTGCAATTTTGACCTCTCCTTGGGGGCATAGCTATGGGGACTCTCTTGATGAGTGCCTGCACATCAAAACCTACCACTACACCACTGCTTATGCTGTATTGTTTGGGCTGAAACCTGTGACCCTTGGCACAATAACTTCTTTGTGTTGTTCTTGCAGATTGGGGATCACGTCTGGCTTGCCAGTTGTCACAAGAGGTGCAGCTGTAATGGCCCTTCAGACTTCCACTGTGTCTCCACCAGCTGTAACCCTGGCCAGACGTGTACTGTGAAGGATGGGAAACTGGGCTGTCATAGGCAGCGGGGAACCTGCACAGTGACTGGGGACCCTCATTACTTCACCTTTGATGGGGCCGTGGTGCATTTCCAGGGCACTTGCACCTACGAGATCTCGAGGACTTGCCACACCTCCTCTCCCTTCTTCTACCGGGTTGTTGCAGAGAATAGGCATCAGGGGAACCCTGAGGTGTCTTTTGTGACCCGAGTGGAAGTCTGGCTCAAGAGCGGTGCGCTTAGCTTTCATATTGTCCTTGGGAATGGTCAGATAGTAGAGGTATGTGGAAGGTTTGGGTACATGATACTTGGACTACCTTCATGGAAAAGCAATTGACCTGGGGCCTTTTTGTTCCGCTAAGCAGGGATGGGTGAACAACTGATGTTCGAGATCACCAGGATGCTCCGAACATTGTTGCACCTCTTGTCTTGAGCAGTGATCGAATGGGAGATTTGCAGAAATCTCCCCAAATTTGAGCAAATTTCCTCCATAGACTAAAGCAGGGCTGACCCAGTCTACTGTAGAAATTTGTGCAAATTAGGGAATTTGCGCTAATCAAACTGGGAATTGAGAATGAGACAAATACAAGCAGGTGTTCGATGTGTGCAAATATTTTTGGTGGACATGGGCTCGCATTCGGAGCTTCAAATGGGACATGCTCACATTTTTTCCGAGCAAAAACAAAATTCTCATACATCCCTACTGCCAAGTAGCAACTCTGAGGGGATGGATGCTTTGATGGCTGGTGATATGATGCTCTGTGAGGGGTTGCTTAACCCTTCTACTTCCGCAGAGGACAGTGTCCTCAGATGGCGGCTTACTTCTCTCATGCCCTCCAATGTGCAGAGCTTTTGCAAACTAGCGTTAGACTCTTCATCCCTGACAGTTGGAAGAGCAACTCTGCCCTCTTCCACTCTCCTGGTCCTGCTTAACTCAGGCAGTCGAGCATTAAAATGGAGCTTCATCAAAAATAGCTGTTGGACACCAAAAATAGTTGTGAGTTGGTTCCCACCAGCCCACACCAGTGAGGTAATAGCAGCTTCATGGGGAGGGAATGAAGACATGTGTTGAAATAGTGGCATAATAGCAAGTGGGCAAAGACCAGAGGGTATGGTACCATTGAACCATCATGGTAATTCCCAGTTGTTTTTCTAAACATTTTTTGAATGTCATCTTCATGGTATGTCTCACCCTTGTTTGAGCCATGTTTGCTGGAAGCACCTGAGAGGGCCTTTTCTGTGGCTGTGCCAAGGCTGCTGAACTGCTTTCCCCTTGGAGATCTGTCTGGTCCCTTCCTTGTTCGTTTTCCACCACCCCTTCATTTCATTTCATTTATTATATTTCTATACTGCCCCATAGCTGAAGCTCTCTGGGCGGCTTTCGAGATTTTTAAAAACCCTTAAAATGCATTATATAAAGTATAAAACCATTCACATAAGGACATAGAACATATAGCATACACAACACAACATACATCTAAAACCATTTAAAACAAGCAGCCAGAGACAATTAAAGAGACTCTTTATAAGCTGCCAAATGCCTGAGAGAAGAGGGCAGTTTTAACCCGGTGCTGCAAAGATGACAACGTTGGTGCCAGGCAGGCCTCAGGAGGAAGATTATTCCATAAATGGGGGGCCAGCACCGAGAAGGCCCTCTCCCTTGTTGCTGCCCTCCGAGCTTCCCTTAAGATTTATTTATTGTCCAGCACATATTTAATTGATCTGCTTGGTTCAGTTTGGTACTAATCCTGCCTGCTGGCCTGCCTACGTTTTGTGAATGTGTTTTTTTTATCATGTTGTTTTTATCATTTTAAAGGTTTTTACAATTCATATTGTTAATATCCTGGGCATCAATTAGATGGAAAGGTGAGATGGAAACATTATATTTTTTGCCATAACAATGAGGTCTAGAAACATGGTATGAAGAGTGACAAGATTTTTCACTAGATGATAAAGTCTATACTCCATTGTAAAATAATTACAGAGGACTACATCCCTTGTCTGATGCAAGTTGTTATGCTTACTGTCCCAATCCTGACTTCCTTTTTCAGGTCAACCAGGAAAGGGTGCAACTGCCCCATACCATGGGACTCATGGGGTCCATTTCCAAGATCAAAAATATGGTAACCATCAAGGCAATGGCCAATGTGGAGATCCAGTATAATGGCCGCCACACTCTGTTTATCCATGTGGGACCAGAGTACCAGGGGCACCTATGCGGGTTGTGTGGCAATTTCAACAGCATCCGTGGGGATGACAAAGTCCTGCCTGGTGGGAACATGGCGCAGAATGACTCGCAGTTTGGGAATGCCTGGAAGGCAGACATCAGCTCAGCAGGGTAAGAGTGAAAACAACAGAATGAAATTTAATAGGGATAAATGCCAAGTTCTGCACCTAGGAAAAAGAAACCAAATGCACAGTTACAAGATGGGGGATACGTGGCTCAACAACACTACAAGCGAGAAGGATCTTGGAATTGTTGTCAATCACGAGCTGAATATGAGCCAACAATGTGATGTGGCTGCAAAAAAGGCAAATGCTATTTGGGGCTGCATTCATAGAAACATAGCTTCCAAATCCCGGGAAGTACTAGTTCCCCACTACTCAGCACTGGTTAGGCCTCATCTGGAGTACTGTGTCCAGTTCTGGGCACCACACTTTAAGTGTGCAGTCAAGCTGGAGGGTTCAGAGGAGGGCAACGAAGATGATCAGGGGACTGGAAACAAAGCCCTATGAGGGGAGACTGAAAGAACTGGGCATGTTGAGCTTTGAGAAGAGAAGACTGAGTGGAGATAGGTTTCAAGTACTTGAAAGGTTGTCACAGAGAGGAAGGCCAGGATCTCTTCTCGATCATCCCAGAGTGCAGGACACGGAATGATGGGCTCAAGGTACAGGAAGCCAGATTCCGGCTGAACATCAGGAAAAACTTCCTGCAATACGTTAGAGCAATATGTCAATGGAACCAATGACCTACGGAGGTGGTGGGCTCCCCCACACTGGAGGCATTCAAGACGAGGCTGGACAGCCATCTGTCAGGGATGCTTTGACTTGGACACCTGCATTGAGCAGGAGGTTGGACTAGATAGTCTTATAGGCCCCTTCCAGCCCTACTATTCTATGATTCTATGAATACATTGCAGGGATTTAATGGATCTTTTGTGGGCATATCCCAAGAGTCAAATGAAACTGAAGCCTTGTTGAGAAGGGAGGAAATATAAAGGGGAAAACCGGAGCAGACCTCTTTCCATTATTGTTCCCTTTCTGACAAGCAAGGGCAGTGTCATGTGAGGAAGAAGGAATAAGAGTATTCACCTGAGCTGAGCATGTTCTCAGCCTGGAGCTCAACCCACAAAACGGTGCAGCCCACACACCCCGCATTTTGCAGAGACAGGAAAGTCTCTGTTCATTGTGGGATGGAAAAAAAGGAAAAGGTGCAAACAGACCAGGAGCAACGCACTGAGGCACAAGCAGAAATTAGGTGAGGGGACCCATGCTCAGATTCTGAGCATGGGATGAGGACTAAAGGCCAATTTACCTGATTACAAAGTAGACTTCCACACACACCCCTGAAAACCAAACTGTGTGTGTGTGTGTGTGTGTGTGTGTGTGTGTGTGTGTGTGACCAGCAGCTGCACATGATTGCTTGTCTCTTATATGTCTCCTTCCTGGTTCACCAAGCCAATGACTTGTGCTTTTATTTATTTCATGTCCAGATCAAACTTTGCTCTGCCAAAATGTAGCCACCGCCACAGCTTTGTCATTAGCTTGCTGTAGATCGTCAACAGTACAAGACTCTGGCAGTAATCGACACACCATCAGATGTGCTGGGTCTTGGGTTTCTCCACATTCACATAATGTATTGTCGTCAACCAGCAACCCCCACTTAAATAAATTCATCTTACACCTTGGGACCCCCACCCTCATCCTATTCATTGTCCTCCAAACTATATAAGGGAGAGTATTTCCAGCGGCCATTTCTTCCTTCGTTAAAATTCTCAAGTCAGTACGCTCATTGCTCCATTTATTTATCCGATTCTGTTATTTGGTCCCCTCTAGGATATTAGTTCTTGACATAAAGCTCTTTCTAGATCTAAGTCGACAAATTGGGGGAATATAACCGCTCAAAAGGTGACGAGAGTCAGTCTCTTGCTTAGTTCTTTCAGCATCTGCTTCTACTTCCCTTCTAATCTTAGGTGGAGCAACGCCAACAAGAGAATATAGTTTATTAATGGGCGTCGGTTTGAGGCATCCCGTCACTATGCGCATTGCCTCATTCACAGCAATATCTACTTGTGCTTATGGCTCTGATTCACATTAATGTACTACACATGCACATGCTCCCAGAGACACACTCAAAAAGCCGCACACATCGTGTTTGTGATTGCCTTTGCTTGAAGCTACATGGCCCTATGCAAACTGCTCATCGTGGGCTGAGAGCCAACATGGGCCAGTTTTCCTAATACTATAACATGGCCAGATGCTTAGGTGAATTGGCCCACACACTGGCATGCTGCAACAAAACAGGTAACATCGCTTTCCTCTAAAATCAACCTTCAGTTCTTTGTTTTGTTTTTGATTTTCTTAAAAAATATAGTTGAAGCGGATTTATTATTTTTATTATTCACATAAAGTACCTAGAGTTTTCTAAGTGCTATACAGATATTTATTTATTTATTTATTTATTTCTATACCGCCCAATAGCCGAAGCTCTCTTCAAAGATATTCAAAGATAAGATAGTCCCTGCATACTCACAAGCTAATGAACACAACACAAAAGGAAAAAGGTATGGAGAGGGAAGAGGAAAGCATCAGGTCCTTCTCTGGCCAATGGATGGGATCAAGTTGGTCTCGGTTCTACTAGGAGTTCTTTCTGCCAGGGAAGGCTGAAGCCAATTCCTTGCAGCTGCTCCTTCTGACCTTCTGCCTTTTCCTTTCAGGTGCTTGGATGATTCTGCAGTGCTACAGCCCTGCAAAGACCGCCAGGAATATGAAGAGCTCTGTGGGGCCCTGGTTAGCCGATCAGGACCATTTGCTGAGTGCCACTGGCATGTGGATCCTTCTCCATTTTATTCAGCCTGCCTCTATGACTTGTGCCACTATGGGACAGTGAATGGGATGCTGTGCATGGCCCTCAGTGCTTATGAGGAGATGTGCCTCCTTCAGGGGGTCCACCCCAGTGGATGGAGGGCAGCTGCCCAGTGCCGTGAGTGCCAGTTCCTTTGCACCTAGCCCAACTTGGGGCTCATTGGGGCATCTGCTTACTGAGGACTTGCAGAGCAGTCCTACCATGCCTACTCAGAAGTAGGCCCCATTGTGTTTGATGGGGCGTACTTCCAAGTAGGTCGGTATAGGATTGCATTCTGAATCTAATAACTAGTCAGGGAGGGATGAAAAACCTAGGATTGTGGTTATTCAGGCAAATTAAAGGTAACATAAATCCAGTCCTCAGAAAGCCTGTGATGCTGGTGAAGAGGGGCTCAGAATGTCTTTTTCTGCCAGCTATCCAGCTTCTGAGTCCTCTGTCCCACTTGGGGCCTCTTCCTATACAACTTTCCAAGCCCAGCCCTGGGAGTCCTGCTTTCCCATCCTCCTTGCCCTTCTAATCCTAGGCTTTTCCCCACAACCTGACTTTCAGTTCTCCCAGAAGCTGCACTGTTTGTTAATATTCTGTGACTTGCCTTTCTCTCTCAGTAGTTGCAAAACTTCACAAACATTGGAGGACAACGCAGTATCTGGATCATTGGTTAGAGATGTGCCTGGGGGTGGTGGGGGGCAGAGAGAAGGCAGTCTGTTTTCAGCCTGTGGCCCACACATTTGTGTGTGCTGTCTCTGTGTGTGCGTGCGTGTGCACGTGCGCATGCGTGCGTGCACACACAGAGATGCATTTATACCCTATCCTTACTCCATGGAGTTCAGGGTGGTGTACATAGTTCTTTCCCACTTTTATCCTCATTACAACCCTGTAAGGTAAGGTTATCTTGAGAGACAGTGAACATAAGAACATAAGAAGAGCTATCCTGGATCAGACCAAGGGTCCATCTAGTCCAGCATTCCGTTCACACAGTGGCCAACCAGCTGCCTACAGGAAACCTACAAGCAGGACATGAGCGCAACAGCACCCTCCTGCCCAATTTCCCCAGCAACTGGTGTACATAGGCATACTGATTCTGATACTGTAGGCAGCACAGAGCCATCATGACTAGTAGCCACTGAGAGCCTTCTCCGCCATGAAGTTGTCCAGTCCCCCTTTAAAGCCATCCAAATTGGTGGCCATCACTACATCTTATGGGAAACTGGTCCAAGGTTGGTGTGTGTGTGTGTGTGTGTGTGTGTGTGTGTGTGAGAGAGAGAGAGAGAGAGAGAGAGAGAGAGTGTTTGTGTGTGTGAGAGAGAGTTGATATCTTAGGGGGGGGGAAAGACATTTAACATTTCAAATTTTACAGTTTACAGCTTACAATATAGGGCAAACCACCACCCTTCCAGATCACACATTTGCAGCATATCCCTCTCCTTTCTCCAACCCTTTATGCAATACATGACACACCAAGAAAGGCAGAGATTGTATCACTCCTACTAAATCTCTTTCTCTTTCTGTAGCTGCAATTGACCCCTGCATTGAGTTAGCATGCGGAGAGAATGAGTGGTGTGGAGAAAAGAAAGGAGAGTGGGGCTGCTTCTGCCACAGAGGTTACGGCCCTACCAAAAAGGCTGATTATGGTAAACAAGGACTTTAGCTCTTTCTGGTTTCCTCCTTTAAAAAAAAAAAAAGCCTCTGAAATATACATCTGTTCCATGTTACAACTCTTTTACATTCACACATACAAATCATCCCTTGATGTTGTAATCAAGTGAGGAGCATGCATGCATGCACGAACCAGCTCTGGGAGACTCCCATCCCTGACTTGCATATCCTTGTCTCACAGTGCTGGCTCCAGCACCAGCAAGAGTATGGTTATGTGTTTGGGGTGCATCTAAATGACCTTCCAGGGATCCCCCTGACAGCCCAGTGCCTCAGATTGCAAAGAGATTCAGGATCCATCCCAGCTCTGTAACTCTTGATTCTAACAGCCGAACTGCATGTTAGGCTAATTGCATAGCATTATTTATTTATTTGTTTGTTACATTTCTATACTGCCCATTAGCCAAAGCTGTCTGGGCAGTTTACAAGACAAAGCTTTAAACTATGAAATACAACATAGTAAAACGTAATATAAAACTGTACGTTTAAAACAGCATAAAACCAAAGTAATAACCAAGATAAAAGCCAGCAGCAGTATAAGCTCTGGTTTAAGTGTGCACACAGCCCCAGTTCAGATTGGGACCACCACACTCCAGGAGAGGATTAAGTCTCCCCCTGCTACTGTTTGCTTCCCAAAAATCTCACCACCGCCGGCTATGGTGATGGTGAGTTAACAAAAGAAAAAGGTCTCATTGGCATCAATTTCAGCAAGCAAACATTGGGTGCGGCGGCGGGAATCTTCCTCTCCAGTGCAGCCAATCCAAATCAGGGCTACATGCACTTACAGTAGAGTAAATAAAAAGATTAACCCTGGGCTTAGAGTTGGCTCTAAGATTGGTAAGTAGAGTTACCAGTGTAAATGCCTGAGGCAATACCCCTTAAAGACCTGACAATAGACAGCTGATGATTGGCAAGATTCTGTTGATGTATTTTACTGGAAGCTGGGATGGGCCAAAAAAGAATAGGTGATGGGTGGTGTTTGGGGGAATGACTCGTCCTTTTGTCCTACTGGACTAATAGGAAGGAGCAAGTGAGGTCTGGGTATATAGCAGGAAGCCAGTCTGTCCTAGAACTGGATCTAAAAAGTAGGCAGATATGACATTGCTCTCTGCAAGAAATCCCATGGCACTGTGGGATCCCCTGTGCACACGAGGGGGAGCAGGAATCTGCTGGAGTGTTTGTGCTGTGAACCCTAATCTTATACTCAACCTGTATATATGTGTAAATAAACCTTATATCATAGACATGCCATAGGTCTCTGCTAAGGAAACTGAACCCTGAGTAAGTGCTGGAACTAGGGATGCTGGAGAATGCACGGAGAAGCCAGCTCAGATGGATTGCCTCCCCCTGCGGGCGGATTCCCACCCGGACCAGCCCATCCCTACCTCTGGGTCTGGAGGAGTTCCCATGGAGTGGCTCTCTGACTCCCTATATAATGCCATATACTAATGGTGGCTGCCATTAGCCTATTGCAGGAAAAAAATACAGCTGTAAACTATGCCATTTGCAACCGTAAAGCACTGATTTGGACCTAAATTGCAGCTGTTTATGGCTGTACTTAGGTCAAAGTCAGTGCTTCGTGGCTGCAAGTGGCGTATGATATGCCATTTATGGCTGTATTTTTTTTCCTGCAATAGGCTAATGGCAGTTGCCATTAGTGTATTGTGTCTTCTAGGGAGCCAGAAAGCCACTCTGTCAACTTCAGTGGATGTGGATGGGCTCCGAAGGATTCCACAGGGCCTGAGCAGCCTGGAGTGCCCCTCCATGGATCCCCCCCCAGACCAGACAATGGGGGGCTCAAACATCACTAGCTGGAACCCCTGAAATGTCTCAGAAGTGGTGTGCATGCATGTGACAGTATCTTCAGCTGTCACTGCAGTGACCCAGCTTTCAGAAGCAAGAGCAGACCCACACCCTTGAACAACAATCTTTCTCCTTCCAGATTACCAGCTGACCTGCAGTGGTGGCAACAGTGCTGTCTCTCTCTCCCGCTGCCTGCTCTTCACTGACGGATTCCCTGCTGAGGGACTGCATCTGGCAGATCCCACATGTGTTGGCACACTTCTTGGAGACAGACTCATCTTCTACTATGATACCATGCAGAAGACCTGTGGGACCACAATGGAGGTAGGGTTATCAGTACCTGGATGATACTCAACTCTACCTCTTGTTTCCATCTACACATCCCAGGGAGGCTGTGGAACTCTTGAACCAGTGTCTGGAGGCTGTCTGGGGGTGGATGAGGGTAAACAAGCTGAAACTTAATCCAGACAAGACAGAGGTACTGTGGGTAGGGAAACCAACTGCCCCAGATGGAGGTTTACAACTGGTCTTAGATGAGGTTGCACTCTGTCTAAAGGACCAAGTGTGTAGTCTGGGAGTCCTCCTGGACTCTGAGCTAACTGGGGAAGCCCAGGTGGCTTTGGCATCCAGGAGTGCATTTTACTAACTTAGGCTGGTACTCCAGCTGCAGCCCTATCTGGAGAAGACGGGCCTTGCCTCAGTTATTCATGCACTAGTGACATCCAGGGCAGACAACTGTAATGCTTGTATCAAACAAGGAGGGGATGTCTGGCTGTGTCCAGGAGGTTGTAAATTCTTCCTTGAGAGAGGGAATGAGGCCTGCCACTTTAAAAGAGGCGGTAATTAGACCACTCCTGAAAAAGCCTAACCTGGACCCAGAGGATGTTAACAATTATAGGCCAGTGGCCAACATCCCCTTCCTGGGCAAGGTGCTTGAGCGGGTGGTTGTAGGACAGCTCCAGGCACTCTTGAATGAAACGGATTATCTAGATCCATTTCAATTAGGCTTCAGGCCTGGTTTTGGAATGGAAACTGCCTTGGTCGCCCTGTGGGATGACCTCTGCTGGGAGAGGGACAGGGGGAGTGCGACCCTGTTGATTCTCCTGGACCTCTTAGTGGCTTTCGATACCATCAACCATGGTATCCTTCTGGATAGGTTGTCTGGGTTGGGAGTTGGAGGCACTGCACTGCAGTGGTTCCACTCCTACTTGGATGGCCGATTCCAGAAGGTGGTGCTGGGGGATTATTGCTCTGTGCCATGGCAATTGTGCCATGGGGTTCCACAGGGCTCTATTTTATCCCCCCTGCTGTTTAACATCTACATGAAACCGCTGGGGGAGGTTATCCGGAGGTGTGGGCTGAGGTGCCATCAATATGCGGATGACACCCAGCTCTACCTGTCTTTCTCATCTTAACCAGGTGAGGCAGTGACTGTTCTGAATCAGTGCCTGGACATGGTAATGGACTGGATGAGGGCCAATAAACTGAAACTCAATCCAGACAAGACGGAGGTACTGTTAGTGGGTGGTTTGTCTGCCCAGCTAGGTGATATTCAACCTGTTCTGGAGGGGGTTGCACTCCCCCTAAAGGATCAGGTTCGTAGTTTGGTGGGTGCTCTTGGATCCAGAACTGTCACTTGAGGCACAGGTGAACTCAGTGGCATGGAGCACTTTTTATCAGTTTAGGCTGGTATACCAACTACGCCCTTATCTGGACAGAGATAGCCTAGCTACAGTTATCCATGCTCTGATAACTTCTTGTCTGGGTTACTGCAATGCGTTATACGTGGGGCTGCCTTTGAAAACGGTCTGGAAACTTCAGCTGGTCCAAAATAGGGCAGCAAGATTGTTAACAGGGACTGGCCTCTGAGCTCATATTACGCCAGTACTTTTCCAGCTGCACTGGCTGCCAGTCCATTTCTGGGCCCGATTCAAAGTGCTGGTGTTAACATTCAAAGCCCTTAACGGCTTGGGGCCAGGTTACCTGAAGGATCGCCTCCTCCCATATGTGCCTGCCCGGACCTTAAGATCAGCAGCAGCGGCCCTTCTCCGTGAGCCCCTGCCAAAGGAAGTGAGGCGGGTTGCTACTAGGAGGAGGGCTTTTTCTGCTGTGGCACCTCGGCTCTGGAATGAGCTCCCTAGTGAGGTTCGCCTGGCACCTACATTGTATTCCTTTCAGCGCCAGGTGAAGACCTTTTTATTTTCCCAGACATTTTAGCATTTTAGCTTTCTAAATTTTTAGCTTTACTGTTTTAAATCTGTATTTTAAACTCCTGCACAGCTGCTAGGTTTTATTGTGGTTGTATTGTTTTATTGTGGTTTTAATGTTCTATATATTTTAAATTGTTTTCTTGTGTGCTGTTTGGTTTTAATTTATGTGAACCACCCAGAGAGCTTCGGCTATTGGGCAGGATTGAAATGAAATGAAATGAAATGAAATGAAATGAAAGAAAGAAAGAAAGAAAGAAAGCACTGTATGTGGTGCTGCCTTTGAAGACAGTTCAGAAACTTCAGCTGATGCAGAATGCGGCCACCCAAGCGTTGGTGGAGGCGAGGCAATTTGATCATATAATGCCCATACTGTCCCAGCTGCTCTGGTTACCGGTGCATTTCTGAGCCCAATTCAAAGTGCTGGTTTTTACCTTTAGAGCCTTAAACAGTTTGGGACCAAATTACTTGAAGGACGGCCTTCACCCATATTAGCCTGCCCACACTTTAAGATCAGCAAGAGAGGCCCTCCTCATTTGCTCACCTGTGAGAGCACTTAGGTGGGCAGCCACATGTGACAGGGCCTTCTCCACAGTGGCCCCATACCTCTGGAATAAGTTGCCATCAAGGGCCTGCTATGCTCTATCATTGCAGGCTTTTAAGAAGGCCTTGAAAACAGATTATTTTACATTTGGCCTTCTCCTGGTATGATTGCTGCTGTTGCTATTGTTGCTGCTGGCTTTTTCTTTGGTTCTTATCAGTGTTTTTTATTGTGTTTATGTTTTTATCACTTTTAATATCTTTAATGGTTATGTGTTTTATTGCTGTAAGTTGCCTTGGGAGGCTTCTGCCCTGAAAGGAGGCTAAGAAATATTTTAAATAAACATGCAAATAAATAAATAAATAGGGAGAGGTACAAATCTAGAAATACAAGTTCAAGTGGAGGCTCCCTCCATTAACCAAACTCCTGCTATGCCAGGGCCTTCTGGCATAGCAGAACATCAGGAGAAACATCCTGACTGTTAGAACAATATGACAATGGAACCAATTCCCTAGGGAGGTTGTGGGCTCTCCCACACTGGAGGCATTCAAGACGAGGCTGGACAGCCATCTGTCTGGGATGCTCTGACTTGGATTCCTGCATTGAGCAGGGGGTTGGACTCGATGGCCTTGTAGGCCCCTTCCAACCCTACAATTCTATGATTCTATGCCAGAGGAGTTTACCTGACTCCTCAGATGCAGAGGACACTTCCTTCACCACCCCACCCCGTAGGAGCCAATGGCTACAAATTAGGCAGCAGCCCTTTAAGAAACAAACTACTTCTCTGAGGAGGTGGAGCTAACTGCAGGACTTGAGGGGCTGGCTTTTATAGAGGCTTCAGAAAAAGCCTTTGAGTGCTGCAGAGTCAACAGCTCACCTTGAGTGAGTCTCGGCTAGTTTGGAGCTGGCCAAGGTCCTGAAAGACCCCACCTGGTCTAACCTTGCCTTGCCATTCAGTACTAGGGATGGCGGAGAATTTCTCCCCGAAACTTCGGGGGGCCGAGCGCCAACGTGTTCGGCCCCCCGAACAAGTTTCGGGGAGAAATCCTCTGCCCCCTTGCCCCCGCACCCCCCCCCCAGGACGGGACTTACCTTCACCGAATGTCCCTCCCGGCGGCGGGTCGGGCCGGTGGTTCGGCGGGTGTTCGAGCGGGGTGGGAGCGGCAGCTGGTCTTTCGACCGGCTGCCACCGCCGCCATTCCAATGAAAGAAAAAAACAAACAAACGCCCCCGTGATAGGCTACGTGACGATTAACGTAGCCTATCACGGCTGACTTTGCAGATCTAGCCATGATAGGCTACGTTAATCGTCACGTAGCCTATCACGGGGGCATTTTTTTTTTTTTAAACTTTCGAGTTCGCAGCCGGGCGAGGCGGGAAGCCTCCTCCCCGGCCTGAACTTCGCGGGGGGAGCAGCGAAGCGCCTCCCCCCCACCGCGAACAACCTTCGACGAAAGGTAAGTGACTTTCGTCCACCCCTATTCAGTACACCAAACCTGGCTTGACCTGACGCCATTGGGCTTGACCCCACTTGACCTGGCCTGATTGAATGTGACCAGGCTTGCCCTGATGGGGCTCTTGCGCTGACCCTCCATTCTTGGATGTGCCTCGCTGGTTTCAGTACCTCTGGACAGAACAAAGGCCCCCATAGGAACACTTGACAGCTGATTGTACAGCTGCTCCTCCAGGGAAAAGGTTCCCCAGTTAAAAAGATCAGGTAGCAGATGCCGGGAAAAGCCTCTCTCTGCCTGAAACCTTTGATTGCTGCTGCCAGTCAGAGCAGACAATACTGGGCTAGATGGACAAATAGTCTGACCTGGCAGAAGACAACATCCTGTGTCTTTCCCATCACCTGGTTGTTGTTGTTGTTCAGTCGTTCAGTCGTGTCCGACTCTTCGTGACCCCATGGACCATAGCACGCCAGGCCTTCCTGTCCTGCGCTCTCTCCCGGAGCGCACTCAAGTTCATATTCATTGCATCCGTGATGCTATCTAGCCATCTCATCCTCTGCCGTCCCCTTCTCCTTTTGCCTTCAGTCTTTCCCAGCATCAGGGTCTTTTCCAGGGAGTTTTCTCTTCGCATTAGGTGGCCAAAATATTGGAGCTTCAGCTTCATTATCTGTCCTTCCAATGAGCAGTCAGGGTTGATTTCCTTTAGGATGGACTGATTTGACCTCCTTGCAGTCCAGGGGACTTGTAAGAGTCTTCTCCAGCACCACAGTTCGAAAGCATCAATTCTTCGGTGCTCAGCCTTCCTTATAGTCCAGCTCTCACAGCCATACATTACTACTGGGAAAACCATAGCTTTGATTAGACGGACCTTTGTCGGCAAGGTGATGTCTCTGCTTCTTACTATGCTGTCTAGGTTGGCCATAGCTTTCCTCCCAAGGAGCAAGCATCTTTTAATTTCATGGCTACAGTCACCGTCTGCGGTGATCTTGGAGCCCAAGAAAGTAAAATCTGTCACTGCTTCCATTTCTTCCCCTTCTATATGCCAGGAAGTGATGGGGCCAGATGCCATGATCTTCATTTTTTTAATGTTGAGTTTCAAACCAGCTTTTGCACTCTCCTCTTTCACCCTCAACAAGAGGCTCTTGAGATCCTCTTCGCTTTCTGCCATTAGGGTGGTATCGTCTGCATATCGGAGGTTGTTGATAATTCTCCCAGCAATCTTAATTCCGACCTCTGATTCATCCAACCCGGCATTTCTCATGATGTACTCTGCATATAAGTTAAATAAGCAGGGTGACAATATGCAGCCTTGTCGTACTCCTTTCCCAATTTTGAACCAATCTGTTGTTCCATGTCTGGTTCTTACTGTTGCTTCTTGACCCTCGTACAGGTTTCTCAGGAGACAGGTAAGGTGGTCTGGTACTCCCATCACTTTAAGAATTTGCCACAGTTTGTTGTGATCCACACAATCAAAGGCTTGAGCGTAGTCAATGAAGCAGAAATAGACGTTTTTCTGGAATTCTCTTGCTTTCTCCATGATGCAGCGAATGTTGGCGATTTTATCTCTAGTTCCTCTGCCTCTTCTAAACCCAGCTTGTACTTCTGGTAGTTCTCGGTTCGCATACTGCTGAAGCCTAGCTTGTAGGATTTTGAGCATCACCTTGCTGGCATGTGAAATGAGCGCAATTGTGCGGTAGTTTGAACACTCTTTGGCGTTGCCCTTCTTTGGAATTGGAATGTAAACTGACCTTTTCCAGTCTTGTGGCCACTGTTAAGTGTTCCAGATTTGTTGGCATATTGAATGCAGCACTTTAACAGCATCATCTTTTAGGATTTTAAATAGCTCGGCTGGAATACTGTCATCTCCGCTAGCTTTGTTGTTACTAATGCTTCCTAAGGCCCACTTGACTTCACTCTCGAGGATGTCCGGCTCAAGTTCAGTGACCGCACTATCATGGCTATCAGGGACATTCAGGTCTTTCCTGTATAGTTCTTCTGTGTATTCTTGCCACCTCTTCTTAATCTCATCTGCTTCTGGTAGGTCCCTGCCTTCTTTGTCCTTTATCATGCCAGTCTTTGCACAAAACGTTCCCTTGAGATCTCCAATTTTCTTGAAGAGATCTCTAGTCTTTCCCATTCTGTTGTTTTCCTTGATTTCTTTGCATTGTTCATTGAAGAAGGCCTTCTTGTCTCTCCTTGCTATTCTCTGGAACTCTGCATTCAGTTGGGTATATCTTCCCCTTTCTCCCTTGCTTTTCGCTTCCCTTCTTTCGTGAGCTACTTGTAAAGCCTCATCAGACAGCCACTTGGCTTTCTTGCATTTCTTTTTCTTTGGGATGGATTGAGTTGCTGCCTCCTGAACAATGTTACGGACCTCCGTCCATAGTTCCTCAGGCACTCTGTCTATCAGGTCTAATCCCTGAAATCTATTCCTCACCTCCACTGTATATTCATCAGGGATATGATTTAGGTCATACCTGAACGGTTTAGTGGTTTTCCCGACGTTCTTCAATTTAAGCCGAAATTTTGCAAGAAGCAGCTCATGATCTGAACCACAGTCAGCTCCAGGTCTTGTTTTTACTGACTGTATGGAGCTTCTCCATCTTTGGCTGCAAAGGACATAATCAATCTGATTTCGATATTGACCATCTGGTGACGTCCATGTGTAGAGTCGCCTCTTGTGCTGTTGGAAAAGAGTGTTTGCTATGATCAGCATGTTCTCTTGGCAAAACTCTATTAGCTTTTGTCCTGCTTCATTTTGTACACCAAGGCCATGCCTGCCTGTTATCCCGGTGATTTCTTGACTTCCTACTTTAGCACCTGGTACTTGGTCCTTTTAACCAGAGATGCTGGGGATTTCTGCATGCCAAGCATGTGCTTTACCATTGTGCTATGATCTCTCCCCAAATAGATCTCCTAAAGAGCAAGGCTGAAGCCCCATGGTTGCAAGGAACACCCCCCCAACAAATAAGTAGATAAGTAGGTCCTACTAAAAACGTTTTAAAAAATGTACATCTGGATGGGCTGGTTCTGAGGTCTCCGCTGTGATGCTCGTGAACACTTCTCTTGGCCCCTGCTAGGCTTCCTGTCTCTCTTGATTTTTATGTTATCTCTTAAGATTTTTGTAATTATTGTTTGTTTTTTTTTAACTGGGAGGATGGCATGTTGCAAAGTGAAGGGCTGACCTCTCTATTGTGGTTCAAAAGAGTGGCTTTGTGTTTTGGAGCTTGGCACCCACCCGTGCTTTGCACTTAGGAGGCTCCTGATCCTTTTGTCCATTTCTTTTAGTCCCAACAGTTTGCCTTCTAGGAAATGAATGTTTTGTGACTGAGCTGACCCACCATGGCAGCCCTTTTATGAATGGGCAAGCCTCCTTATGGTAGCCATTTTGTGAGAGTGCCCATGAGACTCTCATTCCAGATGTGCCCACTGACCCAAAAAGGTCAGGGACCCCTGGGCTAGTTCAATTTTCAGGTAGTGCTGAAATATGTTGGGTGGGTGGAATTCCCCTCTTTCTGAAGTTTGGAGGGTGGCCATCAGAGAGAAGGTCTTCTCTGTGGTGCCCCCCTGTTATGCAACGCTCTCCCTAGGGAAGCTTGCCTAGTGCCAACACTGTATTCCTTTTGGTGGTTAAAAACATTTTCAGCACTTTGTCATGCAGGAAGGTTGTTATCTGTATTGGCTCACCCTACACCGAGGAAGATACTGCTGGGGACTGAGAGGGTGTTGCTGAAGCAAGACAGCAAGGTCTGTCCCTCCATGACTGTCCCACCAAACTGTTATTTACACTCCTCCTAGGTCAATGCAACCCATACCATCTACTCCAACATGGTGCAAGGCCGAGTAGAGAACACCTATGGAGGGGTGATCAGCAGAGACCGGTTCCTCTTCCTGCGCTTTTCCTGTGCCTACCCACTGAACATCAACCTTTCCATGGCATCTGCCATCCAGCCCATCCAGGAGTGAGTTCCAAGCCAAACACCCCAATGCAGTATTTCATACCCCAGACTATTTGCATCTTTCCACCAGCCCCTGACCCCACAGCTTTCTTTGTATCCATTTATTATGCTTTCCCCCAATCTCATGTGTATCTTTCCATCCCGGAGGCTTTTCTGTGGCTATTCCAGTTGCATGGCTTCCAACACTCTCTAGGCCAGCCTTCTCCAAGTTTCTGCTCTCCAGGTGTGTTGGACTACAATTCCCAGCATACCCCAGCCAGCCATGCAAGGGTATGTCCAACACATGTGGCGGGCACCAGGTTGGGGAAGGCTGCTCTAGATCCTGTACCTGTTTCTAGGCCCTATATCTGCTCTAGGCCCTGTACGTGTTTTCACCATGCTGGTTCCTAAGATCTTCATTCTTCCTGTGCCCTCCTGCACTGCTTGCTTTGTCCGTTATTCCCACTTATCCCTCCTTCATATTGCCCTATTGCATTCTTCCATCTAAGAATGGACTTTCTGGACCAGGCTGAAGGGCCATCTAGTTCAGCCCTCTGTCTCCAACAATGGCCCAAGCCCCCACACATACTCCAGAAAGTAAATAGGGCATGATGGGAATAGCTATCTGCAGTGATTTATCTTCAGCATCTGTTATTTCCCCAGAGAACCCACAGAACTATAGTTTTGTGAGGGAGGCTTGGGATCTCCAGCAAATAATTCCAGCACCTTCTTCAAACTACAGTCTCCCAAGATTCTTTGTGGGGAATCCAAGATACTAAAACTGGTAGGAAAAATGACATGGTTTTGCCAAGTAGATATGCCTTCTGCTGATGCATTGCTTACACAAGGGTTGTGCAGAAGGTAGGTCTCCAGAGGTTTCAGATTTCAAATCCCAGAAGCCCCTGCCAGCATGGCCAATGGTCAGAAATGCTGGGAGTTGAAGTCCAAAATGTCTGGAGATCTACTTTCTGTCCACCCCTGGTTTACACATCACTGGGTGTTGCCTCTGATTCAGCCAGTAGGTGGCAGAATTTCCAAAAGAATCCTGGGAGGTCAGGAGCCCAATTGCAGAGGTGGCACCTTTAGCAGGGATGGCAGGCTCTGTTTATCATCTAACATTTTTCTTTAGTAAGCCAATTCCTTTAATCCCACCCACTCACCCTTCACACATGGAAAAGGATACAATGCAAAATAATGAAAATCTCTGCTTCAGAAGAATCTGCCTGGGGTCCAACTATGGTCCCTACCGGTGCCTTTAAGAAATCTTTTGTAGTGTTGTCCCTAAGCCAGGGACAACACCCACAGAATGTGGTCCTGTCTACTGGAACTAGAGTATCATTAACACACTGTTCAAAATGGCAGCCCCATATCAAATTTCCCCTTCCTTCTCCATAACATCTAAGACATAAGAACATAAGAAGGGTCATGCTGGATCAGACCAAGGGTCCATCTAGGCCAGCATTCTGTCCACACAGTGGCCAACCAGCTGTCAACCAGGAACCTACAAGCAGGACATGAGCGCAACAGCTCCTTCCCACCCATGTTCCCCAGCAACTGTGTATATAGGCTTAATGCCTCTGGTACTGTAGATAGCACATAGCCCTCAAGCCTAGTAGCCATTGATAGCCTTTTCCTCCAGGAATTTGTCTACAGGATGTAGTGATGGCCACCAATTTGGATAGCTTTAAAAGGGGGTTGGGCAAATTCTTGGAGGAGAAGGCTATCAATGGCTACTAGTCCTGATGACAATATGCTACCTCCAGTATCAGAGGCAGTGAGCCTATGTACACCAGTTGCTGGGGAACATAGGTGGGAGGGTGCTGTTGCACTCATGCCCTGCTTGTGGGTTCCTGGTCAACAGCTGATTGGCCGCAGTATGAACAGAATGCTGGACAAGATGGACCCTTGAACTGATCCAGCAGGACTCTTCTTATGTTCTGAACCAGGAGCAAGAGAGATTCCTGTGTGCAGCTTCACAACTTTGCTTGTGTTTTCCATCCTGCTGCTTCTGATACCTTCCTTCCTACTCCCTTTCCTTCAGCTCTTTTCTTGCAAGAACTTGCAGAACTGCTTTGTAGCTTGCTCCAAAACCTCAGCAAAAGCGTTACAACTCTCTTCTCTTTTACCCATCTGATAGCATCATTAATGCAACTCTCACCTCCGGCCAAGGGAGCTACTGGACCGTCATGACCTTGTACCAAGATTCCCAGTACAGCAAGCCGTACACTCAGAGCCCTATCCTGCTCACTGTCAATCATAGGGCCTATGTGGCCATCAGCGTTTTGGGAGCAGACCCCACCCGCTTTGTGATGACCTTGTCATCGTGCTGGGCCACTCCGGACAGAGATCCTTCCTCCAGCATTCGGTGGGATCTCATCACCAACCAGTAAGCTGATGGATCTTCCTGTCCTCGTGGTCAGCTCAAAAGACAGACAGGGACCTGGAAATCTTGGGGTTTGATTTGGGAGAAGAGAGAATCCATAATACCAGACAGCAGCAGCAAGGGAGAATTAGGCTGCCTTGAAAGAGTTCTACCCTTCATGGTGACCTAAAAATCATTTAAAATAAAACAGGTAATTAGGAGACTTGGGTTCTGCTGTTGCCTCTGAGGGAGCCAAGATCTCTGGTCCCCTTCTTGTGTCTGCCATAAAAGGCTAGCTAGAGAAGAAAAGTGCAGCATTCAAGTTGGTATATATGGTATATTCAAGCTGGGGTGAAAATTTCTCCCACATTTTTTGGATCATTCTCATTCAGTTTGATAAAAGAGAAATTGCTTTCGAAAAGAAATTCAACGTTGAAGACATTTCGTAGGAATTCTCATGGGTTGGGTTGGGTTTTCTTGAGCTTACCTTAATTAGGAACTGGCTGAGTGAGTGCAAATGTCCTGTCTTTCATTGTACAATAATCTCTCTGGCAGCCTGTAGCCTCCTCAGCTTCCCACACCTCAGTTAAAGCCCAGTGGAAGGCACCATGAGGTAATTCCTCCCATATAGGGCTTTTTCAGATCAGGACGTGCAGGCAGCCTGGGAGGCTGGCTGTGATTAGGTAAGTTCAAAACACCACACACACACACACACAAAATGATAAAACATCCTGCATGAGGCAGAACAATTGAAACCTCTTGCATGGTGGGAGAAAACTTTTAGGAAATTGGAGGACAGATTTTGGCAGAGCACGAACTCCACCTCATCCCTGGAGCTGGACACAGCACTGCCCCCATGTGCATTGCAGTGGATACAAACTGGGGGGTGGCCTGCCAAGACAGTTGATGCTGTTGCAGCATGAAGACCTCTAAAACCCTTACTAAAAAAGAACGAACCTGTGCTACAAGCCCTGCCAACGGGGAGCTCTGCCTGTGAGAAACTGCTGAAAATTTCTCCTCCCCCTGGAGAAATTCGGTGAAATTGTCTTCCAAATTTCTCTGCCCACAAGTAAGGTGGAGAATTTCAAGAGGCCATTAGAGACACAGCTCTGATGTGGAGTACTGAAGGAGGGCGAAGGCACAGATTGTCCAAGCATGAGGCTGTGATGAAGGAAGATTCAAAACAATTTAGACATTCCCTTAGTTTAGAGCCAAGCTAGATGTAAAGTTGTTCATGTGTTTAGGCCTCACTTGGCTGGGTTTTAAAAACAGTAGGCCTAGGGCCCCCAAACTGGTTTGGGAATGTATTGGTATAACTCTTTGCCTACTTCAGTCCTGTTTGGAACACACACATGTGTGATTTCAATGGGAGGAAGGTTGCCATGGGGAGGGATGGTGTGGACGACCAACTGGGTCCACGAGTCCATTGGGCGCCCACGCCTGTGCCTCTGGGCCATGCCCATCGAGCCTCTGGCCTCACTCACCCCCATTTGCGCTCTTCTGGACATTCCCCGCACTCCCCTGGACCTGTCCTTGCCATTTTGTCAAGCTTATTTTTACAGAAAAAAGGAGGTCATTAAAAACGTGCATATTTAAATATGCGTAAATTTGGGCCGGGAAAGGCTGAATATTAGAGGCATAAATGGCCCATTTACACCTCTAATATTGCATATATCAAGCTTCCCCATCCCAACTTTGCACATATTTAAATATGCACATTTTTAATGACCTCTCCCCCCCCCCCCCGCTGTAAAAATAAGCTCGGCAAAATGGCGGGCGCTCACAGATGGGATCCAGGGTAAGAGCAGGTGGCTCGGCAACCTCGTGGAGCTTGAGCATGGGTCCAGGGGGGCTCGAGCAGGGGCAGCGCTTCAGTGGGCGCCTGCCAATACCAGACGGGGGTGGGTTCATCCTTCCCTAGCCACAGGTGCCAACAGGAGCTTTTCTCCATTGAGAAGAGCAGGAATGTAGGGGTGGGTTTTCAACTGGGACCACAGCAAGGGCAAGGGGTTAAAGCCCCCCTCCCCCTACATGACAGTCCTAATTTTGTCTCCTCACCCCCCCCCACACATACATACATGATATTTAATGGGGGGATCATCCATGCAAGATCTAATGACATGAATGTCAAGTCTGCTTTGATCCTTACCAAGGCCTGGTTCACAGATCTGTGATGTCACATCTGCAGTGGCCCATTTGCACATAGAAATCATCACTTGTTCCTTGCTTGATCTCTGCAACATCATCAGTGTGTGAACCACCCCAGTGTGATCTCTCATTGTATGTTCAGTTGATGCTCAGGGTCTCTTAGGTGAACCCGTGACCTGTCTCCATTGAAAAACATTGGACTGACATTGGGTAGATATGATGGGTAGTTCTGTGTAGGGTAGGATGGGTCACACATGTAAATTGTCACTTCCTGATGCTTCCATCAAATGAGTGATGACCATGCACATGGGAAACAGTCTTTGTGTCTCCAAGCTCTCCCAACCCTCATTCCTATGCATTGTACCACCATTCCCATTGTAGGTGTCCCAACCCTCGAGATGACACAGTGGTGGTTGAAGAGGATGGAGTATCTCTCATTGGCCGTTTCTCCTTCAGTGTCTTTCGGTTCGTCCCAGACTTGGAGGAGGTGTACCTACACTGTCGTGTCCGCCTCTGCAGCTTCCCTACAGCCCAGTGCACAGTGGTGAGTTAGGAAGGTGGAAAGAGACACAGTAGGCAGGGTTGAGAGGGCCCTCAGTAAAGTGCCCTCAAATGGACCCTCTCCAATAGAATTCACTACCACAAGATGTTGTGATGGCCACCAATTTGGACAGCTTTAAAAAGGGATTAGACAAATTCATAGAGAAGGCTATCAATGGCTACTAGTCCTGAAAGCTATATGCTACCTCCAGTATCAGAGGCAGTAGGCCTATGTTCACCAGTTGCTGGGGAACATGACTGGGAGGGTGCTGTCACATTTATGTTGTACTTGTGGGTTTCCCACAGGCAGCTGGCTGGCCACTGTGTGGACAGAATGCTGGACTAGATGGACCTTGCACTGATAAAGCCCCCCAACACAGGTCCACTTTGGGGAATTATGGGAAATGAAAATGACAGCCAATTTCCCACAGTGCCCTGGAGGGACACCACACCAGGGATATTATAGGAAATTTAAAAGGCAACTTCCCCAACCCAACTGTCTGACACTCAGATTGGGGCATTCGTTAAATGGGGGGATCATCCATTTAACGGCTAGGGCAGGTGTGGTATCAGGGCCCAACAGTTACCCAAGGATGCTGAGTGTTGATGCAGGGCCTGAGAGCAGGCTAAGGTTTCTGCGTCAGAACAGGCCAAGTTAACAGCTTTGAAAGCTAGTGGTAGCCTTTCCAGCCTCTTCCAGAAAGACTAAAATCAGAGGCTAGGATAGACACCCCCATCGCTTCAGCCAGACAATCTTGGCCTGTGATAAAATCTGCATATGATTCATTTGCCAGAAGCAACCTGGGCTGAAAAGTGGCTGGCCATGCATTCCATACTTTGGGGAAATGACTCTGGCCCTCCTCTTGGTACCCACAGAAAGGATGAGGTTCCAGAGCTAAGCCAAACAGAATCCAAACAGAGTTCCTCTAGCTGGAACAAGATGATGAGATCCTATTTTCTCCCTTTTTTTCAGAACTGTGACTCACCGGGCCCTGCGATTGCTGGAAGGAAGCCTCCTTCAGGCATCATCTCAGCTGGTCCTTTCTTGAGATACGATGATTCTCTGGATCAAGGCAGGGCACCTTTTTTCCCAGCGCCAATGCCAGGGCACCTGGGCACTTCTCGGCATTGATTGCTTTCCCAAATGACACCAAGAATGCATTTGTTTCTCTAACAAGACTTTGGGTTTTTTCTTAGTTTTTGTTTTTATTTTTTGATTTGATTAATGCAGCAAGGAACAAAGTGAACAGAAACGTTCATTTCAGAGGATGGCTCCGAACAGTTAATTGTAAATGATCTGGCAGGTCCATACTTTCTTTTTCCTTTAAACAGATGATGGTGTCAACCATGTGCATTAGTGTCGGGTCAGCTTTTATCTTAGGACAGCACAACATTGTGGCTAGATCCAAAAAGAAAATGTGCAAATATTCAACATTTGCAATTTTGCTATTCAAACTGTGAATGCAAACTTTTACATTTGAGTTTTAACATTGGCTGGGTTCATTCATAATAATGACAAGCCATGGTTTGTTGTTACGTGAACAAGCATGCACAAATAGTGGGCTTCCCCCCTGCCCCTTGCACGCAGAGAGGAGATCGAAAGCTCCTGGATTAGAACTGACTGCAGTTCTCCATGCCATCCAGGCTTGGGAAACTGTGGTTTGTGGTAACTGTGGTTAGTGAACACACTTGGATATCAAACCATGGTTTGATCCTGATTTAACTAACCATGTTTTGAAATAAACAACAGTTGAATGTGTGCAAAAGAAACACTCCTGCCACTGTCATATCTAGTGCTTTATGTACCCTCAAAAGCACTTCATAAATAGCAAATACGATTGTTCCATGACGAGGACTGCCTTAAATTATCTGCAAGCAAGCAAACAGGGAAATTGATTTCTGTGTGTTTCTCTTTGCAGGGCTCCAACTGGCCAGTGGAAGCTGTACAGCACCCCCTTTCACCATCCTACTTGTGCTTCTCAGCACCGTTGCTTCCTGCCGGAACCTCTGCTAACGCCTTCTCCTCCTCCACCCCCTGGTCAGGATTCTTGCTGGGAATAGGGTTCGCAGATGTATGGAGATGGGACTGCAGACCCACCATCTGTGTGGAAATTTCTTATATGTGCACCAGTATCCCGAAATGCTCCAAATTCCTCCTACTGTGAAGACCGAAACCAGCTATTGTTTACATGATTACTTAGGGCCAAACTGGATGTGACACTATTCTCACAATTAGGAGTGGGGGGTTAGAGTAACTAGTGATGGGATCATTTAATAACGATGTCTCCTGTTAGAAAGACAATTAGCAGAGAAAAACAAAAGGCAGAACAGAATGAGCATGTACCAGTCCCACATGCACACAGGCGGTCACGTTCCCTTGGCCCCCACCTTCCTCATGCACACACACAAGAAGAGAGGCCTCAGTCTCACACCTTTAATTCACTGTCAACAGGTTCATTACAGATGCAAATCCCCAAAGACTCTCAGGCTACAAAGGAATCACAGCAGGGGATCCAAATGGGAGCTATGATGTTGCCAGCAGTTTGAACAGGGACTTGCTGGCTAGAATAACTTAGGGAGGGAAACCCCTCCCTTCCAGTGATGCTCCCGGGTCGACCATCTGAGCTCCGCCTCTAACTTTTCCTGCTTCTCTGCGCCACAGTCTAGCATCCCTCAGGTCACACCCCGCGCTCTCCTCCTCTTGGGTTCTCACGGAGGAGGGAAAGGAGCGGGGAGCTTCAGGCCCAGCCATCTGGGTGCTAGCATCCTGAGAAGCACACCTATCCATATCTGAACTTGCTCGGGAAGATGCCTCCCCCAGTTCTGGCTGTTCCCCTTCTGAATCTGAACTGCTAACTATCTCCATACGCTCAGAATCAATCCGGACACAGCCTATCTTAGAATAATAAAAGGAAACCACATCCTTCTTTAGAGAACAAAAGCGAAAAAAGTGTTTTTCTCACAAATGTTCTTGCATATAAAATGCAGTCACAGCGTAGTTTCAAACTGAGTCTATTCAGTCTATTTTGTGTTCATTTACGGCAGCAGGAGCGAGACAGCAAACACACGTGCTCCAAGCAATGGTGGAAGTCGTGGTGGGTGGGAGGAAGTTGGGGAGCACAGAAACCACATGGTAGGCTATAGAGATCCTAGAGCTAGCTGTGGTCAAAGTTCCCACGAAGTAACTAACTGCAACACTGCCCCCCTTCCAATAATTTGCAGATGAGGTTGCAATATTCCCAAGAAACAGCAGGCAGGGGACTGATTTGGATTAGCTCCACACATATACATACTGCTATTTGCACCAGGAGGAATGCTGCCAGGGGTCTCAATGTGGCTCACCTCCTATTTACTCTAGAAATGCAACTATTGATTGCATGAATGGTGTCGCATCTAGTTCGGCCCTTCTCCAAGAATGAAAAAGACCAAAGCCAAAAGCCTAGGATCTTTCAGGCAGGGGCAGCGGTGGCGGGGGTCTGACTGTTTTCTGCCTCCATTTCTGCCTACAGTTTCATACCTTGGATGTATAAACTAGTCTGAGGCTGAAGTGCATTCGGGGATTGTTATCCCAGGATAAGCAACTGTGCAAACAAGTTCTTACTCTGGTCAAGGCTGCAGCAAAGCTTTACACGTAGAAGGGATTGCCGGCTGGCCGGAAAAAAAAATGCAGTCATCCCTGGTAAAGCTTTACATATGGTGGGAGCTGAACACCATCACTTGCTAATTGCTGCAGACCAAACTGCTGTTAAAGAGATAGTGACACAAACGACACCCTTCCAAAGTTGGCAGTCCTGTGTAAAATCCCTCTGGTCATTTTCTCAAGTGACAAATCAGGGTAGGGTGGAGTTTGTTTTGGTTTGTGGGTGTTTTGTTTGTTTTCCTTCATTTGTCATTCAAACACCGGCCTTACATTGGTTAGAAATGCTGGGCACACTGGGATTAAAAGTGCCTGTCTGGTGCCATTCTATCCCACATTAAAAAATAAATAAAAAAATACTCCACTGGCGATTCATTCCAAACCTTGGCTTTAATCCTGTGTGCATAAAGCTCACAGAACTCATTGGAATACACATTCATAGGTGGGCCTTTGAGCCTTTGCATACTTACTTGAAAGAAGCTTCCACGGAATAAAGTGGGCTTTGCTTCTAAGTAAACCTGTATAAAATCCAGCTTCAAATCTTACAGTGCAAATCTTATACATATCTATGCAGACGTAAGCCCTGTTGAATTCAGTGGGGCTGACTCCCAGGTAAGTGGGTATAGGATTTGCAGCCTCAGTATCACTTATGAACACGCTCTAAGAGAGATGTGCGTGATGTGGTAGGGGGCAAGGCCGGCGTCAAGGGTAGGCATGGTTGGGCACCTACCAAGGGCCCACACCCCAGCGGGGGCCCACTAACAACAGCCCCCTGGGGTTGCTCCTCCTCTTCACCAGTGGAGCCTGTTTGCTCACCTGCCTCTTGCCCTGCCCCAGACAATGGTGGTGAGATGAAGGACCAGCAGCTGCCATAGCCTACTTGCTCCCTGGCTTTCTGCTGTCAAGCAAGCAAGTGGCAGCAGCGATGAGAAAAAGGATGAGGAGCAATAGGAGCTGGTGACAATAGCAGCGGTGAGAAGGCAGACTCACTGGAGGGGCCTATTGAGTGTGTTTTGCCCACGGGCCCTCCAAAACCTAGAGCTGACCCCATGCGACTGCAACTAAATCCACCATTCACTAAATTCACCATCCACTCCACTAGGAAGCCAAATAACCAGTGTTTAATTTGTGTCTCCACACACAAAAAAGGTGTTGGGGCTCTCAGCTGCCAACAATCACACCCTCTCCCCAAGGCCTGCTAACTATGACTATAGACTCTGTTTTTGCCTCACATCGACGGAGTATAGAATCATAGAATAGTAGGGTTGGAAGGGGCCTACAAGACTGTCGAGTCCAACCCCCTGCTCAGTGCAGGAATCCAAGTCAGAGCATCCCTGACAGATGGCTGTCCAGCCTCGTCTTGAATGCCTCCAATGTGGGAGAGCCCACCACCTCCCCAGGTCATTGGTTCCATTGTTGCATTGCTCTAACAGTCAGGAAATTTTTCCTGGTGTTCAGCCGGCTTCCTGTCACTTGAGCCCATTATTCCGTGTCCTGCACTCTGGATGATCGAGAAGAGATCCTGGCCTTCCTCTCTGTGACAACCTTTCAAGTACTTGAAGAGCGCTATAATTTCTCCCCTCAGTCTTCTCTTCTCAAGGCTAAACATGCCCAGTTCTTTCAGTCTCTCTTCATAGGGCTTTGTTTCCAGTCCCCTGATCATCTTTGTTAGAATCACAGAATCATAGAATAGTAGGTTTGGGAGGGGCCTATAAGAGCATCAAGTCCAACCCCCTGCTCAGTGCAAGAATCCAAGTAAGAGCACCCCTGACAGATGGCTGTCCAGCCTCGTCTTGAACGCCTCCAGTGTGGGAGAGCCCACCACCTCCCTAGGTAGCTGGTTCCATTGTCGTATTGCTCTAACAGTCAGGAAGTTTTTCCTGATAAATCTGCTCATCGGTTATGTTGCTATCACTTTTTTTTTCTGGCAGGCCTCCTGTGTTATTAAGTGCCACACAGCAGGCAGCCATTCAGCAGGGTCTGTTTTTCCATGTATGGACCTGCACAGACATTCAAAGCTTCAGCTATTGCATTTGTATCTTCTGTAATCCAGCTGGCTGCGGAGTACACGGAGAGCAAGTATGGCTTAGCGATTAGTGTCAGACAAGAACAGGAAAGCCTCAGGTTCAAGTCACCACACCAGGATCAGTCTGGTGATTAGTGCCTACACCACAGGGCTGGTGTAAGGATAAACCAAGTGAGAGCTGTAAACATGAACTAGCACAGCATGGATTGGGCTGTAGAATCATAGGGTTGGAAGGGGCCATCGAGTCCAACCCCCTGCTCAGTGCAAGAAGCCTGATTCCCGGTCCCCCATCCAAGTACTAACCAGGGTTGACGCTGCTTAACTTCCGAGATCAGACGAGATCGGGCACATCCAGCCCTCTGCTCGTCGTATAACTGAACCATTCTCTGTTTACTGTGGTGAGTTGTGATGGTGGGGAGTTGTTTTCTTTACTCGTTAGGAAGATATTTCCCCCATTAAAAATAAATAAGTTAGTAATGTTATTCCCTCCCCAAACAAAACAAATAATTTTTACAATAATACTTATTACAATGGTTCACCACCACCACCACTCCCGCGCCACTCGTGGCTTGAAGTGGTTCCGCCCATTCTACCACCTCCTTCTGCGGCTCAGCCTTACGGCGGAACTACTGCGGATTCTTTGGAGGGGCGGCCTTTGTCGCTATCTAATGCAAACGCCGCTCCCATTTCGAGAACGGGCAGGGCGGATCTCCTAAAGCCCGCTCCACCGCTGGCTGTACAGTCTTCGGGCGCGCGCAACAGCTGGGGAGGAGTCCGGGAGCGCGCATAGCGCTCGCAAGGTCAGGAGGACGCCTGAGGTTCTTCCAGGAGATAGAGCAGCGCCGCGCCGCGCCGCGCCGCGCCGCCGCCGCCGCCGCCCAGTAGAGGGCGGCGCTCGGTCGCAGCCGCCCGCTTAGACTCCCCGGCCGGCGGGCTGTGTGATTGTGCCTGGACCGCCTCCCGGCCAGCGGAGCCCGGGCGGTTAGGCGACGGGAAGGAGAGGCGGAGGAGCTGTGGGCGGCCGAACGGGATTCCTCTCCTGGGAAGGGGGAGCGGAGAGGGCGTCGGACTGGATTTATGGGCCTTGAGTCAGAGAGGCTCTTGTTTGGGGCCTTACCCGGTGCCAGACGCGTGGAGGGCGCCTTGATTTCGGCCGCAAGTGCGGGGTGGGTGGGGAGACAGGCGGCCTTTGCGGCACGTGAGGAGCCGGCTTGTTTTCTCTACTCTTCGGCTCCGTGCCTCTCTCGCCCACGCCCGCGCCGCCCGCATGCGCACGGAAGCGCTCGGCCTTGAATGCGACAGGCAGAAATCTGACCGGTGGTGCCCTGCGGGAAGGTAGTGAGTGGAGTGTCGGACCAGGATGGGAAGATCCGGGTTCACAGCCTCGCTCAGGCAGGGCCAGCTGAAGAGACGTTGTTGCCTGAGGCAGAGGAGCAAATGCCACACACAATACGGACTCCAGAATTCATGGTACTCGGGCCGATTTAGCATCTGAGGCAGAAAATCCCAGAAGCGCCTCGCCCTGAGAGTGAAAAAACAAGCGAACACAATAAGAATGAAGAACGACTCGTTTGCTGCCCTTTGGGGACAGCCAAAACCAGCTGGCGGGGGCAACTGCTGCACTCTACCTAATGGAAGGGCCGGCCTTACACACAGTCACTGGGTTCTAATTGGGTGGCCTTGGGCCAGCCACTGTATTCTCCTAGACTGATCTGCCCTGCAGGATCGTTGTGAGGTTAAAATGGGATGGGTGGCGGGAGGGGAGGCCATCTATGTTGGCAGCCAGGGTTGGGGTGTAAATGCAAAAAGCTTTGCCTCTTGGATTTGGGCCTGGCATTCAGGCAATCAGATATGAAGTGGGACTGGGCTCCTTGTTCCCGTTTAAGGGTTGGACTAGCCGGACTGGTTCCAAGACCTGAGTTTAAATCCCTACTATTGCTTTTTGTTTGATACATTTCTATCCTGCCTTTCCTCCAAGGCACCCAAGGGAGCGTATATTCTCCTCCTCCTCTCCATTTTACCTTCACAACAACCCTGTGAGGTAGGTTAGGCTGAGAGTCAGTGACTGGCCCAAAGTCACCCAGTGAGCTTCATGGTCGAGGGGAGACTTGAACACAGGTCTCCTGAGTCCAGCACTCTAACCACTATGCCACACCATATCTCTAAGGTGACCTGTAGGCTGGTAATCATCTCTCAATCTATCTGGCAGGTGTGTTATGGAGATAAAAGGGATTACCCATGTACGTTTCTATGAGCTTGTAGGAAGGGCCTGATTTATTTTTTTAAAGGTAGTTAAAAAAATGCGAAGATGTGGAAACATACTTTGGGATCTTCCAAACAGAATGCTGCCCACCCAGATACATATTGTGACCTGAGAAGTATTTGGCGGCTCTCCCCTGGCCCTCATTTTTTGCTGCCCCAAGTGGCAGTAAAACAAACAAACAAAAAACCCAGGAGATGGATTGAGAAACAGAGAAGTGTTTATAACACTAGAACACGGGGACATCCATTGGCACTGATTCACATGAGCTTCAGGACAGGCAAAAGAAAGTACTTCTACACAGAACACTTAGTTAATATTTATGGAATTCTCTGCCATAGGATGTCGTCAGCTGCTCAGATGGCTTTAAAAGTGGATTACACAAATTCATGGAGGAAAAGTCTTATTAGTGGCTGCTAGTCATGTGGGTTCTATGGAACCTCCCAATTAATAGGCCAGTAAATGCCAGTTGCTGCAACTGGATGGGTAGCAAGTCATCCAGGCCTGTTTACAGCAGAAGAGGGGAATACAGCACAACACATTTCACCCTGAACTGACAAGCTGGACCTGCCAAAATCCCTTCATCTGCACAAACAGTACAGGTCCGGGAAGAAACCAAACACATCCAAAACTGCAGATGGAATAGAGTTATCATGCTCAGCAGAGTTACAGGCACACTCTTCTTGATCCAAGGCTGAAATGGTCAAACTCAGCCTGTCCTCCAAATCATAAGGTCTGTTGTTGTTTATTCGGTCAGTCGCTTCCGACTCTTTGTGACTTCATGGACCAGCCCACACCAGAGCTTCCTGTCGGCCGTCGCCACCCCCCCCCCGCTCCCCCAAGGTCGAGCCTGTCACCTCCAGAATATCCATCCATCTTGCCCTTGGTCAGCCCCTCTTCCTTTTGCCTTCCACTCTCCCTAGCATCAGCATCTTCTCCAGGGTGTCCTGTCTTCTCATTATGTGGCCAAAAGTTCTCAGTCAAATAGAGATGGCAGGTCTGGACCCTGTGTGCAGCTCTTATACCATTAGGGGCATATCTACATCACACACTTCAATAGTTGAATTAGGGTGCAATCCTATGCATGTTTAGACAGAAACAAATTTTACAACTCCCAGCATGCCCCAGCCAGCATGACTGACTGGGGCATGCTGGGCACTGTAGGATTTATTTCTGTCTAAACATGCATAGGATTGCGCCTTTAGTCAGTCATTTCCTGTTCCCATGAGACTAGGACCTGGTCCAGACATAACCATATTTTACATCCTACTTTTATTGGATATGTTGTGCTGGTTTCAGTATGTGTATAATTATTGTTACCCAATCTGTGCTTTAGGTATAGCCCAGAATGGAAATCACAACACACCAATAAATAATAGTGCAGAGTAACCCTGTTTCCCTCCAAGTGCTGGGAATAAAACCCTGAAATCAGTTCGGACCATAACCATAGTTTCCTTGTAGGATAAGAATAAACCCAGGGCTGCTTCCTTTGTGATGGGCACAAGCTGACTTTACCATCTGTGCCTATCCAACGGTCAGAAATCAGCTGGTCTTCCAGCTCTTCCCAGCATGGAACTACACTGATGGGGAAAGCAGCTATTAAAGGCATAAAAGCAAGGCAAAATCCAAGCCAAGTCCAAATGTGAAGTGAGAGAAGGAGGCACAGACCGGTACAGTGCCCTGGCAAAAATTTCAGCTGTGGCATAAGAATACTATCATGACTTTTAAAAATTCCCCCCTTCCAAATATTGGGGTAATAGCTTTATTAGGCCATCCAATGTCACCAAAAATGTGCAAGCTTTCGAGATACCAGATTTCTTCCCTAGGCAAAAAGCATCTTTCCTGATGAAGAGATCTGGAGATCTTGAAAGCTTGCACAATTTAGGTGAGCTTTGAGTTGGCCTAATAAAGCTATTACCCTAATCTGGATTTTGGTTTCTTATGGCCAACATGGCAAACTTTGCTTTGGGGGTAAGCTTTTAAGGGTGCAGTCCTATCAATTGTGCCCTCGATGCTTGCAAGCCTCCAAACTTGGAGGATTACGAGTATCCAGTGCAGAGCAGGAAGCGTGGTGGAGGCAATCCACTGGACTTCTGACTCTGCATCTATCTGGGGCATCTCGGAGTGGCAGGGAAGGAGGCTGGGGAGGCCTTGGAATACTGCATGAACCAGCCTGTCCAGTCCCTTCCTCACCCACTGGAACACCCACTGTCTCCTCTCTGAGGTTGCTTTTGCAGCCTCTGAGTGGCAGCAAGCACGGGCTGTGAGGGGGTGGGGGTAGGGAGTGTGGATTCCTGGATCTCAGGTTGGGGTGCTGTCTCCAACCTCGGATCCAGGGATCTGAAGTATCCTATGCCACCCCCCCGACACTGTCTAGGGGTCATAGGATTGTTCCCCACAAGTGTCAAAAATAAAATTGGGTGACTGTGTTCTTAGGCTTCTGTCAATGCTTAATTTCTAAAAAGAGGAGCTGGGGCTGAGATGTGTATGGCTGGCTGGCCATCTGCCCTGGAATGAAACTTGCTCCTTCATTCTAAATGAGTGGGTATCATCTGCAGCTGCTCAGTGGTGCAGGAGAGGCTCTCTTGACATGCCCTGATGCACTTTCCTTATTATGCAACATTCCTTCCTGGCAGGTGTTTTTGTTTTCCTTTTTAGGTGTTGAAGAAGGGGTGTGGCCAAAAATGGGAGGGATGGTGCAAAATGAGGGTGGTTAAAAGGGGTGCAGCTACAAGGTCAACCGTATCTGCAAGAGTTTTAAAAATATAAATACTTTCTTCCGTGCACCACTGGGGAACCTTAAGTAGAACCCAGGCTTTGATCATCCTCCCTCCCTTTTTATCTTGCCTGTGACCACTAGGAAAGGCAGCCTGCTTCATGGAGCATGCCACCCTCCTGAACTCTTGCTGACATCTGCACAAAGGCACCGCTCAGCTTGGCCTGTGGCCAGGAGCTTCACAGGCTTTTGCTCTTGCTGAGCCCCAGACAGCTGTGCTGGCTCAAGAAAACACAGGCTGAATCGCCCCATTCTCTGGGACCGGCCTTGGGGCGAATGTGTCTAAAGACCCCCGGGAGGCCTGTGATTCAGAGACCATTTGGGTCTCCATGTTTCCCGTTTGGCCAAACCACCATCCCTCCTGCCCTCTACCCCAGTCGGGAGGAGCAGCGCTCCGCAACGGGGAAGCCCCATGTAGCCCCATCCTTTTCTCTCCTCCTCCAAAAGCCACTCAGACAATGTGGCTCTCATTAGACACGGTGACCGCATCCCACAGCCAAACCACAGCCGAGCAAGGATTGACTGGGGCTGAGGAAGGCGCTCCTAAGGCCCCGGTGCCACCCCCACGTCATTTCTGGGTTTTGTCATTGGCTCCCAGCGCCTCATCTGGAGCCGGAACAAAAGGCCAAGCCCCCTGCCCCCCCCGCAGTGCCGCCGTTCTCACATCATTCAATGGAGTGCTTGTTCTCCATCCAGCTCTTAAACAATGTTCTGTCTGTGCCCAGAGCTGCCCAGCAGGGGCCTGAGGTTGTTCTCAGAAGTGCCGGGGTCACCGGTGAATTTCAAGTCAGCGGAAATGACTGAGTGAAGGGAAGCTATCAGGGGTTAGGAAGGACAGAGCACCCCTCTGCCAAGGCTGGTGCAAGGCCCCCCTGCCCACAAACCCTCTAGCGCTGCAGGCCTCGAAGGAGAAACAACGACAGAGACCTTCCTCCCCATCTTTTCTGACCCCCTCCGACCAATAATCCTCGCCAGCCCTGTTGTGGCATAGGTGTTACTCCTGAGGAAGTCGAGAGAGGTACGTTAGCCAGACCTATGGCTGTCAAATATTCCACTCTCGGAGCACTTGTCTGTATCAGCTTGGACTCTTGAGTGCAGGCCGCAGAACTAGAGTGGCCGCTTATGCATTACCAAAAAAGAGAACATCAATGTGCCTAACATGTGCTATGCACATTTCTATGTAGTGGTGCAAATTTAGAAATTATATCTATAATTTAAATAAAACACAATATATATATATATATTTACAATTTATTACGGTGGTGAGGGCTGAATAGGTGATGGTGTGCCTGCCCAGTCTGCTGTCCAGTTGCTAACTGTTCCATGATGAGGTTCTTTATCCTTAAACCAGACTTGGACTGGACAGCCCGTCAAACAGAGGACACCTTCAAATAGAGGACTGTCCTCTGCCAGCTCTCCAAAATAGAGGGTTGTCCTCTGTATGGTGGGGCACCTGGCCATGCTACACAGAACCCCACAGAGCATTCTGGGAACTTGCCCAAGGGTCCACACACTGTTCGTGCAGGGCACTGCGGCCAGGTCTGCTGGGCGTCACAGTTGCCCGACATGTCCTGAGTGGGTGACCTACGACACCTCCAGAACTCCGCTGCGGATGCACATTTTGTCAGAAAACTGGCAAGTTGTAGGCAAGCTGTCTTTCAGGGAAGCTCATCCACAAAAATGTATTCACCCAGTTCACACGACACAGCAGCTCATGGGTTAAACAACCCATGGGATGCCATGCATGCACGGGAGAGAGCAGACATGCTGCCTGCGGCGTGCTCACCACTTCCGTTTTTCCTTAGCAGCCCACGAGCGGCTCCATCGTAGGTCGCTTAGCATGTCGTCCAAACCCGGACCACTGGGTGGTTTAGGAGCTACACTGGCCAGTGGTTAACCTGTGGCTTGTTGTTGGCTTAACAGCTGGGTGGTTTCGCACCTAAACAACCCAGCAGTCTGGGTTTGGATGATGTGCTAAGCAACCTAAGACAGAGCCCCTCGTGGGTTGCTGAGGAAAAGGACACGGCAGCCACGCTGCAGGCGGTGCGTCTGCTCTCTCCCGCTCATGCACGGCAGCCCGTGGGCTCTTTAACCCATGCGCTGCTGTGTTGTGCGAACTGGCCCATTGTCTCATTCAGGAGCCCTTCATAAGCTTCTGAAGAGCCCCAAAGCACAGTTTGAAAAAACACTGGCCCAGATCTTCTTAAGCCAGCCTGATCACAAGCTTACGTTTCTACCATTTGGTCTGGGGAGTCTGATCTTCGCCTCGACAGCTGGGCCAGGGGCCAGTTTTAGATTCTCCTTCAGCAGTGGAGGATATCCCAGAATGGGTCCCTCCCTCACTTGCTTCACAGGCAGGGCTATGCAAACAGCATCATGCTTGTTTCCCCTGGTTCCAGTCCTGCCTGCTTCAAGGTGGCTTTTTTTTTTTTTTTTAAATTCCGCAGAGCCCCAGGCAGGCATTTAAACAGACTTATCTGCAGGTAATTAAAAAGATCTAAATCTTTGGAGGAGGCACGTCACTTGTGCCTGTTTTAACTAAGGCAGCCTGGTCAGGAGAACAGTTGATGCTGTCACGGCGGCACAGTGTGGATAGAGAACTGAATCTAGGGACAGATCCCACCACTGCAAGAGATTTGTTGTGAAACCGTGGAAAAGGCAGCAATTCAGCATATACGGGGCTGGGGGAGAATAGTGCATGCCTTTCCATCTGCCCTTTCCAAATTTGCTAGCAGTGGCAAAAGCAAGCAAAGGAGCTTTAGCTTCTGCTTGCCCTCTCCTTCCAGACAGGAGTGATGGTGGGAAGGATGAGGGCCCCCTCCGGGACGGGGAGGGGCTCAGAGGGCATCTTGCCCAAGCCCTCTCCTTCCAATCTGTCCCTGGGCAACTTCCCATGCCAGCTTTGGTGCTGATATTGTATTTGGACTAGCGAGGATCAGCACAGTCTCCATGTGGCTTATGGGCATGATAAATCAGCAGGCCTGGGAAAAAACAAAACACCTCTGCCAATGCCTTGGGGAAACAGGCATTGAGCCTATTAAGTCAGTACAGCCAGAAGGTATGCATCAGTCAGGACCTTCCTAGCCCTAGGAGCCCAAAGGAGAATCCGCTCGCTTCTGGGCCTCCTATTTGGCAAGTAACGCTAATGTTCTCTTCAGGTCCCTGGAGATCTCAGGATGTGATGGCTGTTGCCAGGCTAAGCACTTAAGATGCACTCCCCACCCTCACCCACCTCATCCCTCTGCCAAGGGGTTCATTTGTACGCACATCAGGTACGGCGCATTCTGGGCTCAGCTCCTCCACCTTCACTCTTGAAATGCTGACCTATAAACACAACAGAGAAGAAAAAAAGGAGTGTGGGCCAAAAAGGCAGCCACCGCCCTGGACAAAGAGGGTGTGGGGTGGGGGTGGAGTGTTCCAGGGCTGTGAGTTCTGCAGTGTTCGCTTTTGCTAATGTGAGATGGCTGTCCAGCTGCAACTGGGCTGATATTTATGTATTTATTTCATTTTTATACCACCCAATAGCTGAAGCTCTCTGGGTGGTTCGCCAAAACTACAAACCATAAAATGCAAGATAATAAAAACATAGTATTAAAAATTTAACGTACAAAATTTAAAGCAATTTAAGCAGCAAAACCATTTCAATAAAATATTAGACCTGATAATGACAGCTGACATAGATGCCCCATCATATGCCATTAAATGCCTGGGAATAGAGGACAGTCTTAACCTGGTGCCGAAGAGATGACAGTGCTGACGCCAGGTGGGCCTCAGTGGGGAGATTGGTTCAGAATTGGGGGGCCACCACTGAGAAGGCCCTCCCCTTGTTGCCACCTTGAACGCTTCCCTTCTAGTATGTCAGTGGTATCCTTTAGGCCTACAGTACTCCCACTTCTGTGATAAGTTCTTTTCTTTTGGTTTGAAAGCTCCGTATTTACAATCTTTGCAAGCTCACGGGCAGCGGCAATCTATGTTTCTGCTGGTTTCCCCATGTTCCTGGCACCTTTCATTAAATTCGGCCCTGTCATAGGTGACATTGTGTCTTCCTAGAAAACAGGCCTCAAAGCCCTCTTTAACTCTGATGTAATTTGTCTCCTCCTCTATCAGGGACAGGGGTTCAGAATATCCCCAGCAGCATCCCTTGGTAGCCTGAGCCCACAGTAGGGCCCACTGCAGCCAGTCCAAAATGTTGGCTACACAGCCACACGGCCCTGCACCCCTCTCAGCTCTCCTTTGCCCAGCACTAGGGACTGAGTGGCTGTGCCTGCCACCCACCATTTTAGGCCCCCCGCCCCCCCTGCCACCACTCAATCCCACCAGGGCCCTGAGGTAGTTTTGCTCAAGGGTAATGCTACATCAAGCTCCACGAGGATTGTGGGGGAATTTTAATGGTGGGGATCGGCACCACCAGCTTTTGTGCACGTGGGCTGCTGCTGTGGACACTTGCTGCTATCATGGTGAACCCGGAGCAGATTCACCACCCCACTGACATTGGAGCCACCAGCTTCCACTGGATGAAGCAAGGTAGCCACCATCATAGATATGGTCTTTCTCACTTTGATTTTCTGTGTCCTTTTGCTTTGAATTTGGAACCGATCCAGGGTACGTTTGTATAGCAAGATACCTTCATTCACGCCAATCTGAGCAGAAACTCAGTTCCAACCCAAAGAGTTGAAACCTCTTGTGATGAACTTTGCAAGAGGCTAGAGCAGCCCCCCCTTTTTGTGTCAGTGGTCACATCTGGGATGTCGAGAGAATGTTGTGAGTGCTGTCATGAGGGGAGGGGGCTTGCCCATTCACACAATGGCTGCCATGGCGGGCATGACCGGTCTCAAAGCACCGATTTCCCAGAAGCCAAACTGTTGAGACTAAAAGGAAAGTAATTTGGGTCAAAACCTCAGTCCAAGGCAGAAGTGGGCTCTGAGTTCCAAAACACAAAAACACTCTTTTGAATCCAATTTGTAAGGCTCAGAAATGTGGCGCCCAGAGGTATTCTTGGAAATAAGGATGATTCTAGAGGCGGACAGTTCACTGTGCAGCATGCCAGCCTCCCTCTTCATTTTTAAAATTGAAAATAAATATTACTCGACACTGGCATGGTTTTGTGACACATCCCCAGTGTGAGCCACAAGTGTGGTGTTGTGAGCCAGTGTGGTGTAGTGGCAAGAGTGTTGGACTAGGAGCTGGGAGATCTGGGTTCTAGTCCCCACTTGGTCATGGAAGCTCACTGGGTGACTGTGGGCCAGTCACAGACTCTCAGCCCAACCCACCTCACAGGGTTGTTGTGAGGATAAAATGGAGGAGGGGGATGATAATGTAAGCCGCCTTGGGTTCCTTGCAAGAGGAAAAAAGATGAGGTAGAAATGCAATAAATAAATAAATAAATCCCTCCTGCCTTACCTTGCATGTTGGCCAAGTATGGCTGTACATTCACCTAATCATCTAAATTGTTATTACATTGACATTATTATATTTATAACCTGCCTTTCCTCCAAGGAGTTCCAGGCAACGTACAGGGTTCTTCTCTGCCTTTCCATTTTATTCTCACAACAATCCTGTGAGGTAGGTTAGGCTAAGAGATAGCGACTGGCACAGGGTCATCTAGTGAACTTCATAAACCAGTGGAGATTTTAACTAATTCCAATTATGGAATGATCTCCCTGAAGAGGCTCGCCTGGCACCTGCATTGTTACCTTTTTGGTCTTCTTCTCTCAGGCATTTGGCAGCATATAATGAGTTTTTAATCAGGTCCTGGATTGTCTTTGGTTGATTGTTTAAAACAAATTCTTTTTTAGATATATGTTGTCTCTGTGTGTGCTGTCTGTTTATATGTTTTATTAAATGGCCTTACACTTTGTATAATGCATTTTTAATGGTTTTTAATCTTGTGAACAGCCCAGAGAGCTTCAGCTCTGGGGCGGTATAGAAATGTAGTAAATGAAATTTGAACTCAGCTCTCCCCAGTCCTACCCCCCACACTTGTAACAACTACACCACACTGGCTCTGTATACAGAGATCAGCATAGCTCACTGGGGGATGCTGAGAGTTGTAGTCCAACACATCTGGAGGGCACCAGGTTGGGGAAGGCAGGTATAGATAGTCACAAAACTTGATACAGACCGCCAGCAAGCTGTGTTTAGCTTTTTCTCTCTTTCTTTTTTGTCTGAGATCAACATAGCAGCCGCTGCCCATCTACACCCTATAATTTTGCTGGAGTGTTTACAGAAGCAACATAATTGACTAAGAGACGCAAATATGCGGCCTGAGCTGGTAGAGTTGCTGTGTAACATCCATCTTTACTTCAAAAAAGACCTTCCAGAGAATTCCCCCTACCCCCAGCCTGTATCCTGGCTTTTCTCTGGGGAGAGGAAAAGAGGATGGCTACTGACACATCCCCACCCCCAAGAAAAAGGAAATGCATCGCAAAAAAAGCTGACAAAGGAGGACACAGATTTGCATAAATCTGCATATGCTAATTTGTATATATAGAAGCTTATTTAGAAATAACTATCCTTTAAATAGAAATGCAACGTATCTCACCATAGCAGGAAAGCCAGTGCCCAGGTGACCTGTGGGCCCACTGTCCAGGTGCTAACTGAGGATGGGCAGCTGCAGACTGGAAGGTTGGCAGGTCAGCAGTTCGAGACCTGAGTTCTGCGTGACGTGACGGAGTGAACTCCCGTCTTCAGTCCCAGCTCCTGCCAACCTAGCAGTTCGAAAGCAAGAAATTGCAAGTAGATAAATAGGTACCACCTCGGTGGGAAAGGTGACAGCGTTCCGTGCACCTCGGTGTTCAGTCATGCCGGCCACATGACCACGGAAGCGTCTTCGGACAGCGCTGGCTCTTCGGCTTAGAAACGGGGATGAGCACCGCACCCTAGAGTCGGACACGACTGGTTGGGGACACCTTTACCTTTTACCTCTCTCTTTCTATGGTTTTTTAATCTTTAAACTGGACTTGGGCTGGAGAGTCATTGGAAGATAGGATGCCTTCAAACAGAACACTGTCTTCTGTAAAGTAGGACACATGGCCCCACTAGATGGAGAGGGAATACGATTTGGCCAAGGCCACCCAATGACCTTGACAGCTGGTCTTCAGCATCTTCCTCGCCTTAGGCTGCAATCCCATATTCACTAACCTGAGCTTAAATCCCGTGGAACTCAATGGGTCTTACACCTGACTAGACTTGCATGAGATTGGACTGTAAGTTGAGTTTTATCAAGACTAAAAAAATGGCACTGAAGGGCACGCAGAAGGCTGCAAATCCTGATTGCACCAAATCTTCCTCTGCAAATTTCCTTAGCCATAAATAGTATTTCCCAGTTAGCAGATGCTTCTGTGCCTGAGACCCTGGAGAGTGGCTGCCAGTCAGAGTAAACAATACTGATCTAGATGGACAAAGGGTCGGGCCTGGTAGAAAGCACTTTTATTTATTTATTTATTTATTTATTTATTTATTCATTTCATTTCTATACCGCCCCATAGCCGAAGCTCTCTGGGCGGTTCACAAAAACTAAAACCAAACAACACACAATAAAACAATTTAAAATATATAGAACATTAAAACCACAATATAACAATACAACCACAATAAAACCTAGCAGCAGTACAGGAGTTTAAAATACAGATTTAAAACAGCAAAGCTAAAAATTTAGAAAGCTAAAATGCCTGGGAAAATAAAAAGGTCTTCACCTGGCGCCGAAAGGAGTACAATGTAGGCGCCAGGCGAACCTCACTAGGGAGCTCATTCCAGAGCCGGGGTGCCACAGCAGAAAAAGCCCTCCTCCTAGTAGCCACCCGCCTCACTTCCTTTGGCAGGGGCTCACGGAGAAGGGCCGCTGCTGCTGATCTTAAGGTCCGGGCAGGCACATATGGGAGGAGGCGATCCTTCAGGTAACCTGGCCCCAAGCCGTTGAGGGCTTTGAATGTTAACACCAGCACTTTGAATCTGGCCCGGAAATGGACTGGCAGCCAGTGCAGCTGGAAAAGTACTGGCGTAATATGAGCTCGCAGGCCAGTCCCTGTTAACAATCTTGCTGCCCTATTTTGGACCAGCTGAAGTTTCCGGACCGTTTTCAAAGGCAGCCCCACGTATAACACATTGCAGTAATCCAGACAAGAAGTTATCAGAGCATGGATAACTGTAGCTAGGCTATCTCTGTCCAGATAAGGGCGTAGTTGGTATACCAGCCTAAGCTGATAAGAAGTGCTCCATGCCACTGAGTTCACCTGTGCCTCAAGTGACAGTTCTGGATCCAGGAGCACCCCCAAACTACGAACCTGATCCTTTAGGGGGAGTGCAACCCCGTCCAGAACAGGTTGAATATCACCTAGCCGGGCAGACGAACCACCCACTAACAGTACCTCCGTCTTGTCTGGATTGAGTTTCAGTTTATTAGCCCTCATCCAGTCCATTACCGTGCCCAGGCACTGGTTCAGAACAGCCACTGTCTCACCTGGTTTTGATGAGAAAGAGAGGTAGAGCTGAGTGTCATCCACATATTGATGGCACCTCAGCCCACACCTCCGGATAACCTCCCCCAGCGGTTTCATGTAGATGTTAAACAGCAGGGGGGATAAAATAGAGCCCTGTGGAACCCCATGGCACAATTGCCATGGCACAGAGCAATAATCCCCCAGCACCACCTTCTGGAATCGGCCATCCAAGTAGGAGTGGAACCACTGCAGTGCAGTGCCTCCAACTCCCAACCCAGACAACCTATCCAGAAGGATACCATGGTCGATGGTATCAAAGCTGCTGAGAGGTCCAGGAGAATCAACAGGGTCGCACTCCCCCTGTCCCTCTCCTGGCAGAGGTCATCCCACAGGGCGACCAAGGCAGTTTCCGTTCCAAAACCAGGCCTGAAGCCCGATTGAAATGGATCTAGATAATCCGTTTCATTCAACAGTGCCTGGAGCTGTCCTACAACCACCCGCTCAAGCACCTTGCCCAGGAAGGGGATGTTGGCCACTGGCCTATAATTGTTAACATCCTCTGGGTCCAGGTTAGGCTTTTTCAGGAGTGGTCTAATTACTGCCTCTTTTAAAGTGGCAGGCACCACTCCCTCTCTCAAGGAGGAATTTACAACCTCCTGGACCCAGCCAGACATCCCCTCCTTGTTTGATTTAATAAGCCATGAAGGGCAAGGGTCAAGCACACAAGTGGTCGATCGGACTTGGCGAAGCACCTTGTCCGCATCCTCAGGCCTCAGTAACTGAAACTCATCCAATAAAACTGGACCAGACGGTGCTCTGAATGCCTCTACCAATGGAACTGCATTAATGGTGGTGTCCAATTCATGACGAATCTGAGCGACTTTATCCTCAAAGTGCCACGCAAACTCATCACAGCGTGCTACCGAGGGTTCCACCGTCTCTCTCCCTGGCCCAGAATGTAACAGGCCGCGAACCACTCAGAAAAGCTCCGCCGGACGACACTGAGAAGATGCAATGCTGGTGGAAAAGAACTGCCTCTTTACCACCCTCACCGCCACAGAGTAGGCTCGATAGTGGGCTTTTACCTGTGTTCGGTCAGACTCAGCACAAGTTTTCCTCCACCTGCGTTCTAGCTGTCTCCCCTCTTGCTTCATTGCCCTCAGCTCAGGTGTATACCAAGGAGCTGGCCGGGCTCTGCTCAGAGGGAGAGGGCGCTTGGGTGCGATCGTGTCAACCGCCCGAGTCATCTCTGCATTCCACAGAGCGACCTGGGCTTCGACAGAAGCACCAGCCATACCAGCAGGAAAATCCCCCAGAGCCCTCTGGAATCCATCGGAATCCATTAATCTCCGGGGGCGGACCATTTTAATAGGTCCCCCACCCTTGCAGAGGGGGAAGGCTGCCAGGAGTCTAAACCTCAGCAGGAAGTGATCTGACCATGACAAAGGGAGGGATGTTAATTCCTCCACTTTCAGATCACCATCCTCCTGCCCAGTCGAGAAAACCAGATCAAGCGTGTGTCCTTTTATATGCGTTGGGCCGATGACATGTTGGGACAGCCCCATGCTTGTCATGGTGGCCATGAAGTCCTGAGCCGCCCCAGATACAGCGGCCTCGGCATGGAAGTTGAGATCCCCCAGGACCATCATCCTGGGGGTCCTCAACACCAAGTCCGAGACCACCTCCGTCAGCTCAGGCAGGGAGTCCGATGGGCAGCGGGGTGGGCGGTACACCAACAGAATCCCTAATCTGTCCCGGGTACCCAACACAAGGTACAAACACTCAAGATCTGCACTCGAATGAGCAGGAAGCCTGGAGAGGGAGATTGAATTCCTATAGACCACGGCAACCCCCCCTCCCCGACCCTCAAGTCGGTGTTGGTGCTGCACTGAGTACCCAGGAGGGCACAGCTGGGAGAGAGTGATCCCTCCCAGTTCACCCACCCAGGTCTCAGTAATACATGCCAGGTCAGCCCCCTCATCCACAATCAAATCATGGATGAGGGAGGTCTTATTTTGGGCGGACCTGGCATTCAGCAGCAGCACCACCAGACCCGAGGGCAGACTGGTAAGGCTGCCAGGAACCATCAGGTTGGGGGAAGAACCAGAAGAGGGGACAGCTGTAAGGTGTCTAGCCCCTCTTCTCCTCAGCTGGCCTGTTAATCCCCCAACGCCATACCTCCCCCTGCCCATGACCACAGTTATGGTGGCACCTCCCCGACCCCCTGAGTTGCTCAATAGTCCTCCCAGGCACATATTAAAATATTAGGATATAAAATACACAACAGTTTAAAAGAATATAAAAGAGATAAAAGAGAACAGCAGCTAAGAAGGAGCAGACAGTCCACGTTTGCCCCTTCCCCTGGTCTTTAAAGCTGCTGCCCTCTGCTGCTGCTGCTATTTGCTGCTGGTGTTGTGGCTGCTGGTGTCTCTGGAGAGGCAGGTGGGTAGATCTTCAGGTCCTACGTGACTCCAAGTGCGACGCTAAGTGCGCACTTAGCGTCGCACTTGGCACGACGCCGAGGCGCTGCCTCTGGCAGCCCCGCCTTAAGTACCTGTGGGCAGGGGCAGAAGCAGGCTCAGGATCCACCTGGTGCAGCTGCTGGCTGGTCCTCCTTCCCGAGCAGCCTCTGGCAGCCCCGCCTTAAGTACCTGTGGGCGGGGGCAGAAGCAGGCTCAGGCTCCACCTGGTGCAGCTGCTGGCTGGTCCTCCTTCCCCAGGCTCCTTCCCGAACAGCCTCTGGCAGCCCCGCCTTAAGTACCTGTGGGCGGGGGCAGAAGCAGGCTCAGGCTTTTCTAAGTAGCCAGAGCATAGCACCAGAAGGAGCACTCAGTACAGCTGCTGTTCTTTGGCCACTTAGAAGGGCTGGATGCGTCGGATCTCAGAAGCTAAGCAGGGTCAGCCCTGGTTAGTACTTGGATGGGAGACTGCCTGGGAATCAGGCTTCCTGCAATGAGCAGGGGGTTGGACTCGATGGTCTTGTAGGCCCCTTCCGATTCTATGATACCTCCTATGAGGTTGGACTCTTTGTCCATCTAGCCCAGTTTTGGCTACTCCAGCCTCGTTGGACTGCAATGCCCATCATTCCCAGCCAAGAATGGCTGTGCTGGCTGGGAATGATGAAAGCTGCTACACAACATGCCTGGAAGGCACTCAGTTGGGAATGGGTGTTTTATTGCAAAGAAGCTCCAAAGGTCACTCTGGTTATAGCCGCCTTGTGTTTTAACAGCTTTTTTGATAAGATAGCCTGAACAGGCCATTGCCCCCTCACATCCCACAACTGGTGGCCATGCTAATCAGGGAAACAATAGGGATGAGAAAGGTTAACACCGATGGATCAGCATTAACTTTGCTCACTCCCATTGTTTTCTGTATCTCTACGTGCAAATACTCAAGGGCTTCAACTCTTGACTGAAAAACAAACCAAACCAAAACCACTCAGTCTTATGAAGAGGCAGCTCTCTATTTGGGGCAAATAGGGCAGTGACTCCCCACCTGTCCCCAACCCATGTGTGGCAGGGAGATCTCCCAACAAACAGGTATATCTGCTTCAATGTGCAGCTGACAGGTGCCACTCATGATCTTCTACTGTCCTCCACCAGCCCCAATGAATACCAGCTGCCACTGGTCTTACAGCATCTAATGGTGCAATCCTATGCCTGTCTAGTCAGAAATAAGCCCCATTGAGTTCAATGAGGCATACTCCCAGGTAAACACATATAGGATTGCAACTGTACGGTGCAATTCTATGCCTGTCTACTAAGAAGTAAGCCCGGTGAAGCTTAGTTACCAGTACATGTACATTGTAGCCTTAAAGACTAAAAGCCAAAAGCCTATATTTACTTCCCCTCTGGAGTAAAGCTTACTGTGTTTGATGGGCTTACTCCCTAGTAAGCGTTCTCCCACTGGTTTTTGAATGTTGCAGATTTTTAATGTCAGATTTGTGTCTGTTTTATATGCAGTTGTGTCCATTTATACATACGTTATCCTATGTAAATGGCAGAAGAATGAGATTGCTGGTAGGTGACAACATATATACGAGGAGAGCCGTCCCAACTTCATATCTTCCAGATGTGTTGGATTACAGCACCCACCAGCCCCTGCCATCATGGCCAGTTGGAGCTCATCTGGAAAGCACCAGCTTGGGGGAAGGCTTCCCTCTGGCACTTTGCTGCTGACCTGGAAGTTGCCTTTCTTCAACAAAGGAACTTGGATTCTATTTGTTTAGGCCTGAATCAAGACAATGGTTTGCTCTTCCATTACAGGGGGTTAAATGAACATAGCAAAGGTAGGGATATTGTGTTAATGTGTTATCACCTATTACTGGTGTTGTAAATGGCTACTGCACTTATATTGTATACATTTAAGCTTTATTTCAATTGTTACAGATTTTCCAGGGCAACCATGTGTATGCATGTATCTATAACTGCTGAATGCAAGCTGTATTTACTACTAACAGTATATTACTCTGATTATGATTATTATAATATTTCTATACCACCCCATAGCCAAAGATCTCCAGGCGGTTTACAGAAGTTAAAACATTACAATACAATATACAGAGTTTAAAAGCCATTGAAATAAAAGCACACAGACAGTATACACAAACAACATATAACTAAAAACAACTTTATAGCAGCCCTCCCTAACCTGATGTCCTCTGGATGTTTTAAAGTTCATCTCCCATAAGCCCCAGCCAGCATGGCCAATGGTCAGTAATGCTAGGAGTTGAAGTCTAAGGGAGCAGTGGCCGCTAGACAGTGGCTAGACAGCCATAGGATATCTGGTTTTCTGCTGGAAAACTTCTGGAACTGCTCCGTGCTCTCAAGAGGATTGTGGAGCGGCTAAAAAGGGGCGTTCCCAGGAGGCATTCCGGGGTGGGGAGGGTGGAAATGCCTGTATGACACATCTAGTGTGTTGTACAGCAGCCTTCTCCCCGGCTCTGCCCTCCCACGGCTAGACAGCCACAGTCGGCTGTCTAGCCAAAAATGCAGGGCAGGAGAAGCGTGGACGGAATGATTCCCTCCGTGCTTCTCCTGTCCTGCATTGGATAGGTGGTTGCCTATCTAAATAGGACTGCGCCCTAAAACTTCTGGAAGGAACCTGGTTGGGAAAGGCATTTACCCCAGTTCAGCTCTTTTTTTTTTTTTTGCAAGGCTTACTCAAATTAGCTTACATTTAAGTTTTCATTGAAATAGCCACAGGCTGTACTTTTTGCTTTCTGTTGCCATTTGACCCCAGAGTTTACAACTTTTTCTTTCTATAGCCATGTGCCTCTGTGTGAATAACACTTTAAGCATCTACTGAAGGGGCTTTGGGTCAATTAAGCTTGTGCCATAATAAATTAGTCTTTAAAGTTTCACAACACTCTGTGGGTTTTGCTGCAAACAGATGGATACCACTCCCCCTCTGGAAGCTGAGTTCGTTTCTAGCAAATCAGGTTCTTGGAAAGCTTTCATTTGTTGTTGTTGTTTTTCAGTCGTTAAGTTGTGTCCAACTCTTTGTGACCCCATGGACCATAGCAAGCCAGGCCTTCCTGTCCTCCGCTCTCTTCCAGAGTGTGCTCAAGTTCTACTCACTCGAATAAGCATTGCACTATTGAAGGTGAAGCTTACCTGTTCCAAGGCAGTGTTGGAAGAGCAGATTGCCACATGGAAGGGTGTTCAACTGTGGCTGTTATAGGATCATAGAATAGTAGGGTTGGAAGGGGCCTACAAGGCCATCGCGTCCAACCCCCTGCTCAATGCAGGAATCCAAGTCAGAGCATCCCCGACAGATGGTTGTCCAGCCTCATCTTGAATGCCTCCAGTGTGGGAGAGCCCACCATCTCCCTAGGTCATTGGTTCCATTGTCGTATTGCTGTAACAGTCAGGAAGTTTTTCCTGATGTTCAGCTGGAATCTGGCTTCCTGTCAGTTGAGCCCATTCTTCCATGTCCTGCACTCTGGGATGATCGAGAAGAGATCGTGGCCTTCCTCTCTGTGACAAGCTTTCAAGTACTTGAAGAGCGCGAGTTCCCCTAGGAAAATTTAAAAGAGTGGCAGCATTCAGGGATGTGTTTCCCTTGCTCTCTAGGTGGTGTTCCCTCACCCTATGTGATTATTCCTAAGAGCATTTATCTCTCTGGCTATTTAGGGACATCAAATGCAGCCACTATTGAGTACTTTTAAAATAAACAGGGTTTGATATTGCAATATGCAGTGTTTAGGAATGCAGCGCCCCTCTCAAATATATCCCCAGACAGGCCCCTTGACAGTTGCTGTGAATCCTTTCCTATCCCACTCTGAAATATTGTTGTCCTCTAGGGCCCTGCTTTACAGAGGACTGTCCTCTATTTCAGAGAGCTGGAGGAGGACAGTCCTCTGTTTGAGGATGTCCTGGATTTGATGGGTTGTCCAGTTTAAGTCTGGTTTAAAGATAAAGGATCATACAAAGGGAGAGCAGCAAGGGCCTGGAAGCTGCCCACCCACAGTAAGCACCTGGGCTGTAGCATGAGCAGGCACACAGGCCACCTGGTCAGTCTTCTCCACTCTGGTGAAATGCACTGCATTTCTATTGAGATTCTAGTTATTATTTCTAAATTGCCACGCATACATGCAAATTTGCATATGCAAATTGGCATCTCCTTTTGTCCTCTTGTTTGGTGATGTGTAAACAGCTACCCTATCTCAGCCACCCCCGCATAGCCAAACCTGAGATTTGGAGCGGGCTGGCAGTTACTTTTATTACCTGTAATGAAGGTAATATCCCAAGGGATGCATTTGGAACTGCAAACAGATGTATTTTGGAATATTCCATTTGGAAGCATCCACTTCTGTGGGCGGCAGCTAGCCTACCTCAAGGCCTAACCCTCACCTGAGGCTATTCTCCAGGTCTGGAAGAAAGCCTCTGACTGCCTCCTGTGGGAGAGGGATTGCATCGTGCTAATATTTCCAGCCGCTTGTTTCAAGTACTTTCCAGCCCAGTCTGGATTTCTAACAGGACGTTAACAGCCTCTCTGGCAATCTCCATGTAACAGGCCGTGTCAGGGCCCTGTTTCTACATGGGAACTTTCATGATTTGCAGCCGCCAAGAATGCCTGATAAGGACACTGGAAAGAACAACCTGCTACAATGCCCACAAAGCAGAAGATCTCCACTCTGGAGCCTCTTGACAAAGCTGTTTTAAAAAATCCTTTCACTGGAAGAATATAAAAAAACCTGACTTATACTGGGTCAAGCTATTTTCCCATCTAGCCTAGTTCTGGCTACTCTGATTGTCAGTGGTTCTCCAGGGTCTCAGGTGGAGGTCTTTCCCATATTCCACTACCCTTTTTGTAACTGGAGATGCTGGTGATTGAAACTGGGACCTTTTGCAGGCAAAACAGATGCTCTCCCCAGGCCCTGCATCAGCACCCAGCAGACTAGGGCATTTTCTGGAGCCCATCCACCTCAGCGGGGCTGATGCCTTGCCTGGTCACCCCCTCCCCAAGCAGCCACTGCCCACTGGCTCATGGACCCTGCAGTAGCTCCTGGCCCATTGCAGGGCCACTGCTAGCCAGGTAAAGCCACAAGCAAGGGGAGAAGGGCAAAGCTGGCCGCTGCAGCACTGCCACCAAGCACTGCTTGGCACTGGGGAGGTTCCCCAACCTATCAAGGGCCTCCAAAAATCTCCACCTGGGCCTAGGTATGGCCTCTCCACCATCATAATATATTGCAGTGGACCCCAGGTTCCTATGAATGTCATTAGATCTAAACAACAGGGCAAGATTAACACAATTTTATAAAATAAAAGAAAGGGTAAGTACAGAATTCAGATAATAAGGAAAGGGAAGTGAATACATATAACAGTGATGCCAGAATAAACAAGTGCTTCCAGTATTTAAGTAAATAAGTTTCGACAAACAGTAACACTTATACCACAGAGAGTCTGTTACAGTTCTGACTCTCCTCCCCGTCCTCAGCCTCCGGAGTTGTCGCTCCAGAAAATACAAACCCCTTAAGACACAATCCTATGGATGTTTAGGCAGACAAAGTCCTACAACTGCCAGCAACCCCTACAACAATGCTGGGAATTGTAGGCCTTTTTCTGTCCAAACATCCATAGGATTGTGCCCTTTGTGAGTTCAGTAGCAAGAACTGGCAAGAACTGAACTGGATGTTTCCCCACTCACAGTTCATCCTCTTAACCAATGGTGTAGTGGGGTCTTTCACACTTTGCAAAAATATTCCGGCAAAATTATTCCAACATTATACACACACACACACACACACACACACACAGAGATCCTCCAACATTTGACTGATGAAAACAGGGAGATGCTTACAGTACCCCTATTGAGTTTGGAGCCAAGATATTTGAAGGACTACCTCTTCCCAAGTGATCCTGCCTGACTTTGCCAGATATAGTTTCCCTTGCATCTTTCGTTTCCCTTACTTTGTGTCCCACTTCCAAGTTCCAGCTGAACTCTGGCTGCTGGGACACGGGACAGGACCTTCTCAGTGGTGGCACCTAGATCGTGGAATTCCTTCCCTAGAAAGGCCTGAGTGGCTCTCTCTATTATGGCTTTTGGACAGGCAGCAAAGACTTTTTAAAGTTTCACCACACATTTGGCTTGACCTGGTTTTTGTCCTGTTGTTTGGTTATGCTTTCTCTGGGTCGGATTCCATCATTTTATTGATTTTATTGCAACATTGTAATTGCATTCTTATATTTTATGATTGTGATCTGCCTTGGGGCCCTTTTGCTGAAAGAAATGGTAGAATGTTTATGGCATAATACATTTCTTAGCCTTTAAGGTCCCATTTGGCTTTTTGTTGGTTTTGCTGCAACAGATTTAAGACAGCTATCCCTTCTGGAAACAGGGCGGAGAATTTCAAGAGGCTATTTGCCCCCAACTCTACTCTGCAATGACCTGCCCTCCACTGACTTAAAAGCCAAGAGGGTGTTTGTTCTTTGAGTTAAAAATATACTAGATCAAAACCTAATTGTCCTATTATCCAATGCTTCAAAATATACCTTAGCACCTACAGTATATGAAATTGCAGGTGTTGCATGGTAATTTATAGCATCCCATCCATGTCTGCTTACGCAAGTCCCACTGAATTCAGTGGGGCTTACTCCTGGGGAAATTGGTATAGAGTTGCAGCCTTAGTGTCCATTTGATACATGGCAACAGAGATAAGATCCATCCACTCAGATTTAACAGGGAGGGAGGCGAGAACCTTGAAGAATTACAAGGCTAGCAATTCACACTAGCGAACACATTTAACAAGGCACTCCCAAAAGGCAAGAGGGAAATAGACCAGGGGCAGGCAGATGTTTTTGCCTACAACTCCCTTATGCCCCAGCCAGCACGATCAACCATCAGGAGTTATGGGATCTGAAGTCCCAAACATCTGGAAGGCTCCAGGTTCCGCAGCCCTGTGTCACTGGTAAATAAGAGCAATTGGTGCAAGCATACAGGAAGGGGCAGGGGCAGACGTCATTACAAAGCGAGGCCAGAAGGCCTAGCAGTGCGAGGGAAAGGTGTGTCGAGCAGGTCTCTTTTGCCTCGAATAATGGTGTGGCAGGCAGAGATTCAACCGATGGAGTTGATCGTCAACTCCATCATTATGCTCTTAAATCAGGGCAAAGATACAAATGCTGTTCGGAAAGGCGCCGTTGATTAAAGGCAGGAGAGGAACCCTGGGTGTGTGTGTGTGTGGGTGGGTGTGTGTGTGAGAGAGAGAGAGAGAGAGAGAGAGATGAAGGGGGACAGGTAGATCTGACCTTCCCGCAGGCGGCTTTCCAAGCTGGCGGGAGAATGGAATCTCCACGTTGTCTTTTCTCTCTCGCAAAGGGAAGGCACGGCGGCCAGCCGAGCCCAGCCATGCCCTTCCCTGCGGCAGCTAAACCTGTTCCTTCCCACCTGCCCGCGCCGGCTGGGGTGTGGTCCGCTCAGTTCTATTTAGTCAGGCAAAGGAGGGGCGTCCCCCCGCCTCAGCTTTTTCCGGGTTGGTTTTTTCCCCTTCTTTTTGCTACCTCGTTGCTTGGCTGCACTATATACTTCCTTGGGACGGGGTAAGTAGACGGGCCCTTGGGTGGAAAGAGCCGGATCGGGGCCCTTCCCCCCCCCCCCTCCTGCCCAGGTTGCCTTGATGGAGAAGGTTTAGTCTCCATGGCGTTGCTTGCTGTCTGTCTTCTGCTTAGGCGTAGTTGCCAGGAAAGTTCGCACTTTCCCCTGTTTGTTGTTGTTGCTGTTGCTGTTGCTGTTGTTAAAATAAATATATAAAGGAGAACTGTGCCTTGTGTTTTCTGGCCCTTTGGATTGCAAAGGTAGCCCCTTAAATCCGGCTGCCCGGGGATTTCTTCATCTTTCCAGATTCTGGTAACTCTCTACCAGGGGAGGTTGGTGGCTCCGCTTTCGGCGGGGCTGTGGATCCCTTCTGGGTTTCGGTCAGAACTCTAAAAGAGCTACCCAGAGTACTGAGCCTATTTTGGTGATAGGCTTACGCACTTTGGAACCTTTAGCTCCTTTGGCGTTTTGGCTGGTTCTGGACAGAATGGATTTGCAGCCCCGCCAAAATCGCAGCTGCCAGCCTCTACCGCTCTGTACCCAAATAAACGCTCCTTGTATATCTTCTTTTGTTGTTGCTGCTGCAAAAAAATGGGGCTGCTGCAGCTCTCAAAGTAAGAAGTGGAGACCACGAAGGTAAATAGCTGCATGCGTCACTAGTATGTATGGTGCCTCTGTGGCTTTCCAAACTTAGAATCATAGAATCATAGAATAGTAGGGTTGGAAGGGGCCTATGAGGCCATCGAGTCCAACCCCCTGCTCAATGCTTGCTTATAGCTTGTCTTTATGGGGGGATCATCTGCCCTTTTTTCAGAAGTCCTAGTACGGAAACAGGCCTGCCTGTGTGCCTAAGGGGTAGGTGTACATGCATTGGGTTTGGTGCAGTTCTGTGCCCTTCATGCAGGCCTAAAGAACTGACTGGTAGGTTGATCCAGTCCACGGTGCCACAGCAGGGTTCCTGTGTGTAACCTGGTGCCTCTGGCAAGCACCTTTTTTTTAGTGGATAAAGGCATATAGGTCGGGGTTTGTGGTTGCTGTTCCTCCCTTACGGTACTTTTCTGTGTGGTAGAAAGGCCCGCAATTGTGGAGCAGCCAAGATGCTGTGAAGTACCATTGCTGTTTGAGTGTGGTGAAGGGCCCGATCCAGATGTGAATGCAGCAAATGTGGGGCTTTGTTGTGTGGGGTCCAGGCCTCTTCCCACTTCTGTTCGGATGCTACCGCGTTCACAGATCTACGAGAGACTGCAGTGACGCATGGGCTGAACTTCCAGAGCAGAAGCGAAAGCTGCCGCTGGGATGCCAGGGCATTGGCTCGGAGGGAGTTGCTCAACCCACACCTCTGGGTGGTGCAAACAAACCCTCCAGGCCTGTTGTTAGTCACCGCTTAAAATGGCTGCGTTCAATTCGATACTGAAAATGCCTGTTAGACTGAAGTGGGGCTGGGTCTCTTTGCTTGTGATACATAATTGCTCAGAAAATGTGTCTATTTTCTTAGCCAGTGGGGCATTGTGATGGGGAGTGCTGCTGTTTGGAATGTGCTAGTATGAGTGTCAGGAGCACCTATTGGATAGTGCCTGTGCCGTCACTGATAACGAGCAGCGCAACCTTCCCATCTTGGGACATCGGTGCTCAGCTGGCAAAGATAGACTTGAAAGGGAGCTGAAACTGTAGGGCAAAGTGTGGAGAAGCCCCTCTGTCCATTCCTCTCCCGTTCTCATACACGGGTTATGAACGTCCACACTACAAATTTGAACCGCTTTGAAACTGAGTTCATATACAGCTTCCCTAAAAGAACGTTGGAACATTGTGAGTATCCATCTGTCATTATGTGTTTGTTTGTCCCAACAGTCCTAGGGATAACCTGAGAATTGCATGACAGCTGTATCTATTGAAGTCTGCAACTCTTTCCCCATTCCATTTTAAGACTCTGAACAGGCAGACTTCATGACTTCAAGTCGGTCTCTCCTCTTCCATCCCCTCCCCTGTTGCAAGTTGTTTTTTTGTAGATTCAGCCCTGATTAAGAGATCTTGAGATTTCGGAAGTTTGCCCACAGCTTTGAGCGTATTTGGTTGGCGCTAATAAAGATATGGTGTGCCTGTGGATTTTGGAGAACTAACATTTTTGCAGAAATACAGCGTTCTGTAATCCCAGTGTGTGTGTGTGTGTGTGTGTGTGTATTTAAATTTCAGAGCAGACAATGTGCATATACCCGGTCAGGCAGAGCAAAGGGTCTTCAGGCTTTGCTTTGAGACTTTGTCCCAATGTACACATTACGTCTGCAGTGGGGTCATTGTCTCAAAAAACCCCATACCAGTCTTGGGCTCTTGCATTGCACCTATACCGGATGACGCCAATCCCTTTGTCCAAATGCAAATAATTGCTTCCCTCATGGTGATAGCCATGCGCCGAATAGCAGTCAGTTCTCCAGGAGTTGGGGGTTGGTTTCAGGCTCAGGCGGTAGCAATTACAGAACTGCCACTCTGGATTAGCTACGGCCAGGTTGTCTGTGTGTGTTTCTGTCCAGCCAAGCATGGTTTCTTATAGGTAGTGGCAGCAGCAGTTTTGTGAGGACTTCTAAGCTCAGGCTTCTAAGGGAACAATCTTATGCATGTTTAGACAGAAAAAGCCCTACAGCTCCCAGCATCCGCTAGCCAGGACTTTTTTTCTGGCTAAACATGCATAGGATTGCGTGTAAATCACCCTTCTTAAATCACCCTTAAATGATAAATTTAAATTGATAAATCACCCTTCTGTCTCTTGCATGGGGATGCTAACTTAGCAAAGAAAATTTGTGTGTCTGTTTTGTAAGCCTTATGTTTTCTGGCCTCTTCAACTGCAAAATTAAGATGGAACTTCCTTTGGGTAAAGTTTTTTTTTTAAAATCAAATGTGCAGAAGATTAATTTAAATGACAGAAGTTATTTAATCCCAAAGTCACAGTAATGTAATACCTTTATTAAAGGTAAAGGTAAAGGTGTCCCCAACCAGTCGTGTCCGACTCTAGGGTGTGGTGCTCATCTCCATTTCTAAGCCGAAGAGCCAGCGTTGTCTGAAGACGCTTCCGTGGTCATGTGGCCGGCATGACTGAACACCGAGGTGCACGGAACGCTGTTACCTTTCCCGCCAAAGCGGTACCGATTTATCTACTTGCAATTTCTTGCTTTCGAACTGCTAGGTTGGCAGGAGCTGGGACTGAAGACGGGAGCTCACTCCATCACGCGGCACTCAGGTCTCGAACTGCTGTCCTGCCGACCTTCCAGTCTGCAGTTCAGCGTCTTAACTACTAAGCCACCGCGGCCCCTCAATACCTTTATTAGGAACAAATAAAATTGCGAGGAAACTTTCGAGTTCTCCAGAACTCTTCTTCAGGCTGGGTGTTAAAGAAAACAAAGCTGGGGAGAGGGGTGCAGGGGAGAGAAAGTAGAGCATGTTTTTAAAGTCTGCAGTATGTAGTGATCGATGTTCTTCTGTTTGATATGGTCAGTTTGTGTTTCTTTTGTTATGGCTGCCTGTGCTTGCCGTGACCCCTGGAACAGTGGCTACTTTGGAGTTGGGTTTCTGAAATAAGGGCCATCTGCTAACTTCCATGAGCTGGCACAAAGGTGATTTCTTGAAACTAATGGGCACATGAAAATTCACTAGTGTTACTGCCAAACTGTTCCAGACCCTGCTGACAATAATTGAAAAAGTCATTAGGATAAAGGATTCTGCCTAGGATGGGGAATTGGGATGTTTATCTAGATTTGTTGTTTTACATTTATTTGGGGGGCAAAGTCTGTGGGTTTGTGTCACAAAGGAACATAGGAAGCCTTATACTGAGTCACACCCTTGGCCCATCTAGCCCAGCATTGTCGACACTGATTGGTAGCAGCTCTCTAGGCTTTCATGCAGGATTCTTTCCTAGCCCTACCTGGAGATGCCAGGGATTGAACCTGGGATCTTCTGCATGCAACATGTGCTCTGCCACTGAGCGATGTCCCTCTTCTACTAGGTGTGTGTTGGTATACGCTTTGGATTCTACTCCTAGCTCTTTAATCTCCCTTGTGAAGTTTTGTCTTCCATTCAGCTCTGAACGAAGTGTGTCATAGGCTGCTTTGGATTGGTGGTGCAACTTACACATAACATTCCTTTTGAATAAATAAAGAGTCTTGTGTCTTCAGAAGCTGCAGATCCTGCTTCTGCTGTGGATCATGGATGCAACACTTCTGTGTGTGCAAATAACTTTATAACCTCTCTGTTTTGTTGGCCCCTCTCGACAAGCCTATATGGTGAGGACTTTTGTTTTAATATTTTCCCAGGATTTTTAACCTGTCTTTGCGTTAAACTGGGACTCACTGCGACTATTTTTATGCTGTATCTTGACTTTTAATTGTTCCTGAATTTCAGATCGTTCTCTTGCCCAGAGAGCCTTTGTTACAGGGCAGCCCATAGCTCAGTGGTAGAGCACATGTTTTGCATGTAGAAGGACCCAGATCCAATACCTGGTATCTCCAAGTGGGGCTGGGGAGGACTCCTGTCTGAACTCCTGGAGAGCAGTTGCAAGTCAGTGTAGGCCAGGGGTGAGGAATGTATGGCCCTCTGGATGTCATTGGACTGAGACTCCCATCAGCTGTAGCCAGCATAGCCAATGGCTAGGATGATGGGAGTTGCAGTCCAGGAACATCCGGAAGGTCATATTTTCCCATGGTGTAGACAGTACTGAGCAAGATGGGCAAATTGTCTGACTTGGTTAAAGGCAGCTTCCTGTGTTTCTAGAATTCCTGTCTTACAGATGAGGAACTAAAGCTCAGATAATAATTTGCCCAAGGCTGCACAATTTGTCTGTGGCAGAAACGTGAACCCTGGTCTCCCAGATCCAACTCACTCTTTGCTGTACTATGCTGGTTCTCAATCCAATCAAGAATGGAAGAAGAACCTTGCTAAGGCAGATCCAGATTCCACCTCATCCAGCAGCCAGTTTCATGCAGGCCACTTCCAAAAAGCAGGTCAGTGCATTTTGGAAGTCCACGAGTAGATCGTGAAGGCAACAGCCCTCCCTGATGCAACTAGTATGAACATGGATGTTTGTTTGGCCAACATGGCTAGTAGTTGTTGGCTAATAACCATTGATCTTATCATCAGCTACTAGCCATGAATGATAGGTGAATAGACATCCATGTTCAGAGGTAGTATACCACTCAGTGGTGCCATCAGCACTGGACTTTGGGGCAGAGGTCTGAGGGCCTCTGCCCAACAGAGTGAGTGAACTGGAGAACCACCCAAATTGGGATCTGCATAAAACATTGGCCTGGAGCAGAAGTACACGTGGGTGGAGAATCAGGGTCTCCATCATCAGGAGAGATGGGTGGAGAGTTGCTAAGTCATTACCTGCACCCACACCAGGTGTTGCCTCCCAACCTTGGAGAGGTTGATTTCTCCATCCCTGCAGGGAAAGTAGGGCCAGATATACACCTCATGTGATATCAATATGATCCCATCATGGTGACGCCAAATCCCTTTTGTGTATTGATACCTCGTAGCACACACACAGCATCTCTACACCAGCCTAAAATCCCACACCAGCCTAAAATCCCACATGTAAAACAGGACTTTCTGCTTCCATTTTAAATGCAGGATCATGACAGAACCCTTTACATGCACTTCCTTTCCCCCCTCCCCTTTCCCCCTCCTTCTCCCATTGAGCAGCGGGTTGGACTCGATGGTCTTATGGGCCCCTTCCAACCCTACTATTCTATGATTCTATGATCCCTCTTCTCTGAGTCATCCATATGTTTCATTGATCTCGCTTGTCTTCTTGCGGCGTTTCCTTTTTCACGGAGGGAACTCGTGCAGAACACAAGCGGGGTTAATTTGATACCTCATTATCTCTGACAGATTTACAAATGGAAAAAAGGTCATTTAGTGCAGGAGATGCCCCAGAGGTCGACAACGTCATCTAAAGGGCTCTCAAACTTCCATGAGTGACCAATCCCAATAGCAGGATAAAAGCTCCATGTGAAGACGCCCACAATTACATCTGTTGTGTTCTTTTGGATAATGCAGAATAAAAAGGGGGAAAGAACGCTGGAAAAGCAGTATACTGAATGAGTAGTGTGCCCCAACAGTTATCAGTGCCCTTCAATACCCATAAAAAGCACTAGTATAGATCTAGCCTAAATCAAGTGAGAAGGAGAGGAAATCAATTGAAAGGGGGTGGGTTACCATCTAACAGTGGTGGGGTGGTGGTGCTTGTAGGACCATTAGGTCCTGAGCCTAAAATTACCTAAACTGCTTATGCTACTTTTCCATCAATTTGTCTTATCCCTTTTTAAAGTCATCTAAAACTAATGGTTGTTGTGTCGCTATGTCTTTTGGCAGCCGTTCAATTGATTTCCTCTCCTTCTCACTTGATTTAGGCTAGATCTACACTAGTGCTTTTTATTGGTAAGATCTACACTAGTGCTTTTTATCGGTGCTTTTTATTGAGTTCACAGTGCTCTCTTATGTAGTCCCTGTACTCCTTTAAAATGTTTTCCCAATGGAATTCTAGGCCTCTTGCTTCAAAAATTTAATTTTCACTTTGGGCTAAAGCCCCGTATTGAGCGCTGGCTCAGAACCATGCAGATTCCTTGAGTTTGCCGAAACTTGTTTCCCTCTCATGATGCTGCTGTCATAACGAGTTAGTAACTTGAGTTTTCCAAGGAAGTCATTGTTCTGTGGCTTGCCAATCAGATTATTGCCTTGGCACCCTCCACTTTTGGACGCAAGAGGTGTAGTAACATCCAGCGTTCTTTGCAATATTGCTCTTTGACCTAAGTATTCCATTAATGAACTTTGTTTCTGAGTTTTGTTGCCTGCATCACGTTCGTGATAGCTGTAATCTGATTTCCACTGGCAATAGCTAAGTTGTTTGAGCATATATGTTCTGTGGCATTTGGTCGATGAGTCTTGAATGTATGTATAAAAGTTCTTCACCTCCTCTTTGCAACCTTTCCATGATAAACACACAGCCCCTTCTGCCCCTCAGGTCTTGTCTTCTTCCCCAGTACAGCTCCAACCTCCTCTTGAGAGTTTCTTTTCAGCACACAACTTCTTAGGGTCTATGCGAAGACTTTCCCTGGCTCCGTTGACCTCTGCTTCACGCACAGCAGTTGCACTATTCCTCAGCATTCTGTGACTGATCCTTTCTCTGAAGCAAGTAGTTTGTGCCCCTCGATGGATGAGGTTGGGACAAAACCTTTGGCTTCTGCAACATACTGGGCTTGATCTTTTACCAAAACAGTCTGCTGCAAACAGGATGGACTTGACCTTGTTAATTAGCACTTTGTCACAGCATCATGTGGTTGACTTTGAGTTCACTGATCCACAATAGTTCCTAAATGCCTCTCAGTAAAGCACTATTTCTTATGCTTTTGCTTTGTTCTTCTCTCTACAATGAGTGACATCTAAATGTCACTGAGGACTAGCACCAGTCGAATTAAATGATTTCTAATTCTGTTACCTTGGTCATCCTGTTTGCCACCTTATACCACTTGTAACTTTCTTCTCTCTGAGTGTAGCTGACAGATAGCTTTTATCAGCCGTCTGCTACCTGGTGCCCTCCAGATGTTTTGGGCCTCAGTTCCCATGAGCCCCAGCCAGCATGGCCTGTGGTCAGGAATGCTGGGAGCTGTAGGCCAAAACATCTGGAAGGGCCCAGGTTGAGGAAGGCTGGCTTATATCTATCTTCTCTGTCTCTGATGTTTGGGCCTGATTGCATTGTTGAGCTATAAACACCGCAGTAACTCATTGTGGAAAAATGCCATCTATCTGCTGATCCTTATCACGAGCAACTGGTTTTTGGCACTTCTGGGCACCCTGGAGGACTAGAATCCTGTCATAGAATGTTCATTCTGCTTGGAATGTTCTGCCTCTGTCCTGACTTTGTGTGTGATTGGCTTGGGTCATCCTGGGTGTTCTGAATGTCTCCTAGGTACAGGCCTCTTTTACTCATTGCTCTTAACTTTCTCTGTCTTCTTCTCTAACTTTTTCAAGGCTGGTTTCTTGTGTATGTTCCTTCCTGCATGCTCCAGTCATCCCCTGAGGCTCCGCTTCAGATCCCTCAACCTTCTGAAGCACAGCATGCATCTACAAGGTGTAGGGCTTTTTTTTTTTTTCTGTAATGGCAGCTACACTATGGAATGGCCTGGCAATTGAGGCTTGTCAGACCTTGTCACTCTGTTTTAGGCAGCTGGCAAAATCTTGGTTATTTAAAAAGGCCTTTGGCTGAATATTTTCCTGGTTTATTTTTCATGTTGAACTCTTGGACTCAACCCTGAACCTGGATACCCAGCTCTTGGCAGTGGCCAGGAGTGCATTTGCACAGCTGAGGCTAGGGTGCGAATTGTGCCCATTCCTAAAGACGTGTGACCTGGCCATGGTCTCACATGCCTTAGTTACATCCCGTTTGGACTACTGTAATATGTGCTATGTGGGGCTGCCTTTGAAAACTGTTCAGAAACTTCAGCTGGTCCACAATGCTGCGGCCAGACTGTTGACTGAGGCTGGTTACTGAGAACATGCGATTCCCTTGTTACAGCAGCTTCACCGGCTACCAGTCTGTTTGTGGGCAGAATTCAAAGTGCTGGTTATGTCCTATAAAGCCCTATACGGCTTGAGACCAGGCCACCTGAAAGACTGCATTCTCCCATATGAGCCTGCCCTGTCCTTAAGATCTTCTGGAGAGGCCCTATCAGAGGTGCATTTTGTGGCAGTGCAAAAGAGGGCCTTTTTAGTGGCTGCTCCCAGGCAGTGGAACTCTTTCCCAAGGGAGGCTAGTTCACTCCCTCTCTGCTGTCTTTCCGCCAGCAGGCAAAGCCCGCTTTATTCAAGAAGGCTTTTGGCCTGTAAGTGGGTCTATGGGTGGGGTGCTGTTTTTATTCTGTAATTGTCATGTTTTTATTGTATTTTAATGTATTTTATTTTGATCTATTCTAAATTGTTTTTGTAAGCTACTTTGAGTGCCATGTTTTGATAGAAAGTTCAGGTATGAATAAAATAAAATAAAATAAATAACTAAAATGTTTCCCTAGTTTTGACAGCTCTGTCCCTAGAAATTGATGTTGGTTTGGGTCTATGACGTTAATATTACGCTTTTATGAGTGTTCTTATTAAGGATCGAGAGTGAAATGTATGTTTGTTTATATTGTTAGCTGCCTTGTTTTCCTCCTGGAAATCAGGTGGGAGCTAATTTTTAAAAAACAACAACAAATGAAATATAGCATTTCCCTGCTGGCCTCTCACTAACACATACACTGAAACAGGATTTCTTGGTGTTTCCTGAAAGACCACATGATAACGCCATGCCATGTGAAGAAGTACTGCCATCTGTCTGCCCTAAATCTCACATTGTTCTTTCCGTCCCGAATCTTCCTTTTGTTATTGCTCATCTGTGTCTGTGTGTAGCCTGAACACATCCAACACTTCTCCTGGGGTCCAGTGTTGTAGGGAGAATCCATGGTGGTGGGCAAGCTGTCTTATCAGGAGAGCTTGTCCACCTGCCATTAACTGAACTTCTCATTGCAGAAGTCTTGGTATGCCCCCACGGCCCACTCCCAAGAACACAGTTCAGAAAACCAGTAGCCTACTGAGAACCTTCTCAGAGATGGCCCCCTCCAGTGAATGTCCTTCTGGGGTTCTTCCAGACAAGGCTTTTATTGTACAATTACCCTGCCCCATTCACAGAATTTTATGAGGGTCTGGATGTCTTCCATGTGTAAGAATCTTGTATTTTCCTACTGCTTCTTCCATCTTATTTCTTACCACAAAACAATCTATTAAGGGAGGAAAGAGAAAATAGCTGCACAATGCCTTTTGGTCATGCTAGGAGCCGTCTGTCAGGGAGCACACCAGACCTGGTCTGTCAAACCCCAAGATTGTTTGCTTTAGATGTTTGGTGAAAATCCATTTATTCAAGAAGGCTTTTACCTGAGTAAATCCTTTTATATCTTCTGTTAAGACCGCTTCCTTTTTAGCTTTTTGACTGAGGTTTTATGACTTGTTTCTCTTGCTGCTTGATGAAATGTTTGATGTCCAATGCTGTTGTATTAGGGTTGTTCTTATGTATTGTTGTTTTGTTTTATATATTGATCGATATGCGATTATTGTAAACTACCTTGAGTTCTTCTTGGCAGGGAAAAAAGGCAGGGCATAACTTTTACAATTGCTTTAAATTTTTTTTAGCCTTTAGCTTATCCCTGCCCTCTGAAAGCATCACCAGAACACTTTTTAATTATTATTTTGGCATGCCTTTAGCTTGAATTCTTGAGGATTAGACAGGATAAAATTCATGGGCAGCTCTGCCTTACACCAGGTCAGACTATTTGGCAGTCTGTCCCAATATTCTTCTCTGAGCAGCAGTGATGCTTTTCCTCTCACCTTTTCCCCTCATTTGATCCTTTTGACTGGGGATGCCAGGGATGGAACCTCCCCTTGCTAAAGAAGGTTGTGTTTCTGGACTACCTAGCAATGGTATCTGCTTTTACATTTTTCTTTTCTTTTCTTGTATTTGTTTATTACATTTCGGTACTGCCCAATAGCCACCCTGAGTGCCATTTTTCTTAACAGAAAGGTGGGGTACAAATAAAATAAATAGCTGGATCTTGGGGTGGTTCACAAAACAAAACTTAAAATCATAAAATACAATAACCCAGTAGAACATAAAATAAAAACCTTCCATTTAAAACAGAATCAAACTAGAGTAAAAGCCAGGTGCCACAACTCGGGGGGGGGGGTATGTTTATAAAGGGAAGGAAAGGAAAGGTTCCTCCATTGCTGACCCCTAGAGGGACGCCGCTTTCGCTGGTGTTTTCATGGCAGACTGTAGCGGGGTGGTTTGCCATTGCCTTCCCCAGTGGTGACTACCTTTCCCCCAGCAAGCTGGGTCCTCATTTTACCGTCCTCGGAAGGATGGAGGGCTGAGTCGACCTGAGCCGGCTACCCGAGACCCAGCTTCCGCTGGGATCGAACTCAGGGTGTGGGGAGAGTTTCGGTTGCAATATTGTCGCCTACCACCCTGCGCCACACGAGGCTTTTTATAAAGGGAAGCTTCATCCATTTCCCTTCTTTGGCTCTGGGAGGTGGGGGCACCTAATAGGAATGAGTGGAGCAAATGTTTTGGCCCTTGGTTTACATTCTCAACCATCATTTTTTCTGCAGAGCTCTGCATATTTCTACACTCCAAGATGAAGTCCACCACCACAGAGGCCCTGCTTCTTCTCTTGGCTGGTAATATTCTCAGCTTCCTCATCTCATTCTCTGCTGGAAGAGGCTTGGGCCACTAGACTTGAGAGAGAGCGCTTTCTCACAAATGATGGATCATCCTCGCCTTTTTCCTGGAGCTGGTTCCCCTGAAGGGCTGCCTGCCCCTTTGAGTATTCCCCTCCATAAAGAGGAGTCACCCCCATCAATGACTATTGCTCGAGGGGGACCTTTGCAGTACTGAGAAAGGGCCCTGAGAAAATGGAGGGGTGCCTCTGTGTGTGATGGGTAGGTGTGTGTGAAAGGGGGGAAAGGCTGCGTGTGGGGTTGCACCCACAGGTGTGGCCACTTTTGTTTTGGAGGTTGACAGAAAGAGGGGAGGGAGGGAGAAGCTGCTGTGCGGCCCTGACCCAGCATGCCTTGGTTTGGAACTGAGGCCCTCCACCTGTTTGCTGCTGAATGTCCTCCCTCCCCAGCTGCTGTTAAGTCCCCAGAGGCACTGTTTGAAGTCAGCAGCACCTTTGGGATTAAAATCAGCAGCAGAAGTGCTTTTGGGCAGGAAAATGGGTGCAGGGTCCCTATCCCAATTGGGAGCATGCTCTGGATTGGGGCCCCACAGCTGCTTCCCCCCACCTTCTTCTTCAAAACAAAAGTGGTCAATTGAAGCATGCCTTTTTAAAAGTGTGTTTATTGTAGCACGTAGCTCAGTCCTTGGTTACCTTGCTGCGGTTGGCATCAAGGTGGAAAAATTATAGCTAATGGGGTAATTATGTTGATAGAGGCATCGAGGGGAGGGGAGAAAAAAATAAATGTTGGGGAACAGAAGAATATGACTTTCCTGTGGTGGTGGTGGTGGTGGTGGTGGTGGTGGTGGTGGTGGTGGTGTGGTAAGATTGGCAACACAGAATTGGGGCCAAGCTACACATTACATTAAGCACACATTTTAAAATTGTGCTTAGAACCACACACTGCTAAAACAACAACAACAACAACAATTGCATGGCACCCTGATCCAATCTGAACTGCAGTGTATAGGGAGGGATTTTAACCCTTTCCTCCCTTTGCTGGTTTCCTGCCCCAAATTCTCCCTCCCCACAATTGCTATTGTAGTTCCAAGTATACCTTCCTTATGCGAGTGTTGCGATTATTTGTAGTAGGGTCGCTAACTTTTATATCATGGAAAGCAGTCACTCCCTATTCTTTATTTTCTAACCCACTTAGTAACTTAATTTTCTCTTATGGGGCCAGGATATGGAGCTAGGACAGGCAGAGTAACTCCAAGGGCATCTCTACACCTCCAGTTTATTGCACATTCATGACTGGCCACGAACTGAATTGTGCGGGTCCATTGCGTGACGTCGTCATCGTCCAGTCATTATCCCACCATTTCCATCCACCTATCCCGTGTTTTCCTCAAACAGAAAAAATGTGGTATTTGTCCAAATATGCGCAAATGGAGTGCTATGATCTCCCCATGTATTTCTCCCCTTGCATGAATGAACCGCTATGTGTTGGTGGTTGTTTGGGGTTGTTTTGGGTTGTTGGGGGTATGGTTGCGACGGTGAAGGCAGTGACGATGGGGTGTGTGGGGTGTGTTGCCTTCCCGCACCTGCACCATTTTGGGTCCTCGCCATTTTCTGCCTGCACTGTTCTGAACAAGGTGGCAGAGTGGCATGCCGACCTTCCAACCTGCTGGGACGCCCCCCTGCAGTGCATTCCAAGTGAATAAACAGCTGAGTAAATGGCAGAGATGGTCAAAAACACTGGATGGGTTAAGAGATATTTTAGTGTATGTGTATTGTTGTTGTGATTCTGTTTCTGTTTCTGTTGTTGTGTTTTGTTTTTCTTTTTTTTAAAAAAGAATTTTAATTTATTAAAAAATAATTTATTTTTTAAATAAATAAAACACTGAATGGGGAGGTGGGGAGGTGGGGGGGCGGGGGGAGGTGGGGGGCTATCTGCATGTTAGTCCCCATCCACCAGTAATGTGCAAGGGGAGGGAAAGGGGCAGGAATGAGGGAGGAATTATCCCTATACCCCAAGCACTTGTAATGCTTCTTCACGGAAAGGTAGTGATGCCTCTGAGCGGCATCACCACCCCCATGAGAAGGAAAGAAATGAAAAATAATGTGATGGGGACAGGCATCTAAAGAGAACAACCCAGTCCTGCAATGATACCAGATGGGGAAAGAACCAGCATTGATGTGGAACTCTCCGCCTGTGTGATGGAGCCCTAAATCTGGGCTTTGCTGGCTCTTCAGCCTGCAGTGCCAACTACCTGACAGAGCATCTGTTTTGCTGGCCAGGCAAGTCAAATGCTGGCTGGCTCTTGAGCAGAGTTATGCTTAGCAAAGCAAATCAAGTTGTGACCATCTTATGATCTGAGCGATGCTATGATTCAGTGTCTCCATCCGCATGCTGATGGGAGCACTGTTGACTTTCGGTTAACAGACTGCCGTGGTGAAGGCAAAGCATGACCCTTCTTCCCATGAGAGACCTGCCTCTAGCCCCATCTATAGAAAAAATAAATGAAAACCAAGGAGCTGCACATCAATAAGGCTTTGGAGCTGCAGGCTGATCACAAACGGAGGACCATCATGTACAGCAGGGGTGGAGAACCTCAGGCATGAGGGACAAATCCAGCCCACTTTGGGGTCCCGGTTCATAAGAACATAAGAAGAGCCATGCTGGATCAGACCAAAGGTCCATCTAGTCCAGCATTCTATTCACACAGAGGCCAACCACCTGCCCATGGGAAACCCCCAAGAAGGACACGAGTGCAAGAGCACCCTCCCTCCTGTGTCCCCCAGGAACTGCTGTACATAGGCATATTGCCTCTGATACTGGAGGTAACGTAGAGCCATCAGGACTAGTAGCCACTGATAGCCTTCTCCTGCAGGAATTTGTCTAACCCCTTTTTCAAGCCATCCAAATTGATGGCCATGACTACATCTTGTGGTAGTGAGTTCCATAGTTTGACTGTGCGCTGTGTGAAGAAGTCCTTCCTTTTATCTGTCCTGAATCTCCCACCAATCAGCTTCATGGGATGACCCTGGGTTCTAATATTATGAGAGAGGGAGAAAAATGTCTGGAGCTTCCCAGATGGCCATGCCTCCTCCCCTTGGCTCCACCCCCTTTCTCCCGACCGCCAATCGTTTGGTGGTTTGGTTTCCCCATTCTAAAAGGTTGAAATGCCTCTCCTAAGGCTTAGTTGCTGGCAGTAAGAGCTGTAAGCTAAAATAGGCTGGTATTTTTTGGCCCTACCCCTTTTGCCTTTGGCCCTGCCCACATCCAGAATGCAGCCCTTGAGAGCTTCTCTGAAATGGAATTTGGCTCTCAGGCTGCACAGGGTTGTACACCCCTGATGTACGGAGTGAGCAATGCAAGGCAAATGGGCAAGACCGCCTTAGAGAGGCGTGGCTATGGTGGCTCCCCTTATCTGCATGATCCCCCTTGTTCTGCAAATGGCAGCTTTTTGAGATGAGAATCAGAAGCTGAGGGCTGTGGTAATGCCATCCCCCCGGGAATAACTCTTTGCATCTTGTTCTGTAGCATTCCCTCTCCTGGAGGCCAACGATCCTACTGGTGAGTAGCTTCTTACACCCTGACCCTAAGTGGCAGAGGATCTCCTTACATTCGGAGAGTGGATGTGTCAATTCCATTTAAGCCCAGGTTAATCAACGAGGCCCTGCAGCAATGCTTGAAGTAGCTCCATGGATGACAGCATGTACAGTCCTGCTTGGCCACCTTCTAGATGGATGTGTGCTGAGGGTGACAGGGTGCTTCCAGGGAGAATTCCTTTCTGGGCAGGTGAATTGACCAAACACCCCCTGAGACCAACAAGCCATGATTTAAGATGTGCTGATCTCCAATGGTCCATGTTGAATTGAATGACATGTGTGGGAAGGTGGGATATAAAACAGCAAGGCAGGAAGTTCAGCAGGGATGGAAGAGATGGCACGGTTCAACACAGGGATTATTCATGCCAACTTGATACTTTTGTGGGTACCACACCAGTGCTTTCCATTCTGGTGCTTAAGAAGGGGTGGCCAACACTCAGTCCACGGGCCGCATTTAGCCCCTGCGGCCCCCTGGCGCGGCCTGTGCCTCCATGCCACCAAAATTGGTAGCAGCAAAAAACCCTGCCAATTTGCTGACTAAAGACTGTAACAGTGGCCAAATTTCACTTGTCTTCAAGCCAAATGTGCCTATTGTCATGTTCTGTAGCAGTTTGCCACCAAAAAAAATATTTGCCAATGCCCCACGGTGGCAGGGGTGCAGCCCACAGGAGGGTCAGATGTGCGTGAAAATGTTCCCTGGCCGCCTGAAGTTTCCCACCGCTGCACGAATGCATCCAACCAATGGTGCACCTTTGGAAGGGCCCTTCATGTTACTAGGAAAAAAGCAGTCAGCAGTGAACAGTGGTGTAGTGGAACCAGGGCTCTCAGGGACTCTGCGATGGCATGTTTTGATTTGCATGGATGCTGATATCATCTGCCACCCCTCAATCTGCACTTGAGTGCTTGGCAAAGGGCAAATTGTCAAGCACTTTTGACAAAGCACAAGTTGACAAGCACAATTGTCAAGGGCATCCCCTCAAAAGTCCCAGTTCCTTCTGAGCTTAGCTACAATCCTAGCAGTAGCTGGGGTGGGTGGGGATGAATTTCCCCAGCAACAATATATTGTTCTCTGTGGTAATGCAAGATACTGGTCCTGAATGGGTAATTAAGACCCAGTTTGCAGGTAATGGCGGCAAATCGTGGGTTAATTAACCCATGATTTGCCATGCTGTGTGCAAGCCGCTTCCATTTTGCATATTCAACCTCTGATCAGCAGGTTGCTGCATGAGGCATGGACCCGGACACTTTGGGTTGTCCGTGCATTAAACAACCCAGAGTTAACCTACAGTTTATAAAAGCTATGCTCTTGGTAGAGATGAAAACTGCTAGAATTGGTTTGTTGATATGGGTCAACACAGCTGTCTGCATTTTTGGCCTCTCCTTGGGGGCATGGCTATGGAGACTTTCATGATAAGCTCTAGCACTTCAAAATTTACCACCGTGCCACTGGCAGCAAATCTAGATATACCAGTTCCTAGCCCTTTGGGAGTGGGTTTTTTCTTTTCTTTTTGGGAGTAGGGAATTCCAAAGATAGAATGTTAACTTCTTTCTTCTTCTGCTCTATCCAGATAAAAACAGCCCCTTCTATTACGGTAAGTGCAAATCATTCTTAGGGCAAGAGCAATTGTTGCATAAACAGATGTGTTTGTTTATGAAAGGAGAGAGGAGAGGTTCATTTCTCTGTACAGACAGGTGCTGTTGTACAATAGAACGGACGCCATCCCATTTACTGGTATTCCTTAGTCCTACTACTGCGTATTTCCCCCCTGCAAATTCTGATTGCAGCTGTGGGCTTGTCTCATCCTTTCCACTGAATAGACCCTTAAGACAAGTCTTCTGTATCTCCCTACCTGCCCCCAAATCTCTAGGCACAGAGAGTGCTTCCCCCCACCCACATGCATGCACTGCATTGTTCTTTCTCCTGTCAAGCAGATGGGGGTTGAGTGGGAGAGAAAGCGCTCACTGGATTGATGGGAAGCCCTGGAGTGAAGACATAGGTAACCAGAGACCAAACATCTTCCCTTCTCTGCTTCAGACTGGCATTCGCTTCGTGTCGGCGGTTTGGTCTTTGCTGGTGTCCTCTGTTTTCTGGGGATTGTTATCCTGCTGAGTAAGTGGAAACAGAAATGTGTGGTTGAGGAGGAGGCTGTTCAGGAGAGGTGGGAGGTTATTGATAGTTGTTGATACACTTTAGCTTAGCTCTCATTAAGGTGTTAAATCTGTGTCTGGGTTGGGGGCTGTACCACTTCATATTGCAGCAGAAGAATGGGAGAGGCCTCACAGGACTGAATATCTCTTGGTGCAAAATTTAAAAATCCCCACACACAGAAAAGGGGCATGACCAGTAGAAGGCTAGGCTAGAACTCGTCTATAGAACACATTAGTTCTCTGATGAAAGTGGTACAGCCCAAGCACAGGATATGTATGTACGTATTTTAATAGTCCCCCCCCCCCGCCCAATACATTCCTTCAGCCAAAATGGTTCCTGGGGTGATTTAGAACAACCAAATAATAGTCAAATCATTGCAATAAAGAGGTTTACTGCCTCTGTGAGAGGGAGGCCATAGAAGGGACCTTATTGGCCAACTTCCCCCCTTCCTTTAAGATAAGGATACATGCAGCTGTCATAAAAAATAGTTAGGCTGTTGGCCCCTCTAGCCTAGTATTTCTGGCTGCAGCGTTCCAAGATATGAGACAGCAGCAGTGCAGCTAGATCATTTTAGACCCTGGATTTAATGGTCTTATGGGGAACCCTCTTAGATGGCTGTGTGTATTACTTCCACCACGCAACTAACATTTCCCTACCCCGACCTCCTCCCCAGCCACCTTTCCATGCTTTACAACTGTAAAGTAAAGTAAGATGCTTTATAACATTCCTTATACATTAAAATGTTTGCCAGCCCTGCCAAAAATTTTTTAAGTACTCTGAGCATGTGCAGTTTTGCATTTTAAGCTCGCTTAAATCATAGCAATATCATGGCTTACAGGAATAAAATGGAGTTCACTTCTTCTGCCCTAAGGCCCTCATCGCCTGCCACTCTCTGGACAGTCATTTGGGGGCCCTGAACTTTGGTTCCAAGGTGTCCACCACTGTGAGGCCAGGGTGGTCCTGCCACCCCGACCCCAACCCTGCTGTCTGGCCTGCCAAGAGTTGAGGGTGGTATCTTTCACATGCAAAGTTTTGGCGGCGTCATCTGTGAATTTGTCTGATACCTTTGCTGCTTCTTTGTTTTCCCCAGGTGGAAAGTGCAAATGCAAACCTAAGAAGAGAAGCAGGTATGAAGAGATCTCTTGTAAGGGCAGCTGGCAGGAACTGGAGCGGGGGGGGGGGGGCGGCAAAGCTCATGGTGTTATGCTGGAGCTACGGTTGGCATGGTTTTGGAGAAAGCAAAGCCCGAATCCACTTATCTAAAACTGGAAAGAGGAATGTTGATATAAGTTGCAGCGTTGCCATCCATAACATATCCTCTTTCTTTGTTTAGTGGCCAGGTTGGCGTGGCACCAAAGCGTCCCCTTACAGGTGAGTGCTCCTTTTGTGCTGGAAAACCTACCTGTCTGGTAGGACTCCATTCACTTCTGTCCTTGTCATAGGGTGGCTACTTATGAATCACTAAAAAAAGAAGAGGAAACGCATCACCAAAGAGGGGACAGTGATCTGCAAAAAAATAAATCAAATTGCATAGATTAATTTAGAGGTATACATGCAAATTTAGACATGGTTTATTATCATTTAAATAGAAACACAGTATCTCTCACCATCATGTGGAAGAGTGTGACCAGGTTTGCTAGAAGAGAAATTATGTTCGAAAAGAAATGCAATACTGGATACATTTCAGAGAAATTCTCAAGGTTTGGGTTTGGGTTTCTTGGGCTTACCTTACTTCGGAGGTGACTGAGGAATGGAGCACAGGGGTCCTGTCTTTCATTGTACAATCATCTCTTTGACAGCCTGTAGCCTCCTCAGCTTCCCACACTTCAGTGGAAGCCTAGTGGAAGGCATCATGAGCCAAATCCTCACATAGGGCTTCTTCAGATCAGGAAGTGTAGGCAGCCTGAGAGGCTAGCTGTGATTAGGTAAGCTCAAAAACACCGCAAACATAAATTAGAAAACATCCTGAATGAGGCAGAATGATGGAAACCCCTTTCATGGGGGAAGGAAGAAAACTTTCAGGAAATGGGAGGACAGATTTTGGCAGAGCGTGAACTCCACCTCATCCCTGGAGCTTGACAAAACACTCCCACCCCCCACCGCACGTGCATGCACGCACGCACACATCTGTATAGTGGTGGATGCAAAATATGTGCCAGTACAGCTGATGCTGTTGCAGCACAACCCCCCTCCCCCAAACCCTTACCAAAAACAAAATCAGCTGTGCTACAAGTAGGGATGTCAGAGAATTTCGCCACGAATCTCGGGGAGGCCGAATGCCAGCGCATTCGGCCCCCCGAAATTGGTCGCGAAACGGTCGGCCCCCCCGGGAAGGGACTTAACTTGTGCGAATGTCCCTGGTGGCGGCAGCGGCTCCGGCGGCGGTTCGGTGGCTGCCAGCGCCACCATTTCCAAGTAAAAAAAAAAAAACGTGATAGGCTACGTAAAGCCTATCATGGCTAGATTTTTAAAGAACACCATGATAGGCTACGTAAATGTTTACGTAGCCTATCACAGCTGAGTGAAAACAAAAAAAAAACCTGCGCGTACGCAAATGGCGGCACCCATGGGCGCTGCCATTTGCGCTCCTTATTTTGGCACGTGTAGTCTACGTAAACATTTACGTAGACTACGGTGAAAATAAGGGGAACGCTATTTGCGTTCCCCTTATTTTCGCCGTAGTCTACGTAAATGTTTACATAGACTACACGTGCCAAAATAAGGAATGCAAATGGCGGCGCCCATGGGCGCCGCCATTTGCATACGCGCAGTTTGTTTGTTTGTTTTTTCACTCAGCTGTGATAGGCTACGTAAACATTTACGCAGGCTATCACGGCTGATTGCAGGGACACAAACGGCGGCGGCTACAGCCGCCGCCATTTGCATCCTGGCCAGCCAGGATTCGTGGCGGGAGGGATGGGGTGCCTCCCCCCCAGCCAGAATTTCGGGGGGGGGAGGGATGGGGTGCCCCCCCAGCCAGAATTTCGGGGGGAGGGACGGAGCGTCTCCCCCCCACCGCGAATCAACTTTCGGGTTCAGGTAAGGGACTTTCGTACATCCCTACCCTAGCTACAAGCCCTGCCAATGGGGAGCCCTACCCGTGAGAAACTGTTGAGAATTTCTCCTCCCGCTGGAGAAATTTGGTGAAATTATCTCCCAAATGTCTCTGTCCACAAATAAGGTGGAGAATTTTGAGAGGCCATCTGTGCACGGCTCTAACTGGCTTCGCTGTAAGGCAGGGGTGGGGAATCTCTTTTAGCCTGGGGGCCAAATTCTATTTCAGAGAAGCCCTTGGAGGCAGCATTCTATTGGTGGACAGGGCTGGAAGCGAAAGGGGTGGGGCCAAATTACCAAAACCAACAGCCTATTTTAGCTGAACACTCTTCCTGGCAGCCCCTATGCCTTAGGAGAGGCATTTCAACCCATTAGAATGGTGGTGGGAGTGGGGGGGGGACACAACTGCAGAAAGCCAGGAAATCACCAAATGGTTGGGGCAGGGAGGGGCTATGGCCAACTAGGCAACCCAGGAGGAACAGATCGGAGTCTCGAATGGGCTGGATTTGGCCCCCATTACTGCAGGGGTGAAGCCTAAGGTGCTTCACCCCTGCTGTAAGGTTTTAACGTTTGCTGAAGTTGAAGCAAGCTGGAATTGGAACCCACTGTGGGTGTAGCCTGCAAGCCTGGGCAAGCTGCATCCCGTAGGCTAGGCCAGTGGAATGCAGCACCTCAAATGCAAATTCTGAGCTAGAAGGAAATGTTGCAACTGAAAAGAGATTACACAAACAGTTGCATAATCTGGGCAAGAGAGATTGTGTGGCCCTTAACTTCAGAACTGCCAGGCAAACCAGCCAAGCCCCCTGCTTCAAAACTGTGAGCTTTGTGAAAACGTCCAGTGGTTCTCCAAATCGCCTCTGCAAAGGGTGGTTTAAGTAGGCTGGGGGAGCAAAGGTGTTCCTGCTACTTTACGGTCTTGTGGTGGTTGCAAAGCACCTAATTGCAGCAGTGCTTGAGCAGGAGAAGCTTTACTTTTTTTTTGGCTTCCTAGAGATGCCACCAAATCTTTGCCCAAAGCAGGGGTGGGCAACTTGTGGCCCTCCAAGTGTTTTATCCTGCAACTTCCATCAGCCCTAGCCATCATAGCCAGTGGTGAGGGACTCTGGGAGTTGTCCTTGGCCAAAAAGCAACATTCAAGGCGAATTTGCAACATCTGTGGAATTTCCAAGAGGGAGTCAATAAAGCAGGAGTTCGTCACATGCAGGCAGTCCCTCAAACCTTGTGTAGCTCCCCAGGATGCCCAGCTGTTGCTGTGAAAACTGCTGCTGCAAATATCTCGGCATTAAAGCTGCAGTTGAGCTGGGGTCACTGGGGTGGCCTCCTTCCTCCCACAGCAGCTGGAATTGCTGTTTAAAAAGCAGTGACCCCGAACCTCCGTGTGTGCATGTGTGTGTGTGAACACGCGCATGAGCAGCTCCTGGCCTTGGAGCTGACACCTGATGTGGCCCTCGAGGCTGAAAAAGTTGTGCCCCTCTGCAATAAAGCTAGTTACATACACGGGTGTGGTTTGTTTCTGTGAGGGATTTTACCTGAAGTGAAACTTGGAGGTCCCTCCTGAGGTGAAACACCTGAGGACTTCTGAGGGAAGCACATTGATAAGACTAGCAACAATTCTGTATGTGTGCACATATGTGTGTTCCACCTGTTTCAAATTTTGGCCTTCTAATTTGACAAGGAAAGGTATAGAATGATATCATAGAATAGTAGGGTTGGAAGGGGCCTACAAGGCCATCAAGTCCAAGCCCCAATACAATTCATTATATCTCAAATACACTTTGCTATCTGATTCTCTCTCTCTCTCTCCCTCTCTCCCCCCTTTTCTGCAGGAGAAGCCAGTGAGTGCTGAGTCAAGATAATGCCTGCTCTTGCTAACAAGCCAGCCCTGCCTTGTGTCCATGAAATGGCTCCTTTCCACTGTTGGCAACAAACTGTGGTCTTTTTTCCCCTATGTTGTTTTAGGCCCTCACAGTTGTGTCCTGGATATTTTTAAAAAATGTAATAAAATGTTGCCTTGTTTCTGAAATGAATTGTCTCTGGCTATGCTGGGAGGGTTTTGGTTTCAGGCCTTTTCTGTCATGGGGCCTGATCAGTTAGCGTTTCTGCGGCAGAGACCAGATACACCCCCTCCTTGACCATTCAGCTATTGTAAAAACGTGGGAGAGTCCAGCCACCAAGGTTGTTTTCAAAACAACAGAAGTCCTGTAAAAATCAGTAGATAGTTCCACTGGTTCCCAGAACTACCAATTAACACGTGAGGATGTCAAAAGAGACATTATAAGTAGGATCTAAAATTGGGCTGGGGAGGAATACGTATGCTTCACAGGTATTCCAGGAGAGTCCTACCCCATGCTTTAAAGAGCACTTATAGCTTGTACCATCCAAGGCTTGTGTCAAGGGTAGGCATGGCTGGGCATCTGCTGAGGGCCCACACACCAGCCAGGTCCCCTGGGAGTTGCTTCTCTTCACCATTGCAACCTGCTTGTTCACCTGCCTGTTCTGATCCAGACAACTTTAGCAGTGAGGAGGAGGTGCAGTAGATGCCACTGCCTACTCATGCACTTGCTTTCTGCCTATCAAGAAAGCAAATGGTAGCAACGAGGCAGTGAGGATGTGTACACCAGTTCCTGGGGAACATGGGTGGGAGGGTGCTGTTGCTGACATGCCCTGCTTGTGAGTTCCTGGTTGACAGCTGGTTGGCCATTGTGTGAACAGAATGCTGGACTAGATGGACCTTTGGTCTGATCCAGCAGGGCTCTTCTTATGTTCTTATGATGAGAAAGTGGATGAGGAGCAATAGCAGCTGGTGACAATGCTGGTGAGAGGGTAGACTCACTGAGGGAGGGGGCTTATTCAGGTATCTTGTCCAAGGGCTCTCAAAAACCTGCCTTGGATATTCTTTATTCTTTGCACCTCGACTCAAAAATCCTGTTCCTGAACTTGCTTTCAAAAATAAAAATACAAACAGAAATATAGACCAGAACAGGAACAGACAGACCAACATCAGGCTTGCACGATCTAATGTTTGTTTTTTTAGTAGAACCCTGAGATCCAGTGATCAGAAGCTTGATGCAAAAGATGTACATGTAGAATTAAAGAATTCTGAGCCCATGAATTTGTTTTGAATACCAGAACTGAATGGAGCTCACAGTCCTTCTGTACAAAATCCACTCCTGGTTACCCCAAGCTACCTTCATTTCAGCAGTATAATTCAGGGTGTGAGGGGAGTCTTTTTGTTGTATTGTTGTTAAAATGTTAAAATTCTTAGTGATCTACTGCAAACTACCCAGAGATCTACCAGCAGAACCAGCTCTGCCTTCTGCCCATCCCAGACAGGAGTATGAAAATTGTGCTCGTGCTGGAGTCTGCTTCAGGAAGTTAATACCAGAAGACTGCCCTTTTTTTCTGGCTCCTTCTAGAGCTATGAACGCACACGCTAGTCATGGGGTCTAGATGAGCAGAAACAGCATGCTTCCAGTTGCTGTGGAACAACAGAGAATGCTGTTATGTTTGTGGGCTTCCTAGAAGCAGCTGGTTGACCACTGTGGGGAACAGGATGCTGAAATAGATGGGCCTTTTGTCTCAGGTCCCACTTGAAAGATCCCTAATTCAAATTTCACTGAGTGGCCTTTGGCAAGCCATTCCCCCTCTATTCGAGCCCCACACCGCACCCCTCTTTCTATTTTAGCATGATGATACAGCTTGCTTACCTTGCTGGTTTGCTATAATTACTGAGAGAATGTCTATGGTGCATGTAGAGGAATACCTACATATAAGTATTGCATTAAGGGCTTAGCTACATAACAGGCTTGAGCTGGTTTAACAGTTGTGTCCTCTCCACACAGAACCATCATTCTGTGCAGGAGTGAGGGTACGGATCTCTTTAACGGAGAATTCTCTGCACGCTCAGCAAATCACAGTTCCCAACTGGGAGAAGCCACGGCAATTCAACCCTGACATGGGCATGTAGATATGTCCTTAGTCAATTTGGGATGTTGCACTCTGAGGAGGTGGCCAGGGTCTAAATATCCAACCACTTCCAAACAGTAAACCTCTTATTTTACCAGCTGTACTTAAAATTTGCCATCTATCAAACCACCAAGGGATCTTCAGGTCATGACATCATCCATTGTCTGTATGCTTTATGTAAATGGCTTTTCAACTTCGTATATTGTATTTTAATGTTTTAACTTTTGTAAACTTCTCAGGGAGCTTTGGCTATGGGGCAGTATGGAAATGTAATTCATCATCATCATTAATAGCAATAACAAACAGGATATATTTTTGTGATCCCCCCACCCCAAACAGCACAGTTAGCCTGGAGACTGAAATCGTATCAGGATTATATCTTTCCTGACTTGACAGATTTGTGGTTCATCAGCAAAAGGAAATATGCCCCTTGGCTCAAAGAGCAGAGCGTCCATCTACAAATCTTGCCAAAGGAATGAATGGTAACACTTCCGTTACTTGGGCAAGATCCCTTGCAGCCTTCTCCAACCTTGTGTCACTCAGAAGTTGTTGGACTACAGTTCCTAGTATCCCCAACTACTGGCCATGCTGGAAGGAGCTGATGGGCATTGTAGTCATGAGCTACCAGGCTATGTTCAAGGTGTTATTGCTGGCTTATCACAGCTCAGGACCAGGTTATATGAGAGGCCTCCTTCTCCCATATAGGCTGTCCTGGTCTCTACATTCTGAGTGGGAGGGCTTGCTGACCATACTGCAGTCTACTGAAAGGTTCATTTGGCCATGTTGCAGACGAGGGCCTTCTCAATTGTGCCTATCGCCATGTGGAATGATCTCACTGAGATTAGGTGGTCTCCTAGTGTTGGCAGAAGCACTCCACAAGAAGACACACTTGTTTGCCCGGGTGTTTCCTTGACTGCTAGCATTGTCAGCCCCCCTTATTTTAATAAGATGTTATTGTTTTAATTATTACTTTTATTTTATTTCATCATGATTTTATCTTGTAAACTGCTTTGGGATGTTGTTGTTGTTATTATTATTATTATTATTATTATTATTATTTTAAATGAAAAGCAGTATAGAAATCCTCTGAAATAAATAATAGTCTGAACTATCTGGTGAGTACTAGGTTGGGGAAGGTTGCATAGTGGCCAAAAAAAGGAAACTTGCATGGGACCCTGTAACAGAGCCTTTTCCGTGGTGGCCCACCACCTTTGGAATTCCTTTCTAGGGATCACTGCCAGGCCTCTCACTTGCTGTCTTCAAACAGGCTCTGAAACGTTTTTGTAAGGCTTTTCTTGGTTGGTTTTATACTTGCTGAACTGGCTTATTGTGATGCATTATGGCTTTAATGCTTATTCTTGTGAGCCTTCCTGGCAGGATATAAATATCCAAAATAAAATGAACATTTTGTACAGAGTAAACTGTCCTCCTGTCAATTGCTGTTTGTATTCAAGGCTGTGTGACTGGAACTGAGATCCCAGTCAAAGGAAAAGCTGCACTGACTTCACAAAAAGCAGTTGTGTGTGTGTGTGTGCAGTCTGTAAGGTTTGTTCTGTTTTCCTTTCATTTGACAGTTCATGGATGTCTCTCTGAAGATCCTAAACCCTTGACCTTGTAAGCTTGGAGAGCAGATGTATTTCTGCAAAGCATTAAATCCAAAGGCACTGCAAAGCTAGCCACAGAGATCTTGCGCAAGTAATTGAAGTGTTACTGTCAACTCTTTGGCATGTTTTGTTGATGGATTCTCTTTCTCTGTCTGCTTGGGCCAAGGGGCGTGTTCCCCTTGGCTGATGAACTACAAATCTGTGGAAGTTGGGAATTGTGTAACATAGAAATAATTTTAGTCTTTCCAAGTGATTAGGGACAGATAAACCAAAAGTACTTCTTGAACAGGAATAATAAATGCAAATTGTCTGCAGCCTGGACCTTTGTTTCAGATTTAGTTTTAACTTTGTATAACCTCTAACCCATCTTTCCCCAACCTGGTGCCCTCCAGATGTTTTGGAGTCCAATTCCCAGCAGCCCCAGACAGCATGGCCAATGGTCAGGAATGCTGGGAGATAGTCTAAAACATCTGGAGGGTACCAGGTTGGGGAAGGCTGCTCTCACCTATAATACTATCCCTTTTTCCGTTTGCTCTCCTCCTTCCAATCTTACATTTAGTAATCATACTTTGGCTGCAATCTTAGAGTTACTTCCAGGTACATGTGTCTGCATAAACATGGTTGGGATTGTTCTGCAGGAGCCATCCCCTTATATAGCCAGTTACAAGATTTTGGGAAACTTCTGGCAAGAAAGCCCCTTTTGTTGGTGAGCAGGAAAAGATGGGCTGTTCTCACTTTGGGCATCTCTACACCATCCTAAAAGCCTGCATTTAAAACAGGGCTTTCTACTTCCGTTTTAAATGCAGGATCACAACTGACTCCCTTTACACGCGCTTCCTTTCCCCCCTCCTTCTCCCCATATCTGCATCTTCCATTATCTTTCATTGATCTCGCTCCTCTTCTTGCCGCTTTAACTCTTTTGACCGAGGGAACCGAAGCGGAACACAACGGGGTAATTTTGACAGCTCATTGTCTGCAATCTATTTAAAAATGGAACAAAGGGCATTTAGTGCAGGAGATGGCTGGATGATCACTGCGTCATGGAAAGAGCCCGCAAACTTCCATGAAGGAGCAATCTCAATCGCAGGATAAAAGCCCGGTGTGAAAGAGCCCTTTATGCTGAGCTCTTGGGAACGTTGAAGCCGCTTAGGTCCCTTCAATGCTAATCCCTGAAATTCAGTGCAAAGTAACACCCCAACCCTTATTTCCCCAAACTGCAGAGGTGTAGCATGTCCTTATTTTGCACTGGGCAGCTCTGCGCAATGAGATGTGGTGAGGTGGCAGAGCCGGCCCAAGGAATTTTGCTGCCTGAGGCAAAGAACGAGATGGCGCCCCTCCCATTCCATGCACGAAAGCCGACTGGACTGGCAGATGTCATGACCCAGCTGGAGGAGTCCACCTCAGAGGAGGAGCTAGAGGACCCAGAAGCCCAGGATACCCCAGACCAGGGGCTGCCATCAGACCCACAGGAGCCTGAACCCTCAGAGGAAGTGGCTGGAGGGCCATCCTTGTCAGGAGAGAGGGACTCTGCCTCTGAAGCAGAGGCTGAGCCACCCCCTGACCCCCAGGAGTGTCGTCGTCTCAAGTGACAGGCTAGCAGGGCTCCTGTGCGTTTCTCAGGAGTGCTCACCTCCAGAAGAGGTCTCCTCAGGAGAAAGGGACTCTTCAGGAGTAGGCTCTGGAAAGGGAGCTCTGATTGCTACAGCTGAGCTCTGGGTGGGGTCTGGTTGGCTTTGGGCGTAAAAGCCGTCACTGGAAACCCAGCTAGCATTGGAACAACTTGGTCCTTCCAGCCTCTGCTGTGTATCTTGACTCCTGAATTGTGCCCTGTCTCTGATGGTCTGTTTCCTGACCGTCTGGACTGCTCAGTGACCCTGCTTCTGGACTAAAGTACCTGTCTGATTTACTGTGTTTGACCTCTTGCTTGTGAGCTTGACTACTGCTGCTGCTGCCTGATCCTTGTTGCCTGCCTGCCTGCCGGTGTTCTGAGCTGGATTTTGACCGCTCCTGCCTTAGCATAAAACTCCTTGGACTGAAACCTGCATGCTTGACAACTTGACTACTCTATTGTCTCACTTCCTGTACGTGCTTGTGAACAGCCAAGGCTTGCTCTAGAGCAGGACAGCAGATGAGTCTGCCTTCAACACTGATGATGAGGCAGCACTCTCCACCACACCTGAAGACAGCAAGCTAACTTAGGAGGGGGCAGAGTAGGCTGCATGGCACACGGGTCTCTCCTTCAACATCTTCCTGCCGCCTCCCACAATCTGCTGCCTGAGGTGACTGCTTCACTCTGCCTAATGGTAGGGCCAGACCTGCGAGGAAGCGTTTCTCGGAACCTACCAGCCAACACTGAAGCAAAACATGCAACCAGCTTGAGCTGCAAGGAAACAGCCTGGCATACACGATACTCTACTCTTCTGGTCCATGCTTTTCGTTCCTTCTGACTTTCCAAGGAGCCCAGTATGCAATGAAAATGGCAGAGCGGTTGGTCCAGTAGCCCCTTTGCAGCTACTTAATTCACCCTCTGGGGTCCTCCATCCATGCAGCTTTGGGTAGAGGATGCTGTTGAGCAAGTTAAGACCACTCTTGAGCCCACAAACAATATACTATTTTTATTTACAATGCTCGTATGTGGGATCCCACGTCATGAATGGGAGTCAGAAGAGGATATCAGTCTGTCCTTCAGAAGAGAGCTCTTGTGCTGTATTCTCAGCCCAGGTGATTCCAGCTCCAGATCCTCACAATTCCAGTAAGGGGGATAAATACATTCACATGTATTTCTTGTAGCTCTGTGCTGCCCACTACTGGAGAAAGATTTGATGGATATGAATAACATGCTGGTTATTTACAGGTGAAGGATAAATGCTGTGCTTACTGCCATGTCCTGCTCCCAGCCTATTCCAATACTGTATTCTCTTCTGCCCACCCATCATATCAATGAGCCCATCCTACCCTGTGCCCTCTTGTATTTCTTTCGTCATCCCACCCATCAAGATTGGAGGGGATTCCTTATGTGCTTAAAGTTAAGCTTGTGCTTTCGTTATGTTTTAACAACTTGACATGGCATAGTGCTTAAAATGATATTTTTTAAAAAATTAAACTGTAGAAGGGCTGTTAAAACACTTTTGATGCAACCCAACAGATAATAATCCAAGCTGCCTGGGAGTAGGTCCCACTGAACACAGTGAGACGTCCATTTGAACATGCATAGGGGTCATGGCACTCATCTCAATGAAAGCCTGGAACAGCACTTTGTTGTGACTACCTTAAACAACACTTAGGCTGCAATCCTATACCCATTTACCTGGGAGTAAGCTCCACTGAACTAACAGGGATTTACTTCTGAGTAGATATGTATAAAATTGCACTGTTGGGCCCCAGTTCTATACACACTTACCTTCTAAGTAGGTGTGCATAGGATTGCACTGTTAGTTGCAGCTACCTTGTGCTGGATTGCACAAATATTTTTTTCTTTAAAAAAATCATGCAATTTAAAAAGAGTAATTTGTAGTAAAAACAAGCAAGCAGAGAAAATAAGCAACGGGTAATTGTTTCCACTGAAACCCTTTAGAGGGGCATAAAAGTTGAAGAGGGGAGGAGAAACACAAATCAATAATTTCCATCCAAGTTACGATGAGAAAAGATATTTAAATGGAGAGTATCTACTCTTAAATGGAGGGAGGGGGTGGGATGACTGGCTGGTGGCAAGATTTGGAGTGATTCCAGGCAGGGCTCGTTACCACTCCAAATCTACACACCCCACCAGTGAGGATGTTCCGTTTAGCCCCACTGTGAAGCATGCAGGCCTCTGGTCCTGCTGTCTCCCTTTGTGATCATTTGATGGGTAAAAAAATAAAATATTCTGTTCACTCTCCCTGCTGCCATTGTTTGCACTCGCTAGTGATTGATATGGCTCTTCAGTTGCCTGACTTCCACCCACAGGCTGGCTGTTACCCAGTACTCTCTGTCCTTGAGCCACTGGAGAATTGTGCTCTCACCAGCATCTGCTTCCAGGGCTGTCCCCTTAGTGGTTTCCTCTTGTAATGCACTTCCCCTGGGGGCTGGCTCCACTGTCCTCTCCTGCCCTTCCTCTCCCCATGGTGGCTGCCTCCTACGCTGGACACCCCCAACCCTGCTGTCACCAGGCTCAGGCACTCTGATCAATGATGACATGCCGGTAAATATGTGTTTTGCCCTTGAAGCTGGAGGCGATAAGGAAGTCTTGCTTGTCAACGCTGAGGTGGGCAAAGGAGCGCGGGGCCTGGGTGTTCAGCTCTTGGAAGTGCTGGAAGAGCCCAGTGATGGGGTCATAACGGTAGACTTTGCTGAAGGAGTAGTCGTTGCCGAGAAATGCGTAGCGGTAACCGGAGATGCTCAGTGGCTGAAAGACCATGGAGCCGCGGGAAGGCATCTGCTGGACATCTCGGAACATCGAACCGTCCCAGTGCATCACCTGAGGGTAGCAGTGAACATTGTGAGCTCAGGCCCGCGGAAACAGGGGGTGACCTCAGCAAAACATGGGGCATGGCTGGATCTCCTGCCTCTATGCAAGCTGTGAATCAAGAGCCAGGAGCAGTTCTCATAACAGGGGTGGGCAACTTGTAAGACCAAAACATCTGGAGGACCACAACTCCCATGAACCCTCACCATTAGCTATGGTGGCTTGGGCTGATAGGACTTTTAGGCCAAAACATCTGGAAGACCACAAGTTGCCCATACATGCATCTTAAGGTAGTCCAGTGGGGGACAGACTTCAGGCTTGTGGGATCTACTTGGAGGCTTTTCTAGGACCCTCAAGTTCCACCAGCTGAAGCCAGGTGCAAAATGGTGACTCAGGGGGCAGAGCTATTTACCCACTGCAAGGGTGGACATGTGTCCTTTTTTCAGAGGACAGTCCTCTATCTGAAAGACTGTTAGAGGTCCATCCACTCTTTGAAGGTGCTCTCTATTTGAAGGCCTGTCCTGTCCAATTCTGGTTTAAAGATAAAAAACCTTAAGAACTGTTCAGTTGTGAGCACCTGAACATCATACTGAACAGGCAGGCACACAGGTCACCTGGTCACAATCTTCCACATTATGGTGAGATGGACTGTATTTCTATTTAGATTGTAATAATTATTTCTACATTTGCATCGATACCTATAAATTAGCATATGCAAATGTCATACAAATTTGTGTCCTCCTTTGTCCTCATTTTTCGGGTTGTGCTTCCTCTTTTTTGGCGATTCATAAATGGCCACCCTAAAGTAATTACAGATCATGGATTCTAACACTCTAACTTAGACCTAAAAATGCTATTCTTAAACAACTGGGAGCTGCAGACCCTTGCTGATCTACTGCAAATCACCCTGAGATCCACGAGTAAATCCTGATCTATCTTCTGCCCATGTCTGAGGTAGTGTGTGTGACTGACAAGCACACGCACTTGTGAGCAGATCCTGTGGGTATCTGATTGGGCATTTAAAAGAACTGGGGCCAAGACAGAATATTGATTTAATTTATTTTTCAATGTCCACTAGGAATTTTGGTATGTGATGTCTCCAGCTGTGGTAGTAGGGCACTATAGCAAGCTGCCCTGGGAGCAGCAAGTCTGTCTGAAATGCCCACATAGAGAACTTTCTGAAATGTCCCCTGTTTAGGGACATCAGAGTTAAATGTATAAATTGTATCCTAGGAGTTCATGAGTTTGCTTCAGACATAGAACCGTCTGATCAGGATGCATCAACAACCCATATAGTATCAGTGTTTGTACCAACAGTAAAGAAAATCAGAGCAAATTTTGCTGGTGTTTTGGAGGAACCAGGGGGCCAGGGTACATACTGCACTGTATACATACTCTTTTTTTACTTTTTATTCCTTGGCTATATATATTTTTGGAAGGGATATTCTTTTTGTCATAGCCTTTGGCTCATACAATAAAGGTGTAGAAGCAATGCTGGAAAACAGCAGAAATGCCATCAATCACACATTGGGAAAATAAGGTCTGGTACACACGGCTCATGGCCCAATACGTGACAGTTTATCAGGCCATGAATTAGCCATGTACCTTGGCGCTCCCTCTTTTACCTGGACTCAATGCTATTCAGAGAAATTAAGCAATATGGTTCCTGCCTGGAGGCCTTACGGTCTAAACCCAGCAAATAGAACAAAGGCAAAATGAGGATGAGGAAACATTCCAAAGGTGAAATGAGGATGAGGAAATGTGCAGTCCTTCCAGTGTAGTACAAGGACTCTTTGTCATCTGCTAAAATTGAAAATGCAAAAAATTTGAAGTCAAATGGGAAAAAGAACAGTGGACGGTTAGCTTGTGGAGCTCTACCACCATGAGTAGAAATGGCTTTTAAGGGCACAATCCTATGGCCACTAGAAGGTGGCTAGAAGGCGATAGGATAGTTCATTTTGGGGGAACTGACCTCAGAGCCTGCACTCCAAGGTTGGTTCCCAGAAGACTGCCTCCCCGCCCCTTCCCCTGCCACCTTGTAGCAGCATGGATCATCCCTGGGCTCCACACTGCAAGAGCAGCAGGGAGCGGGGCAAAAGGGGTTGTCTCTGGGGGCGGGGCAGAAGTGCCGGTACGATGCTTCCTATGCACTGTCTGGCTCCCCCCCCCCCCGAAGTCCCATGGCTAGACAGCTGAAATCAGCCACCTAGCTGCGAATGCAGGCGGACAGAGCACAGAGGAGAAGATCCCACCCACTGCCTTGCATTGGAGAGGTGGTCGCCACCAAGTTCAGAGCCAGCCACCTATCCTGACAGGATTGCTCCCTAAAGCATTTAACGCTCAGGTGACTACACATAGGATAATTCTACAAGTAGCCAAAAGGATGATCTATATTTTTTAGAGATGATGAACTTCTGTCTAGCAGGTCCTGGAGATGAACAACAAAGCATGGTTGTTGTTATCATCACCATGAACTGTGTGTGGGGAAAAAAATCCTCAGTTGGTTCCTGGATTTTGAGATAGATTGGTCATTGTATTTGATCCCTAGCTCAGTAACAAGGCTGGCCAAAGACAGTATGTGTTTGGGGTCAGTCTAAATTACCTCCAGGGGTCCCTTACAATTCAGTGCTGCTGAGTACAAAGAGACTGAGTACTCCGCAGCACTGAGTACTCCCCCCACACACACCACAACAACAACTCTGACTTTCTTGAACTGGTAACCTTTGTCCTGCAAGGTCTGAGCGGGTAGGAGGAAATGAATCTGGGAGAAGCCTGAACCTTAGACAAAGGGAGAGCGGTGTTTGTCTTGCAGATGAACAACCACTGGGCAGCTGAGAGCAAGCAAGGTTTGCTTGGAGTTCTGTTGTTGTAGGCCTTCATCCTGTCTAGGAGTGTAACAATATTTTGCTCCCAATATTTTACTTGAGTTGAAGGATGAAATGGTGCCCTCTCCCATTTTCTCATTTGACTCCCATACAGAAGAGACTAGCATGATAGCTGAATCTCGCTTTAACGCTGCTGATGGGGCAGTGTCCTCCACCACAGCTGAGAAGAGCAAACTAGCTAAGGGCGTGCTGAACAGACTGCATAGCACTCATGGTTCTGTCATTCAACACCTCACTGCTGCCCCTCTCACCCACTCCCAGCATCTGCCACCTGAAGGAACTGCCCCATTCTACCTAATGGTAGGGCCAGCTCAGTAATAAAATGCGTGCATAAGCTCCCAGGTTCAATCTTTGGTATCACACACAAAGAAGGCTGTGAAACGCCACTGCTGCCTGTCACCTTTAAAAGCTGCTGCCTGTCAGTGTAGGTAATACTGGGCTGGATTAACCAATAGTCTGACTCAGTACAAAGCAGCTTGCTTCTGCTGTAGCTGCACCTGGCATTGTAGATTCTGCACTGGGTAAGTGGTTGGGCTAAGGAGTGAAATACAGGCTGGGCTTGGGCAGGCCCTGCCTAGTTCATTACTTTGAAGGCTAGACCTACCTAGTTATTATTATCTTGGGGTGTCACTATTTAATATTTTATTTGTGTTAGACTCTCAGTATTTAACCTTTTTACTTGTATTATGTTAAAAGAAAACAATAGAAATGCTTAGAAAATGAAATTTCACTGGTGTACTCCATCTGTAAAATGGGTAGATTCTTTTCCATCCAAACTTCTAAATCAGGGCAGAAAAAAATAATCCATTTTACAAATCTTAATTTCTTTATAATATGGATCCATCCATCCATCCATCCACATTCTTTGTCACTTGATGTGTAGTCTGTAGATGAGACCATATGCTTGAGTTATTGGCTCTGTAAAGTAAAGGTAAAGGTGTCCCCAACCAGTTGTGTCCAACTCTAGGGTGCGGTGCTCATCCCCGTTTCTAAGCCAAAGAGCCAGCGCTGTCCAAAGATGCTTCCGTGGTCATGTGGCCAGCATGACTGAACACTGAGGTGCACAGAACGCTGTTACCTTTCCCGCCGAGGCGGTACCTATTTATCTACTTGCAATTTCTTGCTTTCGAACTGCTAGGTTGGCAGAAGCTGGGACTGAAGACGGGAGCTCACTCGGGTCTCGAACTGCTGACCTGCCGACCTTCCAGTCTGCAGTTCAGCATCTTAACCACTAAGCCACCGCGGCCCCTTTTTGGCTCTGTACATAGTTCTAGTTCTTGTTTTGTGCCTGTGACATACTGTACTAGTCTGGATTTTGGTAGAACGGTGGCCTCAATCATCTGTGTTGGCTTATCTTCTTGATCTAGCATCCCATCCATGGTTGGACTAAATTACTTCCAACATCCCTTACATCGCTATGATTCAGTTCTCATATGTTTATGAAAGCCCTTGGTAAGTAGTAGTGAGAACAGGATTAGGGGAAGTTAATAGTATTATTTTCCCTCCTCTGCTTGGCTTTATGTTTATGCTGCCTAGACAATGGGCAGGAGGTATTTCATGCAACTTTCTCTCTATGCAGTACCTGGTTGGGGGATTGCTGGGAAACTACCATGAACTTTAAGAGGAAGGATCAGGTACAAATATAATACATACATTGCACCCACTTTCTTGCTTAGATAAAGGCAATGGTAGCCTTGACCAGCCCCAGGCATCTTACTCTCTTTGTCATCATGGTGACTTGCACTGTGTTGTCCTTATGTGCCACCAATGCACTACTGGTCAAAAATGGTACTGCAGCTACCTTCTCAGCTCTTGTCAGGTGACACCGCAGTTTTTCACCTGGCTTTACAAAGTCTCAGACCCTGTCCTTGCTCCTTAGTCGAAGAAATAATGGAAAAATAGAGTTGGAGAGGGGCCTTGAAGGCTATTTAGTCCAACTCCCACTCAGTGCAGGAAATCCAGAGCTAGAGAAACAGATGGCTGTACAGCCTCTTCTTGAAGATCTCCGATGAGGGAGAGCGCCCCATCCAGAAAATTGGTTCTATTGCATACCTGCTTTTACCATCCTAATTTTCAACTGAAATCTATTATCCTGTACTATAAGCCCTTTAAATCTAGTCCTGCCCTCTGGGGCAAGAGAGAACAGGTCTTTGCCTTCTTCTGTGTGACAGCCTTCAGGAATTTGAAGAGTGCTGTCATGTCTCCCCTCAGTCTTCTCTTCTCCAGGCTAAACTTACCCAGTTCCTTCAATATTTCCTCTTAGGACTTGTTTTCCATAGTATTAACCAACTTCATTGTCCTCTTCTGAACCTGCTTCAGTTTGTCTACATCCTCCAGAGGGCTGGACTAGAACCAATGGGTGGAAAACACATGTGACTACTAGTCCTGATGGCTATGTGCCACCTCCAGTACCAGAGGCAGTGAGCCTATGTACACCAGTTGCTGGGGAACATAGGCGGGAGGGTGCTGTTGCACTCATGCCCTGCTTGTGGGTTCCTGGTCAACAGCTGATGGGCCACCATGTGAACAGAATGCTGGACTAGATGGACCCTTGGTCTGATCCAGCATAGCTTTTTGTATGTTCGTTTGTTCATAAGCAGATTTTGTCTCAACTTTGGAGAAACTTCTTAACAGTAAGAACTGTTCAACAATAGAACAGGCTGCCTCATGAGGTGGCGAGCTCTCCTTCACTGGAAGTATTTAAGCAGAGGCTGGGCAGTCATCTGTCAAGGATGCTGTAGTTGCATCCTGCATTGCAGAACCTTCATTGAGCAGGGGGTTGGACTAGATGACTTCCAAGATCCCTTGCAACTCTATGATTGCTAAAGTGTGGTGCCCAGAACTGGACATAGTACTCCAGGTGAGGTCTGACTAGTACAGAATAAAACAGAACTATTACCTTTTCTGAATTGAAAAAGATGGTTCTGTTCAGTGGTGGCTCGTGTCCAATGGAGCTGGTAGGGTGGAGGAAAGGAACACCAGAAGCAGAGCCAAAGGGCCCACCAGAGGAGGAGTCAAGGGGGCCACTAGAGGTGGAGCCATCTTTTGGATCTCCACCACCATATTCCACAGAAAGGGGAAACTGAGGCACATGAACATGAGGATCAAAGGGGAGAGATCTACACAGCCACACAAAAGCACTCCTTTGGACTCACATTCTCCTCTTCCAGCAACAACTCCTGTTGCACAAAGACATGTCATTGCACACACGCACCTACACAGTGACTTTAAGATCATGAGTGCAAAACAGTGGGGAATAAATGCAACCTAATGTCTTCTTGAGTGAAGACTAACCAGCTCTCCATGCCCACTTGCTTGGCCTCCAGGCCACCAGCTTTTAACACCCATACCTCTGGTTAAGAAACATGCTGTGATGTACATGGAGAGTGGACCGAGGGCAGCACCAGCACCATCTGCAACACTTTTTGCTGAGCATGAACACCTTCTCCTATGGAGAAGCAAAGTAGGACTTGGTGGTGCTCCCCCACTAGCCTCACCTTGGAATCGCCAAGGAAGCGGGTCAGGCAAATGTACACGTCCTCCTTGACCTTGAAGTGCTTGACAGCGTAGACATCATCCATGTCGGGAATATCAGTGCGGCGCACAAACTGCTGCTTGTTCCACTGGTAAATGACGGGGCGCTGGGAGCTGCTGGCCAAAATAAGGTGGGGTTTGCCTGCAATCTCCAGAAATTCGGCATCTGTGTCACGGTACCAGGCATGCAGCGACTGGTGGGAGTAGAAGCCGTGGCCATTCCAGCGGTACAGGGTGGTGGAGCCCGCCTTGGAGCTGTCAGCCATGATGAAGTACCAGTCTCCCTCCACGCGGAAAACTTCAATGTCATTAGGCTTGCGGATCTGCGAGCTCTCGATGACCTGCATGTGCAGGAACTGCCCCGTTGCTTCCTGCCGCTTGTAGATGTGCGAGCCTCGGAACAGCTGAGCCACCACCACAAAGAGCTCGCCCTCAATCATCAGAGGTTTGCAGACCACCGTGGATGAACCTAGGAAGTGAAAAGGGCCAGGACAGACTAAACTGTCTTCTGTTCTTTTAGTTAAGTCTAATGTTAGAAATGCTGCAGTTAAAACAATCAGCACTCTTGGAGGAGGCCCATGGAACATAGTGGTGGATGGTATGGGGGGCTCAGGGAGGGGCTCAGTGTGACGTTCCTGCCTATTTACCAGTGAGGATACCTTTTCAATAAGGCCTTTCGCACAGCAGGCAGCATCTTCCAGCACACACAGTAACGCTGCCACCAGGACCTTTATCTCAGGTCCAACACCATTACTTTCTGAGATATGAGGACACACTGGTTTTATTCTGACCTGTATTATTTTCTCTGTTATGTTACCCTTTTTGTAGCCATGAGCATTAGGCATAGGATGTTATAGAATAAATAAATCTTTATCAATTACAGTAAATAAGTAACTTTAAAAGCATATATATATATATATACACACACACACACACACTTAATTTCCACTTTAGTCCTATGCATACAAATCCTAGTGGCAATTTATCTCTTCACTATCTACCTCCTCACAGACCCTATCCAAACCCTATCAGTTCCCTAACTCTTTCTCTTCTCAAGCCCTATCTGATCTAAACTTTTCCCTATTTGAATTATGCAAGCACCGCACCCTGTTTATATAGCACACATCATTTCACACTCCCCCCACTCACTCAGCTAATCATCTCACATATGCAAATACATCATTCCCCCTGTCACTCATCCTACACTCACTCTATTTTTATTTTTATTTTATTTATTTCATTTCTATACCGCCCAATAGCTGTATAGCTCTCTGGGCGGTTCACTCTAGATCTACTTACCATAAACACATAGAGTTATAACATTAATACCCATATATAACCACAGGTTCATAATATGCATACATGTAACATCACACTCAGATAATCACTCCGTGGTGCAGCTCAGTCCTGTTGGATCACGTCCACTAATTCTGTCCCTGAAGGTGTAAGGAAAGGTGTGTGTGTGTGTGTGTGTCTCACCATTGATGTAGGCATAGTTGCGGAATTTCCCTGCCACATGGTCCCATTCCATGAAGCTGCAGCGTCCAGTGAAAGGCTGGGCAATCAGCAAGTTCTGTTCCCCGTGGTAGGTGAAGGCTTCTACGGAGAGCGACTGTTCTGGCAGCGTATCGAAGAGAACAAGATCTGCAGGAGGGCGGGCGGAGGTTAGTGCTAGAACAAGAGGGGATCCTTGCTTCTCCTCCCCTTTGGCCTCAAGTGTTCACAGTGGAAAACTGATTTGGATGGCTGGAGCACCTTTCATCAATAAGGGCATGCTTGCAAGGTTTGCTGCTGCTGTTTCTAAATGCATCTTGCAGGTTGTACATATGTATTATATTTGATACTGCTGTGCCTTATGCCTCTCCTGCCACAAGAATGTACGAGCCATGCTGGATCAGGCCAAGTCCATCCAGTCCAGCATCCTTTTTCTCACAGTGGTTGTCCAGATTACTGTGGGAAGCCCACTTGCAGGGCATGAAGGCAATTAAGTCCTGGTCTTCAGTGGCATAAGGCCCCTGAACATGGAGTTTGCATATAGAGATGTGAAGGCCTAGGGAAAAAAGGGGAAAAACCTAGGAAAATTCAGGGGGAAGCCAGTTTTTCCACCACCCCCACCATGGATTTTTAGAAAACCGGGGGGGGGGGAGCGGTATTTTTCTGTTCCCCTCATTTTCCATTTCCCTCCACAAGCCTTCACATCTCTAGTCACATATAGGCCATCATGACTAATAGGCACAGCCACAGATAGACCTAGGGATGTATGGATTATGTACAATCCGTTCCATCTGTATTTCTCAGATTGTCAGGTGCCCTTCATTCCCTCGTCCACCCGTTGACAGGATTGGATTTTTTAAGTTTGCGCATTTGCACAAATTTGCATGTGCAAGAATGCACAAATTCCCAGAAAATGTGCACCCCCCCCCCCGGTGCATTTTCACACTTTAGCCTAAGGGGGAAATGTGCATTTTCAGCTGGTCTTTTTAATTTTCCCATATTTTCCCATGACAAAATTTGTGCGAAACTCCCGAAAGTCAGACAAATGGTCTGCAAGTCTGCAGAATCCATCCAACAGGGGAAAAGCTGGTCCACTGCAGAATCTGTAGGTCAGATTCATAAAAATCCAAACTCATTTGGTTCCATTGTGGATTTCTCCAATATCCCCAGATAGACTTTTTCCCCATAGATTTGTCTAATCCCCTTTTTAAAGCCATCAAAGGCAGTATCCATCTCCAATCTTGTGGCAGAAAATTCCATCACTTTACTATGTTTCATTGGATGACTACAAGTTCTAGTGTTATGAAAGATGGAGAAAAAAGTTGTCTCTATCCACTTTCTCCCAGTATGGCCGCCTTGAGTCCCAGTATTGGGGAAAAGGCAGGATATAAATAAATATAATAATATAATAATAATAATTTCTCCATACCATGCATCATTTTATAACCCTGATGAAACCTGTGCGGAGCACAAAAAGTCTCCCCGGTGCTCAAATCTGTGACAAAATAGCAACTACCAGAACATGCATGCTGAAAGCTAAATGCTGCTAGATGGCTCTAGGCCTTTAGCACAGAATCTGAGATTCCAAATTTAGGGTCCTAAGAAAGACTCAGGTTCGAACTAGAGCTGCACACAAATGGCCTCTCAACATTCTCCAGCCTATTTATGGGCAGAGAAATTGAGGAGATAATTTCACCAAATTTCTCCCAGGGGAGGAGAAATTCTCCAACAGTTTCTCACAGATTGGAATGGGTTGTAGCACAGGTTCTGCCTTTTTCCTCAGGGTTTTTGGTTTACTGCACTGCTTCTGCAGGTGGACTCAACTGTGTTGAGGCTTCCACTTTTTTTGAGGCAGAATTATGAATTTATTTTGTGGCATTTTTGAGCTTCCTTAATCCCTGCGAGGTGGCCGAGGGTGCTGTGTGTGTTTTCTCTCTCTGTTACACATCTTTCCATTGCTCTGCAGCCTCCCAGGCCACCTGCACTTCCTGAACTGAAAAAGCCCCATGGGAGGAATTGCCTCACAATGTCTCCCTCATGATGGCTTTAGCTGAAGTGTGGGAAGCTGAGGAGGCTGCAGGCTGCCACAGAGATTACCATACAGTGAAAGACAGGACACTTGCACACACTCCTCAGCCACCTCATACTTAAGGTAAGCACAAGAACCCTGAACCCAGCCCATGAGAATTTCTCCAACATTTCTCCTGCTTTGAATTTCTTTTCAAAAGCAATTTCTTTTCTATCAGATTGAATGAGAATGGTTGGAAAAAATGTGGGAGAAATTTTCAGCACAGCACTAAATTCTATCTATCTATCTACCTATCTAATCAGGAGCAAATTGCTGTTATATTCCACCTTGCTTATAATTATTGTTATCACTGTTGCTATTAGGTCAGGTAATCTTTTTCTTTTATATTTTGTATCCACTGCCTTATATTGACTACATTATTTAAAAGTTGCTTACTAAATCCATAGTCAATAGAGTGTGGAAGGGAGAGGGGGCAATACAGGGCTTCCAGGCTTAAGTTAGCTGTCGGCAAGGAGGATCCCCTCAGTGGGAGAAGCATATAGGACAGGGGTATCTCTTTCCGCCTGAGGGCTGAATTCAGTCTCAGAGAAGCTCTCAGGGGCTGCATTCCAGAGGTGGGCAGGGCCAAGGGCAAAAGGGGCGGGGCCTAAAATTCCAGTCTATTTTACCTTAAATCCCTTACTGTTAGTAATCAGGAGAGGTATTTCAACATTTGACATGACATTTAAAGCCCTAAGCGGCTTGGGACCTTGATATTTGACTGAGTGCCTCCCCCTATATATGCCTGCCTGAGGACTGAGATCTGTTGGAGGAGCCCTCCACTGCATCCCACCAGTGCGAGACATACACTACGGTGGGACACAGGGAGGGCCTTCTGGTCTATGGCTCCCCCATTGTGGAATGCCCTCCCCTTGGAGGCCCAATTAGCACAGACACCGGTTTCATTTCAGCACCAAGTTAAAACATGGCGTTTTACCAAAGCCTTTGAGGGATTCCCTGAGTTTGCACACTGTTTTAACTGTTTTATTGTTTTAGATTTTAAATTGGTATTAGCTAGCTTAATGATTTAATATGTTTTTAGCTATTTAAATTATTTATTGTTCCACACTATTTAAATTGATTTTATCTGTACGCTGGATACAAATGTTTTAAATAAATAAATTTTAGAATAGGAAAGAATGTGCAAATTCTGGGAAACCACCAATCAATTGGGGTGGGGGTGGGGAACCATGTGGTGATGTGGGGAAGGGGGCACAGCCCCCTGGGGAATCCCAGAGGGCCAGTTTTGGCCCCCAGGCCTAAGGTTCAACACCCCTGGAACAGGACGAAATTATGACCTACTTGTTGTGATGCAGTTGAAGCCTCCGGGGCGGAGTTCGCTGAGACTGGTGCGGTTCAGCTCGGCTGGTGACCGGCACTCTATGGGCTCCACCAAGGCATTGGTGTGACTCATCCACTCCACCAACCATTTCAGCTTGCAGTCACAGTGGAAGGCATTTCCCCTCAAGTCCCTGCCGGGAGAAGCTGGTTTGTGACAGCAGTAGACTGGGCTCAGCTGAAGGTGGACCCACCACCGGCTCCAGGTATTGTGAGGGAAGGTGTCTTTGGGGCAACTCTGTGTGGACCATCCTTGTCATTGCTCCCCATTCACTTGCCCTCTCCTCCCTCTGGGCCCCATCTGCAGAACCTGCCAGAGGGGAGATGGATGCTGCTTCATCTCCTCCCTCTGGTCACCAATTGAAGACTTGGGGAAGGTAGGGCAAGAGGCAATAGCAGTGAGAAGGGGCAGCCGGACTGGGAGGCTTTGGGAGTTGGGAGTGAGCCCCCTGCAAGGGATGTGAGCCTTGGCAGACGCCCAGTGACACTGACCCAGGCTGACATGCCAATTCTGTCCCTATGGCAAGGACCGGCTGACTTCCTAGTCCCCCTCCACTTGTTTGAAAGAGGTTTTCAGGAGCAGGAGAGAGAAGGAGGCCCCACTTCACCTTGCCTCGCTTTCCACCTCATCTCCTCTTGCATGCCTACCCATGATATTCTCTTCTCTCCCCCTTCCTTTCCTGGCATATGACCACTGATGGAAGGGCAAAATACAGAACTCGGAGTCAACCATGTCCCCCACAACCCCATTGATAGGAACAGTGGCAAGGAGCAGAAGGAGACAGGACATAGCTCAGCTGTGGGTGGGGAGATCCTCTGCAGATCTCAGCTTGGATCCCCAGCACCTCCAGTGAAAGGACCTCTAGGCAGCAGGGCCGACACCAGGAAGGAGCCATAGCTCAGTGGCAGAGCAACTGCTTTGCATACAGAAGGTCCAAGGTTCGATTCCCGGCATCTCCAGGTAAGGCTGGCAAAAACACCCTGCCTGAAACCCTGGAGAGCTGCTGCCATCAGTGTCGACAATACTGGGATAGATGGACCAGTGGTCTAACTCAGTATAAGGCGTCCGACATATCTGGAGAGTGCCAGGTTCGGGGAGGTTGTTATATGTTATTTGCTTGGCTAATTGTTGGCACTGCTGCTCAAGGGGTGGCAGTTCATCAGAGATGGTGCCACCCTGAGCTACATTCAGAATGCTAACCCAATTGTAAAAGGAGGCAGGAGTTGAACAGAAGAAGCAGGTGGGTCACTGGATATCAGTTGATCGAGGTGAAGGAACAGGGAAAGGAGCTTGTAAGGAGGAACAGTGATGTTTGCTGAAGCCCTTTCCTGGCTCTGAAAGGCTCACCCAAGAGTCCCCTCCAACCCAGTCTTCTTAGAATCTTTAGCACAGCCTTGTATTTAAGCACTAACCTGGAGCATCTCTACACCAGCCTAAGGTAAAAAAGGTGTCCCCAACCAGTCGTGTCCGACTCTAGGGTGCGGTGCTCATCTCCATTTCTACGCTGAAGAGCCAGTGCTGTCCGAAGACGCTTCCGTGGTCATGTGGCCGGCATGACTGAACACCGAGGTGCACGGAACGCTGTTACCTTTCCCGCCAAAGCGGTACCTATTTATCTACTTGCAATTTCTTGCTTTCGAACTGCTAGGTTAGCAGGAGCTGGGACTGAAGATGGGAGCTCACTCCGTCACGTGGCACTCGGGTCTCGGTCTGCAGTTCAGCATCTTAACCACTAAGCCACCACAGCCCATAACACCAGCCTAAACTCCCACATTTAAAACTGGGCTTTCTACTTCCATTTTAAATGCAGGATCACCACGGACTCCCTTTATATGCACTTCCTTCCCTCCTTTTCCCCCTTATCTGAATCTTCTATATGTTTCATTATACTGCTGCTAGATGGTCCAGCTCCTCTTATTGTGGGTTTTCCTCTTTTCACGGAGCAAACTCAAGCAGAACTCAAATGCGGTAATTTGATAGCTCATTATCTCCAATCTATTTAAAAATGGATTAAAGATCATGTAGTGTGGGAGATGCCCTGGAGGTCGATGACATCATCTGAAGGGCCAGCAAACTTCCATGAGTAACCAATCTCAATAGCAAGATAAAAGCTCTGTGTGAAGAAGCCCCTGGTCACCATTCCTATCTCCTTCAGTAGCTGCCATGGATTTCTGCTGCCCCTCTGAGTAGATAATAATGGCCAAAATGGACCTACGCTCTCAACTTGGTATAACATATAAAGCAGATTCATAGGTTCAAAAGGTAGAAAGGTACTTAAGAATAGGAAACCTTGCGGTGATGGAGGAAGAGGAGACAGCAGCAATCGGGGAAGGAGGAGGTGTTTGCTGGTGGGAGGCAGAGGAGGCTGACCCACCGCTCCCAGCTCCTCTGAGTTGCTCATAATTAAAACTAACTGCTAACCCCAGGCTTCAACTTTTGGTCTGCAAGCTGGAGAGTGGAAGGGGAATGTTACGGTGGGGTGTCAATATACCTAGTAGTGACACTGCAGGCAGGGACACCTGTGGAAATCAACAGCAGCTGCTATCTGGCTTTCAGCACAGAATCAGATGCATCTCTCATGCCCTTGAGAATTCCAGCCACCACTTTAAAGGAAGAAAGATGTTTCTAGCCCTGATGGAAAGACAGAAAATCTTTAAAACCCTGTGGCCAGTTTTGCTAAAGCAGTGCTGAGCTCGCAAACGTCACTGACCTGTAAAAAAATAACAAAATAAAAATGACTGGCCTGCTAAGTGGCTAGTAGCCTGCATTTCCATGCTGGCCACAAAGGAGGGAAACCACCTCCTCCACAGTCAGCAGGGAACACAGGCTACTAGCCTCTTAGGCTAGTTAAAAGTGTGTCTTCTACTAAGCAGGCTGGTGAAAGAGGGACGGATCAGTCTGTTCCCTACTCCGCCAGCCCACTGGGTTTCTGTTTGGGTCACAGAAGAAACTTTCCTTCCTCTGTGACTAGCATGAAACCAAGTGGGCAGGTGGAAAAGGAATGGAGAAAACAAGGAGAAAGGAAAATGGAGAAATCCCAGGTGCCTGTAGGAAAACATTTATTATGGTTCTTTTATGTTGGCCTGACATGTTTCAGAAATATTGATTTCCTTCTTCAGGGGCTTATCTTGTAGTCAATATACTAAGACAGATGAACCTCATCCATTTGTATTCTGTTTGCATTGAAAAGGAATGGAGCAATCTGTCCACTGTCTGCCACTCCATTTATTCGCCTGCATGCAATTCTGGTTCGCCTGTGGTGACCCAGGTTAGTGCTTAAATACAAGGCTGTGCTAAAAATTCTAAGAAGACCAGGTTGGAGAGGACTCTTGGGTGAGGCCGTTAGTGCCAGGAAAGGGTTTTGGCAAACATCACTGTTCCTCCATGCAAACTTCATTCCCTGTTCCCTCACCTTCATTCCCTGTTCCCTCAAACTTCATTCCCTGTTCCCTCACCTTGATCAACACCTTGATCGAGTGACCCACCCGCTTCTTCTGCTCAACTCTTTCTTGCATCCTTTTGCAGTTAGGTTAGCATTCTGAATGTAGCTTGGGACAGCAGCATCTCCGATGAATTGCTAATACTTCAGCAGCTGTATCCACAATTAGCAAAGCAAATAACATATAACAACCTCCCCGAACCTGGCACTCTCCAGATGTGTCAGGCTACAACTTCCATCATTACCAGCCAGCATGGCCGATGGCCATGCTTTCTAGGGATGATAGGAATTGTAGACTAACCCCTCTGGAGGGTGCCAGGTTGGGCAAGGCTCAGTTCAGGCCAAATCTGTGATATTTGGCCTCCCATTTTGGCTTTGATTTATAAGAAGCCTTATAAGTCAAAGGCTTACCAGCAGCGGAGAACAGGCTGAATTGCTACATCCCCCAAATGCCCCGTACTCATACCTATAGCCCCCCTCCCCACTGCTTCCCCTTGCCCAACAACTCACACTGAAGTCAAGGCATCCAAGCCCCGGAACAGGTGCCTTGGTAAGGTCTGCAGATTATTATGGGCCAAATTCCTGTGGAAAATGGGAGAGGAAAAATCCTTAGAGGGAAGGGAATGTACATGATGGATTTGTGGGTCTGGGGAAGGACATTGCCATGGATTTTAAGGAGGCATGATACAGGCAGGGGTATCTATAAGGAACAAGCAGGGGTGGCCAAATATATTTTGCTGCCTGAGGCAGAACAGAATAGAAAATGGCACACACATACACAACACTGTGCATAGTGCTCAATTCTATTGGCACCTGAGGCAGAAAATCCCACAAGTGCCTGTCCTTGGGACTAAAAATACAACAACAAGAACAAACTAAATAACTAAAAATTTGCTGCCCTTTCATGACAACCAGAATCAGCTACCTGAGGTGACCACCTCTCTCTACCTAATGGTAGAGCTGGCCCTGTTGGGTAAGAAGTAGTTCTCCCCATGGTGATAATCCTGTGCTTGCGCTATACCACCAGACTGCGGGTGGCAAGTCACATGACCGAGTGCTCCTTTATTCACTCTGTGTGTAAAACGCTTTCCCCATGGCATGTAGAAGAAAGGGTTTTTGTGAGAAATAGATTATGTGAGCTCCCACCTGCAGTATGTAGTGGTATAGCCCAGACACATGTTTACCATCGCAGTGAAAACTGGTGTTTGAGGTTTTTGTATAGGAGCAGGACCAATAAAACAGGTGGCAACCCTATCAGACAATGAAGGGGAGGTAGTGTTGAGTAAAAAACAAAAAGGGATAAGGCAGAGTGCAGGAGATGTCAAATATGAAGACATGGGGTGGTTGGATGCCATCTTTAGAAGTGGGATTGTTTAGGACTGTGTTAGGGCTAGAGTCTAAGTGGAACTGGGAATGTGTCCAAGAATCACTCACAGATGGAGAAGAGTCTTTAGGCCTCTCAGGGCGTTCTTGGAGATAGCTTCGAGTCTGTTTTGTTCAATGAACCTGCAAGTGCAGAGAAGACTCCTTAAGTCACAAATAGGGGAAGAGAGCAGCAGACAGATCAGAATAGGAAAACAAAATAAGGTAGTCAACTCCAGAAGTGTAAGGATGAGATTCATGGATTTAAGTGAGGGAGGTAGGGACATCTAGAAAGTTATGGGGATCTAAGGTTCCTTTTTGAAAATGGGAACTGCTTCTGGGAGCTGTAAAGCTGGGCCTGAAAACATCACTGCTAACAATGCAAAGTACTGTAATGGTCACTACTTTCTTCAGAGGACCTTGGGAACAGTTACCTCAGCCACAGGGTAGGGCTTGGGATTCTTGCAGAGAATCCTGAGCACCCTCACCAAACTACAATTCCAAGGATGCTTTGAGGGAAAGCCATGACAGCACAAAACTGATATATTATTTATTTTATTTTATTTATTTAAAATCTTTTTCTCCCGCTCCTCAGCCAAAAAGGTTCCCAGAATGGCTTACATGCAATCAGTAAAACAAGATACAGTTTATATGAGAGTAGTAAGGAGACATTGCCCAGGAAGCAAAGACAATGAGCTCCCAAGATATTCCAACTCTCTATCAGCATTAATAATATCACAGTATCTGGACTATTTCATGGTAGCAATGTTGAAGAATTCGTGTGTGTGTGAAAAAAAGGAGTGGCGAGAGATATGAGGTAGGAGGCAAACATGAGTAGCACCAAGCAGCTGAGTCTAGCTATTTATTTTAATTTCCCACAATGCTTCTGATGTAGCCTCATTCTGGGGAATTGTGGGAAAATAAAATGGCAGCCTTTCATTGCCGACACTGGCCACCCACAACTTCCAGATACGTCCACCAGGGCCCACAAACAAAGGAGGGGGTTCATCAGTAAGGTTGTTGGAGAAATCCACAACGAAATCAAATTTGTTCAGATTTCTATGAATCTGACCTGTGGATTCCACAGTGGACTGTTTTTTTCCAAGTCACATGTATCCTGCAGACTTGAGGACCATTCTTTTTACCTTTCCAGATTTTTATGCACATTTAGTTGTAGAAAAATACGTACAATAGAAAAACACTGGCCAAAAAGTATGCATTTCCCCTATAAGCTAAAGCATGAAAATGCTGGGGGGGGGAGGATTTGTGCATTTTTGCAAGTGTTTATTTGCACAAATTCGGGAAACTGGAAAAAATCTGATTCTGCCAATGAGTGGACGATAGAATGAAAGGCACCTGACAATCCACAAAATGCAGACGGAATGGATTTTTCAAAATCTGTAGATCCCTATCCATCAGTGTGCACTTTACCTAGGCCCTCCTCAAACCTGAAGCCAGCCAGGTGGGGTGAGTGGGAGGGAACAAGACTTGGATATGCTATCACACATTCAACATATCTGATTTTGGTTATTGAAATAGCAAATGTGTAGTGGCCAGTCAAGATCAGGACCATGTTGCACTACAGGGAAGGAAGTTAACCCCTCCCTCTGGCACTGCAATGAAAAATCACCCCTTGCTGAAGCTGTTATTAGTCCCAGGAGATTCACATCAGCTTCCTGGAGTTAAAAGCAGCTTTTGCCAGGGGCAAGGGGAGGCAATTTTCATTGGAACTACAGTATGGAGGGAAAGATTAAACCCCCCTCCCCAAACAGCACAGTCCTGATCTTTGATCACCCCCTCCCATGATTGCTATTTAAAGAATAAAAACCAGACATTATTTTTTTTTTAACTCATTTAACATCACCAGCAGTTTGGCCCTGAAAGAACAGGCAGACACACGGACTGGCACTGGAGTATCTTGGAGCTTTTCTACATGAGGCTCTTAATCTGCTGTTAATCCACTGTGTCTACTTTCAGTTTCATTGCAGAACTGAGATCAGAGCATTGCACAAGTTTCCTTTCCTGCTTTTCTGCTATATAACCTCTAGGTGGCACTGTGGTATAATGTAACAGTGCAAATATAAGGAAATTGTGCTTTCTTTCACAAATAAATACCGCATTTTCCCTGCTCTAGAAAAAAAACTCTCCAAAAGTGTTGGTTAGACACAGAAGTGAAACTGGAGGGTCATGTCATTGTCTAAAGAACCTGTAAAATGGTGAGTAGGGAATGACGAGTGCATAATAAGTGCCTCAAGTAGAAAAGCCCTTGGTAGCATTCACACACAACTCTCAATTACTCAGGCCATCTCAGGTTTTTGACATACTGCTGCCTCATGCTTTAATAGCAGAGCTGATGTGTTCCTGATGGGCAGTGTAGTCCACACATGTGGATCAAGAATGCTGCTTGGGGTGCTCTGAATATCAAAGTTCTCCTAGACCAGGGGCAGGCAAAATCGTTGCCCTACAGATGTTTGTCCTACTTTGGCCAAAAGCTTCGACTATTGGGTGGTCTACAAATGTAATAAAAGAAATGAAAATGAATGAATTTACATTGCAAACTGAGTGCCAAGCTAGGCATTGATGCGTTTACAATCTCATAAATGGTTTTTAAAAATCAAATAGTAGGTGCAGGGCCCTGATGAAGATTGGGACCCTGTTAGGGGACAGTAATTCTTTGCCTGCTGCTGTGATCCCATGCCAGATCATGCTCCCTGCACTGGTTATTTGAGTTGGAAGGAAAGTTTCCATTCTCATGAAAGGGAACTTTCCTTCCAATGCAAATAGTAGGTGGGGAGTGCCGACTTGGGTCTGAACTGCAAAGGGTTAAAGCCCCCTCTCTCCCCCACCAGGGTCCTGATCCAGATGGTAGAGCCCGCTGCAGGGGTTGGATCCAGAATTAGTCAGGCTTAGAGTAAGCCCACTGTAATTAAATTAGTCATGAAAAACCTAGGTCCCATTGATTTCAGTGGGTCTACTCAAAGTATAATGAAGTCTGGATCCAACCTCTGCTGTTTCTGCATTAATAAAAAACATTCACATAATTGCGTGATTGCTATCATGTCTTGTTTGACCCTGGTATCAGTTGTATATTGGTTTAACTCTCATGGCTTTGCTCAGAGGGTTCAGAGAATTGTAGCTTGAGGGTGCTGAGAATTCTCTGTTAGAGATTTGATTTCCCAGCACCCTTCACAGAACTGCATTTCCCCAGAGTCTGTGGAGAAAGGGAATGATTATTCAGTCTGTTTCGTGGCTGAGAATGACGGGACTTGCTGTCCAACACATCTGGAGAGATGGGGAAGGGCTGCCCTGTTTTGTCTCTTTGCTGCTTTTCAGGAAACTGCCCTTTCCATGGAGAAATGTAACTTGACAACTTCTCTTGTGTAAGTCCCCGAGAAGAGCCTGAAGCTACATGCTGCTTTTCCAACCCAGTCCTCTACCTCAGCCTTCTCCAACCTGGTGCCCTCCAGGTGTTTCAGACTACAAATCCCATCAGCCCTAGCCAGCATGACCAATGCTCAGGAATGCTGGGAGTGGTAGTCCCACACATCCAGAAGGCCCCAGATTGGGGAAGGCTGCTCTACAGGTTTACTTAGAAATAAGTCCCATTGAGCTCAATGGGGCTCACTTCCAGGTAAGTGTGTGTATAGGATTGCAGCCTTACATCCGCCTTCCCCAACCTGGTGCCCTCCAGTTTGGGGGAAGTTGCCTTATCCTATTAAAGGTAAGCAGGGTGCAGCATGGGACACACTGTCCAGAAGGCTCATATGAACCACAGGATGTGAAGAGCAATCAATAAACCGAATGGATTTGTAAGATCCTGGAAGGAATATTGTTCAAAGCATCCATACCGAGCAGTTTTTTGGCTGCTCCACCATATTGTGGCTTTCTTGTTCTGTGTCCTGCTTTCCCCAGGATCTCTGGTGATAGGGCAGGTTTGAAATCTAGATAAATCTTATTCATTTCCACAATTCCATTTGAGAACAGAATCTGTTATCAACAGCCCTGGTAATGTGTCCATGCTTGCCATGGTTTCCGGTGCTGGAAGGTAAATGCTTACATCTCCACAATGACCACATAGAAGGGGAAATTCTATCAAATGCTGACCACTCCTAAAACGGGGAGGGGAGAAGCCTGGTGAAATTCTTCCTTAGATGCAACTCTTAACTCAGCCTTCAGACACAGGTTCAGGATTGGGTTCAGGGATACCATCAAACCATGGTTTGGCACTTTATGAAGATGCCCTGTGGCTCTTCGTTCCTTCTCTCTGATTTTCTGTCTCACTTCTGACTTAGGGGCAAACCCTAGTTTAGTTGTACAAACTGAGCAATCTCTGGTTTCCCTAAGCCACAGTTTTCTTGCAAACCACAGTCTGAATTGGGCTTGCAATCCTGGTTTGAACATAGGAAGCTGCCTGGTCCATCTAGCCCAGCATTGTCGATACTGACTGGCAGTGGCTCTTTGGGGTTTCAGGCAGGAATTTTTCCAGCCCTACCCAGAAATTGAACCTGGGGCTTTCTGCATGCAATATATGCGCTCTACCCCTGAGCCACAGCCCTTCCCCAAAGTCAACTGATGGTTTGCACAGAAACCACAGCTCGTCCAGTTCAGATGTAGCAGCAGATTCGGGTTGCTGCTAGATTAGAAGGAAATCAGAGAGTACGAGGGGAGGTGCAGAAGGTGGAGGAAGTGTGCAAGCACAGGGTTCGTTCATGTACAGCCAAACCATGGTTTTGCATCACATCTGACTTTCTGCACAAACCCTGCTTTCAACCCCCGCCGCCCTCTAGGGCACCTATATTTTGGTTTTGGTAATAATCATATGTATGGCAATGTATTTACAGTGAAATTAAGCTTAATTAAAAAAATTCAAGTCCAGATCAGCTAAATTTTTTTAAAAAAATAATTGGCTAACTGACTGTCCCATTTTAATATGGATTTGCCTCCTAAAATCACTCGATCCTATACCATTTCCACACTGCCCCATATATTCATCACAACCTCTTACTTTTCTGAACCCAATACCTTAATAAGATGCACTCTCCTTTCACTATGTATTGGCCTTCACAAGCTTTTTATGCCACACTGCACCACACCCTAAAATTGCATGCTTGCCCGCAGCCCTCCCATGACCCGCCACCCTTGCACACTCACAGATACTCCAGCTGTACGAGTCCCACAAAGGCGTCGTCCCCGATCTGATCCAGGGAGTTGTAAGTGATCAAGCTACGGGTGGGGTTGGGGGGTTGGGGGGAGGGAGAAGCAGGCAGGTCAAATGCTGGGAAATATGAAGGAAGGGCAACCAGGTTTTAGATGGAAGACAGACCACAAGACTAACATCCCAAAGAGTTAGATCCTGCATAGAACATGACAGGTGCCCTCAGGGCTGGCCCAAGATATTTTGCTGCCTTGGGCTAAGAACAAGATGGCGCCCCCCCCCCCCCCACTGTATGTACAAAAGCCGACCAGATGGGCAGATGGATCTGTCTTCAACACTCATGTTGGGACAGCGTCCTCCACTGTGCCTGGAGACATGAAGCTGACTAACTCAGGAGGTGCAGAGCAGGCCACATGACACACAGGTCTCTCTTCTAGCACACCTTTCTGCCACCTCCCAGCATCTGCCGCCTGAGGGGATTGCTTCACGCTGCCTAATGGCAAGGCCGGCCCTGGGTGCCCTAAATGATTGGGACACAGATGGACATGATAAGAAGGCTTACGACTGCTACCAACCAAGGGAGTCAAAGCACTTCAAGGTTTGGTCTCCATGCTGTGGGCTAAAGATGAGCAGGGACTGGTGAGGCACTCTCCCACTGGCATCAAGATCTTGGGGCACCTGAATCTGGCAGGAGGAATAGCAGGAAGGGAAGAAACCCGGGAATCACCCCTTGGCTGCAGTGAAGAGACCCAGGGGGATGTCTGAAGGGTTATCCCAGGCCCCTTCTGCAACCTGCCCCCCCCCCAGTCTAGTTCAGCCTTCCCCAATTTGGCACCCTTCAGGTGTTTTGGACTACAACTCCCAGAATTCCTGACCATTGGCCATGCTGGCTGGGGGCTGATGGGTGTTAAGTCCAAAATGTTGAGAGGGTGTCAGGTTGGGTAAGCCTGGGCTAGTTATTAGCCAGAGCTCAACCAGACTTAGCCCTGAAATCTGCTTTTCAATACAGCCTTGGGATGTATGATATAATAACAAAGGAAGAGATGCCTCTGAGCACGTACAGAGTGAATATTTTTTCTCTCTGTGTGAGATATGTTCCCATCCACAGATCTAGGATCATGGGGCTCTTAGAACAAAAGTTCCCATTCAGGCAGGCACCCCTGTTTTTGGAAATTATTAACTACTGCCATCATGTGAAAGAGAGTCCCCCAGGATGCAAATGGGAAGGAAGTCCTCACTTACCATAATCCTTTCCCCTAGGCTAAGCCTGTGGTGTGTAAAGCATACCCTTTCACCAGTTACGGAGTGGGGAACAAGAAAATACCACTGAAAAGTACAAATTCCAATTGCAGGTATGTGAAAAATCATGCTTATAGGGGCAGACACACATGCACACACTGATGTGCAGTTTCCCCATGCACATCAAATGATGGGCACCAATATGCATACACTCACTGGGACACTAACTCACAAACAAGAGCCAGTGAAATGCTGCAAGTTTGATTCAAAACCAGACTCACAGAGGCAGAGTCTTTCCCCAACCTGGTGCCCTCAAGATGTTTCAGACTTCAACTCCCATCACCTCTAGCATGGCCAATGGTCATGCATGCTGAGAACTATAGTCCAAAGTATCTGGAGGACACTAGTACAAATCTTCATCAGTTCACGGAATGAGTTTTAGTCAATTAACAGAATGATCAATTGATTAAGGGCGCAATCCTGTGCACGTTTAGATGGCAAAAAGTCCTACAATTCCCAGCATGACCCAGCCAGCCATGGGTCATGCTGGAAATTCTAGGACTTTTTTTCCGTTTAACCATGCATAGGATTGCATCCTTAATCAGTGAAATGTCTTTCGATTGATGAGAAAGGTGTCCTTCGTTAAACCGGACAGATTTTGTAAGGTAAGTTTTGTTATCTGCAAGGCACATTTTTAGAAGAGGCTTTCTTACTAATCTCTCACACAGGAGGGTATGCCTCTCTGACATGGTGCATGCATTGTTTCTGATAAATGCACACATCATTTAAAAGCAAAGGACAAATCTTTTCTTCATAAGTACTCTTGCTTTATTCTAGCCTTCCCCAAGATGTCATCCTCTGGATGTGTTGGACTACAACCCCCCCCCATCATTCCCAGCCAGCCAGGCCAGTGCCTGTGCTAGCTGGGGATGATGAGATCTGCAGTCCAACACATATGCAGATACAATTAAGAGATTAAAACTCATATGATGAATTGGGAGTGGGAAGAAAGCATACGTCTTTGTCAGATGATGAACGTGTCTGCCACAGCAGGTAGCCCCCATTCTCTCCAATGGTGCCATCAGACTGGACTTTGGCGCAGAACTCCAGAATGCCACTGCGGAGAATGACCAGGAGGGCCCCTAAACACACCAGGGCTGGCTCATCACATTTTGAAGTAAGCAACTTCATACCTATTACTATCTAAAGTGTGTGTGCACGTGTGTGGAGAGCATAACACTGCTACGTCTAGAGTCTAAAATGATTTAACCACACTCCTGTTTCTCTCACACACAGGACGGAATGCTCCCTTTAAGGAGAAGCTTGTCATCTGCGGTTTGTGTAAGTACTTGTATAAACTTAACGATTCATATCTCAGTTGCTGACTGGGAGCTCCTTTTTAATCCATTAAGGGCGCAATCCTATGCATGTTTAGACAGGAAAAAGTCCTACAAATCCCAGCATGCCCCAGCCAGCATGCTGGGAGTTGCAGGACTTTTTTCTGTCTAAACACATGTAGGATTGCGGCCTTAAATGACCTGTCTAACTGCAAATTAATGAAACATTGCAGTGACTGGTAGTTAGATATAGACAGATGGATTCATGTAGAGCTGGTTCACATGACACAACAGCCTCTTGTGGATTAATTAACCTCAAGAAGCCCCAGCACATCCCAACCGCCATTTTGAATATGCAAGCCCCAATCAGGGGGTTGTCATGTCGTCTGAACCCGACCATCAGGGGTTATGCAAGGGCTAAACAACCCTACCCCTGATGGCCAGGTTTGGATGACATGACAACCCCCAACTAGGGGTTACATATGTAAAATCTCCACAGCTCATCATGGGTTGAATAACCCACAGTGAGCTGCAGCATGTTGTGCAAACCAGGTCACACTCTCCACACCTCAAACCATGGATAAGCGTCCACACCACATTCTTTTGCTCACTCAGTCAAAGTAAGAATCAGTGAAACAGTGCAAATTCACTAGTGCTCAGCTCACATAAGGGGATTGACACTCACAGGATGTATAAACAGACACTCTGGTTGTGGAGTTGGATTGTAAACCGAGAGACAGATTCCCAAGTACCACACAGAAATACAAGATGGACCCCTACATACACACTCTTTGACACACTCATACACCACTCACAACTGAGGTATCAGGATCCTTACAGCAGCCGAAGAGATGGCAGCCCTTGAAAGCTACCCTCTAAGATCTCACTGAATCCTGAGCGAATGAGTGACCTGCAGAGAAAGAGAGAGAGGAGAGGGCTGGGTGTTGTGAAGGAAGATGCCAGCTTCAGGGCCCCAAGAGGGATGGCCCCATCAGCCCAGTCAGCACCTGAATCAACCCTGCCCAGCCTGAAGGAGCTTGAGTACCAACCCTGACAGCATGCCTGCTAAGAAGCTGAGAAATCAGCCAGGGTCAGCCTTTCAGAGCCCTAACGCTGTTGGTTTCTTTCCGCTTTTTCTTCATTGCTGCACCAAGAGCAGTAACTGGGACTAAATCTGCCTATGTTTTTTGCCCACCTCTCTGCAGCAGCTAGAGGTTAATTCACATGGGGGGGGGGGTGATCTCCACATTTCCTGGAGTACACATTGCTGTTGAACCCTTGGAATTCCTATGGTGAGTGAGGGGAGACATGATGGAGGCGCACAAAATTATGCACGGCGTAGAGAAGGTGGAGAGGGAGACATTTTTCTCCCTCTCTCATAATACTAGAACTCCGGCCCATCCCATGAAGCTGATTGGCAGATAATTCAGGATGGATAAAAGGTAGTACTTCTTCACACAGCACATGGTTAAACTGTGGAATTCGCCACCACAAGATGTAGCGATGGCCAGCAATTTGGATGGCTTTAAAAGGGGGTTAGACAAATTCCTGGAGAAGGCTAACAATGGCTACTAGTCCAGATGGCTATATGCTATCTCCAGGATCAGAGGCAGCATGGCTATATGCACCAGTTGCTGGGGAACATAGGTGGGAACCTACCTACTTCCAGGCTCTCCTCAGATTGGCCCCACCAGCCACTGGCAGAAGGGTCCTTGCCCCCTGACCTTTTTGTGTCAGCCCCCGTAGGTCCTGTTTTTGGAAAGCTGACGGGTCCGGGGAGAGAAACACAGTTTGGCTAAAATGGTGTGTGTGTGTGTAGATTTCATCTCCCCTTGCCGAGCACTGACTGGCCCCAAGGACCCCGATCTACTCAAGACTCCCTCCATGAACGAGAATCATCCAGAAGCATGTGTAAAATGAAACATCCCTGACCTAGATACTTTAACCCTTTGCTGCCCAGCCACCCTCTCCATGCAGGAAGGGAGCAATAATTTGGTGTATGTGTGCAGCAGGGAGGAGGAGGAAGAGGCAGGCAATCATATGCAGGAGGGGGCAATCATATGCAGGAAGGGGCAATAATTTGGTGTGTGCACACAGCAGGGAGGAGGAAGGGAGAGGCAATGATATGCAGGAAGGGGCAATAATTTGGTGTATGTGTGCAGCAGGGAGGAGGAGGCAGGCAATCATATGCAGGAGGGGGCAATCATATGCAGGAGGGGGCAATAATTTGGTGTGTGTGTGCAACAGGGAGGAGGAAGGGAGAGGCAATGATATGCAGGAGGGGGCAATAATTTGGTGTGTGTGCACAGCAGGGAGGAGGAAGGGAGAGGCAATGATATGCAGGAAGGGGCAGTAATTTGGAGTGTGTGTGTGTGTGTGTGCAGCAGGGAGGAGGAAGAGGGAGGCAATCATATGCAGAAAGGGGCAATAATTTGGTGTGTGTGCACAGCAGGGCGGAGGAAGGGAGAGGCAATGATATGCAGGAAGGGGCAATAATTTGGAGTGTGTGTGTGTGCAGCAGGGTGGAGGAAGAGGGAGGCAATCATATGCAGGAAGGGGCAATAATTTGGTGTGTGTGTGTGTGCAGCAAGGAGGAGGAAGAGGGAGGCAGTCATATGCAGGAAGGGGCAATAATTTGGTGTGTGTGTGCAGCAGGGAGGGGGGGTGGGAGATGAAAGATCCTCGTGGCGAGGGCAAGAGATCCCCAAGTCCCCCCCCCGCACCCCCGAGGATGGAGGGCTGCTTACAGGGAAATGAAGTCCTGAGGCAGCTCGCGGGGGATCTCCTTGACCCGCTCACACATCGCCGAGTCTTTGGTGCAGTTGCAGCCCTGCGGGCACTTCCTTTTCGAGGGCCTCCGGCCGGCGCCCTGCCCGGCCAGCAGCAGCAGCAGCAGCAGCGGGGCGCCGGCCCCGCCGAGCCCCAAGCGCCAGCCCATCCTCCGGCTCAGCCCGGCTGCCTCTTCTGGGCGCGCTCGCTCGCTCGCTCGCTCGCTGCCGCCTCCTCTCCTCGCGCAAGCCGCGCAGCGGAGCCCCCACGCCGGACCCACCCCGCCGCCGTTCAGACTGGCTCTAATCCAGACGCGGCGGCAGCGGCAGCAGCCCCCGCGGGTCCATCCCCGCGCCGGTCTCGGATGCGGCGTCCAAGGCACCAGCGCCGCCTGCCGCGGTCCAGCCGCCGCCTGCCGCCATCCACCCCGCCGGGGAGGGGGCGAGAGGCCTCCCCCGAAACGGTGCCGCTTCCGGGCCGCCCTCCTCTGACACCCCGCACCCCGCTCTACCTGCCTCCTACGTGGCTGCTCAGAATCTATCCCGCTTTGCCTGGTGGTGATGTGTGTGTGTGTTAGTCAATTAATTAAATGGATCAAAATTTTAATTAAAAATTCTGTTGGTGTCGAATCTATCTATCTATATCTGTCTCAACAAAAATGTAGTCGCGAATCTAGACCTTTCCCCCTTTCTCCCTCTTTCTTTCTCTCTCCCACTTTCTCTCTGCTCTGCTCTTGTCTCTGCAGATACATCAGTGCCGCGTACACACACACACACACGCACGCACGCACGCACGCACGCACGCACGCAAAACTGCCAGCCAATAGAAATGCAGACTCCTGGCTGGCCCAGGGACAAATCTACAGTGGGGAGGCAAATGAGATAGGAAGGAAAGTGTGTGTGTGTTTATTTCTTACATTTATATCCCACCTTTTTTTCCTCCTTAAGGAGCCCAAGGCAGCCTACATAACCCTCCTTCGCCTCCGTTTTATCCTCACAACAACAACCCTGTGAGGTGGGTTGGGCTGAGAGTCTGTGACTGGCCCAAAGTCACCCGGTGAGCTTCCATAGTGGAGTGGGTACTAGAACCTGGATCTTCTGGGTCCCAGTCCAACACTCTAACCACTATACCCTACTGTCTCTATGCGTGATCATCATCATCATCCCAACGGCAAGGAGGTAGTAATTAATGGTAGGGCCTGGGAACAAGTTCACATGTTTCCAGACTTCCTCTAAGGGAATAATATACAACCCGTGTGAAGCTTTCCTGCTGCATGCATGTGTGTGCGCGCTTAGAAGCTCTGGCTTCACTGCATATACACATAACGTGCGCATGTGGGACAGGGGAGGGCGCCGCATGTGCAATCATTGCAAATCCCAAGTGACACTCAATTTGTATGTTTTTCTTACAGAAGTGCTGTATGTATGTATGTATGTATGTATTTACAATATTTATATACCGCTCCACATCAGAAGATTTTGGAGCAGCGAACAACATGGTAAAAGAATAAAACAACAGGTTAAAAGAGTTAAAGCGTTTTTTTAAAAAAAGACAAACCCCAACAAAGTGGAATTTAACAAACCATGGCTGGTCATGCAAGGAAGGCCTCTCAAAATAACAATGTCTTCAGGAGGTGCCGGAAGGAACACAATGTTGGCGCTTGCCTGACCTCTAAAAGGCAGGGCGCGTTGCCCTTATTTTCACCGTAGTCTACGTAAATATTTACGTAGACTCCCTGTGCCAAAATAAGGAACGCAAATGGTGGCGCCAATGGGCGCCGCCATTTGTGTATGCGCTTTTTTTTTCTTTTTCCCAAAGTCAGCCGTGATAGGCTACGTAAACATTTACGTAGCCTATCATGGCTGACTGCAGGCCAGGGAAGCAAACGGTGGCGGCTATGGCCGCCGCCATTTGCGTCCTGGCAGGAGAAGAATTTTCGCGGCCGAAGAGGCGGGGCGCTCCCCCCCAGCCAGAATTTCGGTGGGGAGGGATGGGGCGCCTCCCCCCCACCCAGAATTTCGGAGGGAGGGACGGAGCGCCTCCCCCCCACCGCGAAGCAAGCTTTGGGATCAGGTAAGTGACTTTCGTCCATCCCTACTTCTGGACCAGCCTTAAGGGCAGCCCCACATAGAGCACATTGCAGTAATCCAGTCTTGAGGTTACTAATGCCTGTACCACCGTGGTCAAGCTATCCCTGTCCAGGGCCGTTGCTGGCGAACCAGTCGAAGCTGGTAAAAGGCATTCTGAGCCACCATGGCCACTTGGGCCTCCAGAGACAATGATGGATCTAGGAATCCCCCAGACTACAGACCTGATCTTTCAGAGGGAGTGCAACCCCATCCAGAACAGTCAATGATCCAATCTCCCAGACACAGGAACCACTCACCCACAGGGCTTCTGTCTTGCCAGGATTCAGCTTCAGTTTATTGGCCCTCATCCAGCCCATTACTGAGTCTAGGCACTGATTCAGGACTTGCACAGCATCTCCTGATTCAGATGTCACAGGGAGACAGAGCTGCGTGTCATCAGCATACTGATGGCATTTAGCTCCAAATCCCCTAATGACCGCTCCCAGAGGCTTCATATAGATGTTAAACAACACTGGGGACAAGATGGTACCCTGTGGCACCCCATAGCTCAATTGCCAAGGGGCCGAGGAATAGTCACCCAATGTTACTCTCTGAAATTGGCCATGTAGGTAGGACCGGAACCACTGTAGCACAGTGCCTCCAATACCCATCCCATGGAGTCGATCCAGGAGGATACCATGGTCGATGGTATCAAAAGCTGATGAGAGATTGAGCAGAATTAGCAGGGTTGCACTCCCCCTGTCCCTCTCTCAATAAAGGTCATCGGTCAGAGCGACCAAGGCTGATTCAGTCCGGTAAGCAGGACGAAACCCAGACTGCAATGGGTCTAGATAATCAGTATCCTCCAAGAGTGCCTGCAGTTGGTCCGCCACGACCCTCTCAAGTACCTTCCCTAGAAAAGGGGTATTTGTGACTGGGCGGTAGTTGTCTAATAGTGTTGGGTCCAGAGTGGGCTTCTTCAGGAGTGGCCGCACTATTGCCTCCTTAAGGACAGCAGGGACCACCCCCTTTATAGAAACCATATAGGAAGCTGATCTCAGGCACTATGGGTGAGAGCAGATCTCAGAGGAGTGAGAAGATCCCCTGTTTATTTGGTTTATCCCAGTTCTGTATCCCTCTTTTCCTGCAAGGAGCTCAAGGCAAGATTATATATATATATGTGTGTGTGTGTGTGTGTGTGTGTGTGTGTATATATATATATATATATATATATATATATAAATACAAGATATATGAGACTAGTGCAGCCCTTCAAATGTTTTAGACTACAACTCTCAGAATTTCTGATCTTTTGCCAGGCTAGCTGGGACTGATGGGAGGTTATTTATTTCATTTATAGCTCACCTTTTTTTCTTCCTTAAAGAACCCAAGGTAGAGTACATAATCCTCCTCCTCTCCATTTTATCCTCACAATAACAACCCTGTGAGGAAGGTTGGGCTGAGAGCCTGTGACTGGCCCAAAGTCACCCAGTGAGCTTCCATGGCTGAATGGGGATTAGAACCTGGATCTCACAGCTCCCAGTCCAACGCTCTAGCCACTACACCACACTCGCACTGGAAGTCTAAAACTTTTGGAGGGCACCCAATTTGGGATAGTGACTGAACCCCAAACCACAAATGTAGATTTGAACCCAGGACTCTCCAGGCAGGCTTAGCATCTGCATGGGATAGCCTTGGACAGCTGCTGGAGCCCCAGAGCTCTGTCCTGGCTCAACACTGCTGCTTCTGAAGTCCGTGATTTAAATTTCCCACAGTGCCTTGGAGTGATGCTACATCAGGGGCATTGTGGGGTATTGGAGCATCCGTTTCCAGGCCTGGCTGCCTGGTGCTGCTGCTGCCAACTGATAAGTGAGAGGAAACTCATTGGCATATAAGGGGTAAAAGGTAAAGGTAAAGGTGTCCCCAACCAGTCATGTCTGACTCTAGGGTGTGGTGCTCATCCCCGTTTCTAAGCCAAAGAGCCAGCGCTGTCCAAAGACGCTTCCGTGGTCATGTGGCCAGCATGACTGAACACCGAGGTGCACGGAACGCTGTTACCTTTCCCGCTGAGGCGGTACCTATTTATCTACTTGCAATTTCTTGCTTTCAAACTGCTAGGTTGGCAGAAGCTGGGACTGAAGACGGGAGCTCACTCCGTCACGCAGCACTCGGGTCTCAAACTGCTGACCTGCCAACCTTCCAGTCTGCAGTTCAGCGTCTTAACCACTAAGCCACCGCGGTCATAATATAAGGGGTAGGGGTGGGCAAATAGTCCATCTAAATCTCAACTTCTTTCCATCCTGTTTATGAAGAAGTTTGCAAATTTTGGTAAATTGTTATCAGACAAAGAACCAAACCACATTCTCACCCATCTTCACTGGCTGAATTCAAAAGGTAGAGCTCTTCTTAGCATGGAGAACCATGCTAACCATGTTGTACCTGCCTTTCATGTAGCTGTTAAAGATGAGGAGCCTGCCAGAAAAAAAAAGGTGGCAATCCTAATTGAGCGCCACAAACATGGCTGAATGCACAGGGATTAAAACCCAGGCTTTTTAAGAGCTAAGCACTCAAAGCCCTCTGCCTGGATGGATGAATCTATCCACTTTGCTTTTTCCTACTTTCACGTTGTTGCTGTTTTTAAAGTCTCAAGTTCTTTCCATCCTGGTTATGGAAGAATGTGCAAATCTGGTATATCCTCATAAAAAAAACAAAACAAAATTCTCACCTCATCTCCAATGACCCCCTTACAGACGCATACATGCACACACACACTGAGGGCAGTTTCTTAGGGACCCGTCAGGTTTGGAGCCAGCCATCTCCCCCTGCTAACACTCCAACCAGACCACCCTATGAGCACATTGCTTCCAAAACATACCTAGACACAGTATTTAATGTCTTTGAAGACATGACTGGCCACCTCTTAGATCTATTGATCTTCGATGGCCCCAGTGAAGTGAGGCTGGACCTGTGTTCCCTCAACCATCCAGCCTCGGGGTTTGGGCACTGGGGACCATTATGGGACAAGACAAGCCTGTACAAAAGGGAGGGGCACCAAAATGGAACCAGACTGAAATGGAACCAGACTACTCGCACTTAATAGCCAAAAGGTCTCAGAGCAGCTTTTTAAAAACGTGACCTTTAGGGAAAAGCTGCCCATAGCTGTGGAACATCTGGTTTGGGACAAATCCCTGTTAACGGATGAAGGTGTGTTTGTGGTAACCAAAACAGAGATAGGGTAAAATCAGCTGTAAGTGTACCCAGGAAGACAGAGAATGGGAGTGAGGGAGGGGAGAAGCAAGGTACCCACAAAATTATACTGCCTGAGAAGCCTCCCATGGGTAGGTTTTTACAGCTCCCCCTCTACTTATCATAGAATCATAGAATAGCAGGGTTGTACTTGGAAGGGGCCTACAAGACCATCGAGTCCAACCCCCTGCTCAATGCAGGAATCTAAGTCAAAGCATCCCTGTCAGGTGGCTGGCTAGCTTCCTCTTGAATGCCCCCAGTGTGGGAGCGCCCACCACCTCCCTAGGTAATTAGTTCCATTGTCAAATTGCTCTAACAGTCAGGAAGTTTTTCCTGATGTTCAGCTGGAATCTGGCTTCCTGTAACTTGAGCCCCTTATTCCGTGTCCTGCATGCTGGGATGATGGAGAAGAGATCCTGGCCTTCCTCTTTGTGACAATCATTCAAGTCCTTGAAGAGTGCTATCATATCTCCCCTCAGTCTTCTCTTCTCAAGGCTAAACATGCCCAGTTCTTTCAGTCTTTCCTCATAGGGCTTTGTTTCCAGTCCCCTAGTCATCTTCATTGCTTATATTCACCTTAGGTTGCTCAGCAGAGCTGGCCCACAACGTTGCTGCCTGAGGCAGAGGACAAGATGGCGCACCCTCCCTTTTCATATACAAAGGCTGACTGGACTGGCAGTTGAATCTTTCCTCAATAATAATGATGGGACCACATCCTCCACTGTTCTAGAAGGCAGCAGGCTAGCTTTGGGGGTGTAGGGCAGGCCATTTGGGTCACAGCTCCCTCCAATACTTTGCTGCCACCTTCCAGCTTCTTCTGCCTGAGGTGACTGCCTCATTCTGCCTAATGATAGGGCCAGCCCTGTTGCTCAGGAAACTATTGTGAGAATATAGCAGCTCCTGTAGTTTTGACAGAGATATTGTGTTGATGTTAAATTTATCAAGACTCAGGAGACACATTTCTTAACAATTATTTAACTTTCCTTTTAAACACAAAAACAAGTAGAATAATATCTAATATGAGAATCCAAACACAACAAACAAGGGAATACCAGAATCTTACCACAGCTGCTAGAAACTGGTCAGGTCAGCTGAGGCGAGGCGTTTTTGCATTCTGTCCTGGCTTTGTTTTCACAGTCTTATAAGTTATACCTTTTCATGACTAAGTGGCAAAATGGGCCCATGCAGCATTTTTAACAACAGATCATCCAGAATTGTTTTCTAAGTCTTCCTAAATGAGATTTATAATGAAACTCTTCCATCCTTATGTGTTCCTTGCTCTTCTCCCAGGAAAATAAAAACTAACATTCTCTACTGATCTCATCATTTATCTATTCTAAGGCATCAACCTTCCTGTTAAGCCTATAGAGGAGACATTTGTACTGACAGCAGAAAACTAGGGTAAAATGTAAAATGGTTGCTAGGAGGACAAGGGTGGATAAGGTATCACTTAACAAGGTGCAAAGTTGCCAGGGCGAGGGTGAATCAAGCTATATTTTTCATCAATATCTATGCTCTTTCTCACTGAGATTTTCTGTGTCCTTTTGCTCCAAAACTGGAACTGGCCCCAGTGCAACTTTATGGAATGATTCTTGAATTCATTCCAATCTAAATGTGTTCAAAAATCTGTTGGAACCTCTCCTTGCGACATGCTTTACAAGCAAGTAGAGCAAGACAGCTGTGTGAGTTTTATCATTCTAGTTGCCACTGACATGGATCCTTGGTATATCCCTCAGTTGTCCAAGCATGGCTACAAATTAATCTGAACACATTATTATGCTTACATTATTGCATTCATATCCTGCCTTTCCTCCAAGGAGTCCAAGGCAGCATGTATGGTTCTGCCTGTCTTTCCATTTTATCCTCACCAGTGGTGTAGTGGAGGCAGGGCTCGCAGGGATGCAGCCCCAGCACCTTTTCATTAGCAGGGACTCTGATGTTAGCTGCCACCCCACTCAGAATCCCCTGTTCCCTCTGAGCTTAGCTGCGATCCTCACTGCAGCTGTGTGGGGAATGAATTTTCCAAGCAACAATATATTATTATTATTATTATTATTATTATTAAATTTATTAATCGCCCATCTGGCTGGTCACCCAGCCACTCTGGGCGATGTACAGCGTACAATAAAACAGTTTAAAACAATAAAATTCTACAATAAAAACATTTTCTAAAATACCCTAACCCACCCCAAATGCCTGCCTGAACAACCACATTTGTAATGCACGACGGAAGCTCATTAAAGAGGGGGCATGGCGGAGTTCCCTAGGGAGGGAGTTCCACAGAGTGGGGGCCACCACAGAAAAGGCCCTCTCCCTCGTCAACACCAGTCTAGCTGTCCTGCTGATGGGACAGAGAGAAGGCCATCTGAGGCTGATCTTGTTAAGCAGCCTGTCTGGTGCTGCTGGAGGCGCTCCTTAAGATAGGCTGGGCCGGAACCATATAGGGTTTTAAAGGTCAAAACCAACACCTTGAATTTGGCCCGGAAAACAACTGGTAACCAGTACAACTCCTTCAGCACTGGACTGATGTGATCTCGCCGGCGGCTGCCTTTAATCAGGCGAGCCGCCGCGTTCTGTACCAGCTGCAGTTTCCGAACCGTCTTCAAGGGTAACCCCACGTAGAGCGCATTACAGTAGTCTAAACGAGAGGAGACCAGGGCATGTACTACCGATGGGAGCAGATGGTCGGGAAGGAAGGGGCGCAGCCGCCATATCAGATGGAGTTGATACAGCGCTGTCCGGCTCACAGCTGACACCTGAGCCTCCATGGACAGCTGGGAGTCCAAAATGACCCCCAGGCTGCGGACCTGGTCTTTCAAGGGTAGCCATACCCCATTCAACACCAGGTCAACATCCCCCAACCTCCTCTTGTCTCCCACCAAAAGTACCTCGGTCTTGTCAGGGTTCAGCTTCAGCTTATTCCTCCCCATCCAGCCACTCACCATCTCCAGACATTTGGACAGGGATTCTACAGCCAACTTTGGTGAAGATTTGAATGAGAGGTAGAGCTGCGTGTCATCCGCACATTGATGACACTGCACCCCAAACCTCCTGATGATAGCCCCCAGCGGCTTCACATAGATGTTAAATAGCATCGGGGAGAGGATGGAACCCTGTGGTACCCCACAAGTAAGTGGCCATGGGTCCGAAACCTCCTCTCCCAGAGCTACCCTCTGGTACCTGCCGGAGAGGAAGGACTGGAACCACCGCAATACGGTGTCTCCAATGCCCAACCCCTCCAGGTGGTCCAGGAGGATACCGTGGTCAAAAGTATCAAAAGCCGCTGAGAGGTCGAGGAGAACAAGGAAGGAGCATTCGCCCCTATCCAGAGCCCTCCTCATATCATCTACCAAGGCAACCAAGGCTGTTTCTGTTCCATGCCTAAGCCTGAAGCCCGACTGAAATGGGTCTAGATAATCAGTTTCTTCCAAGTGTGCCTTCAACTGCACCGCCACCACCCGCTCAATCACCTTGCCCCAAAATGGCAGATTTGAGACTGGGCGAAAGTTGTTCAAAACTTGAGGATCCAAGGAGGGCTTCTTTAAGAGCGGTCTTATCACTGCCTCCTTGAGGGCTGATGGCATCACTCCCTCCTCAAGGGAGGCGTTCACCACCGCCCTGATCCCCTCACCCAGAATAACATGGAATATATTGTTCCATGTTAGAATGCAAAGTATTTGGGATGCCTTGGTCCGGAATGGGCAGTTAAGACTTATTTGCTTTACCAAAGATGTGCTCCTGGTGGAGATGAAAACTCCTAGAACTGGTCTGTTGATCTGGATCGACACAGCTGCCTGAAATTTTTGGACTGCCCTCGGAGACTGTCCCTATGAGCTCCTGCATTTCCAAATTTACCACTACACCACTGTGTGTGTGTGTGTGTCTGTGTGTGTGGTTCAATCCAGCTGGGTGTGTGGATGTTTCTGTTGGAGGGGGAAGGGGGAGATATGATGAAGGTGCTTAGGGAAGGCTAATGGGTAATGTTGGGGTGCTCAGGAGTGTGCAAGGGGTCTGTTTAAATGAGAAGGGATCTGTCCATGAAGGCTGAGTCGAGAGGGTGAAGCTTCCATAGAGTATCATGTTTTGAAAACCTAAAATGTTTGTGTTTGAGTGAGTGGGCGAGAAAGATTTTAACACCCCTGCATTTTTTTTCAGACATCCAATTGAAATACCACTGCTTTACTCTCAGCGGCAGGATCCTAGTTGAAGGCTGTATATCTTACAAGGTTGTATAATCTTAGAAGCGGGCGTGGCCATGAGGGGATGTGGCTGTGACTGTCACAAAGGGACCCTGCACTTCTGAATTTGCCGCTATGCTACTGATCCTCACAGCAACCCTGCAAGATAGGTTGAGCTGAGAGATAGTGACTGGCCCAAGCACATTCTGTACACTTCACAGCTGTGGGGGGATTTGAAGCTGGGTCCTCCCAGTCAGAGGAACCCCCAGGGAAAGGAACCTGGTGCTTTTGGACATCCTGAACTGTGGATTAGTATGTTACCTCTAGCCAGGCCCAGCCCAAGATATTTTACTGTCTGAGTTGAAGGATAAAATGGTGTCCCCTCCCATTCCTCATACAGAAGCCGACTAGAGCGATAACAGAATCACCATGACCATCATCTTTATTACGGTCACTGACCAGCCTTTGAACATACAAAAATACAAAGAGTCTACAAACACATTCAGGAAATATACAGTAAAATCAGTTCTGAAGAGATCTTACTCTCATAGCATTCAAGAAGAATTTAGCAAAAGCCTCGATTGTATCCCTATCCCCTGTTGTCCTAAAACAATAGAGAAGTACATTTATATCTGATCTAGTATCAGACAGTAATTTCTCTCTAACCTCTATATAAAAGGAGCAGCAAAGTAAAACATGAATAACTGATTCGATTTCTTTCCTTCCACATGGGCATATACGATCTAAAAAGCTAGTTTTCTGAAACCTCCCTTTTAACAAAGCAGAGGGAAAGACATTAAATCTTGCTAAAGTAAATGCACGCCGATATTTGGGAATGTTAAGGATTGAGAGATATTTTGCTTCTACCCGCCCATAACGCAGATTTGCACCCCAAAACAGAGGAGAGCAAGTTCTATCCACTGCAGAATTTAAAGCTTGTAGATCATAATCCCTGACCCTTTTGAGACAGAAGAGCTCTGGCCAGCTTAGTTTCCATCATTAGTATAGACTCTGGGCATAAGCCCAGAGAATTGATCTTATTCCAGAGCAATTTCATCCACTCAGAGACGTAAGGGTCATTGTGTATCTTATATAAATTACCTGAGGATCCAGGGCCATACAAACGGATCCAAAAATATAATGCGCTAATCCAAGCTTTTGAGGTGATTGTCTGTAGTCCAGTTTCCAACAAGAGAGTGGGGGTTGCTACACATTTTGGAAGACCAAGGATGGAGCAGATGAAAGCTGCCTGCACAGATTCTATTGAAAACTTAACAGCTTTGATCCAGATTGCAATGCCATACGTCAGTTGCATGAGTGACTTAGCCTTAAAGAGTTGAAGGGCAGCAGGGACAACTTGACCCCCTTTGGTATAATAGAACCTTATTATTGCAGCAGCTGTATTGTTAGCTGTTGCTCTAGCCCTATCTCTCTGCAAAGACCAAGTGAGAGTTTTATGAAAGTATATACCCAAATATTTATAGCCTGAAATTTGGATAACAGAATCTTGCTTTAACACTGTTGAACGGACAGTGTCCTCCACCATGCCTGAGGACTGCAAGATAGCTTAGGGGGTGCTGGACAAGATGCTAGCACCCACAGTTCTGTCCTTCAGCACCTCACAGCTGCCCCTCCCCTTGCCCCCAGCATCTGCTGTCTGAAGTGGCTGTCTCACTCTGCCTAATGGAAGGGCCGGCCCTGCCTTTAGGCCAGTGGAGGCTAGTGACTCTGATGTCAGTGGGGCAGTGAATCCGCTCTGGGTTTCAGGCAGAAGCAGTCAGAACTCTAAAGGAGCTATCCAAGGTGCTGAACCTATATTAGGGATAGTATTCAGCACTTTAGATATTTCCTTTAGAGTTCTGGCTAGTTCTGACTTCACTCCAGCTCATAGGCCTGTTAGAGTACAACACTTGCCATATTCTCTAACCTCTGACATCCCCATTGTGGTTCCCCACTAGATGGTTTGGACTACAATTCCCATCCACTTCAGCCAACAGGGCCAATGGTCAGTGATGATGGGAGCTGTAGTTCAGACCATCTGATTGGGGAAAGCTGCATTAGATGCCTAGTCAACTTCTTAAATGTGGGGGACCTGCCCCAGCCCCTTGATTTGGAGCACCTATTTCATATGTTAATGCAAGATGCCTCTGAGGTGAGATGGGGGAACTGGAATGTTTGGTGATGCTAAAGGGGAATGTAGATATAGGGAGCATATGAGAAGCCTGGTCGAATGGAAAAATCAGTGGAATACTGTGATCCCTGGATACTAATTCTATAGAAAAGACATGGAAGGATGTACATAGGGAGTAGCATAGAATCATAGAGTCATAGAATAGTAGGGTTGGAAGGGGCCTACAAGGCCATCGGGTCCAACCCCCTGGTCAATGCAGGAATCCAAGTCAGAGCATCCCTGACAGATGGCTGTCCAGCCTCGTCTTGAAGGCCTCCAGTGTGGGAGAGCCCACCACCTCCCTAGGTCATTGGTTCCATTGTCGTATTGCTCTAACAGTCAGGATGTTTTTCCTGATGTTCAGCCGGAATTTGGCTTCCTGTCACTTGAGCCCATTATTCCGTGTCCTGCACTCTGGGATGATCAAGAAGAGATCCTGGCCTTCCTCTCTGGGACAACCTTTCAAGTACTTGAAGAGCGCTATCCTATCTCCCCTCAGTCTTCTCTTCTCAAGGCTAAACATGCCCAGTTCTTTCAGTCTCTCCTCATAGGGCTTTGTTTCCAGTCCCCTGATCATCTTTGTTGCCCTCCTCTGAACCCTCTCCAGTTTGTCTGCATCCTTCTTCAAGTGTGGTGCCCAGAACTGGACACAGTACTCCAAATGAGGCCTAACCAGTGCTGAGTAGAGGGGAACTAGTACTTCCCAGGATTTGGAAGTGATGCTTCGATGAATGCAGCCCAAAATAGCATTTGCCTTTTTTGCAGCCACATCACATGGCTGGCTCTTATTCAGCTTATGATCGACAACAATTCCAAGATCCTTCTCACTTGTTGTGTTGTTGAGCCACGTATCCCCCATCTTGTAACTGTGCATTTGGTTAGCATTACTCTGTATGTCAAAGAGGATACAGAATTCAGTAAATCAGAGAATTTAAGAGGAACAAACCCCTCCACAGAATTACTCCAGAAACCATAGAATCATAGGGAAGGGCTAAAAACTATGCAAAGCACTGAAACCTCACTCCCTTACCTCTGTCTGCTCCCACCTTCTCTGGCTTCTGAAATTTCCCCAGCCTTTGTCAACATATATTGAACCCTAAGGACAGGTGATCACAGAATATTTAGAGGCACTGGTAGCACATCACTGTTTGTGCCATCTTTCTCTTTTCCACATGGCAAAGTCTCTCTCTCTCTCTCTCTGTCTCAATTGCTCTCTCCCTCTCAGTGTGCCAGTGTGCCAGCCGGCCCAAGTAAATGCTTTTGCTGGAGCAAGGAGGCCCTCTGCTGGAGGTGCTTTCTCACCAGGATGGATCTCTGTCAGTTCCTCAGAACAGAACTCATGGCCAGATCTGCACAACTCTACACAGGGATTCCAGGAAGTACTTAAAGGGCCAGCTCTATCATTTAAGCCAGTCTTCCCCAACCTCAGCACCCTCAAGATGTTATGGACTACAACTCCCATTGTTCCCAGCCAGCACGGCCAATAAGGAATGATGGGAGTTGCAGTCCAGCCCTCCTGCGGGGCACCAAGTTGGGGAAGGCTGATACAAGGCTACCACATGCTGTGGCATGGTGCAAAAGGTGTCCGTACACTCCTGAAGGCAGCATACAGGTCTGGGCTCTCCTGTGGCTTCCAGCAAGTTGGGAGGGACTGTAGTTCTGTGCTAGAGCTCATGCTTGGCAGGTTCAACCCGGGTCGCAAATGATGAGATCCTGCACAGCTCCCAGTCACCAGAGTAGGCAAGGCCTGGCTTGGCAGACAAACAGTCTGGCCAGGGGGTGGGCTGGTGGCTCCGATGTCAGTGGGGCATTTCAATGGATGTACCCTCAGTAGAATTTATGTTGGATTTTACCAAATCTCAGCAAGAGGAATTGTGCTGCAGCCCCTGGCAGTGTCTGTACTGTGTGACCTCTGCCCATACATTAGGCTGTTTCACACATGCCTCTTCATATGTGGAGCAAACATTCACATCTTGTGGTGATGTATCCTCTCTTCTGAACAGGGCCATTTCCATGCAAAAGCCGTTCTGTAACCAATTGATTTCTAAATGTACATCATTATGTATAAATTAGCATACATAACATTCATGCAAATGTGTGTCCTCTTTTTTGGCCATTTGCAAGTGGCCACTATATCCTAGTCTGGTGCTCTAACCATCACGCCACACTGGGTCTCAGTGAGAGAGCCTTGTGGTGATTCCAGGCGAGACTTTTATCATGCAATCACCCTGCCCCATTCACAGAATATTATGGTGGGGGCGGAGGTCCGGTCCAGGGTGTGTGTGCGCGTGTGTGCGCGTATGTCCAGATGATGCTCTCTTCCACTTGTAACCCTCCTGTGTTTTCCTGTTGCATCTTTCATTGTTCTTCTTTCCATAGACAAAGGGAGGAAAAGATGAAATGGCTGCACAATGCCTTTTGATTGGAAGCGCTAGGGACCCTCTGTCTGGAAACACTGTTGGACGTGTACTTCTTGTTGTTTTCTCCATGAATTTCTTTTTATTTACTGATTTACAGAAGAAATGTGGAAGAAGTGGCAGCTGCTGGCAAAGATCCCCAAAACAAAATGTCTCCAGATATCTGTGTCCAAACAGTTTTCTGCACCCCAGGCTTAATTTATCTGTTTCCTTTTGCCACATTTCCCATGTTCTGGCAGGTCCTCAGGTTTTATCCAAACTTAAGGGGCTCTGTAGGTAAGATATTTAATTAGTGGAGCTTCATAGAACTCATATCCAAAGCGGCGGCTGGATGTGTAACCCCAACTTGCTGGCTCTGTAGTTTTGGCATCTGAGGACGGGCCAGGATATTTTTCAATAGGCTTTTTGTATATGGGAATTGCTTGTTGAAAAACCTGGCAACTCCTGTGGGTTGATGCCCTCTCTCCATCTCCAGGGAGTCTCCAGCAAGCTTCAACAAGCTCTAATAGTTTCCACTCTCCTTGACACCCTGGCCATTTGGCCCTCTCAACTCCCCTCAACTCCCCCCCCCCACAACAAATGCCAAGCTATAAAGCACAGTGTGGAGCAAAGACCCAGCCGCCAGCTCCCGACTGCACAATGGGCCCAGCTGTTTGGCCAAGAGCCCTAAGAGCTGGGATTCCCGCCCAGGCCTCGGCATTTCCCTCCAAACAGCACAGCTTTGTTCTGTGGAAGCCTTTGGGGATGGAGGGGGGCAGAGCAGAAGACCTGAACTTAAAGAGCAGCTGTTTAAAATAAGAACAGCCCTGGGCAGAAGCACAGAGAGAGAGAGAGAGAGAGAGAGAGAGTAACAGAGGCTGCTGTGGGGTGGGGGGTGAGTTTGGGGTGTGGGTGATTGCCCAGGAAATCTTTACAAGGCAGCAGAGAAGAATCTGAGTCCCTGATGATATATGGGAGAACTTTTCCAGGAGCCCATCTGGGCTGCCCTCAGTGTATTCTAGATGAGGGGTTGGCAACTGGCATCCCTTGTGCCAAATCTGCCCTTTTTGCAATTGTCATCCCCAGAGGAGTATGGATGAGCTGCATTGTTGTCAATGGGACTTGGCAAGAGCCCACTGGGAGTGCAGTGAGGTGCAGCATGAGACCTTAGCCTTCCTCCACACAGTCCCTTCTTAAGTGCCCCTCATCAAAAGCAGTTGCTGACCAGTGAAATAGCTATTTCTTTGGCATGTTTGGCATGCCTGCGTTTGTGGGTAGGTACCGCTTCCCACTCTGCGCCCAGACTGACTACTAGCGCCCACAAGGCTTGCATTGTGAAATTGCTGTCTAAGGGGGTGGAATTGAGAGAGGGAGAGGGAGAGGGAAGATTACAATTTTTTAATGACCTTAGAACATCGCTGAGCTGGTAAGACCTACACACCAAACCATGGGGAATAGCAAAGTAAGACAAACGATCGTTCAGCTCTTCCAGCCACACACAGTGCTAGAGATCCTTCCCTTGCTGGGTACCCTTTAGATGTGCTGGACTACAATGGCCATGCTGGCTGGTGGTGATGGGAGTAGTAGTCCAACACATCTGGAGGGCATCAGGTTGGGTAAAGCTGATCCAAAACTTAAGAACATAAGAAGAACAATGCTGGATCAGGCCAAGGGTCCATCTAGTCCAACATTCTGTTCACACAGTGGCCAACCAGCTACCCACAGGAAACCCACAAGCAGGACATGAGTGCAATAGCACTCTCCCACCCATGTTCCCCAGCAACTGGTGTACATAGGCATACTGCCTCTGATACTGGAGGCAGCATACAGCCATCAGGACTAGTAGCCATTGATAGCCTTCTCCTCCAGGAATTTGTCTGACCCCCTTGTGAAGCCATCCAAACTGGTGGCCATCACTACATCTTGTGGTAGCGAATTCCATAGTTTAACTATGTGCTGTGTGAAGAAGTACTCCCTTTTAAACTGAATCTCCCACCAATCAGTTTAATGGCATGACCCCAGTTCTAGTATTGTGAGAGAGGGAGAAAAATGTCTCCCTATCCACTTTCTCCACACCATGCATAATTCTGTACACCTCTGTCTTATCTCCCCTTACTCACCCTTTCTCCAAGCTAAACAATCCCAGCTGTTGAAACCTTCCCTCATATGGGAGTTGCTCCAGCCCCTTGATTGTTTTAGTTGTCCTTTTCTGCACTTTTTCCAGCTCTACAATAACCTTTTTTAGACGTGGTGACCAGAACTGTACACCGTATTCCAGATGTGGCTGCACCATAGATTTGTATAAGGGCAGTATAATCTTGGCAGCTTTATTCTCAATTCCTTTCCTAATTATGCCTAACATGGAATTTCCCTTTTTCACAGCAGCTGCACACTGGGTTGACATCTTCATTGAGCTGTCCACCACAACCTCAAGATCTCTTTCTTGGGCAGTCACCACTAGTTCAGATCCCATCAGGTTATGCTTGAAGTTGGGACTTCCTTGCACCTGGGGCAAACCAAATCCATCCCCTAGTGGTTAAAATAGAATAATACACGCATTTTTGGCTATTTATTTATTTATTTATTTATTCATTCATTCATTCATTTCATTTCTATACCGCCCAATAGCCAAAGCCCTCTGGGCAGTTCACAAAAATTCTGAGTTATTTTGAACCATTTAAAATTAATAGTACCCTCAAATCTGCCACCGCCACCACCACCACTTGCAGCTTGCTTTATCCTACCTGTTTTAGATAGATTATCAGCTCCTCTGGGCAGGCACCCTGTGTTCTTGTCATCTCTCTGTGTTGTGCCACACTGGCACTATATCCATAACAAAGACAGCCCTGTGGCACCTTACAGACGTATCACTTAGGCCATAATAAATGTGATAGTCTTCAAGGTGCTATAGGACTCTTTGTTGTTTTGGTTGCAGCAGAATAACATGGTTAGTCCACCAGAAACTACATAAATAATGGTCCAAAATTAAATGTATCTTAATGGTAGGGCCTGTCTTGCTTTCAGCACTCAGATACATGGCATACAACAGGGCTGGAAACTGGCAGCCAAGGACCAAATCTGGCCGCCATGATTATTTTTATCTGGCCGCTGTGCTGGGCCAGCATCATGGGCTGGTATTGGCAAGTGCTTGCCAAGGTCCGTGCTCCAATAGGGCTCTGGTGGAGATCCCTGAAACATCCTGGTCCTGCTTCTCCTTGTCCTTGCTCTTGCTACTTCTTCACTTGCCGGTGAAGAGCTGGTGTGTTGTAGTGTCTAGAGTGTTGGACTAGGAGTCAGGAGGCCCGGGTTCTAGTCTCCACTCAGTCGTGAAGCTCACTGGGTGACTTTGGGCCAGTCACAGACTCTCAGCCCAACTTACCTCACAGGGTTGTTGTTGTGAGGATAAAATGGAGAGGGGGAGGATTATGTACACTGCCTTGGGTTCCTTAAGGAGGAAAAAAAGGCGGGATATAAATGTAATGAATAAATTGCCCTTTCTGAGTGAGTCAGCAGTGAGGAGGAGAACTAAAGTGATGCAAATGCTGTAGTGTAAAAGTGATGCACATTGGACCAAACAATCCTAACTTCACATATATGTTAATGGGGTCTGAGCTGGTGGTGACTGATCAGGAAAGGGATCACTGGATTGTGGTGGGTAGCTCAGTAAAATGTCAAGCCAGTGTGCAGTTGCTGTGAAAATGCCAAATTCTGTGTTGGGCATCATAATAGCTTTATACAAGGGACTGGAGCAACTCCCTTACGGGAAAAGGTTACAACACTTGGAGCTCTTTAGCTTATAAAAAGGGTGAGTAACATGAAAGAGGTGTATATACAATTACACATGGTGTGGACAAACTGGAAAGGGAGACATTTTTATTCTTTCTTAACTATTAGGGTTGGATCCAGATTTAGTCAAAATTATTGAAATACATGTGACTTGTTAGTTATGACTTACTTGTCCCATTAGTTCTAGCTGGTCTGCCTGTACATATGACTAGATCTCCATCCAATTTCTAGGTTCCTCTTGAAAGGAGGAAAAATAACTTGGCAAGGACATCCTAATCAATATTTTACATTGATCTTGTGCAAGCCCTCATTTCCCAAAACCTGGAATGTCATTCTGAAGTTGCCAGCTTTTGAACCAGCCTTTGTAGCTTTAGCAGTACTTACATGGAACTTGTGCATGAACATCGAGCAACAAAAATAAATAAGCATATGCTGTATGGCTGCTTAGATCAAGTCTCTCTGCACAATGGGTGAAGAGGAGGCGGTTTCTCCCACAAATTTCACGTCAGAGCAAAACAAACAAATAAACAAACAAACAGTTAGGGTTGCCAACTTTTCTACTGGCCCCACTCTTGTGCCTTAAACTGCATCCCAACCTACAGAAATTTGGCAGGTGATGCTTTTCTCATGAATTCAAGGCCATGCTCTGAAAAGCTCCATTTAATATTAAATTTCTGCATGCTAGGCTTCTAATAATGACACAGAAGCATAGCTTTTTCTTTTCTTTTCAAAAAAGCATTGGCAACTCTAGAAATATCTCCAGCAGTTCTAGTATTTCCATCCCTGAAGAAAACACATCACTGGAAATTCATCTTCCATCTCCAGCACATCTTAGTTTTTGGGCTCCATTGCTGGAAATGGGTTGCCCCCTACTGGGCATTTGCAAAATCATCCAATGGACAATGTGTGAGTGCATACTACACAAAATGAACTAGATTAGATATGATATGTGAGGAACAGGATTAAACCTATTGAATTTTTGTCTGTTATGCAGTTAATAAAAGCACAGAGGCTCTGTCGAGGGAGTGGGATGCGGGAGACCAGCAGCCCTGTTCTGAAGCCACGTCAATTTCCTTTTCCAGGCCCAGTTTTTGTTCCCAGTCTGCCACTACCCAGAGGTTAAAATATTCACCTAATAAGGTTCATAGATTTTTTCCTGCAGAAGTGAATTTGAGCATGTGTCAAAGGGAATGCATGCTCACATTTGATGTGAAAAACTGAAAAGTTTTGGAGTATTTTCTGATAAATGCTTGTTAATAGGTTGGATATTATTGGCCTGATGCACAAGTCATTCTGAAGGTCACTTGTCACATAAGAATTACCCTTTTAACACAACCATCCACTCATGCTGACCAAAAGGGTGGCTAAAGAGCGTCATTAAAGGCACAACCCTTTGCATGTTTAGACAGAGAAAAGGCCTACAACTCCCAGCATGCCCTAGCCTGCACACCTGGCTGGGGCTTGCTGGGAGTTGTAGGACTTTTTTTCCTGTCTAACCATGCATAGGGTTGTGCCCTAAAAGGTTCATCCCCCCCCCCCCCATGTTTCACCATGCTTACGGGTGGAATAATTTTATATGTCTGTGAGTAGGAATTCAGAGTCCATCATTATTCTGGATCAATTAATTAAGAGCATAAGGACCTGAAAGGCACATGGTACAGTTCTACTGGTGAAGCTAACACCATTGGCAGTAAACAGATTTCTGATCTATTGGTAGATCACTGGATGATTGGCAAGAGTTGCTGACTCCCTGTGTCTTGCAGCTGTTTCTAGCTCTGTGGATATCTTTCATTCTTTGTAATATCTGTTGTTTTTGCAGTGCTGGAGGGGGAATGCTGTGGGTTCTAGGACGTTTTCTGTGTAAATATGCATAGGATTATGCCTTAAATTGTGTTTGTGGCTGTTCTTCATTTTTATTGTGTATTTAACTGGATTGTATTGTTTTATTGTGTTTTATTTTATATTTATATATGTTGCTCCCAGAGTTTTGGCTATAGAATGATGTATAAGTCCAATAAACAAATGAAACTCTCGGGGCAGGGAGAATCATAGAATAGTAGGGTTGGAAGGGCCCTATAAGACCATCGAGTCCAACCCTCTGCTCAATGCAGGAAGGGTGGACCAAATCCTGGCACTGGGGTGGGCTGAATCCAGCAGTGGGTGAGGCCAGGAAAAAACAAACAAATAGTGAGTGGGGGCCACCCCTATTCTTTCTCTTTATCTGCTACCCCTTTGTGTCTCTCTTTACCACCCTTACTACTTTCTCTCTCCCCCTTTTCCTCCTAGCCCATCCAGCTGCTGAGAAGGAACAGATCGCTCTTGCCAGAGGTGTGGAGTGATCACTTGCACAGGGCTTTTGAAATTAGGCTGAGGGCTGCAGGATGCCCATCTCTGAACTACAGGAACCAACAAGCAAAAAACAATTCTATCACTTCTCCTTCCCATTCAACCGCTCTGTAGTAACTCAGGTGCAGATTTGTACTTGCATATCTAGGTCATCCCAGCATATGGCTCATAGCATGCAATAGGTCAGGGGTGTTGAACCTCAGGCATATGTGCCAATCCAAACCTTAGGGATTCCCCAGATGGTCACACCCCCTTTCCATGGCCCCACCCCCTTTCCCCCTTATGGTTTGGTGTTTTCTGGCTTTTGTGCAGTTCTTTCCTCATTCTAAAAGGTTGAAATGCCTCTCCTAAGGCTTAGTCACTGACAGTAAGAGATTTAAACTAAAATATGCAGGTCTTTGGGCCCTTTTGCCTTTGGTCCCAGCCTCTGGATCCACTCACCACTGGAATGTGACCCCTAGAGGTTCTCCAAAGCTGAATTCAACCCTTGGACTGAAAGAGATTCCTCACCCCTGCAGAAGGGGTGGTACTAGTACTGCCTCTGGTACTGGTACCTCTGGTACCAGAGGCAGTGAGCGTATGTACACCAGTTGCTGGGGAACATGGGTGGGAGGGTGTTGTTGGGCTCATGCCCTGGCTCTGCCCTACCCTGATATACTATTCTGCAGCTGCCCCCACTTGGTGGACCTCTGGGTCCTTGTAAAAACTAAAGTAGATCCTGCAAGCTTGTTCATACCTGCTTTAAACTGCTTGGGATCCAAGCCATTCTGAGCTTTTGGAGGAATTGCTTGTCCTGAGTATAATAATAGTAAGTCATTAAAGGTGCAATCCTATGCATCTTTAGACAATAAGGTCCTGAATAAGAATAAGGCCATGGCTAGGGAATGCTGAGAGTTTTAGGACCGTTTTCTGTCTAAACATACATAGAATTGCACCCTAAGATATTGCTTAGGTAATGGATCTAGGTGAAATAGGGACATAGACTAGTTAGGTTACCTGGATGTGTTTGTCCCTGGTTATTTTATTATCCTATTGCTCATACGGGGGCTTTGTGTGTGTGTGTATCAATTCAGACTTTGTTCTGTCTAAACATGCATAGAATTTCACCCTAAGGATGTGATCTTCTTTATATTGAGCGAATTAAGCCAAATTGTTGGGTCCTAAACTTAATGTCACTTCTCCTCCTTCAGCTCAGTCCAGTTTGTATGTCTTGTATGAGTGCTATCCCCCTTCCCCAGACTATTTTATTCCCCAAATCTCCCCATTGCAGATCTTTGAGCCACTGTCAACTAAAACAATCAAGGGGCTGGAGCAACTCCCCTATGAAGGAAGGTTACAACAGCTTGTTTAGCTTGGGGAACAAAAGGCACAGAAGGGGAGACAAAAGGTGTACAAAATTATGCATGGTGTGGAGAAAGTGGATAGGGAGACATTTTTCTCCCTCCCTCATAATACTAGAACTGGGGGGCCATCCCATGAAGCTGATTGGTGGGAGATTCAAGACAAATAAAAGGAAGACACACAGCACATAATTAAACTATGGAATTTGCCACCACAAGATGCAGTGATGGCCATCAATTTAGATGGCTTTAAATGGCGGTTAGACAAATTCCTGGAAGAGAAGGCTATCAATGGCTATTAGTCCTGATGGCCACATGCTACCTCCAGTATCAGAGGCAGTATGACTATGCATGCCAGTTGCTGGGGAACATGGGTGGGAGGGTGCTGTTGCACTCATATCCTGCTTGTGGGTTTCCCACGTGCAGCTGGTTGGTTACCGTGTGAACAGAATGCTGGACTACATGGATGCTTGGTCTGATCCAGCGTGGCCCTTCTTATCTTCTTATGTTCTCTATGGGCTTTTATTGTGCAATCTTCTGCCTCATTCACAAAATTTTACAGGCGGTGTGCGTGCGCGCGCAGACAATGTTGCCATCCATTTGTAACCCTCCTGTGTTTTCCCACCGCTGCATCCATCTGACTTCTTACCAGAAAAAAATCTACACCCAAAGTCCATGTTAGGGCAGTACATTTGTTAGGCCAACTTGAAGGTCACAAAATGGTGGGCAAGCTTCCGAGACCTCCAGATCTCTTTGTTGCAAAAAAAGCCAGTTGGGGTGTGTGTGAGATCACTTTTCCTAATGAAACACAATCCTTCTAGGGTACAATCCTATGCATGTTTAGACAGAGGAAGGGCCTACAACTCCCAGCATTCCCCAGCCAGCCTTGGGAGTTGTAGGCCCTTTCTCTGTCTAAACATGCATAGTTTGTAGGCCCTTTCCAATGCTGGGAGTTGTAGGCCCTTTCTCTGTCTAAACATGCATAGGATTGAGCCCTTAATGAAGTTTACACGTTGTTTAGTCCCGCAGGAGAAGGTGTGATCAGTGGAGGCTAGTGCCCCCGATGTCAGCAGGGCAGTGAATCAGCTCTGGGTTTGTCAGAACCAGTCAGAACTCTAATGGAGCTATCCAAGGTGCTTCACAAGGTAGCTCTTTTAGAGTTCTGACTGGTTCTGTCTGATTCACCACCCCACTGACATCGGAGCCACCAGCCTCCACTGGGTGGACTAATTGGTATGGGCGACAGTATTGGCCATGGATGTTGTGGGTTGTAACCCTATAACACTTACCTGGGAGTAAGCCCCATTCAACCAACTAGGACATACTTCTGAGTAGACAGTAGGGTTGCACTGCAAAGTGGCCATCCGCACATTTTTCAGGGTTTAGGGGAGCAACACCGGAGAACTTGCACAGAGAGCAAGGAGTCGTCAGATCCACCTGCTCTCACCGATAACACGACTCCCATCTCTGCTCAGTGGGGAGGGAGGCGGAGCAGGCACCGGGCGGCCAGAAGGGCGGGGACAAGGGGCTGTGCTCGCCGGAGAGGAGCGCAGCGGAGGCTGGCGGCTCCGATTTCGGTGGGGCTGTGCATCCCCTCTGGATCTCAGTCAGAACCAGCCGGAAGGCTAAAGGCGCCATCCTAGATGCCGAACCTATATGAGGGCTAGGGTTCAGCACCCTGGATAGCTCCTTTAGCGTTCCGACTGAAATCCAGAATGGATCTGCGGCCCCGCTGCCGTCGGAGCCACCAGCCTCCGCTGGACGAGCGTCAAAACATGCCTCCGAGCCACATTTTTCAGACGCGCACAAACAACTCCGCGAGGCGGCGCGCTGGGGGAACAGTTCGGATCCTCCCAAGCGGCAGGCGCTCCTCACGACCTGGCTCGCCACACGCGTGTCAGCGCCCGCGGAGGAGCCCTGCGCGCCGCCCTCCCGAGGCGCAACGGCGAGGGCGCTGGTGTCCGCGCTGACGGGGCGGCCGAGCGGCGGCGCCCCTTCCCTCGGGCCGCTGACCCCGGCCGGCCCTCCTGCGCTGCGGGCCCCGCCCAGGCCTCGCCCGTCCTTCCCGGCCCTTCTCCAGCTGCGCTCCCACGCCCGCGCGGGTTCGCGCGGACTCGCCTGCCGCGCCTGCCCGCCGCTGCCCGGGCGTCCCGGCCGAGGCTGGGCGGGGATCGCTGACCACAGGACGGAGCTGCCGCGGGGGGCGCGCACTTCGAGGTGAGCTCCCGGAACCGCGTGGCAGCGGAGGAAGAGTTGCGCGGGAGGGAGGTGGGGGGAGCGCTGGGAGAAAGCAGCCGGGGCCGGGGGTCTGCTTTCGCTCGGTGCGCGGGAGCCGCCGGGACCTCGGAAAGTACTTCGCAGGTGAGTTCGAGGCTTGCTGGCGAATTCCGAAAGGGGCTGCGGGGGTGATCTGGGTTCAGGGTCTTCTTCTGAACGTGGGTGGCCGAACCCGGGAACGTGGGTGGCCGAACTCCGCCATGCCCCCTCTTTCATGAGCTTCCGTCGTGCATTAAAAACGTGGTTGTTCAGGCAGGCATTTGGGGTGGGTTAGGGTATTTTAGAAAATGTTTTTTATTGTAGAATTTTATTGTTTTAAACTGTTTTATTGTATGTTGTACATCGCCCAGAGCGGCTGGGTGACCAGCCAGATGGGCGATTAATAAATTTAATAATAAATAAATAAAATAAATAAAACCAGGGCAGCCCCCTGTCCCCGATTTCACGGACCTGCCCCCATTAGGAAAAGCAAACGCAATTAAAAGACGTTGCCAGAACTGTGCTCTCTCGTCGGCTGGGAGCTTTGCAAAGCGCCGCAGCGGCTTGGCTCGCCGGAAAAAGAGCAATAAACCGTGCAGCAGAGCCGTGATCAGAAGACTTGAATTTTAAGACGGGGGCTATTAGGGCTATTGTCCCTTCTGGCGCTGTTGAGTTTCGCAAAGCTGAGCTGACGGCATTTTGCGAGAAAGCTGAGCTGATTATTGGAGAACCCAATGCGTAGGCGGTGTGAGAGAGGTTCGGGTGTCCTCTTTGCATTTGGTCAGCATAAGGAGGGGGTTGGCTCTCTCGGGAAGGTCATTGGGGTGATTTCGAGACCTGTGGAAGAGATCCGATATTTTGCAGCAACTTCAGAAGGCGGGAGGGCAGCTCGGAAATCTGCCTTGTATGTATGTATGTATGTAAGAAATGTCTTTCCTGCTTTTCCTTATAGAATAATCCCAAACAGAGGTACAGACAAAGCTTGGCAAAGTTTCTGTACCTTGAACAGCTCCGTGACAGGCACAAATCCAACAGGTAAAGTGCCCATCACTCTGTTGATGCCAGGTAAAGACTTCTCCTGTTGAATTTCTGCCTGCTGTGCAGTTGTCAGAAAAAGACAGCTAGGAGCCTAGGTGTGGGTGGTGGTGGTTGGCAACCTTAGGTGGGGAAAGTCCTGGAGTTGTTTCCAGAGGAAGATGGTTAAATGGGAGACTTGTGTGTTAGCAGGGAGGGAGAATGAAAGGCTAAGGTTGACTAGAAACACTTGCTTCTAGAAACACTTGCTTCTAAAGAAACAACGGCCCCCACTTTTTCTACTGCATTATTAGCAACATTCCCAAGAGATGCATTCCAGACTTGGGTTGTTCGTGGGAGTGCTGTGTTAGTTTTTTCATTTGTTGTATAATGTGAAAATGGTGCAGAATTCCTTTATGGAATAAGAACATGAGTAGAGCCATGCTGGATCAGACCAAGGGTCTATCTAGTCCAGCATTCTGTTCTCACAGTGACCAACCAGCTGTCCACGGGAAACCCATAAGCAGGACATGAGTGCAACAGCACCCTCCCACCCATGTTCCCCAGCAACTGGTGTACAGAGGCATGATGGCTTTGATACTGGAGGTAGCACATAGCCACCAGGACTAGTAGCTATCAGTAGCCTTCTCCTCCATGAATTTGTCTAACCCCCTTTTGAAGCCATCCACCCACATTGGCGGCCATCACTACGTTCTGTGATAGCGAATGCCATACTTTGACTCTGCCCTGTGTGAGAAGTCCTTCCTTTTATCTGTCCTGAATCTCTCACCAATCAGCTTCATTGGCGTTCTAGTTCTGGGTTCTAGTATTATGAAAGAGGGAGAAAAATGCCTCCCTGTCCACATTCTTCACATGATGCATAATTTTATACACCCAGTGGGTTGCCATAAGATGGCTACTAGCTTAGATGGCTTTAAAAGGGGAGTAAACAAATTTGTGGAGGGTACTTACCAATGGCTACTAGTCATGATGGCTGTATACTACCTCTGGATCCATAGGCAGTATGCCTGAGTTACAGTTGCTGTGGGAGAGAACTCTTGCCCTCATGTCTTGCTTGTGGGCTCCCCAGACGCATCTCTTAGCCACTGTGGGAAACAGGATGCCGGACTAGTTAGGCCTTGGGTCTAATCCAGCATGGCTGCAATGTCCCCATGGGAAAACCAGAAAGAGTGGACAAACATCCCTGGAAGACTGCCTGTCCTCCGTTACTGATCTTCCCTTAAAACATGCAGTTTTGTGGGGAGTGCTGGAAAGGGCGGGGTGGGGGGTTGCTCTCAGCTCAAGCTCCATCCAGTAATGAGCCCTAGCAAGCAGGACCAGCACTGTGCATGAACTGAGTGTGATCTCTGGATTGCTTCCCAGGATTCTCTGCAACATAGGGCTTCCATGGCAATTGTGTAATGGAAGTCCCTTAGGGGTCCTTTGCCAGACTAACTGGTGTGGGAAGAGATACCCTCAAACTGGAAAGTTTGAAAACTACTGTTTTATACGATCCAGTGTGTAGATCTGGACTGGCTGTGTAGATTTAAGAACAATTTATTTATTTATTTATTTATTTACAATATTTATATATCGCTCCACATCAGAAGATTTTGGAACGGTGAACAGCAAGGATAAAAGAATAAAACACCATGTTAAACTGTTAAAGCATTTAAAAAGAGACAAGTTCCGATAAGGCCAAATTTAATAAACTGCGGCTGGTCACTCAAGCAAGGCCTCTCGAACTAACAATGCCTTCAGGAGGTGCTGGAAGGAACACAATGTTGGCGCCTGCCTGACCTCCAAAGGCAGGGAGTTCCACAGGAACAGAAGAGCCATGTTGGATCAGACCAAGGGTTGTTTGTGGGAGTGCTGTGGTAGCGTTTTTCATTTGTTGCATAATGTGAAAGTGGTGCATAATTACTTGGAATAAGAACACAAGAAGAGCCCTGCTGGATCAGGCCAAGGGTCCATCTAGTCCAGCATTCTGTTCCCACAGCGGCCAACCAGCTGCCCATGGGAAACCCACAAGCAGAACATGAGTGCAATGGCACCTTCCCGTCCACGTTCCCCAGCAACTGGCTTTGGGCAAGCTGCTGTCTCCCTTGCTTAGTTCCTCCACCTGTAAAAGGGGAATAGCAACTTTCTTCACAGGGCTGTTGTTGTGAGGGAGAAATGCGATACAAATGTTAATTCATGTTTTAAAGTGTTGCATGCATGGCAGTGAATCCATCTTTTACCTTAGGATGGCCTCCATAGCCAAATCCAGGCAATCTAGTAGCTTCCTAACCTCTCCAGATTGGAGCAATAAATAGCTTGATCAAGTTTAGTACTTCTCTCCGTGCGTGCGTGTGTGTGTGTGTGTGTGTGTGTGGTGTGTCCGTCTCTGAGTGTGTAACAGTGGAAGCTGGTGGCTCCGATATCAATGGGGCAGTGAATCTGCTCCAGGTTCCAGTCAGAACTCTAAAGGAGCTATGGTTCTGACTGAAACCCGGGGTGGATTCACTGCCCCACTGACATCAGACTCACCAGCCTCCACTGGTGTTTAATATGTAACTGGTTATCTGTTTCCTCTCGGTTACCTGAGGACTGGCTCTTTCTCAGACATTATCGTTGGGCTTTTTTTTTTCTTCACAAGAAGCTGGTGTTTTGTTTTGTTCTTAATAATTCAGTGTTTTCAGTCATATAATCTGAAATACTTCTCTCCAAATGTTTTTTGTAGCGCTTCTGATGTACAAAGTATTCCACAGCCTTTATCCTCACAACTCTGAGTGAGAACACTATGGTTCCCACTTCATAGACTGGAAAAATGAGGCTTAGTGAGAGCAGCTTGCCCTTGGCGGGTCAGTGATGATCTGTGATGGAGAAGGAATTAGAAAGCAGGTCTCTGACTAAATATAGCTTTCAAGTTTCTCTACCCACTAAGCTACATTAGCTGTTGCATTTTTTATTTGCTATTTTTTATTTGCTGTTCCAGGCCATGCCTTCTTTAAATCACATGGAAATAGTCAGTAGCCTTGTCATAAGATGCCACTTCATTGCCCGTGGCCAGTAAATATTGCCTCCAAGTAGCTAGGTAAGTCCTTCAGGATTCATGTGCAGAGTAATTGTTCCACACTCTGCAGGACGCAGCCTGCACCACATTTTTCTCCCAGAGAAAGTTACTCCCCCAACTCTACCCCACCCCAGGATTAAGCCAGTCCTGGGAACTGTTTTCACTGCCAGAATTCAACTCTGCAGCATGTGCAGTGTGTCTGTGCACATGAACAGAGTACATCTATTCCACTACTGAATAAAACATGCCAAAGTGGTGTTTGGCATATTTTAAATCCCATGTTTGTAAACATACGAGAACACGCCCGGTGTTTATTGCAGGAAACACCAGTGCACTCATTAATGTGTGATTAGGGCTCTTTTTAAGTGGGGGAGATGTGTCTGTGCGCTGTGGTTCGCAGGAAATATACTGTGTCAGCGGCCAAGTGAAGCTTGTAATACAGGTGGAAGCTGGAAACAGGTTATGAGCATTAGCACGTCTCTCTTTAAGATATTTACCAGCCTTCTGGAGACACCCTTCCCAGAGAATCTTGCCCGGTGCCAACTTTGTTATCTTTATTTGCCTGGGCTGTTTAGCTGTTGTGTGCATTTTATTTAAAAATCCTACCACCGTGGATTTTTAAGTGGCTTTCGCATCTGCCACTACTGTTAACATTCTGCTGCTTGAATGTGGTGATTCATTTTAAATCAGCCTTTCCCAGCCTGGCACTTTCCAGTTGTGTTGGACAGCAGTTCCCAGCCAGCATGGGCATTGGCCATGCTGGCAGGGAATTTTGGGAGTTGCAGTCCAACACATCTGTAGTGCACCAGGTTGAGGAAGGCTGTCCTAAATGAATAGGGTATATGTGTTAGATGCTCAGGAAAAGCCAGAGCCTTCCAGATGTTTTGGGGACTTCAACTGCCATCACCTTCAGCCAGCATGACCAATGGTCAGGAATGCTGGGGGTTGTGGCGCAAAACATCTGGTGGGCACCAGGTCAGGGACGGCGGCTCTGTAAAAGCCCTTTTGGGGGCTGAAGAACCGGGTACGAGGTGTCAGCATCAGCCGCTGCGTCCCATCTTTGTCGCCAGAGAGTCCAGTCCTGGGCCTTTGCAAATGGTGAACAGGATGTCGTCCTCCTTTAGCTGGTCCTACATATGGACCGTTGCTGCATGCCTTCTTTCTGCAGGGTTTGGTAACTGACATAAACCCCGGTGGACCTGTGGGACTGGATGCCACGGGGGTTGAGTGCAGGGGATATTTATAACTCCAACATCCTGCCAGCCTCAGTATATTTAGATAGTGCTGCCAAACAACATGCCGGGGAGGGGGCTCAGTGAAAGCATTTGCGGCTGAGCTCTTTCTCACTGTGCCCTTGGCTTCCCCAAGAACCTTCCCTTCTCTGTGTGTCTTCATCTCCCCCTCCACCGCCCATTGCCCATCCTCCGCCCAAAAGACATGCAAAAATAAAGTGTAAAAGCTATGGGCTCACAGAGATGAAAGAGTTACAGGGAGGATCTTTCTGGCTTTATCACCTAACATGTCTCTCCTCCTGCAACTCAGCCACCCTCAGCTGTCTTTTCCCTTCAACTGTTTGCCCTTGCTTACCTTTATGCCTGGGACTCCCTCCCAGAATGCCTGTGTGATACCACCTCCGTTCTCTTCCATGAAGACTTTTGGCGCAATCCCTGGGTCCTCCTCACCTCCAACCAAAACAAATCCCCAGTCTATCCATGGGTTTTCCCCTGGATTATCCTCACTTTTTCATTTCCCTCCCTCTGTTTTCTCCCTTGTTGAAATGTAGATTGTAAGCTCCTTTGGGCAGGGATCTATCTGTCTCTTTCTGTTGATGTCAGTACGTAAAGAGCCACAAATATTGGTGGAGTGACAGAACAAAATAATCAGAATTGGATCCCACTTCTGCAGTGCAGCTCAGTTGGTCCTGTGGCCAATTTGGAGGTCTGATAGCCCACCATATCTGTCCCTTTCAGCCCAGTTCAAACTAACGGGCTCATCTGACCCTGTAGATGGAGTAGGCATGTAAATGCTTATGGTAAGCAATGGCCATTATGATAAGCATGTAGATTGCTGGTGTATATGTGTGTCTTCTCTTAAAATTGCAACTGTGGGGAAACATGATCAGGATCATGGGGGAGGAGTTAACCTCCCCCCCCCCCAATGCTGCAGTCCTGACAAAAAAATCACACATAACCAAAGTGCAGTTGGCAGTGCTAGGTTCCCTTCTGAGGCAAAATTGCAGGTGAAGGGGGGCAATTTTTGTGGGGACTGTAGTGCAAGAAGAAAGGGTTAAGCCTCCCCCTCACTGCCCCCCAGTCCCAATTTTAATCCCATCCTCCATCCCAGTGACTGCTATTCTAAAAGTATGCATGTGTGTGTTGCGGCCCTAAGAACCTCCGTGAGGCAAGAACACTTTTTGTCTTTGGGAAGAAAGTTGGCTTGCTTCTCTCTGGTCCCCCACCCTCTAAGTTGGGCCTACCATCCCTGCTAATATGTCAAGAATGAGTGACACAGATGTGTGTGGACAAGCCAGCCGGTTAAAGAAATTGAGGAGTAAGTACCTTTTGTGGAACTCTTTGCAAGTTCCTTATTTTGTGTGCGTGTGTGTGTGTGTGCGCGCACATGGGGGTGTCACAGACCAATGTAAGCCCATTTGTCCCCCCCTCCAAACTCTCCCCCACGGTGTTGACTGCATTGTATGGCACCTTCACGTCCTCGGCACGAGCTACTGTCCCCCTCCCATGTTTGTCCCAGAGCCAAAACAGACTAATTTAGCTCCCTTAATCTCTCTCTGCCATGTGCAAGGCTTTTGCCTTGATAAAAAGTTTGTCCCCTTCCCTGAACTCCCTCCAGCTATCTGTTAAGTTTCCCCAGAAATGTCAGAGAGGTCCGGCGGGGCGAGCTCTTGAGGGTAGGTGCACTGGGAGGATTTGGGGTGGGGAGTGGGGAAAGCTGCCAAGATGGCCCAACAGGCGTTGCTCTTGGGCAGGACAGTGCCCGAGAGGGTGAGTCTCTGGACAAAATAAGATAACATCACTGCATGCCAAAACGTAGCACAATTGGCAGAAGTCTGCGGAATAATGCACAGCTGCAGTAGCAGGGGGGGAGGGGGCTGTACTGGAAATTGGAGCCATCCACAGAGGGGTGGTGTAAGGCAGGGTTGGACCGGAGGTAGGCTTGGATCTACTGGTAGATCCCTGGGTCGTTTGCAACAGATGGGCAAGGATTTCTGACTCCCAATTGCTTAAGAATAGCGGCAACAAATGACTCCCTCCCGCTTCCTCCCCGCCCAGTAAACTTAACTGCTGAAATGAAGAAAACTTGGGAGTAACAAGGAGTGGGTTTTTGCATACAAGGACTGTGAGCTCCATTCAGTTCTGGTATTCAAAACAAATTCCGGGGCTCAGAATTCTTTTAATGCTATGTGTGTGTCTTTTGCGCCAGGCTTCAGTTGGTGGATCTCAGGGGTCTGTCTAAGAAAGAAAAAAAAAAGTAGATCTCACAAGCCTGAAGTCTCGCCCGCCCTTCCACCCCCCAGTGTAAGGTGAATGGAGGGTACAACAGAGGGGTGAGTAGTTTGGGTAAGAACCCTTGGGAAGTTCAGAATTTAAAAGCTAACTGTGTGCATGAGTGGGTGGGATAATGGATACGTTCCCTCTGTTACATTCATTAGTTATATCTTGCCTGCTCTCCACAGAGCTTAGGAGAGTGCATGTAGGATTTCCCCCATCTATTTTTTCCTTGTACCAACCGTGTGACATAGCTTAGACATTTTGAAAGAGAGCGTGTGGAACACAGGATTATAGGAAGCTGCCTTGCACTGGGCCAGTTTGCGCAATCAATCAGCCCACCATGGCTTATTTAAGCCAGCATGGGCTGCAGTGTGGATAGGTGGCCATTTTGAATTTTCAAGCTGTGACCGCAGCTAGTTGTATCATCCAAACCTGACTGGGGTGGGTGGGGGTGGGGGTGTAGTGCAAGGCTTAATCAAACAATGCCTGTTTTAGGGTTATGCAAGGGTTGTTTACGTTCCATGTGATACGTTCCATGGGGTTTTCTTGGCAAGAATACTGGAGTGGGTTGCCATTTCCTTCTCCAGTGGACCACATTTTGTCAGAACTCTCTGCCATGACCTGTCCGTCTTGGGTGGCCCTGCACTCTTACGAGTCCCCTGGACTGCAAGGAGGTCAAATCAGTCCATCCTAAAGGAAATCAACCCTGAGTGCTCATTGGAAGGACAGATAATGAAGCTGAAGCTCCAATATTTTGGCCACCTAATGCGAAGAGAAAACTCCCTGGAAAAGACCCTGATGCTGGGAAAGACTGAAGGCAAAAGGAGAAGAGGACGGCAGAGGATGAGATGGCTAGATAGCATCACGGATGCAATGAATATGAACTTGAGCACGCTCCGGGAGAGAGCGCAAGACAGGAAGGCCTGGCGTGCTATGGTCCATGGGGTCACGAAGAGTCGGACACGACTGAACGACTGAACAACAACAACAACAACAAAGGGTTGTTTAACCCTCACACAGCCCATTCCCGTCAGGTTCGGATGACATGACAAGCTGCGGTTGTGGCTTGAATATTCAAAATCCGCCTGCCACATGCCACAACCCAGCGTGGCTTTTTTAAGTCATGGTGATCATCCAAACCAGGTCACAGTGTCAGACCATTGGTCCATCTAGCCCAGTATTGTTGACAGTGAAGGGAATTGGCTCTCCAGGGTGTCAGGCAGTATTCTTTCCTAGCCCTTCCTGGAGAAGCTGGGGATTCAACCTGGGGCTCTCTACATGCAAAGTGTGTGCTCCACCACTGAGCTGTGTCCCCTTCCTGTGTGTGAGAGAGAGACTGGCCAGCTGGCACAAGGCCACCCGTAGAGCTTAATGGATGAGTGGTGATTTGAACCCAGATCTTCCCAGACCTTGTTTAACACTCCAACTGCTACACTAAACTGGCATTCTATACTCTCTGGTTCCCTTTCTTCTTCTCCTCCTCCTCTGAGTCCTGTGCTAGGATGGGCAGAGGATTGGTGTGGAGACAGAAATGGGATTGGGGCGGACCCAAATAAGCTAATCCTTGGGTGATTGTCAGCCAGGCATTTTGGTGCAAGTGGTTATTGGCAGGGCTGTGCATTCTACAAAATACTACCACTATATGGTTCCGGCCCAGCCTACCTTAAGGAGCGCCTCCAGCAGCACCAGACAGGCCGCTTAACAAGATCAGCCTCGGATGGCCTTCTCTCTGTCCCATCAGCCAGGACAGCTAGACTGGTGGGGATGAGGGAGAGGGCCTTTTCTGTGGTGGCCCCCACTCTGTGGAACTCCCTCCCTAGGGAACTCCGCCATGCCCCCTCTTTAATGAGCTTCTGTCATGCATTACAAATGTGGTTGTTCAGGCAGGCATTTGGGGTGGGTTAGGGTATTTTAGAAAATGTTTTTATTGTAGAATTTTATTGTTTTAAACTGTTTTATTGTACTCTGTACATTGCCCAGAGTGGCTGGGTGACCAGCCAGATGGGCGATTAATAAATTTAATAATAAATAAATAAAAATAAATACTACTACTACTACTACTGAATAATAATAATAATAATAATAATAATAATAATAATTCTGTCCCAAGGTAGTCTAAATTGGCCTTCCCCAACCTGGTGTCCTCCAAATGTGCTGGACTACAACTCCCATGTCTGACTGGGGGATTCTGGGAGTCGTAGTCCAGCCCATTTGGAGAGCACCACGTTGAGGAAGGCTGGTCTAAATTGTGCCCCGAGAAAAACTGAAGATGGCCACTTGTCTGAATTATGCAAAGGTGCCTTATTCTACTTTGCGTAGCTATATAGTCATGGTGACAGGCAAAGACTTCACTGTCTGAAGATTTTGCCCTGTGGCTTTTTAGGTTTGGAGAACATAATGGTGCCACCTGTTTTAATTCTTCCTGCAAAGTGTGCAGGAGAGGGGCCATGCCTCAGTGCCCATGCTTTGCACGCAGAAGGTCCCAGGTTTAGTCCCCGGCACCTCCAGCTAAAGATCAAGTAGCAAGTGAAACCCTGGAGAGATGGAGCCAGTCAAGGGCAGAGAATAGCGAGCTAGATGGGAAAACAGTCTGACCAGAACATAGAAGGGAGCTTCCTATGTTCCTATGCAGCATGAGGCTGGTGCACTTATGCTGCATAGGAACAGCAGTGGACCAGACTGAGCTATAAATCAAGAAATCCCTGATCTCAGCTTGGCCAAGAATTCACTCATTGGTTTTCAGGAAGCCACAATCTCAGCCTCAGCTTTCCTTTCCCCATCTGCAATATGGGGTAATAGTTTTGACTTCCTTATAAGGATTCCAACAAGATCATGTAAGAGAAGTATTTGAAGTCTTGAAAATAAGGTTAAGAGCTTTTCTACACAAGGCATTTACTGGGTGCATGTCATTCCCTACTCTCAGTTGTTTACAGGTTCTTTAGACAATGCTGTGACCCTCCAGTTTTGCTTCTGTTTTTAATCAGCACTTTCAGCAAGTGTTTTTTTAGAGAAGGGAAAATGCAATATTATTTAAAGAGCGTGAAAGAAAATGCTTTTCTCACTTGCATATTGGCACTTTTCTGCTGTATCACAGTGCCACCTACAGGTGATGTAGCAGAAAAGCAAGAAGGGAAATGCTCTTCGTGTAGCGCTCAGAGCTCAATTCTGTGATGAAACCAAAAATAGATAAAGCAGATGAACAGCCTTGCGTACAAAAGCTCTAAACTGTTGTATTATTTATTGTGCATTTAAAACTCTACACCCTGAACCTGAGCATGTTTGCTTGGACAGAAGCCCAGGCAATTTCAATGAGATTTGTTTCTAGAAATACATTCGTGGGATTGCATCCTCCCCCACCCCCCACCCCTCCAGAGGAATGTACCGTCTCGCCTGTGCCTTGTTTGGGGTAGAAAACCCGTACTGCTGGTCCTTTCTGGATGTTCTCAAATAGAGAGGGAATCTTTCCAAACTCAGTGACGAAACCCCTTTGAAAATGGGAAGGGATTGTCAAAGTATGTTTACGTTAGCTTGTGCATGGGACATATCTGAAGTTTCACCCCCTGCCCCCCAATGCAGAGTCAAGGACTTCTGGAATTATGTTACCTTAAGCACGCCATTTTAAAACTGAATTAGGACTGGCTACTTCTATTCCTTAACAAAAAGCAGCCACCGCCCCGTACCCCTCAATCCATATCAGGACCATGTTGCAGGGTCTAACCCTTTCCCCTCTCTGCCCCACGTTCCCATCAGAAATGCTCTTCCAAAGGTACTCTTTCTCTCCAAAGCTACTGTTCATTGCAAATAGCATTTGGGGGTAGGGGAAGGGGGATTTTTCACCAGAAAATGGGATATGGGATATGAAAAGGTGCAGGGGGCCAAGTGGGGAAGAGAGAGGCAAAAGGGAGGTAAGCGTGGCAAGCAGGAAAGTTTTGTATTTCACACTCACGTAGCTATTTTGCTGTTAAAAATCTGATCCCCCTACTCTACTCTTTGTACGTATTTGGGACATGTCTGGGTTTAAACAGATCATTCACTAGTGTGGCTAAGTTTCAGAGCCAAACTAAATATCATCTTCAGCACAAGATTTACAAACACAGTTAGGGTCTGCCATTTATTTTTCTGAACAAACATCCATGGGGAAGGGGGGGCAAAGGTGGGTTGACCAAGGAGGGCTAACACCAGCCACCTGAATGGGTGGCCGGTGCTGCAGGAAGACGAGGGCAACGCCGGGCATGCAGGCACAGAGCGGGGCCAGCAGCAGGGTGGGAAAAGGGTCAGGAAGCTGAGGGGCTGGCTGGGGACGGTCGAGGTGGGAGGCATGGTGGCTGCTCAGGAAGGCAGAGAAGCCGAGAGCTGAGGAGGAGAATGGGGGCGCGGAGAGGAGGTTGCAGAGCTCCCTTGGGCTCCCTCTCTCACCCCCTTTGTCTGGCTGGCTCTGTGTGGTAGGCAAGAGGCAGCCACCAGCCGCCTGCACTCCCTTCCTCTGCTCCCTCCTCCTCCCACCACATCTGCTCCTGCAAACTGTGACCCAGCTGGGAGCTGGCTCCAATAAAAGGGCGGGAGTGAAGCCCCAGCACAACCCGCCAGCACTACACCACTGAAATGAAGTAATACACATTGCCATCTAAAGAGCCACTGCCCTGGTAATACATGAAGTCCAGAGTCTTAAATGTCTTAATTGCACTACAGTCCCACATGGGCATGTGGCCATGATGTCTCATCTAACCCTGCCAGCATATTTTGGAGGGCTGTTAGAAGACAGCCCTCTATTTGATGGGCTTTTCAGTCAAAGTCTGGTTTAAAGGCAAGGAACCTAAGGAAGGAGAGCAGGAAGAGGCCTTGAAGGTGTCCCAGCAGTAGCAGACTGAGAGCATTTCTACACCAGCCGAATATCCCACAACTTTACTGGGGCTCTCTGCTCCTGTTTTAAATGCAGGATCATGACGGGCTCTTTACACGTGCTTCCCTTCCCCTGCCCTCTTTCCCCCCTTATCTGTGTGTCCTATATGTTTCATTATACAGCCACTAGATGGTGCTGTGCTTTAGCTCCTTGTATTGTGGGATTTCCTCTTTTCACAAGGAAACTCAACACACTGTAATTTGGTAGCGCATTATCTCCGATCTTTAAAAAAACGGGATAAAGGGAATTTAGCGCAGGAGACGCCCTGGAGGTTGATGACATCATGTAAAGAACCCACAAACTTCCATGAGTAACCAATCTCAATAGCAGAATAAAAGCCGCATGTGGAGAAGCCCTAAGTGAGCAGGCGCTCAGCAGGCATCCCTGCTCAGTCTTCTCCACTACGGTGAGATACATCTTATTTCTATTTAAATTATAGCAATTATTTCTAAATTTGCACCTATACATATACATTTACTTATGCAAATCTAATGGAAATTGGCATCCTCTTTGGTTTTTGGTGTATATGTTGCATTTCCTCTTTTTTGGCAATGCGTAAATGGCCACCCTAGATCCAGGTGGACCCAACCAATGTTAACTCGGTGTTGGATCCACCACTGGGTTCAAACTAGCTACATTCCCCCTGTTTGTCACTCTCTTACTCTGGAGCTCAGTGCTGGAATGAAGGGATGGTCCAGGCCATTTGGCTGCTTGAGACAGAAGACCTCAGCGGTACCTCCCACCATGGCAAAAAGATAATAATCTTAATGAGCGGTGGGCAATTGGCAGACCACAGGCTACGTTTGACCCGCTGCTCTGTTTTTTTTCCGTTTTTTGGCAGCCCCTCTGCTCCCATCGGAGAAGGGGTGTTGGGTGTCTGGGAGCAAAGTCGGAGAGCAGGATGGATTAATTGAGAATGTGTTGCCCCATGACAGACCCAAAACCTGCTGCTGGAGGCGAGTGGCTTCACCCTGCTGGAATGAGCCCCGGCAGCCAAGCAACCTCCCTGCCAGGAATGTGTTTCCTGCTGGGATTGGGGTGCAGTTGCTGAGCAGCAGGAAAAGGCTGGCGTTGCTTGCAGTGACAGCCGCAGACGGCGGGGATTAAGGAACAAAAAGTAAATAAATTAGAAACAATTCCAGCTGCTGGCAGGCCACTGTAAATTCAGCAGTCTCCAGGGGTGCATTGTCCAGCCAATCCATAGAATCATAGAATAGTAGGGTTTGAAGGGGCCTATAAGACCAACAAGTCCAACTCCCTGCTCAGTGCAGGAATCGAAGTCAAACAACCCTGACAGATGGCTGTCCAGCTTCATCTTAAATGACTCCAGTGTGGGAGAGCCCACCACCTCCCTAGGTAATTGGTTCCATTGTCTTACTTACTTACTTATTTATTTATTGTATTTATATCCCACCTTTTTTTCCTGTTGCAAGGAACCCAAGGTGGCTTACATGATCCTCCTCCTCTCCATTTTATCCTCACAACAACCCTGTGAGGTAGGTTGGGCTGAGCTTCCTGTAACTTCAGCCCCTTATTCCATGTCCTGCACTGTGGGATGATCGAGAAGAGATCCTGGCCTTCCTCTCTGTGACAACCTTTCAAGTACTTGAAGAGCGCTATCCTATCTCCCCTCAGTCTTCTCTTCTCAAGGCTAAACATGCCCAGTTCTTTCAGTCTCTCCTCATAGGGCTTTGTTTCCAGTCCCCTGGTCATCTTCGTTGCCCTCCTCCGAACCCCTCTCCAGTTTGCATCCATCTTAAAATGTGGGCCCAGAACTGGACACAGTACTCCAGATGAGGCCAAACTAGTGCTGAGTAGAGGGGAACTAGTACTTCACGTGATTTGGAAGCTATACTTCTATTAATGCAGCCCAAAAGAGCATTTCCTTTTTTTGCAGCCACATCACATTGTTGGCTCATATTCAGCTTGTGATCTACAACATTTCCAAGATCCTTCTCGCTTGTAGTGTTGTTGAGCCACGTATTGCCCATCTTGTAAGTGTGCATTTGGTTTCTTTTCCCTAGATGCAGAACTTGGCATTTATCCCTATTAAATGTCATTCTGTTGTTTTCTGCCCAGCGCTCCAGTCTATCCAGATCACTTTGAATTTTGTTTCTGTCTTCCAGGATATTAGCTATCCCACCCAATTTTGTGTCATCTGTTGGGTGTAAGGATGGATTTATTATGCTACTGTGCATTGGATCACTAAATATGATGTGGGTGGATGCCTGGGCAGACCCAAGCTTCTCCTGTAAATCCCAGAAGCCTTCAGCATTATGCTGGCCCCTGCCAGAACTGGTTTCCTGGGATGATTGCTACATCTTGCTCTTGTGGACTGGTTCCAGGGCCATTTCTTTTTTGGGGGGTGGGAGGTGAACAGGGTGGCTGCCTTGTTCACCAAATTCCGGGGACACCAAAACTACGCTCCTTCCCAAAGGCGGCAGCAATGCTCCAACCCCAAGTCCCATAATTCCTGACCATTGGCCATGTTGTCTGGGGCTTATGGGAGTTACAGTACAAAACATCTGGAAGGTACCAGCTTGCTTATCCGTACCTGGTCTCATGATCACACAGATAAGGGAAACCTCATGCTCCCAGATTACCTCCAGCAGCAAATCCTGCCATGGAAGAGGTTGCAAAAGGTTCCTCCGTGGCACCAAGACCCATTGCTGCTGCTCTTGGGAGATAGGGCAGTGGCTTATGAGACTGAAGTGTAAACCAGGGAATCCTCAGTTCTATTCATCTTCCTTCTGCAGTGAACTCACTAGGTGGGTGTCCCTCATCTGCTCCATCTGCAATATTTGGGTAATGTTATTAATACTAATCTATTTTACAGGGCTGTGGTCAGGATTATGGAGGTAATGTAGATGAAGTGCTTTGAGCTCTCAAAATGAGCAGTGGAGAATGATGATGGTGGCTGTGATTGATTGCCTGGGTCCATATAACCCCATATCCAGAGATGGTCAGAAATGGACAAAACAACAAAGGGAATACATTGTTTCCGATCCAGCTGCAAGTTACCATTAGATAGTCTTGAACTTGATTTGGGAAAAATATTTTAAAAATGCCCTAGTATAATCCAGAGATGGGCGGGAGGTAGATCAGGATCTACAGGTAGATCAGGATATACGGGTAGATTTCTGGGTGATTTGCAGCGGATCTCCAAGGGTTTCTGTCTCCCAATTTTTTAGCAACAGCAACAAAAAATCACCTCCCACACCTTCTAAATTCAGCTGCTGGGATGGAGGAAAACTTAGGAGGAAAACCAGGAGCGGATTTTTGTGTGACTGAATGATGAGCTCGGTTCTGGTACTGAATACAAATTCCTGGGCTGAGCATGTGCTTAGGGCACCTTGCTTGTTGATTCTAAGACTCTGGCCCTGCCTCAGCCATTATTTTGCAGCTGGCTCTGGTTGGAAGATCTCAGGGTTGTAGCCTGAAATCTACTGGATTCTAGTATATGCCTCTGATTCCATCTGTATGGTGGGGAAAGGGGTGGGTGACTGAGATCCATTCCAGAGTTTGGAAGGAAAAGGAGTGCCGTGTTTCTTCTTCCACCCAGCTTTGGGAGGGAAGTGATACCTAATGTTTAGATCGGGGAGGCCCAGGGCTCTGGATGTGTTGGATGGGTACATTTTGCACAAAGAGGTCTCTGGCTTGGTGTTTGCAGCGGAAAGTGTTAGAGCATGGCCTTTCTGGCAGAGCATGAGCCAAAGGACAGGAGTTTTCCTGTTTCCTTTCCTGGTGGTTAGTGATAGCAGCCAAGCTTCCAAGCCAGAGGGAGGTTTATTAAAAGGATCTACTTGTCTGGAAACTGCAGGACTGGGGTAAGAAGAAAGGAAGCAGAGAATTGCATACCTGCTGGGCCTAGCAGGCCTCCCTGGTTTGTGCTCAAAGGAGGCAATTAGGTTTGCCTTCCAGCATTACTGCAAAATAGACAAAGCGTGTGGTGTATGTTTTTGAACCAGTGCGTATTGATGTCTGAGTCTGCAGGCTGTCTGCATTTGCCTGCTGAAGAGTTCTGTGTAACTTGAGAAGCCTGGTGATTGTGACAGTAACCAGGCTTCAATAAATCCACTTGCCAGCATAGTAACCTGCCAAAGGTCATGTAAGGTATCTGTGGCAGTTGTAGTTCTCTGTTAGGCAACTGATTAAGACAACTGTGTCAAAACACGTTTGGCTTATTTTGTTATAGATATTAGAAAACCAGGCCTATTAGAGCGGTGTTTTTTGCATGTTGTTATACATTGCTGTTTTTGAAATTAACAATCCTGTTTAGCAGGGGTGGGCAACATACAGCCTCTGCCCTTCTGCACCACTGAAATTTGCGGTGGCAGCGAAAAAGCCCAGCGCTTTGCCACAATTTCAGCAGCAAACCACTAAATAGGGTTAAAAATGACAAATTTAGCTTGAAACAAGCTAAATTTGCCCTTATTATTCCTATATCTGGTTTATTGCTGAAATTCAGTAGCCAACCACCTGTTTGTTTGTTTTTTTGCAGCTGCTAAATTTGGCGGCACGCTGGCAGGGGAGGGTCTGGGGGGAGGGTCGAAAGTGGCCCCTGGAATCCCTGAAGTTGCCCACCCCTGCTGTACAAAGCTCATTTTTTCTTCCTTGACTTTGTTTTTGGATGCATGATTTTTGTTAAGGAACATTCTGTGTTTTGTTGTTGTTGCTTTTGGCCCTCAAATCCAGCTAGACTGTCTGGACTGTAGACCAACTGAAAGTCCGATCTGTCCAAAGTGCTGCCAGCTTTTGCAACAAAGAGTGACTGAGCAATCCTGGCCCCCATAGAATGCTGGCTGAGGGGCATTAGGATGGGTACAAAAGCCATTGATGGAGAGGGTCTACATGAGTGGGGTGGCATGTTTGACTTGGAGACTCCCAGAATGTCTGCAGAAAGCGCTGCGGGCATCGGAAAACTGCAGCCAGTCTTTCCACTAGTGGTAGGAGCCAAATTTGGGCATTATGGGGGGCATGGTGGCCTTTGACCCAAAGCCCCCTCATTCCTCTGGCATGGCCCTGGATTGGATCCTGTATCTGTGTTAGTCATTTGAGCCATGGGAACCAATGGGAGGGAAATCTTTAAACATTAAAGATCTGTTGTGGCAATAATAGGCAGGGGGTGGGGGAACAGCCTCCACATCTCCCACCATGACCTGGCCAGCTGGGCTTTGGAAGTGGCGGATCTGCCAAAGGAAGTATGGCGGGTGGCTACCAGGAAGGGGGCCTTTTCTGCGGTGGCACTCTGGCTGTGGAATGAGCTCCCTAGAGAGGTTCGCCTGGAGCCTACGTGGTACTCCTTCCAGTGCCAGGTGAAGACCTTTTTATTCTCCCAGTATTTTAGCATTTTAGCTTCCCAGTGTTTTAGCTTTGGTGTTTTAAATCTGTATTTTACTTATGCATTGCTGCTAGGTTTTATTCTGGTCGTACTGTTATATTGTAGTTTTAAGCTTTTGTACTTTATATTGTTTTATGCTGCACTTTGAGGTTTTAATTTTTGTGAAGCTCCCAGAGTGCTTCAGCTATTGGGCAGTATAGAAACAAACAAACAAACAAACAAACAAACAAACAAACAAAATCTGTATGCTTCTAGCAGTATTGCACTACTTTTACAATGCCAGTTTCATTACTATGTGCTCCTAGGAGTTTGAACACTTTTGTGCATGAAAGTGGAGGAGAGATTCAGCTCTTAACATGATCACTCCCTCTAATAGTGAACTCAGGTGGTGAGTGCCAGCAAAAATGGGGCCACTGAGAAATAAGGGGGAGAAATTGGCAAGGAGAGGGACTGAATGGAGTATCCTGGAGGAGGCCACAGTTGGCTGGTTGGCTGACAGGAACCCCAACCTGAACAGGAGCATTTCTTTAGGCAAACTCGCTGCAACATTTTGTTGCAGCGGGTCTCCTTTGTTTTCCTTAACAGCTCTCTTGACAATTTGAGCTCAGGGGCACTTTCAAGCTCAGATGGTGAATCTTTGCTGCTTTTCAGTAAAATAAAAAATAAATAAATTGCACACTGGTCCCTATGAACTGGCTCAGAGTAGTGTGGGTCCTTTCTCTTTTGGGAGGCTGCTGATCTTTATTGTGTGGCGGGAAAGGGGCAGGCAGAAAGGAACCCTGAAATGTCCCTGCGCACCCTGGAGACAGGTTATCATCTGTAAACATTGCAGAGCAATTTTTAGGACTGCCAAAGGCCCGTCGCCATAGAAACAGGCCTTTGCCCTCCCCGCCCCAGGGAGGCCAGCCAGGCCATTTCAGGATGTGAAATAATGGGTCCAGGACCAGCTGTTCCAGGAGCTGTTTCCTCCCTCCCACCCCAACTGATTTCCATTTCCACTTGACTGTATGGACACCTCCCTTGCCCCCTCTGCAGGATTCCTTCCTTTCCAGCTACTCTGGCACCTACACTACCCGCCTGCCGCCATGTCTCACCCACATTTTTCACATCTGCTACAGAGCACCTTGCTTTGTGAGGGGGTATTCCTTAATTTTGGAACGTTTCTCCTTGGCACAGCTCCATTCTTGACTGGTTTCCTGCTCCTCCTGGATTTACTATTCCACCCTTACAGGTGGCCCAGAAATAATCTTAGATAGTTTAAGAGAGATCCTGTTCACTCTTCTGTTGTTAAGAGTTGCCAGCTTGGTGTCCTTGTGGGGCTCCAGTGTGCTTAATAGTGGACATGAGGGGCAGAAACTCAGCAGCTGCTTTCTTCCAACATGAGAGCAATGGAATGAATTGGGAAAGTTGACCTGTTGAATTTCTGTTGACTGCGTCAGACCAGTAGAGTTGTAAAAGGCACAGGACTCCTGCCAGGCAGAAAGGTGGCAACCCTATTGCACACTGTAGTTGAGAATGAGGGTGGGAGGTGGGAAAGAGAGTGCCTTGAAGAAGTACAAATCCAAAAAGGTGCTATTTGCAGTAAGTTGTGTGTGTGTGTGTGTGTGTGTGTGTGTGATTTTTGGTGGGGGAATAGGGCAGGGAGGAAAGGGTTATTCTACCCCCCTCTCCATTCCCCCATTCAAAATCCAGATAGGGGGTCGTTCACTGGCCGGTGCTAAGCATACTTTTAATGAAGTGTGCTTAACCTAATAGGTAGTTTGATGCCAGCTTCTTCCCCAGGCCTCGCCCCCCATCGCAGCTATGAAAAAAGCTCTTATCTCTGATCAGCTGGTGGTCAGAGATAAGAGCTTTTCCCTACACTGGAGAGTGGGCAGGCTTGGGGAGAAGCTGCTGAGTGATTCAGTCCTGCTTACTCCTGTGGCCAACGGCTACCTGTGGCCAGTGATGGGGCCTTGAGAGATGAGAGGTGTTTTTTTTTTAAAGACAGCATCCTCCACTTTGTCCCCATCAAGAATCTGACTTTACTTTCTATTATGTTTCCTCAGGATGGCCATGTACATGTGGCTCCTTCTGCCGCTCTGTGGGATCATGATAGGACCCACAGTTTCAGGTAAGGTTGGAGGATGGGTGGGAGAAAGAGGAGGGGAAGGAGAAGAAGAAAACAATATGGAGCATTTTTGCTGGTATTTGGCCAGCTTAACAATAGTAGTCGCTAGCAGTTTATTGTACTCTGTGCTTTAAAAAGAAAAGAATGTCTGTGTATTCACTTCCTCTGCTTCTTCTAGCCTGGAACTAGGCTGGGAGCTATGTAAAGATCTGAAGCCTCATTCCGACTTCTGGAGGACTTGTTCAGCCCCCTTCTGGCTTCTGAATGTTCTGCAGGCATTGCTGAGATGTTTGATGCTAATCTCCGCAAACGCAGGGGCAAAAGGCTGCAGCCTAAGAATCTCACAATACCAAACAGTAAATCCTGTTCTTGTGTATGTAGAACCCATGTTGGTCAGCGATGGAGCTTAAAAATCCCCCATCATAGGAAGACGCCAGCCAAATTTCTCCACCTGACCTGGGATTTGTCTTTCTGACTTGAACTGCACCTCTCCAGGGACTCTGATAGAGACCCTTTTCTAGGCCTCCCTACTGGAGGTCCTTTTAATCAGAGGTGCTGGGGACTAAAAGCACGTGTTCTTCCACTGAGCTGTGGGCCCTTCCCTCGATCGGATCCTCCATTCCCAGAAGACTCTCTCCTACCCCCCATCCAGGGACATGCTTTCCTAGTATGACTGATAAAACTGGGTTGAGTATTTTAATAGTTGCATTCCTAAATGTGTGTTGAATGCATAAAAAGTAAGATGCTTCATAACCGCTATTACAGAGAGCTTTGGCTATTGGGCAGTATAGAAATGAAATAAATGAATAAAACCACTCATATACCTTTTGGGGCTGAAGAGTCATACTGTTCTGTTCTGCTTGACTAGAGATGTGTGAATCCACCCCCGTCTGGGTTCTCCAGGCACCCGCCCAGCCCCTGCCCTGCCCACTGGTCCCTGCACCGTGCTCGAGTCCCTCCCATGCTTGGCGAGCAGCCTGCATTCACCCTGGCAGCCTCGTTGAGCTCTGCGGCCACCTTTTTTTGGAGGGGAAAAAAAGGCCATTGCAGAAATGCACATATTTGTGTATGCACGAAATTGTGCATTTGGCGAATGCTCTTTTATTTTTCAAAAAAATGGCAACCGCAGGGCTTGACGAGGCCACCAGGGTGAGTGCAGGCAGGGGGCAAGCAGATGCAGGGGCTTGGCGAGCAGGGCTCGAGGGTGCGGGCAGGGGGAGTCCTGCTGGATTCCCAGATGGAATCGGGTGCCCGCCATCCCTATGCTTAACTGCTTCTCTTAAATTAATTTGCACTCGATCTTTTGCGTACCTCAATTAACTTAAGGAGGAGCGAGCCTCTTAAAAGGAGGTCTGCTTTGATCTGGCAGCTTAGCGAGAAGAGAGGAGCTGTTGGTTGTAGTGCTCAAATTATGGTGGTGGGGGGGAGGGCTCTCCAAAATGAAATCCACAAATGCAACCCCTGACTCACCCAGCTTCCTTGCTTTGTGTGTTTGTTTGTTTAATTACATTACTAATCCACCCCGGAACTAATGTTCTAGCCAAGCATGAACCCCCATAGCCTCTGAAAACAATAGCTGAGGTCCAGACTAGAGGAAACACCATCTACACAATTGGCAATTGTGTGAATGGCTTTTTAAAAATAACAGGTGAGGGTTGGCTTTAACCCTTTCCCTCCTGCTGTTGCCCCAATCTGGATCAAGGTACTAATGTCTGCTCTTTGCACTGAGCTGGTGGGGGAGATTCCATTAGTGTGAATGGCTGCATTTTTCCCAGATGCAAATAGCAGGAGCAATCAAGACTGTGGTAGGGGGCAAAAGGTTAAAGCCCCCCTGCCCCCACACCAGTTTCTCGCCATTCCCCCACCCATGTCTGCAAGTTGCTTTAAAAAAGTCATTTGCACCATTGCTAGTTGTGTGAATGGTGTCTTGTCTAGTTTGAACCTGAGAGGGGCTGCTACAAAAAGTAAAGAGACTGGTATATCTCTGAATGTTACATACCGGAAGCTAGCAACAGAGGACAGTAATCACCCATCCTGCCCTGCTTTTGAACTTCCCCCTCTCATCTAACTGGCTGCTCTCAGCAGATGCACAAACAGGCTGAGGTTTGATGAAAAATTGTTCTGACCTCAGAGAAGACTGAGGGGAGATAGGATAGCGCTCTTCAAGTACTTGAAAGGTTGTCACAGAGAGGAAGGCCAAGATCTTTTCTCAATCATCCATCCCAGAGTGCAGGACATGGAATAATGGGCTCAATTCACAGGAAGCCAGCTGAACATCAGGAAAAACCTCCTGACTGTTAGAGCAATACGACAGTGGAACCAACTATCTAAGGAGGCAGTGGGCTCTCCCACACTGGAGGCATTCAAGATGGAGCTGGACATCCATCTGTCAGGGATGCTTTGACTTAGATTCCTGCATTGAGCAGGAGGTTGGACTCGGTGGTCTTACAGGCCCCTTCCAACCCTACTATTCTATGACCTTATATGGCCATTTGTGACTTCTAACTCCATCTAATCCCTAAGGGATTCTATGGACACACTTCAAACAACCCCCTAAGCCAGGGCTGGAGTGGGCAGAAGGTAGGTTGCGATCTACCGATAGATCTTTGGATGATTTGCAGTAAATAGAAAAGGTTTCTGCCTGCCAAGTGCCTAACAACAGGAACAACTAAAGTTTCTCCCCTCTAAATTAGATTGCTGACAAAGAACACTGAGTTGTGTGTGCGGGGGACGGGGGGTGGATAGGGATGTCGGATAAATTCATTTGGGGGGATGGAGTTTGATGGGTTTTCCTAGGTTCAGTCCCCTGGACTTCTTCTGGTCCCCACTGCAGCACCTGACTCCATCTGCAGTGAATCAGGCCAGTTCACATATTTTCCAGGCCTGTTGTGCTTTTTTATTTTTTTGCAGGTTCAACAATTCACACAAATTTCTGCACGATTTGCATAAATTGCACAGAAATTTGGCCAGTTTGCTCAGAAATGTTCAGTTGCTCAGAAATTTGTGCAAAATGTGGAACCTGTGGGGGGAAACACATAAAAAAAAATGTTCCCAGAGTTCGGGGAAAAGCCCACAACTTGGCTTGCAAACATAAATGGAGTCATGTGTGCCGCTGAGCTCTGGTGAGTCAAAAAAAAGAACCAGATTTCCTAGCGATGGATATCTCAGGTGTGGGTGGGAACCTGGAGTGGATTTTTCTGTGAAAGGACTTGAGAGTTTTGTTCTGGGACTGAACGGATCACAAATTCCTGGCCTGAGCACCCTGTCCCTTAATTCTTAGCCTATGTCCACCTGCCTGAGCCACTATTTTGCACCTGATTACTATTGGAAACAAAATAGAGCTGCTAGGCTACTAACTGGGACTGGTCAATGGCATCATGTGAGGTCAGTGCTTTGTCAGCTGCACTGGCTCCTGGTCTGTTTCCAAGTCCAATTCAAAGTGTTGGTTTTTATCTTTAAAGCTCTAAATGGATGGGGAGAGAGTACCTAAAGGAACGTCTTGTCCCACATGTACCAGCTTGGACCTTAGGTCATCTTCAAAGGCCTTCAGGGTGCCTCCGCTGACGGAAGTTAGGCAGGTGTCTACAAGAGACAGGGCTTTCTTGGTTGTGTCTCCCTACTTATGGAATGCCTTCCCCAGCAGGCCCACCTGGTGTCTACACTGTTATCTTTTTGGCTCCTGGCAAAGACCTTTCTATTCCTCCAGGGATTTTAGAGTTTAGATCTGATGGCTGTTTTTTTTAATATTCTGACTGTTGTGTTGTGTTCTCTTAGCTTTTGTAACCTGCCTAGAGAATGTTTGCTGTTCAGTGGATTAAAAATATAGTAAATATAAGAGTCTTGTCTTACGATTGAAACAGTGGGCAAAAGTTGGGTCAGCCAGAACTAAGTATCACAGCAATCAGGACAACAATTCACAACATAGGATCCAGCAAAAGCAACACAAGATTTAGTGAACACTAAACATAAGCTGCTGATTTCAATAAGATTTCTTGATTCTTCCTAGCAAATAAATAAATAAATAAATAAATCTGTTGCCCAATGTTCCTTACTCAACAGCAGCGGGGAGAGAAATTTGTTTCTGACTGATATGTGGGTGGAATATTTGAAAAGGCCATGTACAAGATCCTCTGTTTGTAAATATAGTAGTACCCTGCTCAGAATTGATGGCTTACAAGAAAAAAATTAAGCACAACAATAAACATAAAATAATAGAATCCATCTGGTCACAGAGTGGACTATATTTCAGCATTAAATCCTTATAAAAATTAACACATTTGAAAGTCCTGGGCAAATAAAGAGTCTTTGCCTGGTTCTGAGAAGAAACTGGGCTCATTTTCAGGTAAGGCTCTCTCTGGAGAAAGTTCCAGAGTCAGCATGCCACAACCAAAAAGGCCCTGTCTCCATTCACCACAAGTTGGCCAGCTGCAAAAGAGGAACAGGGCTCCTACACTTTTAGTAATTGCACAGAAGAGGGAGTTTCAGCAGGTTTAACTTGTCATGCCTTCACCTCTAAAAGCCTGGATGGAGTGGAGGGACCAAGGAAAGGCAAAGAAGATCTTAATAGTGGGTGGGCTCACATGGGAGGAGGTGTGTTCCTTAAGGTACATTAGTCCCAAGCTGTTTAGGCCAGCTTTCCCCAACCTGGGGCTCTCCCAATATGTTGGACTCCAACTCCCATAATTCCTAGCCGGCATTGCTGGAGTCTAGCACATCTGGGAAGCCCTTGGTTGGGGCAACTGGTTTGGGTGCTTAACAGTTCAAAACCTGTCCTGGTTAGGAGACAAGCAACCATAACACCTGGTTAGGAGACAAGCAACCGTAACATTTCTCACAAATTCTGTTGTTTTATCAAGATCAATGATAAAGCAAAGTAGTTGCACTTAAGTGACTGATTTGGGAGGGAGAGTAAAGGGTATCCCCGTCATTCATCACCCCTGTCCATATGTGCATGTCTCTTTCAGAACCTCCCAAGGACCAGCCACATGATCCCTTCAACTACGGTGAGTTAATTATTACTAACGACCTTCCTGGGGCTAGGGAACTGATTGCAAAGACAGAAAGCCCTAGAAGAGCTTGAGGAGTTAGGAACATTGAATATCCTGAATTTCTTGTTGTTGTTTTTAAATATTAAAACCCGTGCAGATGACTCTGAAGTTGAACACAGCAGTGATTCTGGGGAGAGGTGTTTAACCTTACCCCCCCATGCTGTTTCCCTGAATTTAAAGACCCCAGTGGCTATGCTGGCAGGGGATGGTGGGAGTTGTAGCCCCTTACATGACAAGGCTCCCTCATTCCAAATCAGTGTTATGTTCCCAGCCTGACCAACTCCGCTGCTTTCTTCTTCCTTCTCAGATTATCAGTCGCTGAGAATTGGGGGGCTGGTTTTTGCTGTCATCCTGTTCCTGCTTGGCATTCTCATTGTGCTCAGTAAGTAACCCCCCACTCCCCGCCCCAAAGCTTGCTGATGTAGTAGCTGCCTTATACCGAGTGGGAGTCAAAGTGTGTGTGAGGCGGCATAAGGTTTGTCCCTAACAGGTGCCGTTAATAAAATGCAGCTGCAGATATACAATCTGTGCAGGTGTGGGGTGAAAAGGCTTTGTCACCTTCTTTCTTCTCCATTTCTTTTTCTGCCGAAAACTGCACAGCCCTGGCTGCTTCCCCTCTCCCAACAGGTACCTGCATCTTTTCTCTTGTGGAATGAAAAGGAGCTGGGGGTGATGTTTCTCATAGAGGAAAAACCCGACATGGAACGAGTTGAGAACATTCCCCTAAACCTCCCTCCTTATGCAGGCATACTTTTTCTTTTTTTTAACCAAGTCAGATTATTCGGCATCTAGCCGTATTGGCTCTCTGTCTCCAGCAGAGATTTTTCCATCACCTGCTACCTGACCATTTAACTGAAGATGTCAGGGGTTGAATCTGGGACCTTCCCCATGTCACACTGAGCTTTCTTCTGCCACCTTTGGTCTTCTGCTGCAGATTATTGTGTATATCAGTAGTGAACTTGGCTGCTGAGTGTCACCAGGATAGTAGCCAAAACGGGACCACCGAGAAATGAGAGGGCGGTGTCTGCATGTGCAGGGAAATGCTGAGGTTTGCAAAAGTATAGAAAAACTTAAGGGGAAAAAAACCCTTAGGAATAGGCCTCCCCCCACCCCAGAAAAGGCAAAAGAGAACTGAGTATGTTCAGTAGCCACAGAATGCTGAGTGTCATGGTGGTGGTAATGTTGGGAGGGGGGCAGAGGCAGAATGGAAAACCAGGAGAGGGCTGGAATGGTGTATCCTGGAAGTGGACAGGGCTAGCTGGCTGGCTGGGATCTTGAACTTGAGCTGTGGCATTTGGTTTCAGGTCCCACTTATAGTCTCTGAGCCTCGTATGTACTTTGGCACTCAGATCATCAGCCCAATAATGCCTCCTTTGGCTGGCCACGGCTCTAAGGTCTGTCTTGGCTGCCCTAGTCCTGCAACCTGGAGACCTTAAATGCCAGGGATTCAACCTGGGGACCACTTCCGTGCGCTCTGCCACTGAGCTGTGGGCCTTCTTGAATGTGGGCTGCTTTCTATTTCAACCACTAGTCATCACCACCCTTCCAGAAATGGGCTGGGAGCACCAGAGTCCTAACTCTTAGCCTGCCCCCCTGTTCTAATTCTTGTGTGCAGCTTGCTGTACTTGGCATTTCTCTTTCTTTCCCAGGTCGACGTTGCCGTTGCAAGTTCAACCAGCAACAAAGGTAATGGCTTTCCCATGAAAAGCTTAATTGAGTGGGTAGTCAGCAGTGGAGGTTGTATTATGTATGGAGGCTATATTATGCAGGCTATAGAGGCTATATTATGTATGACATATGCAGATGGCTGACCTAGGAAGGAGAGAGAGAGAGAGAGAGAAGCCCCAGGTAGGCATTCAAAGAATGGGTGTGAACATAAAGTGTGGCCCCCAGTGTCCCCCTCCCTGCCTGCTGTACCCCAGTTGCCAAGAGGATTCTAAGTGTGTTCCCGCTCAACATGGAAAGGTTGGGGATGGGCCAGTTCAGTAACTGATGATTTAATTATATTTTTAACTTTTGTATATTTCTATTTATAGGTTTTAACTGTACAGGTTTTTAATGTTGTAAAGCAGCCTTTGGGAAAAATATGGGATATAAATATATTATTATTATTATTATTAATAATACATGTGGGGGCATTGGGGGCAGTTCTTTCATGATTGGCCGTGCTGGCTGAGGATGATGGGATCTGTAGTCCAACACATCCGGAGGGCGCCAGGTCGAGGGAGGACATTTTATGCCCATATGTGTTCTCTGAACGTGTGTGTTGGGCTAAGTATGCCCAAATTGTGAGTGTAACTTGCCGTGTATTTTGGGATTTGGTCGCTGTTCCTTGATTGCATTGGAAACAATAAAAATGTGCTCTTTTCTTTCTCTTTCTCCTGTTTTCATTTTCTTGTTATCTTCCTGCTAGGGAAGGTACACTTAATATAGGGATTTATTTCCTAATCAGTATATCTGCTGATAATTGCTTTCCTCCTGGAGGTACCAGGAATTGGAAGCAGGGAGAGATTAGAAGGTTAATTTGTAAGCATTTTGTAAATGTTTATTCTGCAAATTATGTTTTAATTTTGAAATTATATATGGATGATGTTTTAATGTTGAAATTATATATGGATGATGTTTTAATTTTGAAATTACGTATACGAACAACACTTGGGAGTTGTAATATTGTGAATGTAGGAAGGTTGCAAGTCTTTTCCTAGCTGATCCAGGCCTTATTCAGCATATCCTCAACAGGCTTAACTGCCACGTTCTGGACTGAGGTGGCAGGACTCTACAGGAGTCTACATGTGACAAGCTAGAAACAGGGGCCGGCCCTTCCATTAGCCATGGTGAGGCATGTGGCTCAGGCAGAGGATTGGGAGGGGGGTTGCTGCAGCAGGAAAGCGGCCAGTGGGGCTCTCCGGAGCACCTGCCCCATGTCTTGCTCTGAGGACTCTTTCCTCAGAGTGATGAATTGTGGGCAATGTGGCTTGAAACCACTGGCACTGCTTTGCCATGATGGCGGCAAATACTGTTTTATAGAATCATAGAATAGTAGGGTTGGAAGGGGCCTACAAGGCCATCAAGTCCAACCCTTCTCAGTGCAGGAATCCAAGTCAGAGCATCCCTACAGATGGCTGTCCAGCCTTGTCTTGAATGCCTCCAGTGTGGGAGAGCCCACCACCTCCCTAGGTAATTGGTTCCATTCCCAGCCACCTCCAGGGCACCAGATTGGGGCAGGCTAGACTAAAGCAATGTTCAACATGGACCATGTTTTCAACTGAAGAAGGGACGATGGCCTGGCAAGATTGGTTGTGCCCACTGACTCATTGCCCTGCAACCTGCAACACAGACAAAGGCCTGTCTGAACTCCTTCTTCCCTGGTGTGGACAACTGTGGAGGCTCTGGCAGTTTTCTCCCTGGGTCTGGGCTCACATGCAGCTGCCTGGATCTGGGTTTGTGTGCAGGAACCAGCAGCTGAGGTGGTTTAGTTCTTCCAAAGCCTTTGTTGTTGATCCCACACTGCGGGCAAGCAGGGGTGTTGGGTATTAAGGAACCCTTTGCCTCGGTCATGAAGTATGTCGTGCAGTAGGTGTCTGAAGTATATTAAAAGGGGAGAGCCCAGCCATAGCCTCTGTTGTGGTCTTGGTGTTGTGCAGGGTGGTCAGATGCTAAAATCAGACAGGACTGCTGCACCTTTAATAGTTGTGCAGAAGAGGGCATTTCAGCAGGTGTCACTTGTTGTGCAAGTTACTTACCCTTGTTGAAATTCCCTCTTCTCCATAGCTATTAAAAGGTGCAGGAGCCCTTTCATGTCTTCTTTTGTATCTGGCCCACCCTATTTAATGGGAAAAAATGTTTATATGCAGACCTGTAAGCGTGTGTATGGACTTGAGCACGCTCCGGGAGAGAGCGCAGGACAGGAAGGCCTGGCGTGCTCTGGTCCGTGGGGTCACGAAGAGCCGGACACGACTGAACGACTGGACAACAACAACAAGCGTGTGTGTGTGAGAGAGAGAATGTGGAGGAATCCCTTGAACTTGATGGCTATGCCGGAAACCAGATGCGAAGCTTCTGAGAGCTAGATTGAGCCCTCAGGCTTCCATAGGAACCTAGGCAGCTGCCTTATACTAAGTCAGACCCTTGGTCCATCTAGCCCAGAACTGTTGGCACTGAGTAGCAGTAATGGCTCTCCAGGGATTCAGGCAGGATTCTTGCCTCGCCCTACCTGGAGAAGCCGGGGATTGAACCTGGGACCTTCTGCATACAAAGCAGGTGCCCTACTACTGAGCTACGCTCCTCCAATTGCCCAATTGTCCTCCCAGTTGTCTGTCCATAGGCTTAGAGCAAGGGTGTTGAACCTCAAGCCAGTGGGCCAAATCTGGCCCTCCAGGATTCTCAGACCACCACAGCCCTTTCCTCTGATTGCCAATTGCTTGGTGATTTGCTGGCTTTTGCGCAGTTTGTATCCCCCTTCTAAAAGGTTGAAATGCCTCCCCTAAAGCTTAGTTACTGCCAGTAAGAGCTCGATGCTAAAATAAGCTATTTGCCCCCCCCCCGCTTTGCCCTCAGCCCTGCCCACCGCTGGAATGTGGCTCCCGAGAGCTTCTCTGAAATTTAATTCAGCCCTTGGGCTGAAAGAGGTTCCCCACCCCTGGCTTAGAGGCACAAAGACATCCCATATGGCTTTGCAAAGAGGTGTTACACATGGCACCTGCAACAAAATGTCGCAGCATGGAGTGTTCCCATTCCAGGTTCCAGCCTGCCAGCCATGCCTTTTTCCAGGATACTCCATTCCACAGCCCCCCGAACACACATACACATGATTTCCCCGCCTTGACAGTCAGTCGGCATTCCATACCGACTGAGCATGGTTGGGCTGCATTGGACTGTTTGGGGGATTTCCCCCTCCTTAGTCCCCCCCAAAAAAAATATTTTTGTACCTCTGCAAACCTTGGGGTTTCTCCAAGCCTGCTGCAGCCTTCCTCTTACATGTGGATGGCGCCATGTTGTTTGTTTGTTTATTTATTTATTTACAACTTTTGTATACTTCTCCACATCTAAAACAGATTCTGAAGCAGTGAACATAAGAGGTTTTGACTACATATGGATCCACATTTGGAGAATGGCTTTGCTATTAGTATATGGCAGAACGCCACTAGTGATCCCAAGCTCCCATCTTCCTTATGTTTAGTTATTCAGTTTTGCGACATGGCTCTGGGTACAGCAGGGGGGAAGGCGAAGATCCCTTCCCACTTCAGCATCTTCACTGCTGTTTCCCTGCCACTACATCCTCCCATATTGACTCCCATCATTTTAATTGATAATCAATTGTGCTTTTGAGGAGTTATTGCTTGTATGTGTCAGCAGGGGGAGCTATGGCTTTGCTCTTGTACCAAATTCTCTGGTTTATTATAGGGAGTAGTAAGCTATACTACTTACATGGGGCGCCCAAAATAAGGGTAAAGTTAGTTATTGAGGTCAGTTCTTTGCCTAACCTAGTCTTGCTTATAAAGAAAAATTGTTGAGGGATATCAACAAAGGTAGGAATTTGGGAAGCTCGTGACTATTTTGTTTTGTTCCCAGGACGGGTGAACCTGACGAAGAGGAAGGGACCCTGCGCAGCTCCATCCGGCGTAAGATTCAGCTTGTTCCAGTCATCCTTCTTCCCAGTCCCCTGTTGGGACCTCACTTTTCCTCAAAACTTGAGGACTAGAAACTTTTTTAAAAAAGAGAGAGAGAGAGAAGTGGAACATTCGTCTAAATCAGATTGCAGGTTCTGCATGCTAGGGTCCCTAAACTGTTTGGGCCAGTAGGCACATTTGGAATTTTGAGAGGGTGTCGTGGGCGCTCTCATTAACTGGCTGCCGTGCTGGGCACGGCCGGTCGCAAAATGTTCATTTCCCTGAAAGCACACTGGTGAGACTAAAAGTAACTTGCCCAAGAACCTGAGCTCCAAAACACGCTTAGGAACTCAAATAAAGATGACGCTAGTGGACAGCACTTTACTTTGCAGCATGCGAGTCTCCTGGTTTTAAAAAAAGAAGCGCAATTAAAACAAAAGCTTGAATAAAACAAAAATCAGATGGGTTAGAGAGCCTGATGAGTGCACACAGAGGTATCTTCAGGCACGTTGGTGCCTATGGGCACCACACTGGAGACCTCATAGGGCGTTGAGGTTGGGGCGACACAAGGAAAAGAGAGATTTCTTAAATGCCCTTGAAAAGGCTGGGAAATCCGTGTGAAGCATTTCCTCTTCTGTCAGGTTGAGGCCTATGACGGCTCAAATTGTAAGGAGAATATATGAGACAAGATATGGTGCTCCTGCTCAGACAATACAAATGTCCGCTGTGGGAATTATTAGTGTTCAGCATAATGATGGGACAGTAATGTGTCTGCTGTCTGCTAGATCTTGCACTCTGGGCCGAGATGGGCTTTGGGGCTGTTTTGATCTGTCACGTAACAGACATTGGAGGGGACAAACTGTCCCAGCCTGGGGTGTATTAGCCAAAGGACAGAATTCATCTTTCCAGGGAAACAACCCTTTCCTTTTTTTAAAAAAACTATGTCTTTCTGAATCCTCACTAGGTTTATCCACCAGGATGAGATAGAAGAAGCCTAAAACTGGTGAGTCACTTCTGAAAGGCACCGAGGTGGCGGGTTCGTTTGATCATAGAATCATAGAATCATAGAATAGTAGGGTTGGAAGGGGCCTACAAGGCCATCGAGTCCAACCCCCTGCTCAATGCAGGAATCCAAGTCAGAGCATCCCTGACAAATGGCTGTCCAGCCTCGTCTTGAAGGCCTCCAGTGTGGGAGAGCCCACCACCTCCCCAGGTAATTGGTTCCATTGCCGTATTGCTCTGACACTCAGGAAGTTTTTCCTGATGTTCAGTCGGAATCTGGCTTCCTGTAACTTGAGCCCATTATTCCGTGTCCTGCACTCTGGGATGATCAAGAAGAGATCCTGGCCTTCTTCTCTGTGACAACCTTTCAAGTACTTGAAGAGCGCTATCATATCTCCCCTCAGTCTTCTCTTCTCAAGGCTAAACATGCCCAGTTCTTTCAGTCTCTCTTCATAGGGCTTTGTTTCCAGTCCCCTGATCATCTTTGTTGCCCTCCTTTGAACCCTCTCCAGCTTGTCTGCATCCTTCTTAAAGTGTGGTGCCCAGAACTGGACACAGTACTCCAGATGAGGCCTAACCAGTGCTGAGTAGAGGGGAACTAGTACTTCCCGGGATTTGGAAGCGATGCTTCTATGAATGCAGCCCAAAATAGCATTTGCCTTTTTTGCAGCCACATCACATTGTTGGCTCATATTCAGCTTGTGATCGACGACAATTCCAAGATCCTTCTCGCTCGTAGTGTGGTTGAGCCACGTATCCCCCATCTTGTAACTGTGCATTTGGTTTCTTTTTCCTAGGTGCAGAACTTGGCATTTGTCCCTATTAAATGCCATTCTGTTGTTTTCTGCCCAGCACTCCAGTCTATCCAGATCACTTTGAATTTTGTTTCTGTCTTCCAAAGTATTAGCTATCCCTCCCAATTTTGTGTCATCTGCAAATTTGATCAGCATTCCCTGCACCTCCTCCTCCAAGTCATTAATAAAAATATTGAAGAGCACTGGGCCCAGGACTGAGCCCTGCGGTACCCCACTCGTTACCTCTCCCCAGCTTGAGAAGGTCCCATTGATAAGCACTCTTTGAGTCCGATTCTGTAGCCAACTGTGGATCCACTGGATCGTTGTTTCATCTAGCCCACTTCGAGCTAGTTTGCTCATCAGGATATCATGGGGCACTTTGTCGAAAGCTTTGCTGAAGTCGAGGTATATGATGTCTACAGCATTCCCACGGTCTACAAGGGAGGTGACTTGATCAAAAAATGAGATCAGATTTGTCTGGCAGGACTTGTTTTTGACAAATCCATGTTGGCTTCGAGTAATCACTGCATTGTTGTCAAGGTGCTTCCAGATGGATTGCTTTATGATCTGCTCCAGAATTTTCCCAGGGATTGATGTCAGACTGACTGGTCTGTAGTTCCCAGGTTCCTCCTTTTTACCCTTTTTGAAGATAGGGACAACGTTAGCCCTCCTCCAGTCATCTGGCACTTCCCCGGTCCTCCATGATTTCTCAAAGAGAATAGACAGCGGTTCTGAGAGCTCTTCTGCCAGTTCCTTTATGACTCTAGGATGCAGTTCATCTGGCCCTGGAGATTTGAACTCATTCAAAGTAATGAGGTGTTCCTTGACCATATGCCTGTCGATCTCAAGCTGCAATCCTGCCCCTTCAGCCTGTACTTCGCCTTTGCCAGGGGGGTCATAGACCCTCTTTTGGGAGAAGACTGAGCCAAAGTAGGAATTGAGCACCTCTGCCTTTTCTATGTCCTCTGTTATCATTTTGCCATCCTTATTTAATAGCTGAACAACCATTTCTTTCCTCTGCCTTTTACTATGCACGTAGCTGAAGAAAGCCTTTTTGTTGTTTTTAGCATCCCTCGCTAACCTCACCTCGTTCTCCGCTTTAGCCTTCCTGACGCCATCCCTGCAATTCTGTGCTACCTGCCTGTACTCTTCCTTTGTTACTTGGCCTTCTTTCCACTTCCTATATGTGTCCTTTTTTGTTTTCAGGTCATCCCTAAGCTTTTTGTGAAGCCACATTGGCTTCTTCTGTTGTCTTCCACCTTTTCTTCTTGTTGGAATTGTTTGTGATTGTGCCTTGAGAATTTCCTTTTTTAAAAGTTCCCACCCATCTTGGACTCCTTTTCTCGCTAGCATTGCTTGCCATGGGACCTTACTGATCATTGTTCTGAGTTTATTAAAATCAGCTTTCCTAAAATCCAGGGTACGCGTTTGAGTACACTCGGCTTTTGCTTCCCTTAGAACCAAGAACTCAAGTACAACATGGTCGCTTTCCCCCAGAGTTCCTGTAACTGCTACTTTATCCACTAAGTCATCTCTGTTGGTTAGGATCAAGTCAAGGATAGCCGATCCTCTAGTTCCTTCCTCTACTTTCTGTAGGAGGAAGTTATCCGCCACACAAGTCAGGAATTTCCTGGAGGGGCCATGTTTTGCAGAATTTGTCTCCCAACAAATATCGGGGAAATTGAAGTCCCCCATTACTACTACATCATGCTTCCTTAAAACATTGGCTATTTGCTTTTCAAAAGTTTCATCCTTGGCTTCTCCTTGATTGGGTGGCCGGTAGTAGACTCCGACCACCAGGTTCCTTTTATTCTTTGCTCCATTTATTTCAACCCAGATGCTCTCGATGGGGCTACCAAGCTCCTCCTCCTGTATTTCTGTGCAGAGATATGTATTTTTCACATACAGTGCAACCCCGCCTCCCTTTCTGTTCCTCCTGTTCTTTTTGAACAAGTTATATCCTTCAACTGCTGTATTCCAGTCATGAGAGTCATCCCACCAAGTCTCAGTTATACCTATCAAGTCATAATTTCCCTCCTGTATTAAGAGTTCAAGTTCGTTCTGTTTGTTTCCCATACTCTGGGCATTAGTATATAGACATCGAAGACTATGTGCTTCATAGTCTGGCTTTCTTCCTACATGTGTCTGAAGACTATTATTGGGCGCTATCAGCGCTGTTCTCTCCATTGCAGTGCATGCGCCTACGTCCATTGTTACCCCCAACATTACATCTCCCTTCCCCGTAGGATTCAGTTTAAAGCCCTTCTGATGAAGTTCTTCATGCTGTGGCCAAACACGTTCTTCCCAGCCTTTGTGAGGTGCAACCCATCCCTAGCCAACAGCCCATCTTCCAGGAAGTATAGCCCGTGGTCCCAGAATCCAAATCTCTCTTGTTGGCACCACCTTCGTAGCCAGTCATTCACCCGGAGTATTTTTCGTTCCCTTTCTATCCCTCTTCTAACTACTGGAAGGATGGATGAGAAAACTATCTGGGCCCCAAAGTTCTTGAGTTTCCTTCCCAAAGCTTCAAAGTCTGACGTGATCTCTTCGTAGCTCCGCTTGGCGGTATCATTTGTTCCCACATGGATGAGAAGAAAGGGATACCTGTCAGTGGGCTTTATGAGTGCAGGCAACCTTTCAGTCACGTCTCTAATCTGTCCTCCCGGGAGACAACATACCTGGCGAGTCCATGGGTCTTCGCGACATACTTGGGTCTCGATCCCACGCAGCAAGGAGTCTCCCACTACTACCACTCTTCTCTTCTTCTTCTTGTAGGCCTGGGTTTCATCGCCTCTGTTTGACTGACCTTTAGCCTCTTGCTCACTCTCATGCAGGTTCCCCTGTGATTCTTCCTCTGCAGGCTGTCCTCCAGTCTCATCTGCAAGTACCTGGAATCGGTTCCACAGCTCCACCGCTTCCACTGGTGCAGAGTGGCGTCTAGTTCTTCTTCTCCTAACTGTCACCGTTTTCCAAGGAGTATCCTCTACTCCATTTTTCTTCACCTCAGCATTTCCCACTGCCTCATCTTGCTGTTGCTCTTCAAGCTTCTGGTCTGCCCTTTGCTGCTGTAGTTCCCCCATTCTGTTCAAGAACTCTTCGTGTTCTCTTATTCCCCGGAGGGTTGACAGTCGCCGCTCCAGTCCACTTACTTTTTCCTCCAGCAGCGTGATCAACTTGCACTTGTTGCAGGTGTAGGCCATGTTGTTCTCAGGCAAGAAAACAAACATTGCACACACCTTGCAGGTCACCACCACTGGAGAGTCTTGTCCTTCCATTGCCTCTTTTCCCTTTTTGTGTCTAGCTTTGTGATTGTTCTAGACTAGCCTGTGCCTGCTCCTCTACTCAGTAGAGGTTAAAAGCAGAGTCCCACTGGTGTGGAAGTGTGTGTTACAAGACAAATAAATGGAAAAAAGTTAGTAAAGAAAAATAAAAAAAAAATGTTAGGGGCCTCCCCCTTGACCTCCCCTGCCGAACTCCCCTGGCCAACTCCTGTTTGCTCCCCCTGACCGCTCGCTCTGTTCGCTCGCTCTCTGGGAGCTTGCCTGCTTCTGTAGTCCCTGGACCAGCTGGAGCAGCTTGCTCTGCTCTGCTCTGCTCAGCTGGGAGGCGGGAAACAGACTGAAGCTTCCCGCCCAGTCAGCTGCTGGGAGTACTCAGGCCACACCCCTCCAATTCAGTTGGAGCTCTCAGAAGCTCCTGGTGAGCTCACAGCCAGTCAGAAGGATAAAGGGCAGCGCCCTGGGCTTCCTGCAACCCACTTACCTCTTAGCCTCTGTCTCCTTTGTCTCCTTTGTCTCTTCAACCACTGCAACTCCCCTGGCCAACTCCTGTTTGCTCCCCCTGTTCGCTCGCTCTGTTCGCTCGCTCTCTGGGAGCTTGCCTGCTTCTGTAGTCCCTGGACCAGCTGGAGCAGCTTGCTCTGCTCTGCTCTGCTCTGCTCAGCTGGGAGGCGGGAAACAGACAGTTTGGACTAACTTCAACTGGACTCTCATCCCTAAGGTGCTTTCGAATTAAAATGGTGACTCCCAGCCAGCCAGTGCTGATTGGAGCACCAAGAAAATTAAAATCAAAGGGGAGCAGGGCAGGGCAGGGCAGGGCAGGTGGCATTGGGGTGGTGGAGGTCTTCTGGGGTCTCTTTTGAGATTCCCAGCTGTATAGGGCTTTAAAGTTAACAGTGGGACAGCTAGAGCTAGACCTTGGGGACAATTTCCAGAGCTCTTCAGCCCAGCCCAGTCCATAGAGTGGTAGGTGATGAGGACAGCAGAAGCATCAGAGCAGTGGAAGCAAACACCATTTGATACCTCTATTCATGATTATTTATTTATTTAATTTCTATACCGCCCAATAGCCGAAGCTCTCTGGGCAGTTCACAAAAACTCTCTGGGCGGTTCACAAAAAGGGATGCTGGAGAAATCTGCAACAGAACCAAATGAGTTCAGATTTTTATGAGTCTGCTTGTTCTGCAGTGGAAAGGCTTTTCCCCTTTTGGGTGGATTCCATGGACCTGCGGACCATTTTTCAACCTTTAGGTATTTTGTGCAAATTTAGTAATAGAAAAATACGATTTTTTTTTTTTAATGGCTGAAAATAATGCATTTCCCCCATAGGCTAAAGGGTGAAAATGTGCCTTTTCATGTGTGTGCGTGTGCGCGTGCACATTTTGAGGGATCCACAAAGTTTTGCAAGTGCAAATTTGTGTAAATTCAGAAATGGAAAAAAAATCCGATTCTGTCGATGAGCAGATGTCAGAACAAAAGGCCACCTGACAATCCACGAAATGCAGACGGAATGGATTTTACACAGTCCGTACATCCCTAGTCATGACAGTGCTATGATCTAAGTGAGTTTAAAATGCAAAACTGCACATGCTTCAGAGCATTTTTTTTTTTTTAATCAGGGCTGTCAAACAGTGGTGTTCTAACATATCAGGAATGTAGAAGCAATGGTAAAGCATGGGATGGTGATTGTGTGGGGGAGAAGAGAAATGTCAGTGTGGTTCACAACTTGAAGAAATGCATATGGCCACCTGAATGCCCCCACCCCCCAGGAACATTCTATCTAGGGCCTAAAATCAGTGGGGAGGCTCTTTCGCCCAAGGGCTGAATCCATTGTCAGGAAACTCTTGGGGCTGCATTCCAGTGGTGGGCAGGACCAGAGGAAAAACAGGGCAGGGCCAAGGGAGGGGCAGGGTCATAATACCAAGCATACCAGCAGATTTTAGCTGAAAGCGCTTACTACCAGTAGCTAAACCTTAGCAGAGGCATTGCAACCTTTTAGAGTTGAGCGGGGAGGGATTGCACAAAATCTGGGAACCACCAAATGATTGGTGCGTGGGGCTAGGGTAAGGGAGTGTATAACCACCTGGGAAACCCTGGAGAGCTGGATTTCCCAACCCTGGTCTAAAATTACCTAACTCCACCACTGAAAGTAAACAATAGCACATTTAAATTGTGCCTGGAAACGGACTGGCAGCCAGGTATTAAGTTTTCAAAGAGTCCCGGGAGGAAAGTAGCAGAAAAGCATCTCTCAGAGCAAGAAGGCAGTGGGAACCATGATATGTTGTTCTGTTGGTGGAATTGTACCTGCCCAGACCCTAAGATCATCTTCAAGAGTCCTTCTGTGGGGGCCCCTGCCAAAGGAAGTGAAGCAGGTGGCTACCAAGAAGAGGGCCTTTTCTGCTGTGGCACCCCGAGTTTTTGGAATGAGGTTCCACAGAGAAAGGCTTACCTGGCACCTATGTTGTGCTCTTTCCAGCGCAGGTGAAGCCCTTTTTATTTTCCCAGGCATTTTAGTATTTTAGCTCCATTGCTTTTAATCTGCTGTTCTATTTTAAATCTCTGCATTGTTGCTAGGCTTTATTCTGGGTTGTGCTTTTATACAGTAGTTTTAAACGTTTATATCTTATGTTGTATTTTAGTTTCTGTTTTGTAGTTTTCATTGTTGTGAACTGCCCAGAGAGCTTCTGGCTATTGGGCGGTATAGAAATTTAACAACTAAATAATAAATAAATATCAATTGGGATCTCATCATAGTTTGTTTTGGGCATCAGTCTTCTATCTTACTTTATTTTTTAACTTTCTCCTACATGCCTCACTTCTTCTTCTTTTTTCCTCCTAGGCTGCTCCCAACATGCCGTTCCCCTTGGATCCAGAGTGTTCCCTTCCCTGCTCTGCATAGCCCTAGATCTCCCAGCAAGGTTCCTAACCCTTGCACTGAACCCAGATGTCTCTGTGGCGATCCCAGCCCAGCTGAGCCCCCACCAACTTGGAAGCCCCCCACCCCACCCTTGACTTGCTGCTTGGATGCCATTTTCCTTTGGAGAGGGAGAGAGAGGGAGTTGTCACCCAGTCTTTTTTGTCTGGCTTAGTTCTAGTACTAGTGCTTAGCTATGGAGAAGGCTACACCTGCATTCTCAAAAGTGTTATGTTCATACTGTAACAATAAGCCTTCCCAAGAAATGCAGGGAGGGTGGAGTATACTCTTCAGGCCTGTCTAGGCATATAGGTAGGCTAAAGGCGGATAACTCCATCCTGGCTTGGGGCATGACAAAAAAAAAGGAAGTGGTGAGAGGCCTGTATCCCCCTGGTTCCTGTTCCTGAGGAAGGGACCTAAGAAACTAGAAGCTCATCCAAAGTAGAGTGGCATTTAATTGGACTTCGGGGGCATGTAGCGAACATCTCTTGTACTGGCTGAGAAGGGGAGGGAAGTGTTTTGCCTCCAGTCCTGGACCGTTAATGGTCCACACCCAAACTACTCTTGGGGGCGGGGATGGGAAGCCTGCCTCCCTCATGGAAACCAGCCTTTCCCTTTCTTAACTGTAGATGTAAGTAAATGAATATGTAAACAAGCATTTATGGGACTTACAGTTGGGTTGGGTAATGAACCTAAATGGGTGAGTGAGTGACATGAGTTGGCTTTGGAGCAGGATTGGGGCAGGGAGTGTTTAGGGGTGGGAGAGAAATTTGTTCCATTCTTATTTGAATTCTGACTTTCCTAATTTTGCACATTTGAACCACTATGCAAAGTGAAACTCAGATAGCCTTGAAATTCACACTTCTCCGAATTTGCAATGGAAGTTCTTCAGTCAAAAAAATGCATATGAAGTTGCATGTGTTCCAAAATAATGTTCCAGAATGCATTATATTAGGAAAATGGCTTGCAAAAATGTATATGTTAGGCAAAAATGGATATAAAAATACATTTATTAGGAGAAATGTGCACAAAAATGTGTATGGATTTTCATGCAGAGTTACCAAAAAAATGCTCAGAGTTCGGGGCAAACTGAATGTAACACTATAGAAGTTCTCAAAAGTTCAAGACAATCCAAACTTAAAATTGGAAAAATGAGAAACTGAGAGAAACCAACTTTGACAGAACTATCCATCCCTAGTGGTATTGCGTCTAAAGAGCCAAGTCCTTTCTCAGAGAGTCTCCCTGCCTTGAGGTGGTAAGTGAGGTTGTGGGTGTTATTATATTATTATTATTATTATTATTATTATTATTATTTTATTATATTTATTTATATCCCGCCTTTTTCCCAATACTGGGACTCAAGGCAGGTGTTGTCCTTCCTCTTCCATTGTTCCCCTTGTCTACCCATGGGGCAAGGATGCTATGAGTGTCTTTCCTCTTCCATTGGCCCCCTTGTCCACCCATTGGGCAAGGATGCTATGGGTGTCTTTCCTCTTCCATTGGTCCCCTTGTCCACCGATGGGGCAAGGATGCTATGAGTGTCCTTCCTCTTCCATTGGCCCCCTTGTCCACCGATGGGGCAAGGATGCTATGAGTGTCTTTCCTCTTCCATTGGCCCCCTTGTCTACCCATGGGGCAAGGATGCTATGAGTGTCCTTCCTCTTCCATTGGCCCCCTTGTCCACCCATTGGGCAAGGATGCTATGGGTGTCTTTCCTCTTCCATTGGTCCCCTTGTCCACCGATGGGGCAAGGATGCTATGAGTGTCCTTCCTCTTCCATTGGCCCCCTTGTCCACCGATGGGGCAAGGATGCTATGAGTGTCTTTCCTCTTTTATTGGTCCCCTTGTCTACCCATGGGGCAAGGATGCTATGAGTGTCCTTCCTCTTCCATTGGCCCCCTTGTCTACCCATGGGGCAAGGATGCTATGAGTGTCATTCCTCTTCCATTGGCCCCCTTGTCCACCCATGGAGCAAGGATGCTATGAGTGTTCTGGCTGGCCACTGTAGGTGTGGGAGAAGGTAGGAGGATGACTCGCATGATGGAACTTAGCAGGAGCTGCAGAAACTGCACTCCTGGCTCAAGCCATTTCGAGGGGCAGACAGGATTTCTGAGTAAGGATCCGTCACCCCTAATTGCTGCCTCATTGGCTCCTTTGTACAAACAAAGACCCCCAGTTGGGCTCTAGTCATGTGTAGTAACAGGTACCTCTGGATGGGAAGAGGGGCACAGGAAGCTGCCCTTAGTCCATGTCAGATTACTTGTCCATCTAGCCCAATATTACCTATCCTGGCTGGTAATCACTCTGCAGGGTCTCAGGGAGAAGTTTTTCTCAGCACCTTCTTCATGCTCCTATTAAGGTGCCAGGGATTGAACAGGGACCTTCTGCATGCCAAAAATGTGATCTGCCACTGAGCTGAGGTTCCTCCATGAGGAGTCCCCAGGTGAACATCACAATGTGGAATGGGATCAGAGCTGTGTGCGGATGTCCTCTTGAAATTCTCCACCTTACTTGTAAGCAGAGAAATTTGGGAGAAAATTTCACTGAATTTCTTCAGGGAGAGGAGAAATTCTTAGCAGTTTCTCTCTGGTAGGGCTCCCTGTCGGCAGGGCTTGTAGCATAGCTTTTCTTTTTTCCTAAGGGGTTTGGGGGGTTTCATGCTGCAACAGCATCAGCTGTCTTGGCAGGCTGGCCCCCCAGTTTGCATCCACTGCAATGCAAGTGGGTGCAGTGTTGTGTCCACCTCCGGGGATGAGGTGGAGTTAGGGCTCTGCCAAAATCTGCCCTCCAATTTCCTGAAAGCTTTCTCCCCCCACCCGCCCCATGAAAGAGGCTTCCATTGTTCTGCCTCGTTCAGGATGTTTTATCATTTATGTTTGCGGTGTTTTTGAGCTTACCTAATCACAGCTAGCCTCCCAGGTGGCCTGCACATCCTGGTTTGAAAAAAGACCCATGGGAGGAATTACCTCATGGTGCTTTAAACTGGGCTTTGATTGAAGTGTGGGAAGCTGAGGAGGCTACAGGCTGCCAGAGAGATGATTGTACAATGAAAGACAGGCCCTGTACTCAGTCCTCGGCCAAATTTCTCTGAAATTTCTTCACCATTGAATTTCTTTTCGAAAGCTATTTGTCTTCTATCAAATTGAATGAGAATGGTCAAAAAAATGTGGGAGAAATTTTTGGCACAGCACTAGTAGGGATACATACCACTATGTATGTGGAAAGTGGTGCCTGTTGTCTATAGATCTCCCTTGCCGGGTCAGGGCAAATGTCCCTTTTCTGTCTCTACCAGGCTGGGGCAACTGTAGCTTCCTCTGAGCTGTGCTGAAAGGGCTGGATCTGGTCTACTTAAGCATGTACCAAAGAGCAGCTTCATAAAGGAGAATTGGAGGATGTCATGCCATAGGGTGATTTCTCTGGAAGGTGACGATAAATAATGCAGCCTTAACTGTGAATCTCCCGAGCCATCATTTTGCAATTCCCCCAGGGCCAATTTGTTGTCTTTAGTAGCTGGAGCCAGGGATGTGGTGAGAAACATTCATTTTGTACATGCCTGCTGGTCTCCAGCCCTGCCAAATGCACAACAACACATTCTTAGAAAATGGATGAACTGTGAGATTGCATTATCATCCAGATGCTACCGATGAGAAGGCATTGTGCAGCTATTCCGTCTTTTTCTGCAGTAAGGAAAAGAGATGGAAGAAGCAATGGGAAAACGTGGGAGAGCTGAGTGGAAGATGGTAATGTCTGGACCCCCTGTAAAATTCTGTGAATGAGGCAGAGAGATGGTGTGATTCAAGCCTAAGTCTGGAAGTAGGACATGGTGGAGAAATCTGCAACAGACTCAAATGAGTTTGGATTTCTATGAATCTGATTCATGGATTCTGAAGTGTATTGGCTATTTCTAAGTTGTGCAGATTCCATGGACTTGCAGACTGTTTTTTTTAATTGGGGTGGGGGGTGGGGATTTGCACACATTTGCCATTGCACTAATGCACATTAGCACAAGTGCATACTTGCGCTAATGCTCATTGACACAAAAGCGCACTTCCGCTAACATGCACATGTGCGGGTGGAATGAACTTCTTCAACCTCCCTAAAAAAAGAAAATCCAGTTCTGTCAATGAATGGATGATGGAATGAATGATGCCTGACAGTCTGTGAAACACAGATGGAATGGATTTAACAAAATCTGTACATCCCTATCTGGAAGCACCGTCCGCTTCTAGACCTGGGGATGGGTAACTTGTGGCCCTCCAGTTTTTTGGCCTACAACTCCCATCTGTCCTAACCAGCATAGCCAATGGTAAGGGATGATGGGAGTTGTAGGCCAAAAAACTGGAGGGCCACAAGTTGCTCCTTCCCTGTTCTAGACCTTTAAAAAGGTATATATATTTTAATATATATATATATATATTAAGGAAAGGGGAAGGCAAATAGTGACTTCAAAAACCTAGAAGGCCTGGCTAACCAAAGACAGCAGTGAGATGAAAGAAATGGGTGTATTTTCTGGGAACCAATTCCACTATTTTACCACCTTTACTTCTGTCAAAATCATTTGTCTCTTTCTAGCCTTAGTTGTATGAGGCAGTGTAGAAAGAGCTTTAGCAGAATTCTCTCAGATGGAGCAATTTGGTTTCTCTCCAGCAGAGGGCAGTACTAATGTTCACAGCTGTTAAAGTTAAGTCCAGCTGTGCCAGACCCATGATCAGCCAAAGCTAGTACCCGGTGTTCTTATAGTCCTGCTGGTCCCAGCCTCCATCTAGAAAAAATCTCCCATCAAGTCTTCTTCTCGTGGTTTTGCTGAAGCCTTTGTGTGTTTCTGGTCCTCATGAGCCTAGCAAGTGTCTTGTACAATATTAAAATGCTGCTTTCTCCAACCACTGTGAGATGCCAGGTTTTGCTCTGAGTGTGGGTGTGTGAGCACAGATGCAAGGACATGATCTTTTAAGTGATTCTAAGCACCACCATTCCTTGCAAGCTCATCCTAGTTGCCTGGCTGAGGGTCACCATGCAATTCCCTTGCCCTCATGGAATAGCAGCTGTATCTAAGTGGTATGGAGAGGGTGTGTGTAGGTGTAGCTTCGCTACCAATACATGACGTTTGTGCTCATGTGCTTCCCTTATGTCAGTGGTGGTGAACATATGCCTGTCCAGATGTTGGTGGACTGCAACTCCCATCAGCCCTAGCCAGTATAGACAATAGTGAGGGGACGATGGGGGTTGCAGTCCAACAACAACTGCAGGGCCACATGTTCCCCATCCCTGCTCCACATTCTTGCCTGATAATTTAAACATTACATTTGAGGCCTCCCTTTGTGTGAAGAAAGTATCCATATAGAGGGTTGTGTGTACAAGACACAACTATAGTTCTCACATATATGCATCACCTTCTCACAGGTATTTGCAAGCCAGTCACCACAAGGCTTATGAAATGCTTGGTGAGGAGCATTCACAACCAATTAGGGTATTTCTGGATGCCATGTTATCCCTCCCAACCAATTAGCATATTTCTGGATGTCAAGTTCTCCTGTGCTTGTAATGGTTTTATGAATGAGTCCGGCACACTGGACTGCCACCTGCCAGATGTCAAGCTGGTGCTGCTAGCCCAAATGCTGCACAGGGGAAGTAGGGTAATGGCAATGGTCACACAAAAAGAGCTGAAAAGGAGGGTATTGTAAACCTAAAAAACAAAAACAAAAAATAAACTTCAATCCAAGGAAAGTTCAATTAATTAGAAAGAAAGAAAAATGTGTGGGCACTGAAAATGTGAAAACTTAATAGATTATTTAAAAGTGATTCTATGAAGTCTATAAATTGATCTTGTTTTTACATAATCAGCCTCAGGCGTCATCATTTTTCTTTGCATTAAATTAAGTAACTCTTTCTTGAAACTGAACATTCACCCCCAACCAGTGGAGAATGTCAAAGTTAATGAATAGAGGAGAGAATTCATAACGTTCTACACTTGTGTTTGTTAGCATAAAGCAGTATTTTCCATCCTGCTGACTTCCAATTGTATTGCAGTCCAATACAGCCCCCATCATGGTGGCCAGTGGCTGATGTTGGCCGGGGGCAGTGGGCATTGTAGTCCAACACATCTAAAGGACACCTTGGGGAAGGCTGCCTTAAAAATGGTGTGGGGATTCAGCAGGGCTGTTGAACTTCAGAGGGAGAATTACATTGTACCAGGTTTGGTTATATTATTTATTCATTCATTCATTCATTTATTCATTTATTTATTCGTTGCATTTATATCCCACCTTTTTTCCTCTTGCAAGGAACCCAAGGCGGCTTACATTATCCTCCTTCTCTCCTAACAACAACAACCCTGTGAGGTAGGTTGGGCTGAGAGTCTGTGACTGGCCCAAAGTCACCCAGTGAGCTTCCATGGCTGAGTGAGGACTAGAACCCAGCTCCCAGCCCTGCACTCTCACCACTACACTACACTGGCTTTCAGCACTCAAGGGAGCCATCCTATTACACTGTGTTTTATATCTTTCCTGGGCACCTTGAAAATATCCAAACATCAGTTGAGACTAGAGAGGTTCTCTCAAGCAGCTCTTGCAGATGACACTAGGGGACAACAGCTGTGCACATGATCTGTCCGATTACACATTGTTTCAACAGTGCTTCTCGGAATATTATTTCCACGAGCATCTGGTTGGATTGGCTGTACAAGTGACCAAGCCCAGATGTGAAGTCACCATGCTAATGAGTTCCCCTTTTCCCTACATATGCTTTCCTTCTATATACTGCTGGGCTCATCTCTCAAGCTTCATAACTCAACGGTCCATGGCATCCATGCAACATTAATGCTGCCACTCAAAAGATAGTTATGGCTGGAGCAGGTGTGATTTTCGTTTCATTGCACTGAGGCTGATAGAGGAGTTGTGGACAAGAACTTTAAAATGAGCAATTGGTTAAGGTTCTGCAATGTTGCAAAAAGAATTGACTTGTACAATTTAACTGTGTCCATCTGTAATTGTAAGTGGGTGTAGTGTAAGTTAAGAGGAAGTCCTCAGCTGAGATCATATCTTCATTGTGGTTTTCCTTGGTATCCTATCCTTCAATCATCTCAGTTGTGCTTCTCTGTAAAATCAGGATAATAATACCTTCCTCACAAGGTTGTTGCTGAGATGGTGCAAACCAAAATACTACTTACACACACACACACACACACACACACACACACACACACCAGGCACTTGCAATTGTATTTCTATTGTTAATTTACAAGCCTGATGTACTTTAGAGCTGAAACGCATTTTGAGAGGAACATTTTCAAGCCACTTCTCCTAAATTGAATTTGTCTGCCAGTATTCGAATTTATTTTCCAATTTGACTTCCCTCCCCAACCCCTTCTGTATTTATGAGTGCTGTCGGGTTTAGGAGCTTTGGGGGAGAGCAGATGTCAAAATAATAGATTTGGTAAATTGATGCTTATTAGTATAATTGCTTTATACGTTAATAAGGTTTTACACAGGTACAGATCAGATCACTTTGGTGGGTGGGTGTTTTAATAGCATTTATTTATTTACTTAACTTACTTACTTATTTACTTACTTACTTACAAACTGATATACTTCTGCATACTTATGGAGACTTCCAAGTATATAGAAATTACTTCCTTAGTTTTGGATGGCCCCCATTTAGTTTCGAATGTCATAGGCACTTAACCACTCAGATTTGCTATTCAAGGGAACAAAAGTGGGACCTGCAACAAAATGTTGCAGTATATCCTTTGTCCTGTTCAGGGTGCTCGACAGCCATACCCTCTAAGCAGGGCATTCCACTCTTTTGCTTCACCCCATTCCATTTTCCCCCCTTTTCCAGCTGTCACCCAACATTTCCATGGCTAATGAACATGCTCAGTCTTCACTGGGCAATTTGTATTTTAGAGAGCAGGGATTAATAACATAAGAGCCATGCTGGATCAGACCAAGGGTCCATCTAGCCCAGGATTCTGTTCACACAATAGGCAACCACCTGTGAATGGGAAACCCACAAGCAAGACGTGAGTGCAACAGCACCCTCCCACCCATGTTCTCCAGCAACTAGTGCACATAGGCATGCTGCCTCTGATACTTGAGACAACACAGAGCCATCAGGACTAGTAGCCATTGATAGCCTTCTCCTCCAGGAATTTGTGTAACCCCCTTTTAAAGCCATCCAAATTGGTGGCCATCACTACATGGTGTGGTAGCGAAGTCCATAGTTTGGCTATGGAATTGCCCTCTTTGGCTTTTTAAAAAAGTTTTTTTTTTTAACTTCTGCAAACTTTGGAACTTCCCTAAGCTTGCTTTGATAACTCCCTCTTCTTCCTCCGTGGCCCCATTGTGGTTACAATCCTGCCAGCGCTCACCACCCGAGTTTGTTGTTAGAAGGATGTGCGCAGCGAGTTTTGTTAAAAAGAACTCCCCCCCCCCCCGAATTATATAGGGTTGTTTCAGAACTGTCTAGAGCTGAGCTGAATTTTTGTGAGCTTCACAACTGCGTATTTGGTAAGGTGAATGTTTCATCTAACCGGCGTGCAGATTATATGAGAAATCAAACTGTTTTGCTCTTTCTCACATTTCACTTTGCTTCATCTGGCCCTGTAGGGCTGGCTCAGGCTTTGCACAGTTCCCTGAAGCCTTAAATAAACAGCCCCGCTGGGGCTTCCTCTACACCTTTCTTTAAGCAGTGCTTTGTGTCCATGACTTGAATGGAAAATAGCCAAAATATCAAGGGAATTGCAGGTTGCCGCCTTGAGTTTCCATTTCCTGGGGGCTTAAATTTCTCAATACTGAGTGGCAACTTCCAGAGAGGTAGCTATGGTAGTCCGCAGCAGCAAAAACAAGAAAGAGGCTTTTGGTACCATAAAGCCAAACTGATTAGTGTGGCATAAGCTTTCATGTACTAGAGTCGTCTATCAAATGCATGAAGTATCCTCAATTGGCAGATGTGTATATGCACATGTACACACACAGTGGAGGCTGGTGGCCCCGATGTCAGTGGGGTGGTAAATCCACTCTGAGTTTCAGTCAGAACCAGTCAGAACTCTAAAGGACCAAGAGTTCTGACTGGTACTGACTGAAACCTGGAGGAAATTCACCACCCCACTGACATTGGAGCCACCAGCCTCCACTGCACACACACACATGCACACATGGGGGGGCAGGGGTAGCTGTGGTGGGGGGGAGAGGATTGTAAAAAGTGGAATCAATTAGCAATGAAGTGCAGTAAGTTAAGTCCATGACAATTCTATAATTGATTAATAAAGCTTAAGTTAGCAACAGTGATAATTGCCCTTGTGCTTATCTTAATCTTTACAGAGAATTGTTATAGATGTAATTTTTGCAGCTTATTGCTGATTAACCCCACTTTTTCCATCTCCCCCCCCCCCATTTATGCCAAGAATGGGGAAGCCTTCTAGAGGCTGCATGCCCACAGTGGGTGGGGCTAGAGCCAAAGGTGGACAGGGCTTAACCATCCCCTGCTCATGTGTTGCAACCCCCTGCCCCCAACCCCAAATCGCCCCTACATTGCAATTAGGGTTCCAAAAAAGCCTTCAGTTAGGTCTGATGGGAGGGGGGGGGGTTGGATCTCTACACCTCCAGTTTATTGCGCATTCATGGTTGCTCACTCACTGAATTGTGCGGGTCCATTACATGATGTCATCATTGTCCAGTCATTATTCCACTATTTCCTCCCACCTATCCCGTGTTTTCCTTAAATGGAAAAAAAAATTGGGTATTTTTCCAGATATGCGCAAACGGAGCGCCACGTCCTCCCCGTGTCTTTCTGCCCTAGCGTGAATGAAGCACTGAGTGTGGTTGTTGGGGGCATGGCCATGATGTCGAAGGTGGTGATGAAGGTCTGATGGGTGTTCAGCCTTCCTGCTCCTGTGTCATTTTGGCTCCTTGCCATTTTCAGCCTGCCTGTTCAGAACAGAGCAGCAGAGCAGCTGTGAGGGGGGTGGCAGAGCAGAGGAGCAGCAGAGGGGCTGAGCAGCAGGGACTGGCCAAAAGCATGGAAGAGGGAGGCGGGGCTGGAGAGATCGGTGGGGGGCTGTCTGCGTGTCAGTCCCCATCCAGCAGTAATGTGCAAGGGGAGGGAAAGGGGCAGGAACCCAGAAGCAAGCATTACTGAACCTGGAGCGTGTGGAATGCTATGGGTACAGCCATCTACAGAGAAGGAAACGCGTGTAAAGGGAATCAGTTGTGATCCTGCATTTAAAATGGAAGTGGAAACCCCCTTTTAAATGCAGGATTTTAGGCTGGTGTAGAAATCCTTTAAGTGGTGCAGGGAGTCGGGGCGGGGGGGCTGACCTCATATTGGTCTGGGAGGCCCTGCACGCTCTCTGGTTCTACACCCTGTTCTATATCCACACAACTGAGGATAAGACTTTAGGCATCTGGTGAAGGAGATCCCAGTCCATGATGATCTATGTCATGATAGATCTCTCGGTGTATAAGGTGCCACAAGACTCTTGGTTGGCTTTAGTCCCTCTCTCGAATTATTTCTGTGCCTGCAAAGACAGCCGTCTTAACACCCCATCTGAAGGTTGACTCTGGACAGAACTCTCATTCAGATCGGATACCCTGCCTGTCCTAGATCCGAGCTAATACCCTTTGACAGAATTAATTTAATCAGCGTAATATTGGACTCGGCTAGCTTGTACCAGTCCCTTTATTTCCATCGATAGCATCTCACCAGTAACCTTATGTGAAGGTGACCTCTGTGCACTTCCTCTCCTGTCGGTCATCACATAGCTTCTGGGAACAATATGGGGTCTGTAAATTCAGTCTTACTGTTAAGCCAGAAAGGTCATTATGCCGTCCACTCATCCCTTCCTGGCCTTGCTGTTGATTTGGAGCAACAAAGAAGTGCCTGGATACCCACAAAACAGGGCTGCAACATTTACAGTGCACTCTTCTACAGGAATTGCAGATGGCAAGTGCCTTCTTAAGAGGCATTCCTTCCTGCATGAGTAAAGAGAATGCCTCTTCTAAGATGATGCCTGCTGTGATATGTGTGTGCGTCATCTAAAAATAAAGGAAGTCTGGGTTTCTTTCTTTTTTAATTAGAACAATTGTGTGTGTGTTTTTCCTTTGCAAATATACATTGGATTAATCTGTTAACCAAAGCTCATATGAATAACTGATTACAATTTATTAAATTGGGTGCAGCAGTCCCAAACACATACAAAAAGTGTGACATTGCAAATCCAAACACAATTCAAAATGGTATAAGTGGATGCAAGAAATGGGTCTAAAGAGTCTCCTTCAGGAAATGAATGGTATACAGCTCCTGAAGCTTGCAAAAGGAGGTCCCCCCCATACTTCAAATTAGATTTTTTAAAGGATTTTTTAAAACAAAATGATACTCCATTATATTGTATGTGACCACAATATAAATAGGCATTTGAAAATGACATCACAATTACTGACCATCTTGTCATATTGCTGAAGAGAGCTGGTAACTCAACAAAGCCCCCCACCCGTTATTGTTATGAATGGTGGTAAACTGCATCTGTGTGGAATGATAAATATGGGTCGAATACCCCCCCCCCCATTATTGGTCCAGTCCTGGGAAAAGCCCATCCTTATTGGGACTTGACTCTAAATTTGCATGTGGATTTAGGGTGGCCAGTTATGAATTGCCAAAAAAGAGGAAATGCATCCCTCCCCCCAAAAGGACAAAAATAGAGTGCCAATTTGCATAAAATTTGCATATGCTAATTTATATGAATAGATGCAGATGTAAAAATCATCATTATAATTTAAATAGAAATACATTACAGCTCAATATAGTGTGGAAGACTGTGACCAGGTGTCCTGTGTGCCTTGCTCAGCCTGCTGTCTAGATGCTGTTGATGGGCAACTTTAAGGTCCAGCTCTTCCTTCTTATGTTTTTTTTTTTTAATCTTTAAACTGAAATTGGACTGGACAGCCCTTTAAACAGAAGATGTCTTCAAAACAGAGAACTGACCTCTGTAAAAGAGGACACCCACTCCCCCAGTGCCCAAGCTTCTTTGTGGGACACAGAAATCAAATATATATTTCATGTCTTATGCTGTGATAAGAATACATTCATACTGCTCAGGTTTAGGGAAAAGTCACCTGATAAGGGTCTGCATATATGTCGGAAAGGACGCTCAAATGTGCACGATCTCATTTTCTTTGCACTGTTTCCTTTTGCTGTTTGGGTTCGGTGAATGCTGTTGCCTTCGTGCTGGTGGTGCTGTGCAGGCCTCCCGGTTCTTGAGCTAGGAATAGCTCTCCTGCAGCCATTGGAACGTATCGATTCCTAATGAAGCTATGTGGCTTTTACGCTGTAATTCATATTTGGCCATTTGGAGATGGTTCCCCAAGGACCACTGTATAAGCAATCAGTCACCCTTTGTTTAATGCATTTCCACATGGCCATTCAAACCTAAAGAAGCAGCCTAGATAAACGCTGTGTGGGAGTTTTGCACAGGGCAGGCAGCAGAGAATGGAACAGGTCCCTGAGTTGCCTCCATTGATTTCAGGAGAATCAAAGAGGGGAAAGCAGGTAGACATGCCTCGGATAATTTGTTGGCCTGGATTATTTCCAGACTGCTCTGGTACCAACAAGGTTCAACCAGCTAGCCTTGTCCTGGTGGTAGCTAAACTCACTGAGTCAGAGGTCAGTGGCCGAGCACAGCCTTTGCACGCAGAAGGTTGCAGATTCCGTCCCTGGGCATCTCCACTTATTTATTCAATACAAAGCCATTGCTGCCTTTTTCTTTTGCCACCTTCTGGCCCACAGTGGATGAGCCAGTAGGTAAGCAGCAGGGGTAAAGAGCAGAAACTGCTGCCTCTGGCTTACTCATTTGACAAGTGTTCAGCTAGCAACAGTGACAGTGAGGAAGAGACGTCCCCCTGCCCCACGTACAGAGAGCATCTTGCCTGAGGATGCCCCCACCTGGAGGTGATACTGGCCATAAGGACTAGAAACTTCTGTTTTTTAATTAAAACCTGATAATGACAGGAAGTTGAATTCGCTACCTAGTATCCCATTCTGTGTTCCCATGGAATGGTGGCATAAATGCAGCCCAGATTTTTTAAGTATTAGAGAAGTCTTTCTAACTGTTAAGTGCAGTTCTGCAACAGAATATGCTATCCAGGAAGGTTTTGACACAAAGAGAGGCTCGGACAGACATCTTCTGCTAGGGTTAGTGTGTCCTGACTCCTGCCTTTAGGGAGTCAGATTGGAAATCTTACTGGGCTTCATCCAGGCAGCTCTGTCATGCCTGTGACTTTGCAATCCTCTGTTTGTCTTTTTATGAAGTTTGGCAGCAGGCAAACTTGAGCAGAAGAATGATTCAGTCAGCACTGTGTACTTGGCCTTGGGCAATATCCCTCAATAAAATGTTAATTAGTTCTTGCATCAAACAAAATATTTCCCCCTAAATCAGCAACTGGCTTTATTATGAGACAGTAAACCTATAAATGGGCAGGGCTGAGAGCCATGTGTGACACCATTTTATGTGGCACATGGAGTCTTGTTAGAATCCTGAAAATGCCAACATATGCACATGGGGCTGGATCCAGATTTAGTCACACCTAGAACAGTCCCATCGAAAACAATGGGACTTGGGTTAGTCATTGCTAACTTAAGTTCCATTGATTGAAATGGGTCTGCTCTGACTAAATCTGGATCCAACCCATAGTTTCACAAATATCTTAAGAACATTATGGTGCAAAATGTAAAAGTTCAACAACAACAGGAGCAAATATCTTAGATTGTAAGGTCCTCGGGGCAGGGATCTGTCTTCTAGTTGTTTGTTACTCTGTAAAGCACTATGCGTGTAGATGGTCCTGTATAAATAATACATGCAAATAATACACAGCAAGTAAAAAGTGATGAATTGGTGTTCAACGCCTGTGAATTAGGAACCTACATCTCAGAATTGGTGAAGCTACAGTGAATGCAGGCTGGGTGTGTGTGTGGAAGCAGGCTCTGCTCCCTTTGACTTATGTGCCTTTCTTAGAGTAGGCAACAACATAGGGAACCTGGCACCCTCCAGACATTTTAGACTACACCTTCCATAATCCCTGACCATTGCCCATGCTGGCTGGGGCCAGTAGTCCAAAACATCTGGAGGGCACCAGGTTGCCTACACCTGTCTTAGAACATCTGTAGAGAGCCCCTGTATGTGTAGCTGTAAGTGGTATGTGGGCCTCCCTCCATTTCATGTGTGTTCATCCCACACAGGATGAACGGCTGAAAAGGGCTCAAGTGTTCCGCATGTGTGCAGAATTTGAGAATGGGAATTAGAAGGGATGAGAATAAGAATTACAGATTGAAGAAGAAATGCCATATGACTGCCAACTTTATTCATACATATATATGTACTCTACTCTTCAGCTGGAATGGATCCCAGAGCAACTGAAAGATCAATAATAATAATAAAAAAAGCCAGTCCCTGCCCTCAGGCTTACAATCAAAAATACACGACACAAGAGGAAAAAGGGATGGAGAGGGAAAAGTGGGGGAAGAATTAAAACTCAGCCACTAATTCTTAATGTTGGAAGGTTCTTATAATGATCTGCTGTATTGCTGTAATTGCTGTAACCCAGCCGGTGCTGCTGTTCTTATTATGACCAGCTGAAATAGAAAAAAAATCAAAGTGAGGAGGAAGTGAAAATTGCAGCTCCCTCTGCTGAGCCCATGGAGGGGCCCTGCTTCCTGCCTCTCCCTCTTCTACAGCTGGATGGAATGGCTGTTGGATGACAATTGTGGGGAGAGGCAACGCCCGATGATCAGGGCCGGCCTTAGGGGTGGGTGAGCTGGGCGGTCGCCCAGGCAGCCAAGCTGAGGGGGGCACCGAGCTGAGCTCAATGGCTATGTGTGTGGTTTTTTTTAAAGTACTGTCTGGAGTGAGTACTTTAAAAAGGATGCCAAAAAGCAAGTGCCTGTAACCTTTCTTTCAAGGTTCTACAGGTTGTTTGAATACTAACTACAAAATTGAGCTTCCTTCAGTTAGGTTCAGGGAGCAATCCTGTGGCCACTAGTCAGTGGCTAGATAGCCAAAGGATATGTGGGTTTCCGGGAACCAACCTCAGAGCCCGCACTCTGAGGTCAGTTCCCGGAGAACCAACCTTCCCCCCTTCCCATGCTGCCTTGCAGGCAGCTGGGAATGGCCCCGCACTCCGCGCTTGAAAGAGGAGTGTGGAGCGGTGAAAAACAGGGCATTATGGGGTGGGGAAGGTGGAAATGCTGGTATGACACATCTCATGTGTCATCTGGCCTCCCCCCCCCCCGCTAAGCCTTCCCACAGCTAGACAGCTGAAATCGGCTCGATAGGCGGTCGCCTCTGAGTTCAGAGGCGGCCGCCTATCCCCCTAGGACTGTGCCCTTAAAGTGTGTTTCTTTTTCAGTTTCCACTTTGATGTCATTTGCTCTAGGCAAAAATGTGCAGAACACAGCTTTACCTTGAGGCAACCTTACCGAGCACTTAGCACTTCAAATACTGTAAACACTATAGGAACTCTATAACTAAGAATAATAAAATAAACCCGTACGCTGTAAGAGGTCAGCTGGATACCTGTTTTATTTATAATTTTTAAAAATTATTTTAAAAGATAAAATAATGGATATTCTAAAATAAAGAATGCTTACCGAAAGATAGGATCTGCTACAAAACAAAACAGAAATATAAATAAAACTGGTGATAGTTTGGCTGTGTTGAATAGCGCATGGCTACTGCTCAGAACGTAGCTTTTTGAACTTTGGCTTGTGCAAACTGTAGTGCAGTGGCTGAGAGATCAAGGTTTTGAGCAGTGTCATTCTTGATGGGCATCACACCTACACCAGGCCCCATAAATCCTCTGGGTGGCCCTGCAAAACGGGGTGGGGGGCACCAAAGACACTATTTATTCTAGGGTTGATGGTGGCCCTGCTTTCCTTCCTTGCCTTCACTTCAGCCTCTTTTGGAGTCCATCTGTGCAGACAGTTTATCTGTAGGCTGTACTGAACATCAGAAATACTGGCAAAATGCCCATCATTAAAATGGCCACAGACAAGGGGCTTGAGATTAGCAGGCCCATAGATGGCAAGAACCCCCAGGAAACACAGTACGTCTTGGTGTCTTCTGCACATGGAAAGATACTACTACCCCATGGGCTCCTAGGCTCCCTTTCAGTGGAAGAGATTACCTCCAGTGACAAGTGCAGGAGGAGGTTTTGCTCCCATTAGAACATAACCACAGCGGTCTTTCTAAGAGCTGTTCTCCACAGCTGGGTCTGGGAATGAGGTGGCCAGATGCTGAGGTGGTAGAATGGACCATACCACTTCAAACGACAGGTGGAAAAAGCTTCTTGATCAACCTTTTGACTTTTGTGCTAGTTGTGTGGAGTTCTTTTTAAAAAAACAAAACAAAACAAAGGAGAACATTCAAAAATGTGATTTTTTTCCACCACCAGACACACATTTGCAGTCTGATGTGGTACAGTCCAGTCTATAACCTGATTCATCTGAGGGCCAAAATAGACATGACTTATCTAGCAGCTATGTCTTTTCTTTTTCAGTTTTGTTCTAGAGTAAAGTGCACGGGGGTGATCAGGACTGGGACCCTGGCATGTGGCCGGGGGTGTGTGTGTTAAGATCCATAGTGGCTCCCTGTGCCAACTCCAGGGTAAAGATAATAAAAACAGATGTCACTACTAGGTACTGATTTGGATCCTGGATGTAGAGACCGAGGTGATGGAATTCTGAACTATACCACTACAGATGCTGGGGGAAGTTATATTTTTGAATGCTTCCTCACACAGAATCACAGAATCATAGGTTTGGAAGGGGCCTACAACACCATCAAGTCCAACCCCCTGCTCAATGCAGGAAGCCTGATTCCCAGGCAGTCTCCCATCCAAATACTAACCAGGGCTGACCCTGCTTAGCTTCCAAGCCCAGTACAACTGAAACACTCCCAGGCAGTAGTGCAGCCAGGGGTGGACCTTGGGCTCAAGATCCACCCCACAACACACACACAGACCACTGAGGGAGCTGTTGCTAATCAGGGCAGCAGATGCAAACTCCATTTTATTCCTGTAGTCATGATGATGTGATGATTTAAGTGAGTTTAAAAAGCAAAACTGCAAATGCTCAGAGTCTTTTTTCCTGATCATGGTTTGCAAACACAGTTGTTCTTGTTCTAACTATTAGGAATGTTAGTTGTAAAGCATGCAATGGAAGTTGTGGTGGGGGGAGAAGAGAAATATGAAGTTGTGTGCTTCACAACTGAAGTAATACACATGACCGGCTAAATGTGTGTGTGTGTGTGTGGGGGGGGATAAAGTCAAAAATTACCTGGCTGCACCAGCACCACTGCTCCAAGCCTGTAGTAAATAGGGATGTCAGAGAATTCTGCCATGGATCTTGGTGAGGCCGAATGCACCCCTGAAATCCATGGTGGAATGAAGCCCCCCACCCCCACCCCACGAAATGGGCCCAGAACGGAGCACCTACCTGCTGCCGTACGCACTGCATTGATAGGCTACGTAAATACTTACGTAGCCTATCACGGTTAATGCAGGGATGCCATTTGCGTCCCGCGTTCCCCCCCCCTTTTTTTTTTGCCATGATAGCCTACGTAAATATTTACGTAACCTATCAGGGCAAAAAAAGAGAACACAAATGGCGGCCGCTGTAGCCGCCGCCATTTGCGTTCACTGGTTGTTGTTTTTTGCCGTGATAGGCTACGGAAATATTTATGTAGCCTATCACGGCAAAATACAGGGACGCAAATGGCGGCGGCTATGGCTGCCGCCATTTGCGTCCCTGCAGGCTGCCCAGCGGCCAAATGTCTGGCTACGGGCAGCCCCGTCCGGCGGCTCTGCGGAATCTCCGTGGTGTGGAGCCGGCTGGAGAGAATTTAGGGGGGAGGGATGGAGCGCCTCCCCCCCACCGCGAATGTCACCCTTCGAAAAGGTAAGTGACTTTCGTACATCCCTACTAGTAAATTAGCATGCCAGGCTACACTAAACCTTTCTTTCAGACATCTTTCTGATGTCATCATTTATTACAGTAAAGGAGCTGTTTTACGTATTCAAACATATGACACCCACTTGCAGTCTGAAATTGGATGGTCCAGAATTCTACCAGTTCCTTCTACTACTGGGTAAAGTGTAGATTGGCTCTAACTCCACTTTCAGTCTTCCACTGGTGGCATGGAACATCACAAATAGGGTATGATGGAAAAACTGTCCCCTGTTGCTAACCTCCAGTACCTGGTAATCAGGGTGTACACGTTCTGAACCTACAAGTTTTATTTACACTTATGCTGAAGGAACTGCACTGGCTCCCTATATGTGTTCCTTGGAGGAAACAGGAAAGGTGGAATATAAATATAATAAACAAACACACAAATAAATAAGGCTGTGCTGGGTCAGAGCAAATGTCCACCTAATCCAAAATTCTATCTCATCTCCATCAGTGACTAACTAGATGCCTCTGGGAATATCATAAACAGAGTACAAAAGTAATAGCTAGCTAGCCCTTTCCCTCAGCATCATTGCCTGTCAGGCCAGGTGTAGGGTTTTGGTACTTGTTTACAAAGCCCTAAGAACTCAGGAACAGGGTACTTAAGAAACACCATAGGGATGTTGGAGAAATCTGCAGATGGTTCAAATGAGTTCAGATTTCTATGGATCTGGCTTGCGGATTCCACAACAGACCAGGGTTTTCCAAGTCTCAGGGACTCAAGACTTGTGGACCATTTTTTAAACTTGGGGGGGGGGGTTGCACAAATGTCTTTAGTATTGTAGCACGCACTTCCTGGCACTCTCTGCCACTACAAATTAGGTGCCAACCCTCCTGGTTCTTCGGTGCCTCCTTTTCCAACAGGCATGCATAGGAAGACAATCTTGTCCTCTATAGGAAGACTTGTTTTTGTACATCACTTCGGAATTTCTTAAATGTAAGTGATACATAAATATGGTTAAACAAACAAACAAACACACAAATTTCTGAGCCTCGAGGGCCGGATCTTCATCTGTTGGCTAATCCCTGTTACAAAAGAATTTATTTTCTGGCCCATCACGTAACTGTCATATGACAGTTTTGTTCTGTAAGCTAATTATGCACTGTGTAAAGAAGTCCATTCTTTCTCTGCCAGTCAAGCCTGGTCACTGAGGTCATCGGAGGACTTGCTTCTGGTGGTTCCACATGGACCTATGGCCCAACTGCAGTCCACCAGGAGAAGAGCCTTCAGCATGGTGGCCCCCTTTCTTTGGAATTCCCTGCCTTTGCAGGCCAGGCAGGCACCAATGCTGCATTGTTTCTGGCGCCTCCAGAAAAGAAAACAGCACTCTTCCAGGAGGCATTCCTTTATTTATTTATTTATTTATTTCATTTCTATACCGCCCAATAGCCAAAACTCTCTGGGCGGTTCACAAAAACTAAAACCAAACAACACACAATAAAACAATTTAAAATATATAGAACATTAAAACCACATTGACCAGTCATGGTTTTTATGGGCATTGCGTTTTTAAAAAAGTGTCATTTTAACTGGTGTTTTAACCCTTTAATGCTCTCACTGTTTTATCCTTTATGTTCACTGCTCCAGAATCTGTTGTAGAGATGAAGTGCTATATAAAGATTGTAAATAAATGAGAAAAAAAAGAAAGAAAAAAAAGAAAGACACATGACCATCTACAGAGGGAGAGCCCCCGGTGGAGGCTGCTGGCTCTGATGTCAGTGAGGCAGTGAATCTGCTCCGGGTTTCAGTCAGAACCAGTCAGAACTCTAAAGGAGCTCTCCAAGAGTTCTGACTGGTTCTGACTGAAACCCGGAGCAGATTCATCATCATGGTGAACACTCATGACGAGTAAGATTGTCTTCCAAGAGTAGAGTCTTAGCAGTGGGTCTGCAGGTGGCTGTGAAGGCCAATTCTGGTCTGGATCCACACAGCCTCCCACAGCGAGGACATAGGCTTCCAGGTGGAAGGCGATCACAGTGAGGGTTTGCTTGACATGCCTTCCGTTGAGCTCGTTTCTCCCTTTCTCCCTGTACTCGTGCTTCTTCAAAGTCCATAGCGCCTTTAATATAGGCTGACCTCCAGTTGGAACGCTCATGGGTTAGAGCTTCCCGGTCCTCATTTTTCTAGACTAGCTTTGAGAACATCTTTAAATCTCTTTTGCTGTCCACCAATATTCCATTTTCCATTCATAAGTTGGGGATAAAGTAGCTGCTTTGGGAGACGATGATCAGGCATTCGAACAACATGGCCGGTCCAGCGAAGTTGATGTTGGAGAATCGTTGTTTCAACGCTGGTGGTCTTTGCTTCTTCCAGTACGCTGACATTAGTCCGACTGTCTTCCCAAGTAATTTGCAGAATTTTTCGGAGGCAGCGTTGATGGAATCTTTCGAGAAGTTGAAAGTGGCGTTTATAGATGGTCCATGTTTCGCAGGCGTACAGCAAGGTTGGTAGTACAATGGCTTTGTAAACGAGCATTTTAGTCTTCCTGCAAATGTCCCGATCCTCCAACGCTCTACGCTTCATTCAGGAGAATGCTACACTCACACTCAGGTGATGCTGAATTTCAGCGTCGATGTCAGCTTTTGTGGAGAGCCACCAGCCTCCACTGGAAGCCCCATAACAAACTGTTAAGTCTAGAGTCTGAAATTTCCTAGGTGCACCACTGATGAAACCACTGATTGGACCAGGGGTGCAGAGAACCCCCAGCCGTCCAAGGTTCCACAGATGGCCACACCCTGTTTCTCCCCCCCCCACCCATTGTTGAGTGGTTTCCTGGCTTTTGTGCATCCCTCCCTCCATTCTAAAAGGTTGAAAATGCCTCCCCTAAGACCTGGTTACTGGCAGGAAGAGCTTTAAGCTAAGATGTGTGATTTTGGCTCCTCCCCTTTTGTCTTTAACCCCACCCACCACTGGAATTCAGCCTGCTTCTGGGAAGAGTCCACAAACATGGCAACGTGAAGCTAGCCAGAGATTTGTAGGTAGACCAGCAGAGGCTGATGGCTCTGATTTTTTTTTGGGGGGGGTGGGGCAGGTTTCAGTCAGAACCAGCCAGAACTCTGAAGGAGCTATCCAAGGTGGCAAACCTATTTTGGGAATGGGGTTTGGCATCTTGGATAGCTCCTTTAGTCCCGGCTGGTTCTGCCTGAAACCCAGAATGGATTCACAGCCCCGCTGAAATTGGAGACACTAGCCTCCACTGAGGTAGACTGTCTCTGCAAATGGAGGTTCCACTGAGCTCTTAGGGCGAATGAGAGAGACATTGATCAGGAGAGCCAGCCTCCATGGATTTGTTCCAATCCCTGTTTATTAAAGCCAGCAATGTAGATAACTTCATCTTCTCTAAAGAGGGGGTGATGGTGGTCTGGGAACCAGGACCCCTGGGTTCTCTTTCCTAATGGGTCTGGATTGGATGCTGCGCATTTGGTGGGAAGAGGCAGGTCAAAGGTCTGAGGTTTCCTCCCCGCTCCTGCATCGATCCACCTCTCCATTTCCACTGGTCGTTCCCTCCCCACGTGGAGCCGAGAGAGAGAGAGAGAGAGATTGAGACAGAGAGAGAGAGAGAGAGAAGAGAAGAGAAGAAGAGGAAGAGGAAGAAGGGGAAACCAGCCTGCTCCGTGTCTTTGCGGCAGTCTTCTTTCTCCCTCCCGGCGTGGCTGTGCCGCAGTCGCTCTTTGCTACGGATCAGATCCGCTAAGGAGTAGCAGCAACGCCTCACCACCACCACCACCATCACGATGGCTACCCCCGCAGCGCCCCATCATGGTGAGACCCCCTCCTCGCTCCCCCAGGGAGTCAAGGGAGTTCAGGGGGCGAGTGAGGGGTCCCACAAGCTCATCTAGACCACCCGTCTCTTGCACAGCGTTGGGGAGGGGGGTCATGATAAAGCTTCCTAGGACATCAGAGGCAAGATAAAGGGGTTATCTTGCCGGCTATCCGTTTTGTTTAGTGTTTTTTTGGAACGGGGAGGTGGGTCTTTCGGACCATTCCAGACCCCCATTTTAGACATCCTCCATGGAAGAGGCAGAGGGAAAGGAGGGGGGCGCTGATGGGAGACCCTAACGACTCACTCCTCTGCAGCTTTTACTCGGAAGAAAGTCCCACTTTTTCAACGAGCCTTGCCTCTCCGAGGATACGTGCCGGGGGACTGCGATCGAAGAAGTCGCGCGCATCGAGAGCCGCCGCCGCTCTGCTCCGGAGTCGCTCCGGAGCGGCGCCGGCAAACGGATCCCGTTCCGATTTGACTGTAGAAAAAGGCGAGAGTGTTCGCCTGCTAAGCTATCCCCGGCTGCGCTGTCCGCAACTCCTTAAATCGTCGGATGGGGCGGTGGGGGGGGGGGGAGAAGTGTTTTGACCCCCTCCTCCCTCCCCGCAACTTTACGGCTGCGCCACTTGGGAGGGAGTAAGTAGGTCGTATCGGGTAGTAAAGTCCTATTGAACTGAGCGGGAGTCCCTTCCGGAGTAAATGTGCCGAGATCTGCTACAGTAGACATGAACGGGTTGCGGACCGTTGGCGCTGTTACCGTGAGCCTGCAGGTGCGGTTTGTGCGTGGCCAGCTTTTGGTTCATCCCTGCTAACTGTGCCTGGGGCCATGGCTGTTTGGCAGTGGGAAGACTGCAGGGCCAGGTGTCCTTCCTTCCTTCTCCGGCTCCTCTGTAGGCCACCGGGAGTGGCTGCAGGGACTGAGGCTGGGGGCTCTGTGTGCGTATGTGCATAGGTGTGCTTGCAGTCGCGCAGCATGCTGCCCAGCTCACTGCAGTCTCTGGAAGCCTGAAGTCATCGCATCTGCAGCTGCTGTTTGACTGACAGGATGGAAAGGACCAGAATGCTGCCCGCTGCCGAGGCACTGTAGGTCTGGATGCTGGATGCCTCTGTGGAATGTGGCGTGCAAAAAGGGGGGGTTGGTCTGTGTCTATTTCGGTAGGGAAGGAACGGTCTGAGCAGACCTGGGAACGCAGCGTTTGTTGTGCTTGTGTGCAGCCTAATGTATGACCTGTTTTCTTTTCCATTTTGCAATGCCAAGAGTTGTGGCTCAGCTTCTGGTGCAGAGGAGGATGTGTGAGTGTGTGTGTGTGTGAGAGAGAGAGAGAGAGAGAGAGAGACTCACTCTTTGGGATCATTGCTGGTAGAGGATATCCTGTGTCTCTGTGATGTGACTACAGGGAATGTGTGCATATACACATCTCAATCTGCCGCTATCTAGTTCAGTCTCGTTAGCTCTGACCACCAGGGTCTCAGACTGAGGTTTCCCCCAATCACCTGCTCCCTGCTCCTTTGAACTGGAGATTTGATCCCTGGACCTTCTGTCTGCATGGCAGGCACTCTACCACTTTGCTATGGCCCCTCCCGCCCACATGTGCAAAGGCTCAGTTCAGGCATCACACCAAAGCATGGCTGGCGAAGCTTTGCGATAGTTGGCCATGGTACCCAAATTGGGAAAACATGTTTTGCAAACCCGAATCAGAAGCCATGGTTTGACGCAGCTGTGCAAACTATGGTTTGTGCTAACTGTGGCTTGTCAGGTTGTCTGAATCGAGGACTCATGGTTATGGCTTTTGCCCCACCCCTACGGCTGCTGCATCTAGAGATGGGAGTGCTGAGGGGACAAAAAATGAAACTGGGCAAGCAGCTCTGAGCCATGGCTTGGCCGCGGCACATTTGGAAACTCAAACCATGGTTCAGCATGATGTCTGAATGGAGCCACAGCCTCCTTGACATTTCACCCTGCCGAATTCTATCCACCCACTATTTATTTATTTATTTATTTATTTATTGCATTTATACCCTGCCTTTTTTCCTCTTGCAAGGAACCCAAGGCGGCTTACATTATCCTCCTTCTCTCCATTTTATCCTCACAACAACAACCCTGTGAGGTGGGTTGGGCTGCGAGTGTGTGACTGGCCCAAAGTCACCCAGTGAGATTCCATGGCCGAGTGGGGACTAGAACCCGGATCTCCTGGCTCCCAGTCCAACACTCTTGCCACTGCACCACACTGGCTCTCTTTTGCCAGTAGCCCTCCATTTAAAAGTTCTCTGGGTTGTTATGCGACTGTGAACAAAACAAGGGCTGTGTCAATTATGATTCTCTGTGTGCATGGGGTTGTCCTAGATGTATGTGTGTGTGTGTGTTCCAAAAACTGTTATTTTGTGTGTGAGAGAGTGATGTTTTCTTCAGGATATGTATGTTGCACTGAGAAGGCATTTATGACAGAATGAAATCAGAGCTTCTGCACGTGCAAGTGTGCATGGCGTGACATTTAGTTTCTAGGGGTGTGGAGACAATTATCATCCCCCAAATGTACACCAAACATTGCACATGAGTCCTGGCTGTACCCTCATCTCATGGGGCCATGCATCTGGCATTAGTGAGAGACAGGCCCCCTAGGCATGTGATGAGGGACTTTGGGCCTAATTAGGGTTCCCTGATTCAGGCCAGCAGTGGTCGTACTGGGGGGGGGGGTAGGGTGTTTTTAATGAAATCCACAAATCCCAGCCCCAACATCCACCAGTTTTAGCCAAATCATGGAGTGCTCTCCCCAATATCCTTCTAAAAGGAGTAGCTAAGGGTGCAATCCTATGCATGTTTTTGCTGGTCTTGTGACTGTAATAAACTATTACATTTAATAAACTCTTCAAGGACTTGAAAGGTTGTCACAGAGAGGAAGGCCAGGATCTCTTCTCAATCATCCCAGAGTGCAGGACATGGAATAATGGGCTCAAGTGACAGGAAGCCAGATTCCGGCCAAACATCAGGAGAAACGTCCTGACTGTTAGAGTAATACGGCAATGGAACCAATGACCTAAGGAGGTGGTGGGCTGTCCCACACTGGAGGCATTCAAGACGAAGCTGGACAGCCATCTGTCAGGGATGCTCTGACTTGGATTCCTGCATTGAGCAGGGGATTGGACTCGATGGCCTTGTAGGCCCCTTCCAACCCTACTATTCTATGATTCTATTACTTTAAAAAAATCCTATGCATGTTTAGACAGAAAAAAGCCCTACAACTCCCAGCAAGGCTGGGAGCTGTAGGACTGTCTTCCCTGTCTAAACATACATAGGACTGTGCCCTAAGATGGCCATTGCAAAAGTTAAGGGTCCAGGCTCCTGCTCTCCCCCCACACTGGACTTCCAGCCCTGCCTTTAAGTGTACAGCTGTACACATGTAGGGCCCTTTCTCACTGTTGTCAAATGTACAGCTGTGTGTATGTATGTGTGTAAATACATATGGGTATTGTAAATGTGTGTTGCATTTGGACTGTATGATAGAAGGTCTTTGTCGCCCTTCCCCTCCTCCATGCAGTCGAACAGTCCATCTGCCTGCAGTTTCATCAGTGGCGTACTCACCCGGCTGTACAGGTGGGACATGATTTGTGTAGGGTGGGAGAGCGTGGGCAGCAAGAGAACAAACATGCACATGTCAAAAATGTGTGTGTGCATGTGTATCCCCTGCTTGCAGAAGTGTGTTGTGATATGTTGTTATAATCTACTGTGGAACTGTCATCCTGTGCCCAGATATGTTGATAAACATCCCGTGCTTGCGGGGGACATTTTGGTCAGCCACTGTTCTGTATGTGTACTGGGCAAGATGTGCATCCATGCTATGAGGCAGGTGTACAGTGTGTGTGTGTGTGTGTGTGCACGTGTGCGTGCATTCATGCTGTGATCCATCTGTAGCCCTTCCCCTCCTCCACATGATTGAACAGCCCTCTGCCCAGGCCAAAGTAATGTGCTTTCCTGCACACAGATGAGGGAGATGGAGGGAGTCAAGCAAAGCTTCTGAGAGCCACACTCACATATTCTAGCCATAGAGATCTATGCACCTACCTGTCTATGCACCTTCCTATCTACCTAGTGGTCAGGCCATTTCACACATCATGGCATGACAAACCTCACTTTGTATACTCTGTGGCAAACAAGAAGATGCAGCTAATCACAGATCCTTGAGAAGTGCACTTCTATGATATATTGGTGGCATTCATTATTATTTTTTTTACCTTTTTAGGTGTACACTTCAAAAAAATGTAATGCGCGAAGCGGCCCCCAGACAGCCTGGGGTGAACACACATGCAAGCACACACGCGGTGCCAAACTCCTGTATGTAAGAATTTGAGCATTGTCTGTTACTGGCCATACATTTGTTTGTGTTGCTCATACATGCCCAGTTAGGTTGCTACTTATCTATTGGTACCCTTACCACCAATAAGGGTACCAATAGATACCCTTACCCACCAGGGAGTTAAATAGCTATCTTTGGTACCCTTACACTCCCTACACTTTGAAAAGTTGTGCAAAGTTTGAGAAAGGCCTTCCCTCTCAACCCCTGGGAGGAAACTGCCCCCTCCCATAAGCTTGTTCAGTCTGTCAGACTGTGAAAACTTAGGTTTGTCCACATGTGAATTTTCCTGGGCATATATATAGGAAATCAAAACAATGTGAATTCAGAGACTGAAATGTACACTAACCTCAGTAGGAAACACTGTCTGTTTTCACTGTGGATACCACAGACTGTCTTCTGTGGTATCCACAGGATGACATGTTTTGTTTTTTAATCCAGGTTAGGGTGCAATCCTATGCATGCTTAGATGGAAAAGAAATCTTACAACTCCCAACATTCCCCAGCCAGCTATGCTGGGAGTTGTAGGACTTTTTTTTCTGTCTAAACATGTATAGGATTACACCCTTAATTAATGTGGAAACATTACCACTCGGGCTGCAATCCCGTACCCACTTACATGTGTCAGCCCCATTGAACATAATGAGACTTACTTCTGGGTACACATGTATAGGCTTGAACAGCTATGTTTTGTTTTGCCATTTTCTGGCTACCTCGATTTTGTGGTCGAAAGGGTGGTTAAAGAATATGAAGTGTTTAGGTAATCTGTGCTAAGTGATCATGGTTGCCTGCCTTGTGACTCTTAACAGAGACTTCCTCTGACATCGCTGCTGCTATTTTTGCCGGTGGAGAAGCCTAGGAGTTGTCACACATGTGTGGTGCTACAAGTTTGCATATTCATGAGGACTGCTTGTGGTTTGTGCTCAGTGGAGAATTGTTTGAGGCGAGCCTCAGTGGGTTGCAGAAATGGCCCTGGCAAATAGAGGTATCTGTTGGACAACTCTCCAAGCTTTAGTGTGACAGAATTCTTCATTCTGCCTGCTGAAGAGCTCTGTGTTACCTGGAAATTTGCATCCTCTTAAGCCAACAGAGCCTGATTCCCCAAAAGATATTTCACCACTTCCATACGTGTTCTCTGCAACCTATTAAGTAACCATTGTCTAAACCATGACAAATGGGAATTCATCCATCAAAGCTTTTGCCAGTCTATCCACAAGCCTAATGAGATGCTATTGTGTCAAGTAATAGTAATGATTCATAATTTATCATGCTTCTGAAGTGAAGTATGTTACAATCCTTATCCTACTAAAGGAACAATCCTATGCATAGTTCGAGAGAAAAACCTTCTACAACTCCCAGCGTCCCACAGCCAACACTTCTGGCTGGGGAATGCTGGGAGTTATAGGACCTTTTTTTGTCTAAATATGCATAGGGTTGCACTGAGTGTCATAAAAAAAGCCCTGAAAGCTATTTCTCATTATTATTCACATTTTAGAGATAAAGAAGTTGAGCTGAAATGTAGCAAGTTGCCCAGAACTATGAGCCCATAGCTAAGTTCGCATTTGAGCTACAGCTGAAATAAAACTTCACATACGTTTAGAAATTCAAGAGAAAGGGATATGTAAAACAACTTAAATTTTAACATTTGTTGATGAATTTTAAAGCAGTAATATTTAATATTTAATATTTAATATTGAATATTGAATATTCTTGCTAAATGCAATATTTTGGCAACTTAAAAACCAAAATCCAGTAGTATCCATAATTGGGCACATTGAAAAATAATTGGATTAGGTTTTATAAAATAATTCAGATTAAGAGAAATATTTGAATAAAACCCTGTCCCACATTCGTTTCAGGTCTAATTTCAACCCTCCTACTCAATCCAAGGCCTTTTCCTTCCCTTTCATGGGATATACTTATGGCCATACCTTAATTTTTAAGGAGGACTCCATCTGGGCTACGAACGCAAACTGGTTTCAAACTGCTTAACTATCATGGATGCCAACTACTTATTCTTGGAAACTATCGTTCAGTTTGAAAGATCAGTTAGGGCCTCTAACAAGGAATTCTTAGCACCTTAACAGATCTAAGATTCCCATAATTCTTGAGGAAAGCCACAGTGTTTCAGGCTGGCTTATATTTGTAGTGCAGATGTGTCTGAATCCATACATTCTGCCTTTCCACCTAAGCCTAGGCCTGCCTTCTGCAACCTTATGCCTTCCAGATGTGTTGGACTACGACTCCAATCACCCCAATGTTCATGCTATTGGGAGCTGATGGGAGTTGTGGTCCAACGTATCTGGAGGGCACCAGGTGGGAGAAGGATGGCTTAGACGTATGGGTGAGGATAGCTGAGCATGATTAGTGGGGGGGAGGCACTCTGTACATGCTTAGAGTCACTCTTGTTCTTTGTTCTAGGGCCAAGCCCTGGCATTCTGAAAATGAGCTCTGTGGCTAATCATTGGTGCCGTTTAAATGCACCACTTAAAGCTGTTACATTGGGGGCTGTTTATCCTCTCAAGAGTTACTGCCTCAAGGTGTTTTCAGAGGCAAGAAGTGCATTTCTACGTGATCGCAACCACTAACCACCACCCCACATCTCCCTGGGTGTCTGCCCAGTCAGTGTGCAAGCCACAAAAATGCTTTTTCCTTCAAGGACTTCTGAGGGACTGGCCTGGAGCCATCCCTCCCCCCTCCCCAACCTAGGCTCAAATCCTGTATTCTGAACAGGGTCAGCACTTGCACATGGGATCTTGAGGCATATACTGCAGAGTTTCAGCCTCCCTTTAGAGACTTGAGCTTATCAAAAAGTTGTGGCAACATATTGAGGTTTATGGGGTAGGGGGAGCAGTGCCATTCAGCTTCCTTGGACAGACTTGTGACATGGGGGGAAAAATGTTTCTCTGTTAAATAGGCCGTTCTGGGAAGTGCCACTCCCTTTATCACTCTATCTCTGCGGCTGCCCCAGTGCCTGGCTATCACCATCTGCAGGGTGTTTCCTTGGCTTGCTTCCAGAACGTTCTGAGAAACCTGCTGATTCAATTATGGGAGAGCTGGACCCATATTGGATTCGCTCGCCACACTGCTGTCATGCCCATTGATTCCTAGAGAGGCCAGGACTCCAAGAACAGGAGGAAGGGACAGAAATGAAGGGGCCCAAGGCATGCTTGGGAAGGCAGAGTGGATGTGAGGATACTGCCAGAGGTGTGGGGTGGCCGTAGCTCAGCCAGCAGGGGAGCTGCAGGTTAAAACTGAGGAGGAATTGACGATGCTGAGCTGTGAGGGAGCAAAGGCAGCCTGACCCAAGGCCAGGAAAGTTTCCTGTAGACAGTTGGCTCAAAGACAGCTGGGTGGCTCCCTGAGCATCCTGTCTCCTCAGCTGCCCCCTCCTAACCCTGGCAGCGGATTAAGACACTGCACCCAGCTATGCAGTGTCCTGTCTCCATGGCAACTCCCCATCCCCTGCATTGGAGTTTGCATTATTCATCCGCAGTCCCTGTGCTGCAGCGGCAACCGCCCTCAATCTTGCATCAAGCACTTTTTGAGGCCTCTCCCTCTGTATGTGCTGCAGATCAGGGTGTGTGTGTGTGTGTGTGTGTTTGGGGGTGGTGGTGTCAGGTCATTTTTATTATCAAGCCGGGGAAATAGGATCCAGGCAATCCCTCAAATACCAGAATGGGTCTAGGGTCTATTCTTAGTAGGATCATGGGTGGTGTTTGACTGAGGGGCACTGGGTTGGGGAGAGAATGATTTTTCTGGCCAGTTCAGTACAAGAACGGGAAAAGGGAGCAGGGCTAGTCTGCAGTTTGTGCATGAGTGGAAATGGGGGGGGGGGATTAAGTCCCTCCCTAGCTCCAAATAAGACTCGGAATAGCAGGGAGGCAACACATTGCAATGAGCATAAAAATGTAGCGGGAGAAGCTGCAGCTGCCGATATTCAGTTTTCTGTATTGCTGTTAAAGATACAGCAGTTCCATGTGGAAATCCAGGGTGCACTAGGTTTTGAACCTAAAAGAAATGGATAGTGGGAAGATTGATGTTGCACTGCAGAGAGGGGTTTTTGCTTCTAGAGAACATCAAGGTACCAGGTCAGAGTGTGCAATCCTGTGTGTGACGTGGTTGGGCAGCTCAAATGGAACACTGGGCTTTACAAAAGGGTGAAAGCAGTGCCAGAGGATGTGTTATGTGTGTGTGAATAAGTTAATGTTCATTTGACAGATAAAAACATTAAAGGATGCTGCATAGCTGGGTTGTTGTGTTTAGTTATGGATAAGAAGTAAGAAAGGATTTCCCCAACTTCAAGGTCGGGTCTGACCCCTTAGTCCAGCAGTAGGTAACCTGGTGCCCTCCAGGTGTTTTTGGACTATACCTTGCACGAACAACATGGCGAATGCTCAGGGATTATGGGAGTTGTAGTTCAAGACATCTGGAGGGCACCCTCTTGACTACCCCAGCTTTCGTAGGGTGCAAGAAGGTGGAGGGGATGGGAGAACTGCAGCTGACTGGCCTTTTTACAGAATTTGCAGATATAGCTGTATCAGTGGGGCAAAGATCATGACTGGTTCACACAACATGTTAACCCACACTCAGTGGTTGAGTATGGGTTGTTTGCTGAACCATGGGTTAGCATGTTGTCTGAACCCAGGACATTGTCCACAGGATGGCTTGTTAACCATGCAGTGGGGCTTGTTAACCACCTTGAACAACCCAACAACACACTATGAGTTCTCAAGGTGGCTTGGTTGAGAAAAATAAGCCACGCAGCATGGTTAACAAGCCACCCTATGGAAAATGTCCTGGATTCAGACAACATGCTAACCCACGGTTCAGCAAGAACCCACTCTTAACCACTGAGTGTGAGTTATTGTGTTGTGTGAACAGCCCCATGCCTGTGGTGAATCAAGTCAAAGGGTAACCCCAAGAAGGCTGGTGACAGACTTCTGAAGCATTCTTTGGAGATGCATGGTGTTTGGAAGAGTGCACCCCCGCTTAATATTCCCTTATATGGGGAATATGAGAAATATTCCTCCCCCACATTGAGTCAGACACACTACAGGATTTCTGGTCCAAAAGAGTTGTAGACATCGTTCCTCATGCCAAAAACCTGAAAGGGGCAACAGCATTGGTGGTATCATGCTGTGCCATCCTCTCACACCTCTGGATTGGAAATGGACAGCTGTTGAATTATTGATATTCTGCCAACACATCCATTTGACTGTTGGGGCACTTATCCCAGGAGCAAAGTCTGGAGGAAAAGCAGCAGAAGAACAGACAGACAAGGAACAGAGGTGGTCTTTCCTGAAGTCGGAGAAGGAGGCGGGTAGTGTATGGGGAAATGTGTATAAGTGGCATGGGTTCTAGAGTAGGACTCAAAGAGATGGTGTATTGACTCACCCAATAGGAAGAGAACATTTAGATTAGAATTGCCAGTCCATCCTACAAATGTTTAGGGTGCAATCCTATGTATATTTAGACAGAAAAAAGTCCTACAACTCCCAGCATTCCCCAGCCAGCATGTATGTTTAGACAGAAAAAAGTCCTGCAACTCTTAGCATACTGGAAAAAGTCCTACAACATGGAGTATGCTGGCTGGAGAATACTGGGAGTTGTAGGACTTTTTTCTGTCTAAACATACATAGGATTGTGCCCTTAATTGCTCAAACAGAGTGCTAATGTCCGTCGTGGTTCTGTCAAATGCCTCCTCAGATACTATTGACTGATACTGATTAGTGCAGCCTTCCCCACCCTGGTGCCCTCCAGATGTGTTGGACTGCAACTCCCATAATTCCCAGCCAGCCTCGTCATGCTGGCTAGGAATTATGGGGGCTGCAGTCCAACACAACTGAAGGGCAGCAGGATGGAGTAGGCTGCACTAGGCGATTGGAATGGGTCTGTTTTGGAGATACTGGGATGTCTCACCATGGCAGCATCCATACTTTTTTGAGAGATCAGAAGTGAGGTCACCCCCGAGGGACTCAAATATGAGAGAAACTCTCTGGCATTCGAAGGTTTGATGTTGGCTGGCCTGCTTGAGTAAGAGAAGGGCATTTAGGGCTGGAGCAAGAATAAGCAAGATGGGTCGGAATCATGGGAGAGAAAAAGCAGACTCATTCAGGGCAAGGTGGGTGGGGAATTAATTGTGGTTAATGAGAGAGGGGTTGGCAGTCTCCCTCATCTGGTCCTTGTGGATTGGGGGGAACCAAGTCTGTTAAAGTCCAGTGCTGACAGCCTCTGGAAAAGATAACTATGGTGGGTCCCCACACAATGCTCATGATAAGTGTGGCTTGTGCTGGGTTCAGGCCTGGCTTGGGACCCACAAAGAAAAGAGGAAGCTGCCTTATACCAGGTCAAATTATTTGTCTTCTTCTCTGGCTGGTAGCAGCTTCCCAGGGTCATTGGTGGAGGGCTTTCCCTCACCTGACATCTGATCCTTTTACCTGGAGATGCCAGAGACTTGAATCTGGGGCCTTCTGCATGTAAAACAGTGCTCGACCATTGAGCAATGTCCCCTCCCTAAAGGATCTACAGTTGCCTGTCAGCACCCCAGACTCCTTGTCAAGTCAATGCCATTTTGGACACTCTTGAGAGGGCAGAACAATTATTCGAGCACATCTACGTTGCAAATTGAAGACCAGTTAGAAAACAAGGCTTAACTGTCTCTGTTTCTTTGACACCGTTGTGTGAGATGACTGTGTTAAGGGGCCACCTCCCTGCCAGACCTTTCACAGAACTACAGTCCTCAAAATTCCTTGGTTGGGAACTATAACAGTTAAACAGGTTTGGAAACTGATCTCAATGTGTAGCTTAGAGATGTCTCTGTGTTCCCAGAACACAGAAGAACAGGTCTTTATAACAAGGGCCTTCATAACTCATTCAAAGTGAGTATAGACTTGATGGCAACTGGGTTGAAGTGTAGTGGGATTTCCTCTGTTTGCTTTCTTCAAGACAGTATGCAAGTAGCATTTTGGGGGCTTAAGAAAAGCTTGCAACATGGATCCCCTCTCACACACAAACCACAATCCCATCCCACATGTACAGTCTTATGATATGTATTTCTAGCCAGACATGGCAGTATGGTGTGTGTGTGTGTGTGTGTGTGTGTGTGTGAGAGAGAGAGAGAGAGAGAGAGAGAACTAGACATTAATTCACATATATTTGGGGCCTGTAAATCTTTTCTGCAGCACTGGCTCTCACTGACCTTGGGATCAATGTTCCACTAAGGTGCTTTGTCCCTCCCATAGCTGTCCATACACAAGGAACTCTGGGACTGGTAGTTCTTGAGAGAGCATGTCACGTAGGGAAGCACATATCTCTTAGTCTCTCAAACTACAAGTCTTAGTTTAATAGAGATGGGCCTGGGCCAGCAATTCACAGTTCTGAATGTGTCTTGTTCTTCTCTGACACTATTTCTGATTAACTCCAGCAAATTTTGCAAGATCTGGCTAACATAGACATGAATACAGAGAAGTAAGTTTCCATAAATATCCTCAAGACTGAACTACAATTTAGCCGCATTTCTCCCCACATGGTGATGGGGTTGTGGCCTGGGCTGGGGACCACTGAGCTTTGGTAAAATGGACCCTTCCCCCTCATCCATACTTGGACCCTGGTGTAAGAAACATTCAGACTCGAGCTGTGCACAAACGGCCTCTTGAAATTCTCCACCTTACTTGTGGGCAGATAAATTTGGGTGACAGTTTTGCCAAATATCTCCAGCGGGAGGATACATTCTCCATAGTTTCTCCCAGGCAGGGTTCTCCATTGGCAGGGCTTGTAGCACAGCTGCTTTCTTTTTTCCTAAGGGTTTTCATTTTTGTGTGTGCTGCAACAGCATTGACTGTCTTGGCAGGCAGGCCCCCAGTTTGCATCCACCACAATGCAGGTGGGGGCAGTGTTGTGTCCAGCTCCCGGGATGAGGTGGAGTTAGCGCTCTGCCAAAATCTGTCCTCCAGTTTCCTGAGAGTTTTCTCCCCCCATAGAATCATAAAATAGTAGGGTTGGGAGAAACCTACAAGACCATCGAGTCCAACCCCCTGCTCAGTGCAGGAATCCAAGTCAGCTTCCATTGTCCTGCCTCATTCAGGATGTTTTATAATTTATTTTGTGGTGTTTTTGAGCTTACCTAATCACAGCCAGCCTCCCAGGCTGCCTGCATGCCCTGATCTGAAAAAGCCCTATGGGAGGAATTACCTCCTGGTGCCTTAAGCTGGGCTTTGATTGAAATGTGGGAAGCTGAGGAGGCTACAGGCTGCCAGAGGGATGACTGCACAATGAAAAACAGGACTTGTGCTCACTCCTTGGCCACCTCCTAAGTAAGGTAAGCCCAAGATACCCAAGCCCAACCCATGAGAATTTCTCTGAAATTTCTTCACCATTGAATTTCTTTTCAGAAGCAATTTCTCTTCTATCAAATTGTATGAGAATGGTAAAAAAAAGTGGGAGAAATTTTCGGTACAGCACTAATCCACACTATATCCAAACTGTTTACTGTACTCCTTTAGAAGCGTGCATTCCCCCTTACAATGCTTCCAGTGGAGGCTGAGTGGCTCAAATATCAGTGGGGTGGTGAATCCGCTCAGGGTTTCAGTCAGAGCTCTAAAGGAGCTTCACACCTTGGATAGCTCCTTTAGAGTCCTGACTGAAACCTGGAGCTGATTCACTGACCCACTGACATTGGAACCACCAGCCTCCACTGAATGCTTCCATCCCTCCAATTGGTCACAATACCTTTTCAGGACAAGTACAGTTTCCCAGCTCACTCTCAGGAACAGTAGCCATAGTTGTATTGTTAAAAGGTGCCACCCAATGTGGTTCAAGCCCACTGTTTGGAGCTATTATCAGGGGCAGTCCTAACCATTAGGTGGAATGAGTTAGCAAAAGGATGTCAAATGGTCAGTTATTGAATGTATTTGCCATATTTTTCCCATGGAGAGGAGGTACCACTTAGATCGTCTAGGTCATGTACCAAAACGTCTTGGGACCAAAAATGTCTTTTGCAGAGTTTGAGCCTTGCCTTTGTCAAGGTTCCCCTTATGCCCTGGACCTCTGAGCAACCCCTTAAGGATCTCTTTCCTCCTTAAGAGTCCCACCTTCCTTCTTTTAAATGTCTCCTTCCCAGTAGCATGGGGTTTAAGCTATAGACGTGGGGTGATTGATCTAGACACAGGCTTTAGCCACAAAAGTTTACTAGTAGATTTAAAGCAAACAAATTAGGATTAAAGGTATTTACACAATACAGCTGAGTGATACAAAAGGCCTTGAAAGAAGGTAACATTTACAAAATGCAGGTTCCTTTACCCTAGCTGTCCTTAGACTTTTCTAGGCTGCTTCTTCCTGCTCACTCTTCAGACTCTGCTCTCACTTCAGGCTCTGGCTGTCTCTGCTCTTCCTGGCTCTCTCACTCTCTTTATATACCCTCCTCCCTCAAAACCAAAAGTACTACTTCAAACCTGAAGGAATGAAACTTAAGTGGAGAAATGAAACTGACACTTAACTGGAGAAATGAAACTGCCCTTCTCTCAGGGTTACCTCCTCCCAACAGAAAACTCCAAGACTCTAAACCTAACTTTTTCCCCCCTTTGTCTCTGTAGGCCTCAAACCTTCACAGCCCTTTTGGAGGGTAAAACACTCTCAGCCAGGGTTGCTCTACCACATCCACACATCGTCCTAATGTTGGAGATGACTATGTGGTATTGAGGACACAGCAGCATTGCCACTCTTCACTCCCCTTCTGAGTGTACCTAAATACATGCATGCACACACACCTGTGGCACCTCAGTGTCACCACTCACAGACCTACCTGCCCACTGAATGCTGCCCAATTTTTAAACTCAGTTCACATCTTATAATAAGAGTGACTTCAGTTCTCCAAGAGCCAGTCCTTATGTACCCAAACCGCACTATGCATGCCAGGTCCAGGTCCAGGTTTTTTTAGGGCTCTTGAACAAGGCATCCTCGATGGGCCTCCTCCCTCAGCGAGACTGTTTTTTCCATTTCTGTTGTCATCAGCTGCTATTGCTCCTCATCCTCTTTCTTGTCACTTGCTTGCTTGACACGTGGAGGGCCAGTGAGCAAGGAGGCAGGGGCACCCGTCCTCCTTCTCACCATTACTATTGTCTTGGACAGAGTGAGAGGCAGGTGAACAAGCAGGTTGCAACGGTGAAGAGGAGGAGCAGTTCCACAGGGCTCTTGTCAGTAGGGATGTTGCAGGAGCTTGACACAGGACTGGAGTCCGATGAACCCCCACCCACCTGCTCGACCCCTGGACCCCCACTTGCCGACCACACAGCACTCACTGGACCTGTTTGTGAGCACGGCACAGTCCACAAATGTCTGACAGCCTCCTGCTCCTTCCTTGAGCCGCCATTTTGCGTTGAATTGGCAGGTCGGGTCTTTCCAGAACAGCAATGTTTGCTTGTTTATTTATTAGATTAATGATTAATTTATTAGATTATTTATTAGATTAATGCCTGACAGCCTCCTGCTCCTTCCTTGAGCCGCCATTTTGCGTTGAATTGGCAGGTCGGGTCTTTCCAGAACAGCAATGTTTGCTTGTTTATTTATTAGATTAATGATTAATGATTAATTTATTAGATTATTTATTAGATTAATGCCTGACAGCCTCCTGCTCCTTCCTTGAGCCGCCATTTTGCGTTGAATTGGCAGATCGGGTCTTTCCAGAACAGCAATGTTTGCTTGTTTATTTATTAGATTAATGATTAATGATTAATTTATTAGATTATTTATTAGATTAATGCCTGACAGCCTCCTGCTCCTTCCTTGAGCTGCCATTTTGCGTTGAATTGGCAGGTTGGGTCTTTCCAGAACAGCAATGTTTGCTTGTTTATTTATTAGATTAATGATTAATGATTAATTTATTAGATTATTTATTAGATTAATGCCTGACAGCCTTCTGCTCCTTCCTTGAGCCGCCATTTTGCGTTGAATTGGCAGGTCGGGTCTTTCCAGAACAGCAATGTTTGCTTGTTTATTTATTAGATTAATGATTAATGATTAATTTATTAGATTATTTATTAGATTAATGTCTGACAGCCTCCTGCTCCTTCCTTGAGCCGCCATTTTGCGTTGAATTGGCAGATCGGGTCTTTCCAAAACAGCAATGTTTGTTTGTTTATTTATAAGATTTATTAGCCACCCATCTGGCCGGCTACCCAGCCCCTCTAGGTGGCGCACAATACTAATAACACAAAATACAATGAATTTACATAATCAACTGAACAAAACAACATAACAACACAACAGTGCTCTAAAAACCCCTAACCCACCCCAAACGGGTTGTTTTCTGGGCCAAATTCAAAGTGTCGGTTTTGACCTTTAAAACCCTATATGGTTCTGGCCCAGCCTATCTTAAGGAGCACCTCCAGCAACACCAGACAAGCCACTCAACAAGATCAGCCTTGGGTGGCCTTCTCTCTGTCCCATTAGCCAGGACAGCTAGGCTGGTGAGGACGAGGGAAAGGGCCTTCTCTGTGGTGGCCCCCACTCTGTGGAACTCCCTCCCTAGGGAACTCTGCCATGCTCCCTCTTTAATGAGCATCCGACACATGTTGAAAACTTGGTTGTTCAGGCAGGCATTTGGGGTGGGCTAGGGAAATTTTTTAGAAAATGACTTTTTAATGTGTATTTTTATTGTTTTAAACTGTTTATATTATTGTACATCACCCAGAGTGGCCGGGTGACTGGCCAGATGGGCGATAAATAAATAAATAAATAAATAATAAAAAATGCCTGCCTGAACAACCAGGTTTTTAAAACAATGTTGTGTAGATTACCCCTTTATGGCCACAATCTGTGCAACATTGCTGTTCTGGAAAGACCCAAGCTGCCATTTCTATGCAAAATGGCAGCCCGGGGGAGAAGTGGGTGGCCCCGTTGTGCTTGCCAGCCACTTGCTGAGCCATCGAGGGGCTCACCCAGCAAACGGCCATGGGTGGCGGCAGCAGCGGCTCAGCAAGTGACCGATGGAGGTGTGTCCATCCATCCGTACTTGTCCTGGGGCGTGAGCCCTTGGCAGGTTCCCCACCATGCCTACTTTTGACACCGGCCTTGCTGCATGCACAAGAGGAAGGTATCAGCAAATGTGGAGGAACCCCAAGGAATAAAAACCTCAGGAGGGAACCTCCAAATCAGTCTATTGAGAACTGAGCATACTGAGCACCCGTAGAATGCTGGCTCAGGGTGTGTGTGTGGGGGAAGCCCTGAAAACCAAAGGGGAGTGTAATGGAATGGAGTGGCTGGAATCCTGAACAGCAGTACTCCATGCTGCAACATTTCATTGGAGGACCTACTTGTATATTACATTTGCAAAGTATATGGGAAAGGCAGGCTCTTAATATTGCAGTGAGAGAAACATGTTATTCACGTTACAAAAGCAGCAATCATTTCCTGGCCTGAGAGCATTGCCAAGTTTCAGCCTGGAGAAAATACCTGTTCCTTTAAAATAGGCATGGGGAGTCTCCAGCCTGTTGGCCAGATGTGGGCTATGGTGCTTCCCCATCTGGCCTGCCAGTTTCTTCCTCAGGCCTGCCCCCTCTCCCCAGCAAGGAAATATTCTTTTCTCCAATCAGTTGCTGATTGGAGATAAGAGCTTTTCCCTGCTGGGCAGGGGGGGCAGGACCTGAGGAGGAAGCTGCTGAGTGATTTGGTCCTGATTACTTCTGAGGCTTGCCTGGCTTACTTCTGAGCTTCGCCCTGTAGAGGTTTGTCCTGCTTACCTGTGAGTAGATACGTTGCTCATGCTTACTTCTGAGTAGACATTCAGAGGCTTGTCCTGCTTACTTCTGAGTAGGTTTAAACTTGTTAAGAAGCACATTTTGGGGCTGCCCATTTGCCTTTGGCCACAGAATGTAGCCCCTGAGACTTTTCCTGGATTCGCTCTCAGACTGAAAAGCATCCCCCACCCTGCAACTCATGCAGCTCCAGTTCTGGGGTGCTTCCAGACAGATGGTTCATAGCACTACCAATCAAAAGGCATTGCATAGCTATTCCATCTTTCCCTCCATAACTGATTTTTTGTGGAAAGAAAATCAATGGAAGAAGAGGTGGGAAAAGATGAAATGGGAAAACACAGGAGGGTTACCAGTGGAAGACGATGATGTCTGGACCCCCTGTAAAGTTCTGCAAATGAGGCAGGGTGGTTGCATGATAAAAGTCCCATTTCAAAGCATCCCTGATGCCCATCAGTATCTCTACCTGCCATCCTTCTGCAGTTGCTGTAGCAATGGCAACTTTAGCTTTGCCCAACTTAATGCAGAGCAGAATTGAGAGAGCCAGTGAAGGATCGGGGCAGGGGAGCCAGCTACTGTATCTGCACTCACTGCTTCAGATATTTTAGAGTTAGAGGAATGACCTCTGGGTCGATATCTGGCAACCCTATTTAGGCCATTCATGCCAGACCTCAATCCCATGTCCGCTTGAAGGGGACCATTCATTTCAGAGGCACTGACGTGAGCTTGTTTTTCACAGGACCTTACCCAACCCAAGAATTGATTGGCCAATGAAGCTTGCTACTTTGTAGGCTGGGTTGGTCACTATGCTTACTCTCTGCTCTCTCCACAGATACCAAAAGCCAAACGGACCCCTTCACTTACGGTGAGTGATGCTGTAGAAATGCTGCACAGATGTTGGGACTGAGATCCTTTTGTCCCACACCAGAAGGAGGGGGATCTTTAGTCAGAGGGTGTTAAGATGTTGGGCCTCAAGGATGGAAACAGAAACTGAGTGATAGTAGAGGAGACTTTGGACATGTGGCATGGCTCAGGCATCCCAGGCATCTTGGTTTGCGTTCTGGATATTCTGGTTGCTGGGCTTGGTGCCCACAAAGAAAGAGGCAGACGATATCAGACAGAAGTCAGATCGAGTGAAACAGAGCAGGTTGAGTCAGTCATGTCTCAGTCAGACAGGTCCAGTCAAGGGATAAGTTAGTCAGGTCACAATAAGTCAGGTCCAGGCAGGTAAAAGTGAGTCAGGGCACATAAGCCAGGACAGCTCAAGGTAAGCCAGCTCACTACTGGACTAATCTTGTTGGGTTCAGGCAAGCAGCAATCAGGACCATGGATAGCTCCCTGTGTGCTGAACTGGAAAAAGATGTTGTGTAAGTACAGGACTGCAGTCAACTGAGGCCTTAAAGGCTGTCAGAACTTGGTCTTCCAGTGGCTTCGCCCCTGCTGGACACTGACTGCAATTGTTAAAGGGCCCCTGGCTGTTTCTGTAGTCTTGCGCTCTGGCATGGCTGAGGGATACGGGAAGCTGCAGAGAAGGCCATCCTTAGAGTCAGAGATTGATGAGATTTGGATTCCTGCATTGAGCAGGGTGTTGGACTTGATGGCCTTGTAGGCCCCTTCCAACCCTACTATTCTATGATTCTATGAATCTGTGATTCTGTGAGATGGGTACATCTTCAGGCTGGAAAGGTGTAGAATGGGGGCCGAATGGGAAATCTTGAGTCCTCGGGATGATGTTGGTCCTGAGAAGATGACTGGGGTAGTCATGAGCATTTCATTTTCTGACCTGCATTTCCTCTCCAGACTACGATACAGTGCGCATGGTGGGGCTTGCCTTGGCCATCGTCATGTTTGTGCTGGGAATCTTGACAGCACTGAGTGAGTCACTTTTTCGGGATGCTTCCTTCTTTCATGCCTTGCTTGGCTCCTATATGGGCCTCTCCATTTAGAGCCTCTCCCAGCTGCCCACCCCAGCCCAGCTATCACTCCTACTTTACCTGGATCCCAGGGAGAGAGATGCCTTGTGTGTATCCTGAAGGCCCACCAGCTAAAGACAGAAATCTTTAGAATGGGTAGCATACAAATTTCTATCTTTAAAAACAAATGTTCTGGCCCCTAACACTGCTCAGGAGAAAGTGAACAGTCTATAGCTCAATTCAGTCATTATGATAAGGAGTGAAATTCACTGCATGAGCAGGAACAGGGCTGTGCTAAGTAGCTCTGCCCCCAATGTCACATCATAGCAAACCTCCTCCCATAGGCTTACAGCGCAAATACCTGCAGCAAGGCGGCCTTTGTCCATACAGTTGTACGTGCATAGGCTTCGACGTGATTCAGAACCTTGATCTTGCAGGCTTCCGAAGCACGTGGAAGCCTACACGTGTACAACTGTATGCGCAAAGGCCTCCTTGCTGCATTCGTGCTGTATGGGTGGACACCTATGGGAAAAGCTTCATTATGACATTGGGGCGGGGCTACTCAGTGTGGCTCTGTTCCTGCTTACATGGTGAGTTTCACCACTTTTCATGAGGACTAGGGCTAATGTTTGGGGGGATTCCAAAAGCCAGAGGTGGTAGCTACGCAGGTGTTTGCAGAGGTCAGAATCTAGGGACCCTCTGTAGCTCTTGGCCCTCTCTCCATAATTATCAGATGCAGCATAAATGAGATGCCAAGCTGGTGTAGCTGCTAGTGTGTTGGACTTTGACCAGCATTCATATCCCTGTTCAGCCATGGAGCTCACTGGGTGACTGGGCCAGTGATAAGCAGCTGCCTTATACAAGGTCAGGATCTGTGTCCATTCCAGTCTAACACTGTCTACTTTCTGCATGCAAGGTGTGTTTTCTACCAGTATACAGCGGAGGCTAGTGGCTCTGATGTCAGTGGGGTGGTGAATCCACTTTGCACCTCGAATGGCTCCTTTGGAGTTCTGACTGGTTCTGATTGAAACCTGGAGCAGATTCACTGCCCCACTGATATCGGAGTCACCAGCCTCCACTGCCACTAAGTAATCAGCTCTTTCCTTCTCTTTGTCTCTGTCTTAGCTTAACCTCACTCACAGGATTGTTGTTCGGATAAAATGCAGGGGCAGGGGGAGGCAGGGAGAGAGCACCTGATGCATACCACCCTACGTTCCTTTGGAGGAAGGATAGGATACACATAAGCAAAGATAACAAAGAATCTTGTGGCACTTTAGAGACTAACAGATTATTCTGGCATAAGCTTTCATGGATGATAGTTCCCTTTATCACATGCAACTGTAGTCCACAAAAGCTTATGGCAGAATTAACTTGTTAGTCTTAAACAAGACTCTATGTTGTTTTTGCTGCAATAGACTAATATGGCTACCCTCTAGAAATAAGTAAAGAGATGCATCTTTTTTTGCATAATTTACACACATTGAAGAATTCAGCCTTTCCAGGGGGCACAGAGATTTTTTTTTTTTAAAAACTATTTATTCCAGAGTAGACATGGCCATGCCCCAGGGAAATACAGAACTCAGCTGGTTAGGGCTGTGTGGTGTGCCTGAAACAATGCCTTTCAAGCTTACTGCCTTTGAGGAGTGTGTCTGGCGCAGACCCCCTATACATTGTAGAAGATTCTAGGGTTCTGTAGAAGACTCATTGTAGAAGATTCTGGATGTACGTGTCTTCCTCCCACAGGGCAAATACCAACTTGGGAGGGGGGGTGTCACTGGGAAAACAGCATGAAGGGAAAGACTTAACCCACACGCCCTGGGTACCACAGTCCCAGTCAGATTCCCAGCCTTACCCTATTACAATTTTAAACATAATCCTATTAAAATGTCTAAAAACAACAGGTCATCTGCTCATAGATCTCCCAGGGCATACTCATACCATTCCATATCATTCAATCTAATAGCAAACTCAGGAGTCAAGTGTCTATCTGTGTAGAAGTGGGGCCACCCCAAATTAAGAATGATTTCTACATCCATAGGGCACTCCCTGGAGGCACAAAGGTATATAGTTTTGCATATTAAAAGAAAAAAAAAGATTTTTAAAAAACTTTTTTAAAAAGCCTGACAAGGGTGAACTTCCAGGACATACGAAATGTTGAAGGAGGGAAGGGGGGGGGGAGAGAGAGAGAGAGAGAGAGAGAAAGAAAGAAACTGGCAGTGGTGGTGGTGGGGATAGTTAATTGAGTTAATTGGCTTGCTCAAGCCCCTGACAGCTTTATCCTGCATGTGGGGATGTGGGTTGCAGGAGATACATGCCATGTGGTTTAAATCTTCCCTGCATTAAACAAGGCAGTTTCAGAAGGAAAGGAAAGGGAAATTGGCTTTTTTCCCTTTCCCACTCTCCAGATACCCACCAGGAGCCCTAAATGTGAGTTCTTCTAGGGCAGACTTCGCCAACCTGGTGCCCTCTTGATATTTTGGAATTCAACTCCCAGCAGTCTCAGTCAGCATGGCCAATGGTCAGGAATGCTGTAGTCCAAAACATCTGGAGGGCACCAGGTTGGTTAAGGCTCTCCTAGGGTGTGGGGATACACGGCAGACATTTATGTCAGGTTCTACTTGTATTGTATGATTTATGAATTACTGTTGATCCCATCCTTCTTGCAAGGATCTTAGGATAGTGTTCATAACTTCCCATCCTGGGACTTTGTCCTCACAATAATGCTGTGAGTTAGACCAAGCTGACAGATGGTGACTTTTATCCAGTGAGCTTTATGCCTAATTGGGGATTTGAAGGAGGCTCCCACTGGTCCAAATCTACTATCTCACACCTGTGGATTTGTGCTGTGGTGGGCAAACAGTCTAGCTCAGCACAGGGTACCCTAGTACCCACCAAAGGCTCACTGATGGATGGGAACTTACCACCTATGTCTCAAGACATTTTAGTTCCTGACACACACTAATTAAGATAGGGCCTAATTCACCAAGAAGATCTCTTGTCCAAGTCCCATTGAAATGAATGCCAGCTGTGCTGGGAAATTTCCTGGTGCATTAATACAAAAATCATTTTTTAAAAATCCCCCCCTTCCTCCACGGAGTTGACGGTGGCATACATGGTTCACCCCATCCTCATTTTCTCCTCACAACACTGTAAGGTAGGTTAAGGCTAGGGATGTATGGGTTTTGTTCCATCCGTTCTGTCTGTGTTTCATGGATTGTCAACTGTCTTTCATTCTGTCATCCACTCATTGACAGATTTGGATGTCTTTAACCAGAATTTTATTCTACTTGCGTTAATTTGTATTAGTGCTAATTCTCAAGTGTGCATTAGTGCTAATGCACACTTGCATGCTACTTAATCTGCATTAGTGCTAATTCTCAAGTGCACAGTAGTGCACACTAGTTAATCTGCATTAGAACTAATGTGAATTAACACAAATCCCCCTCCCCCAGTGAAAAACCAGTCTGCAAGTCTGCAGACCAGTTTCCATGTGACTTGGGAAAAGCTGAACTGCCGCGGTATCCACAGGTCAGAATCATAGAAATCTAAACTCATTTGTAGCTTTTGCAGATTTCTCCAACATCCCTAGTTAAGGCAGAGAGGGAGGGAGGGACTGGGCCAAGTTCACCCATACTGAGCTTCCTGGCTGAGCAGAGATTCAAATTTGGCTCTCCCCAGCCCTAGTCCATATCCCTGTAAATAGCATTTATATTTATAGAGTGCTTTGCACACATTGACCTGGTACCCATGATCACAGAGGGGAAATAAGCCATGGTGGCTCATTTCCCTCCTTGCACATACTGGTTGCATGCTGGGGGGGGATTAGCATAATTACCCCCAGCAGTGCGGCTTGTCATGTCATCTGAACCCAGGCAGGGTGGCTTGTTGCCATGAGTTCTGGGTGGCTTGTTACTCATGGCAACAAACCACCCTCCCTGGGTTCAGATGACATGACGAGCCACGCTGCTGGGGTAATTATGGTAATCCCCCCCGCCCCCGTATGTGACTGGGGTACATGGGGAGGGGAAATAAGCCACTTTTGCTTAATTGTCCTCCGTGATAATTTGAACCCAGCCATTATCTTGTGATCCTCCTGTCAAGTAGGTACCTATTATTATGGGGAGCTTAGGTTTAGAGTCCGCCACCCTTAATGGCACCCTGAGAATGCACTGCCTGAAGCAGCCGCACCTTGCTTCGTGGGAGGGGCTGCCTGTGGAACTACCACAGAAGCAAACTTTTTTTTAAACAGCCACTAACTATGCCAGGCTCATATATGAACAGAATTGGAACAAATGCATGTTAAGGATAGGTTAAGCACCATGCACAGAAGTGTTGGTCTTCATGAAAACATAGTCTGTCCACTCTCCTTCTTCCCTCAGCACTTAAACCTATGCATGTTGGTCCTGACACCCAGACACACATCCATATACACATCCACCCACTACCACAGCTCCGCATACCTTTTGTCCAGCCCCGTCACTTCACCATGTCATCTCCACCACTCACACTCTTCTCCTTTATCTCTTTTTGCAGGTAAAAAATTCAAGTGCAAAAAATCTGACCCTAGGTAGGTGCTTTTCCCTGGCTTCCTCCCTTGTCTTCGTTCCTCACCTGAACTCTCCACCCCTTAAAGAGGCAGCTAGGGGGCTCCTGACAGTCATGCCCTGTCCCTCTATTCACTTGTTCCCTTTCTGTGTCTTCCCCTCTGCAGCCTGTCGGATCCCCGGGCAGCAGGCAAGACTCCCAGTAAGTGATGTGGAGAGAGGGTGGGAGAGAAGGTGGCCCAGCACAAGAGGTTCCTTACTGGCATTTGTATGTGCATGGCCCTGTGCAACCATAGCGGGGAGCTCAACCTTGGCCTCCTCTCCCCCCCTTAAATCTCTGCCTAAAAGCGACCCAAAGGTCCACCTTAGCCACTGCATATTTTATCCAGAACAGTGTTTCATCTAGGCAAAGCAGCCCTTCCTGTTGAACAGGATGTGTGCATGTCAATGTGCGTCTATCTGTCTGTGGTACACCATCTCATTGCTGAGGCAGTGAGGAAGGTACGAGTGGGTGGCTGACGCTCCCACACCTGAGGTAACCTCCCACCCACCTTCGGTTACCATGGAGTTTGCTGACGTTACAGGGGAGGCTGATGACTCTATGGTGATGCCATGGCAACAGAGTACTCGATTCCTGTCGCAGCTGGGAAGTCCGCAGGGAGATGTTGTTTGCCAGGGCTCCTGGAGGCTGGGATCTGTCTCTCTCTGTCTTCCCTACCACCACTTCTCTCTCTCTCTGTCTCTTCTAGCTCCAGCCGGCAGTGCATAGGTGCCTTCGTCAAGATGTGCTGCTCCCGACTGGCTGGGAGGATGTACTGCGCCCAGGACATTTCTCCTGAGACCTTGGCACCTTGGCATCGACTGCCTGGGAGGGGGAGGGGCTCTCCGTTTTATCCACGACAAGGGAGGGGCAATTTTATAACCAGTTAGCTCTTGTGCTTCCATTGCATGATGGGAGCAGGCACCTGGGCAGGGTTGGGGCACTGCACAGCCCACGTGGTGGCGTGGTCCTCTTCCTGTCACTTTTAGCTGGCACCCACCCTGCCGGGGGGCTGGTTCCTATAACCTACCCCAGAAAGGTCCCTTTTACTGCAATAACACTGCCTGCTGCCACTCTCTGGAAAACATCCACCCCCCCCAATGCCCCCTTGCTGCTGGGCATAATAACCTCCCATTGCTGTTGCTGCTGCTGCTACTGTGCTTCGCTTTTCTGTGCCTCCCACTACGCTATGAAGTCCAATTACAACCATAGCTGCAAGGGGAACTGGGACTCTCCAAAGAGCCGCTCTGCCCCCTGTGCTGGAAACCAGGCCTTTCCAGGGTGTATGTGGGGAGGGGTGTCTGGTCACCTGTGAACCCAGTAGGATCAGCCTGGGAATAATAATTAGCAAGGGGGGGTTGCTTTTGTGGCATACTCTCCACTTCCCCCAGAGAGCGCTGTCCACAGCTTCTCCTTGCTGTACCATCCACATCTCTGCGTTTCACCCACGCATGGAGTAAAATCTGACCGAGTCAATAAATGTGGGGGTTTTCTAACTAGCCACTCGTTGTTTGGTTATTTATTTATTTATTTTTACAGTAAAGTGCCCACAATCCCTGCAGTTCCATCTCCAAGCTCTACTGTACATTTGCAGTTCTGATGTTATCGCTTGGGGGTGGGAGGAATCTGAAAGATGCAGTGTCCAAAGCTCTCCCTAGGGACCCCAACCTCTTTCACTGTTCTCTCATCCTTCTCCAGAAGTAAGGGCTGAACTTGTTAAATATGTGGTTGCAATTACCATGTTCTTTAAAATAGCAGCTTGGGGTGGGTGGGTAGCTTATCAGGATCAGGACCATGGAGAGCAGGGGTTTTCCTCTATTAAGGTAAAGGTAAAGGTGTCCCCAACCAGCCGTGTCCGACTCTAGGGTGTGGTGCTCATCCCCGTTTCTAAGCCAAAGAGCCAGCGCTGTCTGAAGACGCTTCTGTGGTCATGTGGCCGGCATGATTGAACACCGAGGTGCACGGAACGCTGTTACCTTTCCCGCCGAGGTGGTACCTATTTATCGACTTGCAATTTCTTGCTTTCGAACTGCTAGGTTGGCAGGAGCTGGGACTGAAGATGGGAGCTCACTCAGTCACGCAGCACTCGGGTCTCGAACTGCTGACCTGCCGACCTTCCAGTCTGCAGTTCAGCATCTTAACCACTAAGCCACCACGGCCCTTTTTCCTCTATTGCATGGTCCCAATAAAAATCATCCCCTAAAGCCATTAATTGCCATGGAAGAGAATCTGCTATTGGCAACAACAGCATTTTCATCAGGACCACAGCACTGGAGGAAAGGGTTTTTTTTAAAAAAAAAATCTACTGTACCATGGCAGTGTATTCTTTAAAACAAAACAAAACAATCCAAACATGTTTTGGGACCCTTCACACAACACACTAACCCACACTCAACCACTGAGTGTGGGTTGTTTTGAACCATGAGTTGTTTGTTGAACCATGGATCAGCGTGTTGTCTGAATGCAGCACATTCTCCACAGGGTGGGTTATTGTATTGTCTGAACGCAGCCAGGGTGGCTTTTTAACCAAGCAGTGTGAACAACTCAACAACAAACCATGGGTTCTCAAGGTGGCTTGTTCAAGAGAATAAGCCACAGTGCATGGTGAACAAGCCACCCTGGCTGCTTCAGACAACACTCTAACCCACACATCAACAAACCCATGGTTCGAAACATCCCACAATCAACCACGGAATGTGGGTTAGTGCATTGTATGAACAGCCCCTTGGTTTGATCATTCTGAAAAGAAGGACTAGAATCTCATGCCGTTGCCAACTTTTTTTTAATGGTTCCTCTTCTTCAGCTTCTAACATTAGCTTGATCAGCAGATGTTAGCAATTGATCATGTTTATTTCCATGCTGTCAGAAAAGTTTCAGCCACCAGTTGCTGCTTCTCAAGTTGTAGAAGAGCTAGTCAGATTGGATCCCCCACCCCACCCTGTGGCCAGTTTTCCTGCCTTATGATCAGTTGTATTACACTGGGAAAACAGCAGTTTATGCTATCTAGGCATCCCTATTAAGGGATAGGAGAATAAAGCGTTATTGTTTTAAATAGTTGTGAATGCATGAATGGAATTTTTTTCTTTCTTTTTTAGCACGTAAGGTGGTATATAAATGTTGGTAATAAATCATAAAAAAAGGTAAAGGTGTCCCCAACCAGTCGTGGCCAACTCTAGGGTGCGGTGCTAAGCCGAAGAGCCAGCGCTGTCTGAAGATGCTTCCGTGGTCATGTGGCCGGCATGACTGAACACCCAGGTGCACGGAATGCTGTTACCTTTCCCTCCGAAGCGGTACCTATTTATCTACTTGCAATTTCTTGCTTTCGAGCTGCTAGGTTGGCAGGAGCTGAGTCTGAAGACGGGAGCTCACTCCGTCACGCGGCACTCGGGTCTCGAACTGCTGTCCTGCCGACCTTCCAGTCTGCAGTTCAGCGTCTTAACCACTAAGCCACCGAGGACCCCTAAATCATAATAAATCACAATTATAAATAAATGAGCAGCAGCCCGGGCCATGTTTCAGTAAATTACTGCAATCTGAAGAAAAAGAGACACATACACACAAGGCGAATGCAATTGGGAGTGCACCCATAAGTCTGTGGAAAGCAGATCCATATCAAATCCACCATCAGGTGGAAATCTTGGCCTCTGTCTTAAAACTGTGATAAAACTGAAGCTCCTTCTAGTTCTGAGGGGGAAACGGTCAAGATCTCATGCAATTTAGATCCCAAATTTCTAGTTACACTGCAGCTGCTCCACTCTTCAACCATGCAGCACACGTGGTTGCTGAGGTAATGTGGGGTTCTATCCTGAAAGTTTCTCAGATGTGGGTTTTGAACAGGGCTGTGTCAAGCATCTGCAGATGAACATTCATTTTCAGTGCTTTTAAGAAAGCCTGAAATGTTGTCCCCAAACCCCTCCAAATATCACGCTCTCACACATTTTCCCCGTGAACATGTTTTATGCATCCAATTAGATCTGATGACATGAGGATACTGAAGGCAAATACATTTGCCCTCACTCATTTGTCCTTGGTGACATGTTGCCAAATCCATTTGGCCGTGGAATTGTATGGCCTAAGTGTGTATGTTGTACCTAAGTGTGTGTGTGTGTGTGTGGGGGGGGGGTAGAGCTATTTCAGGGGGAAATGATATGGCAGCAAATTGAATTTGCAAAGATATTCATATGTGGAGGACTACTGGACCAGGAACTGGGAAAGAAAACCTGAATGTGTGTATAGGGTGAGACAGGGGGTTTCCAGAGCTGCATACTTGCTTTTGAGTCCCCGCTTCCAAGAATTCCTGAAGGAGGGTCGCTTTTTGAAGAACAGCACACAACATCCCTTTTTCAGCCCATATGGAATTTTGAGATGGATTTTGGGAAGAAGAAAAATGATGTGTTCTGGGAATGAGTTGCAGAGAAAAGGATCTGCAAGGAAGAATGGGCAGAGCCTTTTAATAGAGTGGAAGACCGTTTGAGTAAACATCTAGGCAGGCCTCGCGCGAGCTGTCTTGCTGCCTGAAACAGAACTCACCCCACTGCCATGCAACCCCTTCCTGCCTTCCTCTCTGCTGTTGCAGCCATTGCATATGCACCTGTGGGCCCCCCCTTACCTTTGCGGATGCACAAGGGACTCTTGCGAGATCTTGCAGGGCTCTTGTGAGATCTTGGCACATGGTCAAGGTCTTGCGAGATGTCACAGGATACAGCCAAGATCTTGTGAGATACTGCAGGATATAGCTGAGATCTCATGACAGATCCAGAGCCCTTGAAGCAACAGAGTGCTGGTGTCTGCTCTGAACAGCCCCGCTGGTGGCTTTCCCAAATGCCACTGTGGGGAAGTGGCTGGTGAGGCACTCTAGAGCACCAACTGGAGGTGGCAGTGGGCTCTCCAGGTCTGAGCAGGGACCAGGGACAAGGGAGCGGTGCAATTTGCCACTCTTCCACCTTCACGGCCTCATGTGGGTGCTTCACTCTGCTTTGTGGGTGGGCAGCCCTGCATCTATGCTGTATTCCTTAATGAAGGACAAAGCAACAATACTCCTCCAGTTTAAGCAAAAGCAAAACACAATGCCAGTGACAAAAAGTTCACGCAGGCAGGCCCAGCCCTACCATGAGGCAGAGTGAGGCAGTTGCCTCAGGCGGCAGATGCTGAGAGGCAGTTCAAGTCCCTATAGTAAATTTCTGGACAATTGGTTCACACTGGTCTCTCTCTGCTACCTGGCCCCTATCTTGGCAAATACCCCACAGAAACATAACCATGAAAAAAAAACCTCTCTCTCTTTTAATTACCAATTCTTATCAGTGGCTTTAATGATGAGCATGCCATTGTTAGATATCTCCATTGGATCAATGGTTCTGACTAGCATTTACAGATAGCTTTGTGATGGATTTCCCAACCTCCCAACACCTGAGAAGACAACCAGTTAACAGCAATTGCACAGTGGGTGTATCTTTTAGATAGTATGAAGGGAGAGAAGAAAAGAAATGGAATGGGTGGAGGGAATGAAAAAATGGGCGAGAAGAGTCCTAATTTGTACATATCCAGAGCAGTCCAGAAACAGGCACCATATTCTAAAAAAATTCTTCCTTGCTTTAATCAATATGTGTTTTGCCTTTTAGCCACCAGGGGTCATAATAGATACAAAAAAACCCCCTACCCTCTTTACTCTTATTCCAAACCAAGGATGTATGAGAATTTTATTTTTGTTTGCAAATCATATCAACATGTCCTATTCATAATTCTGAATGTGAGCGCAAGTAGGAGTGCATGTTTTCCATAAAAGTTTCCAAATTCACTTTTAAAAACTGTGCACTTTGAAAAATGCATTTTTTTAAAAAATGCATTTTTAAAAATGTGCATTTTTCAAAAAATGTGCATTTTTTTAAAAAAAAATGTGTTTTCATGCTTTAGGTGAATCTGTTTGAATGAAACAACAAAAAGGGCACAAAGAGGATGGGGCCAAAATACCAAACATATTAGCATATATTAGCATAAATCTCTTTACTGCCAGTAACTAAGCCTTAGGAGAGGCATCTCAACCTTTCAGAATGGGTGTGTGTACTGTTCAAAAGCTGGAAAACAATCAAATGATCAGCAATTGGGGGAAAAGGGGAGGAGGCGTGGCTATCTGCAGGACCTGGGGGTTCAGATTTGCCCTCAGGCCATACGTTCTGCACCCCTACCATAATCCATGAGACTGCTGGAAGCCAGTAGACCTCCACGCCAATTACAGGAGAGACTCAAATCCCATCCAAGCCCCTGAATGGGACGAACCACATGTCTGAGTTATTGTGTTATTATGCCTGCACGTTCATCACTCCCCACAGCAGAGATTAGACACAGCAGGCTCTTAAGATTTTTGGCAGCTGCCACAGACAAGACTCCCAAAATAACGTAATGGAAAAGATGCAAAAGGAGATCAGATTCAATAGATCAATGATTTCTGTTTTTTTTTAAGTTATAATGCGCATTAAAGTGCTTTTTTTGCAGGATTAATACAGTACGCTATTGTGTAAACAATCCTGTCTATAACAGATATAATGGATATCAGGATGAATTAGCCATATAGATCACATGTGCAGATGAATAAGCCATACCTCGCAAATTCTTAAGAAAAGGCTTGCAATTTTTTGAGCAATTTTTGAAAGTCCTACTTCTGTAACTCACATATAGTTTATTAATTTCAACATGACTGCATCCTCATATAATTTATTTCCCCGTTGTAACATTGATGGAGTAGAGCATGCTCTCTGGGATAGCTAGACAGCCATAATCATTTATGAGATAAATTTTAATTCCCAATACATGTTTAATACGACTTCTGTAGAAATTAGCAAAAATACCAATGGATCTAATGATTACTACACCAGATGGTGGATCGTAACCCAAACATTTCATTATTACAAAGATTTAACAACCACTGTCTGTGAGAAACTGTATCTTTAGTGACTACAGTTGCGGTTAGAACTTCCTTCATTATTTATTGTCATTGCAACAATAACAATAATTAGATTTTTAAAATAAAAAAGTGATGAGGAAAGATGGACAGAAAGGGTACACTTAAATGAGAGTGGTTTCTTGGGACTGGCATACAGCCTTGCTCCTTTATTACGAGCAGAATTACTCACTGGGTGTGTCTTTGGGATTTCTAAAGGAACAAATGAAGTCTGCAGGAAAACTTTATAGTGTATCCTCATTCCCTAACAGGAGGATTCCTGTCAAGGGGTCCTGCATTCTTATTCTCTTCTCCAGAAGTATCATCTCTGTGGGCTCAACAGAGAAACACAGAGATAAGAGAGGAAGTCTGAAAGAAGGTCAGAAAGAGTGAAGATTAATGGAACTGGAGAACTAGTTGAGAGAGAGCTAGACTTGAAGGATGGTAAGGGCACAATCCTATGCATCTTTAGACCAAAAAGAAGTCATACAACTCCCAGCATGGCTGGCTGGGGCATGCCTGGAGTTGTAGGACTTTTTTTCTATCTAAATATGCATAGGATTACACCCTAAGACATTGCTTGGGTAAGGAACCTGGATAAAATAGGGACACAGTCTATTTAGGTTAGCTGGATGTGTTCATCCCTGGTTATTTTATTATCCTATTGTCCTCATATTATCCTCATATACGGGCTGTGTATGCATGTGTGCATGCATTTCGATTTTAGAACTTTTTTCCTATTAACATTTCAGTAAAAAGTTGAATTGCATTGTTTCAAACTTTGTCTCTTTTCTTTTGGGTTGCCCACCCCTTGTCTAATAGCTGCCCCTTGTTCAGTCGTTAAGTCATGTCCGACTCTTTGTGACCCCATGGACCATACCACGCCAGGCCTTCCTGTCCTCCGCTCTCTCCCAGGGTGTGCTCAAGTTCATATTCATTGCATCGGTGATGCTATCTAGCCATCCTAAAGTAGATACACCTGAGACCCAGAGCGTTTCAAGACTGGTTTGGTGGAGAGAGCCAGCCAAAGGTTGGGGGGAGAGAGATTTCCACCTGGTAGAGGCAACAGAAAAGGCCACAGGAAGGGAAGAGCAAAATGGAGTGGGGACACCTGCACATTATGTTGCCTGTGTTTCCTCCATTCATAGAACAAGTCATTGCTGGTCTGTGACACTCGCTGAATTGCAGAAGGCCTAGGGATGGCGGAGAATTCCACCACAGATTTCAGTGAGGCCGAATGCACTGGCATTCGGCCCCCCAAAACCAATGGCAGAATGGCCTCCCGTCCCCTGCCCCCCTGCGGAATCCCCCCCAGGATGAAGCTTACCTGGGGCGGATGTTCCAGTGGCGGCGGCTCCAGCAGTGGCAGCAGCAGCTGGTCTCTCGGCCGGCTGCTGTGGACTCAAATGGTGGCCGCCGTAGTGGCCGCCATTTGCATCCGGCCAGGCTGCCATGATAGGCTATGTAAGTATTTACGTAGGCTATCAAGGCAAAGGCAGCCACGCAAATGGCAGCCACCACGCCATTTGCGTAGCTGCCTTTGCCGTGATAGGCGACATAAATACGTAGCCTATCACGGCAAGCTAAAGAAAACCCGACAGCGTATGCAAATGGCAGTGGCTACGGCGGCTGCCATTTGCGTTCCCTTTTTTTCGCTGTTTTAGCCTATGGAAATATTTACATAAGCTATTACGGCAAAAAAAAAAAGGGGAATGCAAATAGCGTAGTGGGTGCTATTTGCGTCCCCCTTTTTTTCACCGTAATAGCTTACGTAAATATTTACGTAGGCTAAAACAGTGAAAAAAAGGGAACGCAAATGGCGGCTGCCGTAGCCACCGCCATTTGCGTACGCTTCCCCCCCCCCCGGAAGACTTCCCAGCGGCCGGATGTCTGGCTGTGAGTGGCCCCGGCTGGCGGCTCTGCGGAATCTCTACGGAGCGGAGCCGGACGGATTAGGATTTCGGGGAGAGGTGCGGAGCGCCTTCCCCGCACTGCGAATCACCCCGTCGAAAAGGTAAGTGACTTTCGTACATCTCTAAGAAGGCCCCAAAGCATCGCTTTTCCTCATAGGGAGAGCATGCTGCACCAGCCCTTAGCTCAGCCTAAAGTTTGGGGCAGATCCCTGCTACTTCTCCATAATAAGCAACTCCGCAGCGGAGTCTCTGTCCGCGCTGGGTTTCAGTCAGACAGCTGAAGGAGCTATCCAAGGTGCTGAACCTATTTGGGGGATTGCGTTTATCACCTTGGATAGCTCCCTTAGAGTTCTGACTGAACCCCAGAGTGGATTCACAGCCCCACTGACATTGGAGCCACCAGCCCCCACTGCAGCGCCACTCTTTCTGCTTTGGACAACTTTTGCAAAGGCTGAGAAGTTCGGGGAGGGCGGGTCATCTGCTGTTGCTAGCTCCCCCCCCCACCGCCCGCCTCAGGCCCTCCCTGTTTTTCCCCCGGACGGAAACAAACGGGGGGGGGGGGAGCGCGTGTGTATCATTGCAGGGCCCCCATTCCCCGCTTTCCCCCCCCGCCGCCCGGGGGGGCTGGAATAGCGTGCCGTGGTTGCTAGCTCCCCCCCCCCACCGCCTGCCTCAGGCCCTCCCTGTTTTTCCCCCGGACGGAAACAAATGGGGGGTGGTGGAGCTGCGTGCCCCCATTCCCCGCTCTCCCCCCCCCCGCCGCCGCCCGGGAGGGCTGGAGCGGCGCGCCCTGGTCAGCTGGGCCGGGAAACTTCGCCAAGCCCGCCGTGTGACCCGCTGCTTCGTCCCGGAGGAGATCCAGCCCCCTTCCCCGCCCCCCGTCTGGAATTCGGATCGCCGCCCCCGCTCGACCTCGCAGGATCTGCGCGCTGGCGGACGGGATGGCCCTCCGCGGTGGGACCTCGGCCCCGGAGTCGCCGCAGAGCGCGGCGCGCCTTCGAGGGCGGGGGAGGCTCCGCTGTCGCTCTTCGAGCCGAGGCGCCGCCGGGCCCGCTGTTGCCGGTGAGTCTCGTCTGGCGACGGCAAGCACCTCCCGCCCCATGATGTCTTCCACAACGTAGCTAGGAACGGAGGAGGAGACGTTTAGCTTCGTTGCCGGCAGCCTCCGCTCTCTCCTTCGACAGCCTTCCCTAGTACCGCAGAATAGACCCCGGGGCAGAGACTGACGCTGCACGGGCTGGTTCCTAAGCTGATTCTAACACGCCTAACATATAACGTGTGGATGAGACACGCGCACATTTTTGGGGGACGTCTGCGCCATTCAGGTCAGCCGCACCCGTGTCTGCCGTGTCCTCTCCGGGGAAGTCACAAATGCCAAGGAGTGAGTGGGTGCACCTGCAGGATTTTCTGCGGAGGGGCTCCTGTTTCTTCTAACAGTTGTGGGTGGCAGAGTGAAATTCAACAGGAAGGGTTTCGCCTTGGTGCTACGTGCTACACCTGTTGAATTTCCCCCTTTGCGCAGCTGTTAAAAGCTACAGAGCAGCCATCCCCAACCAGGTGCCCTCCAGATGTGTTGGACTACAGTGCCCAGCATGCCTGGCTGGGGCATGCTGGGCATTGTAGTCCGACACATCTGGAGGGCTCCAGGTTGGGGAAGGCTGCCATATCACACATACACACACACACTGCCCACCCATGAGAGAAGAAAAGAAACAAACACCGAGAGGCTTCATCAATCCCATTTATTTATTTATTTGTTTATTTATTAATTTCATTTCTATCCCGCCCAATAGCCGAAGCTCCTTTCACAGCAACAGAGCTCAGCTAGAGACCACATTTTCAACTGGAGCCAGCTGAACAGGTGTTTAATTCCCACAAACGCTCTTAGATCGCCATTCTGATCACAAATCATGGAGGCAAGATCATACCTTTGCACTCTCTGTTAACTGATGAACAGGAACTACCAAGCCCTGTCCTCATAATCAATAAGAGAAAACACCGACATCACCTGTCAGCGTGCATTGAAAGAGTGGGGAGAAATGGACCCCCTTGGAACCTCGATGGATTTGAAAACCGAGTGGCTAAACAAATGTTAAAAGGGTAACTAATGCAGTTAAGTACATTTGGGGAAGTAGTTGCATCCGGTAAAACTGTCGTAAACCAGTGGCATTGTTCAACCCTTGCAAGGCTTCCTTGTTTTGGGAAGGTTCTGGTTTGAGATTCTTCCAGATGGAGGACTTCTAATGCTAGCAAGGAGAACACATGGTGCAGCTATTCTGTCTTTACTTTTGTAATGGAGGTAACAAAAGTGACAGAAGAAGTGGTGGGAAAATACAGCAGGGTTATGGATGGAAGATGATGATGTTTGGACAACCTACCCTTCACCCCCAGTAAAATTCCATGAGTGAGGCAAGGCAAATTCATTCATTCATGGAGGGAGCAATCCTATGGCCACTAAACAGAGGCTAGACAGCCATAGGATATGCTGTTTCCCGGAAAACCCACCTCCCCCCATGTCTGTGCTGCCTCGGAGGCAGCGCGGAGAAGCCCCGTCCTCCGTGCTCAGAAGAGGAGCACGGAGCATCTGAAACGGGGAGGGGCTTGGGGCGTTCCAGGGTGGGGAGGGCAGATCTGTGTGTACGACATATTCTATGTACGACACATTTTGCGTGTACGACACATTCTCTCCTGCTTGGCCCCCGCCGTGGCTAGACAGCCGAAAACAGCTGTCTAGCAGAAAAGCAGGGCAGGAGAGGTGCAGAGGGAATGATCCCCACCCCCCTGTGCTTCTCCTACCTTGTTTTGGATAGGTGGTCACCTCCCGAGTTCAGAGACGGCCACCTATCCGCCTATCTAGTTAGGATTGCACCCTTACTATATTTTTATACTGCCCCATAGCCGAAGCTGTCTGGGCGGTTCACAAAATTTAAAAAAAACATTAAACCCCGCATTTTATACATTATATGAAGTATAAAACTATTCATGTAATGTCATAGAAAAAATAGCATACACAACAACAAGATATATCTAATACAATTTAAATAATCATCCATAACAATCAAAGAGACTTCTTATATGCTGCCAAATGCCTGAGAGAAGAGAGCAGAAGAGACCAACCTGGCACTGAAAAGATGACAATGTGGCACCAGGCGGACCTCTTCAGGGAGATTATTCCATAAATGGGGGGCCACCACCAAGAAGGCCCTCTCCCTTAAATACTAGGGATGTACAAAAATCACTTACCTTTCAGGGATTATGCTGATGGTTCGGGGGGAGGCGTTCCATCCCTCCCCCCGGAATCCTCGCTGGGGGGGAGGTACTCCGTTCCTCCCCCCCCGGAATCCTGGCTGGCCGGCTGTGCTCCGCAGCGATTCTGCGGAGCCGCCGGCCGGCTCCGCCAGCAGCTGGACATCCGGCTGCTGGCTAGCAGGGACATAAATGGCCGCGGCCATAGCCGCTGCCGTTTGCGTCCCTGCAGTCAGCTGTGATAGGCTACGTAAATGTTTATGTAGCCTATCACGGCTGATTTAAAACAAACAAACAAACGTGCATACTCAAATGGCGGCGGCCACGGCCACTGACATTTGCATTCCTCATTTTGGCACGTCTTAGTCTACGTAAACATTTACGTAGACTAAGACGGCGAAAATAAGGGGAACGCAAATAGCGTAGCGTGTACGCTATTTGCGTACGCGCGGTTTTTTTTAAAAAATCAGCCGTGATAGTCTACGTAAACATTTACGTAGCCTATCACGGTGTTTTTTTAAAATCTAGCCGTGATAGGCTACGTAAATCTGTACGTAGCCTATCACTTTTTTTTTTTAACCTGGAAATGGCGGCGGCGGCAGCCGGTTGGAAGACCGGCCACCGCTGCTGCACTGCCGCTGCCAGAGCCGCCGCCGCCAGGAAGATCCGCCCAAGGTAAGTCCCGTCCCGGGGGGGTGGCGGGCCATTCCGCCACCGATTTCGGGGGGCCGAATGCGCTGGCATTTGGCCTCCCCAAGATCCGTGGCGGAACTTTTGTACATCCCTACTGCTGATGCAAACACAGGACTGGGGGCCTTGTTTCCAAATGTATTAAAGGATATCCTGGTGTACTGTAAATCTTCCAGTATATTGTAAACACAACAACAACAACATAATATACTAGTAGAGGAAGGCATTTGTGTGAAGAAAAAGATTCTGAATCATCAATAAATTGTACATTTTTAAAAAGGATGATTTATTCTGAAGTCTGCCTGTCTCTCTCCATCTTTTACTTTTCTCTCTTCTGAATCCACATGTGTGTTTTGGCTCCCTACTGCAGATCCAGGCAGGAGCCTCCTTGGTAGCTGCAATGGGACCAGAAGGCTCTGAAATGCCTTAGTCCTCAGTGGGCACAACTAGCCCTTACCTGCCACAGCCGCTGAAAAGGTTTAATATGGGTGAGCCGCTGGCTCTGGGGGTGAGTATGGCAAGGCACTGGGGAATATTTGAAGGAAATATTCAGATTCCTAAGAATCCAACCTCCAAACTCTGCAGTGTGCTGGCTCTCTCTGCCATTGTTAGCACCAGCAGGGAGAACAGGAAGATTGTGCACTGCTTGCAGATTTTGTCTATTTCCCCCCCCCCTTTAAAACAGCAAGATATGTAAATTGCATAAGAAATTTGCATATTGTGCACAAATTATGGCCTAATTAGAGTATTTTACACAAATTGTGGCCATAAAGTGCTTAGTTATACATAAATTTGGCCACAATTTATGCATAACTAAGCACTTTATGGCCACAATTTGCGTAAAATACTCTACGTCCATAATTTGCCCAAGATACGCAAATTACTTATGTAATTTACATATCTCAACATTTTTAAAGGGAAGAATTTTGGCAAAATCTGCAAGCTGAGCCCAGAGCTCCAAGGAAATCTATCGAGCCCCAAGAGGGCCAGATTTCCCCACAACGGACATCCCCTGCACTGGACCCAGGCAAATGAACACATCCCTAGGCCTGGCCACAGTCAAAGGAAGAGAGACCCAACTGGCCTGATGGACTTAACTGTCAGGATTCCTTTAGCCCCCACTTTACTTCAAAGGCCCAAACATGCACAGACAAGACAGTCTACAGCTTTTAATCCATTACTTCACAGGGTCATATAGACGCAAATTCTCAGTGACTCTCAGTCTACAAAGGAATGCCTTCAGGGGATTCAAAAGGAAGTTATGAGAATTGCCTGCCATTTGAAGAGGGAGGCGGTCTCACTAGCCTAACTTAAGAAGGGGAGGTCCCTCTCTTTTCATGAGGCCTCTAAGCGCAGCTTTTCATGCAAGGCCAATCGGGTAGACCATCTAAGTTCTGCCCCTGCCTCCTCTCTCTTTGCTCTGCATCTGGCGTTCATTAGGTCATACTCCCCAAACCCCACCTCCTCCTGTTCTCTGCCTCTCATGGTGTGTGCGTGTGTGAAGAGGGACCCTCATCCTCAGCTAGCTGAACATTTGTAACCTGAGAAGCTGACCTACTATCTGGACTAGCCTGGGAAAACACCTCTCCCATGTATGGTGGTTCTCCTTCAGAATCTGAACTGCTATCCCACTCCCTGTGCTCGGAAACACCCCTGACATTAACACATGTATTGCCATTTAAACTCCATGTAGACTTGCCTGTATATTGGGATGCAGAATAATTAACGGTTGGGGGGCCAAATTTCCCCTGCAATGGGCCGTCCAAAGGCTGGATAATGTTAGTAAGTGTGGCAACATCCACCTACATTATCCCCCCCACCCCGGGCCCATCTTACCTTTCTCCATGCTGGAAAGACACGGCATCTAGGGGGCTTGGAGAAATCCACAACGGAACCAAATGAGTTCCAATTTTCATGAATCCACCCCACAGATTCTGCAGTGGACCGGCTTTCCCCGTCGGGCAATTCTGCCAACTTACAGACCATTTTTTGAACTTCCCCAAATTTCATGCAAATTTAGTCATAGAAAAATATGCAAAATAAAAGCACGAAAATACACATTTTGGGGAAATCTGTGCATTTTCGCATGTGTGAATTTGCACAAATGCGAATTTGCGCAAATTCAGAAACAACCCCCCCCCCATTCTGACAATGTGCATGATGGAGCAAAAGGCACCTGAGAATCCATGCAACGCAGACGGAATGGATTTTACATAATCCATACATCCCTAAGGGAGTCCTATGCCACTCTCAGCATGGAGAAAGGGACTCGGATAGAGCCAGTATTACCTGTGCTGGCTGAGTCCCCCGCCACCTGCCTCCCTATTGTTGCCTCAGATCCCAGATCGGAGATAAAAGCAGAGATTTCTCCAGAGGGGATTCCTCCATGTGGCAAGGCTTGGAGGCCAAGCACCGTCCTCTGGAGCAGCTCAAGGAGGCTCCACGGGCCAAATGCAGAACTTCTGTGGGCCAGATTAGGGCTGCAAGCCAGATGTCCTGCAAGCCAGATGTCCTGCATCCCTTCTGTATGTGAATGGCCCTGTTATGTGAGCACTGAGCCAAGAAACTGAGAAAGGTGACTTTGGGCCAGTCAGTGACTCTCAGCTTAACCTACCTCACAGGGTTGTTGTGAGGGTAAAATGGAGAGGAGGACTATGTAAGGTGCCTTGGGTTCCTTGGAGAGAGAGGGAGAGAGAGAGAGGGGGGGGAGATATAAATCCAATAATAAATCAATTTGGTTTGGGATTAGCTGATTTGGATGCACACCCCGAAATTGGAGTGTGTGGAGGGGGAGGAGGAAGAGAGACCTTCAGTGGTGGGGATGGGGTGGGTGGAGAGCCAGGATGTCTTATAGAAATAATTGTTCATCTGCCATCCGCAGGTGAAGGGGTAATTGGAAATGAATGTGTTGAGTGCAAGGGCAGCTGCCATTGGGATTATTGCCTTCTCCCTTTCAATGACATTTCAAGATCCAGCACGTGGAAGCCACGATCATTGCTCATACAATTTCTTTGACTCACTACGTGTCCAACTTTGCCGTGAAACAAAGGGCATCCCTTATGTAAGTGGGCCACTGGTCAGGAGTGGGATGTTGGTAGCTTAACTATTCTGGGTACGGGAGAGGAACGGGTGGATCTGGCCCTTGGTGAGCCTCATCACAGAAGGGAGAATGTTCCATATTCCTGCCTTCCACAACTTGATGCCTCCCCCAGTTGTGCTGGACTCCCATGATTCCAAGCCAGGCCCAGCTTGCTGAGAATAATGGAGGTTGCAGTCCAACACACCTGGAGGACACCAGATTTGGGAAGGTTGCCCTGTGCTGGGTCGATTCCCTCCATTGAGGCATGGCGCAATGGAGTGGTACTGAGCCATTTGTGAGGGAAAAGTGCAGTGAACAGTTCACTTGTGATGTAGGCCAGGGGTGGAGGGAAACCGTGAGCCTCCAGAAGTTGTTGGAGCACAACTCCCGTCATCCGTGATCATTGGCCATGATGGCTGGGGCTGATCAGAGCTGGAGTCCAACAGAATCTGGGGGACCTACAGGTTTCTCCGCCCCTGTTGTGGGTGGATCCCCATGCCTCTCTTGGGCTCCAAAGCTCTTCACAGAACAAGCCTTCCAATCAATACAAGACAGCAGTGTTTCTGTATGGAACAACAGAGAGTAATTCCTTGTGGGAGGTGTGTGAGCTTTATTGGCAGGCTACCATGTATGGAATAGTTATTTTATTTGTGTTTACCATCCTAGAGTTTCTCATCGCTGTCATCAGGTCCACCTTTGGATGCACAACAGTGTGCCATGCCATTAACAACAAAATGGTAAAACAGAGTAGTTGAGGAAGTCAAGTTTAACTAATCCAAGCAGGGTTCAGAGATTAGGCATCAGAGATTGTTGCCCTGTATCCTCAAGGGCAGTGGTGGGCAGAGTGGAAGATTAGGATGTATTGGCTGATCTCTGGGTTATTCGCAGTAGATGGGCAGGGACAGCTGATTCGCAGTTGTTTACCTGACTGTCCTTGGTGGCAGGCAGGTGAGAAGGACCTCTACTGAGGACCTCAGAGTGCAGGCAGGCTGGTACAGGAGAAAGTGGTTCTTCAAGTAACTTGGGTCCAAACCATTCAAGGCTTTATCAGTAGCAACAACAAAATGACTCCCTTTGCCTGGTACCAAGAACAAATTCCTGGGCTCAGAATTAATTCGATGATGATGATGATGAAGAAGAAGAAGAATATCCCACCCTTTCCCCAATACTGGGACACAAGGCGGCTTTACAACATTAAAACTTGTACAATTAAAACCTAGAGTGTATGTCAGGCTCCGATTGGTGGATCTCAGGATTCTTGTAAAAAGCAAAGCAGGACCTGGAAGCCTGAAGTCTTCCTCGCCCTTGCTCAAGGGGACATTTTCTCTATAGTCGCTCTCCACATCATGAGTGGGAACTGGGTGCAGGATGTCTTTTGCATGCCCTCTTAGCTGTCCACCTCCAACGATCTACTGTAAAATGAAACAGGCAAACACCAACAAAGCTTGGCATTCGTTGGATCCAGATTTAGTCATACCCAGAAGTAAACCCATTGAAATCAGTGGGACTTGACTTGGTCATGACTAAGTTAAGGCCCACTGATTTCAGCTTACCTTTCAATACCAAAATGGCGACACTTGGATTGTTGCCTTGTATCTTCAAGGGCAGTGGTGGGTAGATTGGGATCTCCGGGTAGATCTCTTGGTCATACAGTATGTCTCCCTGGCACTCATTTTGTGGGGAGGGGTTCCCATCTTTCACTTTTCCAGGTTGCTGTGATTTATGAGAACACAGGCAAGGTGGGCCATCCTGCTCCCCCAACCTCTTCTAAGGAGGATGAGAGACCATGAACTGCTGCTTCCTCTTTCTACAACCAACCCAGACTATTATCGGTGGTAGCCCATGAACACTTCAACTTTGTACTGCACATTTTAAAGAGCCAAGCAAACAGCATCACTGTTCTTTCTGAGCTTGTAATCAGCTTGACTTTGGTGTGTGCACATACGTGTGTGTGAGTCCCATCTCTCTCTCTCTCTCTCTCTCTCTCTCAGCAAAATCCTCCTGCAGCTGTTTGGTTTTGGGATATTTTGCAATGGACTGAGAATCTTGGGTGGGTGATTAGATCTCCGCCCACCCGCTCCCCCAACTTTCTAACTGGGAGTTCTTTCAGAACATCACACAACGACAATGATTGTCCTCCGATCCCTGGCTCTGGAACATTCCAGGAACTGGAAGATAGAATGCCAAGTCTACTCTGTATTGCAGCAATGAAAATCAATCCATCAAAACAACCCTTTGCTCAAATAGCTGCAGCGTTTGGTACACTTCTGCATTCGACATTGACCTACAGGAGTCAATGATCTCATCCCACCCTCCTTTTCTGCTTGCACAATGTCCTGTTCAAATGTTCTCTTGTATTTAATAATATCTATGCAAAAAACGTGACATGCTTTGCTGTTTTAAATAACAGAAGCAATTGAACCGTTGGATGACAGTGGGGTTACAGTAGTGCTAAAGGAAATTGCAGAGAAGCTGAAAGAGTTCTTTGCATGTTTTCACTACAGGAGGTGTAGGGTAGATACCTGTGACTGAACTGCAGAGTGCCTTGGAGAGCTCCTTTAGAATTCTGACTGATTCTGAAGGAAACCCAGAGTGGATTCACTGCCCCACTGACATTGGAGCCACCAGCCTCCTTTGGCCTTTGATGTGATCCAGCAGAGCCCTTCTTATCACTTTCCCCTTCCCATATTCAACAAGTGGATTTGGAGAGGGGAGGATTTCCTGTGGCAACCAAATGATGTATCTATGTTTTCAGAATGAAAGCCAGATATTCTAGTAAAACAAAAACACAGGCTTGATCATGCGCTAAAAGCTGACACAATTTTTAGGAAGAAACCAAAGCCAGATAGTGTAATGTTTTTATTTACAGCACTTGGGATATAGCACCACTCCTCTCCCTTGGCATGCATGCCTACGAAGCGGGGTTGGGTCCTGGTTACCATTCTTCCAAGCGCTGCCCCTGCGAAACCTGGAGCCAGGCGAGCCAGGAACGTCTGAATTCTCATGCTTCCATATTTAGGGTAGATCACAATCTGGGTTGCAGCACTTGTCATTTGTAGGGCTCCCTAGAAATCCTATGATGGGTTCCCACTTCCCACAAATCCCATACCTCCCATGATATGGCATAAACCTGAGTCAAAACTCTAAACCAGGTATGGATAACTGGAAGCTTTGAGTGGCCCTCAAAGGAACATTTTTGTCACAGTGTAATAGCTATTTTTCCGCTTACAGCTGCAGTTGACAAGGAAAGCAACAGTGAGTGAGGCTCACAATCCATTTAAGGCACAATCCTATGCATATTTAGACAGAAAAAAGTCTGACAACTCCCAGCATTCCCCAGCCATCCATGCTTGTTTCTCTCTAAACATGCATAAGATTGCACTCTTAATCAGTGAAATGCCTTTGGATTAATTAGGAAGGTGTCCTTCACTAAACCAAACAGATTGTGTAAAGAAAGTGTTGTTTTGTTAACTGCAAGGCACATTTTTAGAAGAGGCTTTTTTCCTAATCTCTCGCACAGGAGGGTATGCCTCTTTTGAGATGGTGCATGCATCATTTCTGATAAATGCACACATCATTTTAAAACAGAGGATAAATCGTTTCTTCAACAGTTGTTGTTGTTCAGTCATTAAGTCATGTCCGACTCTTTGTGACCCCATGGACAGGATCCTTTCTGTCCTGCGCTCTCTCCCGGAGTGTGCTCAAGTTCATATTCATTGCATCGGTGATGCTATCTAGCCATCTCATCCTCTGCCGTCCCCTTCTCCTTTTGCCTTCAATCTTTCCCAGCATCAGGGTCTTTTCCAGGGAGTTTTCTCTTCACATTAGGTGGCCAAAATATTTGAGCTTCAGCTTCAGTATCTGTCCTTCCAATGAACAATCAGTGTTGATTTCCTTTAGGATTGACTGATTGGACCTCCTTGCAGTCCAGGGGACTCATAAGACTCTTCTCCAGCACCACAGTTCGAAAGCATCAATTCTTTGGCGCTCAGCCTTCCTTATAGTCCAGCTCTCACAGCCATACATTACTACTGGGAAAACCATAGCTTAGATTATACAAACCTTTGTCGGCAAGGTGATGTCTCTGCTTCTTACTATGCTGTCTAGGTGTGCCATAGCTTTCCTCCCAAGGAGCGAGCAAGCGTCTTTTAATTTCATGGGCACAGTCACCGTCTGCATGATCTTGGAGCCCAAGAAAGTAAAATCTGCCACTGCTTCCATTTCTTCCCCTTCTATATGCCAGGAAGTGATGGGGCCAGATGCCATGATCTTAGTTTTTTTAATGTTGAGTTTCAAACCAGCTTTTGCACTCTCCTCTTTCACCCTCGACAAGAGGCTCTTGAGATCCTCTTCGCTTTCTGCCAGTAGGGTGGTATCGTCTGCATATCTGAGGTTGTTGATAATTCTCCCGGCAATCTTAATTCTGACCTGTGATTCATCCAACCCGGCATTTCTCATGATGTACTCTGCATATAAATTAAATAAGCAGGGTGACAATATACAGCCTTGTCGTACTGCTTTCCCAGTTTTGAACCAATCGGTTGTTCCATGTCTGGTTCTTACTGTTGCTTCTTGACCCTCGTACAGGTTTCTCAGGAGACAGGTAAGATGGTCTGGTACTCCCATCACTTTAAGAATTTGCCACAGCTTGTTGTGATCCACACAAAGGCTTTAGCATAGTCAATGAAGCAGAAATAGACGTTTTTCTGGAATTCTCTTGCTTTCTCCATGATCCAGCGAATGTTGGCGATTTGATCTCTAGTTCCTCTGCCTCTTTGAAACCCCGCTTGTACTTCCGGTAGTTCTTGGTTCACATGCTGCTGAAGCCTAGCTTGTAGGATTTTGAGCATCACCTTGCTGGCATGTGAAATGAGCGCAATGGTGCGGTAGTTTGAACACTCTTTGGCGTTGCCCTTCTTTGGAATTGGAATGTAAACTGACCTTTTCCAGTCTTTTGGCCAGGCCACTGTTGAGTGTTCCAAATTTGTTGGCATACTGAGTGCAGCACTTTAACAGCATCATCTTTTAGGATTTTAAATAGCTCAGCTGGAATAATGTCATCTCCACTAGCTTTGCTGTTAGTAATGCTTCCTAAGGCCCACTTGACTTCACTCTCAAGGATGTCCGGCTCAAGTTCAGTGACTGCACTATCATGGCTAACAGGGCCATTCAGATCTTTCCTGTATAGTTCTTCTGTGTATTCTTTCCACCTCTTAATCTCATCTGCTTCTGTTAGGTCCCTGCCTCCTTTGTCCTTTATCATGCCCATCTTTGCACAAAACGTTCCCTTGATATCTCCAATTTTCTTGAAAAGATCTCTAGTCTTTCCCATTCTGTTGTTTTCCTCGATTTCTTTGCATTGTTCATTTAAGAAGGCCTTCTTGTCTCTCCTTGCTGTTCTCTGGAACTCTGCATTCAGTTGGATATATCCTCTTACTCCCTTGCTTTTTGCTTCCCTTCTTTCCTCAGCTACTTGTAAGGCCTCATCAGACAGCAACTTTGCTTTCTTGCATTTCTTTTTCTTTGGAATGGATTGAGTTGCTCCCTCCTGAGCAATATTATGGACCTCTGTCCATAGTTCCTCAGGCGCTCTGTCTATCAGGTCTAATCCCTTAAATCTATTCCTCACCTCCACTGTATATTCATAAGGGATATGATTTAGGTCATATCTGAATGGTTTAGTGGTTTTCCCGACGTTCTTCAATTTAAGCCGAACTTTGCAAGAAGCAGCTCATGGTCTGAGCCACAGTCAGCTCCAGGCCTTGTTTTTACTGACTGTATGGAGCTTCTCCATCTTTGGCTGCGAAGTACATAATCAATCTGATTTCGATATTGACCATCTGGTGATGTCCATGTGTAGAGTCGTCTCTTGTGCTGTTGGAAAAGAGTGTTTGCTATGATCAGTGTGTTCTCTTGGTAAACTCTATTAGCCTTTGTCCTGCTTCATTTTGTACACCAAGGCCATGCTTGCCTGTTGTCCCAGTGATTTCTTCAACATTACTGTCACTTTATTCTGGCCTTTCCCAAGATGGTATCCTCTGGACATGTTGGACTACAACCTCCATCATTCCCAGCCAGCCAGGACAGTGCCTGTGCTAGCTGGGGAAGATGGGAGCTGCAGTCCAACACATACACAGATATGATGGAGAGATTACTACTTGTCTAAAATATATTTAAATTTAGAGATAAAAATACTAAGAACAAGGGTAACATTTCTGGCTGCTTGCTGGTGGTAGAAAGCTAAGAGCAGCCTTTCCCATTTTGGTCCCCAATGGCCATGCTGGCTGGAGATGTTATGAACTGTAGTCCAATATGTCTGCATTGGCATGGCTGGCTAAGGGTACATTCTAAAGGCATCATGGTCCAAATCCCACTCCTGATGCAGAAAACTACTTTGGCAGCCATGTCTCCTTCGAAATACAAACAGAGAACTATGTTGATTCCTAAATTCCCCGTTCTTGGGTGGATGACCCAAGCTTGGGACTCTTGTATAGAATCATAGAATAGTAGGGTTGGAAGGGGCCTATAAGACCATCGAGTCCAATCCCCTGCTCAGTGCAGGAATCCAAGTCAAAGCATCCCTGACAGATGGCTGTCCATCCTCATAGAATCATAGGATCATAGAATAGTAGGGTTGGAAGGGGCCTATAAGACCTTCGGGTCCAACCCCCTGCTCAATGCAGGAGTCCAAGTCAGAGCATCCCTGACAGATGGCTGTCCAGCCTTGTCTTGAACACCTCCAGTGTGGGAGAGCCCACCACCTCCCTAGGTCATTGGTTCCATTGTCGTATTGCTCTAACAGTCAGGACATTTCTCCTGATGTTCAGCCAGAATCTGGCTTCCTGTCACTTGAGCCCATTATTCTGTGTCTTGCACTCTGGGATCTCTGAGAAGAGATCCTGTGGAGCACTACTATTTTGCTGTAGGCATTCCTGCACACAGTTGTGCACCCAAGGGCAGCGGTGGTGATGGCGATGATGAAGAACTCCAGGGTAGTGTACAGGAGGAGCGTAAGGGACATGTGGTACTTGATGTTCTATGGATGACACACCCGCAAGTGCAGTCTGGTGGCTCCGATGTCAGTGGGGCGGTGAATCCAAGGCTGGTGGCTCTGCACCTTGGATAGCTCCTTTAGGATTCTGACTGGTTCTGACTGAAACCCGGAGCAGATTCACTGCCCCACTGACATCAGAGCCACCAGCCTCCACTGTCTCCATTCCTGCTAATGCAACTATCTCTGCCACGATGTAGGAGTAAGATAAAACTGGCTTGTGTAATGCCCCACACATTCTACAAAGAGCTTGGGAACTAAGGAGAGACATGGTGTGTGTGTGTGTGTCTGTGCGCATGCCGCATGTGTGTGTCTGTGTGCATGCGTGCATGTCCAGATACAGCCTTTCCCCTAACAAACTGCCTCCACGAACACCCTGTTGTGGCCAGGTCACTCCATTGCTCATTGGATGAAACAAGTGGGACCTGCAACAAAATGTTGCAGTGTGGAGTCCAGGAAGCCAGCCAGCCACATCCACTTCTGGGATATTTCATTTCATCCCCCACTCCCCCAGCAGTGTTCCTTCCTTTTTCCCTGCAACAGGAAAAGATTTCCAAAATCTGAGGTTCTACACACCTGGCATAGAATGTTGTCTAACATTCTATGCCAGGGGTGCAGAACTTCAGGCTTGAGAGCCAAATCTAGCTCACCTGGGTGAAGATCTGGCTTTCCTGGGCCCATCCTTTTCCCCCAGCTGTTTAGTGAAGGGTCATAGCTCAGTGTTAGGACTTTTCTACATGAGCCTTCCCACACCTTTACTGGGGCTTCTGCTTCTGGATTCTTTGCGGGATTCAGTTCAGCTCCTTTACACATCTAAACGGTTTTTCTTTCTCTGCCTTTCTATATGTTCCATTACACAACCACTAGGTGGCATTGTGGCATAGTGGAATTGAGCTCTATAACGTGAAATTCCAGACTTTCCTCACTAAGAAAAAAAACCCCATGACAATGGGTGCAAAGCACAGGAGATCTTTTATTTTAATTGTTGCTTTAATGCATTTTGTATGCTGCCCTGTGATCTGATAATGCATCTATCTATCTATCTATCTATCTATCTATCTATCTATCTATCAGGATTCCAGTCCAGTGTGGGGCCTCAGTACCAATAAGGGGAAAAAATCTTTGTCTGGCAAGTCTATCAAAAGGCCAATTGCTATTTCCACAAAGCCTGTGAATATCTGGATGACCTGCCAAGACAACAGCATCAAAGAGCGCACCATAACATGTTCCACAGCACAATCGGCACATTGATCTTGAACCAGCATCAGCCACCCCTCTGTGTTTTGCATGAGTCACTGTTCTGGGCGTACCTCCTAATCGGAAGGAAGCAGCCCAGATAACAGATCCATGCAGAGATGCATCATGGAGTCTTCACCGAGAGAGCAAGAAATCCTGCCTCATATTGCATTGGGAGTGAGCGAATGCTCCAACCCAACCCCATGCAAAGTCGCAAAAGAATGAGCCACTGCTAGGAGAGGCTGATTTGAAGGGAGCTGATAGTCATGCAGAGAAACACCAGGCATCCTCATCATGGGAGCCTTTAATATTTAATTAATGTTAAACACACAGCTCCAAGTGACAGTTTCCTGGGACTGCAGGCACTGGCTTCATCCATCAGCCAGACAACCAAAGGCCACTGAGAGGCTGTACCCCCTGCCTTCCAGGATAAATATCACAGCAAGGGAGAGACCAACCTAACCCTATGCAAGGGCCACAGAAAAAAACAGATGCAGGGAGCTTGTTTCGCCCTTCCCGGTCAGAAAGAACACCTGTAAGAACTTTGAAACGAAGAACCAGTGCCTGCATTTTTTCCCCTCCTCCCTCCCAATCTCTCTTCCTTTTGTGTCATGCCTTTTAGATTGTAAGTGTGAGGGCAGGGATTGCCTCATTATAAATCTTTGTAGTGGCTCCAGGAGTTTTTTTGGCTGAAGAGCCGGGCGAAAATGCTGCAAATAGGTAAATGAATAAAGACTTTCACATCAGAGACTAGGGGGATCCACCACACTAAGGAATGGATGCTTTCTTCATATCAATGCAGGCTGGCTGCTCCAATGTCAGTGGGGTGGTGAATACACTCTGGGGTTCAGTCAGAACCAATCAGAACTCTAAAGGAATTCTTCGCACCTTGGATAGCTCCTTCAGAGCTCTGACTGAAACACGGAACGGATCCAATGCCCCACTGACATTGGAGCCACCAGCCTCCACTGTTTCAAATATATACACACATGCTTGGGCTGTGCTCTGTACTCACCCTGAGGGCTAGCGGTTCCCCCCTGTAAAACCTCTTCAGGGTAGGGATGGCGGAGAATTTTTCCACGAATCTTCGGGAGGCTGAGTGCCGACACATTCGGCCCCCCAAAAGTGTTGGGGGAATTCTCCACCGGCCCCCCGCCCCCCCCCGGGATGGGACTTACCTTCGGCGAATGTCCCTCTCGGCGGTGGGTCCCGGCGGCGTTTCAGCGGGGGCGGGGGTGGCGGCTGGTCTCCTGACCGGCTGCCGCCGCCGCCATTACAAAATAAAAAAGTACAGTAAAAAAAAAAACCACACCCGTGATAGGCTACGTGACGATTTACGTAGCCTATCATGGCTAGATTTCCAAAGTCAGCTGTGATAGGCTACGTAAATCGTCACGTAGCCTATCACGGGTGACTTTGGAAAAAAAAAAAAAAAGCACGTACGCAAATGGCGGCACCCCATGGGCGCCATTTGCGTTCCTTATTTGGACAGGAGTAGTCTACGTAAAACCCCTTCATGGATCACTGCCTTGTTGTGGCGAAGGGGCTTGCATAACTCAGTGAAGCCATAAGCTATGCCGTGCAGGGCCACCCAAGATGGACAGGTCATGGCAGAGAGTTCTGACAAAATGTGGTTCACTGGAGAAGGAAATGGCAACCCACTCCAGTATTCTTGCCAAGAAAACCCCATGGAACGTATCACAAGGCTAAAAGAGATGACGCCGGAAGATGAGCCCCTCAGGTCGGAAGGTGTCCAATATGCTACTGGGGAAGAGCAGAGGGAATTTCCAAGTAGCGCCAGAAAGAGTGAAGCGGCTGGGCCAAAGCCGAAAGGACACTCAGCTGTGGATGTGTCTGGTGGTGAAAAGAAAATCCGATGCTGTAAAGAACAATATTGTTTAGGAACCTGGAATGTCAGATCAATGAATCAAGGTAAGCTGGAGGTGGTCAAACATGAGATGGCAAGATTGAACATCGACATCTTGGGAATCAGCGAACTAAAATGGACAGGCATGGGCGAATTTAATTCAGGTGACCATCATATCTACTATTGTGGGCAAGAATCCCTTAGAAGAAATGGAGTAGCACTCATAGTCAACAAAAGGGTGGGAAAAGCAGTACTGGGGTACAATCTTAAAAATGATAGAATGATCTCAGTACGAATCCAAGGCAAACCATTCAACATCACAGTAATTCAAGTCTATGCCCCAATCACTGAGGCCGAAGAAGCTGAGGTTGATCGGTTCTATGAAGACCTACAACACCTTCTAGAACTAACACCAAAAAAAGATGTCCTCTTCATCATAGGGGATTGGAATGCTAAAGTAGGAAGTCAAGAAATCACCGGGATAACAGGCAGGCATGGCCTTGGTGTACAAAATGAAGCAGGACAAAGAGCACAACAGCACAAGAGGCGACTCTACACATGGACGTCACCAGATGGTCAATATCGAAATCAGATTGATTATGTCCTTTGCAACCAAAGATGGAGAAGCTCCATACAGTCAGTAAAAACAAGACCTGGAGCTGACTGTGGCTCAGATCATGAGCTGCTTCTTGCAAAATTTCGGCTTAAATTGAAGAATGTCGGGAAAACCACTAAACCGTTCAGGTATGACCTAAATCATATCTCTGATGAATATACAGTGGAGGTGAGGAATAGATTTCAGGGATTAGACCTGATAGACAGAGTGCCTGAGGAACTATGGACGGAGGTCTGTAACATTGTTCAGGAGGCAGCAACGAAATCCATCCGAAAGAAAAAGAAATGCAAGAAAGCCAAGTGGCTGTCTGATGAGGCTTTACAAGTAGCTGAAGAAAGAAGGGAAGCGAAAAGCAAGGGAGAAAGGGGAAGATATACCCAACTGAATGCAGATGAGATTAAGAAGAGGTGGCAAGAATACACAGAAGAACTACTTTCTTGGGCTCCAAGATCACCGCAGACGGTGACTGTAGCCATGAAATTAAAAGACACTTGCTCCTTGGGAGGAAAGCTATGGCCAACCTAGACAGCATAGTAAGAAGCAGAGACATCACCTTGCCGACAAAGGTCCGTCTAATCAAAGCTATGGTTTTCCCAGTAGTAATGTATGGCTGTGAGAACTGGACTATAAGGAAGGCTGAGCGCCGAAGAATTGATGCTTTCTAACTGTGGTGCTGGAGAAGACTCTTACGAGTGCCCTGGACTGCAAGGAGGTCAAATCAGTCCATCCTAAAGGAAATCAACCCTGAGTGCTCATTGGAAGGACAGATAATGAAGCTGAAGCTCCAATATTTTGGCCACCTAATGCGAAGAGAAAACTCCCTGGAAAAGACCCTGATGCTGGGAAAGACTGAAGGCAAAAGGAGAAGGGGACGGCAGAGGATGAGATGGCTAGATAGCATCACGGATGCAATGAATATGAACTTGAGCACGCTCCGGGAGAGAGCGCAGGACAGGAAGGCCTGGCGTGCTATGGTCCATGGGGTCACGAAGAGTCGGACACGACTGAACGACTGAACAACAAAGTCTACGTAAAGATTTACGTAGACTACGGCGAAAATAAGGGAACGCTATTTGTGTTGCCCTTATTTTCGCCATAGTCTACGTAAATCTTTACGTAGAGTAGACGTGCCAAAATAAGGAACGCAAATGGCTGTGCCCATGGGGCGCCGCCATTTGCGTACGCGCTTCCCCCCCCCAAAGTCACCTGTGATAGGCTACGTGATGATTTACATAGCCTATCATGGCTAACTTTGGAAATCTAGCCATGATAGGCTATGCAAATCGTTATGTAGCCTATCACGGGTGTGTATGTTTACTTTTTTTTTTCGCGGCCAGGGAGGTGGGGCGCTCCTCCCCGGCCTGAATTTCGCCGGCGAGGGATGGGGTGCCTCCCCCCCGCCTGAATTTTGGGGGGAGGGACGGAGCGCCTCCCCCCCACCACGAAGCAAGCTTCGGGATCAGGGAAGTGACTTTCGTACATCCCTACAATGGCATGGGGAGGGATGCTCCTTGCCCCACCTGACTAGGACTTGGCTATCCCAGAGCCCCCTGGATCCATGAAGATGGCAAGTGGAATTCAGAATCGAGGAGTCCTAAAACAGATGCTTGGATTCAGGAGAGAGAGAGAGAGAGAAAGAGAGAGAGATTAGAGCCAAATTGCCACTTTTGGAGGGGCAACTTCTCTGAAGGAATCAGCATCCCTTCCAGTCACCCTGACTTCTGAGGCTACTTTTGAGTTGGAAGGGGGGGAAAGAAACCCAAACCACTACAGAGGGTCCTTTTCTCCTCCTCCTCCGATGAGGATCAGAAAGAAACTTGAAAGGAGGTATGGGAGGTTAGATCTTCAGGGCCTGATCTACAACACATGACATTTCCCCCAACCTGCATCAGTCCTGGATTTTCTTGCATAAAAACCGTATTTCTGCAAAGTCCCTTTGTGATGCATTTCCCCTGTACTGAGAGACTTCCCTGCGTTTAGGACTCAGTGTATCTACAGGTGCTGGGGGTGGGGAGAGAGGAGGAGGGGCTTCAGAGGAACGAAAGCTGTGTCAGCGAAGGCTGGACCCGAGGAGAGGAGCTAACCCCTTCCTTTCAGTTGACCGTGATCAGGTGTTTTTTTTACGCAGTGATTGCTAATGAGGCTTCCTCCTGAGAAAGTTGCTTTTGGGATCGCTGTTCTTTTCATATCCACTCCTCTGCACAGCTGCATCTGCGCATAAACTGGAAGAAACTTGCTGATGCCCAAGTTAATCCCTTACTTTCGCTTCACTGACCACTGTGTTTTCTTTTGTTTTTAATAGTGTTTGCTAATGATGCTGTCTCCTGAGAAAGTCGACAAGCTGCTTTTGGGATGACTTTTTTTTTTTTTTTAAATCTCCACTCCTTTAATGGATGTTAAAGAGAAAAAAAAAAGGGAGGAAGAAAACTTGTTGATCTCCTGAGACTCTGCCTGCATAGCTAAATTAATGCGGTTTGCCTCACAAAAGCAGATTTATATCAAGTCTATGCTGCATTAGACGTAGCAGTGGCGGCTAGCACAGCTTCCCTGTGCTAGCAGACACTACAGCGATGCAACATCCACTTTCCCTTGTTTTATATTCTAGGGGAAAGAAAAATAACCACAACAGCAACTATAGCCTCTAACATGTTAGCTAATGAGGCTTACTTCTGAGAAAGTTGCTTTTGGGATCAATTTTTCTTCTAATACCCACTCCTCCGCACAACAGAATGTAGTAGTGTCCTCCTCCAAGTGCCTCCTCCAAGGGAAGCTCAGAAGGTGGCAATGAGGGAAGGGGCCTTCTCAGTGGTGGCCCTCCATCTGTGGAACAGGCTCCCCGATGAGGTCCACCTGGCACCAACATTGCTATGTTTTCCGTGTCAGGTTAAGACCGATCTCTTTTCCCAGGCATTTGGCAGCACACGATGAGTTTTAATTGGTCCTGGATGTGTCTTTAGCTATGACTGACTGTTCAAAGTTGGTTTTAGTTATTTGTTGTTCGTGTATATTGTCTGTGCGCTTTCATGTAAACGGCTTTAAAACTTTGTATATTGTATTTTAGTGTTTTAACTTCTGTGACCCTCCCAGAGACCTTCAGCTATGGGGCAGTATAGAAATGCAAATAAATAAATAACAGCAAAGCACCCTCCCCAACAGCAGCACTCCCTGTGACCCCACCGCAAGGCACATCCAAACTCAATCCAAGCCAAAGAGCAGAATTATTACCGCAGCCTTTCCTGAGCTGGCACCCTCCAGCTGTGTAGGGTTGCAACAACTCCCATCATCCCTGGTTGGGGATGGTGGGAGCTGCAGTTCCACAAAGCTGGAGGGCGCCAGCTCAGGGAAGTCTGTGCTACCGCAGCATCACCACTGGCAACCCATCCATGCCCTTGAGGTCAAGGGAGAGTTAAAAAGACTGGGATTTAATTTGCAGTTCAGTTGCCTTCCAGGGCCTCCTGCAGTTCTGCCTGGCAAAGGGGACTGCTTGATGGTTACAACCCTTGGTTTGTTAACCAGTGGTTGTAACAATAAAATTGTATTTAGTTCAGATTGCTGTCAGATTACTGCTAGGGAACGCTGAGCAACTTACTACTGAGCAAACCCGTTCAGGAGCTGTAAATCTGCACAATCTCTTTTTCCTTTTCAAAGATCTGCAGCTGTTTCTCCCCGAGCCATAGCTTTGTTTGTTTGTTTACTTCAAACAGTAAAATTCCAGTGGGAAAGTGAAGGGAAGCTAGTAGGTCACAGCAAACACTAAGGGCTTCTTCATACTGCAGCTTTTATCCTGTTATTTGAGATTGGTTGCTCATGGAAGTTTGCGGGACCTTTAGATGAGGTCGTTAACCTCCAGGGCATCTCCCAGGCTCAGTGACCTTTATTCCATTTTTTAAAAGATCGGTGATAATGAGCTATCAAATGACAGCGCTTCAGTTTCACTTGAGTTCCCTCGTGAAAAGAGGAGAACTCACAAGAAGAGCAATATCAATGAAACATATGAAAGACTCAGATAAGGGGGAAAGGAGGGGGGAATGGGGGAAAGGAAGCACCTCTAAAAGGAGTCCATTGTGATCCTGCATTTAAAACAGAAGCAAAAAGCCCTGTTTTAAATGCCGGATTTTAAGCTGGTGTAGAGATGCTCTAAGAGACACTCTTCATGGAACACAGGACTTTGTATTTTTCTTTTTATTTAAGGGTGTACTCCTATGGATGTGTAGACAGAAAACAAGTCCTACAAATCCCAGCATTTCCCAGCTGGCCATACTGCTTGGAATGCTTGGAGATGCAGGACTTTTCTTCTGTCTACACATGCATAGCATTGTACCCTAAAGCTGTGACCCATTTTATTTATTTAGAAGATTCACAAGGAGAACTTGTGAGTTCTCCTCTTTTCACGAGGGAACTCAAGTGAAACTGAACATAAATGTGCATAGAATTGCGTCCTTAATTTGTTAAATGCTTCAAAGAATTCTCTAGGCATTGTACAAAACATACTAATAACAACACAAGAAAACACAAATAGAATCCCAATAAACATCAGCAATGTAAAACTCATAAACATGCCAATGTAATTAAAATGACCACCCAATATCAAAGTTAAAACCACATTGCACGGACTACAAGATTGCCCTGACCCCAAGCTGGTTTCTGACACAGATAGATAATAAATATCAATATTGTATTGTATTGTATTGTATTTATTTATTTATTATATTTCTATAATGCCCAACAGCCGAAGCTCTCTGGGCAGTTCACAATATCTATAATAAGACCTCACATTGCAATAAAGTATAGAATCATAGAATCATAGAATAGTAGGGTTGGAAGGGGCCTATAAGACCATCAAGTCCAACCCCCTGCTCAATGCAGGAGTCCAAGTCAAAGCATCCCTGACAGGTGGCTGTCCAGCTTTCTCTTGAATGCCTCCAGTGTGGGAGAGCCCACCACCTCCCTAGGTCATTGGTTCCATTGTCGTATTGCTTGAACAGTCAGGACATTTTTCTTGATGTTCAGCCGGAATCTGGCTTCCTGTCACTTGACCCCATTATTCCTTGTCGTGTGTTTTGGGATGATCAAGAAGAGATCCTGGCCTTCCTCTCTGGGACAACCTTTCAAGTACTTGAAGAGCGCTATCCTATCTCCCCTCATTCTTCTCTTCTCAAGGCTAAACATGCCCAGTTCTTCAGTCTCTCCTCATAGGGCTTTGTTTCCAGTCCCCTGATCATCTTTGTTGCCCTCCCCTGAACCCACTCGGGTTTGTCTGCATCGTTCTTCAAGTGTGGCACCAAGAACTGGACACAGTAATCAAGATGAGGCCTAAGGAGTGCTGAATAGAGGGGAACTAGTACTTCATGTATCAAAGATCTGAGAGTTAAAAACCAGACCAATGCCACACACACACACACACACACACACACACACACACACACATTTCTGTGGCAGCAAGGTGCAAAATTAAAGCAATCCAAATACCTTAGCACCACTACTGAATAGAAGGTCTCTTCAGAGGGTGTCCGGTATCCCAGCAACCGTGGGTGCTTCTAGTCAGATGGACTCCAGTGCTCCCAAGCAGTCTTTCTCTCCTGAATGGATTTTCTGTGATCAGAAAAAGGCAGAAGAAATGATGGGAAAACACGGGAGGGTTCCAAATGGAAGACAGCAATGTCTGGATTAACATAAAATTCTGGAGAATGAGACAGGTTGTACAAGAAAATAACATTATAGTATAAGGGAGCAATCCTATGCACATTTAGACAGAAAAAAGTCCTACAACTCCCAGCATGCCCCAGCCAGCCATTTTTCCCCCTCTTCTGTCTAAATATATATAGGGTTGTGCCCTAACAGCCCTCTATTTGTAAATTCAAGGGCTACGTGTACCACACATATAGACTAACTGTTCTAGGGTTTTTGAATCTAAGGTTGCATGAAGCCATTTTCCTGTTTCTAACCCCTTCCATGAAATACAACATCACATTTCTCTATTTCCCTTGGTCTCCCTCTGCAGAATTCTAGGCGCCCTCCTTTCTTCGAAGGAAGCAGACAGGTGATCTTAAGCACCCCAGGGTGGTTATTCTATTAGGTTGGGGGGCATATCAGATAGGGCAGGTCTGCACAATCTGCGACCCCAAGGCTTTGACCCCACAGCCTGGCCAAATTCTCCTTTGCCCTGGGCCAGCCCTACCATTAGGCAAAGTGAAGCAGTTGCCTCAGGCAGCAGAAACGGGAGGGCAATTTTGGTGGCAGCTTCTCGGCTGCTCTTCCTGTACTCCCTGGCTGTTCCCCTCTTCTGAAGGGCAGAGTTCTACGTGCCACACAGCCTGTTCTGGGGCCCCTCAATTAGCCTGCTGCCTTGGGTGTGGTGGAGGATACTAGCCCATTGGCAGCGTTGGACTAAGACTGACCTCCAGCTGGCTTCTGTACATGGTATGGGAAGGGATGCCATCTTGTCCTTTGCCTCAGGCAGCAAAGTGTCCTCGGCCAGCCCTGCATGTTCTCTCCAGAGATGCTCATACAAATCATTCTTTCCCAGTCAATGCTAGCAGCGAGAAAGGAGTGATCTGCATCGAGATCATGTGAGTGCACATGCATGGGTGTATACATGTACGTATGCATGTGTGCAGCCCCCAACTCCACATCACATGCAGCCCTTGGGGCTGAAAAGGTTGCACACCCCTGAGATAGGGCCTTTTCTGGGATGGCCCCATCCTTGTGGAATGCTCCACCATGAGATGAATGCGCAGCTCCATCCTTGGCTGTTTTTTAAATGGGCCTTAAAGACCTGGATGTTCCAGTCTGCTTTTAAACAAAGGGATGCCCAGTTTTATTTTATAAACTGGAATTCACTGTGGCCGTGATGTGAAATGTTTTATACTGCTGCTTTAGTTCCTTGTATCTACCATTTTATTGTTTTAAATATTGCCTTTTAAACTGCCACAGGGAGGCTTTGTCTCAAAAGGTGGCATAACAATATATTCTTCTTCCTCTTCTTCCTCTTCTTCTTCTTCTTCTTCTTCTTCTTCTTCTTCTTCTTCTTCTTCTTCTTCTTCTTCTTCTTCCCCCCTTAATAGCTCTCCTCCCAGCACCCCAGATGCCTCTCATCTCCTCACATGGCTTTTCTTCTGACATCAGCTTTCCCCAGCTGCATTACATGAATTTGCCTGTGTGGTCTGATCCTTTTCCTGCCTGTCTTGCTTGTCCCTCATCACATTGCCTGCCTGCTCACTGGCTGGAAGATCAGCAGAGGGCGCATTGCATCACCTTGCAAAGCCAAAACTTTGGAGGACCCACGGAGAATGTACTATATGGAGCTGCAAGACTTTAATGATGTCTTGATCATTAATTGGAAATGTACTGGGCACTGTAGCTTTTAAAAAAATATTCCTTATATTGCATTAATTTGTCTGTGTTATACAATAAATATACATTGTACAAATGCACTAAGGATTTGTTATTGTTGTTATTTATTATTATTATTATTATTATTATTATTATTGCATTTATATCCCACCTTTTTTCCTCCTTAAGGAACCCAAGGCGGTGTACACTATCCTCTTCCTCTCCATTTCATCCTCACAACAACAACCTTGTGAGGTAGGTTGGGCTGAGAGTCTGTGACTGGCCCAAACTCAGTGAGCTTCCATGGCTGAGTGGGGACTAGAACCTGGATCTCCCGGCTCCCAGTCCAACACTCTCACCATTGCACCACACGGCTATTGTTATTTTTGGCTAATTCCCACCTGCAAAGCCACCCTCTGTCCTGGGAGTCATAACACTCTTTTCCAGGCCTCTTCAAACACCTTCCCATGACCTTCTACAGACCCCTTGCCTCCTCTGAGTTGTGCCCCGGGGCACAGAGGCATTACTGGACTGGGACAATTGACTTGTCCAGTCTAAGCGTGCAGCAGTCATTTCCAGCTTAGGAAAAACATTGCCTTTACAATACCCGTATTTGAGGTGAAAGTATCCTAACTGGAAATTACACCCACTGGTACTTTGTTTTGTACAACCTCATTACCTTGAATTGGACATTCAAGAACACTCTTTGGTACATCCTGTTCATTTTTAGCATCCTCCCCACTCTTTTGCATAACTATCCTATTACTTGGCATCATTTATTTTGATTTTGTTAATTCCTTTTTTTTGTTTTGTTTTTAGTTACGGCAGGGAGAAAGGAGACATGTCGGGTACCAACGCCCTGCTCCCCAGCTGCAATGTCTTCAAAAGAATCCTTCTTGCTACTGTCGTCTTTTTGTATACTGTTTGCTCATATGCGAATAGCTGCACACATTTTGATAGCCAACGTTACACAGGCAGATTTGGGACAGACAAAAGAAGCTCATCTTCACAGGTTGTGCACAAGTCAGGAATGGCATCCACACAGCGGAGGCTGGTGGGTCCAATGTCAGTGGGGCGGTAAATCTGCTCCAGGTTTCAGACAGAAATAGCCAGAACTCTAAAGGAGATATCCACACCTTCTGCACTTCAGATAGCGCCTTTAGAGTTCTGACTGAAACCCGGAGCAGATCCACCGCCCCACTGACATTGGACCCACCAGCCACCACTGCATTCACAATTACAGGATGTGGTGATGACCACTAGTTCAGGTGGCTCTAAAAACCGATTACAGAAATCTTAGTGGGTATGAGGACTGCTGGGTAAATGGAACCTCCAGATTCAGAGACAGTAAATATATATTAATGGCAAACTCATTCTCTGAGTGACAATACTTATGTAGCCAAAAGGACACCATCCCTACACAAGATGGAGGAAGAATAGTTACCAGGTCTAGGAGGACCCCAAGATTTAGAGGGGGGAAAAGCTAAACTGGGGGAAAAAATAACCCAATGAGGACTGAGCCTGCTCATGGGTACAGAATACAGAAAGGGTCGGGGGGGGGGAATTGGACACAGGTGGGGGAGAGGGGCAATGGAATGCAGTAGCCTGGAAAAGGGCATGGCTGACTGGCTGGCACCCTGAACAGGAGTACTTCACACTGCCACATTTTGTTGCAGATCCCATTTGTACTAGTTGATGGGTTGCAGCAGCAGGACCAGACTGTTACCTCCATGCCCTACTGGTAGGCTTCCCACACATGTGGTTGACCACTGTGGGACACAGGATGCTGGACTATAGACCTTTGGTCTGATCCTTCTGTCATTATGAAAGCAGACAGTTTTCCAGGACTTTAACACTGTTGCTTAGCCTGGTCAAATTCATATGCCAAGCCAGATCAGGCTGAATTTCAAAACCATCACTCTAGACTTTGAATTTGGGGTGGGTGGGCGTGGGGGCAGGGCTTATAGTGTTACTTACTGCATGACTTGGAAATCTCACTGTCCTCTTCCATCCATATGAGGAGCAGGAGATGCCCCAAACTGGAAGATCTTTGGGCCAAAACAGGCATTACTTTAAATGTGTATCTAGCACTTCCATCCATCCATCCTTCCTTCCTTCCTTCCTTCCTTACTTACTTACTTACTTACTTACTTACTTACATTTCTATACTGCCCAATAGCCAAAGCTTAGCCAGAGGTCTCTGGCTGGTTCACAACCAAACTATAAAATACAACATGACAAAATATAATATGAAATTTTCAAAGTGCAGTATGAAATAAAAACAAGCAAAAAAATAAAACTTCTAGAGTAGGTTGCATGTGTGTGTATGTGTGTGTGATACATATTTTAAAGGCCCCCTACCCCCATGCTATGGTCCCAATCCAGATTGGAAAACCTGTACCTACTCTAGAGTAAAAATAATTTAGAAAAGACATAGCTGCTACATATGGATTTAAAGTCAGGTCTGTTTTGGCCTTTTATCCCACAGCTTTTAGCCGACTTTCCAAGTAACTCCTTTGCCTAGAACAGCCTTCCCCAATGGTAATGGGAGTTGTAGTCCAACACATCAGGTTTGGGAAGGCTGGCTTAGAAGAAGACAGCGTCCCCCTCCTCCCTTCTGTCCCCAACCCATTCTCTGTCTTTGTAACTGGAGTCCTTGTGTTGCAACAAGTTCTGTTCTCTCTTCCTCCGGCACAAAACAAGTTTGTCTCTCAGGAAAGAAGAAGCCAAAAGAGGAAACAAAGGGCCATCCCATGTGTTGTGTGAGTAAAGGAGCAAGGTTGGTTTCCTGCTGCACGGCTTCTGCCCTCCTGCAACACCCTCCCAACATCACACTCTCAGAGGATACTCACTCAAGATCCATGAGGTGATTCACACTCAAGATGCATCCCAACAATCTACATCTCCCAAATGCTGATCTTCTCTAGCAGGACCTAGAAGGAAGGCCAGTCTTTGGGCTCCTCTGATCTAAAACTGACTCTCCCAGCTAGTAGCGGCAGACCAGAAGGCACAATGACTCAAGAAGCCACATGTTTCAATGTAGTTTCTCTCCCTTTATATCAACTTTGCCAGTACTCGCATCAGACAGAATAGCATCCGCCAAACTACAAGGGTGCATTCATACACCTGTATTTCATAAGTAATACACACTGTTGGGCATCTGGAAGATGTGTTTTCACCACAGGGCTAAGTATGGATGGAGGTGCCTTCCTACTTTCTTGAATTAGAAGGAAGGTAGTGGAGTTTTCTGACCCCCTTGCCATTTAGGTGATAGGCCCTCACACCCTCAAACATTCATCTCTATCCAGACAACTGTATTGTGGAGATCTGGAGGTGCTATAGCTGTCCTTGCCAGAATAACATGAAAGCCAGTGTGATGTAGTGGTTAGAGTTTTGGACTGGGACTCGAGAGACCTGGGTTCTAGTACTCACTTGGCCATGAAGCTCACTGGGTGACTTTGGGCCAGACACAGACTCCTAGCCCAACCTACCTCACATGGTTGTTGTTGTGAGGATAAAATGGAGGGGGGGAGGAGGAATATGCAAGCCACCTTGGATTCCTTGCAAGAGGAAGAAAGGCGGGATATAAATGTAATAACAAATAAATAAAATAAAATAACATGCATTCATTGTTTCTGTCTTGCTTTGTACTCTGATAAACAGTGGTGGGCGAGCTGGGCATGCTTTCCCTGTGGTGCTTCAAAGACATGCAAAACTTGTTTGACCAGAAATCATAGTAGGCAACAAATCATTAATGTGTGTACTGCAGAAAATGCTGGCAGGTTGTACACCATAGGTCATATCTGTTTGCCGTTCAGCTTGTTGTCTGCTGTTTTTTAATGGTCCCTCATAAGAACATAAGAAGAGCCATGCTGAATCAGACCAAGAACCTATCTAGTCCAGCATTCTGTTGACACAGTGGAGAATTAGTTGCCTCCTGTGGGAAGCCCACAAGTAGGACATGAGTGCAATGGCACCCTTCTACTCATGCTCCCCAGGAACTGGTATACCGAGGCATACTGCCTCTGATACTAAAGGTAGCATATGACTATAATGACTACTAGCCATTGCAGTGGAGGCTGGTGGCTCTGATTTTGGTGAGGCTATCCGTTCTGGTTTTCAGTCAGAATCAGCCAGGACTCTAAAGGAGCTATCCAAAGTGCTGAACTCTAACCCCTCAAATAGGTTCAGCACCTTGGATAGCTCCTTTAGAGTTCTGGTTGGTTCTGATTGAAACCCATGGATAGCCTTATCCTCCATGAATTTGCCTAATCCCCGTTTCAACCACCCAAGCAGATGGCCATCACTACATGTTGTGGTAGCGAGTTCCATAGTTTAACTATGTGCTGTGTTAAGAAGTCCTTCCTTTTACGTGTCCTGAAAGTCCTACCAATCAGCTTCATGGGATGACCCTGGGTTCTAATATTATGTGAGAGGGAGAAAAACCTCTCCCTATCCACTTTCTCCATAAAATGCATAATTTTATACACCTCTATCACGTCTCCTGGGACCCATCTTTTTTGTAAGCTAAACAGTCCCAAACATTGTTACCTTTTTTCACAGAGGACTTGCTCCAGCCACTTGATCACTTGCCCTTTTCTGCACCTTTTCCAACTCTACAATATGCTTTTTTAGATGTGGTTTTTAAGGACCATACCCAGATACGCCATCAGACTGTACATCCATGTCATGGCTGCCTCTGCAAACATGCCTTTTCCTTCCGTTGAGTGTTGGAGGCTATGGAATAACAAAAACACGGCTCTATCATCTTTAATGCATAGAATCATAGAATAGAATAGTCATAGAATAGTAGGGTTGGAAGGGGCCTACAAGACCATCAAGTCCAACCCCCTGCTCAGTGCAGGAATCCAAGTCAGAGCTTTCCTGGCAGATGGCTGTCCAGCCTCATCTTGAATGCCTCCAGTGTGGGAGAGCCCACCACCTCCTTAGGTCGTTGGTTCCATTGACATTTTGCTCTAACAGCCAGGAAGATTTTCCTGATGTTCAGCCAGAATCTGGCTTCCTGGAACTTGAGCCCATTATTCCGTGTCCTGCACTCTGGGATGATCAAGAAGAGATCCTGGACTTCCTCTTTGCGACAACCTTTCAAGGACTTGAAGAGCACTACCATAAGTCCCCTCAGTCTTCTCTTTTCATGGCATTATGCAGTTAATATTTTATCTAGGACATTCAATACTAGTCTTGTTGACAACTGCATCAGATGATACTATATTCCATCAGATTGTTCCACTTCTATCATCCCTCTCCCTCCTTTGGCCTTTCCCTAGAGCACTTTGGAGTCTAAATCCCAAATCCAGCTTCTAGGTGACCTGACTGTTCATGATGGACCTTGTCACAGAAGGCATAGAGGACATACCAGTCAGGAAACTCATGCAGGTCCCTCGCATTTCCAGATAGGGCTGGAAAAATCTTGCCCGAAACCCTGGAAAACCATTGCCAATCAGTGTTGACAATACTGGGCTAGATGGACCAATGGTCTGATTGAATATAAGGCAGGGTCTTATGTCCTTCCTATGTTCCTAAGCTAGACAAGAACCAGGCCAGGGCATTTTGCTGCCTCAGGCAAAGCCACAAAATGCCATCCCCACCCCCATCCCAAGTCAAGGTGCATAGTACCCAAGGCTGGTCAGGTTATGTTTGCACCTGAGGCTGAAAACCCCACCAATGACTTTCCCATCCCTGGCAGTAAAAAAGCAATAATAATGCATTAAATGTTGAGCAATTTGCTGCCCTGTCATGAAACTGAAAATGGGCTGCCTCACTCTCCCAAATGGTAGGGCTGGCCTCAATAAGAACTTCATTGGCTCTACAAAACAAGAACAGATCAGGAAACTCCTGACTTCACCCAGTGCCAACTAGTGACTAAATCTTATAATGAAGCTATCAACAAAGACGTCACTCCATCCCAAATTCTGGCTGCTAGGATCCCCTTTTTCTACTTCCTCTTGTTTTCTAGGCCTCTCTAGTTACTCTAGAACTTCCTCCAGGCTGTGTAATTGTACTCCAGGAATTGGGGGTTGTGACCCAGACATTTGAGGTTGATTTAGGTTAGGGCGGGGTCACAGGGTGGGTCAGGTAGGATTAGGTTTCCCTGGACATGGCCTAGGATCCACAATCTTGGAGGGGGAAAGGTATGCCTTGGGCATCAAAGGAAGTGCAATTTGACTGTTTTTTAGAGCAGAGTGTCTCCAAAAATTCTCCCCTGTATTTGTGGACATTGAAATTAGGGGACGGATCATTTTGCTAAATATTCTTGGTAGGCAGAAAGCAAAATTCTCCAAAAGTTTCGTAGGGGTGGTGCTCACCAATAGCAGTGGTCATGGGGACATCTTCGTTCTCTTTTTCTAAGATTCTGCCCCCTCCTTTGTTGGCAATGTGGCCACCATTTTGTATCTTCCACAATGGCCTGGACCTAGCATGATTCCAGAGCATTGTGGGGCAGAAATGACAGCCGCTGTGAAAAAACGGTGGAGAATCTTCAGCAAAATGGCCCTCTGTTTTTAGAGGGGGTGAGAAACAAACACATTCTCACAAATTTTCTCAGAAAAATCTCTTCTGGGAAATTTCATCTTGGCTGTAGTTTCTGCTGGCTGCCATTTGGGTGGTGGTGATGGTGGTGGTGGTTTTCGTCTTAATATTTTTGTTTGGTGTTTTCTTGAAGCCTCAGGGCAGACATACATATTGCCAATCTTATTTGTTAATACATTTATATGTGTGAGAGGGTGCAGGTCTAGATAATACTAGGGTGGCCATATGTCCTCTTTCGCAGACAACAGGCCTCTGTTTAAAAGACTGCCAGAGCACCATCCTCTATTTGAAGAGCTGCCCAGTCCAACTGTGGTTTAAAGCTAAAGAACCACAAGAAGGAAGAACTGGGCCTCGAAGTTTCCCATTTAAAATGTGCACACATTTGTACCCATTAACAGTAATCTTTGCTGCTCACCGAACCGTACAGAGTTTTTAAAAAGTGGCTGTTTTTTGTTCCTCTCTGATTAACGGCTCTAGGTTTGGTTACTGTGTGTCATTGTGTATGGAGAAGTCTGGTACTTCCGCAGAACGCTCTGGCACGCTCTGAAACACACACAGTGCTGGACTTTATATATATATACCCACACACTTAGAAATGTAAGAACACGTGCCCTATGACTCACACCCGCTCCCTAGAGCCAGGAAGTGGCAAGAGGAGGAAATGACTGTTGAGCCTTCCCTTCGCTCGTAGATGCCCGGCATGCCGCACGCCTGTGGAGCATCCGCCATGAAGGTGAGTGAACACCCCCGCATCCCACCACACTCTGGCACAGACCACCCAGGTCTCCCTTCTAATAATAACTACAGTCCCCACCCCCCACGGTTTCCTGTGCCTCTTTGGAACAAATTGTCAGCCAGGAAAATTTCCTGCCGGGAATTAACCCTGGGGGCTGGATTGGTGACAGATGAAGCAGACCCTTTGGCTCAGTGGAAATGAGAACCACATGTCCCCAAATGAGAGTGAGGTGGGAGGAGATGGGCCGAGAAATAAGCGGAGAGGCTGGGTTGCAGGCCAGAATCCAGACAGACAAGCACAGACCTATACACTGGCCTTGGCAGGTATCGCTGGATGGTCTCATTCCCTCTATCTTTGTCTCACTTTTGGGGAGTCTCCCCTCCCCCCGTACATGAGCAAAGCACTTTGTGTTATAGTTCCTGAGCTGACTCTGGCCTAGGATGTATGGCACAAAGAGCGTTGCTTCTTAAAACAGACCAGCTGGGAAGTAACAAATTTTGGAGCATCGATGTGTGTGTGTGTGTGTGTGTGTGTGTATGTGTGCGTGCTCATGTGTGGGATTGTGGGAGAGAGAAAGAAAATAAAGTATTAGGCTTCTTGATTACATCACTAAAAGTTAGGGGATGGATGGTTAGTTTCAGTGATGTTGGGACTACAGTGGATTGGAACGAAGCCAGTAGGAGAGGCTTAGAAAAACCTCTCTGGCCCTGCAATCCAGGCAGAGCGAGAGGCCCTGCTAAGTTTTGATAAACTCCAACGGGGCTCCTTTCTAGGACATTGGCGGCCTGACAGCTCAGAGCTGCCTTCTCAGTCAGCTGCATCATGACTCTCACGTCCTTCGGAGCTTTCCTACAGCAAGCCACGATATCGTCAGTCGTCAGAGTCAAAGAAGAAGCGCACAGCCTTCCGTTCTGGGGAAATGTCAGTATCTTTCCAGCTCCCAAGAGTGGATCAACAGACAGCCTGAGACCTCAGCAGAGCTTTTGACTCTGAAATGCCCATTAGATGGATGGTTCTCTAAAACAGTGGTGGGCAACATGTAGGGTAGGATCCACGCGCATGTGCGTGCGTGCGCGCTCACGTGTGTTTATTCCCTGGGCCCTTTATATTGATTCCTTTCAAAATGTTGGAATGTGGCATGCATCAGGACATTTCATTTGTATTCGGTGGTATTGCAGTGCAATTTTAGAAACGGGGTTGGGGAAAGAATTGCTGATTGTCTTTGTGTGGGTTGAACTCTGTGGTTCTTGGTGTGTCCATTGTAATTTCTTATAAATGTTATGAGCCACTATGCAAAAAGAGTGATATGGATCTTCTAAAACAAGCAAGCAGGCAAACAAACATCGCACAGGCTATAAGTCCAATAAATATGTAAACCCAATCTGGTGCTCTCCAGATGTTTTGGACTGCAACTCCCGGCATTCCTGACCACTGGCCATGCTGGCTGGGCTGACGGGAGTTGAAGTCCAAAATGTCTGGAGGGCAATAGGTTGGGGAATGCTGATATAAAGAAGCATGTGTCTCTTAAGCATTGGTGTGGTGCTTCAGGCTCCTGTTAGGGTCATCTGTGCTTTGGATGGGAAACAGATCTGGATCTCACAGTTGTGACTTCATCCCATGTTGGTCCACAGTGGATCAACTGTGGGGGATTCAGGGGGATTCAGGGTTGGAACTATGGGACACCATCTGAACTGGGGATATGACAGCTGAATCTGTTGTTTCTTTCCCAGCTCTTTCTGCTGCTTGTCCTTGGGAGCTTCACTACTGTGGTGGATGCACAAGGTAAGAGACTGCCTCGTCATGGTATTCTTCGAGCTGTGTGTGCCAACTACCACCTCAAGAGCAATAACTAACAATAACTAATAATGGGTTCACACAGCCATGTTTATTTATATGCATTTATTTATTTGTTAATTTTCCTCCAAGGAGCCCAAGGTGGTGTATGTGATCCTCCTCCTTTCCCTGTTATCCTCACAACAACCCTGTGAGGAAGGTTAGGCTGAGAGTCAGTGACTGGCCCCAAGTAACCCAGTGAGCTTCATGGCCAAGTGGGGACTTGAACCCAGGTCTCCCCAGCCCAACACTCTAACCACTGCACCACACTGGCTCTCACTGGCTCATGTTCTCTATGAGCTGCAGTTGTTCACTCTAGCAGATGGGTGGGAGGCATGTGGAGTTATGGTTCAGCAAACACCTTTTGCAGCCTGCCCGCCTACAGCAAACTGTGGCCAAGATCTGGGATGGTCACCTGGTGGTCCTGGGTCAGATCTTGACGCAAAGCCATTTTTTATCTGTTTCCTAGCAGGGCTGCCAAACATTCACCAAAGTATGGCTTCCCCACAATTTCTTTCCAAGGCGTAAGGAAGAAAGAAAAGATTCAGCGCTGTTATTTTGCATCTCTGGTTTTTGTATTCAACAAGTTATTTGCATTTAAGGCTGTGCTGTTTGAGCATGCACACTCCATAACTGTGAAGCCCTTAATGGGGGCTGGTGGGTGGGTGACTTGACTGTGCAGCCTGACCAGCTATTAGTGGATCAGTCTGTGGGGCAAAAGATTCAGGAGATGCCTATCAAAGTGGGGAGAGGAGAAGACAGGATGGATATAGAAAAGGCAAAATAATATATATGATAAACTAAAAATGGGTCCTGCATTGCAGGTTGAGTTTAAATTTGGGTCCCAGGTTTGGTAAGGTTGAAGACCACTGGGTTTCATTACATTGGTTGATCTCTGGGAGTTGGTAAGTTCTCCTGTCTTTGGGGAAGGTTTAGATGGACTTTGGGTTCTTTCTAGTTTCTTAACTACCACAGTCAAAATTCAGTAATCTAGTGGTGAAGGTGGACAGGAATACAGTGGAATGCAGTACTAGCTAAACTTTTTGGAGTTCCAGTATTTCATGTGGTGCTGTTTAGGTACTCAGAGGAGCCACTCCCAACTTCATATAAACAGTGTGCTTTATTAAGATGCTTTCTTACAGTTACAGGGCCTTCTGCTCTCTCCCTGCCTCTCTAACACTCTGCTTCAGTCTCGTCCTCCTCGTCCTTGTCCTCCTCACTTCCTGTTCAAACTCCAAATCCCTGCTATTGCTGGTTTTACTTCTAAACTCAATACATATTGATACACAGTCAAACAAAAAAGGTTCAGCAGGAAACAAATCACTGACCTAGTGCTGCCATTTGAAGTAGGGAAATAGCAATCATGAGTGGGGTTGCTGGGGGTGGGGGAGAGGCTTTGAGTTGCTCTCCGAGCAATCTTGACGCAGCCCAGATTGCTGTTTTTGCACTGCTAATAACAGAGGAGAAACAGGATCTTGATTGCGAGGCAGTGGGAGAGGCTTTACTTTCCCCACACACGGGGAGAGATGGGGAGGGGATAGATGTGTGTGTGTGTGTGTGTGTGAGTGTGTGCTTGTGCTTGCCTCTCCTGAGCCCACCCACTGCTGCCTTGCCACCCATCTGGCCCCAGAAGGATCCCCCTGCCCACTATTGAAGCCCTCTGTCCCGCCCCCCGCAAAAAGTTTGCCCAGTCCAGGAGCTTTTCCACATGAGGCATTTATTGTACACTTATCATTTCCTACCCATGGTTCTTTACAGGTTCTTTAGATGTCATTGTGAGCCTCCAGTTCCATTTCTGTGTCTAAATAGCACTTTTGGTGAGTATTTTTAGTGCTGGGAACATGCAGTATTATTTGTGAAAGCAAAAGAAAATGCTTTTTTCACTTGTGTATTTGTGCTATTCTACTGTACCACAGTGCCACCTAGAGGTTATGTATTATAAAAACAGGAAAGGAAATGCACTTCGTGTAGTGCTCGGAGCTCAATTCTGCGATGAATCCAAAAGTAAATACAGCGCATTAACAGCCTTGTGTAGAAAAGCCCCTGATCTAAATGGTTGTTGTAATTTGCAACCTGTGTGAGGCAACTGCAGGTGGAACTGTGTGTGTTTTATAGAGGCCCACATAGATATATCGAGATGTGGGGGCGGGGGGGGGGGACACACACAGGAAAACCTTGCAAAAACAAAATCTTTTTTCCTCTTTTTTAATACTGAAACAGATACATGAGTTTCCCCCTCATTTTAAATACTGAAACAGACGAATGGTAGGAACATTTGGGGGAAATATAGCACAGAGATTATTGTTGTGAAATATTTTGCCCAGCAGAATGAGCAGATGAAAAATAACTCATAGCAAATAAGTCAAAACATATGCTGGTATTTCCAAGAATTCAGAAAAGCCGTAGTGACTGTTTCACAGCCTGATCATCATTTCCTGTTGTGGAGGCAGAACCAGTAAAGGCTGGTGGCTCCGGATTTGCTGGGGCTGTAAATCCATCCTGGGTTTGGGTCAGAAGCAGCCAGAACTCTCAAGGAGCTATCCAAGGTGCTGAACCTTTTTGGGGGGCTAGGATTCACCACCTTGGATAGCTCCTTTAGCATTCTGGCTGGTTCTGACTCAAACCCGGAATGGATTCACAGCCACACCGAAATTGGAGCCACCAGCCTCCACTGTCGAACACTGGATCCTCTGGCTACCTTGAGGTTTTCAAGCACCGCACAACGCAAAGTGCTGGTGGTGATCAAGGTGGGGAGCTGTAGCAAACCTTAGCCATATCCAGCCACATGGGCTGATGTGAAAAAATAAATTACTGGAAAATAGCTGGAGGATCCAGAACATGGCTGGCCCTTAACCCACTTTTCTTTCTTCTTACCACTGGCATGGACACCTACTCCATCACCAGTAGTGATGGCCACCAATTTGGATGGCTTTAAAAGGGGTTTGGACAAATTCATGGAGGAGAAGGCTATTGATGGCTACTAGTCCTGATGGCTATGTGCTACCTCCGGTACCAGAGGCAGTGAGCCTATGTACTCCAGTTGCTGGGGAACATGGGCGGGAGGGTGCTGTTGCGCTTGTGTCCTGCTTGTGGGTTCCTGGTCAACAGCTGGTTGGCCATGGTGTGAGCAGAATGCTGGACTAGATGGACCCTGGGTCTGATCCAGCAGGGCTTTTCTAATGTTCTGATGTTCTTACTCTGCTGCAAGGGGTGGGGCAAATCCATGTCTGCAGAATACACTCTCCTCCGGCTATATGCATGGAGTGCTACAGGCAAAGGATTAAGAGAAAAGTGTGGGAACCTTTGGCTTGTCGCAAAGGGAGCATGGGCACACTAGCATCAAATAATAACTATCTCCTATATTTGTGATGTTCATGTGGTGAGTGCCATTGCTTCTGTAAATGAAATGGCACCATGAGAGGGAGGCATCGAGATGCTCAGTGGCCATGGACTGCTAATTGATGGTTGGGAGGAAAAAAACAGAGTCTCGGGAGGGGAGAATGGAATGGAGTGGCTGGAATGGAATGGCTGGAACAGGAGCAGCATTCGACATGGCAACATTTTGTTGAAGGTCCCATGTGTTCCCCTCTAAGAGCTTTTCTACACCGGGCTGTTAATCTCTGTACTTGGTTTTGGTTTCGTTGCAGAATTGGGAACCAAGCTCTACACAGAGAGCATTTCCTTTTCTGCTACATAATGTCTAGGTGGCACTGTGCTATAGTGGTATAGGAAAATAACTTTTCTTTTGCTTTCAGAAATAATACCCCATTTCCCCAGCTCTTAAAAAACAAACAAACAACCCCCCCCCCACACACACCTGGAAAGTACTCTTAAAAAATAGAGGCAAAACTAGAGGATCGTGACATCATCTAAAGAACCTGTAAACAACTGTGAGTAAGGAATCACGAGTGCACAATACATGCCTCATGCAGAGAAGTTCTAAATACAATTCGAAAGCAAATCCAAGTTCTTTAGATACAGGTTCACATCCCACTTTGATTTACATTCCAATTTCCAATTTACAGTTTCCATCCGTTGCTATGGTGTAGTGGATAGAGCCAAGGGTGGGGACCTCTAGCCCATGGGACATGTGTGGCCCACAGTGCCTTTCCATCATAGTCCAACATATTTGGAGGGCACCAAGTTGGGGAAGGTTGTGTTAGAGCATCAGACTGGGAACAGGGAGACTTCAGTTCAATTCCCTACCCAGTTATGAAGCTCACAGAGTTGGCTTGGGTTTCTCTCTCTCTCTCTTTCTCTCTCTCTCTCTCTCTCTCTCTCTCACACACACACACACACACACACACAGAGCTTGATCTACCTCACAGGACTGTATAAATGAATGGGGTGGAGAACCACTGACCATGAGCTCCTTCACGGGATAAAAATGTGGTTTTAATGTTCTATATATTTTAAATTGTTTTATTGTGTGCTGTTTGGTTTTAATTTTTGTGAACTGCCCAGAGAGCTTCGGCTACTGGGCGGTATAGAAATGAAATAATTTAAAAAAAATGTGCAAAAGAACTACAGTATTATGGGAATCGTTGACAGAAGGGACTTCTGGTCACAGAATTCTTGCTTATGTTACAGGAACTTTAGCCTCGACCCCTGAATGGGAGAAGAAGACCTCAGATGTACCCACAACTGAACCCTTCTTGTTTTCAACGAGTGAGTCTTTCGGCTTAGCATATATCTCTGGTCAATGTAGTGAATAACATCTGGCCCTCCCCAGATTTATTTGCTTCCCCTACTGGCTAAGAGCCTTTCTACATGAGGCATTTGTTGTGCACTCATGATTCCTCACTCACCTCGTCCTTCCAGGGCCTCTTCCATTCCTTGCAAACATTTAGAGGGGTTTATTTTTCTATCAGGCAAAGGCTGGTATAGGTATAGCTGGGAATTCCACTATACCACAGCACCACCTAGTGATTATGTAATGGAACATCTAGGCCCTGTTCAGATGCACATTGGGGAAGGGTGGTTAGGCTAACCATGGTGCATGGTGCTTACCACTAACCACTGCGAGTGCTACTGCCACACGTGCAGGTAACCATGTTCCGCAACATGGTTAGACTAACCATTCTCTAACCATCCTCCCTTCAGGAACCCGCAGTCCTCCAGATGGGTGCCCATGAATCCCAGCAGCCTTTGCGCTGTTGGCCATTTTGGTGCTTGGTGCTGTCGGCCATTTTGGTGCTCAGCAGCTACTCCTTCATTGGCTGCTCTTGCCATGGAGCTCTATGGCAGCTGTCAATTAACCATGGAGACTGTTCAGACGTCCAGTGGTATAGTGGCGAATTCAGAAGTGCAGGGTCCCTTCGTGACAGTCCCAGCCATGCCCCCTCAGAGCCACGCCCCCTTCTAATATCATACAACTTTGTAAGATATACAGCTTTCAACTGGGATCCAAAAACAGTGCAGCTGAGAGTAAGGCAGGGTATTTCAATTGGGCGTCTGAGAAAAAATGCAGGGGTGTTAAAATCTTTTTCATCCACTCATTCACTCACTCACACACATTTTAGTTTTTCAAAATATGATACTCTGTGGAAGCTTCATGGACAGATCCCGTCTCATTTAACAGCCCCCTTGCATGCTCCCTTAGCACCCCAACATTACCCATTAGCCTTCCCTGAGCTCCTTCATTATATCTCCCCCTCTCCCTCCAACGGAAACGTCCACACACCCAGCTGGATTGAACCATACACACACACACACACACACACACACACACACACACACAGAGTGGTGTAATAGTAAATTTGGAAATGCAGGAGCTCATAGTGACAGTCTCCAAGGGCAGTCCAAAAATTTCAGGCAGCTGCGTCGATCCATATCAGCAGACCAGTTCTAGGAGTTTTCATCTCCACCAGGAGCACGTCTTTGGTAAAGTGAATAGATCTTAACTGCCCACTCCAGACCAAGGCATCCCAAATACTTTGCATTCCAACATGGAACAATATATTGCTGTTTGGAAAATTCATTCCCCCCACAGCTGCAGTGAGGATTGCAGCTAAGCTCAGAGGGAACAGGGAATCTGAGGGGGGTGGCAGATGACATCAGAGTCCCTGCTAATGAAAAAGTGCTGGTGCTGCGTCCCTGCGAGCCCCGCCTCCACTACACCACTGCAGACATCACACTAACTCATGATAGAGACCACTAACCATCTTGCAGCAAGTGGTTAGTGAACATGATTAGCCCATGGTTAATAACCCACCATGTTTGGGACAGATACCTGTTCAGACATCATGTTAAGCCAACATGATTAGCTCAAAGCTCCTAACTGTCATGGGTAAGCGTGATGTCTGAGCAGGGCCAATGAAAGGCAGAGAAGGAAACCCCCCAGAAAAAAAGAATCTGGAAGCAGAAGCCTTGGTAAAGTGGTGTGTTAAAAGCTTCATGCAGAAAAGCCCTATGTGCCTGAAGTGGCACATTCTGAACCCCACAGGGGGCGGGGGGGGGATGCTGCTGGGTGTATGATTTCAAGCTGATAAACAGCCAGCAGGGATAGAGTTAAGCACTCCCTCCCAAAGCTACTTCTCCACTCTAAATTCCCATCCCACAAAGCGGCTTTAGATTTTTTAAAAAATGGTAACAAGGCTCCATTACATGCATTTGCACAATAACTTGTACTTAGCCCTTTGACCTTACTGTGCAATGCTTCAGTCGCTGTTTCTTTCTTGTGGCAGAGGGCCTCCTTTCTAAGGTCCATGGACTGAGACTCATCGGATGGAGAAAGAGGAGGATCATTTTAAAAAGAGATAAAAGTGATTTGAGAGAGGTCTAATTTCCCTTGGTATACACATGTATTCCTTCTATCGCTGATGGTCAAATGGGTTCAGTAGGTTTTGAAATGGAACAAAAGCCTCCAAAATTGTTTGACCAGAGGATAAAGTTGGATGTGTCCCCCCACACCACCAGCCTCAATTCCTCTTTCAACCGTATGCAATGAAGACACAGGAGCTCCATCCTCTTTCACATCTGGTCCTGCTTCAAGTAGGAGTGGTGCATTCCTCTCTGGATGGAGGTGGCAGGGAACTTGCAGAGCTTTCTAACTCAGACTTTCTTTTCCATGTCATGGTCTCGTACAGCAGAGGAAGTAGCAGATGCGAGTACTCTAGCGAACAGTGCGAATGTCCTGAAAGAGGATGGATCAAAAAATGGTACGTGACCGAGAGCATCCTTGGGCTTGGGACCAGGTTACCTGAAGGAGTACCTTCTCCCCTATACACCTATCTGAGCCTTAAGATCTTCAGAGGGTCTGCTCAGAGTTCACTCTGCCAAATGAAATGGAGCAGGTGATCACAACTGAGGAGGGTCTTTTCGGTAGTAGCACCGTGATTATGGGATAGCCATTGCAGAGAGCCTTGCCTGGCCCCATCTATGGTCTTTGGGGAATCAGGTTGTTGTTGTTCACCCAGGCCTTTTAAACAAACATGTTTTTCAAACAAATGTTGGGCTCTCATTTTTCATTTGTTTTAATTGTTCTTAAATTATAAACAAACTATTTTTAATCTGAGCTGCCAATTGTTTCATTATAGGGTTTGCCACATGAGGCTGAAATCCCACATCCTTACAGGGGCTTTCTGCTTCCAGATTCTTTGCGGGATTAAGATTGGCTCCTTTACATGGGTGGACACGTGCTTTGAATTGAGGACTTCCTTCCTCTGGAAGTTCTATAAGTTTCTATAATGTTTCACTTTATGGCCACTAGATGATGCTGTGATTATAGTGCAATCATTACACACAGTCATAGATTGGATTAATGCCCTTTGTTGTATTATCTCCGATCTTTTAAAAAGCAGGATAAAGGTCATAAACCATGAGAGGGGCCCTGGAGGTTGACAACATTGTGTAAAGGACCCACAAACTTCTGTGAGCAACCAATTTTGATCACATGATATAAGCCTCATGTAGAGAAGCTCTATGTTCCTTCTAGCAGGAACATTTTATGCTGCATTTTTTTTTGCTTTGAGTTATTGTATTTTTAATATTGTATTTTGTTTATTTTTACTCTCTAAGCTGCCCAGAGAATATCTGTTGATGGATGGCCATATAAAATATTATCAATATTATTATTACTAGTATAATTATTGAATATTTCTCAGAAAATATTAATAGGGAACATTTCTCAGAAAATGTTAATGTTTATATACAACTTCTGTGTGTGTGTGTGCGTGCACGTGAGTGATGTGTGCTGTTTTTGCATGCAGTGATAAGCCAGGAATTCTGGCTTAATAAACCATCATGTGAATGAGCAGTGTGTTTCACTCTTTCCTTCGCCCAAGTGGGTAAACAAACAAGGAAGGGATAGCTTTGCATGACAGCCACTCAAAACCCAGGATTCTGTTTAAATGTGCCCAAACAAGCCAGGATTCATAAGCCAACAGAAAAACCAGGTTTAGAACTGGACCCATGGTTATGACCAAAGTTCTCCTCCCAATTCATGAACAGAGACATTGGGCGGCAGTTGGAGGCTGAAATTTTCAACCAGTTTGAGGAGGAACATGAAAGAGAAAATTCACAGAAAATTCTTTTCTGTGATATTTTGGTCCATCTCTGAATTTTAACATTCTTGTCTTGACTTGCAGTAGAAGCAACTTCTACAGCTGAAGCAGTGATGACTGAAGCTGTCACTACTAGCAGCATGAAATCTAGTTCTTCAGGTGAGCATAAGAAGCCAAACGTAGTAGGATCACCGAGGTGTGGAGGACAGAGAGACACAGAACCAACAAAAAGGCCCTGGTGCACCAGGCCCAATGAAACCCAGTTTGCTCAGCATTATAATGCCCTGCATTGTCTTTTCCAGGAGTGACCTCAGCAAAACAGCCATCAGTTGACCAGGAGAGGAGAAATGGTATGTCGAAGGTTGGAAGAGCAGGAGGGAAATATTGGCTGCTTTTTGATAGTTTTCTTTAGAGGAATTTGTTGTGCCTGGTTTCAGAACAACAAAAGGCAATTTTCTTTATGTTTGGATATTAACAAATACCCACATGCAGGAGGCTAATTACATGTGCAATGTTCGAAACCACTCTGTCTTGATCCGCTACTGCAACTGGTAGCAGAGAGATTAGGACTGGTGTGTGCACACACACCAATGGTAAGACTTGCATATGCTCATCAGTCTCATGTTCCTTCTCTTTTCACAGACGTCGAGAAGACAGATTATCATGACGATGCTTTTTATTATGGTGAGTCGTAGCTGCAGAAAATAGTCCCCCCTGCCGGGAAATTATGATTATGAATATATCATTTCCTTCCACAAAAAGCCATCTCAAAGCGACTGATACACACAAATGCAGAAATCCTTAAGTAATATAACAGAAATACCCTCAAATCAAAATAAACCATAATTACCACAATAATACAAATAAAAATAAACACCATAAAATGTGATCTAAAAACAATAAGTGCTCATCCGCAATATACTTGGAAGCGTTTTTTAATGAAGGATGGTTGCTCTTGGTAGGTTCACTCATCCCACCATTGTCTTTGGTTAGCACGTACTGTGGGGGTTGTATGTCTGAAAAACCTGCAAAACCTGTTTGACCATAGGACACAATGGGACAAAAGAACTGTGCATACACATGTCTCTTAAACCTCTTTCAGCTCTTAAAAAAACACAGTCTGTCCTCAGTCCCAGACATCGCTGATCCACCAATATTCCTAAATCTTAATGTGCCATTTGATGCTTGAACTGAATACCTGTTTTTCTCCTCCCCTTGCCTTGCAGACTATTACTCCTTGCGCAAATGGGGCTTAGTAGCTGCTGCAATCCTCTTCATCCTTGGCATTCTCATTCTCACCTGTAAGCATGGCATGACTAGCATGAGTGGGGCTGGTTTGTATTTTGTTCCTATCTCAGGGTGGGAAGAGAGGGGTATAGTAAAAGAATGTAGCTGTGCCTGAGTGTCATCATCTTGTTACTATTCCACTCTTACAGGTCCAGTGTGGCTGTAATGCTTAACCACGGTTAGCACTAACCATGGTCTGTTGCATTAGCCCTGGTTCAGATACCCAAACATTTAGTGGGCCAATTCACATGATCACTGAAGTCCACTGTGGCTTATTTAAGCCATGGTGGGTTGCCGTGCATGCCGGTGGCCATTTTGAATATTCAGCCCCTGGCAGGGAGTTGCCATGGTTTGCCATATCATCCAAACCTGGGCAGCATGGCATGTTGGAGGGGGAAACAACCCTCCAATAACCCTACAACAGTCCATGGGTTATTGGAGGGTTGTTTCACCCTCCAACAAACCATGCTGCCCAGTTTCAGACAGCACAGAAAACCATGGCAATCACTCGCTAGGGGTTGAATATTCAAAATGGCCACCAGCATGTGCCCCAACCCTTATGCGGGACTGGGCTTTTCCCAATAAGCTATACTGTTATTTCATTGACTAGGTTCTCATGATCACTGGAGCCCACCATGGCTTATTTAAGCCATGGTGGTCTCCAGTGATTATGTAAACCCAGTAAGTGAAATAACAGTATAGCTTATTAGGAAAAGCCTAGTCCCTCAGAAGGCATATAAAGGGAGATACTAGTGAGATGTGCTTATAACTTTGCAAGCAGTAACAATGGTTTGCTTGATGCAGATGTAATGCTTCTATCTATGATGTACAAACCTGCTTTAAATAATTCACCTCCTGGTAGTGGCTAGTCCTTAAACATAGTTTAGCTTTTTAAATGTAACATTTTGACCATAATTAAGTATTCTACCTGTATAGGGCCATAGATACTTTTGCCTCGTCTGTCTTACCCTTTTTAGATTTGGGGCAGGGAATTCTTTGTTTTCCTATTAGTCTGTATAGCACCTACTCTAAAGTATATCTACTTGTTAAGCAATAAGCACCACTAATAGTGTGTGCGTGTGTAAAACTGCAGTTGGATTATGGAGCATGATATATGGCTTGTAATTTAAATATATATATATATATATATATATATATATATATATATATATATAGTGGATGCTATCCCAGTTACTGAGAATTGCAGCTTTAACTTCTTTTTTTGAAAAATAGTGCAAGTCTCTAGTCCCCATGGTCTAGACAACATACTGAAATTAGAATCTTACCACTGATGCCACTTACCATTTGCTGATGGAAGTACCATTGAAAATCTCTTAGGGTGCAATCTTGTGGGGATAGTCAGCCGCCTCCAAACTTGGAGGCGGCCGACTATCCAATGCGGGGGGGGGGGTGCAGTGCGGAGGGGATCTTCTCCTCTGCAGAGGAGCGGCCACCCAGAGCAGCCACTCTGCAATTGCGGCTAGACAGCCGATTTCGGCTGTCTAACCAGGGCACTTCGGAGCAGGGAGGAGGGAGGCTGGACAGAACATAGGAAGTGTCATAACAGTGCTTCCACGCTCCCCTCCCCACCCCGAGGAACACTGCCTTTTTGACTGCTCCACACTGCTCTTATGAGTGTGGAGCTGGGGACGACCTGCGCCTCCTACGAGGCAGTGGGGGCAGGGGGGTGGATTTCTGGAAAACAAGCTCGGACCGCTGGCTCTGAGCTCGGTTCCCAGAAACTGAAAAATCCTACACCCATCTAGATGCTGTCAAGCAGCCATAGGATTGCACCCTTAATGTTCTCTGTATTTTCCCAATACTAAATCAGCGTTGTTAAATGCAATGTTAATTTTAGGTAGAAAATCCAAGAGTAGTTCTGAGCATCCTAGGGAAAGCAGTATCAAAAAGGATGATGACAGTATCTCCCAAGTCCCCCAGATCTTTCCATTCGGTTCCTGCCTCTAGAAGGCAGTGTTCATAAAACTCTTTATTCTCTCTCCACTTCCAGGTGGTAAACATGGGAAATTCCCACGGTGCCGAGGGAAGAAGCAGACGAGGTAAGAGAACTACCACAGTGACTCTTTTCCCCTTCCCCTGATATACTCTGTCTCATATTTGAGGCCAAAGGGCAGGATATAAATGCACCAGCTACACCATCATGTACATTCTCATAGCATTTTGCACCCTGATCCCTGTTCACTTTCTTTTCAGAACATATGATGTGACACAGGCATAAAGACTCTTCACATCCACCTGAGGACTGCACTGACGGGCAGGTGGGGGATGCTTCAGCCTGGATGTAGATGGATCATGTGACCTTTCCTGTTTTTCCCCAGTGGAGAAGGGGCTGCTTAGCTCCCCCCCATGCCTGAACTCCCAGCCTGTCCTGCTACCACAACATCGGTCCATTTTTTCTTGCCCTACCCCAAGTTCTATTTTCATTGCATTAAACTAGTCCCTTCTGTAGAACCAGAACATTTGTGAATTCTTCATTCTTTTCTTTGCGCAGCCTGAGGTCAGGAGAGACTTGGCACATGGATTATGAGCATGGCTGCAGATGCTCCTTGCCAAGAAAAACCCCTCTGTGCTCATTCTGCTCCAAGAAGTCTCAAATTCTGTACTTGCAAAATAAAGTTTTGGTGTGGTTTGTTTTTTCTAAGTTTTCTGACTTTATTGGATTCTGTGCTTTCGTTGGCCTTGTATACATGGCCATGTTTTCAGAGAAGTTGTAATCTCAGAGGTATTGCCACCAGCACCCTGAATTGCCAGAAAATATATACTGCCAGATGGAGTTGCAGTGGCCTCCATGAGTACCCGACGACCCAAATTCCTGACTAAATGAGCAGCAAAATTGCACTACTGCTAATTTACCAGGTCTTTTGATCACTTTATATGGAACCTATGGGATGTGAAGTTTCACCACTGCCACCTTGTTCCAGTCCTCTCCTGTTCTGTGAGTTTGCACTAACCTCCTGTTGACTGGGACATGTGCCATAGCTTTCTGTCTCTTCCGTTCATTTAATGTCTTCTCCTCCCATGTTACCAATGTGTGAATGTGGCTTGACTCTTCAAATTACTGAAGAAAAGGTGTGTGTGTTGGGGGGGGGGGATTTAATGAAATCTACTACACCACCTCCTGAGGTCCACTAACATGGTCCATTTAAAGGGGGCCACAAGAAATATTTGTGGGGTGGGTGGAAGGCCCACTCTGCTTTTCCTGTAATCCAAGCTCTGGATAAAACACTATTAATTTTTTTGATGCAATCATATATATATTTACAATTAAACACCACATTTTTCTACAGGTTTGAATAATTATTAATATAGTAATTATTAATATAATATTAATAGAGAGCCAGTGTGGTGTAGTAGCTAGAATGTTGGACTGGGAGCCAGGAGATCCAGGTTCTAGTCCCCACTCAGCCATAGAAGCTCACTGGGTGTCTTTGGGCCAGTCACAGACTCTCAGCCCAGCCTACCTCACAGGGTAGTTGTTGTGAGGCTAAAACGGAGGGAGGAGGATTATGTACGCTGCCTTGGGTTCCTTAAAGAGGAAAAAAGGTGGGCTATAAATGTAATAAATAATAATAATAAATAATAATATAATTATCAATATAGTTATTAAAAATATATCACAATCGCCACACAGGGAGCTTCGCAGCGTACAAAAGGGCTTGCCCCAAGGATCTTACAATCTAAAATTCCACACAAGTGAAACAACAAAGTAAGAGAACTGGAGGCAGGAATAAACAGGGTTTTATACCACATATTTTTAGAGGGACATATGTGAGAAAAGGAGACCTCGAGCTGGATTGCTGCACAGAGTTGAAGAAGTGCTGCCAAATGCTATATGCCCTAGAAATGACCCCTTGTGGTGATAACGGTGCAATGCTATGCATATCTATTCAGGAATAAGCCCCACTGATTCACTCCCAGGCAGGGGGTGTTGCTAGGAGCTAAAGCTTCAGGGCCCAGGCCCAGAGAACACAGGTCTGCACAGAATCTGTATATGCTAATTTATATCTATATATGCAAATTTAGAAACAAGGATTTAGGATTTATTTAAATTTCACAGAAGGCTAAGTCAGCCAATTAATTTCTCATCCAATTCAGATTAGAAAAAAAACCCTTCCATCTGCACTAATGGAAGCCTCGGTCCAGCAAGCTGAATTTCCAAGTAGAGGGGGAATTTGGGGGCTCACACAGTACACAGGGAAGGGAAGGTTATCTCTACCTTCAGTGGAGGCTGGTGGCTTCAATGTCAGTGGGGCGGTGAGTCTGCTCTGAGTATCAGTCAGAACTCTAAAGGGGCTATCCAAGGTGCACCTTGGATAGCTCCTTTAGAGTTCTGGTTCTGACTGAAACACAGAGCAGATTCACCACCCCACTGACATCGGAGCCACCAGCCTCCACTGCCTGCCTTCCCCCACTGCCTCCCCCACCCGCCCAGCCCCGGCATGGCAGTTAAGGATGCAGTCCTATGCATGTTTAGACAGAAAGGAGTCCCACAACTCCCTGCTGGCTGGGAGCGTTGGGAGTTGTAGGACCTTTTTCTAACTAAACATGCATAGGATTGTGCCCTAAGCTTATAGCAAATGTCCCATTTGCACCAAAGGGTGTGTTTCAAAATGATGGACCCGATTTGAAATCGCTATATCTCTGCAACCACGAACCGCCCATGAATGAAACCCTTACCACTTGGAAGGGTGGGGCATGGAGTGTCAAATGATTACCACTGGATGCCTCTCTCGGCAGCGCACCAACAGCCCCTGGCTGGCCTCCGTCAATCGCAAGATGGAGATCCCGCAACACACAGCATTATGCGTTCTGCAGTTCTGCAAGACTGAATCTGCAATTGTGGTGCAGCGTGCGTTTCAACGGCGTTTCGGCATTGATCCGCCAACGCCAAAGAGCATTCGTCGTTGGTACCGACAATTCGAGGAAACAGGCTGTTTATGTAAGGGGAAGAGCACAGGGCGACCACGCCCTTCGGAGGAAAACGTGAGAAGAATTCAAGAGAGTTTTCACCGTAGCCCGCACAAGTCCACTCGTCGTGCCAGCCGAGAACTTGCAATCTCTCATACGACTGTCTGAGGTAACTCATGAAACCGTTTGTAACTTTTGGTATAATTGTAACACGTTCCCATCTTGAAATATACTGCTTTGAAATTGGGTCCATCATTTTGAAACACCCTGTATTTTTTTCGAGGTCTGTCATGTGGGGCGGGGGGTTGCAGGGTGTGGCAGCATGTGTTGAAGGGAAGGCTTCCCTCCCCAGCTGCAGCTCCCCTTGAAAACTGAACCCTGAAAGTCAATTAGGTGTAGGAAAAAAGCTTCCATTGGCAGCAATCGATGCTTAGGGTTCTGGGCAACAGACCTGGAGCTCGTGCCCCCTGGGCCCAGGCCTAGCAATGCCACTTCTCCCAGGTAAATGTGTATACCGGATTGCAGCCCAGCAGTTTTGCAGCTAGGTGTGGTGTAGTGGCTAGAGTGCTGGATTGGGAGTCGGGAGATCCAGGTTCTAGTCCCTATTCAGCTATGGAAGCTCACTGGATGACTTTGGGCCAGTCACAGACTCTCAGCCCAACCTACCTCACAGGGCTGTTGTTGTGAGGATAAAATGGAGAGGAGGAGGATTAAGGACCCTGCTTTGGGTTCCTTAAGGAGGAAAAAAGGCAGGATATAAATGCAATAAATAAGGAGAGAGAGAGAGAGAGAGAGAGAGAGAGAGAGAATTTGAGATCCTGGACTTAATGGTTTGATGGGGCCCTCCTTTCGATGGGCTCATGTATTACTTCAGTAGTTGTGAAGCATGCACACAGCTAACATTTCTCTTCCTCCCTCCCCACCAACCACCATCCCGTGCTTTACAACTGCTTCTCTGTGCCTTATATGTTAAAATGTCTACCTACCCTGAATTGTTTCTTTAAAAAATATATTTTGTGCATGTGCAGTTTTGCATTTTAAGCTCACTTAAGAGCATCTCTACATCACCCTAAAATCTGGCATTTAAAGGGAGCTTTCTGCTTCCGTTTTAAATGCAGGATCACAATGGACTCACTTTACATGTGCTTCCTTTCCCCCTTCCCCTTTCCCGCTCCTTCTCTCCATTATCTGAGCCTTCCATATGTTTCATTGATCTCACTCCTCCTCTTCTTGCAGCTTTTCCTCTTTTCACGGAGGGCACTCAAGCAGAACACACCCAGGGTAATCAGATAATTCATTATCTCCAATCTATTTCAAAACAGAATGAAGGTCATTTAATGGAGGAGGCGCCCTGGAGGTTCATGGCCTCATCTAAAGGGCCCCACAAGCTTCCGTGAGTGAGCAATCTGAATAGCAGGAGAAAAGCTCCATGTGAAGGAGCTCTCAACCCTAGCACCATCAGGACTACAGGAATAACACGGAATGATGCCTTCACCGCCTGCCTCTCTCTGGGTGGTCACTCCCCGCCCTGGCTGCAGAGCCCAAGACTTTGCTCCAATGCCCAATTCTAGCTGCACCATTGCAAGCCTAAACAAGCCAACCCAAAGATTGGCAGGAAAATGAGTGACGGCCCCAGGCAGTTTGCGACATCATTTGCAAGGCGTCTGAGGATTGTGGGTAGGAAGCTGAAACACTCTCCTCCTTCTCTTACCTCTCCTGCAGTGTTCAGTCCGGGACTAGACAATCATCAACCCAGTTGGGTGGGGGCTGCGCAGAGATATGCGACAGCATCCCTTTATGTCTGGGGGAATGACAAAGAGGAGCCAAGTGCTGGGGAACGTGTAAAGGGCGTGCCTGATACCAGGGTGGGAGGCTGGGGTTGTAGCAGCCCACAAGCAAGCAAGAACACATTCACTCCCAGAGCTTTACCACCGTGAAAAGGCGAGTCCAATTCTCTCCTCCAGCCTTCCTGGATCCTCCCCAGCCAGGAAGAAAGCAACTCAGGCTGGTGGCTTCAGTGTCAGTGGGGCAGTGCATCCACTCTGGGTTTCAGTCAGAACCAGTCAGAACTTTAAAGGAGCTAACCAAGATGCCCACCCCTATCCCCAAAACGGGTTCAGCACCTTGGATAGCTTCGTTAGAATTCTGACTAGTTCTGACTGAAACCCAGAGTGGATGCATCACCCCCCTGACATCAGCGCCTCCACTGGGCAGAGAGGGAGAGAGAGAGAGAGAGAAACTTCCTTCCCCCTTTTGTTACTTGTACAGTGGAAGATGGACAAGTAAAGCTCTTTGGGGACATGGACGCCATGCAAGGGTTTATTATTCCAGGCCAGAATTCTGGGGTGTCCCTTGGAGAAAAACGGAGAGAAAGAGAAATATTTTTAGACAGATAGTTCTACTGTGTGAAGCTGGGACGCAACACCCAAGTTTCTTTTAATGCCATTTTGTTTATTTGTTTATTTAGTTAGTTAGTTAGTTACTGCCTTCCTCAGGATGGAAGTAACAGCTGCTCTTAGGGCACAATCATATGAATGTTTTAACAGAAAAAAAAGTCCTACAACTCCCAGCATGACTGAGCCATCTCAATAGCAGGATAAGAGCTCTGTGTGAAGGAGCCCTCAGTTCATAAGAACATAAGGAGAGTCCTGCTGGATCAGACCAAGCATCCATCTAGTCCAGCATTCTGTTCACACAGTGGCCAGCCAGCTGCCCACGGGAAACCCACAGGCAGGACATGAGGGCAACAGCATCCTTTGTGTTTTGTTTTTAAGTGAAAAGTAACCTTCTAGGTCCAATAGCTGATGGGTACTTGACGGTGAGAGGATAATATCTGCTGAAATCTCTGAAGCTAGAAAGGGGGCTCCATAAAGTTTCCTATGGTTGGGGAGCAAGCCCCCCACCCCCGATGGCCTGAATATCTCTGTTTTCTTTTCCACAACTCAGAAAACCAGAATAAATTCTGCAAAATAGGGGAACCCTTAAATGAAGTAGCCATATTTATTTTGTCTTCATTGTTACATGTTGCCCACTAACAACATTGACTGGCCAGCTTATGCAACACATGATGTCCTTGAACGGCCCATTCAGTGTAATGAGGTTTGCAGGACAACGTGCCTGTGAGTTTAATATCCTGTGAGATTGGCTAAAAGGAGCAAGATCCACAAGTAGTTCCCCCTCCCCCTGTACCCCCATTGACCACTTCCTGAAGGACCAGTGGAGATGGTCTTCCCCTGGAGACTTATGGGGCAGTATCCCATGCTGCTCAAATGCTAGTGGGTCCCACTGCTACTGCAATGGGGAGCTAGTGGATCCTTAAGCTGAAACATGTTTCTGGAACAGAGCAGGTCAATGGAGCTCGCAGAAGGGAGTTCCACTGATGTGTGGCATTCTGGAAATGAGAATTTCTGGGGTGGCTTTAGGAAGCGCTGCTGTGCTAGTGGTGGGTCCCACTGGTCCAACAGAAACAGAAGGAGCTCAGAAGCAGTATAGGATACTAGCCATGGAGTCCAAAGCAATCCTGAACGCTCTTGAGGACTTTCCAGTTGACATGACTGGTGCTCTTGTCAAAGCTCTGGTCTCACTATGGTATGGTGAGATGGAACAAAGAAGGAGAATGGAGGAACTAAAACATATGTACAAACATAATCTCATATATATATATATATATATATATATATATATATATATATATATTCTATTAATTATATACTGATCAGCATCCTAATCATATTGCTAACATGTATTCACATTGGACTCGATGGTCTTATAGGCCCCTTCCAACCCTATGATTCTATGATTAGTATACATCTAAAAGCCTAAGCCCAGCAAAAAATCTCAGAGCATAGCAATAGCATAAGCCTGACCCCCAAACCTGCAGTTAGCATAAAATGGCAAGGCCATGGAAGGTCACAGAAAGACAAATCTAGGAAAGTACAAGAGCTATACAATTGCTGACTTGAAGTCTAGTCAGCATTGTAGGGGCCATGAGGGTTACTGGCAGTTTGGAACATGCAAATGATGGAGGCAAGAGGCATGGCATGACTGGACCAGTCTGGAATATCACAGATAGGGAAGCCAGTCAGATTTCAGAACACACCATTCCCAAGTTTGGTATGTTGAATGAAGTATCTTTTAAGGGCATGCAAGATATTAAGGGGAGGGGTCACTCCTGGCAGGTGGTCACCTCTGCCAGCAGGAAATGGTCATGGGTAATGGATGTTCCCTCCATGCCCATCTGTTCTAAAAATCGTCAAAAAGTTCCATGGCAGTGATTACGTACTTTTGTCTTAATGCTTTTTAAAGAAACTGTGTGTGCTTTTATTTATAAAGTGGCCATGCTGTTTAGTTCAGGAAATTGGGCAGAAAATCAAGAAGCAGAGTTTCCCCCTGTGGGCTGAGGTTTGTAGGGATTAGTCTAAAATCAGGTCTGGGAAAAGCATCCTTGTCTGTGAAATAAAACTACAGCAAAAACAAATGAGCTATTGACACTGCAGTGGAATATGCCTTATAGTGTGTAGAGCTGATAAGAATTTATTGTATTTTGTAGAGGTGACGAGTTCTATGTGTGTGTTGTCAGATAACTATGAGTAATGGATTGTATTCTTGGAAATTAAGGATGGCTGCCATGTGTAGGTGGGTCAAGTAGAGGAAGCAGTAAGCTGCTTAGCTTACCTGGAAAGCCCTTATCTAGGTGTTGCTGGTGTCGATAGCAGACCTGGCTGCATTGAGAACAATGGGAAAGCTAGTATGACTGGGTCTGAAACTAAGGGTGCAGTCATCAACATCACAGGGGTTATAATAGACCAGGGTTAGGTTTGCTTAGCAGAGAGATCCTGGGAGAACGAGACATCCGCCATATGTGCTTAGGCTGTCTTCACCCACCATGCCTTCCATTTAGGTAATGATGAAACTTTGATATTGACTGTTAGATTGAGAGGAACCTAGGTTTTACTATGTTGACAATATGCTGGCTACTATTTTCATTATACTTTTAATGGCCATAACGTGCGTATTTAGGGATGTTTGTAATCTGACTCATCTTGGCTAAAGCTTGTTATTCTCTTAGACTATTTGAGCAATAAACATATATTCTTTAATAACAACTTTGAGTTGTCCGGCCTGAGAGAAGTTTCAGGGACCACTGCCCATACTTTAATTCTTGCACTCGGTAAAGAGTTGTAAATCTAACACAGAGTGGGGTCTGTCTTTAAAGCTGTTGTATTCTCTCTTGATCTGGTGAGTGTCAGACACCGAGTCCCTCCCAAGTTTGGAAACAAGTTAGTTGGATGGAGTGAGAAGAAATTACTTGTCTCAACACAATTGCTCCCAAGTGTTCTCTCTGATGCTGTCAAGCCCAGCCACCTCCCTGGATTACTATGGAAATATGTGGTATGAAACAGGCTGGATGGTTATTGGGGATGTATAAGAGATGTGTTTCATTTCATTTTTGGTCAGAATTTACCCAGTTTACACTTTCCAGACTGAACACGGAGTCGAACACCATCTGTGGTCAAAGTCCATACATTTCCAAATTTGCAATGCAATTCATGGACCCCCAAAATAAATGTGTTCCACAGCATGTGTACATTTGAAAAATGCACATGAAAATGCATACTTTTGAAAAATGCACACAAACATGCTTTAATTAATGGGAGAAGAACATGTACATTTCAAAGATGCATACAACTGATGCATGCATTTGAAAAAATATGCATGAAAATATGCCCAAATTTTCATGCAAAACCCCCCTCCAAAGTTAGCAATTTGGTATGGATTCAAGAGGCAGTGACCATTGAGCTGGAGTCTGGAGAACTTTGACGAGCTCAGGTTTTGCTGATTCACACATCCCTAATGATTGCTAGAATGTAGACGGTATAAAACTCACAGTGAATATAACTAAAGACAATGACAGAACGTTATCATGCCTATTTCGTGGGAGCGGTGAAACTTTCATATTTCTCTGCCTCCATCTAGTAGCCATCCAGCAGTGCTTTTCCAGATGGTGAGTGATTAAAATTTGGCCTACTGGGGCAGTCATGGAACCTTCAGAGGTCTGCTGTGACAAGCCTGCAAGGCATGCTGAGGAGAAAGTTGCTCATATTCATCTTGAATTTGACACTGTCCTAGCTACATCTCCTGTGGAGGTGTCTAGAGAACTAGTCCTTGTCATCTGAGTCAGGTGCTGAACCAGTTTCTGAATTCAGTAATGGGCTGGAGGAGGGACAATAACCTGAAGTGGAATCCCAACAAAATGGAGGCCCTGGGGTAGATAGTTCCCATGTCTGGGAATTGGGTGTGCAGCTTGTTCTAGATAGGGTTGAACTTTCCTTCAAAAAGCGGGTGTGTAGCTTGGGAGATGCTCCTGCATCCAGCGTTATCACTGGAGGCGTAGGTGGCATCATTGGGTTGGAGTGCTTTTTCTAGCCTTGGCTGGTCCACCAGCAATGACCATTCTTGGGTGAGGATAGCTCTGGTAACCTCCTGATTGGATGACTGCAATGCGCTGCATGTAGGGCTGCCCTTAAAGATGACCCAGAAGCTTCAACTAGTACAGAATGTGGCTGCTAGAATGTCAATGAGTGTGGCCAGATGAAATCATATTACACCAATCCTATTTGCTTCCAGTCCAATTCAAAGTGGTGGCGCTGATCTTTAAAGCCCTAAACACAATGGCGTGTAGTGGTAAATTTTGTAGTGGAGAAGAACCCAAGTTTGGAGAGCCCAAAATTTTAGGCAGCTCTGTTGAACTATGTCAACAAAACAATTCTAGGCGTTTTCATCAGCTAGGAGCAGGTTTCTCTTAAAGTTAATGGGTCTTAATTGCCCATTCAAGACCAAGTCACTCCCCAAAATTATTTACATTTCAACAAGGAATAATATATTGTTGCTGGGAAAATTCATTACCCTGCAACTACTGTGAGGACAGCAGCTAAGCTCAGAGGGACCAGAGAATTCTGAGGGGAGTGGCAGATGACGTCAACATCCCTGTAATTTTTTTTTAAAATGCTGGTATTGTATTCCACTAGCTCTGCTATATCTCTGCCTAAATGGATGGGGACCATATACCTGTCCTGGAGGAATGCCTCTCTCCCTACACTAGCCTGTCTGTGTCTTAAGATCAAAAAGGGGGAGGGGAGAATGTCCTCACTTCAGGTGGCGGGACACATGGGACATCCTGTTTCTACTCATTCTATGTAGGGAAAGAGCCTTCTCAGTTGTGGCCACCTTTTCAGCACCAACCTTGCTGAGCAGACACTGAGCTTGCAATCATGTTCTGTTTGCCCTTGCAATTGGGAACACAGCAGGGGGCAAAGGGTTAAAGCCCTACTACCCCCACAATAGGAACTCAATCTGGATTGGGCCCCCTGCACTTACTTTATAGAGAGAGGTTAAAAGAAAAAGAAAAAAAGCATAGCTGCTAACTATGGGTAAAACCCAACGTAAGTCCTACTTAGAGTAGACTCATTGAAATGAATGGGACTTCAGTTAGTCATGACTAACTTAAATCCCATTCATTTCAATGGGTCTGTTCTAAGTAGAACTTATGTTGGTTTTTACCCTACGTCTTTAAAGTAACCCATAGTTCGACCCTCAAAAGGAAGGAAAAGAGCAACAGCTCAGAGCTGCTGTACTTGAGATCCCCTATCTGGGCACTCTTTCACTTCCTGTTTGTTTCTGTTTTGTTATATTTCACTGTGTTCAGCCCTAGTACTTAACCAGCAACTGGTAGAATCGTATAGAAATGTGTGGGACTCATGAAAAGAAGAAGATAATAAAGGAATGAAACAGGATGAATTAGTATGTTACCCTAGAATAGAACTAAAAAATAAAGGAGGGGAGAAGAAGAATTCTGAAAGTGTTTGAGCTGGGAGGAGGGGGATTGGGGAAGGATTTTGAATCAATATTGTTCTTGTAATTTCTTTAAAACAATTAAATATGTAAAAAAACACCACTTAACCAGCCACTGACTTAGACAGGAGGACTCGACCATCCCGTTGTTCATCCCTTCAGAATAAAAGGGGTTAAAGGCGCAATTCTATGCATGTTTAGACAGAAAAAGTCCTACAATTCCCAGCATGCCCCAGCCAACCATGCTGGCTGGGGCATGCTGGGAATTATAGGAATTTTTTCTGCCTAAACATGCATAGGATTGAGCCCTGAGCAACCAAGAACAAAAATGCTTGCTGAAAAGGTAATTCCTTTCAATGTCCTTGTAATCTGATATGTGTTGGGATGACTACTAGAGCTGTCAGAATAAGAATCTGTGAGCATAAGAGCTGCATCTGGTCTGCAAGAGAGAGTACAGGCCCCTATGGTAAAACATTTCATGGACATGGGACATGATGAAAATGATTTGAAGTTCTGAAGGCTCAAGGCTGTGGAACCAGGCTACATCATGTACTGAGAAGAAAGGGAACCTTCTGGATATATACATTACGGACTATGTTGCCTTAATGAGGGCTTAATGAGGAATTCATTTGGATGCCATATTTGCAATTTCCTCTGTGCTGGTTTTCTAATTAGCTTCATACTATACGTGCCATTGTTTTATTCTGTTATTTTCTTGTTGTATTTTAGCAATGTAATTTTTCTGATTGTAATTTTAGGATTATATTACTTGACTATGTTTTTAAGCAGTCATTCTCTTTGGACCGCACATGGGTTTTACCCTCTTTTCCCACTTCCTGCTATGTATGTGGCTTTAAAATTTCTTAGGTTCCTTGACTTTGGGAGTAACGCATTCAGCCTTAGATAATTACGGGCACTCTCCCTTTGCCAAATTGATAATGCACCTGCACTGAGCCTTGATTAAGGCCTTTATTTAGCAACCCAGATTACAATAGTAGATGGCTACTCCCAGTGTCCAAATCACATGGTGGAGATGGACGTAGCGCTAAAGGCCTTTTCCTTTTTGAAATAGAGCTAGATACAGTCTTGCTTAGTATACATCAATGGAAGAAATGTACTGTCCTGGGTAAAAAAGTTTCAAGGGTTTCTAGCCGGTGGGTTGTTCCTTTTGTTGTAAGGGATTTTTTTTATTCTGGTGTGATAGCCTGAGAATTTTTTTCAGGCATTTTGCCTTGTTATGTTTTATGTATGGGAGGAAATGTTTATACTCCCCTATTCAGCTGACATGCATACATACCGCTTGGTGAGAAGCCAATAATCCTACTAGTTTAAAAACTGTTGGTAAATATACCTCTCATTATTTTTCAGCTATTTTATGAATTGAGTCAGTGACAATATTTTAGAGATATTTAAACCTGTTTATGTTTGTTTTACAGGCTTTATGTAGAATCTCTGCAATTATGAGATATTAGTTGTAATTGGTGATTATATGGGCTGTAATTTGTGTTTATTTTTCCCACTGTTGAAGACTGTCTCAGTCGAAACGTGTATGGGACAGAGGCATTGCAAAACTTGTATAGCCCAGAATGGGTATCAATCATCATAATGTGTATGTAGGAAATACTTAAGGACTGTTTATAGATCTTTTTTGCTTTGTTTGTAATATTTTATTAAAACCTTGCTTTTAATTGTATGTGAGAATTGTTTGTATATTTAACACACCTGCATATATATATATATATATATATATATATATTCCTATAACCTTTATTGTATTGTGTTCATCCCTTCAGTCCAGTAAGGGTGCTGGACACCACCCAGAGAAGGTAAGAGATCCATATGAGGGGCATAGAGCAATGTTGGAGGAACTGGGCCAAAGAGATGACTTTCCTTTGGACGTCTGTGCCAATAAAGACCAAAGCTCTCGCACTCTGCTGTCTGTAGAGTAGTCTTTCCCAACCTGGTGCCCTCCAGGGGGGTTAGGCTACAACTCCTATCTTACCCAGCTGGCATATCCATCCTGGCTGGGGGTGAGAGGAGTTGTAATCCAGCACATCTGGAAAATGTCAGGTTGGGTAAGAAAGCAAGCCCCTGTCTCCCCAGTCCAACCCTTGCTGTTTCCATGGCAAGCGAAGCCGGGTTTACTCTAAAATGCAGCTGGATGCATTTTGTACAAGGGATGGGAGGGAATGGGGGAAGAGAGGGAAATGTGCGCAGGGGGAGGTTGAGGGGGTTGTGTGCAGTTGGACACAGTGAATTTATTAAGGAACTGGGTGGTGCTTTCAAAGGAAATAGGTGGGGCAATTTTTTATTTTTTTTAAATATGACATTGGATTCTATTTGGTTTCCATCTTCCTCTGTTAAGATTATTAATATGATCATAGAATCATAGAATCATAGAATAGTAGGGTTGGAAGGGGCCTACAAGGCCATCGAGTCCAACCCCCTGCTCAATGCAGGAATCCAAGTCAGAGCATCCCTGACAAATGGCTGTCCAGCCTCGTCTTGAAGGCCTCCAGTGTGGGAGAGCCCACCACCTCCCCAGGTAATTGGTTCCATTGCCGTATTGCTCTGACACTCAGGAAGTTTTTCCTGATGTTCAGTCGGAATCTGGCTTCCTGTAACTTGAGCCCATTATTCCGTGTCCTGCACTCTGGGATGATCAAGAAGAGATCCTGGCCTTCTTCTCTGTGACAACCTTTCAAGTACTTGAAGAGTGCTATCATATCTCCCCTCAGTCTTCTCTTCTCAAGGCTAAACATGCCCAGTTCTTTCAGTCTCTCTTCATAGGGCTTTGTTTCCAGTCCCCTGATCATCTTTGTTGCCCTCCTTTGAACCCTCTCCAGCTTGTCTGCATCCTTCTTAAAGTGTGGTGCCCAGAACTGGACACAGTACTCCAGATGAGGCCTAACCAGTGCTGAGTAGAGGGGAACTAGTACTTCCCGGGATTTGGAAGCGATGCTTCTATGAATGCAGCCCAAAATAGCATTTGCCTTTTTTGCAGCCACATCACATTGTTGGCTCATATTCAGCTTGTGATCGACGACAATTCCAAGATCCTTCTCGCTCGTAGTGTGGTTGAGCCACGTATCCCCCATCTTGTAACTGTGCATTTGGTTTCTTTTTCCTAGGTGCAGAACTTGGCATTTGTCCCTATTAAATGCCATTCTGTTGTTTTCTGCCCAGCACTCCAGTCTATCCAGATCACTTTGAATTTTGTTTCTGTCTTCCAAAGTATTAGCTATCCCTCCCAATTTTGTGTCATCTGCAAATTTGATCAGCATTCCCTGCACCTCCTCCTCCAAGTCATTAATAAAAATGTTGAAGAGCACTGGGCCCAGGACTGAGCCCTGCGGTACCCCACTCGTTACCTCTCCCCAGCTTGAGAAGGTCCCATTGATAAGCACTCTTTGAGTCCGATTCTGTAGCCAACTGTGGATCCACATGATCGTTGTTTCATCTAGCCCACTTCGAGCTAGTTTGCTCATCAGGATATCATGGGGCACTTTGTCGAAAGCTTTGCTGAAGTCGAGGTATATGATGTCTACAGCATTCCCACGGTCTACAAGGGAGGTGACTTGATCAAAAAATGAGATCAGATTTGTCTGGCAGGACTTGTTTTTGACAAATCCATGTTGGCTTCGAGTAATCACGGCATTGTTGTCAAGGTGCTTCCAGATGGATTGCTTTATGATCTGCTCCAGAATTTTCCCAGGGATTGATGTCAGACTGACTGGTCTGTAGTTCCCAGGTTCCTCCTTCTTACCCTTTTTGAAGATAGGGACAACGTTAGCCCTCCTCCAGTCATCTGGCACTTCCCCGGTCCTCCATGATTTCTCAAAGAGAATAGACAGCGGTTCTGAGAGTTCTTCTGCCAGTTCCTTTATGACTCTAGGATGCAGTTCATCTGACCCTGGAGATTTGAACTCATTCAAAGTAATGAGGTGTTCCTTGACCATATGCCTGTCGATCTCAAGCTGCAATCCTGCCCCTTCAGCCTGTACTTCGCCTTTGCCAGGGGGGTCATAGACCCTCTTTTGGGAGAAGACTGAGCCAAAGTAGGAATTGAGCACCTCTGCCTTTTCTTTGTCCTCTGTTATCATTTTGCCATCCTTATTTAATAGCTGAACAACCATTTCTTTCCTCTGCCTTTTACTATGCACGTAGCTGAAGAAAGCCTTTTTGTTGTTTTTAGCATCCCTCGCTAACCTCACCTCGTTCTCCGCTTTAGCCTTCCTGACGCCATCCCTGCAATTCTGTGCTACCTGCCTGTACTCTTCCTTTGTTACTTGGCCTTCTTTCCACTTCCTATATGTGTCCTTTTTTGTTTTCAGGTCATCCCTAAGCTTTTTGTGAAGCCACATTGGCTTCTTCTGTTGTCTTCCACCTTTTCTTCTTGTTGGAATTGTTTGTGATTGTGCATTGAGAATTTCCTTTTTTAAAAGTTCCCACCCATCTTGGACTCCTTTTCTCGCTAGCATTGCTTGCCATGGGACCTTACTGATCATTGTTCTGAGTTTATTAAAATCAGCTTTCCTAAAATCCAGGGTACGCGTTTGAGTACACTCAGCTTTTGCTTCCCTTAGAACCAAGAACTCAAGTACAACATGGTCGCTTTCCCCCAGAGTTCCTGTAACTGCTACTTTATCCACTAAGTCATCTCTGTTGGTTAGGATCAAGTCAAGGATAGCCGATCCTCTAGTTCCTTCCTCTACATTCTGTAGGAGGAAGTTATCCGCCACACAAGTCAGGAATTTCCTGGAGGGGCCATGTTTTGCAGAATTTGTCTCCCAACAAATATCGGGGAAATTGAAGTCCCCCATTACTACTACATCATGCTTCCTTAAAACATTGGCTATTTGCTTTTCAAAAGTTTCATCCTTGTCTTCTCCTTGATTGGGTGGCCGGTAGTAGACTCCGACCACCAGGTTCCTTTCATTCTTTGCTCCATTTATTTCAACCCAGATGCTCTCGTCCTGACAGCTAGAGCAATATGACAATGGAACCAATGACCTAGGGAGGTGGTGGGCTCTCCCACACTGGAGACATTCAAGAGGAAGCTGGACAGCCACCTATCAGGGATGCTTTGACTTGGATTCCTGCACTGAGCAGGGGGTTGGACTCGATAGTCTTATAGGCCCCTTCCAACCCTACTATTCTGTCATTGTATTATTATTATCATCATCATCATCATCATCATCTCTATACCACCCCATAGCCGAAGCTCTCTGGGCAGTTTACAAAAGTTAAAACATTAAATACAATATAAAAAGTTTAAAAGCCATTTACAAAAAAGCACATAAAAGCACACAGACAATATACACAAGCAACATATAATTAAAAATAACATTGAACTATCAGACATAACTAAAGACACGTCTAGGACCGACTAAAACTCATCATGTGCTGCCAAATGCCTGGGAGGTAGGTCTTAACCTGGCACTGAAAAGATAATAATGTTGGTGCTAGGACGACCTCATCAGGGAGCTTGTTCCACAGATGGGGGGCCACCACTGAGAAGGCCATCTGTGAAATGACACATTGACTTCATTTTTGTGAGGTTTACCTTAAAAAAGCAAACCATCTTTGACCAGATTATTTGCAACTCACAGAACTCTCCTGAATTTACTAAGGAAAAGAGCACATAGTCGGGACCTCCGACCCCTTAAGGTACAAGTAATATGGGTGAAGTGATCCATTCTTGCTTGGGAGCATAAAGAGTAGGGCCCAGTGTGTAGTCTCGTAGTAGCATTGACGAAGCCAAGCAGATGTGGACCAGTTTGTCTAGGATGGATGGAGAGAGTCTTGGAATGAGCAAGGAGAATTGGTGCCATCTCTGAAGTGGCTCTGGGACCTTCTCTAGGCATGCAGTAGGCAGCAAATAAATGACAATTGTGTTTTGGAAAGCCCCAATATGTTTTCTCCCACCTCCCTGTTGAATGTATTCTGTCATTCTTGCTGTTTGCCCAATATTGCACATTGTATATAACCAAATGTTTCTTTAAAAACAAAAAAAAGCATTAATTTATTTTAACATAATGTTTTTATTCTTGATCTTGTCTGCCATTTACCACTCTGAGGTCTTTGGATGTGGAGCGGTATACAAATACTGTAAATAAAAAGTAAACAAATGCGTTTAATGATGGCACATCACAGCTTCACTTCCAGCCCTGAGTAGTTCAGCTATCCTTAAATGCTCAACCATTTCTTGTGCTCAAAATAAACAGCTCTTTCCTTATATACCAATAGAGGATTTAAAGGAATGGTATATGCAAGTATGAATCCAATAGTATAGTGAATCCTTTTCCAAAACAATTCCCCCTATAGGACAAGACTCCCAGATATGCCAGGTAGCAGCATCAGGTTGTGCACATTGCTAACATACATTTACGGTGCAATCCTGTACATGTTTAGATAGAAAAAAGTGCTATAGCTCCCAGTATTCCCCAGCCAACATGGCTGGATGGGGAATGGTGGGAGTTGTAGGATTTTTATTCTGTCTAAACATGCATAGGATTGCACTCTTAGAGTGTCTTCCTATAATAATGGAAACCAGGATCTGATTTTGGATAAAGTTTCAGGTTTGTTGATAAGAAGTTGTATTATTGAGAATTCTGAGTTAATGGAAGGAACGGAGTAACACTCCCTTAATCAAATAATATATTTAGAAAGGCCACTTCTGAACTAAACATCAAAATGTCCTTGTTCTCTCACTCTTTGGGACAAAAGGAAAGTGAGGTTGGGTGCATTCCTGCACTTAAGAGGCATATTTTTTACTTAGGCAAATTTGTGCATAAATTTGTGGCTATTTGCCTATCTGCAGTCTCACCTTGTCAGTTTCCTTAGGTGCTACCTACTGTCCTTTTTGCTCCCTATGACAGCTGAAACTTACAGGGACATTGACAAGGCACAGTTACACATCTCAGACAGCTGTAAGTTTGCACTTGCACACTTGTGAAAGATTGACAAAAATAATTTCAAAAAATTATGAACACAATTGTGTAATTTTCAAGGGCCAAATAAATAAAAATGACTCCATGTGCATACTCCCGGGGCACCGAAAAAATAATTTTAAAAAGGTGATGGATGAAAAGTTGTAATTGGAGCAGGGACGGGACTGTGATGAGAAAACAAGATGGGTTCTGCCATGAAGGACACTGGGATATGTACTGGAGGACTGAGGGGGAAGGAGGGGGAGAACAAACCATGGTGAGCCCGATCGTCGGTCAGGTGCACCATGAGTTGTTCTGTGAACAACCTTCACTGTGTAGCTTATTCGCAGGGTGGCTTCATGTAACGTGTGAACCCACCAATGTCACACTCCTTTCCAAATCCCCCTATATGGAGATTATCTCTATGTTTGACAAACATCATGTGAAAAGTGGCTCTACATTGATTCTAGGAATGTGAGGTGATGGTTACACCCTGACTGATTCTGTCTTTGCAGATCACACAGATGTTCGTAGGAATGTTGAGAGTGACTTTTGGGCTTGTGGTGAACCTCACGGAAGATTTCACAATACAATATGTTGCCATGAAGATGCCATATTGGACTGGAATCTTGGTAATTCTACATAAGAGTGTGTTTAAACAACAGAGGCTTCACTTCAGGATAAGGATTGCCCAACTAGTGCCATCCTTCAGATCTTGGCCTCAAACCCCATCTTGCCAAATGGCTACCAAAAGCTTCAGAACCAATGGGCAGTCTAAGAGATGGAGAACATCAGTGCATGACTAGAAGGCAACATCAGTCTTGTAATGTAGTCAGGTACAACATCATGTATTGTCTTGAGGCAATTTTGTGAATCTCTTAACGGGGTGTAGCAAGTGGGGTCAGGTGAAGAGCTAAATTGGATGCACATGAATAACTCAGCGAGATTGTGCCAGTTATACACTCTTGCTAGTCTCTGAAGGAACAACCTGGTTGTGTGAGTAATTTGATACCATGAGAACACAGGCACCAGTCCTGACCAAGGTGGCCAGTCATACACCAAACTGAGAGGGCTACATTTGAATTCTTTTCCCACGTCTGCATTCTTAAGAGGTGCAGAAGTCCAGAATCTGTTAAAAAGGAGCATGTCATGGGGAGAAACCTGTTCCGCTGTGCCTCGACTGAGATCCAAAAGGGTAACACACAGGCTTAAGTGAGCCAACATGGAGCAGACAATGAGATGTCTCAGAAGACACTCATCTCAGACAACAGGGAGCTGGTTAGATGGAGCTAACCATGGTATTATGGAATGTAGGAGAGTTCCCAGGGATAGTGGGAGTTGATACAACAAAGTCCAAAGGTCAGTTGAGTCCTTGTATCCCAGAACAATGCTTGATGATTGCCAGAGAACCCCACCAAAAGTTAAACTAAAGGGGCAGCGCTCCACCACTGTTGTAGTTTGGACATGCCATTGGAAGCTCCAAGTTGCTTATTCCAGGTTCAGAGTTTGATAACTTTCCTTTATTAAGAGAGACCTATGAAGAATGTTTCTACAGACTTTACATTTAGGAGATCCAGCAGAGGGGGAGATACCAGGTAGAAGTCTAAGGAACATTATTGCCACCAGGGAGGTCTGGGTCACAACTGAGCCAGGATCCCTTAATAAAACAACAATAATAATATTCTTTGTCATGACTAGGTGAAAGGCATGCTGGGAATGAATATGCTGAGTTCCATGGCAGCTGGCATTGGGATCATTTTCCTCTATATTTCATACATGTTATGAATCCACAATATCATGCCATTTATAGATGCAAACTCTATTCAAAAGTGCTTGTAAAGCAGTGTGATGAAACCCAACTCCTCCCTTATGTAAGTGCATGTCCCACCAAGACGGGATTTGGGATAGTTTGTCCATCCTTAGCGTTTCAGGAGGAATGAGTGTGTCTTGCCTCTAGCCTTCCTCCTCCTGACTCTGAAGGGAGAACATTTTTTATGGCCAGGGGTGCGGGGATTTTATGTATGTATGTATGTATTTATTTATTTACAACATTTGTATAACTCCACATGTAGACAGATTCCAGAGTGGTGAACAATAAAGATACAAATTAGGATTAAAAAAAACCCACCATGTTAAAATAATTACTATTATAAAAAAAGAAACAAAATTCTGATAAAATTGTGGTGGGTCAATCGAGGAAGGTTTCCTGACATATAGAGTTTTCAGGAGGCACTGGAAACAGCACAGTGTGGTCTGTGTGCTGCATGCCCTGTCTCCACTGCTGAAAAAACAAGAACACAGGGATTTTTCAGGGAAAGAAGGTGTGCATGGAAGCCTCCGTTCTGATCGCAACCAAGTCATATGCTCCCTGCACACCTTGGTTCCTTGAAAAACTGCCACGTTTTTTTTTTTTTGCTGCAGTGGTGCATTCAGCAGCAAATTCAGCAGTAGCAATTTTGGCAGCAGGAGGGGGGGCAATGCAGCCCCCCAACCCCTGGAGATCTCTGCCCCCCGCCACTGTATGGTGTTGCCAGCGTCGTTCCTTATCATGAGAGTTGACCTGAGCAACTGCTTTGCGGGCACCGAAGTGACTCTGCTTTTGGTGGGGCTGTCCTCAAAATAAGTCCAACATCTTTGATATCTCCCTTAGACTTTTGGCTGGTTCTGACCAGAATCCAGAACGGGTACGCAGCCCCACCGAAATCAGAGCCACCAGCCTTCACTACTTTGCGGCTACTGCAGTTAGATCTGGTGTGTTTCATTGTATCCCAGTGATCTTAAATGTAAAGCAATTGCAGCTTTGGGGAGTCCTGTGGATGGCAACCAAGCTAGGCAGCTCAGCATAGTCTCCCGTCATTCTCAGGGGGCAGTGTGTGTGTGTCTGCCTCTATATATGGGAGAACGATTCCCTCTGCTGGGATATCTGCTTCATTGACAGGCTATCGTAGATGGAATAGTGTCCGCTCTCCTGGGTTTCACCGTCTTAGAGTTCTGCATCGCCATCTCCACCGCTGCATTTGGCTGCAAGACTGCGTGCCGGGACGACTACCCTGAATTGGTAACAATGTTTAGAAGAGTATGACATTGGGTAGCGAGTACAGACAAAGAGATTCAGGGGCAGGACTGGTTCTCGTACCCCGTAATAAACCGTTTGCTGTCGAAAGGGTGTATTTCGCATCAGGGCTCTGGTGCTCCTTGCTACTTTCGTGTTTAGCTTTCTACCCCCAAGCTCTGATGGCAGAGTGAAACAGGGATCTAGTCAGAAATACTGGCTTTGCTTATCATTACGAAGTGTCAGGGTGGACACTGAGCCCATAGGATCCCAGAGTAGTTCTGATTCTGAGGAAGAGAAGTCGCTCCTGGGAGAGGAGCGCGCTCCTCTTTCCCAGGGCCAACAGCTGATGGAGATTCCTCCCACCAGCATTCCTAGCTTAGATAGCAGTCCTGGGAGTGACAGAGCGTGGGAAGCAGACTTGATGGACGCGCGACGCCGACGCAGAGAGCGGCGCCAAATGGAGGGCGCAGAAAGGAGGTGTAGTGCCCGGTTGGTGCGCAAACAATGGCTGCGCCCAGAGGATCCAAGGGAAAAGGGGAGGGACTCTCCCTAGCCCTTAAGTTCAGGGGTCTGCCAGTAATTCCCTTTCAAACGGGGACCAACTGTTCCAACGTAGGGCATAGGTACTCTGCTGCTCATATCTAGTTGCTAACAGTAGAGTTGTTAAGTTATAAAAGAGCTTTGAAAAGAATCCCTTTGTCTGTGTCTGGACTTGGCTACTGGATTAGACTGAGAGAGGCCTCCAAGGAGCCCTTGACACAAAGCCTCTTATAACCTACATCTATTCGTATACATTTTGGATATAGTAAAGCTCTTGCAGGGAATGGAATATGCAAGCGGCTTTCTAGATGTGAACTACTCTGTGCATAGGCATGAACTGGAAGATCTGAAATAGAAGTCCAGTAGAAGCGTGGTGGTGGTGGTGCAAGGCCGGCGCAAGACATTTTGCTGCCTGAGGCAAAGCAGCAAAGGGCACCCCCCTCCACCCAGGGAAGGTTCTTAGTATCCAAAGCCAGCCAAGTTATTTTAGAACATGAGGCAGAACATCCCATAAGCACCTTTCCCCATCCCTGGCAGTAGAAATGCAACAACAATGAAGTAAGTAACTCATGTTTTGCTGCCCTTTTATGACACTTGACATCGCTTCCTGAAGCGACTGCCTCACTCCACCTCATGGTCTTATTTATTTATTTATTTATTAAATTTATTAATCGCCCATCTGACTGGTCACCCAGCCACTCTGGGCGATGTACAACCCACCATAAACAATTTAAAACAATAAAATTTTACCATAATTTTTTTTTAAAAAAATACCCTAACCCACCCCAAATGCCTGCCTGAACAACCACGTTTTTAATGCACGACGGAAGCTCATTAAAGAGGGGGCATGACGGAGTTCCCTAGGGAGGGAGTTCCACAGAGTGGGGGCCACCACAGAGAAGGCCCTCTCCCTCGTCCCCACCAGTCTAGCTGTCCTGGCTGATGGGACAGAGAGAAGGCCATCCGAGGCTGATCTTGTTAAGCGGCCTGTTTGGTGTTGCTGGAGGCGCTCCTTAAGATAGGCTGGGCCAGAACCATATAGGGTTTTAAAGGTCAAAACCAACACTTTGAATTTGGCCCGGAAAACAACTGGTAACCAGTGCAACTCCTTCAGCACTGGAGTGATGTGATCTCGCCGGCGGCTGCCTTTAATCAGGCGAGCCGCCGCGTTCTGTACCAGCTGCAGTTTCCGAACCGTCTTCAAGGGTAACCCCACGTAGAGCGCATTACAGTAGTCTAAACGAGTCAGGCTGGCCCTGGTTTGGTGCCCTCATATCCTCTACTGCAGCCCCTCCCCCCCCACACACACAACCTGGTGCCCTCCAGATGTGTTGGCCACAACTCCCATCATCCCCAGACAGCACAGGCCTGCTTGGTGGGGATGATGGGAGTTGTAGTCCAACACAGCCCAAAGGCGCTAGGTAGGAGGCCACTGCTCTAGGGCATTAACTCTTCTTCACTAGGGGAGGGTAATCGTAACTCACATTTGGCTTGCCTTGTGTCCTAAGCACGGGTGGGGTTCGCCAGCCGCGCTGCTGCCGTTGTGCAATGTTGTTGATGATAATTTAACATTTTTAAGTGAAGGGAGAGAGAGAAGGAAAATGAGAAGAAAGCTGAAGAGAGATGGCAAATAATAATAATGAGAATAAAAGCAGCCCCCTTGTTTTAGTTTGGGATTAAAGGTGGGCGCCTAGGCTTAAAAGGTTGAGGAGTGCTGCTCTTGCATGCCAAGGCGACTACATCTGGGACTGGCTGATCAAGGCTGATGGTCACCACCTGCTGCCCATGCTAAAGGACCGCAGAGAGAGAAGCAGTCAGTGTCTCCTGAGCATTCTGGTTCAGGTGGCTGCTCATTGTCTCATTCTTTGCCTCTTGCCCCGTCATATAGCTGTGCTATTTTTCCACAAAGAAAAGGACATAGGAAATGGTGCTGGAGAAAATTCAGTGTAATTGTGCGCAAAGTAGGGATGTACGAAAGTCCCTTACCTTTCCGCGGATTATGTTGATGGTGGGCGGGGGAGGTGTTCCGTCACTCCCCCCGGAATCCTCGATGGGGGGTGAGGCGATCCGTTCCTCCCCCCTAGAATCCTCCACAGCCGGCTGTGCCCAGCCAGGCCAGAGCCGTCCGCAGCCGGATTTCTGGCCGCGGAGGGCTCTGGGAAAACAAACAAACCCGCGTATGCAAATGGCGGCGGATGTAGGATGTATGCAAATGGCCGCCATTTGCATTCCTTATTTTTGGCCGTCCTAATCTACGTAAATATTTACGTAGACTATGATGGCGAAAATACAGGGGAACGCAAATAGCGTAGCGGGCGCTATTTGCGTCCCTTGTTGATTCACCGTTTTATCCTACGTAAATATTTACGTAGGCTAAAATGGCGAATCAAAAAGGGATGCAAATAGCACCTGCTACGCTATTTGCGTTCCCCTTTATTTTTGCCGTCATAGTCTACGTAAATATTTACGTAGACTAAGATGGCCAAAAATAAGGAACGCAAATGGTGGCGGCTGTAGCCGCCGCCATATGCATACATGTTTTTTTTTTTTAAACCCAGCCATGATAGGCTACATAAATCTTTACATAGCCTATCACGTCTTTTTTTTGTTTTTTTAAAAACTCAGCCATGATAGGCTACGTAAATCTTTACGTAGCCTATCACGTGGTTGTTTTTTTTTTTTAACAAGAATGCAAATGGCTGCGCCGGCGGTGGCAGCTGGTCGGAAGACCAGCCACCGGAGCCGCCGCTGCCTGGAAGATCTGCCCCAGGTAAGTCTCGTCCTGGGGGGGATCCGCGGGGGGCAGGGATGTTGCAGGCCGTTCCACCACGGAGTTTGGGGGGCCAAATGCACTGGCATTTGGCCTCACCGAGATCCGTGGTGGAATTCTCTGACATCCCTAGTGCAAAGGCTCAAGTGGAGTGCCTTGAAGCTTGTTAGAGCATCTCTATACCAGCCTAACATCTCACATTTAAAAGGGGTCTTGCAGCTTCCGTTTGAAATGCAGGATCACAACGGACTCCCTTTTCATGCGCTTCCTTTCCCCCCTCCCCTTTCCCCACCTTCTGTCCCTTATCTGAATCTTCCATATGTTTCATTGATCTCTCTCTTCTTCTTGCAGCTTTTCCTTTTTCACGGAGGGAACTCAAGGAGAACACAAGCTGGGTGATTTGATATCTCATTATCTCTGATCTATTTAAAAATGGAATAAAGGTCATTTAGTGAAGGAGATTCCCTGGAGGTTAACAACATCATCTAAAGGGCCCACAAACGTCTGTGCGTGAGCACTCTCAATAGCAGGATAAAAGCTCTGTGTGAAGAAGCCCATAATAACAACTGAACCCCGTTGTTTGAAACATCAGCAGCAATATAAATGCACTCTGATACTAATTTTATGCCTGGCATATTCCTGTCTTCAGGTGGTGGTTTATCAGAACGTGAGCCCGGTCAATGCTGCAAGCCAGTCAGCTGCTTGCAAGGGTCCTGAGATCCCCTGAACTGCTCTTCCTTCAACATGCCACTCCTGGACTAGCCATATCCAACAAAAGCAAGAAGACTGAGTCTATAGTACAGACCAAACAGGTTTCCTAACCAACCCACAGATGATCCTTTTTTTTATCAGTCTAATATCATGAATCTTGCACAACACCATGAATAAAAGCGGAGGGACATTTTGATTATATAGAATGGACCCTTTTTCTTCGAAAATTTGGCAGCTCTTCATGTTTAGACCAAAATTTTAAAAGCAGGTGGGGGGGATCATTTTTTAAATTATAAAATTAGTATTTTACTAAGGATTTTAAAAAGCAAAAACAGAATTTGGGTGGACAGGAAGAATAAACATTCTTGGAAGTACATCAGGCATCTTACTTACAAAAATATATGAAATGTTAAACAGATAGAAATATATTATGCTACATTCAAATGTTTGTCTTTATGTTTTCATCATGGCTTAGTACCCTTCATCTTCTAATGAAGGGCTTGCAACACTCCCACCCATTCGTACAACTTCCCATAGTTCCAGAATGTAGCTGTGTTCTATTGCAGCAAAGATAACAAAGAGTCTTGGGGCACCTTAAAGACTAATAAATTTATTCTGGCATAAGCTTTTGTGGACTATCACCCACTTGATCAGGTACACAAAGTGTTATTGAGAGTCTCACACACACACACACACACACACACACACACGAAACATGTTGGAGGAGGGCAGGGAAGTATTGTAAACAGTGAGGTCAGAAGGAATTTTAAAAGCAGAAGGAATTTTAAATGCAGAGAGGATCCCATATTTGTGACCCACAGCATTTCTTAAGAATTGATGATTCAGTTTAGAGGTTCAAAAATCAAGGAAGTTCAATATAAAAGAAAGCCTTTATTGCTGAGGACATTGCACTGACTATGAAAAATAAAGAAGATGAATTGGAATCCTGAGAAAAATTAAAAGTTTCAATTTGGAAAGTTAGCAGGATTGATTATAAATAAGACCAAAACAGAATGAAAAGGAATAGGATGATGGAAAGAACTGAAAGACAAGATAAAGCAAAAGTATAGCTATACCAGAAGAAGCTCTATACAGTCAGTAAAAACAAGACCTGGAGCTGACTGTGGCTCAGATCATGAGCTGCTTCTTGCAAAATGTCGGCTTAAATTGAATAACGTAGGGAAAACCACTAAACCATTCAGGTATGACCTAAATCATATCCCTTATGAATATACAGTGGAGGTGACAAATAGATTTAAGGGATTAGACCTGATAGACAGAGCGCCTGAGGAACTATGGACAGAGGTCCGTAACATTGTTCAGGAGGCAGCAACGAAATCCATCCCAAAGAAAAAGAAATGCAAGAAAGCCAAGTGGCTGTCCGATGAGGCTTTACAAGTAGCTGAGGAAAGAAGGGAAGCAAAAAGCAAGGGAGAAAGGGGAAGATATATACAACTGAATGCAGAGTTCCAGAGAATAGCAAGGAGAGACAAGAAGGCCTTCTTAAATGAACAATGCAAAGAAATCGAGGAAAACAACAGAATGGGAAAGATTAGAGATCTCTTCAAGAAAATTGGAGATCTCAAGGGAACGTTTTGTGCAAAGACGGGCATGATAAAGGACAAAAAAGGCAGGGACCTAACAGAAGCAGATGAGATTAAGAAGAGGTGGAAAGACTACACAGAAGAACTATATAGGAAAGATCTTAATGTCTCTGATAGCCATGATAGTGTGGTCGCTGAACTTGAGCTGGACATCCTCGAGAGTGAAGTCAAGTGGGCCTTAGGAAGCATTACTAACAGCAAAGCTAGTGGAGATGACAGTATTCCAGCTGAGCTGTTTAAAATCCTAAAAGATGATGCTGTTAAAGTGCTGCACTCAATATGCCAACAAATTTGGAACACTCAACAGTGGCCACAAGACTGGAAAAGGTCATTTACCTTCCAATTCCAAAGAAGGGCAATGCCAAAGAGTGTTCAAACTACCGTACAATTGTGCTCATTTCTCATGCCAGCAAGGTGATGCTCAAAATCCTACAAGCTAGGCTTCAGCAGTATGTGAACCGAGAACTGCCGGAAGTACAAGCTGGGTTTCGAAGAGGCAGAGGAACTACAGATCAAATTGCCAACATTCGCTGGATCATGGAGAAAGCAAGAAAATTCCAGAAAAATGTCTATTTCTGCTTCATTGACTACGCTAAAGCCTTTGATTGTGTGGATCACAACAAACTGTGGCAAATTCTTAAAAAGATGGAAGTACCAGACCACCTTACCTGTCTCCTGAGAAACCTGTATGAGGGTCAAGAAGCAACAGTAAGAACCGGACATGGAACAACCGATTGGTTCAAAATTGGGAAAGACGTACGACAAGGCTGCATATTGTCACCCTGCTTATTTAATTTATATGCAGAATATATCATGAGAAACGCCGGGTTGGATGAATCACAGGTCAGAATTAAGATTGCTGGGAGAATTATCAACAACCTCAGATACGCAGACAATACTACCCTAATGGCAGAAAGTGAAGAGGATCTAAAGAGCCTCTTGTTGAGGGTGAAAGAGGAGAGTGCAAAAGCTGGTTTGAAACTCAACATTAAAAAAACTAAGATCATGGCATCCGGCCCCATCACTTCCTGGCATATAGAAGGGGAAGAAATGGAAGCAGTGACAGAGTTTATTTTCTTGGGCTCCAAGATCACCGCAGACGGTGACTGTAGACATGAAATTAAAAGACGCTTGCTCCTTGGGAGGAAAGTTATGCCAAACCTAGACAGCATAGTAAGAAGCAGAGACATCACCTTGCTGACAAAGGTCCATATAATCAAAGCTATGGTTTTCCCAGTAGTAACGTATGGCTGTGAGAGCTGGACTATAAGGAAGGCTGAGCGCCGAAGAATTGATGCTTTCGAACTGTGGTGCTGGAGAAGACTCTTACGAGTCCCCTGGACTGCAAGGAGGTCAAATCAGTCCATCCTAAAGGAAATCAACCCTGAGTGCTCATTGGAAGGACAGATACTGAAGCTGAAGCTCAAACCTTTTGGCCACCTAATGCGAAGAGAAAACTCCCTGGAAAAGACCCTGATGCTGAGAAAGATTGAAGGCAAAAGGAGAAGGGGATGGCAGAGGATGAGATGGCTAGATAGCATCACCCATGCAATGAATATGAACTTGAGCACACTCCGGGAAAGAGCGGAGGACAGGAGGGCCTGGCGTGCTGTGGTCCATGGGGTCACGAAGAGTCGGACATGACTTAACGACTGAACAACAACAATAGCTACACCAGTGGATCTAGAACTGCTGAGAAATTTAGCTGTTAGTTGGTGATGACAGACGCATTAAAACAATTGCGGAAAACTGTACAGGGTGTTCCTTTCCCAGCTCCAACACTGGTCTAAATTGAAGCTGTCTTTCACAGCAGGTGTGTCTGTTACAACAGTGGTTCTCCTTGCAAATTAAAGGCCTGAGGAAATGTATGATTTTGGCAAAGTGTTTCTGTTATTGAGATTATTTCCTCAATTTCTTTATCATATTTTTAATCTGCCCACTAACAGATGTTCTCTGGGCAGATCCTCAAGGGTAGAACAATCCTATTCTCACAGTTAAACCATGACACACATGTGCTGCTATTGCACAGCATATTGCACAGCTCTAGTGGAACTGGAAGGGAAGATAGAGAAGCAACTAAATAAAAAATGAATACATATGAAAAAAGAGTAGAAAATTCACAGACATATTCCTGACCTAACTTGACTTTATGCCACAGTCAGTGCTTAGGGGCTGAGGTGGCGATGATGTTGATGTTGATGATGATTTAATACATTTCTGTACTGCCCCATATAGCCGAAGCTCTCTGGGCGGTTTACAAAAGTTAAGCATTAAAATACAATATACAAAGTGTAGAAACCATTTACATAAAGGCATACGGACAATATATATATACAGACATCATATGACTAAAAACAACTCTAACTAAAAACATTTTTTTAAAAAAAGAAATCCAACAATAAAACAACATAGCTTAAAAATAGTATACGCAAGTCAGCAAAAGGAACCAGAGTTCTAAAAAGGGAAGGCCTACTAGAATAATAAAGTCTTTAATGCCTGCTTAAAAACTTCAACGAGGTTAGCAGGCACATTTCAGCAGCCCGCAGGCCATTCCACAACAGAGCAGCGTCAAAGGGAAAGGTCCTCTTGTGTGTGGCTGCCAGCCTCATATTAGGCAGCTGCAGCAGACAGCCCTCAGAGGACCTTAGGTGGCAGACTGGGAGGTAGGAGAGAAGGCTCTCCTCAAGGCCCTTTCCACACACCTGTGGAAACCGAGGGACCCAACTATGTTGCAATGACCTGAGACCTCCCCCACAGTGTCACAAGACATCCAATAATGTCTTGGCCAAAGTGGCAAACTCCAGAGGGACATGGGGTTAGGAATTGGTGACAGGAGATGGGGGTCCACCAAAGGAATGGGGTGACTGCCTCTCACTCATCCTTTGTATGCTAAGAAAGCGGGGGGGGGTCATTTTAGGGACCAAAGGGAGTGAGCTGCGTCTTGAGTTTTACAAAAAGAGAAGCAGGTGAAAAACTTGAATGATCAGATTTGTTCAAGATACAGAAATCAGTGTTTTGTATGCTTTTAAAGAAAAATGAATGGGAAGTTTCAGTGGGGGAAAGCTGCCTGACTTGTTTGGAAAGGGTTTTGCGAATTGTGCTTTAAAGAAACAAAACCAAATATAATTGCTAGAGAGAATGCTGGATGATAATGGGTTGAATCCAGACTTATTCATGCTTAGAGTAGACCCCTTGAAATCAAAGGGACTTAAGTGACTTAGTATGCAATCCTATGCTTGTTTAGACAGAAAAAAGTCCTACGATATTAGCCAGCCAGGGATGCTGGCTGAGGCATGCTGGGAATTGTAGGTCTTTTTTCTGTCTAAACATATATAAGATTGCACCCTTAGGGTGCAATCCTACGCAGGTTTAGACAGAAAAAAGTCCTACAACTCCCAGCATTAGCCAACCAGCATAGGACTTTTTTTTCCTGTCTAACTCTAAACCTGAGTAGGATTGTGCCCTTACTTGCTCCATTCATTTCAAGGGGTCTATTTGAAGCATGGATGGATTCTTCAACCCAGTGGTCAAAAGTAAGTTTCTAGCCCTCATGGCTGAGAGGGATGTATTGATGGCGTTTTGTCCAATGCATACTCACTAAGCCACTGCCATCTAAGGAGGGAGTGGGGTGGGGGATAAGAGTATGACATCCAGGGTCTAAATTTCCTAGCTGCGCCACTGCCACTGATTGCCTGCCCAATTTTTGCAAGTGCTTCTTCCCAGGGACTAAACTTTGGATTCCTGCAGCAATGAGGAAACCCAGTCAATCAGCCTCACGGATTGGCGGGCAGACAGAAAGGAATTACAGCCAGAACTGCTGCTGGCAAGCTTCTAGTCCGGATGGCTCCAAGATATATTTGCTCTCCGCTTCAAATGGAGCCGGGGACAGGGGAGGAAGGCAAGAGATGAAACTGGGCTCCCGTCCACTGCCTCTCTGCAGTGTTTGCCATGTTCAGCCCTGCTGGTTCACCAGCGGCTGCCTGTTGGGACAGGGACAACTCGCCCGCCCTGCATTTTGTGGCAACCTTCAGTTTCAAAGGCAGAGGAGCCGGTAAGGGGTCCCTTCAAGGAGGCGCAGCTGTGGATGGGTGGTGGCGCTGCAGGGCAGGCCTGTACCGGGGGGTGCCCCCCAAATTTTCTCTGCTCTCCAATTTTCTCTGCCCCCCATTTTTTTTACAAGCAAATTCTTCTTCTTCTTATTATTATTATTATTTTACAAATTTTTCTTTAAAAGGCCTGCAAATCAGATGAACCCCCCCCCCGCCTGTTTTTAGGCGGCCTCCCCAGAAAGTTTAGTCAGGCTACGCGCCTGCCAGGGAACGGTTGGAGGGTGCTAAAGAGTGCTTGCAGCCTCTTCCCTTCAGCACCCACAGCTCTCCGACCACTATCTGCCCGCCCCCAGCACTCCCCTCCCCCCGTTGAGGGCGACGGGCAGGGAAGGGTCCTGGGTTTGATTAGGAGCTGCAATGCTCCAACTAGACCTCGGGACTGAGGTTCTGGGCAGCACAGCTGTGGAGGGTGCGCGTGTGTGCGCGTGTGTGTGCAATTAGGTAATTTTAAACCATGGAGTTAGTGATCGTATGGGAGGCGGGCTTTAGAGGGCCCCTGTTTGCCAACCCTAATGTTAAAAAACAGGGAGGGGAGCAGCAAATGAACTCCGGGCATGTGCAATTTTTCATTTTAAACTCACTTCAATCAGAGCACCATCATAACTACAGAAATAAAATGGAGTTTGCTTCTATTGCCCTCATCACCTGCCTGTCTCTGAGCAGGAATTCCCCCCCCCACACACACAAACACACTGCCAAGGCTGGAGAACCTCTTTCAGCATAAGGGCCAAATGGAATATCGGGGATGCTCTGGGTGGCCCCATTCCAGGTGTGGGTGGGGCTGAGGGCAACGGGGGCAGAGCCAAAAGAGGTGAGGTCAAAAATAGCCCCCCCCCATCATTTCATGTATTTCATGTATTTTATTTCTATGCCACTCAGTATGCACGCATTTACTTATTTATGACATTTTTATACCGCCCGATCGTCAAAGCTTGTCTGGGCAGTCAGCAAAAATTACACCCCCCGAACGTAACATAAGAAAAACATAATCTTCAACGTACACAATTTAAAAACAATATAAAACAGCTTAAAAAGTCACAAAATAATTTAAAAAGTTAAACGTGTTGGCATCTTGTGGCTTAAAGGTGTTACCACCGGTAACTAAGTTTTAGGCGAAGCATTTCTACCTTTGAAAATGGGGAAAAACTGAGGAAATGCCAGGAAACCACCAAGCAGTCAGTGGTTGAGGGGAAGGGATGTGGATGGGGGAAAAGGAGTGGGGACAGGGGGAGGGGCCACCTGGGGAATATTGGATTGGGACCCCAGGAGGGCCAGATTTGGCCTCTGGGCTTGAGGTTGCCCACCCCTGAGCTAAGACATTTCTGACACTAGCCGGGGCACAATCCTATGCATCTTTGGACAGTGTAGTTGGCTGGGGAATGCTGGGCGTTGTGGGACTTTTTTCTGTCTAAACATGCATAGAGTTGCACCCTTAATACCTTTATGGGGTGCCCCTTTAGATGGCCATTAGTATTACATCATTTGTGATGCATACTACTGAGCTATTGCTGTTATACCCAGCTGTTAAAAGAATAGTGTCTCTTTCAGGAGAAAAGCTAAACTGTCCCCCACGCACATCTCTTCATCCAGAACGTTCACGCTTGGGAGGGCAATTTCTTCCAAATAATTCTCTTTTATGTCTCTTTCTGTCCCTTGTCTTCTTTTCCCAGCACAGCTTGGATCCCTTTTGCGCCAAACGGTATTGCTGTTTCCAAGACCGATCCCCAATCAACAGCATGGATTCAACTCCAACTATGCCCCAACCATTTCAGTCCTTCTCAAGTGACAAGAGGACCCTTTCTATGCCACGGCCATTGAAAAAGCTTTATCTGGGCGAGCCTCTGGCCCTGGGGGTAAGTACATAGGGGAAATGATATATGAATGCACAACAGTTGGCTAATGATTTCCTGCCCCCTTCTTGGAATTCCTTCCATGTGATCTCAAGTAGTGTTTTCTGGGGAGCTTTTGGGTTCCCAGTAAGAGAATCAAAAACATCATTAACAAGCAGTTTGACCAGGACAACCAATGTTCCCATGTAATACACAATGAAAGGAATACAGTTTGGCTACATATGGTTTACATAGAAAAATAAACAATAGTTTCATTCTCCTGATGAAGCACAGAAATGACATCAGATTCTGGAGTTGTCATCAAATCTAGTATTGTTTATTATTAGTAGTCTCTTTTGAAAAGAGGCATTTTTGAATTGCATCCATTTTTGTATGGTAGACATTACACCCTTTTGCATTCCTGAGACAGCTAATTGCATAATATTTGAGACCCAGTGTGCAGTATTGCTATGTCTGTAATTAACCTATCCTTGTTATATAGAAATTCTTGAATTTATTTGAATTGGTTGTTAGCACACCTTGTTGCTTTCTCAAGAAACGATTGGTCCTATGTTAAGTTGAGACCGTGTCCATATACTTGTAATGGCAGGTTGAGTTGGGTGTACATCTACCTCACATTTTCAGTACATAAATTATATTTTTAAACCTAGAGTATCACCTGCTTCTTGCAATATCTGTGGGTCCATTGATTTGGTTGGTTGGTGTCTCGTATTGAGGGTTCCCCCTCCGTCTTGCTTCATACCTGTCAGGGTTGTATCTGAGCCCATAGATTCCCAAAGCAGCTCTGATTCTGAGGAGGAGAGACAATTTGTGGGGGAGGAACTCTCTCAGACTTCAGAGGCACAGCTGGAGGGGGAGCCCCCCCTTCCCACATCCCTGGGAGTGACAGTGAACCAGGTGTGGAAAGGGAGGGACAACCCAAACTTTTAGACGCGAGCCGCAGACGCAGGCACAAGCAAGAGATCACAGGGGCCGAGCTTTGGCGCTCAGCCCGATTGGCTCAACGTCAGCAGCTGTGCCCAGAAGTATCATGGGAGAAGGGGAGATCTTCCCCTCCCACCCCTTAAGTTCAGAGAATTGCTATGTTTTTCCCAAACGGAGATCAACTGACATCCTAACCCTTAGAACCCCTAGATGGCTGTTCCTTTGTAGTTTCTCTGAGTCTCAATCCATTAGCATCTGAATGCCTCATTAGGATAAATGGAATTAAAGCCTTGGAAAGCAGCTCTTTTGTCTGAGTGTTGATTTTGGCTATCGTAGAATTCAGTAGGCAACAGGGGCAATCCTGACAATACCCATGTAGTACACAGCCACAGGAGCATAGCTGTGCATGTGTTGGTGTTGGGCTAGATCAACACTAGTGCATTTTATCAGTATTGAAGTGCACTCATAACTGTTGGGACACATTATGCATTCCGTACAGTGCTTTTCTAGTGCACTGTTTTCTAGTTTCTAGTTTTCTGAGAGAGTTCCTCCCCCACAAATTGTCTTTCCTCCTCAGAATCAGAGCTGCTTTGGGACTCTGTGGGCTCAGATGCAAACCTGACATCCTGCTCCCCCAGCCCCCCTTGCTTCCACCCCCTTTCCCCAACTGACTATTGGCCACTGATCATTGGGTGTTTTCCCATTTTTTGTGCAGTCTCTCCCCCCCCCCCGCCCTTCCAAAAGGTTGAAATGCCTATCCTTTTTATGTATTTATTTGCAATATTTATGTACCGCTCCGTATCTAGAACAGATTTTGGAGTGGTGAACACAAGAAATAAAACAATAAAAGAATAAAAAGATTAAAACACCACATTAAAATTATACTTGTTTAAAAACACACACACACAATGCCGATAAAAACTGTGACTGGTCCATAACCCATAGCTTGTTCTGGGGTTACAATGTGGTTGGAAGCCACCCCTGCCGCACACCTCACCGGGTTTGGATGGCACAGATAATTGGGTAAATGGTGGGTTTGCAAGCAGTATGGGTGGGACAAGGAAAAGAAACCACAGTGGCTTCTTTACCTCCGATGATCATCTGAATCCAGCCACTGAGATGCCCCAGCAGGCACCAATCTCAGACAGCAGGCAGGTGGTTAGATGCAGCTGGCCAGAATCTGATATTGTGTGATGTAGGAGAGACCTCAGGGACATCGGTGGTTGATCTTACAAAGTCCAAAGCTCAAGTGAACCATTCTGTTTCTAAAAAGGGCTTGCCAAAGCAGCCCACCACCAGTGAAACGAAAGGGGCAGTGCTCTGCCTTTGGGCAGCGTGGCACTTTGGATGTGGTCTCTGAAGCTCCAAGTGGCTCATGTGATTCCAGGTTCATGTGAGGTCTGTGGACCTTTTATGGGATTAGTTTTTTGGAGATTCAGCAGCAGCAAAGATACCAGGCAGATGCCTCAGGGTCGACATCATTATCCCAGAGGTTTGGGTCACAAGAGAGCCAGGATCCTTTAATAAATAATGATATAATTGTTGTTGTTGTTGTTGTTGTTTTAACCACTAGGTGAAAGGCATGCTGGGAATGAATATTGTGAGTGCTGTCGCAGCAGGCATTGGGATCATATACCTCTTTATTTCAGTGATTGGTCACAGTCCAGAATGGTTTCTCTGGTCTTACTGCACGGAGTCAGATTTGGAATTGATGAAAAAGTGTTATGAACACGTAATGTCCCCTTTTGTAAGTGCATGTTCCACCAGGACTAGGCTTTGGACAGTTTGTCCAAAGAGATTACTGCATCTAGTTAGCTCTGCTGTGTTTCTCTTCATCTCCAAACTCTTAAAGCAGGACAACCCTCATGGATTCCTGTGGGTGGCAGCCAAACAAGAGAGCTCTGTGTAGTTGCCCCCAGGGATGTTGGAGAATTCTGCCACGGACTCCAGTGAGGCCAGATTCTTTAGAATCCGGCCCCCTGGAGTCCGTGGCAGAATGGAGCAATCCCCCCCACCACCCTCCGGAATGCCCCCAGGACGGATCCTACCTGGTAGTGGCGGCGGTGGCTCTGTGTCCCTGTGTGTCCATTTGTGTCCCTGCCAAGCCGTGATAGGCTATGTAAGTATGTAGCCTATCATGGCAAAAGGCAGGGACGCAAATGGCGGCTGCTACCCCATTTGCATCCCTGCCTTTTGCCGTGATAGGCTATGTAGATACTTACGTAGCCTATCATGGTTTGGCAGGGACGCAAATGGCATAGCAGCCGCCATTTGTGTCCCTGCGGAGGCTGTGATAGGCTACGTATATATTTATGTAGCCTATCAAGGCAAAAGGCAGGGATGCAAATGGCGTAGCGGCCGCCATTTGCATCGCCACCTTTTGCTGTGATAGGCTACGTAAATATATATGTAGCCTAGGCAAGCAAATAGTGGCTGCTACGGCGGCTGCCATTTGTGGCTGGTGCAGTCCAGCAGCAGACGGAAGTCTGGCTGCGGGTGGCTCCAGCCCATGGCTCCGCGGAGTTGCCCCAGAGCGGAGCCGGCCAGGGAAGATTCCGGGGGGAGGGATGGAGCACCTCCCCCCACCGCAGACGCCCTGGTTCAGAAAGGTAAGTACATTTCGTACATCCCTAGTCACCCACCATTCCCCAGGGATATATGGCACTGGGGAGTCATTCTCCTTGCTGGGATATTTGCTTCATTGACAAAAAATAGTGTTTGCAATACTGGCTGTTCTCCTGGAGCTCGCCATCCTACGAAGAACATTTGGGGTGCCATGGCAGGTGGCACTGGGTTTGAGTTCCTCTCTTGTTCATTGGATCATCATGGCCAGTGATGGGGAATCATGTCTATAAGGGCATGAACCTTGATTCAGAATTGTCTCAAAGGTGTTATGAAAATGCAGTGTTCTCTGATGTAAGTGCATGTCCCACCAGGACTGGGCTTTGGGTAGCCTAGGTGTGTCTTACCCCCTAGAGGGTCCAGATTCAGAAGGAAGAACATTCCATATAGTGTCACTACCATCATTCCTTGTAATGAGGCTTGACTTGACTCGAGCAGTGCTAAGGAGTGTGTGGGATATAGGAGTGGTGATAACTTTGCTTCAGGACTACAGCAATTGGTTAGGATTGCTGTGTTTCTCTTGATCCCAGTGCTCTGAAAGTCTTCTTTGGCTAAAGAGCTGGACAGAGATGCTTAAAATAAGTAGTAAATGATAATCAATAAATCCTGTCCTGGTAGATTACTGTGGGTGACAACCAAAGAGTGATTCTCTTTACCAGGATATCTGCTTTATTTACAGAAAATAATATTGGGAATGCTAGCTGTCCTCCTAGTGTTCAACGTCCTAGAGTTCTGCTTCTCCATCTCCGTTGCTGTCTTTGGGTGTAAGACTTTGTGCCGGGATGCCTACACTGAAACGGTAACATACATACATTTATTTATTTATTCATTCATTCATTCATTTCATTTCTATACCACCCAATAGCCGAAGCTCTCTGGGCAGTTCACAAAAATTTAAAAGAGCATGGAGTTTGGTAGTCACAAGTAGTAAAAGTAGAGCTGTGAACAAATGGCCTCCCAAAATTCTCCACCCTATTTGTGGGCAGAGAAAGGGGGAGGGATTTCGCCAAATTTCTCCTAGGGGAGTAGAAATTCTCCAACAGATTCTCACAGATAGGGCTCGCTATTGGCAGAGGTTGTAGCACAGCTTCTTCCTTTTTTCCTAAGGGCTTTTGGTTTATTCCACTGCTTCTGTAAGTGGCAACAGCATCAGCTGTGGTGAGGCTTCCACTTTTTTGAGGCAGAATTTTTTATTTCTTTGGGTAGTATTTTTGAGCTTACCTAATCACTGCAAAGTGGCCATGGGTGCTGTGTGTTTGCTCTATTACACATCTTTCCATTGCTCTGCAGCCTCCCAGGCCACCTGCACTTCCTGAATGGAAAAAGGCCCATAATAGGAGTTGCCTCATGATGGGCTTCTTCACACAGAACTTTTATCCTGCTATTAAGATTGGTTACTCACAGAAGTTTGTGGGTCCTTTAGATGAGGTCGTCAACCTCCAGGGCGTCTCCTGCACTAAATCACCTTTATTCCATTTTTTAAAAGATCGGAGATAATGAGCTATCAAATTACAGTGCTTGAGTTCTACCTGAGTTCCCTTGTGGAAAAGGAAAACCTGCAAAAAGAGGTGCTAGACCACAGTGCCATCTAGTGGCTGTATAATGAAACATATGGAAGACTCAGATAAAGGGGGGAAGGAGGGGGGGGAAGGAAGTGAATGTAAAGGGAGTCTGTCATGATCCTGCATTTAAAACAGAAGCAGAAAGCCCCATTTTAAATGCAGGATTTTAGGCTGTTGTAGAAATGGTCGATGTCTTCCTCATGATGGCTTTAGCTGAAGTGTGGGAAGCCGAGGAGGTTACAGGCTGTCACAGAGATTACTGTACAATGACAGACAGGACACTCATGCATACTCCTCAGCCACCTCATAAGTTAAGTAAGCACAAGAACCCCAAACCCAACCCATGAGAATTTCTTCAAAATTTCTGCTCATTTGGATTTCTTTTTGAAAGCCATTTCTTTTCTATCAAATGGAATGAGAATGGTCAAAACAAATATGGGAGACATTTTTGGCACAGCACTATGTCAAAGACATTCAGGAGCACGGCCTGTCCTCTTACACCTTGATAAGGATCTTTGTTGTCAAAATAGTATTCCATCTGAGTTGGAACTCTGGGTCAAGGATGCTTGTAGAATTCCACCTTGAAGCTCCCATTGCAAAGTGAAATGGGGATCTAGCCAGAAAGACTGGCTTTGCTTTCAGAACTGTGGAATATATACCCCTCCCTGACATGCTCTCATGCCAGGATTCTGTTCAAATACATATTGCACATGATCCATTCTTGTGGGGAACACAATATTCAGATAGATTATTCTTGGTGCCCTTATATCTTCTAGGGCAGGGGTGGGGAGCCTTTTGCAGGTGGGGTGCTGGTTGACCCCCACTCCTCAACCATGCCCTATTGGTGTCTTTTGGTCCCCAGTTGAAGTGTGGGTTGTATCCTCACTGACCAGGGACAACGCTTTGCTAGGCACATGCTTTCCCATCAGGCAAGGCCCACAAGCAATGAAGCTATCCTGGATGGGGCACCAGGCGGATGATCCACCTGGCACCTCTGCCATGGTGGCTTCACCTGCACCATACCTTCTCCCATTGGGGAGGACATGGGTTGGGTGAAGGTGAGACAATCCAGCCCCCTTTCCTTCTCTGTCAGACAAGTAAAGGGGACTGAGATGGCTCAGTCTCTTTCTACCTGGGCATACTAAATGCAGTCTAATCCTAATTTTCTTCCTGGGTTGTTCCTTTCTTCAGGTTGTGGTGGTTTATCAGAACATGACCCCAGACAACGCTGTTAGCTAGCCAGCTCATTGCAAGGATCCTGAGACTCCCTGAATTGCTGTTCTTTCAACCCAGCTCTTTCAGCTCCAGGACTGCCAACTCCTACTGCAAAGCCAAGAGAAAAAAAGACTAAATACATACCTATGCACCAAGCAGATTTCTTAACTAACCCAGATTATCATATACTAGATGGATAGATATAACAGACTATCCAAAATACCGTGAATAAACATCAAGGAAGACTTTGATAATTTGGAATGGACTTTCTTTGTTTGAGAGAACAGAAGCTTTTTATGTTTGGACCAAAATTTAAAAAGTGGATAAGGGGGATATAAGAAACCTGCAAGTGGGAACTGTTTGAATAAGCTGGATTTTTTAAAATAAAAAATTATATATATATATATATATATATATGTGTGTGTGTGTGTGTGTGTGTGTGTGTGTGTGATTAAAGGTTTTAAAAATAAAATATAAAAAAGTATGATAAATAAGCATGAATACTTGAGGGTAAGAAGAACAGTATCCGTGTGGACAGGAAGCATAAACATTCTTGAAATTACACTGACCATCTTACAACAATATATGAATACCAAAAAAAGGGAAATATTAAATATATATACATTACACACATATACATTCATAATTTATTGCCTTACAGTTTAACAGACTTCCCCAACCTGATGCCTTCAAGATGTGTTTGTCTTCAACTCCCTTCTGGAGGGCAACAGTTTGGAGAAGGCTGAAAATGTCCAATGTCTGGGACTTCCAACTCTCAGGGGTGGGCAACTTGTAGGCCAAAGGAGGGCCACAACTCCCATCAGCTTTAACCAGCATAGCCAATGATAAGGAGAGATGGGAGTTGTGAGCCAAAACTTCTAGAGGGCCACAAGTTGCCCACCTTGCCCGAGAGGTTCAACATTTCAATATTTGTGGCTGTTAGCAACTGCTTAATGAAATGATCTCTCCATTGAGAGGTTTGAAAATTAAGATGGTTGAATGTAAAAGAAAAGCTTTATTGCTGATGATGTTGCAGTGTCTATGACAGATATAGAAAAGTAAACTGGAATCCTGGTGGAAATTAACTCAGTTCTTTGGACAGCTAGCAGGACTGATGATATAGCAGAGCAAAACAGAAGTGCAAAGGAATAAAGTGATGGAAATAATAATAATAAAAAAACACAGAATAACACAAAAATATGGGTACCAGTGGATCTAGAAAGTAGTCAGAGAGTTAGGTTTTTGGCTAGTTGGTAATGACAGAGAAATATAAAAATAATGATGAGAAATTGTATAGAAAGTTCCACTCCCAGAATGAAAGCTGGTCTAAACTGAATCTGTCTTCGACAGCATGTGTATCTGTAGCAACAACTGTTCTTGAAGATTTGAGCCAATATATGATTTGGGTGGATGATTCTGCTGCTAATACTATTTCCTCAAGGACAGAGCAATCGTATAATCACAGTTACACCAGGTCAAACATGCGCTGCCATTGTGCCAGTAGAATGTCCTGCCACCATCTTCTGGGAAGGAAGAGTAGAAATGGAAAAACAGAAAAAAAAAGTGATGGAAGAGCTAGAGGCACACCCACTGGCATAAGCTGAATCTATTCCACAGTCACCAATCAGGGACAGAGGCTGCCATTGATGTCATGATGATTTGGGCACTGCCCAGGCACGCCCCTAGTGTCACAACACACGCAATGATGCCAAAGCACCTTCACTAACATCCACAGTGGCAAACTGTTGGGTACGGGGTTGGGAAATTAGAAACAGGAGGTCAGGCCCTACCAAGGGAGGGGTCCAAATGCCCCTCTCATGCTGCCAACACCACAGCACAGTTCCCTAACTACTCAGCCCCAGTAATAGCAAGCAAGCACACATCTTATGTGGGACATTTGCCACCCACCATCCACAACATGCTACGAAGAATGCCAGGAGCACAGGGGTTGAAGGAGGAGCCCTGGTATGGTAGAACAACTTTTTTTTTTCATTATAGAGGTCTCTGGTTTGAATGCGGGATAGACCGCACACTAGGAAGATGCCCTGTCAGGGATGCTCTGACTTGGATTCCTGCATTGAGCAGGGGGTTGGACTTGATGGCCTTGTAGGCCCCTTCCAGCCCTACTATTCTATGATTCTGTGAGAGAGGTCTGGGTCCTCACATTCCCTCAGATACATCTGGGACAATCAGAGGAGCATTCCATAGACCAAAAGAGTGACCCCTGCAAGATAAGAATTCTTGCAACAACATATGACCTCAACGTTGTAGAAAAATTTTCTGAGTTTGAAGGGAAAATGGAGCAGGTAAAAAACCATATGATCAGTTTTATTCAAGATACAGGAAATATTGATTTTAAAAAGAAGGCAGCAATGGATGATCTCTGAGTGATTTGATTTGGAACGGGGCTCTGTAAATTGTATTATTTTCCTTTTTTATTGTTACAGAGAAACCATAATTTAATAATAATATTTGAAAGATCACTTCCTTCCTTATCAGCCTGCCCAGTCACTGAGGGCATCAGGAGAGGCATTCCTGATAGTTCTACATGGACCTGTGGTCCATTTGGAGTCCACCCAGAGTAGAACCTTCAGTGTATTGGCTCCCTCCCTGTGGAACTCCCTGCCTGTTGATGTCAGGCACTCACAATAAGTGTTTCATTTCCGGTGCCTGCTGAAGACATCATTCTTTAAACAAGCTTTTCCTGACTAGCCAGGCATAATTTAACTGTAAAGATTTTAATTCTATATTTTGATTCTTTTTCTTCTTCTTCCTCTTTGTTGTTCAGCACTCGGGAATTTTATTGTCTGTAGAGTGGTATGTAAATCTTGCAAATAGATAAATAAATCCTTCCTCAGCTTTCATTTAAAAAAGAATTAGTAAGTTTCTAGCCCTGATGGCCCAGACAGATGCTCAAAAGAGTGTGGCCAAATGCCTTCTCAATAACGCAGAAGGACGACTCAGTAAGATTTCCTATAGTTGGGGATCAGAGCTTCCATGTCTTTCCATGAATACTTAAAAAAAAAGAAGCATTTTAAGAAATCAAAATAAATTATGCCAAATAATAGGAGAATTATGCAAGAAGGGAGAAACCCTAAAAATGACCAGAACTGACAAAAAAGTGTTCTTGACTGAACCCCCAGTGGGATTGTGAAGTGTGAACAGGACAAAGTAGTAGTGGATGTAATGTCCACTTAGAATACTTTAACCTCAGATAGTTCTTGTAAAGGCATTACTTGCCATAAGCTGGAAATGAACACATTCTACATCATTGCTTAACATCTGACAGCTGGTTTTTGATCTCTTTTTCCCTGCCCAGTTTTTGCAATCAGTTGTCTGGGGCGTGGGGGGGGGGAGAATATTAGATGTTTGTGTGTGACACAATGATGAATCAGTTAGTTAATCAATCTCATGGATTGGCAGGCAGAAAAGAAGGAGCAACAGTCAGGGCTGTTCCTGCAGATTTTCTCCCCATCCACCATATTTTACACAGTAACAAACTATTAAAACCTCCAGAATTGCTTTCAATACTCTCCTGGAGATAAATGCTGATTTCTGGTGACTTCAGGCCAATCCTGGAATTGTGACAACCCTAGCAACAGAAGCTGCTGTGTTTGGGGTCCTTAAAAAAATAATAATAAAAAAAATTCCAAGCTTCTAGTCCAGACTGGTGTGAGAAAAATTTGCTATGCTCTCACAGTGGGGTGGGGGTGGGATCAATCCGGGCTCCTTTTCACTTCCTTAAAAAAACCTGCAATGTTTATCCCCGCTATTTAACCAGAGGCACTCTTGGCCTGGACCACACTGGGCTGTTTCTCTCCTCTGGGCGGCCCTCTCCCATCCAGTCACACAGCTGTGGCCCGGGGCACAACTCAAAGAAGTTAAGGAGTCTGTACAAGGGACATGGGGGTGTTGGAGGGAACCTGCAAAAGAGCACCTTGATTGCTGGCATGGATGCTGGCTTTCCAAACAGCAATCTGCAGCTCCCCTTCCTTTCTCTTGCAGGAGGAAAGAAGACCCGCGGCTCTTTTAGCAGGAAGGAATAATCTATTGCCAAACTGGGGCAGGTAACATGGTCTCTGGTTTCCTTTGGACCATGCCAATAAAAGCCAGCACTCTCACACTCTGCTCCACAAACGGGAAGAAAGCAACGACCCTGCCTCCCTTCCCTGGGGTGATAGCACCCTTTGTCCCCTAAGCCAGCCGGCTGCTCGCGGGTGTGATGGAGGATGCCAGTGTAGAAGTCGGATTCAACACTCAGGGCCACACAACAGACGTGACTTTCAGCACACATTTGGCACAGCCTTTGCCACAACCTGATGCCCCCCAGTCGTGGCCTGCAATGCCCCTTGGCCTTGCTGGCTGGGATTGCTGGGAGTTGCAGGCTGGAGACACCTTGTCTAGTTTGTTGTTGTTTATTCGGTCAGTCGCTTCCGACTCTTCGTGACTTCATGGACCAGCCCACGCCAGAACTTCCTGTCAGCCGTCGCCACCCCCAGCTCCCCCAAGGTCGAGTCCGTCACCTCCAGAATATCATCCAGAAGCTTCGAGCAGAGGCAACAATTAGATGTCATTGCTCACCATGCAATTTATGCACCCTGATTATGCAAGGTGATTACAAGATGTCCCCTCATTACGTAGGATTCGAATTTGTGTGGGGTGACTCCATGAGTACAGGAGGCTCCCTGCTTCAGATGTTACACCAAACATGGCAACAGCAGAGGTGGGAGGACTGGTATGAATTTGGGGGGTGGGACTAAACAGGCAGCCCCTGTGCCCCCTTCAACATGCTTACCCTGTTCACATGAGTGACATTTAAATAGGGCGTATTTAGTCTATACATCCATAGTACTTCTTTATGTAGCAATAGCTAATCATTAGATGAAACCCATAGTGTGGTGGTAAAGTTTGAAGTGCAGGCACTCATTATGACAGTTTCCATAGCCCCTAAGGACAGTTCAAAAATACAGGTAGCTGGACTGATCCATCTCTCTCGCTGTATCTGTATATTTTTTATTTATTAATCGCCCATCTGGCTGGTCACCCAGCCACTCTGGGCGATGTACAATAATAGAAACAGTTTAAAACAATAACATTCTACATTAAAAACATCATATTTCTAAAAAATACCCTTGTTGTTGTTTATTCGGTCAGTCGCTTCCGACTCTTCGTGACTTCATGGACCAGCCCATGCCAGAGCTTCCTGTCAGCTGTCGCCACCCCCAGCTCCCCCAAGGTAAAGTCCGTCACCTCCAGAACATCATCCATCCATCTTGCCTTTGGTCGGCCCCTCTTCCTTTTGCCTTCCACTTTCCCTAGCATCAGCATCTTCTCCAGGGTATCCCGTCTTCTCATGATGTGGCCAAAGTACTTCAGTTTTGCCTTTCATATCATTCCCTCAAGTGAGCAGTCTGGCTTGATTTCCTGGAGTATGGACTGGTTTGATCTTCTTGCAGTCCAAGGCACTCTCTGAATTTTCCTCCAACACCACAGTTCAAAAGCATCTATCATCTTTCGCTCAGCCTTCCTTATGGTCCAGCTCTCGCAGCCATAGGTGAACCATAGGTTCACTATGCGGACCTTTGTTGTCAGTGTGATGTCTCTGCTCTCAACTAGTAGCTCTCTCTTTTTGGTTTTACTCTAGAGTAGGCACAGAGGGCCCAGTCCAGATCTGAAAAGCATCTCCTGCCCTACTCTAGGGTCCCAATCCAGATTAGGGGTCTCGTGCCTGCTACTTTAGAGTAGAAATGAAGAGAAGACATAGCTGCTAGACACACATTTGGGCTAGATCCACACTAGTGCTCTTTATCAGTATGGAAGTGCACGGACAACTGTTGCAGCAACCTATGCATTCCTTATACTGCTTTCCGAGCATTTATTTCCTGCTTTTTCATGCCGTGTTGTCCAAAATATTGCAACAGATGTCATTGTGTGTGCTACGAGGTATGCATCCGCAAGAGGATTTGGGCTTTCTTCACACAAAGCTTTTATCCTGCGATTGAGATTGCTCCTTCATGGAAGTTTGCGGGCTCTTTACATGACGCTGTGTCCCTCCAGGGTGTCTCCTGCACAAAATGCCCTTTGTTCCATTTTTTAATAGATCGGAGATGATGAGCTATCAAGTTACCCCACTGTGTTCCACTTGAGTTACCTCCCTGAAAAAGAGGGGAAGTGGCAAGAAGAGGAGTGAGATCAATGCAAGATAATGGAAGACTCAGATATGGGGAGAAGGAGGGGGAAAGGGGAGTGGGGGAAAGGAAGCAGACGAAAAAGGACATCATTGTGATACTGCATTTAAAATGGAAGCAGAAAGTTCTGTTTTAAATGCAGGATTTTAGGCTGGTGTAGAGATGCCCATAACATTACCATGATGGGATTTATTGATATAACACGAGGTGTAGATCCAGCCTTAAAGTAATATCTGTTCTGGTCCCCAGTTCAATCAACTTCTGTAAGTAGAATTGTGGGATGGGAGCATCTTGTACTTCACCTCTGATAGCAAAATGACTTGGGATTAAGGACATATGCACATAGAATCATAGAGTCATAGAATAATAGGGTTGGGAGGGTCCTACAAGACCATCGAGTCCAACCCCCTGCTTAGTGCAGGAAGCCTGATTCCTAGGTGGTCTCCCATCCAAGTACTAACTACTGCTGACCCTGCTTCGCTTCTGAGATCAGACAAGATCGGGCACATCCAGCCCTGGATCAGGCCCAGGGCCCATCTAGTCCTGCATTCTGTTCACATAGCCAGCCAGCTGCCCACAGGAAACCTACAAGCAGGACATAGCTGCAGCAGCACCCTCCTGCCCCAGCAACTGGTGTAGATAGGAACACTGCCTCTGATACTGGCTTGCCATGTTAGGAACCACCTATTTGGAAGCAGTCACAGTGTCATGTGCTATCTGCCTTGAGCACTGAGGGGTCACCATGAAACGTGCCTGAATAGCATAGTTTCTCCATTTGAACTCTGCTCACCAACTCATATATTTGACCATGAGGACTGGTGATGCAAAATACATTGCCGTTTCACAATGAAGCGGCAATGAAGTGAGGCCTCTTATGCACTGTGTTTTTACCACTCTTTTCAACCCTGGATCCATCCCCTTGATTAGAAAAACACGGAAAGAGTTTGCTTTTTCATTTTAGTCAGGCTGCCAGATTAGGTGTTTCTTTCATTTTAGAGGCATTGAATTTACAGATGTCACCAGTGGTAGGCTTTGAGACTCCTTTAGGGACATAAGAAGAGCCCGACTGGATCAGACCAAAGGGCTCTCTAGCCCAGCATCCTTCTTCTCAGAGGGACAGGGGGAGTGAGACCCTGTTGATTCTCCTGGAGGACCTCTCAGCAGTTTTCAATACCATTGGCCATGATATCCTTCTGGATAGGTTGTCTGGGTTGGGAGTTGGAGGCACTGCACTGCAGTGGTTCCGCTCCTACTTGGATGGCTGATTCCAGAAGGTGGTGCTGGGGGATTATTGCTCTGTGCCATGGCAATTGTGCCATGGGGTTCCACGGGGCTCTATTTTATCCCCCATGCTGCTTAACATCTACATGAAACCGCTGGGGGAGGTTATCCGGAAGTGTGGGCTGAGGTGCCATCAATATGCGGATGACACCCAGCTCTACCTCTCTTTCATCAAATCCAGGTGAGGCAGTGGTTGTTCTGAATCAGGGCCTGGGCACAGTAATGGACTGAATGAGGGCCAATAAACTGAAACTCAATCCAGACAAGAAGGAGGTACTGTTAGTGGGTGGTTCGTCCGCCTGGCTAGGTGATATTCAACCTGTTCTGGAGGGGGTTGCACTCCCCCTAAAGGATCAGGTTCGTAGTTTGGGGGTGCTCTTGGATCCAGAACTGTCACTTGAGGCACAGGTGAACTCAGTGGCACGGAGCACTTTTTATCAGCTTAGGCTGGTATACCAACTACGCCCTTATCTGGACAGAGATAGCCTAGCTACAGTTATCCATGCTCTGATAACTTCTCGTCTGGATTACTGCAATGCGTTATATGTGGGGCTGCCTTTGAAAATGGTCCGGAAACTTCAGCTGGTCCAAAATAGGGCAGCAAGATTGTTAACAGGGACTGGCCAGTGAGCTCATATTACGCCAGTACTTTTTCAGCTGCATTGACTGCCAGTCCATTTCCGGGCCCGATTCAAAGTGCTGGTATTAACATTTAAAGCCCTTAACGGCTTGGGGCCAGGTTACCTGAAGGATCACCTCCTCCCATAGGTGCCTGCCCGGACCTTAAGATCATCGTCAGCAGCCCTTCTCCATGAGCCCCTGCCAAAAGAAGTGAGGTGGGTGGCTACTAGGAGGAGGGCTTTTTCTGCTGTGGCACCCCGGCTGTGGAATGAGCTCCCTACTGAGGTTCGCCTGGCACCTACATTGTATTCCTTCCGGCGCCAAGAGAAGACCTTTTTATTTTCCCAGGCATTTTAGCATTTTAGCTTTCTAGACTTTTAGCTTTACTGTTTTAAATCTGTATTTTAAATTCCTGCACTGCTGCTAGGTTTTATTGTGGTTGTATTGTTACATTGTGGTTTTAACGTTCTATACATTTTATATTGTTTTATTGTGTGCCGTTTCGTTTTAATTTCTGTGAACCGCCCAGAGAGCTTTGGCTATTGGGTGGTACATACATACATACATACATCTCACAGTGGCCAACCAGATGCATATGGGAAGCCCACGAGCAAGACTTGAGTGCAACAGTCCCCTCCTGTTCATGTTCTCAAGCAAACGATCCTGGAGGCAGTTTATAGCCATCATGACAGCATCCCCTTTTAAAGCTCTCTGGGTTGTTGGCCATCCACATCTCTGTTTCCACAGAAACATAGAAGAGTTAATGTTATGATGCAGCTGGACACATTTCATGCAAAGGCAGCGAGGGGGTGGAGAGAGAAGGGAGGCTGTGCAATGGGGACTCATATTTCTTGCAGTCAGCAGTTTAATAAGAAGCTGGGCCATTTCTTCAAAAGAATCCGGGAGAGAGTGCAGGACAGGAAGGCCTGGCGTGCTATGGTCCATGGGGTCACGAAGAGTCGGACACGACTGAACGACTGAACAACAACAACAGGAGAGAAAAAGAGTTGTGTGTTTTTTAAAGATAACTACTATTACCTTTTCATCTTCATAACTGCTTGCTATCATACGTTTTCACTGGTTTGTTTTTTAATTGCTGGCTCAGTATTCATGTTTTCCCCCCTTAAATTCTGTTGCCTTTTATTGTAGTTTGTTCTTTTGTTGTTCTTAGCCTCCATGAACTGTGTGAGCAAAGGCAGGATGCATGTATTTTAAATAAGTACTATATATCAGACTTCTCTTACTTCTCCTTTCTGTTTATACAAGTGGAATCTGCAACAAAATATTGCAATGTGGAATGGCTTTGTTCAGGATTCCAGCTGCTCTATTCCCCCCTCCCCCACTGCCCTATTTTCCATCTCCCCCAAACCGGTTAGCATTCTGTGGCCACAATGCACAGCCAGCACTCATGGGGCTGTTTTAGGTTTCCCTGCCTTAGGGTTTTTTTCCCCAATGTTTTTTAAGGTCCCTTCTATGCCTGCTGATATTTCCCTTTTGTGCGTGGGTGGTAGAACATTTGATTACATAAGCAACTGGATTTACAGCTATATCTGCTATATAAAGATGAAGAGATTTCTTCTGTCCCCAGCCTGGCAAGGGATGTATATTCCACTGATGGCTAGAGACAGAGCTCAGTAACAACAACATTTTTGTGTTTTTTTAAATGGAGGAATAACTATTATTATTGGTGTGTGTGTGTGTGTGTGTGTGTGTGCATTTAGATCATGACATGTTGGGCACTTAGACATGTTGTGTACTTAGTGACATTAATCCAATTATGGCTTTTCTACATGAGGTGTTTATTGTGCGCTCATCATTTCCTACTCATGGTTTTTTACAGGTTCTTTAGATGCCATCTTGGCCCACCTGTACCTAAAGAGAACTTTTAGCAAGCTTTTTTTTTTAAAGCAGGGGAAATGTGGCATTTAATTATGAAAGCAAAAGCAATCATGATTTCCTCTTGTATAGTTGTGCTGTTCTGCTATACTACAATGCCACCTAGAGGTTATGTAGCAGAAAAGCAGGAAAGGAAATGCTCCTTATGTAGTGCTTGGATCTCAATTCTGTGGTGAAACCAGAAGTAGATACAGTGGATTAACTGCCTCATGTACAAAAGCTTTATGTCTGTAGGACTCCTGTTACATTCTGTTTGTTGTTGTTTTTTTAAATTATAAAACAGCAAACTTGGGGGAGGGGTAAATAATTCCCCTCCCCATTTTTCTCCCCCCCCTCTTTTTTTTTTTACTTATTGTTCAGCCTAATGAAGGGTTATGGAGAACTTTAAAGCTTGCTCACAATCTTGTGACATTTTGGTTGGTTCTGAATAATGATCCTGTTTTTTACAATTCTGTGTAGCCCTGTTCTCCAAAGACCACCATGGACCCAGGAGGCTCTGAAGAGGCATTTGAAACTCCGATTGTGCCCCAGTCCTCCTCAAGGGATCAGATGAAGCCTCCTGTGCCACAGACACTAAAATTTTATTTGGGTGAGCCGCTGGCCCTGGGGGTGAGTAGTGGGGAAATAATATTTGAATGTACAATGCCCCCCTAATGACTATCTTTCCCCTTTGCAACTTCCTTCCACATTACCTAGAAAAGTGGTAATGTCTTCAAAAGCATATTTTAGGGAAAGATGGGTTTCCTCAGTCAGGGAAACAATGATGACCACAAGCATCCTTGACAGGCAGTTTGCCCAAGACTTGCAACATTCCTCCGCAATGCGCAGCTACAGGGAAGCATTGGTTGTGCAGCCTAGGCAAGGATGTACTGATTTCTTTCCTGTGTGGTCTGCCTCTTCTTTTAATGTTGACTAGATTACTCAGGGTTCATAGAATTTTGTTTCGAATTTATAAAGCAAGAGTATGTGGTCAGAAACTTTTAACATAAGGCACAATCAACCTGTTTAAGTGAACACAAGCACAAAATGGCTGCAGCGGAGACATGGCTAATCCCAAAATTGCTGTCGTGGAGGTGTGGCCAATCACAAAAAGCTATGAGCACCAGCCTGGCTCCTCTCTTGGAGGAGGGCCTCAAATGCTGATAGTAGTGTATGGATAGGTTCATATAGAGAGAGGCGTTCCGTGTCTGTCTGTCTGTCTGTCTCACACACACACGCACACACACACACACACTGCAGACAGACAGACAGACAGACAGAGTGGGAGGGAAACACAGAGAGAGAGGGAGAGAGAGGGTGAGGAAACTATACACACAGAGAGCAGTTCCTCCGTGTGCAAGCCAATGGAGTGATTTTTCCATTCATTTGCAGAGTGGGGAGGGAAGCTGCACTGCCAAAAAATGGAAGGGGTGGGGGGAGACATCCCACGCATCCACCAAGGCCCCTTGGAGCAACAGGGTCCTTGGCAGGGCGTGAGCATCCCCCAAACTCCAGATGTTTTTTGGCAGGGCAGTTCTCCCTCCCCCCATTATGTAATTGAATGGAGAATTTCTCTAATTCACTTGTAGGGAGCAGGGAGTTGGGAGAGCATCCTGAAGGCAGCTGTAGGGTGCTGGACCCCGCAGCATGGCCCCACGAGCACTGGCTAATATTGCATAGGTTCTGTTCAAGGGAAGGGGCTGAGCGAGTGGAAGCTTCGAGCAGAGGCGACAATTGGATGTCATTGCTTACCATGCAATTTATGCACCCTGATTATGCAAGATGATTACAAGATGTCCCCTCATTACGTAGGATTCGAATTTGTGTGGGGTGACTCCATGAGTACAGGAGGCTCCCTGCTTCAGATGTTACACCAAACATGGCAACCGCAGAGGTGGGAGGACTGGTATGAATTTGGGGGGTGGGACTAAACAGGAGGCCCCCGTGCCCCCTTCAACATGCTTACGCTGTTCACATGAGTGACATTTAAATAGGGCATATTTAGTCTATACATACATAGTACTTCTTTATGTAGCAATAGCTAATCATTAGATGAAACCCATAGTGTGGTGGTAAAGTTTGAAGTGCAGGCACTCATCATGACAGTTTCCATAGCCCCTAAGGACAGTTCAAAAATACAGGTAGCTGGACTGATCCATCTCTCTCACTGTATCTGTATATTTTTTATTTATTAATCGCCCATCTGGCTGGTCACCCAGCCACTCTGGGCGATGTACAATAATAGAAACAGTTTAAAACAATAACATTCTACATTAAAAACATCATATTTCTAAAAATACCCTTGTTGTTTATTCGGTCAGTCGCTTCCGACTCTTCGTGACTTCATGGACCAGCCCACGCCAGAGCTTCCTGTCAGCCATCGCCACCCCCAGCTCCCCCAAGGTTGAGTCCGTCACCTCCATAATATCTTGCCCTTGGTCGGCCCCTCTTCCTTTTGCCTTCCACTCTCCCTAGCATCAGCATCTTCTCCAGGGTGTCCTGTCTTCTCATGATGTGGCCAAAGCACTTCAGTTTTGCCTTTCATATCATTCCCGCAAGTGAGCAGTCTGGCTTGATTTCCTGGAGGATGGACTGGTTTGATCTTCTTGCAGACCAAAGGCACTCTCAGAATTTTCTTCCAGCACCACAGTTCAAAAGCATCTATCTTCCTTCGCTCAGCCTTCCTTATGGTCCAGCTCTCGCAGCCATAGGTTACTATTTGCTTGAACTATGCGGACCTTTGTTGTCAGTGTGATGTCTCAGCTCTTAACTATTTTATCAAGATTTGTCATTGCTGTCCTCCCAAGAAGTAAACATCTTCTGATTTCCTGGCTGCAGTCAGCGTCTGCAGTAATCTTTACGCCTAGAAAGACAAAGTCTGTCACTGCCTCCACGTTTTCTCCCTCTGTTTGCCAGTTATCAATCAAGCTGGTTGCCATAATCTTGGTTTTTTTGAGGTTTAACTGCAACCCAGCTTTTACACCTTCTTCCTTCACCTTCGTCATGAGGTTCCTCAGCTTCCCCTCACCTTCAGCCATCAAAGTGGTATCACCTGCATATCTGAGATTGTTAATGTTTCTTCCAGCGATTTTAACTCCAGCCTTGGCTTCATCAAGCCCAGCACATTGCATGATGTGTTCTGCATACAGGTTGAATAGGTAGGGTGAGAGTATACAACCCTGCCGTACTCCTTTCCCAATCTTAAACCAGTCCGTTGTTCCGTGGTCTGTTCTTACCATTGCTACTTGGTCGTTATACAGATTCCTCAGGAGGCAGACAAGATGACTTGGTATCCCCATACCACCAAGAAGTTGCCACAATTTGTTATGATCCATACAGTCAAAGTCAAGAAATCACTGGGATAACAGGCAGGCATGGCCTTGGTGTACAAAACGAAGCAGGACAAAAGCTAATAGAGTTTTGCCAAGAGAACACGCTGATCATAGCAAACACTCTTTTCCAACAGCACAAGAGGCGACTCTACACATGGACATCACCAGATGGTCAATATCGAAATCAGATTGATTATGTCCTTTGCAGCCAAAGATGGAGAAGCTCTATACAGTCAGTAAAAACAAGACCTGGAGCTGACTGTGGCTCAGATCATGAGCTGCTTCTTGCAAAATGTCGGCTTAAATTGAAGAACGTAGGGAAAACCACTAAACCATTCAGGTATGACCTAAATCATATCCCTTATGAATATACAGTGGAGGTGACAAATAGATTTAAGGGATTAGACCTGATAGACAGAGTGCCTGAGGAACTATGGACGGAGGTCCGTAACATTGTTCAGGAGGCAGCAACGAAATCCATCCCCAAGAAAAAGAAATGCAAGAAAGCCAAGTGGCTGTCTGATGAGGCTTTACAAGTAGCTCACGAAAGAAGGGCAGCGAAAAGCAAGGGAGAAGGGGGAAGATATACCCAACTGAATGCAGAGTTCCAGAGAATAGCAAGGAGAGACAAGAAGGCCTTCTTAAATGAACAATGCAAAGAAATCGAGGAAAACAACAGAATGGGAAAGACTAGAGATCTCTTCAAGAAAATTGGAGATCTCAAGGGAACGTTTTGTGCAAAGACAGGCATGATAAAGGACAAAGAAGGCAGGGACCTAACAGAAGCAGATGAGATTAAGAAGAGGTGGCAAGAATACACAGAAGAACTATACAGGAAAGATCTGAATGTCCCTGATAGCCATGATAGTGCGGTCACTGAACTTGAGCCGGACATCCTTGAGAGTGAAGTCAAGTGGGCCTTAGGAAGCATTAGTAACAACAAAGCTAGCGGAGATGACAGTATTCCAGCTGAGCTATTTAAAATCCTAAAAGATGATGCTGTTAAAGTTCTGCATTCAATATGCCAACAAATCTGGAACACTCAACAGTGGCCACAAGACTGGAAAAGGTCAGTTTACATTCCAATTCCAAAGAAGGGCAACGCCAAAGAGTGTTCAAACTACTGCACAATTGCGCTCATTTCACATGCCAGCAAGGTGATGCTCAAAATCCTACAAGCTAGGCTTCAGCAGTATGTGAACCGAGAACTACCAGAAGTACAAGCTGGGTTTCGAAGAGGCAGAGGAACTAGAGATCAAATTGCCAACATTCGCTGCATCATGGAGAAAGCAAGAGAATTCCAGAAAAACGTCTATTTCTGCTTCATTGACTATGCTAAAGCCTTTGATTGTGTGGATCACAACAAACTGTGGCAAATTCTGAAAGTGATGGGAATATCAGACCACCTTACCCGTTTCCTGAGAAACCTGTATGAGGGTCAAGAAGCAACAGTAAGAACCAGACATGGAACAACCGATTGGTTCAAAATTGGGAAAGGAGTACGACAAGGCTGCATATTGTCACCCTGCTTATTTAACTTATATGCAGAGTACATCATGAGAAATGCCGGGTTGGATGAATCACAGGTCGGAATTAAGATTGCCGGGAGAATTATCAACAACCTCCGATATGCAGACGATACCACCCTAATGGCAGAAAGCGAAGAGGATCTCAAGAGCCTCTTGTTGAGGGTGAAAGAGGAGAGTGCCAAAGCTGGTTTGAAACTCAACATTAAAAAAACTAAGATCATGGCATCTGGCCCCATCACTTCCTGGCATATAGAAGGGGAAGAAATGGAAGCAGTGACAGATTTTACTTCCTTGGGCTCCAAGATCACCGCAGACGGTGACTGTAGCCATGAAATTAAAAGACGCTTGCTCGCTCCTTGGGAGGAAAGCTATGGCCAACCTAGACAGCATAGTAAGAAGCAGAGACATCACCTTGCCGACAAAGGTCCGTCTAATCAAAGCTATGGTTTTCCCAGTAGTAATGTATGGCTGGGAGAGCTGGACTATAAGGAAGGCTGAGTGCCGAAGAATTGATGCTTTCGAACTGTGGTGCTGGAGAAGACTCTTATGAGTCCCCTGGACTGCAAGGAGGTCAAATCAGTCCATCCTAAAGGAAATCAACCCTGACCGCTCATTGGAAGGACAGATACTGAAGCTGAAGCTCCAATATTTTGGCCACCTAATGCGAAGAGAAAACTCCCTGGAAAAGACCCTGATGCTGGGAAAGACTGAAGGCAAAAGGAGAAGGGGACGGCAGAGGATGAGATGGCTAGATAGCATCACTGATGCAATGAATATGAACTTGAGCACGCTCCGGGAGAGAGCGCAGGACAGGAAGGCCTGGCGTGCTATGGTCCATGGGGTCACGAAGAGTCGGACACGACTGAACGACTGAACAACAACAACAACAAATACAGTCAAAGGCTTTAGAATAGTCAATAAAACAGAAATAGATGTTTTTCTGAAACTCCCTGGCTTTTTCCATTATCCAGTGGATATTGGCAATTTGGTCTCTAGTTCCTCTGCCTTTTGTAAACCCAGCTTGTACATCTGGCAATTCTTGTTCCATGAATTGCTGGAGTCTACCTTGCAAGATCTTGAGCATTACCTTACTGGCACGTGAAGTAAGTGCCACTGTTAGATACTTTGAACATTCTTTGGTGCTTCCCTTTTTTGGTATGGGGATATAAGTTCCTCTTTTCCAATCTGTTGGCCAGTCTTGTGTTTTCCAAATTTGCTGGCATATGGCATGCATCACCTTGACAGCATCATCTTGCAAGATTTTAAACAGTTCAGCTGGGATACCGTCATCTCCTGCTGCCTTGTTATTAGCAATGCTTCTTAAGGCCCATTCAACCTCACTCTTCAGGATGTCTGGCTCTAGGTCACTGACCACACCGTCAAATCTTTCCCCAATATTATTATCCTTCCTATACAGACCTTCTTTATATTCTTGCCACCTTTTCTTGATCTCTTCTGCTTCTGTTAGGTCCTTGCCATCTTTGTTTTTGATCATACCCATTTTTGCCTGGAATTTACCTCCGATGTTTCTAGTTTTCTGGAAGAGGTCTCTTGTCCTTCCTATTCTATTATTTTCTTCCGCTTCCGAGCATTGCTTGTTTAAAAATAATTCCTTCTCTCTTCTGGCTAACCTCTGGAATTTTGCATTTAATTGGACATTTCTCCCCCTATCACTGTTGCCTTTTGCTTTCCTTCTTTCTTGGGCTACTTCCAGTGTCTCAGCAGACAGCCATCTTGACTTCTTGGTTTTCTTTTTCTTTGGGACATTTTTTGTTGCCGCCTCCTGAACAATGTTGCAAACTTCTGTCCATAGTTCTTCCGGGACCCTATCTACTAAATCTAGTCCCTTAAATCTATTCTTCACCTCCACGGCATATTCATTAGGAATATTCGTGAGCTCATATCCACCTGATCTGTGGGTCTTCCCTATTCTCTTTAGCCTGATTCTAAATTGTGCAATAAGAAGTTCGTGATCTGAATTACAATCAGCTCCACGTCTTGTTTTTAACCAACTGCATAGATGCCTGCCACCTTTGGCTACAAAGGATGTAGTCAATCTGATTTTGGTGTCAACCGTCTGGTGAAGTCCATGTATAAAGTCATCTCTTAGGTTGTTGGAAGAGAGTGTTTGTTATGCACAGTGAGTTGTCTTTCTATCAGCCTATGTCCTGCTTCATTTTGTTCTCCCAGACCATGCTTGCCTGTAATTCCAGGTGTCGTTTGACTACACACCTTAGCATTCCAGTCTCCTCTAATGAAAATAACATCTTTTTTTGGCATACTATCCAGTAGGTGCTGCAGATCCTCATAGAACTGATCTACTTCTGCTTTTTCAGCATCTGTGGTTGGGGTGTATATTTGGATCACTGTGATGTTAAATGGCTTACCTTGAATTCAAATTGAGATCATTCTGTCATTTTTTGGATTGTATCCAAGCACTGGTTTAGCCACTTTATTATTAATTATGAAGGCTACTCCATGTCTTCTGTGGTGTTCTTGCCCACAGTAGTAGATCTGGTGGTCATTTGATGCGAAGTGGCCCATTCCAGTCCATTTCAGTTCACTGACATCCAAAATGTCTGTATTTAATCTTGACATCTCCCCAATAACCACATCCAATTTGCCCTGGCTCATAGATCTTACATTCTAGGGATGTATGAAAGTCACTTACCTTGAACGAAATTTGATTCGTGGGGGGGGGAGGCGCTCCGTCCCTCCCCCCGAATTCTGGCGGGGGGGAGGCGCTCTGTCCCTCCCCCCCGAAATTCTGGCTGGGGAGGAGGCGCTCCATCCCTCCACCCCCGAATCCTGGTCGGCCTTGCCGCAAATGGCGGCGGCCGTAGCCGCCACCTTTTGCGTCCCTGCAGTCAGCTGTGATAGGCTACGTAAATGTTTACGTAGCCTATCACAGCTGAGTAAAAAAAAAACAAAAACCCCGCACGCACGCAAATGGCGGCGCCCATGGGTGCCGCTATTTGCGTTCCTTATTTTGGCACGTCTAGTCTACGTAAACATTTACATTGACTATGGCAAAAATAAGGGGAATGCAAATAGCGTAGACGCTATGCTATTTGTGTTCCCCTTATTTTCGCCGTAGTCTAAGTAAATGTTTACGTAGACTAGACGTGCCAAAATAAGGAACACAAATGGCGGCGCCCATGGGCACCACCATTTGTGTACGTGCGGTTGTTGTTGTTGTTGTTTTTACTCAGCTGTGATAGGCTACGTAAACATTTACGTAGCCTATCACAGTATTTTTTAAAAATCTAGCCGTGATTGGCTACGTAAATCTTTATGTAGCCTATCAGGTTTTGTTTTTTGTTTTTTCCTGGAAATGGTGGTGGTGGCAGCTGGTCGGAAGATCGGCCACCGCCGCCGCACCGCCGCCGCACCGCCGCCGGAGCTGCCGCCGCTGCCGCTAGGAGGATTCGCCCAAGGTAAGTCCCGTCCCAGGGGGCGGGCGGGGGGTGGCAGACTGTTTCGCCACCAATTTCAGGGGGCCGAATGCTCTGGCATTCAGCCTCCCCAAGATTCGTGGTGAAATTCTTTGACATCCCTATTACATTCCAGGTTCCTATGGTGTGTTGATCTTTAGAACATCGGATTCGTCGTTCACCACGAGCACCATCGGCTGCTAGCCGTCCTTTCGGCTTTGAGCTAGCTGCGTCATCACATCTGGGGCTAGTTGAACTTATCCTCTGTTCCTCCCCAGTAGCATTTTGACCATCTTCTGACCTGGGAGTCCCATCTTCCGATGGTATACCGACATATCTCTGGTTGTACTGATCCATTTAGTTTTCATGGCAAGAATACTGGGGTGGGTTGCCATTTCCTTCCCCAGGGATCGTATTTAGTCTGACCTCTCTGCCATGACCTTCCCATCTTGGGTGTCCCTTCACGGTTTAGCTCATGACGTCATTGAGGTGCTCAAGCTCCAGCACCATGACAAGGTAACGATCTCCTTTGCTGAAGAAAAATACCCTAAGCCACCCCAAATGCCTGCCTGAACAACTACGTTTTTAATGCACGACGGAAGCTCATTAAAGAGGGGGCATGGTGGAGTTCCCTAGGGAGGAAGTTCCACAGAGTGGGGGCCACCACAGTAAAGGCCCTCTCCCTCGTCCTCACCAGCCTGGCTGTCCTGGCTGATGGGACAGAGTGAAGGCCATTCAAGGCTGATCTTGTTAAGCGGCCTGTCTGGTGTTGCTGGAGGTGCTCCTTAAGATAGGCTGGGCCCGAACCATATAGGGTTGTAAAGGTCAAAACCAACACCTTGAATTTGGCCCGGAAAACAACTAGTAACCAGTGCAACTCCTTCAGCACTGGAGTGATGTGATCTCGCCAGCGGCTGCCTTTAATCAGGAGAGCTGCTGCATTCTGTACCAGCTGCAGCTTCCAAACCGTCTTCAAGGGTAACCCAATGTAGAGTGCATTACAGTAGTCTTAAATGTTCCTCTCCACGGAACTCTTTAGTAAAAGGCGAAAGATTTATGCGATCTGAAGAGAAACCAGAGTATACTATAGATGTCATTTGTAGTTCTTTTATAAAGGAAATGGGTTTGAATTACTCATTCAAGACCCAGCCACTTCAAAAGACTTTGTATGACAACAGGAATAGCACACAACCATACATTGCTAATGGGAAACTCCACCCCCCCCCAGCTCAAGTGAGTATTGCAGTGAAGCTCAGAGGGAAGTCTATGGTGGGGTGAGGGGAGCAGATGACATCATTATCCCTGCTCTTAAAAAAGTCCTGGCGCTTCAACCCTGTGAGCCCAGACTCCACGGCACCACTCCATGTAATGAGTCACTTGATTTACAACTCAAGTCTGAGAAATGAACTGCTTTAGTCCATCAGGGCAGTTACTGTGTAGACTGCTTTTTATGTTCCCCCACTGATATGTTTCTTAAAGGCCTAATTGAGGTGACCTGCAATTACAGCAAATGATCATTTATTGCTGCATAAAGAAGCATAATGGATACTTAGACAAAAGGACTGGCAAAGTACCAATCTTAGTCAAACACTGGCCAGGTTGTAGCAAATCTCATTAATTAATTGATTTCATTAATTGCTCCAGTAACTCAGCCAATGCCAGGCTGAGCACCATGCCTAACTTGGCAGTGGTCCAAGGGAAGCTTCTTCTCGATCTCTCAGTGGCTTCGGATGCCATCAGTAATGGTTTCCTGCTGGATTGGCTTTGTGGGTTGCAGGACTCAGTGATATGGTAGTTCCACTCTTGCCCACGGGGTTAGTTTCAGAAGGTAGCATTGGGGGACTTCTGCTCAACTCGATGGCATTTGAGTGTGGGGTGGGAGGGGTCCCACAAGCTTCCATCTTGTTCCCCATGCTTTTTAAGGTAGGGGTACACAAGATCAGCAAACTGATCCTGCACAGGGAAAATATAATTCTTTTGCATTTGCTGTCCTCCCAATGAAAATAGCAGTGTATGTGTGTATTTTTTTCAGGATCACAATATTTAACCTCTCCACAAACCTCACGGGGGGGGGGGGGACACCCTATGACAGTTAAATGCAGTAACACATTTAGGGAGCAATCCTATCTGGGTCGATGGTTGCCTCCAAGCCCGGGGGCGACTGCGTATTTGGTGCAGGGTAGGAGGAGTGGTGAGGAGCGGATCTTTATTTAAATATAAATTTATATTTATCTTTTATTGTAATGATTGATGCTCTTATTCCATTCCTGATTAACTCCTTGTAGCCCTTTTGATTTAACCAAAGCCAAGTAGATTGTTTCGTGCCTCTTTACCCCACCTACATGGAGATTGTGAGTTTTTCTACATGAGGCTGTTAATCCGCTGTATCTGCTTTCAGTTTCATCACAGAATTCAGATCCAAGCATTACATGGAGTGTTTCCTTTCCTGCCTTTCCTCTACATAACCTTGAGGTGGCACTGTGGTATAGCGGAATAGCACAAATACACAAGTGAAAAAGTGGTTTCTTTTGCTTTTACAATTAAATACCACCTTTTCCCTGCTCTAAAAAAACCCTCACTGAAAGTGCTGGTTAGACCCAGAAGTGAAACTGGAGCATCACAACACAGTCTAAAGAACCCATAAATGGCCACAAATGACAATGATGCGTGGACGATAAATGCCTTGTGTAGAAAAGCCCTATCAGGTGGGGAAAAAAATCATATGTGAAGTGGCTCTAAATTGGTCTGAAAAATATTGAATGTGAGGTGACACCCTGTTCAATGCTGTCTTTGCAGATCACACAGATATTAATAGGAATTATAGGACTGGCTTTTGGGCTTGCACTGAACAACATAGATGAATTCAGAGTATTTTACCTTAACATGAAGACACCATATTGGACTGGAATCTTGGTAATTCTACATAACAGTGTGTTTAAACTGTTAATTCTGCAGCCTTCACCTTAGAATAAGGATTGGTCAGCTCATGTCCTCAGTCCCAGTTTTGCTGAGAGGCTGCCAAATGTTTCAGGACCAATGGGCGATTGAATTGGTGAAGAACATCCGTGGAAGACCAGAAGGAAATGTCAGTCTTGTAATGTAGTCAAGGCTGAGTATCATCCACAACTCCAAGGCAGAGGCATGGACTTTTGAACTGAGCAGAGAATTCGGCATCAGGAAATTCAGCTATAATTTTGTTTAGGAAAATAAAATTTCTAGACCTTAGGCATGGGGATAAGGTTAGATAAAAGAATGCCTGGGGAAAATTTGGAAGCTAGAAGATGGCTGAAAAAGTATTTCAGTCATTAGGAGATGGGGCTTTGTTGGTCTGCAGAGATCCTTGCTCTTCCCTATGGCTTGTAAAAGCAGAATGTTTAAAGAAACTTGAGCAAATGTATATATGCCACTTTGCACCATCTCTTCAGGTTTCTTAGTGTATCCCCTGTTCTGGCAAAACAGTTGGGGTTCAGTAAAAGTGATGGAACATGCATCGTAGGGGGCAGGGAGTGCAAGGTGGGGCACAGGGTTAGAAAGAGATTGGAAGTGGTACAGAATTCTGTATTCTGAGGAACTTCCAAAGAAGGGGAGGCAGTGAGGTGTATTGGTTAGAGGGTTGGATCAGGGCTGGCAGGAAGGCCTTGTGACTACACAAGAATTTCCAAGGGGATGCCCTCCATGAGCACAGGGAAAGAGGGCATTCATTCTGCACTGCTTTTGATACTGGATAAGTCGTTGTGGCATCTCAAACCTGTCCAGCTGGTCACCAATTCTCTCATTAGTCTGAAACAGGTATACTGGCTTTAGTGCCTTTGATCTTGTCTGATCTTGTCCTGTCTTGCAGTTCTCTGAATATGATCTTTAGGGATGGTGGAGAATTCTGCCACGGACTCCAATGAGGCTTCTTCTAAAGCCAATGAGGCTTCTTCTAAAGGATTCTTTAGAATCTGCCCCCCCCCCCGGAGTCCATGGTGGAACGGACCACTCCCCTCCACCACCCCTGAAATTCTCCCCGGACAGACCTTACCTGCCACCTGCCGGTCCGGTCTGTCCGCTGCCGTCCGCTGCCCCGGTCTGCAGCCGCAAATGGCATCCAGTATAGCGGACACAAATGGCATCTGCTACGCCATTTGCGTCGCTACTCTTTTCATGATAGGGCTACGTAAATATTTATGTAGCCTATCACGGCTAAAGCAGGGACGCAAACGGCATCTGCTACGATGGACACCATCTGCGGCCGCAGACTGGCAGTGGATGGATGTCCGGCTGCGGACGGGCCCGGCCAGAGGCTCCACGGACTCACCATGGAGCAGAGCCAGCTGGGAAGGATTCCAGGGGGAGGAACAGATCGCGTCCCCCCCACCACGGATGCCCTGAACCAGAATGGTGAGTAGGGTTCGTACACCCCTAGATCTAGTAGACAGAACTGGAGAGATACATGTAAGTCCATTTGAATTTTGTTGATTGTCTCTGACCTCCTTTTTTTTGTCTCTTACAGTACATCATTTCAGGCTCTCTGTCTGTGGCAGCTGCCAGGAACCCCAAGATGTCACTGGTAACTAGCCTGTTTGGGGGACTACATCATGTGATTAGGGAAGATGAGCCTCTGAATGAGATTCAGCAAAGCATTGTGAACTTTTGTGGCTTGCCATTTATTAAGACCCACTCCTACTATGCGTGGTCTGAAGTTGCCCTGTACAATGTCATGTATTGTCTTCAGGCAGCTCTGTGGATCACTTTCTGGGAGTGTGGATAAAATCAATGATGATGATGACTTTAAAGATCAAAATCTGATTTTTAATTATTTTAAATTATGAACAAAAAACTAGATTTTCATCTCATTTAAATAGCATAGTTACACTTAAATCTAAACACAAATATGCTAAATCTATACTTACAGGGCTTTTCTACATGAGGCTTTTAACCCACTACTAAGGCTTCTGCTTCCAGATTCTTTGTGGGATTAAGATCAGTTCCATTACACATTTTTTTCAGGAATGTTCTTTCTCTGCCTTTCTATATGTTCCATTGCACAGCCACTAGGTGGTGCTGTGGTATTGTGGAATTGCACAAATGCATGAGGGTTTCATGCTGCCACTCACAGAAATACCAGACATTCCCCAATAGGACCCCCCCCCCCGACACACACACACACACACACACTATAATAGTTGCAAACCACCTGAGCAGTTCTGGAGGATGAGGACATCATGTTAAGCACCCACAAACTACCATGAGTGAGGAATCACAAGCGCACAATGTCTCATATAGAAAAGCTCACAGTATCATAAAAATGCATGTATAGCTCTCTCTCTCTCTCTCTCTCTCTCTCTCTCTCTCTCTCACTCACACACACACACACACACACACACTCACACACACACTGAGTTATGTACCAATCAAATATGGTCATTGGTTTCAGTTTTTCCTCTCCTAAAATCACTCTGTCCAGCAAAACTAGTCCAGCTTAACTAGTCCTTACCTTTTGAAAGTTCTGGCTTTGCCATAACTTGAAGGCAGAGCTCCTGCTTTGCATGCAGAAGGCTGCAGTTTCAATCCCTGGCATCTCCAGGTAGGGCTAGGGGATAATCCTGCCTGAACCGCAGAGAAACACTGCAAACCAGTGTTGACAATATGGGGCTATATGGACCAGTGGTCCAACTCAGTGTAAGGCAGCTTCATTACACTGGTTTCCCTTAGCAGTATCACATCTGCAAAGACACAGGCTGGATACTGTTGTTACTGTTCTGCACTTATGTGGTAGTGGAGCTGGGCCAGGTAAAGCAGAGGAGTTTCTTAGGACAGAAAGACAATACAGGAAAGGAGAGGCAGAATGGAAAAGAACAGAGGAGTGACCTGGAAAGAAAAAGGTAGGACATTGTAGGTGCCAACCTTTTTGGCACCAGGGACCAGTTTCATGGAAGACAATTTTTCCACGGACTGGGGGGGGGGGGGATGGTTTTGCTGGTGGACTTCTGGCCGCTGGGACACAAATGGCATCTACCACGCAGACGCCATTTGTGTCCCTGTGCTTTGCAGTAATAGGCTATGTAAACATTTATGTAGCCTATTACCTGAAGAACAGGGACGCAAATGGCATCCGCATAGCAGACGCCATTTGTGTCCCAGCAGCTGGAAGTCCACCAGCGGCTGGAGCTGGCCGGCAGCTCTGTGGACGCGCCGTGGGGTGAAGCTGGCCGGGGCCGGTGAGGATTCCAGGGGGGAAAGATGGATTGCCTCCCCCCCTGCAGACCCCCGTGGACCCAAGGTAAGGGGATTTTGCACACCCCTACGGCCCGGTTCCTAACAGGCCACGGACCGGTACCAGTTCGTGGCCCGGGGGTTGGGGACCCTTTTTGTAGGAGACACAGCTTCCAGATCCTATATCCCTCCCCCCCCCCCACACACACACACTTTTGTCACAGAAAAACTCTCATGGTTTCTGGGCATAAGAGAGAACCTACCTGAGAAGATATCCTCCTTGATGTTGTGAAATGCTATAACATTGAGATATAAATTAATAAGCTTTAGACATTAAACCACAGTGTTATTTAAGAAACATGTGTCAGAGGTGTTTCTGAGCACAAGGAGTGGGATAGCAGTTCAGATTCTGAGGGAGAACCGGCAGACATGGGGGAGGTGTTTTCCCAGGCTACTCCAGATAGGAGTAGGCCTGCTTCTCAGGTTACAAACGTCCAGATGGCTGAGCTTGAGGTCCCCCCCCCCCCGTGAGAGGCAGCGAACAGGAGGAGGACCTAATAGATGCCAGGCACAGGGGCAGAGCAAAGAGAGAGAAGGCAGGGTCGGAACTTAAGACGGTCTACCGGATTGGCCTTGCATGAAAAGCTGCGCTTAGAGGCCTCACGACAAGAGAGGGACCTCCCCCACTTAAGTTAGGCTAGTGAGACTGCCTCCCTCTTCAAACCGTGGGCAACTCTCTTAAATTCCATTTGGATCCCCTGAAGGCATTCCTTTGTAGATGGAGAGTCTCTACGAATTTGCATCTGTATGACCCTGTGAAGTAATGGATTAAAAGCTGTAGACTGAAGCCTCTCGTCTGTGTATGTTTGGGCATTGAAGTGAAGTGGGGGCTAAGGGAATCTTGACAACATGTGAGAAACTATCAGTGGGAAACTTGATTTAAATCAAGGATTTAAACTGGGGGTTCCTCTTGGTGATTTGAATCAATGATTATGGGAGAAGTGTGAGATCTGGGTCATAACAGTGCCAGGGTCCCTTAATGTCATAATAATAATAGTATCATTCTTTGTCACCACTAGGTGAAAGGCATGCTGGGAATGAATATCGTGAGTGCCGTGGCAGCTGGCATGGGGCTCATGATTCTCTGTTTTTCATTGGTACATTATGACCCACAATGGCAAATAACATATATATGCATGGACCTCTATGACACAGAACCGGATGAAACGTGTTATGAAAGGGAATTCCCGCCATATGTAAGTGCATGTCCCACCAGGACTAGGATTTGGGTAGCTTGTCCAAAGTTAGTAGGACAAGAGGAAAGGCTATGTCCCACCCCTTGGAGGGCTCCTGGGTTGGAAGGGAGAATGTTCTTCATAGTAACACTGGTAATGGCACTAGTATAAATTCCTTCTAACAATAGTTAACACAAGCAAAGGAGTGCTAAGGAATGTGTAGGGAATCTGAGTGGCAATAACTTTGCTGTGGGACTACTGTAGCTGGTTAGGTGTGCTGTATTTCTCTTGATCCCAATGGTCTTAAAACAGTTGAGCTCTGCAGGTGGCAGCCAAATTAGGCAGTTCTGCACACCTCGGTAAAGGTCTTATCTTAAACCAAAATCAACACACAAAGCAAAATGGGTGTAAGAGAACTTGTGAAGTGAAAGATTAGGATGGCGCTACTATTAAATAAATTTTAATAAGATTTGATAAAAAACAAATCTGTAATACAAAGTGTAAAAAGTAGTTATAAGAATTTAATTTATATATAACAAACCATATAAATTGTGCCAAAATGAAAAATCGACAGCCCAAAAGCATATTAAGGGAGCAATCCTATGGCCGCTAGTCAGCAGCTGGATGGCCATAGGATACATCGGTTTCCGGGAACCGACCTTCCCCCCCTCCTGCGGTGCCTCGTAGGCAGCACAGAACAGCCCCATGCTCTGTGCTCGGAAGAGCAGCGTGGAGCGCCGTAAAAGGGGTGTTCCTGGGCAGGCCAGGGTGGAAATAGCAGTACGACACAACCTGTGTCCAGACTACCCCCCCTCGCCACCCCATGGAATTCCCCCGGGACAGACCCTTCCTGGTTGTCAGCAGGTCTGGTCCGTCCAGCTGCCCTCCACCATCTGCCGCTGCTTGTCTTCGGACGCAAATGGCATCCAGCGTAGCAGACGCCATTTGTGTCCCTGCCTTTTGCCATGATAGGCTACGTAAATCTTTACGTAGCCTATTACAGCAAAGAGCAGGGGCGCAAATGGCATAGCGGATGCCATTTGCATCCCTGCCTTTTGCCGTGATAGGCTACATAAAGATTTACATAGCCTATCATGGCAAAAGGCAGGGGACGCAAATGGCGTCCACTACGCCGGACGCCATTTGTGTCCGAAGACCGGCCGTGGCCAGAAGTCAGGCAGCGGCCAGCCACAGCCGGCAGCTTTGCGGACTCGCCACGAAGCGGAGCCGGCCAGGGAGGATTCCAGGAGAAGGGACGGATCGCCTCCCCCCCACCGCGGATGCCCCCACCCAGAACAAGGTAAGGGATTCATACATCCCTAGGTAAGCTCAGGGCACCCACACCCAACCCATGAGAATTTCTCTGAAATTTCTTCACTGTTGAATTTCTTTTTGGAAGCAATTTATCTTCCATCAAATTGAATGAGAATGGTCGAAATAAATGTGGGAGACATTTTTGGCACAGCACTAATATAAAGAATGCAAAGGCGTGCCATATTCATTGTCCGTAAATAACTTGGTCAAAGACCAAATAATCTAGAGGCAATCTGTATGGAAATATTCTTACCATAACCAATGGCTTGCATATGCTGACCTGAAGCATGAATCAAGTGTGTGTGTGTGTGTGTGTGTGTGTGTATCTGTCTAGTCTAATCACTGGAGAGTATTTCCCTTTGTTGAGATCTCTGCTTCATTGACAGAAAATCATGTTTGGAACACTGGCCATTCTCCTAGTATTCACCATCCTTGAGGTCTGCATCACACTCTCCACTGCTGCCTTTGGGTGCAAGACTTTGTGCCGGAACGCCTACTCTGAAACGGTAACTTTTAAAAGAGAGTGCATTTTGGTAGCCAGTTCAGACAATGAGATTCAGGAGGAGAGCCTGCTTGTTGTCAAAACAGTGTTTCACATTTACTTAGCATTTACTCTTAGCTTTCCTCACCCAAGTTCCCTTTTTAAGTGCAGGGTAGATTCAACTCTGACTACAGTATTTATACAGGCCCTGTGACATCTAGTATAGTTTTCTGTTGGCAAACTAAGGATACAATCCTATGCATGTTTAGCCAGCCATGGCTGGCTGGGGAATGCTGGGAGTTGTAGGACTTTTCTTCTGTCTAGACATGCATAGGAGTGTGCCCTAAATTTAGAAGCTGAGCAGCACAGTAAATGCGTTCCAAGACTAATTTTATTCCTATGGTGTTTCTTTCTTTAGGTTGTGGTGATTTATCAGAATATGATGCTGGACCAAGCTGTTAGCCAGCCAGCTGCTTGCAAGGATTCTGAGACCCCCTGAATTGCTGTTCCTTCAACTCACCACTTCTGGACTGCTATCTCCTACCTACTGCAAAGCCAATAGCAAAAAGACTAAGGGCACCATCACACAAGGCTTTTATCATGCACTTGTGGTGGGTCACTCACAGATGTTTGCAGATCCTTTTCACGATGTCATCCACCTCCAGGGCACATCCAGTGGTATTTCCTGGTTATTCCATGTTAAAATGATCCGGAGATAATGAGCTATTTAAATATCCTGGATTTTCCCATTCGTTGTTGCACTATTAAACAGCCACGAGATGGCACTGTTTCATTGAGCTCTATGGAACATTGAGAATTAAGAACGTCCCCTCTCAGCAATCACTGTAAACGCAGAAAGATTTCATAACAGTAAGGCAGAAGGTTTTTTCTTTAATGCAGAGACACTCTAAATATATACCTATGGACCAAGCATGTTTTTTTAAACTAAACCCAGAATATCCTTTTAATCAGTCGAATACAGTGGATATAATGAACTATGCAAAACACCAGGAATAAATTTGGATATTATTATTTTTTTAAAACATAGAATGGACCTTGTTCTGTCTGACATCTGTTCAGCATCTCAAAGGAAACCATTTTGAATGGGATCATTCTTTATGAAAAATACTAATTAAAAACATTTAAAAAACAAAAATATAACACATATGATGGACAAATATAAGGGAGCACAAATGAAAATAACAAGGAAAAGAAAAGCTATTAACAAGATTTGGGAGGACCGGAAGAATAAACATTCTTGAAATTACACTAGATATCTTTCAACAATGTATGAATACACAAAAGAGGAAACTAATACACATATATTATATAAATATATTATGCTATGTTCAGAAGTGTTCATCTTTTTTCTTCATAAAGAGAGCCTTTATCTTCTGACAAAAAGAACTAGGCAAGATGGCCATTTATCCATCTTTACTGGAACCTGACTGCAGCCATTAACAATTGCCTTACGAAATGATGACTCAGTTTAGAGATCTGAAAATAAAGAATGTTGAATGTTAGCCTTTATGGTTGATGATGGCACTGACTGTGACAGATGTAGAAAAATAATCACAATCCTGAGAGTAGTTATCAGTCTCAGTCTGGAAAGTTAGCAGGATTAATGATAAACTAGAGCAAAATAGAATGAACAGAAAAGGATGACGGAGACAATGGAAAACAAGGCAAAAGAAAGTGCACAGGGGTTTCTTGGTAATAACAAGAGATATATAAAAATAATGGAGAACTATATAGGAAGTTCCAGTCCCAGATCAAAAGCTGGTTGAAACTGAACCTGCCTTTCACAGCATGTGTGTCTGTAGTAACAATGAATCTCATTGCAGATTTAAATCATGATAATCAGTACTTGAGGAAATGGGTGATGCAATCCTATGCACATTAACCTGGGAGTAATCCACATTAAACATAGTGGGAGTTACATCCAAGTAAACTTGCATAGGATTGTACAGTAAGGCTGAAATCTTATACACATTTACCTGGGAATGAGTCCCCTTGAATCCAGTGGGGTTTACTTCTGAGTAGACATGTGTAGGATTCTGCTGTTGGTTGTGGAATAGCTTGATCAATTTACTCAAAGCTGAGATAACAACTTGTATAGATATATTTGTTTCAAGTATATATTTATATTTACCCATAAAAGAACAATAAATCTACAATGTGTAATGTACGCCTACTTGGGTTTGACTTGCTTCAGTTTAGATCTTATTTCAATAACTTGAGACTACAAAATGTTGAAATGGTGAAGTGAACTGAATTTCAGGAGATAATTCTTGTAATTACTAAAAATAGCAACACCTCTAAGTTCTACAAAATGTTATTGAGTTCGAATGAAAACTGGCCCTGGTCAAAAACTATGGGTCATCATGACTAACTTAAGTCCCATTAATTTCAAGGGGTCTACTCTAAGTAGGACAATCACTGGATACTACCCCAAATGCTCAGATTTGTTGAAGATACAGGAAACAATAATACACAATGGATGTGGGTGTGTTCAGGCACACACGCATGCACATACATACATATATATTTGAGACAATGATTAGAAATCCTTGACTTTTATTTAAAAGAAGAAGAAAAGTTAAGTTTCTAGACCTGGTGACGGACAGAAATTAGAGCTGTGCGCAAACGGCCTCTTGAAATTCTCCACCTTATTTGTGGGCAGAGAAATATGGAAGACAATTTCCAGGGGGAGGAGAAATTCTCAACAGTTTCTCCCAGGCAGGGCTCCCCATTGGCAGGGCTTGTAGCACAGCTTCTTCCTTTTTTGGTACGTGTGTGTGTGTGGGGGGGGGTCATGCTGCAACAGCATTAACTGTCTTGGCAGCCTGGCCCCCAGTTTGCATCTACTGCAATGCAGGTGGGGCAGTGTTGTGTCCAGCTCCAGGGATTAAGAAGAGTTAGTGCTCTGCCAAAACCTGTCCTCCAATTTCCCGAAAGTTTTCTCCCCCCATGAAAGAGGCTTCCATTGTCCTGCCTCATTCAGGATGTTTTATAATTTCTGTTTGTGGCATTTTTGAGCTTACCTGATAACAGCTAACCTCCCAGGCTGCCCGCACATCCTGATCTGAAGAAGCTCTGTGGGAGGAATTACCTCATGGTGCCTTCCACTGGGCTTTAACTGAGGTGTGGGAAGCTGAGGAGGCTACAGGCTGCCAGAGAGATGATCGTACAATGAAATGCAGGGCACTTGTGCTCACTCCTCAGCCACCTCCTAAGTAAGGTAAGCCCAAGGAACCCAAGCTCAACCCATGAGAATTTCTCTGAAATGTCTCCACCATTGAATTTCTTTTCAAAAGCAATTTCTTTCCTATCAAACTGAGTGAGAATGATTTAAAAAAAAAATGTGGGAGAAATTTTGGCACAGCACTAACAGAAATGTTTGACCACATGTGAAGGAATACATTCTCGGTAAACCAGCAGGATGGTTCAGAAAGATGGTTCTGTGGTCGGGGAGCAAAGGCTTTGGTATCCAGCATACCTTCTTTCTCCTTGCCATACACCCCCCACCCCCAAACCTCATTTTATCAAAATAAATGATGTGAAGTCCTGCGAGAATTATGCAAAGGGAGGGGGCTCTAAGATGAGCTGGACGAACAAAAGAATGTTCTTGAATTCCCAATTCAAGCTAAGGGGGCTGAGCAGCTCAAAATAGCTTGACCATGGTGGTACAGGCATTAGTAACCTCAAGACTGGACTGCTACAATGCGCTCTATGTAGGGCTGCCCTTAAGGTTGGTCCAGAAGCTGGAGCTAATGCAGAACGCAGCATGTAACTCCTCCTCCTTTTCAGCATGTAACTCCTCTGGCTGCCTATTCGCTACCGGGCCAGGTTTAAGGTATTCAGGGTAAGCTATTTAACATCACAGTGATCCAAATATACGCCCCAACCACAGATGCTGAAGAAGCAGAAGTAGATCAGTTCTATGAGGATCTGCAGCACCTACTGGATAGTATGCCAAAAAAAAAGATGTTATTTTCATTAGAGGACACTGGAATGCTAAGGCGGGTAGTCAAACAACACCTGGAATTACAGGCAAGCATGGTCTGGGAGAACAAAATGAAGCAGGACATAGGCTGATAGAATTTTGCCAAGACAACTCACTGTGCATAACAAACACTCTCTTCCAACAACCTAAGAGACGACTTTATACATGGACTTCACCAGACGGTCGATGCCGAAATCAGATTGACTACATCCTTTCTGGCCAAAGGTGGCGGACATCTATGCAGTCGGTAAAAACAAGACGTGGAGCTGATTGTAATTCAGATCATGAACTTCTTATTGCACAATTTAGAATCAGACTAAAGAGAATAGGGAAGACCCACAGATCAGGTAGATATGAGCTCACTAATATTCCTCATGAATAGATTAAAGAATAGATTTAAGGGACTAGATTTAGTAGATAGGGTCCCGGAAGAACTATGGACAGAAATTGGCAACATTGTTCAGGAGGTGGCAACAAAAAACATCCCAAAGAAAAAGAAAACCAAGAAGTCAAGATGGCTGTCTGCTGAGATACTGGAAGCAGCCCAAGAAAGAAGGAAACCAAAAGGCAACAGTGATAGGGGGAGATATGCCCAATTAAATGCAAAATTCCAGAGGTTAGCCAGAAGAGAGAAGGAATTATTTTTAAACAAGCAATGCGCGGAAGCGGAAGAAGATAATAGAATAGGGAGGACAAGAGACCTCTTCCAGAAAATTAGAAACATCGGAGGTATATTCCAGGCAAAAATGGGTATGATCAAAAACAAAGATGGCAAGGACCTAACAGAAGCAGAAGAGATCAAGAAAAGGTGGCAAGAATATACAGAAGATCTGTATAGGAAGGATAATAATATTGGGGATAGATTTGATGATGTGGTCAGTGAGCTAGAGCCAGACATCCTGAAGAGTGAGGTTGAATGGGCCTTAAGAAGCATTGCTAATAACAAGGCAGCAGGAGATGACGGTATCCCAGCTGAACTGTTTAAAATCTTGCAAGATGATGCTGTCAAGGTGATGCATGCCATATGTCAGCAAATTTGGAAAACTCAAGAATGGCCAACAGATTAGAAAAAATCAACTTATATCCCCATACCAAAAAAGGGAAGCACCAAAGAATGTACAAAGTATCGAACAGTGGCACTTATTATTATGCCAGTAAGGTAATGCTCAAGATCTTGCAAGGTAGACTCCAGCAATTCATGGAACGAGAATTGCCAGATGTACAAGTTGGGTTTAGAAAAGGCAGAGGAACGAGAGACCAAATTGCCAATATCTGCTGGATAATGGAGAAAGCCAGGGAGTTTCAGGAAAACATCCATTTCTGTTTTATTGACTATTCTAAAGCATTTGACTGTGTGGGTCATAACAAATTGTGGCAAATTCTTGGTGGTATGGGGATACCAAGTCATCTTGTCTGCCTCCTGAGGAATCTGTATAACGACCAAGTAGCAATGGTAAGAACAGACCACGGAACAATGGACTGGTTTAAGATTGGGAAAGGAGTACGGCAGGGTTGTATACTCTCACCCTACCTATTCAACCTGTACGCAGAACACATCATGCAATGTGCTGGGCTTGATGAAGCCAAGGTTGGAGTTAAAATCGCTGGAAGAAACATTAACAATCTCAGATATGCAGATGATACCACTTTGATGGCTGAAAGCAAGGAGGAGCTGAGGAACCTTATGACGAAGGTGAAAGAAGAAAGTGCAAAAGCTGGGTTGCAGTTAAACCTCAAAAAAGCCAAGATTATGGCAACCAGCTTGATTGATAACTGGCAAATAGAGGAGAAAACGTGGAGGCGGTGACAGACTTTGTTTTTCTAGGCACAAAGATTACTGCAGACCCTGACTGCAGCCAGGAAATCAGAATACGTTTACTTCTTGGGAGGAGAGCAATGACAAATCTTGATAAAATAGTTAAGAGCAGAGACATCACGCTGACAACAAAGGTCCGCATAGTTAAAGCAATGGTATTCCCCGTAGTAACCTATGGCTGCGAGAGCTGGACCATAAGGAAGGCTGAGCGAAGGATGATAGATACTTTTGAACTGTGGTGTTGGAGGAAAATTCAGAGAGTGCCTTGGACTGCAAGAAGATCAAACCAGTACATACTCCAGGAAATCAAGCCAGACTGCTCACTTGAGGGAATGATATGAAAGGCAAAACTGAGGTACTTTGGCCACATCATGAGAAGACAGGATACCCTGGAGAAGATGCTGATGCTAGGGAGAGTGGAAGGCAAAAGGAAGAGGGGCCGACCAAGGGCAAGATGGATGGATGATATTCTGGAGGTGACGGACTCAACCTTGCAGGAGCTGGAGGTGGCGATGGCTGACAGGAAGCTCTGGCGTGGGCTGGTCCATGAAGTCACAAAAAGTTGGAGGCGACTGACCGAATAAACAACAAACAAAGCCCTAAAGAACTTGGGACCAGGAGACCTGAGAGAGCACCTCCTTCTTTACCAACCTGCCTGGTCACTGAGGTCATCAGAGGGCATGTTCCTGATGGTGCCACATGGACCCATGGTCCGGTTGGAGTCCACCAGGAAAAGAGCCTTCAGCGTGGTGGCTCCCTTCTTTATTGGAATTTGTCTTAAAACATTTTTTAAAACTGTTTTAAGCTGGTGTTTTATTCGTTTATCTTTGTTGTTCACTGCTCCGAAATCTTCTCATGTGGAGCTTGTAAATAAATAATGAATGAAGTGCCAGGGGTTACACTCCTTTGAATACCCAGAACACCCTGTTAGAATACTTTGACCTCAAATTGAGTTAAGGCTGGAAGGTGGGAAATGACTGTAAAATCCACATGATTATTGCTCAAAACCGGAGGCCTGGGTTGTGGCTTGTTTGCTTGCTTGTTTGCGCGCATCCCTCTAAATTTGCGCCATCGGTCCTCTCGGGGGGGGGGGGGGGGAATAAAACTGTCGATTTGTCGTGGCAGCGACTCCGTGAACCCATCCCGGGGCTTGGCAGGCAGAAGGCAAAGCATCCGGAAGCGGCTGGGTTTTGACATCGGCTCATTTCTCCCGTTTGGGGACGCGGCGGCGGCGGCGTTGGGGGGACCCTCAAAGCGTCCAGCTCCGAGGGTGGGAGACGCGTGTGCTCCGCGCTTGGCGTGGAGGAGGCGATTAAGCCGGACTCGTGTTAGCGTGCTCGCAGGGGAGGCTGGCGGCCCCAGTTGCGGCGGGGCGGCGATCCCACTCCGGCTTTCTGATCAGCCAGTTGGCGGTGCAGCCCGTCTGGGGGCGCGGGGCGGGGGCGTGCTCGGCTCTCCCGCTGTCGCGCGTTCATCCTTCCGGTCCCGGAACGCGGCTGCGCTCAGCCCCCCGGCACAGCGCGGAGGAGCGCGCGCGCGTCCCGGGTTTGTATCGAGGGAGGCCGGAGCTCACGTTCCGCGCCCGCTCCCCACGAACCGGGCCGGCAACTGATTTCGGGTGCCACCAAAGCGCAGCAAATCGTGGACTGCGTAGGGCGCACTCCTCCGCATGCCGGCCAGCCGAGCTGGCTGGGGAATGCTGGGAGTTGTAGGACTTTTTTGTCTGTCTGAACGTGCGTAGGATTGAGCCAATGGAGGCCGGTGGCTCCGATGTCCGTGGGGCGGCGCATCCGCGCTGGGCTTCAGTCAGGACGCTAAAGGAGCTCGCCAAGGTGCTGGTCCCCGGCCCCAGAACGGGTTCAGCCCCTTGCGTAGCTCCTTTAGAGGTCTGTCTGAAACCCAGCGCGGATGCGCCGCCCCACCGGCATAGGAGCCACCAGCCTCCGCTGGGTTGCGCCCTTAATTTATTATGGTATTTTACTTCCCCCAACGGGCCGCGGTGGCTTAGTGGTCAAGACGCTGAACTGCAGACTGGAAGGTCGGCAGGTCAGCAGTTCGAGACCCGAGTGCCGCGTGACGGAGTGAGCTCCCGTCTTCAGTCCCAGCTTCTGCCAACCTAGCAGTTTGAAAGCAAGAAATTGCAAGTAGATAAATACGTACCGCTTCGGCGGGAAAGGTAACAGCGTTCCGTGCACCTCGGTGTTCAGTCATGCCGGCCACATGACCACGGAAGCGTCTTCGGACAGCGCTGGCTCTTCGGCTTAGAAACGGGGATGAGCGCCGCACCCTAGAGTTGGACACGACTGGTTGGGGACACCTTTACCTTTTTTTACTCCCCAACGCCCTTTCTCCCGGATTGGTCACCGTTCAGGCTGATGAAGAAAACTTGCTCCCAACTTTGAGACCCTTCGGTTGGTCCGGAAAAAAATAACTAAAAGGTATGCCCATACTGTGGGTTTTGGATTCCCCCATTCCGTTTGAGGCACCCTCCCTTCCTCTCGGTCTGTCTCTTCTCTTCTCGGTCATTTTTCCTTTGCGTCTTTCCTGTTTTCTGTTGCTCTTTCCTTCTTTTAGAAGAAGTTCCTCTGGGGGAGCGGGATGCTCTTGGATTAGAGGAGCTGCGTGGACTTGTTGTACCCTGGAGGAGAAAAAGCCTCAGATAGATCCTTAGACCTAGAAAAAACAGTTGCCAACTGCTTTACCAGCTCCAGCAGCGGTGCCTTTAATGGTGGCTTGATAATTAGCAGGTGAACCTAAACCACAGGCAGGGAGAGAAATCAAATCTTACCCTCTTTTAATTGTTACTGATCAGGCAGCTATTACAGCGCAGTGGGAAACTTCATAACTTTTCCCTCAGTACTTGCTTGCTCCCGGTCCATAATGCGAGGTGGGAGACATGTTGCAATGGTTGTGAAGGGGGGCTGCCCCAGCTACGTTTCTTGCCCTCAGAAGTTCAGCTTCCTTCTTACTTCCATTAAACCAGGAGCACAAACATGCCCTGGAGACTCTTCTAAAGCTGAAGATCTGAACTCACGGACCCTGGCTAATGTAACCCAACACAAGATCTGGAAAATCCACATGTATCTTTAAGAGAAAGGAGAATGTCACCAAATGCAGCTTTTCTCATCACAGGATTGAGTTCTCAGGAAACGTCAGACCACGTGGAAGTTTTTCATCTTTGCTCTCAGGTTTTCCCCAAAAGGCTCTGCATCTTTAAGTGCACCGCTACAGCAGGCAGCAATTCACCAGGTGTGGCTTTTACCATCACTGCATTTCCATGGTAGGAAAATGGCCCCTGCTGAACTTTTGTCTGTCATGCAGCTGTTACAGGAATCGTTTCTTGCTTGAGAGAAAAGCTAAACTGCACGCACCCCATTGTTCTTGATCCAGGATCTAAACATTGACAGCTCCTTCAAAAAACTAATGTTAGTTCCCCTTTCTTTTTCTCTCCCTCCCCTTACTTACCCAGCTTTGATTTCTTTTGCCCAACACTGTTCCTGTTTCCCAAGCCTTAACAAGACTGTGCCCTAAACCACAGCATGGATTCAACCCCCGTTGTGCCCTCCTTGAGTGATCAGATGAACCCTTCTATGCCACGGCCAATGAAGAATTTTTATTTGGGCAAGCCGCTGGCCCTGGGGGTGAGTACAGAATATAGGAGAAATGATATTTGACTGTACTTTGTATCAGTTAAGAACTATCCACCCTCTTTTCAGCTTCCTTCTACATGACCTCTGGGGAGCAATGGGGTTCCTCAACCAGAGAACCAATAATGGCTCACAAGCATCCTTGACAGGCAATTTGCCCAGGACTACCAGTGTTCCTCTGCAGTATGCATCACAGCCACGGGGGTGAGGGTGTAACCTAGGGCAAGGGCACACGGACTTCATTCCTGTGCAGTCTATGCTTCCTTTGAATTTTGGCCAGTTTACTTATGCTTCATAGAACTGTTTTGAATTTACAAAGCAAGAGCATGTAGCCGCAACCTTTTAACACTTGAAACCTGTAGCCCTGTTCATGCTACAGACCATCCTATGCAACTCAGTGTGTCCCTCTTGCTTGTACCCTATTCAGCATAATGCCTGAATAGGGCCATGTTTAATCTGTTTTAGTTGATCCTGAGTATCTCACACACATGAGGAGTGGGACCCAATGAGCGGGAGTGGGAGCTGCCTTGCCGAAGTGAAGCATAAGTGGACCAGATCTGTAACCTCATTGGGAGATCCACCAGGCTACTGAGAGTCCCGTAGTGAAGTGTAAGGCTGTGTAAAACAGGCAGTGGGCTAATCACTGCATAGGTTCTCTCCAAGGAGGGGGACTGAGAGAGGGGGATTTTTGAGGAGAGGAAACCATTGTCAGTGCTAACATTTGAACCATTTTCCTTGAGGGCTTAGGTCCTGTGAGGGAGTTTTGCCTGAGTATTTCTGAAGATGATAGGGCTATCGTCAGCTTATCTGGCTATAGTGATCTGTGCCCTAATCACCTGCTTAGATTGCTACCATACTCTCTCTGTGGAGCTGCCCTTGAAGTGTGTATGGAAACTGCAGCTGGTGGGAAATGTGGTAGCCAAATAATTTTCTGCTGTGTGCTTGCTTGACCATTTTACACTGGAGTTATACCAGCTGCATTGGTTTGCAGTTTGTTCCCAGGCCCAATTCAAGGTGTTGGATCTGTGAACCACGAAATTCTGCTTCTGGGACAGAATATCCAAAAGACCACCACCTCCTGTGTGAACCTGCCTGTAGTTTCCAATGTATTTCTGAGGCCCGACTGTATGTGCTGCTACCAAAAGGTAGGAACACGGAATGGGGTCTTTTCCACAGCAACACCCTGACTGTGGCATTCCCTCCCTAAGGGTGCAATCCTACGCATGTTTGGACAGCAAGAAGTCCTACATGTTTCCCCATGCTGGCAGGGGAATGCTGGGAGTTGTAGGACTTTTCTCGGTCTAAACATGCGTAGGTTTGCGCCCTAAGGAGGTTAGACTGGCTCCGTTGCTGTTTAGTTTTAGACAGATATTCTCCCCCTTCTTCTGCTTGGATTCTGTAGGATTTTGAAATGTTATTCATTCTGCTCTTTTATGTTGTCAAAGATCAGTTTGCTCTTGTCCTTCTTGTATTGTTTGTTATGAATTTATTTTAAAGTTGTAAGTTGTAGATTGTCTTGGTGGAAGTTTGGAGTGAGGCAAGTGACTAATACATAATTTTCTGAATAAACAAACAAACTATGCATGCCAATATAGTTATGGTTAGACTACTGTAATGCGCTCTACGTGGGGTTACCCTTGAAGATGGTTCGGAAGCTGCAGCTGGTACAGAACGCGGCGGCTCGCCTGATTAAAGGCAGCCGCCGGCGAGATCACATCACTCCAGTGCTGAAGGAGTTGCACTGGTTACCAGTTGTTTTCCGGGCCAAATTCAAGGTGATAGTTTTGACCTTTAAAACCCTATATGGTTCCGGCCCAGCCTATCTTAAGGAGCGCCTCCAGCAGCACCAGACAGGCCGCTTAACAAGATCAGCCTCGGATGGCCTTCTCTCTGTCCCATCAGCCAGGACAGCTAGACTGGTGGGGATGAGGGAGAGGGCCTTTTCTGTGGTGGCCCCCACTCTGTGGAACTCCCTCCCTAGGGAACTCCGCCATGCCCCCTCTTTAATGAGCTTCCGTCTTGCATTAAAAATGTGGTTGTTCAGGCAGGCATTTGGGGTGGGTTAGGGTATTTTAGAAAATGTTTTTATTGTAGAATTGTTTTAAATTGTTTTAAACAAGTAGGGCATGAGCACAACAGCACCCTCCCACCCATGTTCCCCAGCAACTGGTGTACATAGGCTCACTGCCTCTGGTATTGGAGGGAGCACATAGCCATCAAGACTAGTAGCCATTGATAGCCTTTTCCTTCAGGAATTTGTGCAACCCCTTTTTAAAGCTGTCCAAATGGGTGGCCATCACTACATCCTGTGGTAGAGAAACCATAGTTTAACTATGTGCTGTGTGAAGAAGGACTTCCCTTTATCTGTCCTGAATCTCCCACCAATCGGCTTCATAGGATGACCATGGGTTCCAATATTTTGAGTGTGGGAGAAACATGTCTCCCTATCCACATTCTCCAAACCACGCATAATATTGTAGACCTCTATCATGTCTCTATTTACCCTCCTTTTTTCCCAAGCTAAACAATGCCAGCTGTTGTAACCTTCTTTCATAAGGGAGGTGCCCCAGCCCCTTGATCCTTTCAGTTGCCCTTTTCTGATTCTCTTTTTTTTCATTTTTATCTAAATAAAAACCAAGAATATAGGTATGACGCTGTCAGGGGTGTTTCTGAGCACAGGGAGTGGGATAGCAGTTCAGATTCTGAAGGAGAACCATCAGACATGGGGGAGTGTTTTCCCAGGCTAGTCCAGACATGAGTAGGCCTGCTTCTCAGACAGGGATGTACGAAAGTGACTTACCTTTCCACGGATTATGCTGATGCTGGGGGGGAGGCGTTCCGTTCCTTCCTCCCGGAATCCTGACCGGGGGGGAGGCGCTCCGTTCCTCCCCCCCGGAATCCTGGCCGGCCGGCTGTGCTCTGCAGGGATTCTGCGGAGCCGCCGGCCGGCTCTGCCAGCAGCCGGACATCCGGCCGTCGTTTGTGTAGCCGCCGCCGTTTGTGTCCCTGCAGTCAGCCGTGATAGGCTACGTAAATGTTTACGTAGCCTATCATAGCTGATTTAAAACAAAAACAAAAAAACGCGCGTATGCAAATCGTCGCGGCCATGGCCGCTGCCATTTGCGTTCCTTATTTTGGCACGTCTTAGTCTACGTAAACATTTACATAGACTAAGACGGCGAAAATAAGGGGAACGCAAATAGCGTAGTGTCTACGCTATTTGCGTTCCCCTTATTTTTGCCGTCTTAGTCTATGTAAATGTTTACGTAGACTAAGACGTGCCAAAATAAGGAACGCAAATGGCGGCGGCCATGGCCACCGCCATTTGCGTACGCGCATTTTTTTTTCAAGTCAGCCATGATAGGCTACGTAAAGATGTACGTAGCCTATCACGGTGTTTTTTTTAAATCTAGCCGTGATAGGCTACGTAAATCTTTACGTAGCCTATCACTTTTTTTTTTTAACTGGAAATGGCGGTGGCGGCAGCCGGTCGGAAGACCGGCCTCCGCAGCCACCGCCACCGCCCTGCCGCCGGAGCCGCCACCGGAGCCGCCGCCGCCAGGAAGATCCGCCCCAGGTAAGTCTCGTCCCGGGGGTGGTGGGGGGTGGGAGACCGTTCCGCCACTGATTTCGGGGGGCCATATGCTCTGGCATTCGGCCTCCCCGAGATCTGTGGCGAAATTCTCTGACATCCCTATTCTCAGATGGTTGAGCTTGAGGGTCCTTCCTCACCCCGCCCCCCCATGAGAGGCAGTGAACAGGAGGAGGACCTACTAGATGCCAGGCACAGATGCAGAGCAAAGAGAGAGAAGGCAGGGGCAGAACTTAGATAGTCTACCCAATTGGCCTTACATGAAAAGCTGCGCTTAGAGGTCTCACGACAAGAGAGGGACCTCCTCCACTTAAGTTAGGCTAGCGAGACCGCCTCCCTCTTCAAACCACGGGCAACTCTCGTAAATTCCATTTGAATCCCCTGAAGGCATTCCTTGTAGAGGGAGAGTCTCTGAGAATTTGCATCTGTATGACCCTGTGAAGTAATGGATTAAAAGCTGTAGACTGAAGCCTCTTGTCTGTGTATGTCTAGACGTGAAGTGAAGTGGGGGCTAGGGATGTCAGAGAATTCCACCACGGATCTTGGGGAGGCCGAATTCCAGCGCATTCGGCCCCCCGAAATCGGTGGCGGAACGGTCTGCCCCCCACCCAGGACGAGACTTACCTGGGGTGGATCTTCCTGGTGGCGGCGGCTCCGGCGGTGGCTCCGGCGGCGGCGGCCGGTCTTCTGACCGGCTGCCGCCGCCGCCGTTTCCAGTTAAAAAGCAAAACAAAACAAAAAACCCGTGATAGGCTACGTAAAGATTTACGTAGCCTATCACGGCTAAGTTTTTTTTTTAAAAACGTGATAGGCTACGTAAATGTTTACGTAGCCTATCACGATTGACTTAAACAACAACAACAACAACGCGCGTACGCAAATGACGGCGGCTGTGGCCGCCGCCATTTGCGTAAGCGCGTTGTTGTTGTTTTTTTTAAAGTCAGCTGTGATAGGCTACATAAACATTTACGTAGCCTATCACGGATGACTGCAGGGACGCAAACGGCGGCAGCTACGGCTGCCACCATTTGCGTCCCTGCTAGCCAGCGGCCGGATGTCCGGCTGCTGTCGGAGCCGGCTGGCGGCTCCGCAGAATCCCTGTGGAGCACATCCGGCCAGCCAGGGTTCCGGGGGGGGGGGGGGAAGGAACGGAGCATCTCCCCCCCGTCCAGGATTCCGGGGGGAGGGACGGAGCGCCTCCCCCCCCACCATCAACATAATCCGCGAAAGGTAAGTGCCTTTCGTATATCCCTAATGGGGGCTAAGGGAATCCTGACAGACACAATCCCCCCCCCACTCTTTACATGGAGATTACCTCCAGGTTGGAAAAACATTATGGATGAAGTGGGCCTAGATTGGACTCAAATGTGAGGTAATGGTAACATCCTGTTCCATGCTGTCTTTGCAGATCACGCAGATATTTGTTGGAATTATAGGAGTGGCTTTTGGGCTTGTGATGGAGATGCTGGTCATATACGAACTAGACTACTTCAGTCTGAAAACACCATATTGGACTGGAGTCTTGGTAATTCTACATCTGCTGCGTGTGTTAACAACAGTTCTACAGGCTTCACCTTAGCACAGGAATTGTTCAGCTTGTGCCCACCTTCAGATTATGTCCTAAATCCCAGTTTTTGGCAGAGGGGCTGCCAAAAGCTTCAGAACTCATGGATGGTCTAATGGATGAAGAACATCAAAGGAAGACTAGAAGACAAAATTGGTCTTGTAATGTGGTCAGGGTTGAATATCCTTCACAGTTCTGCAACTAGAATGTGGAGGCATGGGATTTGATATTGATCACAAAATTCAACATCAGCTTTAATTTTCTTTTGGAAAAGGAAGGTTCTAGTCCTCATGGACATGATGATAAACTTGAAAACTTGTAATGAACGATAATTTGGAAGCCTGAGGTTGGCTGAAATGGTATTCCAGTAATTATGAGTCAGGCCTTTATTGGCCTGCACAGGTCCTTGCCCTTCCCTATGGCTTCTAGAAGCAGAATCAATAATGCAAGCTGAGCAAATGTGGATGTCATTTTGCATGATCTCTTCAGGTTTCTGAGTGTATCTACCTTCTTGACAGATTGGTTGGAGTTCAGCAAGCGGGATGGGCTGAGTTTTGTGGTGGGCAGGGAATGCAGGCAGGCTACAGAGTAACAGACAGATAGGAAGTGGCTCAGAATGGAGAATTCTGTACATCTTCCAAAGGAGGGGAGTCAGTGTGGTGCAGTGGCTTAAACTAAGGCTTGGAAGACCGAGGTTCAAATCCCTACTCAGCCAAAAAGCTCAACAGGTGATTTTACACTTCTCTCTGGCCAACCTACCTCACAGGGTCATTGTGAGGATAATATGAAGGGGGTAAGAGAGCCATACATGGACATGAACTTCTTGGGGTGAGGGTGGGATTAATAATAATAATCCAGCAAACCTGGAACAAAAAGCAGTTTTATCCAGAGGCCTCTGTGAGCCCACAGGAACATCAGGGACATCCTTCGCTTTGCATGGGGAGAGAGGGAGTGGCACCAGTTCTACCCTCCTCTGGACCCTAGATTAGAAGTTATGGAGCTTCAAACTTGTCATCTGATTAGTATGGATCTTTCCACCAGAACAGGTATTGTGGCTTCATCGCCTTTGCTTGAGAAACATCTGATCTTGTCATGTCTTACAGTTCTTTGATTATGATCTAGGAGACAGAACCAGATGGATACAAGACAGTCCCTATGAATCTCATTCATTTCCTCTGACCTCCTTTTCCATCTCTTACAGTACATCATTTCGGGATCATTGTCCGTGGCAGCTGCCAAGAACCCCAAGATGTCACGGGTAACTAACCTATTTAGGAAATGTGTGATGTGATGAGAGATGGTGAGATGGAGCACAGAATTAATGACATTCATTGCTTGTCATTTAAGACTCAATCCTAGAATTCCTGGTTCGAAGCTGTATTGTACAACATCATATGTTGAGGCAGCTCTGTGGATCACTTTATGGGATCTGGCAAGTAGATTAACATGGATAACACAGAGTGAGTGTGCCAGTTAAACACTCTTGTTCGTCTCTGTGTGATAAACTTGTAATTTGGTTCCATGAGAACAGAGACAAAAGTCCTGGCCTAGTATTTCTTTCCCAGAGGTAGCCAGTCATACATGCAGATGAGGGGCCTACATTTATATTCAGCATCTCCGAGAAATCAGATGAGAGAGAAGTCCGGACATCCTTAAAAAGGAGGTCATCTGTGGAAGATGGCTGTTCTGTTCTGGATACACTAAGAGCTAATGGGGTCCTTGGGAAAGTTGAAGAGAACTTATCTGGTGAAGGAGACAGTGAGATGCCCCAGAAAACACTGATCTGAGACATGAGAGAGCTGGTTAGATGCAGCTGGTCAGAATCTCATGTATTGGGATAAAGGTGAATTCCCAGGGATAGTGGGAGTTGATACTACAAAGTCCAAAGCCAGGCTGTGTCCTTCTATCCCCAAATGGGGTTGATGATTGCCAGATCACCCACCATAGCTGAGAAACTAAAGTGTCGGTGTTCTGCCGCTGTGCACTTTGGATATGTCCTTGGACCCTCCATGTTGCTTATTCCAGGTTCAGAGTTTGGTAACTTTCCTTCATTAAGAGAGAGATATGTAGAATGCTTCTTTGGACTTTATTTCTAGGAGATCCAGCAGCAGGATGCCTACATTTCATTATTACTATCAGAGCGATCTGGGTCACAATAGGGCTGACCCTTAATAAAATAACACTATCATTGTTTGTTACCACTAGGTGAAAGGCATGCTGGGAATGAATGTGGTGAGTGCCGTGGCAGCTGGCATTGGTATTGCGCTCCTCTCTTCTACAGTGGTCCAACAACAATCAGAGGTAATATTTCGGTGCAAGGACATCAGTTAAAAACCCTATATGGATCCGGCCCAGTCTATCTTATGGAGCGCCTCCAACAACACCAGGGATGCCGCTCAACGTGATTGGCCTTGGCAGGATTTCTGTCTGTCCCATGAGCCAGGCCAGCTAGGCTGGTGAGGATTAGGGAGAGGGACTTTTCTGTGGTGGCCCCACTCTATGGAATTCCCTCCCTAGTGACCTCCACCATGCCCCCTCTTTGATGAGCTTCTGCCGGGCTTTAAAAACCTGGCTGTTCAGGCAGGCATTTGGGGTGGATTAGGGTTTTTTTAGAGCAGTGTCATTTTGTTATTTTTGTTGTTGTTGTTCAGTTGATTATGTAAATTTCTTATTAGCATTGTTTAGCATTGTATGCCGCCTAGAGTGGCCAGGTAGATGGGCAGCTAATAAATCAAATCAATCAATCAATCAATCAATCAATAAAATAAATTCACAGTTGTCTCCAATGTGTTCTGATGCCAAGAACGCTATCTCTCACATAGTTTCATGTCCTACCAACCTGGGCTTTGGGGAGCTTGTCCAACCTCAACAGGACTAGAGGAACGAGTGTGTCTTGCCACTGACTCTGAATGGTGCCACTAGTATAATTCCTAATAACAAAGCTTCACATGACCGGAGCATATATACCGATGGCACTGGAAAATGATTGCCTTTGCTGGCATATCTGCTTGATTGACAGGCTGTCATACATGGAATAGTGGCTGTTCTCCTGGTTTTCACCATCTTAGAGTTCTGCATCGCCATCTCCACCACTGCGTTTGGCTGTAAGACCGTGTGCCGGGACGCCTACACTGAAAAGGTAATATTTAGGAGGGAGTGTAGACTGGTAGTCAAGAGTAAATGATGGGCAGTATCCAACGGTGTCAATCTAGCCAGAAAGATCAGCTTTGATTTTAGGACGGTACGAAACCTCCTACTTACTTCCATGCACAAGGGGCCTGTTCACACACATTTTGCACATATTAAGTCTTGCAGGGAATGGAATCTTCTTCAGGTGGTTTATGGCTGTGTGCTGTACTTAGTGCTCTCGTATCTTCTAGGGTGGGGAACCTTTTTCAGTCCAAGGGCCAAATTACATTTTGGAGAACCTCTTGGGGGCCGCATTCCAGTGGTGGGTGGGCTGATGGCAAAGGGGGCAAAGCTAAAGGCAAAAGGTTTTGGTGGGGCCAAAACCACACAAAATACCTGGATATTGTAGCTTACTGCCAGTAACTAAACCTTTGGAGAGGCATTTTAACCTTTGGGAATGGGGGTAAATCTGCAGAAAAGCTGGGAAACCACTAAATGATCTGTGTGGCGGGGGGGGGGCATGACCAACTGGGAAACACTGGAAGTCCAGGTTGGGACCTCAGGAGGGGGAGATTTGGCTCCTCGGTCTGAGGTTCCTCACCCCTGCTCTAGGGCATTGCTCTTTAACATGTTAGGGTAATCAGTCATCCTCCACATTTGGGTTGTGCTCTAAACAAATGTGGGTTCCTGGCCTAAAAGCAGGAATACTAATGCCCTATGGCAAGCTACGAAGGTCACATCTCTGACTGGCTGATCTGGACAACCTGATGTAATAATAATAATAAACCTGATTAAGCTGCTATCCACTCTAAATAAATAACCACAGACAGAAGCAGGTAGTTCCATTTAGCAATCTGGCTGCTCATTTTCGTTGCCACATTGTCATTCTTTGCCACTTGCCCTAACAAATAGTTGTGCTGTTGTTTCTGCAAAGAACAGGACACCTTAAATGGTGCTGCCGAAAATTCGATGTACTTGGAGCAAAATCTTGGGAGGAGTGACTTGAAGATTGTGAATAACAACCAAACCCTGTTTTTTTGGAAGCTGAGTGGCACAGTAAATGCACTAGGACACTAGTTTTATTCTTAGTGTGTTCCTTTCTTTAGGTTGTGGTGGTTTATCAGAATGTGACCCCAGGCAATGCTGCTACCCTGCCAGCTCCTTGCAAGGATCCAGAGACTGCCTGAATTGCTGTTCCTTTAAGCCACCTCTCCTGGACTGCCATTAAAGAAACATTTATTAAAAAATATGATCACTAAGCAGGAACACATGAGAGTCATTAGAAGAAGAGGAAGAAGAAGTTGTCTGCAAATAATACTTGGGTGGACAATAGGAATAAATATCTCAAAATTATACTGGACATTTTACCACAATATATGAAAACACAAAATAATAAAATATTTCACATATATAAGTATATTATGCTATATTCAAAGTTCTTGCCTTATGTTTTCATATGGCTTAGTATGGTTCCAAAATCTAAAGAAGGGTTCCAAATGCTCTAGAGTCTAGAGGATTCCTACTGATTCATCAGCCATCCCGTGTTTGTTTGAATGGGAATTTTTTGAATGATTTATCTTCTGATGAAAGGAACTAGACAAGGCTGCCCTTTATCTGTCTTTAGTATAACCTCCCTGTGACCATTAGCAATTGCCTTAAGAAACGACTGAATTTAGAGGTTTGAAAATGTTGAATGTAAAGTTAGCCTTTATCACTGATGACCTTGCACTGGCTATGACAGATGTAGAAAAGCAATGGCAATCCTGAGAATAGTTAACTTAACTGTCTCAATCTGGAAAGTTAGCAGGGCTGATGATAAACCAAGAGTAAAACAGAATGAAAAGGAGTGGAAAGAACTGAGCAAAAATGGGTATCAGAGGAATGAGAAAGTGGTCGGGGATTTAGGTATTATTTGGTTAGTTGGTGATGATTAAAAATGTAAAAAAATTATCATTGGAAGGAGTATAAGAAATTCTGTTCCCAGATCGAAAGCTGGTCTAAACTGAACCTGTGTTTCACAGCATGTGTGTTTATAGAAGCAATGGTTCTGCTTGCAGATTAAAATTGTGATAATAACTGTGGAAATGGATGCTTTTGCTACAGTGATTAATGAATAGAGAAATCATGGTGAAAGAGGCAGTTTGTTTAACCTCACCCACAAAGTCATGCTGTTCCTTCTGCCCTTGCCGCCATCACTGTGTGATTTAGAACCTCGATTATGCAGGGTTCTAAAGTGCACAGGAGCCTCCAAGAGTACAGGAGGTCTCTCTCTCTCTCTTGTTCTTGTTCTTTCTTTCTTTCTTTCTTTCTTTCTTTCTCTCTCTCTCTCTCTCTCTCTCTCTCTCTCTCTCTCTCTCTCTCTCTCACACACACACACACACAGTCAGAACTTATGCAGGACCCAGTGATGCTGGGGGTCAGGCTGGGGGGTGGGGAGAGGAAGGTGTGACTTTGGGGTTGAGGCTAAACATATGGCCTTTCTGTCTCTTTCACCACAATTCCTGTACCATGAGAATAGGGTTATTCTGTTGATTTCAGTGGGTCTATGCCAAGTATGACTAAGTCTGGATCGAACCCATTATTTCCTTAATAAGTTTGCATTTATTTAAGTTTTGTTATTATATTTGTATGCCACCTTTTTTCCATTCACAAAGGACCCAAGGCAGCTTATATAGTTCTCCTCCTCTCAATATTCTCACAACAACCCTATGAGGTAGGTTAGGCTGAGAGTCAAGTGGCTGGCCCAAAGTCACCCAGTGAGCTTTATGGCCGAGTGCGGACTAGAACCCGGATCTCCCATGTCCATGTCCAAGACTCTAACCACTATGCCACACTGGCTATCATTTATTGTCCTCTCCTGTTTTCTTATGTTTGATTTATTCCAAAGACATGCTTGTACAATTTTCTCAGAAGGTCTGTTTTATTTCTGGACCCCATTTTTTGTTCCAGGTCCATTCATTGTAAACAAACTTTGTTGTTGTTGTTCAGTCGCTCAGTCATGTTCGACTGCATCACAATAAATCTTAACATTTGGAATAGCCGAACCTCCCTTTCATATTCCTCTTTGATTTACTGTATTCTGAATTGTAGGTTTGTTTGTTTGTTCTTCTTACTGAATATAACCATCATCAAGTTTTGCCATTTTGTTCAATCCTACTTGAAATTGGTTGGAAAAGAAAGTTGACGGTGTAATCCCCCAAGGAAAGTGGATATATGATTACAGCCTATGATTGTAGCCTAAATGAAGCCAGTGATAAAGAGAGAAAGCAGGATATACATGTTTAAAGTAATAAACAACAAGAATTCTTCAGCTTTCATTTAAAGTTTCTAGCCCTGATAGTTGACAGGGATGTTCAATGGAGTGTCCTGGAATGGACACATAGCATGCCAGCAGGATGGCTCAGTAAGATTTCTTGATTGGGGAGGGCAGCATTACATCAGTACCTTGTATATCGCCTTTCTCCTTCCCATGAATTTATATAAATAATAATACATTAATAAATATTAATAAATAATCTTAATAAATTAATTTCTTTTTTTCTTTTTTTAAGAAAGGAAAATGAGCAATGAGTTCGAGGGATGGCATGCCCAGTGGAAGCGGTGGGGTTGATCTGGTCTCCCTCTCACAGGCCCTGTTTTGCGGTATTCAAGCACAACTGGGTGGGTCACGACGCGACCGTTCCTCCGTTGTACTTGCTAACTCCAGTCCTGCCGCTATCCGACTGAGGTGTGTTGGAAGTGCTGTAGTACCCAGTGCTCCTCGCTCTTATTTGCTCCTGGGGGGGGGCATGCCTGAAGGGGCCAACATTGTCCCCCTGTCCCCGAGATCTAGGCTGCTTTTACAGCAGGGAAAGATTCATTTATTAATTAATTAGATTTATTAATTGCCCAACTGGCTGGTCACCCAGCCACTCTGGGCGATGTACAGCATATAATAAAACAGTTTAAAACAATACAATTCTACAATAAAAACGTTTTCTAAAATACCCTAACCCACCCCAAATACCTGCCTGAACAACCACGTTTTTAATATACGGCGGAAGCCCATTAAAGAGGGGGCATGGTGGAGTTCCCTAGGGAGGGAGTTCCACAGAGAAAAGGACACCCCTCCCTGGCTCATACTCTCTCCTCCAAGCAGGCGATCCACTCCACTCTTGTCTCATGGGAGGAAGAATTGCGTCCCGTTAAGGAGAAGCCGCAGGAAGCAGAGGCTTGGACAGTTTGGGACCCCAGGCTGGCTGCTGAGAGTTGGGCAAAATCAAGGCCGAAGCTCTCCTACTCTGCTCTCAGGAGAAAGCCTCCTCCCTCCCTCCCTCCTCCCTGCTCCAAAACTTGCTGTTTCTGGAAAAAACAGAGAGATGGTTGCCAACTGTGTGCGTGCGTGTGTGTCTGTGTGGTTTTTCCCCACTGGCCCCTGCCGCTATGTCTTTAGCAGCATCTTGATGTGCACGAAGGAGAAGGTGAAGCGGAATGGAGAGAGACGCAATTTCTTTCTCATGGCCGCAGTTCAAGTTGCTCTTAAAAGCACAGCTCCAGGAGCAGCAGGAAAAGTTGGCAACCCTCCCCCTGACAGCTAATGGTGTGTGTGTGTGTGTGTGTGTATGTGTGTGGTTTTGCGAGTCATGCATGAGAGGACTGGCCCTGCCCTGTCTTTCGGGCTAAATGATCTTCATATTAGTTCTTCCCTGTCTATCCCTTTGATGCTTCCCAGCACCATTGAAGGACCCCAAACAGTAGGAGATTCTTCCAACACTTAAAAAAAAAAAAATCCACAACCAAATCCGGTTGCCAAAGCCAGAAGATATTCCTATGCCTTTTAAGAGTTACCTAGAAAGGAGAAGGTTGCTGAGTGCAACTCTCCCCATCACAGCGCTAAAGCAGGCTTTCAGACACAGCTTTTATGGTGTACTCCCAATACTCCAAACATGGGATTTTATGACAACATCTTCTATTTGTAACCCTCCTGATTACCCATCTCTTCAGTATGTTTGGATTTGGAACATCTGTTAAAGAGGCAAAGATCCAATAGCTGCACACTTCTGTTTGACTGCTAGTGCTAGGAACTGTCCCTCTAGAAGCATCCATAGTTCCAGGACATGACAAACCCAGTGGATATTTTCCCCAAAGAAAACCTGCCTGTAAGAGTTCCACAGGAAGGCGGTAATTCAGCAAGCGGTTAAAAGAACACCACCTCTGTGAGGAGAAATAATAGACTGCTCCAACTCCGCACTTCTTGATCCAGGAGCTAAACACTTGGGAAGACAATTCCTTCCAAAAGGTGACAATAGTTCTGTTTTATTTCCCTCTCTGTCCCTTGCTTACCTTCCCCTGCACATCTTTGATCTCTTCTGCCTAGCAGTGTTGCTGTTTTGTGTTCCTGCATAGATCTGCGCCCCAAAGAACACCACGGATCCAGGAGGCTCTAGAGGAATATTTTCAACCCCGATTATACCCCAACCATCTCAGCCTTTCTCGTGTAATCAGATGCCACTGAATAAATTCTTATTTGGGAGAGCCACTGGCCCTGGGGGTGAGTAAAAGAGTACATGGGGACACTTTTTCAATGTAGTGTGGTCAACTATTTATTTATTTACAGCATTTAGCTACCCATCTAAACAGATTCTGGGGCAATGAACAATAAAAGACGAAAGGATAAAAGGATAATAGAAATAAACCCCCACATTAGAAATTATTTTTAAAAACAGAGTGCCAATAAAAAACAACTCATGACTACTTAACCCCCTCCCCATTTTTTGGGACATCCTTCTGCATGATCTAGAGCCATGGTAGCTTTCAGATCACTGGATCCAGATTTGGGTATCCTTAAAGTGGGGCCATTGAAATCAGTGGAACTTAGTTTAGTCATTGTTGAGTTCAATGGGTCTATTCTAAGCATAGCTCAATCTAGATCCAACACAGAGTGTTTTTTGAGGAAGGATGGCGTTTCTTAGTAAGATGATACATCATGGCAGAGGAAGTACCCTGAAAGGTACCCTTTTTTCTTCTGAATTCTGTAGAATTCTTTTGTTCACCAATGTTTTTTGAATTTACAAAGCAAGAATGCATACTCAGGACAGATGAAGAGCTGAGGCATGTTATGTCACCCTTACTGTATGCTCTCACTGCAGGGTATATGCAGTCCAGCTGTTGGTAACGCCACTCTCGTTCCTAGACTAGTCTAGGAACTACCACTCAGAGGCCCTGCTTTCCAAAGGATGCTCTAGGAATCAACATTCAGAGGGCCTGCTTCTGGGTTTCAAGGGAAAGTATGTGTGTGTGTGTGTGTGCTTGCAAGCACACACTCATGTACATATGTGGCCTCAGCCCTCTAACCAACACTGCATGTGACCCTTGGAGCCAAAAAGGTTGTGCTACCCTGATTTGCATGGGGAATATCTCCATGTCAGACAAACGTAACATGTGAAGTTGCCCTTGGTGGATCTGGATATGCAAAGTGAGGAGATGGTAACGCCCTGTTTAATACTGTTTTTGCAGATCACTCAAATATTCATAGGACTATCAGGAGTGGCATTTGAACTGGTGGTGCACATGATGGATATTCCCAGAATGCTGTACATTATTGTGCTGTTGCCATTTTGGCCTGGGATCCTGGTAATCCTACATAACTCTGTGTGTAAATCAGAGCTCTATTGGCTTCACATTATAATAAAGATTGCTTAGCTAGTGCCATACTTTGGATCATCTCATCAAGCCCAGTTGTGTTGTGGGCCTGCCAAAAGCTTCAGAACCAATGAGCAATTGAATACATGAAAAACATACATCAAATAGATGAACTGGTCTTGTAACATAGTCAGGGCTGAGTGTCATTCACAATTTCACAACTGCACTGTGGAGGCATGGAATTTAGTACTAAGCAGAGAATTCCACATCCTGAGAATTTCAGCTTTAATTTTATTTGGAACTAAATTGGAAAAGAAAGTTTCTAGTCCTTATAGAAATGAGGATATGCATGAGCTCAAGTAAGAGATGCCTGAAGAAAATGTTGAAGCCAGAGAATGGTGGAAAATGCATTCCAGTGATAATAAGAAGGGGCTTCATTGGTCTGCATAGTTCCTTGCCCTCCCCTATGGCTTCCAGAAGCAGAATTAATAACAGAAGCTGAGCACATGTATATGCCATTTTCCATCCTCTCTCCTGGCCTGATTTGGCCTCTGAATGGATGGTTGTGGTCCAGTAATCATAGAGGGCAGGTAATGCAAGCTGAGGCACACAGTTCTAAATAGATTGGAAATGGTAAACAATTATCTATTTTGCTCATCTTCCAAAGGGAGTGAACCAGCATGGTGTTGTTGTCAGAGGACTGGAAAGACACACCTTCAAATTCCCCTCTCACCTGGAATCTCACCGGCTGATTTTTCAGGGAGCTGTGTTGATCCATCTCAACAAACCAGTTCTATGGGTTTTCATCTCCAAGGAGTAGGTCTTTTATAAAGCTAACAGGTCTTAATTGCCCATTCAAAAGCAAGCCACCACCAAAATACTTTACATGACCACAAGGAACAACATGTCACTGGGAAAATTCCTCTCTCTCTCTCTCTCTTCCACCTCTCCCCCCTCCTTTCCCCTACTCTGAGGAATGCAGCTAAGCTCAGAGGAAACAGGGAATTCTGAGGAGGTGGCAGATGATTCCAGTGTACCTGCTTATAAAGAGTGCTAATGCTGCACTCCTGTGAGCCCTGGAAAATGGTCCACTGGTCCAGTGCACAGGAACATCCAATGGCACGTCTCCATAGAGAGGGAGGGAGAGGCACCAGTTCTACACTGCCCTGGACAGTAAATAAGTAGTTCTGGAGCTTCAAACTTGTCATCTGATCACTATTCATATGTCTCTGTCCACCAGAACAGATAGCGTGGCTTTATTGCCTTTGCTTGAGAAACGTCTGATCTTGTCACATCTTCCAGTTCTCTGATTATGATCTAGTGGTTCTGTGGGTGGGGAGGGGAGGAGACTGGGGAAGTGGGGAATTGAGCTATCCCCAGCCATCCCCAGCCCCTCTCCCTCTGCAGAGCCCCAGCTAGACAGGCGAAAATGCCCATCTAGCAAAAATGCAGAGTGGGAGAAGTGTGGAGATGACAATCGCCTCCGTCAATGCCCCTACCAGACTACATGGGATGCCCACCAGCCTATGAGTTCAATTCAGAGGCTGATGGGCATCTGGATAGGATTGCGCCCTAACATTAAAACCTGTATCAATTCTTTCTTTTTTTAATTTATACCTGTGCTATTCGTAGGGTTTACTGCCCTGGAAGATGTGAAAGATCAGCCCAGCAGGATGGGAACTGGGCGCCTTATTTCTGTTAGGATATTGCATGGTATTCAATAGGTTGGGGTAATCGTGATTCAAATTTGAGTTGTGCCTAAAACAAACATGAGCTGCACCAACAGCAATGCTGCCATTCTGTGGTGGTGGTGGTGGTGGTGATGATGGTTGAGGTGTTCTTTTTAGGGACATGGAAGGGAGGCAGAAAGAAAATAAGGAAAACAGAAATCAGAAGAAATGTGGTAAAAAATTAAAAGTTGGTTCTATGTGTCAGCTTGGGGTTAAAGATGTGTTCCTGGCCTAAAAGTGTTGAAGAGTATGGCTCTATCACATGCCAAGGAGGTTATGACTCTGATTGGCTAACCACCACTCACTCATGGTTGCCATTACTTGAGGCATCTCTACACCAGCCTAAAATCCTGCATTTAAAACAGGGCTTTCTGCTTCCATTTTAAATGTAGGATCACAACTCCCTTTTTCATCTGCTTCTTCCCCACCCCCGCCTTTCCCCCTCCTTCTCTGGGCACCACACTTTAAGAAGGATGCAGACAAACTGGAGAGGGTTCAGAGGAGGGCAACAAAGATGATCAGGGGACTGGAAACAAAGCCCTATGAAGAGAGACTGAAAGAACTGGGCATGTTTAGCCTTGAGAAGAGAAGACTGAGGGGAGATAGGATAGCACTGTTCAAGTACTTGAAAGGTTGTCACAGAGAAGAAGGCCAGGATCTCTTCTTGATCATCCCAGAGTGCAGGACACAGAATAATGGGCTAAAGTGACAGGAAGCCGGATTCTGGCTGAACTTCAGGAAAAACTTCCTGACAGAGCAATACGACAATGGAACCAATGACCTCAGGAGGTGGTGGGCTCTCCCACACTGGAGGCATTCAAGATGAGGCTGGACAGCCATCTGTCAGAGATGATCTGACTTGAATTCCTACATTGAGCAGGGGGTAGGACTCGATGGCCTTGTAGACCCCTTCCAACCCTACTATTCTATGATTCTCCCTGTATCTGAGTCTTCCATTATCTTTCATTGATCTCGCTTGTCTTCTTGCCGCTTTTCCTGTTTTCATGGAGGGAACTCAAGCAGAATACAATGGGGTAATTTGATAGCTCAAAAATGGAACAAAGGGCATATAGCCTAGGAGATGCCTTGGAGGGTCATGGCATCATGTAAAGAGCCCACAAGCTTCCATGGAGGAGCAATCTCAATTGCAGGATAAGCTCTGTGTGATGAAAGCCTTGGATAGCAGCTACCCGCTCTAAAGGACCACGTAGTCAGAAGCAGTCAGTGTCCACATAGCAATCCGGTTAATAGGGCTGCTAATTTTTGGTGCTATAGACCCTCTCTTTGAGTCCCAGCAAATAGCTGTGCCATTTTCTGTACCGAGAAAAGGAAAAGATATAAAAAATGGTACTGTAGAAAATTGACTTGTGTTGAGCAAATCTTGGGTGGAGTGTCATGAAGATTATTAACAACAACTAGGGATGTCAGAGAATTTCGCCATGAATCTCGGGGAGGCCAAATGCCAGCGCATTCGGCCCCCCGAAATCAGTGGCAAAACTGTCTGCCCCCCCTGCCCCCCCCCGGGACGGGACTTACCTTGGGCGAATCTTCCTGGCGGCAGCGGCTGCGGTTCGGCGGCGGCCGATCTTCCGACTGGTTGCCGGCGCCGCCATTTCCAGTAAAAAAAAAAAAACACGTGATAGGCTACGTAAAGATTTACGTAGCCTATCACGGCTAGATTTTTTAAAAATACCATGATAGGCTACGTAAATGTTTACGTAGCCTATCACGGCTGAGTAAAAAAACAAAAACTGCGCGTACGCAAATGGCGGCGCCCATGGGCACCGCCATTTGCGTTCCTTATTTTGGCACGTTTCTTTGTCTAGTCTACATAAACATTTACGTAGACTACGGCGAAAATAAGGGGAACACAAATAGCATAGCATCTACGCTATTTGCGTTCCCCTTATTTTCGTCGTAGTCTACGTAAATGTTTACGTAGACTAGATGTGCCAAAATAAGGAATGCAAATGGCGGAACCCATGGGCGCCGCCATTTGCGTACGCGTGTTTTTTGTTTTTTGTTTTTACTCAGCCATGATAGGCTACGTAAACATTTACGTAGCCTATCACGGCTGACTGCAGGGATGCAAATGGCAGCGGCTACAGCCGCCGCCATTTGCGGACCCGGCCAGCCAGGATTCGGGGGGGGGGGACAGAGCGCCTCCCCCCCCGGCCAGAATTTTGGGGAGGAGGGACGGAGCATCTCCCCTCCCGGCCAGAATTGAGGGGGGGAGGGATGGAGCGCCTCCCCCCCCCGGCCAGAATTTTGGGGGGAGGGACGGAGCGCCTCCCCCCCACCTCGAATCACATTTCGTTAAAAGGTAAGTGACTTTCATACATCCCTAAATTCAACAACCAACTCTGTTCCCTTAGTTATAATCTCTACAGGTGCTTTTCAGACAAGGCATTTTTTAATTTTCATGTAATGGCCTGCCTCATTCACAGGATTTTACGGGGGTGGTGGTGCAGACAGTTTTAATGTTTGTGTCTGTACAATGTCTTTTGATTGTTAGTGCTATGAGCCTTGATCTCAAAGCACGCCCAGCTTTCAGTTTAAAGACCATGTTTTCTAGTCCTTATGCCTGCCAATACATATATACGTGAGGGCGTGTGGGCAATTATTCCTGAAATTAGGGCTGTGCACAAACCCCCCGCTTCACTTTGGATGCTGCTTCAGACCCTCTGAATCAGCCCAGCTTTGACTCGGACAAATTCGAACCCCCTCTGCTCCAACTCAGCTCTCGATCTGAAGCAAGATTCCGATATCCGGATCGCTCGGTTTGGGAGTTTTCCCATTGACTTGCATGGGAAAACACAAATGGCCAGAACTTTTCACTTTTCATGATAAATATATGAAACAAGGGGGCCTCTCTGCTTCCTTGGAGGGGATCCCAACTGCCAAATTTCAGACAGCTTGGCCCAGAAGTTTTTGTGCTATGTGCAGCTGAAATTTGATTTTTTCCACAAAAACTCTCAAAGCAGAGAGCGCTACCTCTCAGCCCTGTGCCGCCGCTGCTTCCTCCTCCTCCTCTAGGGATGTACGAATCCCTTACCTGGCTCCATGCAGGGACATTCGTGGTGGGAGGGAGGCGCTCTGTCCCTCCCCCCAGAATCCTCCCTGGGCGGCTCCGCTCCACGGCGGCTCCGTGGAGCCGCTAGCCAGGGCCGTCCGCAGCCAGAGTTCCGGCCGTGGCCGGGCTGCTGTGGCCGCAAATGGCGGCCATCGTAGCGGCTGCCATTTGCGTCCTTGCAAGCAGCTGTGATAGGCTACATAAGTATTTACGTAGCCTATCACGGCAAAGAGCAGCCACACAAATGGCTGCCTTTACTGTGATAGGCTACGTAAATACTTACGCAGCCTATCATGGCAAAGAGCAGGGGCACAAATGGCATAGCGACCACCATTTGCGTCCCTGCTCTTTGCTGTGATAGGCTACGTAAATACTTACATAGCCTATCACGGCTGCAAGTCGCAAATGGCGGCCGCAGCAGCCTGGCTGCGGCCGGCGGAGAGACCAGCCGCTGCTGCCGGAGCCACCACCGGAGCCGCCGCCGCCGCATCCGCCCCAGGTAAGTTTCATCGCAGGGGGATTTCGCGGGGTGGCGAGGGGCGGGAGGCTGTTCCGCCACAGATTCCAGGGGGCCGGTTTCTAATGAATCCGGCCTCACTGGAATCCGTGGTGGAATTCTCTGACATCCCTATCCTCCTCCTCCTGCCTGCTTGGTTGTCAAGGACTTCTAGCCATCTCCTGCTCACGCGGCGAAAATGGCTAGCTGGCAGTGGGGGCATGCGCCAAGCTGCTGGTCAGCTGTCCTTGACTGCCGACCAGGTAGGAGGAGGTGCAGGGCACGCCCCTGTCGCTAGCCATCTCCTGCTCACGAGGAGACAGCTAGCAGCCGGGGCATGCACCGCACCTCCTCCTCCCCCTGCCTGGACGATTCAAAGTGCTTTTTGAAAATAAGTCTATGTGCACATAGACTTCCAATCGCCATGTTTTTAGAAAACATGGCAATCGCAGCAGAGGTGGAGGGACAAGCGAACGGAGCAGGGGCTGAGCAGGCAGGCATCTGGAGAATCCAGATGGGGGTGGGTGCTCACATCCCTAAGTAACAACACCAGAATGATCTCTGTCTCTGAAATGCAGCCGTTTTTCTCCAGTTATTCAGTTTTCCCCCCTTCTCCATCACTGTCACTGATTGGAGATTGCTGGGCTACGTTCAGCCATGATTTGGCAACTAGAGTTTCCATTCGCCAAAGCTCCCTCCCTCCTCCTCCCCCTCCCCCTCCGCTATTCCCCTCCTCCCCTTCCCCTTCCCCCTCCCTCCTCCTTGACCCCTCGCTGAACTTTCGAGGGGCAGTGGCACGGCAGGTGAGGCGGCAGCAGAAGGTGCGGCGGTGGGGGCAGCGGCGGCGGAGGCAGCTGGTCTCCTGGCCGGCTGCTGCTGGGCGCAGCGAACGCAAATGGTGGCTACGGCGGCCACCATTTGTGTTTGCTATTTTTAGCCGTTCTAGCCTATGGAAATATTTACGTAGGCTAGAACAGCTAAAAATAGTGAACGCAAATGGCGGCTGCCGTAGCTGCCGCCATTTGCGTACGCATTTTTTTTTACTTTGCCGTCATAGGCTACGTAAATATTTACGTAGCCTATCACGGTTAAGTACAGGGATGCAAACGAATCCCCGCGGAGTGGAGCTGGCCGAGCAGGATTCCAGGGGGAGGGACGGAGCACCTCCCCCCCCATCAAATTTCCGGGGGAGGGACGGAGCACATCCCCCCCACCGCGAAGCAGATCCATGAAACGGTAAGTGACTTTTGTACATCCCTAATACTTTTGCCGCCAGGCTGTCTGGGCTGCTCAGAACGAATCACGGAGTCGGACGAGGTGCTTCGCTTACAATCCCCTTGCTTCGGGGCACCTTGTTGCTGTTCTGCTCCACCTCGTATCACACAGAGGCACCTCCAAAGCAGCCTGCTTCAACTCATTATTCATGCTTCAGACCAAAGCGGTGCACAGCCTGACCTGAAATCTCTGAGGCCAAGAGGGCTTCAGTGCACTGCTCAGCTCCATGCCTCTCTCCCCATGAGAAGCAACACAGGAATACATTTTATAAAATTGGGGAGGGGGAATGCAGAATGATGATTGAAAAGGAGGGACATTATGCAAATCTGCAATGGTTACAGAAACTGGAGGTGCTTAGTGCAGAATTTTATTTCATTTTGATTTTTTAGTGCAAAATAGACTCAGCCCTGACCACAATGTCAGCCCTGCAATTTTCAAGTTATATCTAATATATGAATTAGCTGGGAAAATACCTTTAGAAGCTGAACAGCACAGTAAATGCACTTCAAGACTGATTTTTAATTCCTGGGGTGTTCCTGCCTTCAGGTTGTGGTGGCTTATCAGAACATAACTCCAAGCAATGCTGTGCATCAGCCTACTGCTTTCAATAATCTGGTTGTCTCCTGAACTGCTGTTCCTTCAACCCATCCCTCCTGGACTGTCATTTCCTACTCCAAAGCCAACACCACAAAGACTAAGGGCGCAATCCTATGCATGTTTAGACAGATGAAAGGCCTACAACTCCCAGCATGCTGGGAGTTGTAGGCCTTTTATCTGTCTAAACATGAATAGGGTTGCACCCTAAATATATTACCTATGGACAAAACAAGTTTTTCTTTGTTTTTACTAAACCCCTAATATCCTTTTAATCAGTCAAATACAAAGGGATACCATGAACAATGCAGAACGCCATGAATAAATGTAGAAAGAGATTTTGATAATATAATGGACCTTCTTTTGTTTGGGAGACTGGAATATTTTAAAAGTGGATCAGGGGAAATTAGGAACCTCTGAATAAGAACTGTCTGAATAAATGAGACCATTCTTTATTAATATTTTTTTTGTTAAGGATTTAAGAAACAAAATATAACAAATACAATAAATAACTAAGGGAAAGCCCATGAGAAGAAGAAGAAGAAGAAGAAGAAGAAGAAGAAGAAGAAGAAGAAGAAAGAGCTGCAAACAAAATTCTGGTGGACAGGAGTAATAAACATTTTTGAGATTAGAATCATAAAATCATAGGGTTGGAAGGGGCCTACAAGACTATCAAGTCCAACCCCCTGCTCAGTGCAGGAAGCCTGATTCCCAGGCAGTCTCTCCCACCCAACTACTAATCAGGGCTGACCCTGCTTAGCTTCTGAGATCAGACAAGATTGGACACATCCAGCCATTTGCTCATTTTATTATTTATTTATTTATTTATTTATTGCATTTATACCCCGCCTTTCTCCCTCTCGCAAGGAACTCAAGGCGGCTTACATTATCCTCCTCCTCACCGTTGTATCCTCACAACAACAACCCTGTGAGGTGGGTTGGGCTGAGAGTCTGTGACTGGCCCAAAGTCACCCAGTGAGCTTCCATGGCCGAGTGGGGACTAGAACCCGGATCTCCCGGCTCCCAGTCCGTCACTCTCACCACTACACTACACTGGCTCTCATTCTATATTGATATCTTGCAACAATATGAATACATAGAAGAGGAAAATATAACACATATATTATGTAAAGATACTACATTCAGAATTTATTTTCTTATATTTTCATAAATGGGAACCTTTTGAATTATTTATCTTCAAACTAAAGGAACTAGGCAAGATGTCCCGTTATCTGTCTTTATTTGCAGAGGTGTAGCTCTGTTACTCTATTGCAGCAAAACCGACAGTCTTGTGGCACCTTAAGGACTAATTTATTATGACATATACGTCTATGGAGTATGCTCCATTTCATCACATGCATGAAGTGTTACCCTGTAACTTACAAGTATATATACACATGTTGCTGGGAAGGAATTATTAACAGGAAGAGCAGAGGGGACTGAAATGCAGAAGATAGACTGAAAATTCCCTTATTTGCCACTCTCAAAACAATTGTTCGTTGATAACACAGACACCCGTGTATTGGTGAATGGATTAACACATGTCGTGTGATAAAACATCTTACTTTGACAGATGTTGAAAAGTTGTTAGACTCCTGAGGCTACAACCGTATACACATTTACCTGGGAGAAAGCTCCATTGAAAACAAAGACTTTAGAGTAGATATGCATAGGTTAATTAGGTTTGTACTGTGTGAGTAGTAAACGGTCTCTATTTGGAAAATTAAGACTGATAAACTAGACCAAAACAGAATGAGAAAGGATGGAAAGAACTGAAAGACAAGACAAAATACGGATACGTATCATTGGATTAAAAAATGCATGGTGAAGCTGGACAGATAGCCTAGCTACAGTTATCCATGCTCTGATAACCTCTTGTCCAGATTACTGCAATGTGTTATACCTGGGGCTGCCTTTGAAAATGGTCTGGAAATTTCAGCTAGTCCAAAATAGGGCAGCAAGATTATTAACACAGGGACTGGCCAATGAGCTCATATTACGCCAGCACTTTTCCAGCTGCACTGGCTGCCAGTCCATTTCCGGGCACAATTCAAAGAGTTGGTATTAAAATTCAAAGCCCTAAATGGCTTGAGGCCAGGTTATCTGAAGGATCGCCTCCTCCCATTTGTGCCTGCCTGGACCCTAAGATCATCCTCAGTGGTTCTTCTCTGGGAACCCCCACCAAAGGAAGTGAGGCAGGTGGCTACCAGGAGGAGGGCGTTTTCTACTGTGGCACCCTGGCTGTGGAATGAGCTCCCTAGATAGGTTTGCCTGGTGCCTGTGTTGTACTCCTTCTGGCACCAGGTGAAGACCTTTTTTTTTATTTTCCCAGTATCTTACATTTTAGCTTCCTAATCTTTTAGCTCTGGTGTTCTAAATCTGTATTTTAAATCTCTGCATTGCTGCCAGGTTTTATTCTGGTTGTACTGTTATATTGTGGTTTTAAGCTTTCATATTTTATATTGTTTTATGCTGCACTCTGTGGTTTTAATTTTTGGGAAGTGCCCAGAGTGCTCTGGCTATTGGGTGGTATAGACATGAAATAAATAAATTAATGATAATTAAAAAGTGACTTTCTATCCCTGGTGGCTGGGAGAGATGTTAGATACTGAGGGTAGATGCCTACTAAAGTCCTACTTAGTGTAGACCTATTGCAATGAATGGGAATTAAGGTAGTCATGACTAACTTAAATCCCACCTATTTCAATGGGTCTACTCTAAGTAGTATTTCAGTTGGCTTTTACCCTGAGTGATGAAATGCATTCTCAATAAGCCAGCAGGATTCCCTGTGGCTGGGGACCAGGGCCTGCATGTGCAGCATTTCTCCTTTCTCCTTCCCATCAAAAGAAACATTTAAAGAATCATAATGAAGGATGATAAATAATTGGAGAAGTATGCAAAAGGGGGAAATCCTGAAAAGGAACTGGATGTATAAAACGTGTTCTTGAATGCTCAGTACAAAGTAATGAGGCTTTTGGAGGGCAAAGTGCAGGTGGATTTAATGTCCAGGGAGAGGACTTCGACCTCAACCAGAGTTACTGTAATTTAAAGTCAGTGCTGCTTTTCCTAAACTAGAAACTAGCAAAATCTGGATTTTAGCTCTTCATTTGGCCTGTTTTTGAGCTCTTCCTATCTCACCCTGCCGAATCGGTTATCTTGAGGAATGGAACTCCCAATTTCTAGTGGAAATGAATCACTTCCAGTTGAGGCTTTAACTGTGCCATCGCCCTGCGTCACTGATGGAATGTCATGGGGGTCTGGATGTCGGGTGCTTCCAGATGGAGTGGTCCTAGCACTGTGCAGTTGCTCTGTCTTTTCTTTCTTAACCTATTGTCCATGTTGAGACAAAAAGACAGAAGTGGTGGGGAAACGCGGGAGGATTACAAGAGGATGACAATGATGTCTGGACCCCCTGTAAAATCCCATGAATGAGACAGGGCACTGGCACAATAAAGAGCCTTGTCTGGAAGAACCCATCCCCATCTTTCACTTGCAACACTCCAGGGTTTCCCCACCTGGTCATATGTCCCCCCCCCCACCCCGCTTAGTGCAGAAAACCCCGGGAGGAGAAAAAGAGGGAACAGCTGCACACAATACAACACCCTCTGGTTGCTAGTCTTAGGACGCCTCCTCAGTCTGGAAGCACCCGTCAATCAATCTCATGGATTGGCAGGCAGAAGAAAAGAGCAACAGCGGGAAGTTGCTGCATTTGGGATCCCTTTACATTATTATTATTATTATTATTAATTGTTGTTGTTGTTACATAATTACAAGTTTCTAGTCCTGATGGGACAAGATATGTTTGTTATGCGCTCAGAGTGGAAGGGGTGGGGGCGGAGTGGAGATTAATCTGGGCTCCATTGGATTTCCTCTGGGTTTTATGTTTTGCAGCAGTTAGCCTGCAAGTTAACCAGGATCACATTTAGACGAGGGAACTCGGTTGTCCCTCTCTGTTCCCGTTCGCGTCAGCCCAGTCACGCCGCTGTGGTCCGGGCCACAACGCGGAGGAGGTAAGGGGTCGTAGAAACGGTGTGGGAAGGGGCTGGCGAAAGATCGCCTCGGCTCGTGAGCCGGGGGTCGGCTTTCCCTTAGCAGCCCCGCTTCCCTTCTCCAGCCTGGATCCTAGCCAGAGGGAACAGCCGCTGCTATTCGCCCCCCTCCCTCCGTGCTTCTCTCCTGGCAGGAGCAGCCTGTAGAGGGAGACGGGCAGGATCCCGGGTTTGCTTTGGGGGAGGCTGGCGCGCTCTCCCGCTTCGCTCTCCCGGAATGACTAAATTTTACTTTTCTCCCAAAGTGGTGGAATATTGGGGAGAAAGGACTGTGTGGGGGGTGTGTGTGTGTGTGTGGGGTGTGTGTGTGTGTGTGGCTTCAGGCCTGGATTAATCCTGTAATTGTGCACTTTATGAGGCTAATCCAACTGCGTTTCGAGGTCGCCTCCTGTGCTCCAGTTTCAGAGAATTCTCGAACTGCCGGCGGGCGACGAGATGTATCATGTTTCTCCCACTCACCCGCCCCTTCCCATTTTTTTTTTTTTTAAACCATCCAGTGTAATGAAGAGCTCTGGAGAACTCGAAACTTGCTCACGACTTGTGACCTCTTTGAATTGTCCTAAAATAAATAAATAAATATAGGTGTTGCCAAAACTGTGGCTTCTGGAATCTCCGCTTCTCTTCAAGGCACCCACATTTCTCTTCCTCTCCAGGGCTAGATCGACACTAGTGCTTTTTATCAGTATGGAAGTGCGCTGATAACTTTTGGGGCACGTTACGCATTCTGTATGCTACCTTCCTCGGGGCTTCATGACATGCAGCTTTTATTCTGCGATTGAGATTGCTCCTTCAGGGAAGTTTACAGGCTCTTTACATGACGCCGTGACCCTCCTGCATGAAATGCCCTTTGTTCTGTTTTAAAATAGATAGCAGATAATGAGCTATCAAATTACCCTGTTGTATTCTGCTCCAGTTTCCTCCGTGAAAAGAGTTAAAGCAGCAAGAATGGGAGAGAGAGCAATGAAAGAGAATGGAAGACTCAGATATGGGGAGAAGGAAGGGGGAAGAAAGCGCATGCAAAGGGAGTCAGTGGTGATCCTGCATTTAAAACAGAAGCCGAAAGCCCCATTTTAAATGCAGGATTTTAGGATGGTGCCTAAATGCCTGCTTTTCATTCCATATTAGGGATGTTAGAGAATTCTGCAACGGTCCCATGAGGCCAGATTCTTTTGAATCTGGCCTCTGGAGTCAGTGGCGGAGCAGCCCCACCTCCCTCAGCCTCCCTCCGGAGCCACGTGGAATCAGATCCTCCTCGCCGGCCGGCTCTGGAGCTCCAGTAATACGGCTGCCATTGCCATATCGCTGGCTGGGCTGACTGACTCCGGATGCCAATGGCGTCTGCTATGCCATTTGCAGCTGGAAAGCAATTAGATTAAGCTAAATGCAGCCTTAAATTGCTGCATTTAGCTTAAACTAAAAGCTTTACAGCCGCAAATGGCATCTGCTACGCCATTTGTGTCTGGGGTTTTTCATGCGATAGGCTAGTCGGCCGGGGGGAGGGATGGACCCCCCCACCGGAATGGCAGGTAAGTAATTCGTACTTCCCTATATTATCCAAAATACTGCAACAGATGCTGTTGTGTGTCTGCTGCAAGGTATAAATGAGCAAGCGGAATGTAGCGTCACCGCGATGGGATCAAATTGATATGACAATAGGTGTAGAACTGGTCACTCTTCTATTTTTCTCTTTCTTTCTCTAGTCATTGTGGTTTCTCTTTTATCTCTTACCTGTATTCTTTCAGATGTTCTTTGTGGGGAGGCAGATGGTCTGTGTTGATTAGTTGTGCAGTGGTGGGGGAAAGCTGTAGAAGAAGTGTCTGCCAACTTCTTTACTAGCCCCTACACATGTGCCTTTAATAGCCACTTGAGCTTCAGAAATATGGGGGGGGGGAGAGGGAGATACCATGTTTGAATCTCAGAGGAGGACTGGCCCTTCCCCACTTTTCTCACCCTCAGAAGTGCAACTTTCATTTTATTTCCATTAAATCAGGAGCATAAAATAAACAGAGTGAAGCTGAAGAATACAACCCAGGGATTCTAGCTAGTGTTGCCTAAGGCCAGACCTCGAAAATCCTTCTGTACCTTTAAGAGCCTCATAGAAAGGGGACTGTTGCCAAATGCAGCTTTTCCCATCACAGGCTTGAAGTCTCAGGAAAAGGGAGACCAATTAGAAGTTTTCTCTCCTTGCTCTCAGGTTTCCCCCCCAAAGGCCCTGTGTCTTTAAGAGTGGTACAGCAGGCAGCAGTTCAGCAGGTGTGGCTTTCACCATCAGTGCATTTCCATGCTGGGAAAATGCCCCCTTTTGAACCTCTGCCTGTTATGCAGTTGTTAAGGGGATGATGCTTCTTTATGGAGAAAAGCTAACCTGTATTTGCTCCATGAAAATAAAGGAAGACAGTTCTTTCCAAAAGATTACAGTAATGCCCTTTTATTTCTCTCTGTTGGTGTCCCTTGCCTACCTTGCCCTGCACATCTTTGATCTCTGTAGCTGTTTTGCACCCTTAAGGAGACCGCTCCCCAAGTCCCAGCATGGACTCAACTCCAATTGTGTCCCAAGTATCCCAATCCCCCTTGAGAGATGAGGCAGATCTTTCTGTACTACAGCTGAAGAAGTTTTATGGGGGTGAGCCGCTGGCTCTGGGGGTGAGTACAGAACATAGGGGAAATTATATTTGACTGTACAATGGCAATGAAGACAGGGTGGGTGGCCGTGGAATGCTGATTGACCTTGGGAGGTGGGGTGGGGGGAGAAGGGATTGGAGCAGCTGGAATCTTGAACAGCAACACTCCGTACTGCAACATTTTGTTACAGGTCCCAATTACTTTCTAATACAATTCCAATGCAAATCCAAGAGCTGCAGATACAGGTTCATAACCCACTTGGTTTTAAATCCTAATTCTTTATTTTCAGTTTCCATCTAATATTAAAAAAATTTAGGGTGCAGGCCAATGAGATCCACCCTTGATGCTCATAAGCCTCTGAATTTAGAGGCTTGCAAGCATCCAGTGTAGAGTAGGAGGTGCGGCAGAGAGGATCGTCACCTCTGCCATGACACCTCTGCAGTTTAGCTACTCTTAAAAGCTGTTGTTGTTGTTGTTGTTGTTCAGTCGTTCAGTCGTGTCCGACTCTTCGTGACCCCATGGACCATAGCACGCCAGGCCTTCCTGTCCTGCGCTGTCTCCCGGAGCGTGCTCAAGTTCATATTCATTGCATCCGTGATGCTATCTAGCCATCTCATCCTCTGCCGTCCCCTTCTCCTTTTGCCTTCAGTCTTTCCCAGCATCAGGGTCTTTTCCATGGAGTTTTCTCTTCGCATTAGGTGGCCAAAATATTGGAGCTTCAGCTTCATTATCTGTCCTTCCAATGAGCACTCAGGGTTGATTTCCTTTAGGATGGACTGATTTGACCTCCTTGCAGTCCAGGGGACTCGTAAGAGTCTTCTCCAGCACCACAGTTTGAAAGCATCAATTCTTCGGCGCTCAGCCTTCCTTATAGTCCAGCTCTCACAGCCATACATTACTACTGGGAAAACCATAGCTTTGATTAGACGGACCTTTGTCGGCAAGGTGATGTCTCTGCTTCTTACTATGCTGTCTAGGTTGGCCATAGCTTTCCTCCCCAGGAGCAAGCGTCTTTTAATTTCATGGCTACAGTCACCGTCTGCGGTGATCTTGGAGCCCAAGAAAGTAAAATCTGTCACTGCTTCCATTTCTTCCCCTTCTATATGCCAGGAAGTGATGGGGCCAGATGCCATGATCTTAGTTTTTTTAATGTTGAGTTTCAAACCAGCTTTTGCACTCTCCTCTTTCACCCTCAACAAGAGGCTCTTGAGATCCTCTTCGCTTTCTGCCATTAGGGTGGTATCGTCTGCATATCGGAGGTTGTTGATAATTCTCCCGGCAATCTTAATTCCGACCTGTGATTCATCCAATCCGGCATTTCTCATGATGTACTCTGCATATAAGTTAAATAAGCAGGGTGACAATATGCAGCCTTGTCGTACTCCTTTCCCAATTTTGAACCTATCGGTTGTTCCATGTCTGGTTCTTACTGTTGCTTCTTGACCCTCATACAGGTTTCTCAGGAGACGGGTAAGGTGGTCTGATATTCCCATCACTTTCAGAATTTGCCACAGTTTGTTGTGATCCACACAATCAAAGGCTTTAGCGTAGTCAATGAAGCAGAAATAGACGTTTTTCTGGAATTCTCTTGCTTTCTCCATGATGCAGCGAATGTTGGCGATTTGATCTCTAGTTCCTCTGCCTCTTCTAAACCCAGCTTGTACTTCCGGTAGTTCTCGGTTCGCATACTGCTGAAGCCTAGCTTGTAGGATTTTGAGCATCACCTTGCTGGCATGTGAAATGAGCGCAATGGTGCGGTAGTTTGAACACTCTTTGGCGTTGCCCTTCTTTGGAATTGGAATGTAAACTGACCTTTTCCAGTCTTGTGGCCACTGTTGAGTGTTCCAGATTTGTTGGCATATTGAATGCAGCACTTTAACAGCATCATCTTTTAGGATTTTAAATAGCTCGGCTGGAATACTGTCATCTCCGCTAGCTTTGTTGTTACTAATGCTTCCTAAGGCCCACTTGACTTCACTCTCAAGGATGTCCGGCTCAAGTTCAGTGACCGCACTATCATGGCTATCGGGGACGTTAAGATCTTTCCTGTATAGTTCTTCTGTGTATTCTTGCCACCTCTTCTTAATCTCATCTGCTTCTGTTAGGTCCCTGCCTTCTTTGTCCTTTATCATGCCCGTCTTTGCACAAAACGTTCCCTTGATATCTCCAATTTTCTTGAAGAGATCTCTAGTCTTCCCCATTCTGTTGTTTTCCTCGATTTCTTTGCATTGTTCATTTAAGAAGGCCTTCTTGTCTCTCCTTGCTATTCTCTGGAACTCTGCATTCAGTTGGGTATATCTTCCCCTTTCTCCCTTGCTTTTCGCTTCCCTTCTTTTGTGAGCTACTTGTAAAGCCTCATCAGACAACCACTTGGCTTTCTTGCATTTCTTTTTCTTTGGGACGGATTTCATTGCTGCCTCCTGAACAATGTTACGGACTTCCGTCCATAGTTCCTCAGGCACTCTGTCTATCAGGTCTAATCCCTGAAATCTATTCCTCACCTCCACTGTATATTCAGAAGGGATATGACTGAGGTCATACCTGAACGGTTTAGTGGTTTTCCCTCCGTTCTTCAATTTAAGCCGAAGTTTTGCAAGAAGCAGCTCATGATCTGAGCCACAGTCAGCTCCAGGTCTTGTTTTTACTGACTGTATGGAGCTTCTCCATCTTTGGCTGCAAAGGACATAATCAATCTGATTTCGATATTGACCATCTGGTGACGTCCATGTGTAGAGTCGCCTCTTGTGCTGTTGGAAAAGAGTGTTTGCTATGATCAGCATGTTCTCTTGGCAAAACTCTATTAGCTTTTGTCCTGCTTCATTTTGTACACCAAGGCCATGCCTGCCTGTTATCCCGGTGATTTCTTGACTTCCTACTTTAGCATTCCAATCCCCTATGATGAAGAGGACATCTTTTTTTGGTGTTAGTTCTAGAAGGTGTTGTAGGTCTTCATAGAACCGATCAACCTCAGCTTCTTCGGCCTCAGTGGTTGGGGCATAGACTTGAATTACTGTGATGTTGAATGGTTTGCCTTGGATTCGTACTGAGATCATTCTATCATTTTTCAGATTGTACCCCAGTACTGCTTTTCCCACCCTTTTGTTGACTATGAGTGCTACTCCATTTCTTCTAAGGGATTCTTGCCCACAATAGTAGATATGATGGTCACCTGAATTAAATTCGCCCATGCCTGTCCATTTTAGTTCACTGATTCCCAAGATGTCGATGTTCAATCTTGCCATCTCATGTTTGACCACCTCCAGCTTACCTTGATTCATTGATCTGACATTCCAGGTTCCTAAACAATATTGTTCTTTACAGCATCGGATTTTCTTTTCACCGCCAGACACATCCACAGCTGAGTGTCCTTTCGGGTTTGGCCCAGCCGCTTCACTCTTTCTGGCGCTACTTGGAAATACCCTCTGCTCTTCCCCAGTAGCATATTGGACACCTTCCGACCTGAGGGGCTCATCTTCCGGCGTCATATCTTTTAGCCTTGTGATACGTTCCATGGGGTTTTCTTGGCAAGAATACTGGAGTGGGTTGCCATTTCCTTCTCCAGTGGACCACATTTTGTCAGAACCCTCTGCCATGACCTGTCCGTCTTGGGTGGCCCTGCACTGCATAGCTTATGGCTTCACTGAGTTACGCAAGCCCCTTCGCCACAACAAGGCAGTGATCCATGAAGGGGCTTAAAAGCTGTACCATTTCCTAATGCTCAGCGCACACAGGCTCCTTTCATGTAGCCTAACAGAGGACTTAAAGCAATGGTGCAAGTATGTATCCAATAGTATACTATAGTGAATCTTTTCCCAAAACAAACCCTGCTCCCCACAAGACAAGATAACCAAATATGCCAAGAAGTAGCATCAGCTTGTCCTCATCTCTAAAACAGATCTAGTGAGTCTTCCTATAATAATGGAAACTAGGATTTGCCTTTGGATAAAGTTTCAGATCAGGAAATATTGAAAAAGTAGAAGTTGTACAATTGACCATTTCAGTTAATGTAAGGAATGGAATAACACTACCTTAATCAAATAAGTTAATATATTTAGGGTGCAATCCTATCCAGATAGGCGACTGCCTCTGAACTCGGAGGCGACTGCCTATCCAAAGCAGGGCAGCAGAAGCGTGGAGGGGATCATTCCCTCTGCGCTTCTCCTGCCCTGCCTTTTTGGCTAGACAGTTGATTGCATGGGATCCGAGGTCAGTTCCCAGATAACACGATATCCTATGGCTGTCTAGCCACTGTTTAGCGGCCATAGGATTGGTCCCTTAGAGTGTGATCCTATGCAGGACAGAAAGAAGTCCTACAGTTCCCAGCGTTCCCCAGCCAGTTGGGAAAAGCTGGGAGCAGTAGGACTTTTTTCTGTCTAAACATGCATAGGATTGCGCCCTTAGAGTGATCATTTGTAACCGAAATATCAGAATGTCCTTTTTCTCTTGCTCTTTGGGCCAAAAGAAATGTGAGCTTAAATGCATTTAACATACTAAAAAAAAAAAGAGGAAATAGCCACCATAGGGGGTGAGGGCAAGTAGGATCTGGTCAGTAATTGTTGGAAAGGAGCAGTCTAACCTTTTGACCCCTTGTCTGCTGTGATTCCTACGAAGTTGACTTCCCACCACTGCTATCTGCATTGCTATAAAAGCTTCCATTGATACCAAGGGGACCATTCCTCCTAATGCAAATATCTTTGTGTATCTGTTGGGTGGTGGTGGCAGCTTTTCATTGAGATCGCAGCAGGACAGGAGAAAGGCCCTCCTCATGTTCATACCCACTCCCAGGTGGCGGTTATTTGCATAAGAAAAAAACAAAACAAAACTGGCATATGCAGTAACACATTTCACTTTATGTTAAGTTTGTCCCTTTGGCCCTTGTTACGGTATAGTACTGATGAGTTGGAGATAAATGATATTTACATTTTAATGATTGATGCCCTTCATTCATGATGATCCTGTGCAGACTTTTTTTTATCTAGCCAAAGCCACCCTGTTTTATTCTCTCTTCACAGATCACACAGATATTCGCAGGAATTACTGGAATCGCTTTGGGGCTTGTGCTGCAACACATGGCTAACTACAGAACAGAGTACACTATGGTGATGACACCATATTGGACTGGCATCTTGGTAATTCTACATAAAGGTGTATTTAAACAGCTCTACAGGCTTCACATTAGAATAAGGATTGCTCTTCTCATGCCATCCTTCGGAATCAGATTGTGGCCTCAAGCCCAATTTTGCAGAGGTGCCACCAAAAGCTTAAGAACTAGGGATATGCAAATGAGCAAAACCCAAGCTCACCGATCTTCTCCGAATTCCACCTTAAAGCTCGTTCCAACTTAAGTCCATATCAGACTGCAAACTTTTTCTTTTCTTTTTGCATGAAAATCTGCATGTATTTTCCCCAAATGTATGCATCAGCTATGCACATTTTTGAAATGTACACATTTTGGAAATGTATGCAGGCTGTGAAACACATATTTTTTTGGTCCGCAAATAACATTGCAAGCTTGGAAATGTACAGATTTTAATGCAGATTGTGTCTGAGTCCGCGTTCAGTCCGGAAGGTGCGAACTGGGTAAAATCCTGATCAACAATGAATTGAAACACATTTCTCATGCATCCCTATTCAGAACCAATGAGCAATCTGTGGATGGCCAGAAGACAACATTGGTCTTGTAATGTAGTCAAGTCTGGGTATCATTCACAATTACACAAATGCAAGGTGGAGGGATCATGGAATCTGGTACTAAGTGGAGAATTCAGCATCACAGGAAGTTCCACTTTAAGGCTGCAATCCTATGCATGTTTAGACAGAGAAAACTCCTACAACTCCCAGCATTCCTCAGCTGGGAGTTGTAGGAGTTTTCTCTGTCTAAACATGCATAGGATTGCAGCCTAAGTGTATTTAAGAAAAGAAAGTTTCTAGTCCTTATAAACATAGGATTAAGCTTGAAAACATGTAAAGAAAGCCTGGTGAACATTTGGAAGCTAGAAGATAGCTGAATATGTATTCCAGACATTATGGGATGGGGCCTGCACAGATCCTTGCCCTTTCCTATGTCTTGCAGAAGCAGAATTTTTTAAAAAGCCGGCTGAGCAGAAGTATATGCCACTTTTCATCATATCTTCAGGATTCTGAGTGTATCCATTGTCCTGACCAGATGGTGCACCCCATCCACCTTATTGAACGTCGTAGGGGTCAGGAAATTCAAGGCAGGGCAGTGAGGCCACATTGCTATAGATTTATTTATTTATTTATTTGGTACATTTATATCCTGTTTTGTCCTCCAAGGAGCCCAAGGCAGCAAACAGAATCCTTCTCTTCTGAGTTTCATCTTCACAACAACCCTGTGAGGTAGGTTGGGCTGAGAGTTGGTGACTGGCCCTAAGTCACCCAGTGAGCTTTATGGCTGAGTGGAGACTAGAACCCAGATCTCCTGAGTCCCAGTCCAACACTGTAATCACTATACTGCATTGGCTTTCTAGATAGATTAGAAGTGGTACACTGTTCTCTGGGTTGGTCCCAGAGTGTCCCAGCTTCTATTCACAGCAAGCACCGAGATCCAGCAGAGGCTTCCTGATGGAGGAAGGGCATGTAGAAGCAATGTTCACCCATGTCCCCTGCAAACCCCCCACCCTGGCACCTTCCATGCTACTCTGGAGAAGATTGTAGACAATTGCCTCCTTGTCCTCCAGTGCGATTCCAACACTGCTGAGTTGGAATACAGCTTTCTGTCTTGAGCCTCTTCAGAATGAGAGACAGTGAGGTCTAGTGGCTCAGAACCTCAAGACAGGGTTCTCAATCTGCCAGATGGCCCCACCCACTTCCCTTTTCCCCAACCACTGATTGTTTGGTGGTATTGCAGCTTTTGTGCAGTCCCTCCACCCAAGGCTGAAATTCCTCTCCTAAGGCCTAATTATTGGCAGTGAGAGCCTTAAGCTAAATATGCTGGCATTTTGGTCTCACCCCTTTAGCCTTCATCTCTGCCCACTACTTCAATGTAGCCACCGAAAGCTTCTCAGAAATGGAATTCGGCTATCAAGCTAAAAGAGGCTTTGCACCCCTGAGTTAGAGGGTTGGATCAGGATTGGTAAGACCAAGGTTCAAATCCCCACTCAGCCATGAAGCTCACTTTCAGTCTACCTCACAGGTAGGGATGCTGAAGAAATTCGAGATGGACTAAAATGAGCTCAGATTTCTAAGAATCAGACCTGCAGAATCCACTGTGGACTGCCCCCTTCAGGCCACACAGAGTCCGTGGACTTTCAGATTTTTTTTTTTTTACTTTCCCCAAATTTATACAAATTTATTCGTAGGAAAATACACACGTTTCTGCTGAGACTGGTGAACATATATGGGGAAAAGTTGAATGGAATGGGGGACAATACACTAAATGTTACGTACTATTGTTGTGAACCCTCTTACAGAATTATTTCTGTATTTTTCTGCGTAATGAAAAAAAAATCGAATCCGTCTGTGAATGGACACTGGAGTGAATATCAATGCACAATCCATGAAACACACATGGGATGGATTTCACAAAATCCGGACATCTCTACTCACAGGGTTGTTGTGAGGATAATATGGAGTGGGCAGAGAGAGAGACTATCAGGAGGAGCTCCTTGGAAGGAGAAGGGAATCATCATCCCTCAGTAAGCCTGGAACAAATAGTCTTCTTAAGGGAACTCTGTGCATACACAGGAACCTCCAGGGGCATATTTTCACTTTTCATGGGGGGGGGCACCATTTCTCCACTGCTCCAGACAGTTGTAGTTATGAAGACTCAAACTTGTCTTACTGGCCACAAATCTTCTAATTTGTATGGAGCTGTCCACCAGAATAGGTATGCTGGTTTTAGTGTCTTTACTTGGGAAATGTCTGACATCCAGTCTTACAGTTATCTGATTATGATCTAATAAACAAAAACAGAGGGATACAAGGCAGTCCCTTTGAATCTTGTTCATTGTCTCTGACCTCCATTTCCATCTCTTACAGTACATCATTTCAGGATCCCTGTCTGTAGCAGCTGCCAGGAAGCCCATGAAGAAACTGGTAACTCACCTATGATGTGATTATACAAGATGAGACTGATGAGATACAGCATTATGGACTTTCGTGGCGTGTCATTTTTTAAGACCCAGTGCTACAATGCCTGGTCTGATGTCTTGAATACTGTCATGTATTGCCCTGAGATAGCACTGTGGGTCATTTATGGGATCTGGCAAGTGGGGCAGGTCTGGTGTTAGGGGTTGGCATAGTCAGGTAGTTGCCAAGGGCCCGGGGGGTCAGAAAGTCTTGATTCTGGCAATGATGTGGACAGTGGTGCTTTGAATGGCATCCAAGCCAGCGCTTGGCTCCATTCCATGTGGCCATCAACCAAGTTAGATTGCTCCAAATATCGGGCATTGCATTTGGGGAAATCTGACATGGCGGGCAGTGGGTGTGGAGTGCTGAATTTAAAAGTGCTGCTGTATCGGCCACTCACCCTCACCACCACCCTGCCAAGTTTCCTTGATGGGTTGAGCATAATTGTCTGAAAGGTGGGATAAAAGTGCTGTAAATAAATAAATTATTCAAAAAGATAAATTACGCATCCAAGATGTTCCATGGAAATTAGCAAAGGACTGAATGGCTGAGCCAAACGTATTTAGGATCCTAATCTGAGAATAAAAATGTTGACTTTGGAGATCTGAATAAGAAGCACAGCTGAGTGAAAGGGCAGAATTTCACAAACCAAGAACCTCAGTGTATCAGGAGAATCCCTCTTTAGGTGCATAAAGTGCGTAACATTAATCCATACAACTGGAGTGGCCTGGTATAAACCCTAGTAGCTTGGCCTTCTGACGATGCCACGTCAACAGAGTAGGATCTTGAGCTTGCTGCTCTTCAGGCTCCAGCTGAGCCACTGACTCCAGGTGTCCTGAGCTAGAGTCCCTCCAGGTTTGGCCTTGACAAAGCATTTTTTAGTTTCTAGTCATCATTTTGTTGTTCAGTCGTTCAGTCGTGTCCGACTCTTCGTGACCCCATGGACCATAGCACGCCAGGCCTTCCTGTCCTGCGCTCTCTCCCGGAGCGTGCTCAAGTTCATATTCATTGCATCCGTGATGCTATCTAGCCATCTCATCCTCTGCCGTCCCCTTCTCCTTTTGCCTTCAGTCTTTCCCAGCATCAGGGTCTTTTCCATGGAGTTTTCTCTTCGCATTAGGTGGCCAAAATATTGGAGCTTCAGCTTCATTATCTGTCCTTCCAATGAGCACTCAGGGTTGATTTCCTTTAGGATGGACTGATTTGACCTCCTTGCAGTCCAGGGGACTCGTAAGAGTCTTCTCCAGCACCACAGTTCGAAAGCATCAATTCTTCGGCGCTCAGCCTTCCTTATAGTCATCATGGCTGAGAACAAAATCATATAGGCAACTATATAGTGTAATTGAGAAATTACACTGCTACTAGAGAATCTTGTCCAAAGTGGTCTGTCAAGGTGAGGTGGTGGTGGTGGTGGGGCATCAAAAGTGCCACTTGTGGAGCCTTGGAAGCATTCTGCCCAAGGGCCCCCTGAAGTCTAGTGCTGGCCCTGAAGTGGGGTCGAGCCAAGAGCCAAATTGGATTGACATGTATCCCACACAAGGACTGTGGCAGCTAAATGGCTTTGGTTTGTCTTCGTGTGAATGTTTTGCTTGTGTGAGTAATTTGGTTCCACAAGAACAGACAGAAATCTTGACCAGATATTTATTTCCCTGAGGTAGCCAGTCATACATGCCGATAAGGGCCCTACATTTATACTGGGTACCTACAGGACAGCAGATGAGGAGAGAGAAGGCTGGATGTCCTTATAAAGGAGGACTTCAGTGGGAAAGCCTCATCAGTTCTAGCTAGACTGGGAACTCCTAGGGTGCTTGCCAAGGCTGAAGGAAACTTAAGATGGTTAGATGCAGCTGGTCAGAATCTAATATTGTGGGATGTAGAAGAGTTCCCATGGACAGCAAAGGCTGATCCAATGAAGTCCAAAGCTCAACTGTATCCTTCTATCCCCAAATGGTTGTTGGTGACTGCCAGAACACCCCGCCATAGGTGAGAAATGAAAGGGTAAATCCTCTGCCATTGTGCAGTTTGGCACTTTGGACATGTCCTTGAAACCTCCAAGTTGCATATTCCAGGTTCAGAGTTTGGTAACTTTTCTTCATCAAGAGGGATGTGTCTATGGAGAATGCTGCTACAGATTTTATTTCTTGGACATCCAGCAGCAGGGGCTATACCAGCAGACATCTCGGGGCCATTATCACTATGAGAGAAGCGTGGGTCAGAATGGAGTCAGAGTCCCTTAATAAAATAATAATATGATTGTTTCTCACCACTAGGTAAATGGCATGCTGGGAATGAATGTGGTGAGTGCTGTGGCAGCTGGCCTCGGGATCATGCTCCTCTCTGATTCACTGACTTATTACCTTTCATGGTTCTATACGAGTAACTGTGACAATCTTGATTCAGAATGGGCTCACAGATGTTCTGAAGCCATAATGTACTCATATGTAAGTGTATGTCTTACCAGGACTGGGCTTTGGGTAGGTAGTACAACCACAGCAGGACAAGAGCAAAGGCTGGTTCTTACTCCCTGTGTGTGTGTGTGTGTGTGTGGTGGGGGTTGACCTGAAACTGATGGAGAACGTTCTGTATGGTGTCACTAGCATCATTCCTTATAATGAGGCTTGACATGAACAGAGCGGTGCTAGGAGTGTGCGGGGAATAGGAATGGTGATAACTTTGCTTTGGGACTGCTGCAGCTCATTAGTTCTGCTGTGTTTCTCCTTATCCCATTGTCTTAATGCCTTTTTGACTGAAGAGCAGAGTAAAAAGTGCTTTAAATGAATAGTAAGTATAAATAATAACTCATAAATTCAGCCTCCATGGATTTCTATTGGTGGCAACAAACTACACAGTTCTCCGTAGTTCCTACGTTGCTCAGGGGGCAATGAATACATATGACACAGAACAATGATTTCCTGTTTTATTGACAGAATGGACCGTTGGCCATACTGGCTTTTCTCTTGGTGTTCAACATCCTAGAGTTCTGCATTACTGTCTCCATTGCTGCCTTTGGGTGCAAAGCTACGTGCCGGAACGCCTACAGTGAAACGGTAACATTTAGAAAAGAGTGGAGTTCGGTAGTCATGAGTAGGCAAAGACATGCAGGAATAGAGCTTGTTTTCTTGCACCTTAATAAGGGCTTTGTTTTCATAATGGGCTGGAACATCTGGGTTGGAACTCTGGGTCAAAGATGCTTGTAGCATTGATTCTTCGCTTTCCATCCCCAAGCTCCCATTGCAAAGTGAAACAGGTACCTAGCCAGAAAGTTTGGCTTTGCTTCCAGAACTATGGAATATAACGCCTTCCACCAGCTGTCACATGTATTTTGTAGGTAACAGTATATTCTGGTGTCTTTCTAGGTGAGCGCTGTGCACCAGATGATGTGAAAGACCTGCCCAGTAGGATGTGGGCTTGGTATTATCATGGTAGGGAAGGGGTTTCCAACGCGGTGCCTGCAGGCACCTCCAATGGCACCCATAGGGCTGCCCAACATGGCAGCTGGAAAGCATTTCTTTAAAAAATCCATTGTAAATATGCATTCAGGGATTTGCATATATCCATAGCAATTAATGTATACAAAATGCATAAAACTTTCTAGTATAGGCTTCAACAAAAGCAGACCAAATTTCCAAATAAGTATCCATTTGAAGGTGGTGTCTATGTGCCCCCTGTTCAAATATTGAAAGTGTTGCAAGATCCTCAATCCATTGCATTGAAGGAGGTGAGCGTTTATCCTTCCAGTGTTGTCATAGCAGTCTTGTAGCTGTCAAAAGTGTTCAGAGAATTCATTTATGCTGACTATTTCCATGAAGCAGGAAAATAATTTAAAACAGTATGTACATCAATGAATATTAAAGACTGTTCCAGTGTACAAAAAATTATCTGTCTAATAATATCCCCCCCAGAAGAAGAAACTATTGGACATATGTTTAGGAGAAGCATTAGCTGTATTGCACCTCTAGCAATTAGCTGAATTAGGCAATATCTTATTAATGAGGCAATGCAGTGTCCAAAACAAAATTCATAGGCATGAAACAAAAGTTTTTGCTGAATAAGATGCAGTCTAAGATCCATAAATGTGACAGGTAGATACCAAAGCAGTGATCCACTGTTTAGGCATATTTTGGTGGTGCCCACAGCAGTATCTCAAATTCCCAAATGTGTACATGGGTCCAGAAAGCTTGGGGACCCCTGCTCTAGGGCACAGACTGTTCTTCAACTGGTTAGGGCACGGGTGAGCAACCTTTTGGGGCCTGTGGGCACATTTGGCAACTGACCTGGGCACCACCACAAAATTGTTACCATGGGAAGCATGGCTAGTAATAAAGAGTAACTATTAGAGTAATCCTAATCCACACTTGGGTTGTCTCGTAAATGAAGGAGTGTTTCATCAGCAGCGCTACTACCATTTTGTATTTTTGTTGGTGATTTAAAAAAAAAAAAAATGAAGTGGGGAGAGAAATAAAATAAAGAAAAAAACCCAGAAAGATGAGGAGCAATGGTAAAAAATTAAAAGTGGATTCTGTGTTTCAGCATGGGTTTAAAGGTATGTTCCTGGGCCAAAATGGTTGAAGACCACTGCTTGGTTGCATGCCAAGGTGGTTACATTTCTGACTGGCTAATCACCACTCACTCACCATCAGCACCACCTGATTAGCTGCCACCCACCCTAAATGACCACAAACAGAGGCAGTCAGTGCGTGTGTTCACACGATCATGGGGAGTGGGTAGATGTGTAGCAGAACGATGCTGCAGGGAGGAGAAGGAGGAAACCCATGACAAGTCCTCCCACCACATGATCGCCAAACCAGGCCAAGCGGCATAGTTCCCTTACCACTCCACTGTCCAAGGTCCCTCCCCTTGTCCGCCTGCCACTTTAGCTGTGCATGCCTGTGGCCTCGCACCAGCTGTGCCAGCCCTCACTATGCAATCATGACCATAGATATTAGCCATGTGGGCTAGAGCATCACCAGCACTTCCAGTTGCTCTAGGTGGCCATCTCTATGATTGTGTGCGTTTATCCATGGGGAGCCCAACACATAGAATCATTGAATCATAGAATAGAAGGGTTGGAAGGGGCCTACAAGGCCATCGAGTCCAACCCCCTGCTCAATGCAGGTATCCAAGTCAGAGCATCCCTGACAGATGGCTGTCCAGCCTCGTCTTGAATGCCTCCAGTGTGGGAGTGCCCACCACCTCCCTAGGTCATTGGTTCCATAGTTGTATTGCTTTAACAGTCAGGAAGTTTTTCCTGATGTTCAGCCGGAATCTGGCTTCCTGTCACTTGAGCCCATTATTCCGTGTCCTGCATTCTGGGATGATGGAGAAGAGATCCTGGCCTTCCTCTCTGTGACAACCTTTCAAGTACTTGAACAGCGCTATCATATCTCCCCTCAGTCTTCTCTTCTCAAGGCTAAACATACCCAGTTCATTCAGTCTCTCTTCATAGGGCTTTGTTTCCAGTCCTCTGATCGTCTTTTTTGCCCTCCTCTGAACCCTCTCCAGTTTGTCTGCATCCTTCTTGAAGTGTGGTGCCCAGAACGGGACACAGTACTCCAGATGAGGCCTAACCAGTGCTGAGTAGAGGGGAACTAGTACTTCCCGGGATTTGGAAGCTATGCTTCTATGAATGCAGCCCAAAATAGCATTTGCCTTTTTTGCAGCCACATCACATTGTTGGCTCATATTCAGCTTGTGATCGACAACAATTCCAAGATCTTTCTCGCTTGTAGTGTTGTTGAGCCACGTATCCCCCATCTTGTAACTGTGCCTTTGGTTTGTTTTTCCTAGGTGCAGAACTTGGCATTTATCCCTATTAAATGTCATTCTGTTGTTTTCTGCCCAGCGCTCCAGTCTATCCAGATCACTTTGAATTTTGTTTCTGTCTTCCAATGTATTAGCTATCCCACCCAATTTTGTGTCATCTGCAAATTTGATCAGCATTCCCTGCACCTCCTCCTCCAAGTCATTAATAAAAATGTTGAAGAGCACTGGGCCCAGGACTGAGCCCTGCGGTACCCCACTCATTACCTCTCCCCAGTTTGAGAAGGTCCCATTGATAAGCACTCTTTGAGTCCGATTCTGTAGCCAACTGTGGATCCACCGGATCGTTGTTTCACCCACTTTGAGCTAGTTTGCTCATCAGGATAACATGGGGCACTTTGTCGAAAGCTTTGCTGAAGTCGAGGTATATGATGTCTACAGCATTCCCATGGTCCACAAGGGAGGTTACTTGATCAAAAAATGAGATCAGATTTGTCTGGCAGGACTTGTTTTTGACAAATCTATGTTGGCTTCGAGTAATCACGGCATTGTTTTCAAAGTGCTTCCAGATGGATTGCTTTATCATCTGCTCCAGAATTTTCCCAGGGATTGATGTCAGACTGACTGGTCTGTAGTTCCCAGGTTCCTCCTTTTTACCCTTTTTGAAGATAGGAACAACATTAGCCCTCCAGTCATCTGGCATTTCCCCCATCCACCATGATTTCTCAAAGAGAATAGACAGTGGTTCTGAGAGTTCTTCTGCCAGTTCCTTTATTACTCTAGGATGCAGTTCATCTGGCCCTGGAGATTTGAACTCATTCAAAGTAATTCGGTGTTCCTTGACCATATGCCTATTGATCTCAAGCTGCAATCCTGCCCTTCAGCCTGTACTTCGCCTTTGCCAGGGGGGTCATAGACCCTCTTTTGGGAGAAAGAGCCAAAGTAGGAATTGAGCACCTCTGCCTTTTCTTTGTCATCTGTTATCGTTTTGCCATCCTTATTTAATAGCTGAACAACCATTTCTTTCCTCTTCCTTTTACTATGCACGTAGCTGAAGAAAGCCTTTTTGTTGTTTTTAGCATCCCTCGCTAACCTCAGCTCGTTCTCAGCTTTAGCCTTCCTGATGCCATCCCTGCAATGTGCAACACATGGCATAGTAAGCCACCCTGGGGCCCCATACCCACTCTACAGAGGGTGGGTAGTGAGGGTGGGCAACTTACTGATTGTGGACAGGGAAAACGCTCCCCACATGTTGCATTAACCCACCATGGTTCACACTTGGGAGAGACGCATGGTGGATTTGTGTGCCATCTGAACCCAGGCACAGTCTACTTAGCATTCTGGTTTATGTAGTTGCTCCTTTTCTTTACCACTTGCCCCAAGAAACAGCTCTGCTATTTTTACACAAAGAAAAAGAAATCTAAAACTCTGCTGTAGAAAATTCAACATATTGTGTGCAAAAGCTCAAGAGGAGTAACTTGAAGATTGTTAATAACAACTGAATTTATTTGGAAAATGCACAGTAAATGCACTCTGATACTAATTTTATATCCTGGGGTTTTCATGTCTTCAGGTTATGGTGGTTTATCAGAACGTGATCTCAGGCAATGCCATTAGCCTGCCAGGTGCTTGGAAGGATCCTGAGATCCCTTGAGTTGCTGTTCTTTCAACCCACCCCTCCTGGACTTCCATCTCCTGCTGCAAAGTCAAGCACAAAAAGACTATGTACCTGTGGACCAAGCAAGTTCTCTTTGAACTAAACCCAGAATATCCTTATCAGTACAGTGGATATCATGAACTGTGCAGAACACCATGAATAAATGTGGAGAGAGATTTTGGAAATGTAGAATGGACATTTTTAGTTTTAGTGAGCAGAAGCCAATTGTTGGACCAATTGCTTTAGAGGGAAAGTACAACCTCTAAATAGGAAATGGTTGAATAAATAGTTGTTGTTGTTTTTTTTAGAAAGAACAATATATCATTAAGGATTTAAAAACAAATATAACAGATGACTAAGCCAAGAACACATGAAAGTAACAGAGGAGGAGTAATACAAGAGAAAGAAACACTGTAGAAATTGTAATAGATGTCTTACAAGAATATATCAATACACAAAAGAGGAAAATATTACACATACAGTATTAAGCTACATTCCAAGGTTCTCATCTTATGTTTTCAGATGACTCACTATAGTTCCATAATCTAACAAAGCACTAAGCAGGTTTGGGTCTGGTCAGTGCTTGGAGGGGGGACCACCTGGGAACCACATGTAGCCACCTTGAGTTCCATGATGGAAGAAAGGTGGGATATACATGTAAAAAATATATATGGGGGGAACCGTTTGAATAGGGATGTACGAAAGTCACTTACCTTTCTGTGGATTATGTTGATGGTGGGGGGGAGGTGTTCCGTCCCTCCCTCCCTCCGGAATCCTCGACGGGGGGGGGGAGGCGATCTGTTCCTCCCCCCCGGAATCCTCCACGGCTGGCTGTGCTTTGTGGCAGCTCCGCGGAGCAGCTGGCCAGGCCCAGGCCAGAGCTGTCCGCAGCCGGATTTCCGGCTGCGGAGGGCTCTGGGTAAAAAACAAAAAACTGCATATGCAAATGGCGGCGGCTATGGCCGCCGCCATTTGCGTTCCTTATTTTTGGCCGTCTTAATCTACATAAATATTTACGTAGACTATGACGGTGAAAATCAAGGGGAATGCAAATAGCATAGCGGGCGCTATTTGCGTCCCTTTTTGATTCACCATTTTAGCCTACGTAAATATTTACGTAGGCTAAAATGGCAAATCAAAAAGGGACGCAAATAGCGCCCGCTACGCTATTTGCGTTCCCCTTTATTTTCACTGTCATAGTCTACATAAATATTTACGTAGACTAAGACGGCCAAAACTAAGTAACGCAAATGGCGGCGGCCGTAGCCGCCACCATTTGCGTACGTGTTTTTTTTTTTTTAACCTAGCTATGATAGGCTATGTAAATCTTTACATAGCCTATCATGTCATTTTTTGTTTTTTGTTTTTTTACAAGGCAAGACTGCAAATGGCAGCAGCGGCAGCTGGTCTGAAGACCAGCCGCCGCCGGAGCCGCCGCTGCCGCCTGGAACATCCACCCCAGGTAAGTCTCGTCCGGGGGGGGATCCGCGGGGTGGCGGGGGGGGTGGCAGGCCGTTCCGCCACGGAGTTTGGGGGGCCGAATGCACTGGCATTCGGCCTCACTGAGATCCATGGCGGAATTCTCTGACATCCCTACGTTTGAATGGTTTCTCTTCTGATGAAAGGAACTAGACAAGAGATACTTCCAGATGAAGCTTTTATTGTGCAATCACATTGCCTCCTTCACAGAATTTTCCAGGGCATTCAGATGAGAACCACTTCCATTTGCAACCCTCCCGTTTATCATGGCTTCTTCCATCTTTTTTCTTATCACAACAAATCTGTTGAGGAAAAGACATAACAGCTTCCCAATGCCTTTTGATTGGAAACCCTAGGAGCCCTTCGGCTGGAAGCACCCACAGTTACCCTTTCTCTGGCCCAGTTCACACACATAATGTGAAGCCACTGTGGGTGAAATTCCCCACAGGGCTTCTTGTTGCAGCGGCATCCATTTTGAAAATTTGGGGCGTGGTGGGGGTGCGTTGTAGCTTCTCGTTGCATGTGAACCTGGCAAGGGTAGATTGTTGGGATGTTTGACAAGCCACCTTGAAACCATGGGATGTTTTAGGGTTGTGGGTGGCTTGTCAACCACCCCAACAATCCAACCTTGCTGGGTTCGCATGTAACAAGAAACTATGGTGCATCCCTGTCACACCCTAAATGTTCAAAATGGCAGCCGCCACCACAACAAAAAGCCCCATGAGGAAATTTACTCATGGTGGCTACACATCATGTGTGAACCATGTCTCTGTCTTTATGGTAACCTGTCTCCAACTGTTAGCAATTGCCTTAAGAAATTATGGTTGCTTTCATCCAAGCATTTATTGTGGATTCTCCATGCCTTGCCCACTAACATTTTATGGGGGATCCACATGAAGTCATTCATTTGTAATCCCATGTGATTCTCCTGATGGAAAATCTGTTATTATATATAACCTGGAACAGAAGCACAATCTCCACATGTGTGGGTCGTCTTCAACACTACTCTCTTTTTTAATTGTTTCTTTGTTGTTTTTAATGAGGTGTAGTTTTGATGTGAGTAGTGACATTTTGCGCGACAAGCCATGTCACCATGGCTCTTTGTTTTCATTTTTCACCATTTTATTTCCTACCCTTGGTGTCATTTTAACAGCAATCACTCTTTTTACAAAGCAGAGACAATTAGGGAATAATCAGTAATGGCTTGAGAAGTGGAGCATAGCAAACAATTTATTACTGTGTCAATGAAGCTATTTCTTCAAAGAGACAAGTGGAAAAAATCCAGGCAACTTGCTACTGACTTCTGACTCTTCTCTGCTTCCCCCCTCCCTGCATTTTGGCTTTAACAGATGTAAATGGAGAAGCTGCCCTAGCCTGTGCTGTGTCTCCCCCTCGCCAGACTAGTTTGAGCAGAGGTGTTAGGGTTGGAACTGAGCCCACAGAGCCCCAAAGCAGCTCTGATTCTGAGGAAGAGCTACACCCCGTGGGAGAGGAGCCCACTCATCTCTCAGAGGCGCAGCTGCAGGGAGAGGCCCCCGCAGTTCACATTCCTGAGAGAGAGAGTGACCCTGGCAGCGAAAGAGCGGGAGAGCGGTTGTTGCTAGACGCTAGGTGCTGGTGCAGAGAGAGGCATGAGGTGGTGGGCACTGAGAGGAGGCACTCAGCCCACTTGGCACTACGGGAACAGTTACGTCCCGATGCCCCATGGGTAAGGGCGGGAGCCTCCCCTCCTAGCACATAAGTTTCAGAGCTTTTCCCACCTTTCTCCAAACGGGGACCAACTATGTACATGGAGCTTAGGTTACTCTGCTATGATACAGTTCCTTGCTTAGTCGCTGGCAATTAGCATCTGAAAGAGTCATTAGGATGTAAAGGAATAAAGCCTTGGAAATAATCCCTTTTGTCTGTGTCTTGATTTGGCAACTGGAGGGGACTTTAAGAGGCAGCTAGGGCACTCCTGACAAGAGGTGGGGAATGCTTCGTTATTTGCTTGCGGGAAGATGCCAAGCAGCAGCCAGCTGTTCATGATTCTGCTGCATGGAGGACCAGCCCTACCATTAGGTACAGTGAGGTGGCCACCTCTGGTGGCTACGGAAGGGGAAGGCAGCAGTGGCAGTTCCACACACTGTCCCTCCAGCACTGAAGCTGCCAGTCTGGCCAACTTCTGTAAATGGAATGGAGGGTGGTGGGGTCATCTTGTCCTTTGTCATTTAAAATCATATAATGACTCACTCTGGGGTGAAAGGGTTCCTGGGGTTTGAATGAAGGAAAGTTGTCAGAAGAAATGTGCAAAGTTACCAGAAGGAAAAGGTTGAAGAATTGGGGAAAAAAAACCAAAACCAACAGATGTGCATTTATTAGCAAAGGCAAAGCTAACTGTGGAACATGAACAACAAGATGCATGTAATTCACTGTGTTTGGGGAAAACCACTGGGGAAAGAGACTTCCAAGATAAGCCCAAAACCTGACTCAAGGCTCCTATAATTCAAGCAGGTGAAGTAGTGGTCAAGACCTCTGACGGAAAAGTGATGTCCTTTAGCATTAAGAAGAGGAATTTCCTAAAAGATGAGCCAAATTAATGTACAACCAGGACATGTAGTCAAAAGACATGTTTTTCCACATTGTGCAAAGCCTTTGGAGGAAAAGTATTTAAGGTACACCAAAGTCAGCAGGACTCGAAGAAAGGCATGAACACCAGTGAAGCTGTTGCTCTCGGCACACCTCCTGCTTCTGAGTATACAACCTGGCTGGCCACCGGGCTGTGTTGGTCCCACATGGGTAACTAACTGAGTGAATGCAGCAAGTGTGAATGGATTGATACAAACTGCATTCTATCTAAAGGTGTTCTAAAAATTGCATTAAGGTTTTGAGTCTCAGTCTGTATTTCACCCTGTAATCCCAGCTATTTGTAACACTTTCATCTTGGGCAGCAGATGTCTTGGCTGGCCTCGGTTTTAACTGCCTCAAGCAGATGAGAAGGCCGCTGTGGGAGGCAGGGACAGTGAAGAGCCGCTCTCTAGTGCAGCCTTGTCTCCGCTTCCTCCACCCCACTTTGGCTTTTAAAAACAATTTTAACTTTTGAACAAAATTGCTTTATCCTCCCACCCTAATTCCAATCTTCTTGAGCAGCTCTGCTTCTGAGAATGGAGTGGGAAGAGTGTTGTTGTTTTTGAGTAGTATTTTTCCTCCTGCGTGTATGTGAGGAAGGAAGAATTATGTCCCATTGAGGAGAAGCTGCAGAAAGCAGAGTCTTGGGTAGTTTGGGACCACAGGCTAGCAGCAGCTGAGATCGGTGCGAAAGAAAGGCCGAGGAGAAGCCACCTTCCCCCCTTCTTCCCAGCACAAACACAGGGGACTGTTTCCAGAACAGAGAGGCAGTTGCCAACTCTTGTTTTTCCACTGGGCCCCTGCAGCTGTGTCTTTGGCTGAAACTACACATAGCAGTTACACTGTTATCATACCATCATCATAACTATTGGTGCCCATTGGTGTCATGTGTACTAATAGTTACGATAACGGTATGATAACAGTATAACTGCTATGTGTAGATTCAGCCTTTAACAGCACCAACGAAGGAAAAGGTGCCGTGCTATCGGAGGAACGGAGAAAGACGCGATTCCTTTCGAATTGTTGCCGATTTAAAGGCACAGCGCAGGCAGCAGCAGAAAAAGCTGGCAACCCTCCCCCACTCTCTTAGTTATTCAAGGGGAGGGGGGCAATTTCCGAGACATGCACGAGTGGGCTGGCCCTGCCCTGTCTTTCTAGCTGAGTGTAGTGATGGGTGAATTTTAAGATTTACTATCTTGGGTTGGAGCTAAAAAGTCCGCCCTTGGACTGTTCCTGTATTTTATGCTCATCTTCCTATTCAGTACAGTTTGTAGAGCTGGTGCAAGACCTGAAGGGACAGGGCACCATGATCACCATGGGGAGGAAACGGGGAAGAGGAGCGTGAGTCGAGAAGGTTCCACTGAAAATGGGACATGGTATTCATGACTTAGAAAGGAGTACGACAAGGCTGCATATTGTCACCCTGCTTATTTAACTTATATGCAGAGTACATCATGAGAAACGCCGGGTTGGATGAATCAGAGGTCGGAATTAAGATTGCCGGGAGAATTATCAACAACCTCCGATATGCAGACGATACCACCCTAATGGCAGAAAGCGAAGAGGATCTCAACAGCCTCTTGTTGAGGGTGAAAGAGGAGAGTGCAAAAGCTGGTTTGAAACTCAACATTAAAAAAACGAAGATCATGGCATCTGGCCCCATCACTTCCTGGCATATAGAAGGGGAGGAAATGGAAGCAGTGACAGATTTTACTTTCTTGGGCTCCAAGATCACCGCAGACGGTGACTGTAGCCATGAAATTAAAAGACGCTTGCTCCTTGGGAGGAAAGCTATGGCCAACCTAGACAGCGTAGTAAGAAGCAGAGACATCACCTTGCCGACAAAGGTCCGTCTAATCAAAGCTACGGTTTTCCCAGTAGTAATGTATGGCTGTGAGAACTGGACTATAAGGAAGGCTGAGCGCCGAAGAATTGATGCTTTCGAACTGTGGTGCTGGAGAAGACTCTTACGAGTCCCCTGGACTGCAAGGAGGTCAAATCAGTCAATCCTAAAGGACATCAACCCTGAGTGCTCATTGGAAGGACAGATAATGAAGCTGAAGCTCCAATATTTTGGCCACCTAACGCGAAGAGAAAACTCCCTGGAAAAGACCCTGATGCTGGGAAAGATTGAAGGCAAAAGGAGAAGGGGACGGCAGAGGATGAGATGGCTAGATAGCATCACGGATGCAATGAATATGAACTTGAGCACGCTCCGGGAGAGAGCGCAGGACAGGAAGGCCTGGCGTGCTATGGTCCATGGGGTCACGAAGAGTCGGACACGACTGAACGACTGAACAACAACAACAATTCATGACTTAAGTCCCATTCTTTTTAATGGGAACGAAGTGCAACTAATATAGTCTGGATCCAACCCAAGGTGTTTGAACTTGTTTTGGCATTCCCTTTGAGTACTTTGGATTCTCTGCCCGCCCCAATACGTTTTGACATAAAAGCTATGGCCACAAATATACATTGTCTGCTAGGACCAGCTGGAAGCAAGAGGGACTTGCCTTGTACAATCATGTTTTCAAATAAGGAAATCATGTGCAGCTACTCAGTAATGCCTCTTATCCAAAGCATCTTCAAAACACTGTATGCCGATGAATAAATAATTCTCACAATAGCCACACTGGGCAGGGGGGAAGAGGAGAAGCACTCTCATGACAGACCCCTTGGAGTGAGTGGTGGAGCACCCACCGCCTGCCCTATGCTTCACTCCGAGCAAGGCATTGGATGGGCGGTACTCCGGGGTCCTGCCAAGTGCTCTCTTGCTGTGTTCTTTCCCTTACTCAGAGTGAGGCAAAGGGCATCTCTCCACCAGCCTAAAATCCTGCATTGAAAATGGGGCTTTCTGCTTCCTTTTAAACGCAGGATCATGACAACTCCCTTTTCTCACCTGCTTCCTTTCCCCCCTCCCCTCCCCTCCCCTCCCCTCCCCTCCCCCTCCTTCTCCCCCTATCTGACTCTTATCTCGCATTGATCTTGCTCCTCTTCATGCCACTTTTCCTCTTTTCATGGAGGAAACTCAAGCGGAACACAATGGGGTAATTTGATAGCTCATTATCTGCGATCTATTTAAAAATGGAACAAAGGGCATTTAGTGCATGAGGGTCACGGTGTCATGTAAAGAGCCCACAAACATCCATGAAGGAGCAATCTCAATTGCAGGATAAAAGCTCCATGTGAAGAAAGCCATAGGGTGGGTGGTGGCAGCTGCTCTGGAGAGCCATAATGGTTGCTTTTCTGCTGCAGAAAAGTGGCCAGCAAGGCTCTTCCGAGGGTCTGCACACCCTATGCCTGACTTTGAGAGGCATAGGCCAGTGGTGGCACTGGGGCCAATAGCTCTCCTGGCAGCACGCTATGTGGGATCCACCATCCTTCCAGACCTGCTGCCTGTGGTGTGGGATTCACCCTATCTCATGGGAGGGCTGGCCCTGGCAGACAGTTTGTTTTGTCCTTCCAAAAAACAGGTTGTAATTTGGAAAGTATGAGAAAACTGGAAAGAATTCAAAATAGATCCAAAAAGAGAGAACTAGTCTCAAGGTGCTGGAAAAATAATTTATTCTTTAAGAAGCCCAATGCATTTCAGCCCAATATTATTTGGGATGATCTTCAGGGGAATTCTTAAAAAGACTTCAGAGAACTCTGTCAGGACTGTCTCTAACATCTGAAGATAGACAGGGGGCTAGCATCAATATGTGGAGAAACTGGGCCATTATTTTCTGGCAAACAAGATCACTGATGGGGACAAGCAAAAAGTAATATGTCTCAGTGTGTGGCAGTAAAGTGAAAGAAAACACCTTTTCCACATGTGTAATTGCACTATTCTCCTATACCACAGTGCCACTTAGAGGTTATGTAGCAGAAAAGCAGGGAAGGAAATGCTCTTCAAGTAGCGCTTGGACCTCAATTCTGTGATAAAAAAAACAAAAGTAGATACAGCAGATTAACAGCCTCATGTAGAAAAGTTCCTTGTCTGAACACTACACTCCAAAGCCAAGTGTAATTGTGGAACATTTGCAATTCCATAACAGGAGGAGGAAGGAAGGTGAATCTCACTGAACACTGTTCCTTCGGGAATGTTCTAGAGGACATGCTGTGAGACAGATTTGTTTATTTATTTATTATTTATTTATTTCATTTCTATACCGCCCAATAGCCGAAGCTCTCTGGGCGGTTCACAAAAACTAAAACCAAACAACACACAATAAAACAATTTAAAATATATAGAACATTAAAACCACAATATAACAATACAACCACAATAAAATCTAGCAGCAGTGCAGGAGTTTAAAATACAAATTTAAAACAGCAAAGCTAAAAATTTAGAAAGCTAAAATGCTAAAATGCCTGGGAAAATAAAAAGGTCTTCACCTGGCGCCAAAAGGAATACAATGTAGGTGCCAGGCAAACCTCACTAGGGAGCTCATTCCAGAGCCAGGGTGCCACAGCAGAAAAAGCCCTCCTCCTAGTAGCCACCTGCCTCACTTCCTTTGGCAGGGGCTCACATGAGCCGTAGATTTGTTTGTGGATTTGTTTGTGGAGTTGGAGCTGTTACCACCCACAATAAATTACTGGCAGATGAAGATCTGACCTGGAATAAGCTGTAAAGGTGGCAATGGCCATAGAAGCAGCAGTGAAACATTTAGGGTGCAATCCTATGCATGTTTAAGCAGAAAAAAGTCCTAGAACTCCCAGCATTCCCCAGCCAGCCATGGATATTTGCACCTATAGGGCACAATCCTATGCATGCTTAGAGAGAGAAAAAACCTAAAACTCCCAGCATTCCCCAGCCAGTATGGCTGGCTGGGGCATGCTGGGAATTGTAGGCTTTTTCTCTGTCTAAATATGCATAGGATTGCACCCTTAGTGGATTTACAGCTAGACAAAAGCAAACACTACATGTGCTCATAGACCAACTGCAAAGTTTGCAACAAAAGTTTAGAGGCCTTGAGAGGTGTTTTTTTGTTGTGGAGTTGAGCATGGAGGCACAGCTTGTAGGCACAAAATGTCTGAGTGTCATAAATGCAGGAAGGGTAATGGACAGATAACCTGTAGGCCAGAGAAAATACCTGTTCCTGAAGAGAGGCATTATTCAGTGAGAGACAGGAGAGCTAGTTATTGGAAATATTATGTTTGGATTGTAAATTAAGAGGGGAGGAATGTAGCAATGGGTTAATTTTGATGGGTTCATGTTAAGATGGTTTGGAGTTACAGACTACACCTTTAGATTTCTTGTGTTTTTCGTTCATGTTTCTATTCAGTGCAATTTGGTTTGTTCTTCAAGAAACAGGTTGTGATTTGGGTCTAGAAAAGTGAGTAGAATCTGATTTCTTTTTACAGTGAGGAACCTAATACTGAGTTTCAACTCAGTTCTTCCCTCTATATCCCTTTGATGCTTCCCAAGGCCACCCAAGCAGTCAAGGCAGCCAGAGATCCTTCCGAAGCTAAAAAGCACAGGTAAATCATTCTGGCTCAGGTTGCCAAAGCCAGACGTGGAAAATACTTCTGCACAGTCTAAAAGTTGGCTAGAACTGAGGAGGCTGCCAAGTGCAACTCTCTCCATCACAGCACTAAAGCACATTTTCAGATGAAGCTTTTATTGTGCAGACACACTGCTTCAAACATGACATTTTATGGTGGGTTGAGACAATGTCTTGCATTTGTGGCGCCTGCTTTGCTGTCTGTTTTCTTACTCCAGAAGATCTGTTAAGGAGGAAAATATGGAATAGCTGTGCAATATCTTTAGATGGATAGCACTAGGAGATTTCCTTCTGGAGCATCCATAGTCCCAGGAAACAAGACACAGAGGAAATTTTCCATGCTTGCCTTTACGTTTTCCCCAAAGAGCAATTTGCCTTTGCAAGTTTCACAGTAAGCAATAATTCAGCAGGTGTGGCTTTCACCATCAGTGCATTTCCATGCTAGGAAAGTGTCACCTGGCAAACATTTGCCTCTTATGCAGCTGTTTAAAATGCAGTTCAGCAGGTACCACTCTCCTAGCATGGATGTTGAAACAATTAAAGGAATAGTGTCACTTTCAGGAGAAAAGCTATATTATAATCCATGCTTCTTGACACAGGCCTTACACTTAGGAAGACAGTTGCTTCTAAAAGGTGATAGTAATTATGATGGAGCTGGCAGAGATGGCAAAACTTACTATTATAATTAAAGAAGGATCAACAACTAAATTTATGTTAGACTGGAAACCTTTTATAGAATTTGTACAATAAATAAAGAAAAATGCTATCTATGTATGTGGATTTTGAACTTTGAGATGGTTAATTCTCTTTTTGTTATTGTTGTTAAAATTAGAAGAGAAATGAGATGTCTGTGAACTCAGTGTATGATATACAACTAAGATAAGAAATAGAGAATAATAATAAGCATTTGTTGTGTAAGGGGAGCCAAAGGTAGATATCTTACAATCTTAAGAGATATTTTAGTGTATGTGTACTGTGTGTTTATGTTGTTGTTGTGTTGTGTTTTTCTTTTCTTTTTTTTAAAAAAAATAAAAATTATTGTATAATATATATATATATATATATATATATATATATAAAGGTGACAGTAATTCTCTTTTATTTTTCTCTGTGTTCCTTGGTTACCTTCCCCTGGACATCTTTGATCTCTTCAGCCTAGCAGTGCTGCTGTTTTGTGATCCTGCACAGGCCTGCTCCCCCATCATGGATCACTGCCTTGTTGTGGCGAAGGGGCTTGCATAACTCAGTGAAGCCATAAGCTATGTTGTGCAGGGCCACCCAAGACAGACAGGTCATGGTGGAGAGTTCTGACAAAATGTGGTCCACTGGAGAAGGAAATGGCAACCCACTCCAGTATTCTTGCCAAGAAAACCCCATGGAACATATCACAAGGCTAAAAGATATGAAGCCGGAAGATGTGTGCAAAATTTCAGCTTAAATTGAAGAACGTAGGGAAAACTACTAAACCATTCAGGTATGACCTAAATCATATCCCTTATAAATATACAGTGGAGCTGATGAATAGATTTAAGGGATTAGACCTGATAGACAAGAGTGCCTGAGGAACTATGGATGGAGGTCTGTAACATTGTTCAGGAGGCAGCAACTCAATCCATCCCAAAGAAAAAGAAATGCAAGACAGCAAAGTGGCTGTCTGATGAGGCTTTACAAGTAGCTGAGGAAAGAAGGGAAGCGAAAAGCAAGGCAGAAAGGGGAAGATATATCCAACTGAATGCAGAGTTCCAGAGAATAGCAAGGAGAGACAAGAAGGCCTTCTTAAATGAACAATGCAAAGAAATCAAGGAAAACAATAGAATGGGAAAGACTAGAGATGTTTCCAAGACAATCGGAGATCTCAAGTGAATGTTTTGTGCAAAGATGGGCATGATAAAGGACAAAGAAGGCAGGGACCTAAAAGAAGCAGATGAGATTAAGAAGAGGTGGAAAGAATACACAGAAGAACTATACAGGCAAGATCTGAATGTCCCTGATAGACATGATAGTGCGGTCACTGAGCTTGAGCTGGACATCCTAGAGAGTGAAGTCAAGTGGGCCTTAGGAAGCAATACTAACAACAAAGCTAGCGGAGATGACAGTATTCCAGCTGAGCTATTTAAAATCCTAAAAGATGATGCTGTTAAAGTGCTGCACTCAATATGCCAACACATTTGGAACACTCAACAGTGGCCACAAGCCTGGAAAAGGTCAGTTTACATTCCAATTCCAAAGAAGGGCAATGCCAAAGAGTGTTCAAACTACTGCACAATTGAGCTCATTTCACATGCCAGCAAGGTTATGCTCAAAATCCTACAAGCTAGGCTTCAGCAGTATGTGAACCGAGAACTACCAGAAGTACAAGTGGGGTTTCGAAGAGGCAGAGGAACTAGAGATCAAATCGCCAACATTTGCTGGATCATGGAGAAAGCAAGAGAATTCCAGAAAAATGTCTATTTCTGCTTCATTGACTACGCTAAAGCCTTTGATTGTGTGGATCACAACAAACTGTGGCAAATTCTTAAAGAGATGGGAGTACCAGACCACCTTACCTGTCTCCTGAGAAACCTGTACGAGGGTCAAGAAGCAACAGTAAGAACCGGACATGGAACAACCGATTGGTTCAAAATTGGGAAAGGAGTACGACAAGGCTATATATTGTCACCCTGCTTATTTAACTTATATGCAGAGTACATGATGAGAAATGCTGGGTTGGATGAATCACAGGTTGGAATTAAGATTGCCGGGGGAATTATCAACAACCTCAGATACACAGACTATACCACCCTAATGGCAGAAAGCGAAGAGGATCTAAAGAGCCTCTTGTTGAGGGTGAAAGTGGAGAATGCAAAAGCTGGTTTGAAACTCAACATTAAAAAAAACTAAGATCATGGCATCTGGCCTCATCACTTCCTGGCATAGAAGGAGAAGAAATGGAAGCAGTGACAGATTTTATTTTCTTGGGCTCCAAGATCATCGCAGACGGTGACTGTAGCCATGAAATTAAAAGACGCTTGCTCCTTGGGAGGAAAGCTATGGCCAACCTAGACAGCATAGTAAGAAGCAGAGACATCACCTTGCCGACAAAGGTCTGCATAATCAAAGCTATGGTTTTCCCAGTAGTAATGTATGGCTGTGAGAGCTGGACTATAAGGAAGGCTGAGCGCCGAAGAATTGATGCTTTCGAACTGTGGTGCTGGAGAAGAGTCTTATGAGTCCCCTGGACTGCAAGGAGGTCAATCCTAAAGGAAATTAACCCTGACTTCTCATTGGAAGGACAGATACTGAAGCTGAAGAAGCTCAAATATTTTGGCTACCTAATGTGAAGAGAAAAGTCACTGGAAAAGACCCTGATGCTGGGAAAGATTGAAAGCAAAAGGAGAAGGGGACGGCAGAGGATGAGATGGCTGGATAGCATCACCGATGCAATGAATATGGACTTGAGCACACTTCGGGAGAGAGCGGAGGACAGGAAGGTCAGGTGTGCTATGGTCCATGGGGTTACAAAGAGTCAGACATGACTTAACGAGTGAACAACAGGCCTGCTCCCCAGAGACCAAAGTGGAGAGGTATTTTCAACCCTAATTATGCCCCAACCATCCCATCATTTCTTGAGTAATCAGATGTATCTTTCTACATCATGGCTGTTGGAGAAATTTTATTTGGGCAAGCCACTGGCCCTGGGGGTGAGTACAGAGTACATGAGAACACTATTTCGATATATAGGTGACAGTTAATGACTATCTGTCCTCTTTTGGGCTTCCTTCTACATGATCAAGAGCCGCAGTGGCTTTCACAGGGTTGGATCCAGATTTAATCATACTTAAGAGTGGACTCATTGAAATCTATGGGACTTAATGTAGTCATGATTAACTCAAGCCCCATTGATTTCAATGGGTTTACTCTAAGTATGGCTAAATCTGAATCCAACACAGAGTGTATTCAAGAAAAGGATGGGGTTCCTCAATAAGACAATAGATTATGACAGAGGAAGTACCCTGAAAGGCAGTTTGCACATCATTACCATGTTCCCCGATCATGCTCAGCCTTGAGCTGTGATGGACATGTGCTAAAGGTTGAGTTCAGTCTCATGTGAACTACCGTTACTCTGTTTTCCTTCCATAGAATTATTTTTGTCCACCAATGTCTTTTCAATTTACAAAGCAAGGATGTGTACTCAGGACAGATTAAGAGGTAAGGAATGTTAAGTGACCCTCAACGTGTACCCTCAGTGAAGGGTATATGGAGTCCAGCCCAGTGAGTCGGGGCCTTGATGATGCTATAGCATTGCTGGAAGAAAGAAACAAAAGCGGACTTGATCAGTAACCTTGATGGGAGACTACTGTGAGCTCAGAGAATATCTACGCATGGTTTGGTATAACTATACATGGTTGGGTGGGAGGGTTATTTTATTTATTTATTTATTTATTTATTTATTTCATTTCTATACCGCCCAATAGCCGAAGCTCTCTTGTTATAAGTAGTGAAATCAGAGCAAAATGAAATAATAATTAAAAAGACAGTGGCCCAATTCCTATGTTTACTGAGAATGTTGGTTTCTCATTTGCAAGTGGCATCGTCATTTATCACGTCTACTTCATTTCTCCTGCCAAATTGCCAATAGGAGTTGCTGTCAGGATTGATTCTGAGCGTATGGAGATAGTTAGCAGTTCAGATTCAGAAAGGGAACAGCAAGAACCAGGGGAAACATCTTCCCCAGTCAATTCAGATATGGATAGGCATGCTTCTCAGGATGCTAGCACCCAGATGGCTGGGCCTGAAGCCCCCCACCCCTCCTCCATAAGAATCCAGGAGGAGGAGGTGGAGAGCACGGCATGTGACCTGAGGGATGCTAGACTGCGGCACAGAGTGAAGTGGGAAAAGTTAGAGACGGAGCTGAGATGGTCAACCCGGTTGGCGATACGTGAGGGTTGATGTAGGGGAGCATCACTGGATGGGAGGGGTTTCCCTCCCTAAGTTATTCTAGCTAGCAAGTCCCTGTTCAAACTGCTAGCAACATAGTAGTTCCCATTTGGATTCCTTGCTGTGATTCCTTTGTAGCCTGAGAGTCTTCGGGGATTTGCATCTGTAATGAACCTGTTGATAGTGAATTAAAGATGTGAGACTGAAGCTTCTGTTCTTGTGTGTGTGCGTGAGGAAGGTGGGGGACAAGGAAACGTGACCGCTTGCTAGCAGTTTGAACAGGGATTTGCAAGCTAGAATAACTGAGGGAGGGAAACCCCTCCCTTCCAGTGATCCTCCCCTATGCTGACTAGGGATGTACGAAAGTGACTTATCTTTCGTGGATTATGTTGATGGTAGGGGGGAGGCGTTCCGTCCCTCCCCCCGGAATCCTGGCCGGGGGGGGAGGCACTCCGTTCCTCCCCCCAGAATCCTCAAACGGCTGGCTGTGCTCTGCGGCAGCTCTGCGGAGCAGCCGGCCAGGCCCGGCCCGGCCAGGCCAGAGCCGTCCGCAGCTGGATTTCCGGCTGCGGAGGGCTCTGGGTAAAAAAACCAAAAACAACCCCCCCCCCCAAAACAACCATGTACGCAAATGGCGGTGGCTACGGCCGCTGCCATTTGCATTCCTTCTTTTTGGCCGTCTTAATCTACGTAAATATTTACATAGACTATGACGGCGAAAATCAAGGGGAATGCAAATAGTGTAGCGGGCGCTATTTGCGTCCCTTTTTCATTCACCGTTTTAGCCTACGTAAATCTTTATGTAGGCTAAAACGGCAAATCAAAAGGGGATGCAAATAGCACCCGCTACGCTATTTGCATTCCCCTTGATTTTCGCCGTCATAATCTATGTAAATATTTACGTAGATTAAGACGGTAAAAAGAAGGAATGCAAATGGCGGTGGCTGTAGCCGCCGCCATTTGCGTATGCTTTTTTTTTTTTTGTAAACCCACCCCCAACCATGATAGGATACATAAAGATTTACGTAGCCTATCTTGTCTTTTTTTTTTTTCCCACAAGCCTGGAAATGGCGGCGGGCACGGCAGCAGCTGGAGCTGCCGCCACCTGGAAGATCTGCCCCAGGTAAGTCTCGTCCTGGGGGGGATCCGTGGGGGGGCAGGGGGCTGGCAGGCCATTCTGCCACAGATTTTGGGGGGCCGAATGCACCGGCATTCGGCCTCACCGAGATCCGTGGCAGATTCTCTGACATCCCTAATGTTGACCCTCATGCATTGCCAACCGGGTTGACCATCTGAGCTCTGCCTCTGACTTTTCCTGGTTTGCTCTCTGCTGCAGTCTAGCATCCCTCAGGTCACACCCCGTGCTCTCCTCCTCCTCCTGGATTCTCATGGAGGAGGGAGGGGGAGCTTCAGGCCCAGCCACCCACCCAGGTGCTAGCATCCTGAGAAGCACACCTAACCATAACTGAACTGGCTGGAGAAGATGCCTCCCCCTGTTCTGGCTGTTCCCCTTCTGAACTGAACTGCTAAATATCTCCATGCACTCAGAATCAATCCTGACAGTGGCTAAACAAACCCGCAAAGCATTGGCACTGGTTTGTTACCATGATCTCCGAACAAACAAGCCAGGGATCGGAAACCAAGAATAAATCCTGGCCTCAGATTCCAGTTTGTCAGGAGAGCGATGAGCCATAAATCTAAGGATGTACGAAAGTCCCTTACCTGATCCCGAAGCTTGATTCACGGTGAGGGGGAGGTGCCCCGTCCCTCCCCCCTGAAATTCTGGCCGGGGGAGAGGTGCCCCGTCCCTCCGGCCGCGAATCCTCCTGTCCTGCCAGGATGCAAATGGCGGCGGCCATAGTCACCGCCGTTTGCGTCCCTGCAGGCAGCCATGATAGGCTACGTAAATGTTTATGTAGCCTATCACGGCTGAGTGAAATAAACAAATCACGCGTATGCAAATGGCGGCACCCATGGGCGCCGCCATTTGCGTTCCTTGTTTTGGCACGTGTAGTCTACGTAAACATTTACGTAGACTACACGTGCCAAAATAAGGAACGCAAATGGCGGCGCCCATGGGCGCTGCCATTTGCGTACGCACGGTTGTTGTTTCTTTCACTCAGCCGTGATAGGCTACGTAAACATTTATGTAGCCTATCACGGTGTTTTTTAAAAATCTAGCCGTGATAGGCTACGTAAATCTTTACATAGCCTATCACATTTGTTTGGTTTTTTTTTTAACTTGGAAATGGCGGTGGCAGCAGCCGGTCGGAAGACCGGCCGCCGCCGCCGCCCCACCGCTGGAGCCGCCACCGCTAGGGACATTCGCACAAAGTAAGTCCCATCCCGGGCATGGCAGGGGGGGTGGCAGACCGTTTCTCCACCAATTTCGGGGGGTCGAATGCGCTGGCATTCGGCCTCCCCGAGATTCGTGGAGAAATTCTCTGACATCCCTAAATCCCAGTTTGGATACAAAACTAAACAAACCAGCACTGGAGGTTTTCTGGTTAGTCTTGCTCTCACTGGCAGTAGCAGCCAAGTGGGAGTGATCAGGCAGCAGCATGCAAGGGGGCATGCTGCTCATTGCTAATAAGCTAAAATTCACAACAGTTCTGGCTTACTGTTACCTGCTGTGACCCCTTCGGTGGTTCTTTGGGTAGGATCCAATGGTAACCTACCACTGGCGGCGAGCACTCCTGGTTCCCTGTGCAAATGTGTCTGGCTCCGGTGGTGATGGTGCGTGTGTGGCCCCAACTGTTGGCAGCAGTGATGTAGCGCTTCCAGGAGCAAGCCCCCAGACAACTGGAAATGCAGGTTTCTGGAAGGTGCAAGTTTCTGGAAGGGGCAGGTTGCATTTCCGGTTGCTTGGGGGCTTGCCCCCAGAAGTGCTACATCGCTGCCTACAGTGGCAGGGGCTGCATGCAACATGCTGCTGCTGGGACCATCTGCGCATGCACCACGAATCAGCAGTACTTGCCCCCAGTGGTAGGTCACGTTGCATCCTACCCTTTGAGACTCTTAGGGGAAGCTGGTGTGAAGACCAAGGCAGGAAGAAAGTAGGACCTTGGATTAGGGATGTCGGAGAATTTCTCCACGAATCTCGGGGAGGCCAAATGCCAACGCATTTGGCCCTCCAAAATTGTTGGTGAAATTCTCCGCCCCCCTGCCCCCCCAGGATGGGACTTACCTCCCTCGAATGTCCCTCTCGGCGGCGGGTCCCGGCGGCGTTTCGGCAGCGTTTCGACGGGGGTGGAGGCGGCGGCCGGTCTTCCGACCGGCTGCCACCGCCATTACAAAATAAAGTAACAAACAAACAAACACGTGATAGGCTACGTAACGATTTACGTAGCCTATCACGGCTAGATTTCCAAAGTAAGCCTTGATAGGCTACGTAAATCGTTACGTAACCTATCACGGGGGTGTGTGTTTTTTTTTTACATTTTCTTTTTTATTTCGCGGCCGGGGAGACGGGGCGCTTCTCCCCGGCCTGAATTTCGGTTGGGCGCGGCAGGGCGCCTCCCCCCCTGGCCTGAATTTCGGCTGGGCGAGGCGGGGCGCCTCCCTCCCCGGCCTGAACTTCGGGGGGAGAACCGAAGCGCCTCCCCCCCACCGCGAAGCAAGCTGTGGGACCAGGTAAGTGACTTTCGTACATCCCTACCTTGGATAGCTCCAAGTGGATTCTGCTGGCTGGAACTCTCGCCTACTACACAAATAGGATGTTGTCTCAGCTGAGAGCTAAAGCCAACTGATGTAGGCTAGGAAGACCTGTTGTGCAGTCAGCTCCACTCCTCCTGGAGGAGCTGACTGAATTGTTAATGAGCCCTCACTTGACCTCGTAGCCTGGGACATCTGTGAGGCTGGGGAGATGGAGATTCTGCCAGGGACTCATCCTCTGAGCCAGAGGACAAGGGCAGGGCCGTGTGCTCTGGCCAGGAGGTGGTCATGAGTAAGGCACTAACTGTCCTGTCCCCAAGGAAGTAGGCTGTGCCTCGTCCTCATCAGAATCCTCTATGGCACATTCGAAGGCCTGAGGAGTGGTGGTCATGACATTCCACAAACCACCCCAGTGACGATTAATGTTAAAACTTAACAGCAGCCACGCACAAAGCAGTGTTATTGGTAATACAAACATCCTGTCTAATTCTAAGCTAATTAGCACATGTAGAGTAATTTAAAAAGAAATAAACCTATCATCCCAATTCAGGGTGGAGGTGACAGAATGGTACTTCTTGATAAATGGTAACTGAGCAGTTTCACACTGCAGTCTCCCTCTGAATTTCCTTTGTTCAAGAACAGCTGCCATACGATCAATAGCAGAGTGTCCTGGAAAGGTGAAATGTCCCCAATTGGTTTTTGAACATTGCCATTTTTCATGTTGTTCTTTTGTGTGCAGACTGACCTGTTTGTCCTATGTAGAATGCAGAAGGGCATTGCTGGAAGATGCATAGTTGAGTGAACCCCTGACGTTGTAGCTGACACGATTAGGTTGTGTAACAGTGTTACTGAATAGCTATGGGGGACAGGAGTGGAATCTGGGTCTCTGACATGACTTGGACTCTTATGTGGCCTGTTCTTGCTGGTGAGTAGCTGAACTTAGGGGCTGTCCATAAGCAAGCACAGGCCTAACACCCAGGGCCTGTGAGAAAGAAATATCATTGCCTGGGATGCATTGTACATCACTGATGATATGTTGGAGTGGTTTTAGCTGGGAGCTATAGATGACAATAAGTGGTATTCTGTCACTTTCTCTTCTGGGTCTGTCTCTTTGGTGTCAGTGGGAGCTTTCCTTTCAATAAAAATAGCGTGTGTGTGTGTGTGTGTGTGTGTGTGTGGAATTTTCATCAGGATCACAGCAGCAGAGGTGGGGGAAGGTTAAACTCCTCCACACACCCCTGTCCCAACCCTGCTCAAATGCCCCACTCCATCACAGCAGTATTTGCATGACAAATGTGTGTTAAATACAGTAATACATTTAATAATATCATGTTTAGTTTGAGCTTTTGAACATATTTCCTGTATATAACTGATGATGATAGGATATAGCTGGAACTAACTGGTATTTTATATTTATCCCATATTCTAATGACTGATTCTCTTATTTCATTCATACTTAACCCTTGTGGATATTTTTATATAACCCAAGCCAAGGAGCTAGTGTCACAACACCCCCACTTCAAACAGCGATTATCTCCCTATCAGAAAATGTAACATGTGAAGTGACCCTCAATTGATCCGAATATGCAAAGTGAGTTGATGTTAATACACTATTGAACACTGTCTTTGCATATCATGCAGATATTCATAGGTATTTTGGGGATGGCTTTTGGGCTCATAGTGAGAATGATGGATATGGAAATAGTACCTTACATTATGCTGGAGACAGCATATTGGACTGGAATCTTGGTAATTCTACAAAACTGTGTGAATAAATAACAGTCTCACAGGCAGGAGTCCCCAGCTGTTTCAAGCTGGTGTTTTGAAAAAAAAAAAATGTCATAGCCACGGTCACAAAATGGCTGCTATGGCAGGAGGAGTGCCCATTCACAAAATGGCTGGTGTGGTGGGTGCAGCCAGTCATGAAACACCCATTTCACAGAATAGCTAAAAGGTGAGTAATTTGCCCAAGAACCTGAGTTACAACTTACAAGGCAGAAGTGGTTTCTGAGTCCCAGAACACAAAACCACTCTTTTGAAGCCACAGCTTTCTGCTCCAACAGACCACCCATTTCCCAGAAAAGCAAGCCTAGTAATTTTCCCAAATCACCTCAAAAGCTAATTTATTACACCTAATTTATTTCTCCAAATTAATAGGAATATAACCCCCAAATCTCACACAGGAATCCCATGATCTTTCTCTCTCTGGATCACCTCTAAACTCTCTTCTTCTCTCTCTCTCTCTGTCAGGGATGTATGCATCCCTTACCTTGCTCCACTCAGGGGCATCCGCGGTGGGGGGGAGGCGATCCGTCCCTCCCCCTGGAATCCTGCCTGGCTGGCTCCGCTCCATGGCAAGGCCGCAGAGCTGCCATCCGGGACTGGCCGCAGCCAGACTTCCAGCCGCTGCTGGGCTGCGGCCGCAAATGGCAGCCGCTATGCCGGCCGCCATTTGCATCCCTGCCAAGCCATGATAGGCTACGTAAGTATCTGTGTAGCCTATCATGGCAAAAGGCATGGATGTAAATGGCTGCCATTTGTGGCCGCAGCCCAGCAGCGGCTGGAAGATGACCCAGAGCCTCTGCCGGAGCCGCCGCCGCCAGGTAGGCTCTGTCCAGAGGGGATTCTGCCTGGTGGTGGTGGGGATTGCCCTGTTCCACCACGGACTCAGATTAGTATGAATCTGTTAAGCAAAACAGATAATCTGGCTTCAGTGCCTTTCCTTGAGAAACATAGTCTTAAAGTTTTCCGTCTATGATTTTGGAGACAAAAGTAGATGGATAACAGTCAGTCCCTTTGAATTTTGTTCATTGCCTCCAACCTCCTTTTCCATCTCTTGCAGTATATCATTTCAGGATTGCGGTCTATGGATATGGAAGCTGCCAAGAACCCCAAGATGCCACCGGTAACTAATCTGTTTGGACAATGTGTGATGCATTGAGAGAAGATGAGATGAAGCACAGAATTCATGACACTTGTTGCTTGTCATTTAAGACTCTTGGTTGAGGCAGCTCTTTGGATCTCTTTTTGGGGTCTGGCAAGGGGGTTGAATTAGATTGACATGAATAGCACAGAGAGATGGTGCCAGTCAAACACTTGTCTCTGTGTGAATGAGCTGGTAATGTGTGTAGGTTGGTTCCATGAGAATGGAGAGATATATCCTGCCTAAGCAAGGCTTTTCCTGCAGTGACCAGTCATGCACACAATTGGTCGGGGGTGGGGGTGTCATTTGAACCCAACCCCTCATACTGTAGATGGTGGGGGAGAGAGGTGGAATCCCAGGACCCAGTTAAATCCCAGGACCCAGTTAAAAACCTTATCATATGCTGCCAAATCCCTGAGAGTAGAGAAATGTCTTAACTTGGTGCAGAAAAGCTGATAATGTCGGCACCAAGTGGGCCTCACTGGGGACATCGTTCCAAAATTGGGGGGCTGCCACTGAGAAGGGCCTCTCCTTTGTTCCCTCAGAGGAGGCACTTGGACGAGGGCCGTAGATAATGAGCATAGTATACAGGTAGGTTCATGCTTCATTGATATCTGCCTCACTGACAGAAAATAGTGTTTGCATTGCAATACTGGCTGTTCTCCTGGTGTTCACTGTCTTAGAGTTCTGCATCACTCTCTTCACTGCTGCATTTGGGTGCAAGACTACATGCCGGAACACCTGCTCTGAAATGGTAACCTTTAGAAGAGAGTTGCTCCGAGGTCGGTTTCCAGAGAACGGACCTCCCCCCACTTCCGCACTGCCTCCGAGGCAGTGCGGAACAGCCTTGTCCTCCGCTCTCACAAGAGGAGCGCAGAGCGGCTGAAAAGGGGTGTGGCTGGGGGCGTTCTGGGGCAGAGAGGGTAGAACTGCCTGTACAACACATCCTATGTGTCATACAGCAGCCTCCTCCTTCGCTCCATCTTCCCACAGCTAGACAGCCGCAATTGGCTGTCTAGCCAAAAAAAACAGGGCAGGAGATGTGCCGAGGGAACGATCCCCTCTGTGCTTCTCCTGCCCTGCTTTGGATAGGCGGTTGCCTCCGAGTTTGGAGGTGGCTGCCTATCTAGATAGGATTGCCCCCTAAGGGGTTTTCTTTCTCTGCTGTTCTATATGTTTCATTATACAGCCACTTGATGGTGCTGTGGTATAGCAGAATTGCAGAAATACACAAGCCTTTTATAGTGGCATTCAGAAAATGCTGGACTTTCCCTGATCTTAAAAAAAAGGGGGGGGGAGGCATAAAGGTTACAAAGCACAGGAGAGGCCCTGGAGGCTGACAACATCATGTAAAGGACCCACAACCTACTACTGAGTGAGCAATCATGAGCGCACAATAAAAGCCTTGTACAGAGATCCCCATGGTATCCCACCATGACATGCACAACAAAGTGAAGGAACACCGCTGAGGGTATCCCACCTAGGGATGGGCAGATTCCCTACCTGTCGTTCTGCGGGGGAATCCGCCAGTGGGGGAGGCGATCTGTCCCTCCCCCCAGAATCCGTCCAGGCCGGCTCTGCTCTGTGTCGATCCTGCGGAGCAGGCTACCAGCTGCTCATCTCTGGCGAATGTCGATACGGCTGGCAGCCATCGCTGTCACTGTCTAAGTAAGTCTCTGGACGCGAATGCTGCAGTGGGCACCATTTGCAGCCATAAAGCTGATAGATTAGCCTAAATGCAGCCATTCTTGGAATCCGTTCTCATTGGGATCTGTGGTGGAATTCTACCCCATCCCTATCCAAGCCTTTTCCCACTGGGGAGAGGACAAAGGCAGTGCTCTTCCAGTCACCATCTCAGTCCCAGAAGCTTGGCTTCCCCAGTGGGGATAGTGCTGCATGAGCAAGTCTCCCACTCACCTGCATCCCTTACTGTTATCTCCAATCTATGATCAGACATAACAGCGGGGATTTCTCTAGGGGGTGGGGCCTGGAGGCCCCCCTGGAGGAAGCAAGGAAGGCTTTTGCAAGCCAGATAGGCCACTTCTGTAGGGTGGGTAACACTTACAGGTCCTCCCTTGTTTTAGTTCCTCTCCCTAGGCCAATTCCTCTATCAAGCTCCACCTCAGTTAACTCATTGGCCTGCCCATGTGAACTTGATAAACAGTCTTCTCTCTGGTAGGATTTGGCTACAAACTGGAACCCTTAAAGGCCATTCACCAGACTTCCACTGAAGTCTTCAGTTTGGTCTAACAGCTCTTTTCAGACCACTGCCACCAGCTGACACCCAGGCTTCAGCTCTTTCCTCTGAAGGCTGCTCCAGGAGTCTTCCTGTCTGCACTTGCAGACCTTCTTTAGCTCCTGCCTCATGTGCTTTCCGCTCTCCGCTTGGCTTCCCAATCTTTCATCTGCTCCTCTTCCTCGCTGACATCTTCCTCAGGCTCCCAGCCTCTCACAAAGACACTCTGGGTGACTCTCCCCAAAATGCCTCTCCAGGGCTCCTTCTGTTAGCTTCATCCAGAAATAAACAATAGTACAGGGCCAGGGGTCCTCAACAGAGTGCCCACGGGTGCCACAACACCTGCTGGCACCTCAAATGCCACCTCCAAAGCTCTCCCCAGCCTGCCCCCTTCAAAACATTATTTTTTAAAATGAAAACCTTGGAAAACCTTAGAGTACTCTGTCTTCTTTCTCTCCCTTTCTAGCCTCTAGACTTGTTCTTTCTCTCCCCTCTGCCCCTTTACCTTGCTATTTTCCCCTCACTCCTAGCCTCTAGCTTTGCTATTTCTGTCCCCACCTCTTTACCTTGCTGTTTCTCCCCCTCCCAGCCTCTAGCCTTGCTCTTTCTCTCCCGTCTACCTCTTTGTCTTGCTATTTCCCCCTCCTCCTTAGCTCACTTTTGACTAGCCAGGCCCCCACAGCAGCCATTATGTGACTAGCCACATACTCTGTGGGAGCCATTTTGTGGTGGTGCCCACAGCAGTTTATCAAATTCCCAAATGTGCCCACAGGTCCAAAAAGGCTGGGGGGCCCTGATGTAGGCTTTATCTTAGATCAGGAGTGGGCAACACATGGCCTGTGGGGGCCCTGTCACCCCATCACTGCAATTTGCGGCACCAAAAACCCCAATGGTTTGTTATTGAATGTCAGCAGCAAACTGATACAGAAGGGCAACATGGACCCATTTAGCTTGAGAACAATAAAAGTGTTCACCAGGCAATCATAAAGTTCACTGGCTGACTTTGAGATAGTGACTCTCTGCCGAACCTACCTTGCAGCATTGTCGTGAGGATACACTGGAGGGGAGAAGCGAGCCATGTACATTGGGATGACCTCCTTGGAAGAAGGGTGGAATAATAGTAACAACAATTAATAATAATCCAGCAAACCAGGAGCAAGTAGCAATCTTTTCTAGAGGCCTTCATTTGCATGTGGAGGGTGGGGCAGTGGCTCTCCACTTGTGGTAGGCTCAAACCTGTCCACTTGGCCACCTCCCCATCCTCTCCCCAATTTAGGGTGGGTCTGTCCACCACACCAGACAGAACTGGAGGCATGCAAAGCAGTTCTTGCTCATTGTCTGTGACCTTCTGTTCTGTCTCTTGCTGTACATCATTTCTGGATCCCGGTCTGTCTGTGTCAGCTGCCAAGGACCCCAAGATGCCACTGGTAACTAACCTATTTGGGAAATGTGTGATTGATGAGAGAAGATGTGATGGAGCACAGATTTCATGACATTTGTTGCTTGTCCCTTTAGACCCACGGCTACAATTCCTGAGGCTGAGGTCTGAAGCTGCTCTGTACAATGCCATGTATCGTCCTGAGACAGCTCTGTGGGTCTTTTAATTGGTTCTGGCAAGTGCGATCAGGCCAGGAGCCAAATTGGATTGACATGAATAACACTGAGTGATGGTGCCAATGAAAGGCTCTTGTTCATTTTTTTAAAAGTATTTATAAAACTCAAGATGACACCTAGTATAATTAAGAAAAAAAACATAGCACTGAACACCACCAACAAAATAAATCAAAGATCAAGCACCGCAGCCCAAAGCAGCCATGAATAGATGTTCAAAATAAATACAAAATAACAATTTTCAAGATGGCTAATTAAAACACACACACACAATGTTATGATCCTTAACAAAATAAAGAGATGCTGAATGATACGCTCCCTGGACTTCCTGGTAAGAACACAAGGAGAGCACTACATATTATGGTATGGACTTGTAGTAGGAACCTGTGTTAACAGTGCAATCCTGTAGATGTCTACTCAGAAGCCCCGCCAAGTTCAGTGGAGTTCACTCCCAAATAAATGCATATAGGACAGCACCTTAGTGTATCACAGACATGGAAGAGAATGCAAAAAGAGCATAGGATTTGGCTCTCCTCCTGCATACTGCACTATCATTGCAACAAAGAATCATACATTACATTAATCTTCCCATTTCTCAAACTGTAGTTATCCCTGTACCCAGTGAGTGGCACTGTCTCATTACAAATAGTATGTAGTTGGTTGGCTCCTTTCTTTCTGTCTATGAAAACGAGTTATAGTAGGGCATCTGTACACCAGCCTAAATCCTGCATTTAAAACGGGGCTTTGTGCTTCCATTTTCAATGCAGGATCACAACTGACTCCCTTTACACGTTCCCCTCTCCCCTTGCCCCTGTAGCTGAGTCTTCCATTACCTTTCATTGATCTTGCCACTTTAACTCTTTTCACAGAGGAAACTGAAGTGGAACACAGCAGGGTATTTTAATAGCTCATTATCTGCGATCTATTTAAAAATGGAACAAAGGGCATTTAGCGCAGGAGATGCAAACTTTCGTGCAAACTTCCGTGAAGGAGCAATCTCAATCGCAGGATAAAAGCTCAGTGTGGAGGAGCCCATAAATTGGCTTCTTATTCCAACTGGATAGAACTGGAGTTTAAGAGGCAGTGCTGAGACCTGATTCCTGCAGAGTTGGAATTAAGTACCACCTCCTCTGAGACACCCCACTTTTGTAGATGTGATTCTCAGCTGGTGTGGGGAATTGCAGCCCCAGCATACTGTTGCAGGCTGCCAAAAGCAAGGGGGGTGAAATCCTGTAGAGTCCCCAGATACTTATCCTCCAACCCATCTCTAGTGTTTTGTTCAGCCCAGAGCTCTGAGCAGTGAGGTGTTCCAGGGGTTCAGCACTTACCCAGGTTTGGTTCCCTTTAGAATGAGGTCATTGGATGCCAATTGGCATTTTGTAATATTTGTGTGTATTCACAAATATCCTGATTAAGCTGGCTAAACACCCCCAACCAGTCCCAGCTCCAGGGCCGTGAGGGCCCTTGGGCAAGATGCCCTCAACAAGCCCCCTCCCTCAGTGAGTCTACCTTCTCATTGCCATTGTCACCTGCTGCTCTTGCTCTTCATCCTCTGTCTCATCATTGCTCCCACTTCCGTTTTTGACAGTCAGAGAGCCAGTGAGCAAGTAGGCAGGGGCCAGAGCAAGAGGCAGGTGAACAAGAGACTGCAAAGCTGAAGAGGAGGAGCAAGTCCAGAGGGTTCTTGTCAGTGGGCCCCTGCTGGGTTGTGGGCCCTCAGCAAGTACCCAACAGTGCCTACCCTTGACACCAGCCCTGCTCCCAAAAGACAGCCAAAGTCCACTGTTCCCACATCAGTTCTCCAGGGAGACAGCCAAATTCTGTCCCTGCCTTTCTTAGACTGCAGTCTGTCCTTGTTTCCTTCAGAGAGACTTAGATTACATCATCCCTAGCTAAAAGGTGGGTAGGAAGAAGTGCCCTTTTACCAAAATGGCTCTTGCCTTCCAGACATATCTCCAGCTATTTCCTAGCCCTTGTGGGCCTGTAATTTCCCTAACAAATGGGAGATACTTGCCCATCTTGCAGGATTCCATTCTATGTGCATATCAAGAACCATGACCTACTAAATGCATTTGAACCTATATGTTATCCATCTGCACTGTATTACTTACAAAGAGGTGCACACTCAGGTGTGCAGTTCCTGTTGACCGACTGGGATGTACATCAGCATCCCAAAATGCACACCACTCTTCATAAGCTTACTACTGAACACACACTAACAGTCTCCCTTCCTTCCTTCCTCCCTTCCTTCCTTCCATTTAAATGATTTTTAGGCTGCCTTTAAGGGTAAAACCCTCTGAAGGCAGCGTACAAAATATAAGACTATGCAAAACAAATACAATAGGAAATCAATCAATCAATATTCAACAAAAGTGCTATAAAAACAGATAACACCAATAAAACCTGAAGCCCACAGACGATGAAAAGGCCATCAAAAACAACTGGTCCTTCAGAGCTTTCCTGAAGAGCTGCAAAGAGGTGGCCTGATGGAAGCCACTCCCTTGCACTCACTGGCCTAACTGCCCTTGGTGGTGGGCAGGTGAGAAAGGCCTCTACTGATGACCTCAGAGTGTGGGCAGGATGATGCAGGAGAAGGCAGTCCTTCAAGTAACTTGGGCCTAAGCCACTTAAGGCTTTAAAGGTTAAAACCAGCGCTTGAATTTGGGCTTGATCGGAAACACATTGACCACTAGAACAGCTGACGCAATATTGGTGTCATCTGATATCTACCGATATCTGGGTGGACATATTTTGCACCAACTGAAGTTTCTGAACCCTCTTCAAAGGCAACCCCACATAGAGTGCATTACAGTATTCTGGCATTTCTTGCCTTCATCAGACCACAGGCCCAGCCCAAAATCTGACAAAAGAGAATAATGATATGATGAGCACAAGGGCCTTTTCTGCAGTGGCCCCACCTGTGGAATGCATTGCCATCGGGGGTCTGTCAGATCCCATCATTTTAGGCTTTTAGAAAGGCAAGGCCCCAAAGACTGACTTGTTTACTCTGGCTTTCCCCCTTTTTTGTTGTATCTGTTCTGGGTTGTTGTAACTGCAATTGTGTTGCAGGTTTTGTCTTCTGCTGGTCTTTGTTTACCAGTTTACTAATCTCTCATTTTTTTTTATTAGATAATTTTATTGCTGTAAGCCACCTTAGGAGGGTTCTTGCAAGGCAGCCTAGAAATATTTTATATCAGCCAATCAATAATAAATTATCGCTACATTTCTATCAACTGTAACTGTAGACATTTACAGTGTAGATGTTGCTTTAAGCTGAGATCAGCAGCTCACTTTGTAATACCAGGGTTCCCGTCCACCCTCCCCTCTCACTTAGACTGCTTCCAAATGGGTGACTCCCAGTGCTAATAATCATTTCCCACTGAAAGCCACAAGAAGAATTGCAATTAACTTTTCACACGATTGTGCTTTTCCTGTGTGTGCATTTCCTGTGTGTACGTCCAGCTATATTCTGTCCACTCTAATGGGTGGAATGTAGTTGCTGTGGATGGAGAAGGCAAAGGTCTAATTCACCTGAGTCACTGAGTGACGGTTCAAAGCTCAGTACGCTTTGTGGTGGGTGCCATGTTATCACCCCATTGATTAATGTTTTTAATCTTTTAATTCATGCTATTTTTTTTCTAGTTGTATATGTGTGTATATTACATTATATTGTGTGTGTGCTATGTGTATGCAGATATTACATTATTATGTATCAGTGAAAACCCATTTAAATGAAAAAAAAAAACTATAGTGCTATAACAGTAGAATTGCAAAATACACTTTTAAAAGTGGCAGGGGGTGGAGGGGGGCTTTCTGGTCACCATCAGTTTTGCAAGGTACAATCTAAAAAGGATTTTAAAGACCATTTTACCATTTTAACAAACAAACAAACAGCGTTAAGTTCTGCACTGAGCTAGAAAAAAATCAGATGCACCAATACAGGATGGGTGATACTTGGCTTAACCGGAGAACATGTGAAGAGGACACTGGGATTTTAGTAGACCTCAGCCTAAACTTGAGTCAACAGTATGATGTGGTGGCTAAAAAGGATAATTCAGTCTCACAAATATTAACAGCAGCATAGCACCTTCATTATGAGAAATAATGGTATCCCTCTATTCTGCTTTGTCAGACTTCACCTGGAGTAGACTTCACCTGGGCCCCACCTATGTGAACCATTTGCCCCAGTGCTGCTTCGAAGGGAAGATCTTTGCGACAGATGACGCAGTCCCCGCTTTGCAGCCCAATCGTGGTTTTCATGGAGAAATCCAGGTTTTCTTCTCAGAGTCCATTTGCTGTGAAGTTTTCACTTGCTTCAGGTTCACTGCAGGGGGTTGAGCTGTCTGTCCCTTCTTCGGATTGAAATCGCAGCGTCGGTAGCGATGCCCCTCTTCCTTCGCAGCTTCGCAGTTACAGAGGCATGAAGAAGCGGGCTGGTGGAAGCTGCGCTGAAGGGTGGAAAGGAAAGTAGCCTGGGGCGGGGGTAGAGCAGAGGGGCAAACATGTCTACTGGGAAGTAACTCATTGCCTTCTGTTCCACGTCGCTGCCTCTCTCATGTTAGGTATCGAGCTTGAGAGTGGAAACGTTCAGCTACAAAGGAACTCAGCTGAGAAACGGTGGACACCTGTTGATTTGAAGCTGCACAGTTGAGCAAGGGTGGGTGCCAGGGCAGATGATTTTCATAAACATCTACTCAGAAGCACTTCATACTCTCAGCGCCAGCTCAGTCTCCGGAGACAGTGGCTGCCTGCTTGCCTGCCCGCCTCAGAAATGTGTATGCAGGGTTTGTTATGAAGATCTACTTGCAAGCAAGTCCGACATGGTAGTCATGCACCCTCCTCCGCAGCTCTGTGCTCTCTGCTCTTCCCAGCTTGGGAAGCCTCTGTAACCCTCCCCTCGACTGTCCCAGTTGTTAATTTTTCAGCAGCACTAATACTGCACAGCTCCTACCAAGCAAATAATTAAATCTGTGCCATGTAGATGTGGCCTTGGACTTCACTTGGTTAGAGGGGCCATAGCTTAGTGGTAGAGCACCTGCTGTACATGCAGAAGGTCCCAGATTTGATCCCTGGCTTCTCCAGGTAGGGTTAGGGAAGAATCCTGCCTGAAACCCTGGAGAGCCACTGCCAGTCAGTGTCGACAATACTGGGTTAGATGGACCAAGGGTCTGACTCAGTATAGGGCAGCTTCCTATGGGCACACCAGTTTAAGAAGGATATTGACACACTGGGACATGTCCAGAGTTGGGTGACAACAGTGGTAAGGAGCCTGGTGACCAAGCCCTATGAGGAAATGTTGAAGATGTTGGGCAAGGTAGATCACAAAATGTGGTGTCTTGTGGTGGATGGATGCTACTGTGGTTTTTATTAGAGCTGTGTGCAAATGGCCTCTCAAAATTCTCAAGCCTATTTGTGGCCAGAGAAATTGAGGGGACAATTTCACCTACTGTCTCCTGTGGGAGGAGAACTGGTTCTCACAGATAGGGCTCACTATTGGCAGGGGTTGTAGCACAGGTTCTTTCCTTTTTCCTCGGGGCTTTTGGTTTACTGCACTGCTCCTGCAAGTTGCAACAGCATCAACTATGTTGAGACATCTGCTTTTCTGAGGCAGAATTTTGGATTTCTTTTGGTTTTTGAGCTCACCTAATCACTGCGAGGTGGCTGAAGGTGCTGTGTGTGTTTTTTCTCTCTCTCTATTATACATCTTTCTGTTCATCTGCAGCCTCCCAGGCCACCTGCACTTCCTGAACTGAAAAAGCCCCATGGGAGGAATTGCCTCACAATGTCTCCCTCATGATGACATTAATAGAAGTGCGGAAAGCTGAGGGGGCTACAGGCTGCCACAGAGATTATTTTACAATGAATCTCTGTACACTCCATGGCCACCTTGTAAGTAAATTAAGTTCCATGGTCACGTCATAAGTAAAGTAAGCACAAGAACCCCATACCCAACCCATGAGCATTTCTCTGAAATTTCTTCTCCTTTGAATTTCTTTTCAAAAGCAATTCCTTTTCTATCAGATTGAATGAGAATGGTCAAAAAAGATGTGGGAGAAATTTTTGGCACAGCACTAGGTTTTATAGCACAAGGATAGGGTCAGGATGTATGAGACAGGCTGGGAAATTTTGATAATGTGGCTGAGACTCTCCCTGTTTCCTTTTAATTCCAAATGTTTTCCCCGCACTGGAATCTTTCCATTGGCCTTAAAATGTCACTTTAGGACAGGGATGGGAAACTGTGGGATATCCACAAGCCATTTTCACCCTCTCACCACCACCCCCAATCCCCCTGTGGGCTGCACTCGGAAAATCAATCAATCAATAATATTTTAAAATCACTGGCTTGCTGCAGAAAGCAGCACACCACTCAGTTACACTCAGTAGCACTAAATGAGTTAAACTGAGCTTGTATGTAAGCTGAATTTGACCCTTTAAGCACTCCGTAGCCACTACAGAGTGCCATTTTGTTGTTGTTGTTTTTTTATGTGTTGCTCACCCATGCTTTAAGAGATACCCTATGGACATGTTCCTTACCTCATCTCTCCCACAACCCAGAGGAAAATTTGCTAGTTTCATTGAGACACTTCTTGCTTTTTGAGCTCCTTAGATGCTTTCTTTAACAGACATTTACCTCATAATGTCACTTTCTACATTGCCATCAAACTTCACCTAACAGAGGCACGGGAAAACTGGGTACAGAATTCTAGCACATCAGTGGTGTCTGACATCATAATCACCAATGTCTGGCTTCAAACCTGTGAGGTGTGGTTCATATTTATGTTATGCAGCTTGTTTCTGGCCTTCTTCACACACCACTTGTACATCCTGTTTAATCTCTACAGGATCTGCAGTGTAAATGTTAGCACGTTCATTGCATTAAAAACACACACAGAGGCGACATCAGTTCAGCTGAAGTATAAGAATGTGAGTCCACGGTTTCCAAAGGGACCTGGAACCAGTTTTCAAAGCCAGGGTTCATACCTGGAAGGAACTGGGACATCTACCTGTTTCAAATTGGCATTATCTGCCCTGCACAATGGGCAGAAGCTCAACAGGTGCAGCTTTCCCCATCCTAGGGGAAATGTAGGGACGAAAGCTCCATCCTCTGACTTCCGGCCAGTGAGGCTTCTGTTAAAGGCATAGGGCAGCCTTCCCCAACCTGGTGCCCTTCAGATGTTTTGGGCAACTCCCAGCATTCCTGATCATTAGCCATGCTGGCTGGGGTTGTTGGGAGTTGAAGTCCAAAACATTTGGAGGGCACCAGGTTGGGGAAGTTTGGTATAGGAGCTCTGCTGGGGGCGGGGGGTGGGAGAAGAGGTAAGAACTCTACCAGCAATAATAAAAGAAGAGTGTTCTCAGCGTGTGCAAAGCGCATCCTTACTATTGGGTTATTATGCCCCCACATATCTGTGGTTAGGGGAGCAAAGTTCAGAGAACATGCTTTCCATGTAGAAGGCTCAGAACCCCCCTGTTCATGAAAAGTGTGCACACACGCACACACGCACACACACACACACATTCTTTTTTGCCTTCATCAGACAACACGCCCAGCTTCTGTTACCCAGGAAAAGGACAAGGGACAGAAGCAACGTGTGCACAATCATTTACTGCTACACTACAATGAACTGTGGCTCCAGAAGCCTCCCTGCCTGTAGGGGGCAGCAGAGGGATGTTTGCAAGGATTTGAGCAGATCCTGTCTTGAAGCTGGTGGATGAGAAGGGGGTCCTCTGATTTTGAAGAGGTCTCACCTGGTGAAAAGAGATGGCAAAATCAGCACTGGAAAGGAGATGGGACCCCCACTTCCCACAGCCATTTCATCAGCTCACACCCATGTTTAACAGCCTCCCCCAGTCCACACATTAAAGGTGGAATCCTATACACAATTACCTGGGAGTAAGTCCCATGGAAATCAATGGGGCTTACTTCTCAGTAGACGTACATAGGATTTTAAGCCACTAATGGCACACTGACAGCTTGGAAAAAAAAACACACAAAAAAAACAAGCCATCTTCTGGTGTTCTGCTTGGTCACCTGGAGAAATTCTTACTCAGCACAAAAAACAGCAGCATGAGCTCTCCTGGGCTAGAGTCTGCTTCATCAATGCATCTGATGAAATGTACTCTAGTGTACAAAAGCTCCATGCCATAATAACTTCGCAAGTCTTTGAGGTGCTACGTTTCTGTGGTCTTTGCTGCAACAGACAAACATAGCTCTTCCCCTGGAAGTTTTTACCCATCATACACAACCAGGTAAATCCTGCCTTAAGGAAGGACGTCAGGAAAGATTCCGGTTCTTAGAAGGTGAGACAAATAAAGCCATGGTATCCTTGCTTCTAGGGTGGACTAGCCCCAATTGTGATCCACTTCACTGTTAAGAATGGGAAAAACCTCCATTGGCGTTTCCTATGGTCCCCAGGTTGGCTTTGGAGTGCACAGCCAGGAGTGCAAGGATGTTCCTGGAAAAAGCAAGTATCATTTTGCCTAGGGTAGCCTTCCCCAACTTGGTGGCCTCCAGAATTTTGGGACTACAACTCTCATGCTAGATGGGGCAGATGCCTTTCATACTTCTTTTTCCCTGTCTTGCAATAGCAATGGGGGAAATGAAAAAAAAAAAAAAGAGAGAGAGAGAGAGAGAGAGAGAGAGGAGGGGCAGGAAGGTGGAAGGCTGAAATTTCTGCTTTTGCTCCCAGATTTGGTTGCCCTGGTTTTCTTTCTGCATTTCCAAGGGGAAATTCATTGCAAAGAATTCAGCCAAAATTCTTGGATTTCTGCTTGGCTTTGTATATATCACAATTCTGTGGAGAGCAGAAATTGTGCAGAATTCAGCTTCCTGGGAATCTCTGCTTTCATTTTTTTTAAAAAAGAAGTTTCTAGCTCTTATGGTTATGAACGTATGCTTGGAGGTATGCAGGCCATGCCTGCAGCAATCTTGAGACCCAAATGGGGCACCTGAATAATATTTTCTGTGGTTCAGATGGGGCTTCAACAACCTGCAATCATATGCTGCCCCTCCCCAAGACTATTAAAACCTAAAATAAATTATGCAATTCTTTTTTCTTTCTTTTTTTGCAATTATGCAAAATACAAACATTTGCTACTTTGAAACAAACTGGACATATCACACAGCATGTTCTCTCATATGTCTGGTTCATTTTAATGGGGTTGCACAAGAGAAATTGCCAGTGGATTGATGTCCAATGAATCTACAATGGCTTCAAATTCAGATGCTTCAATTTCACTGTGTTTTGGATTTGCCTGTCAGGAATAGGAGTGATGGGAGGGATCATAGCTCAATGGTCAAGCACATGTTTTTTGCATGTAGAAGGTCCCAGGTTCAATCCCTGATATCTCCAGGTAAAAGGATCAGGTAGCAGTTCATGGGAAAGACCTCTACCTGAGACCCTGAAGAGATGCTGCCAGTTTTTGATCTAATATAGGCAGCTTCCTGTGAATAAAGAGCAGTGTATGCATGTGATTTTTTTAAAAAAATGCAATACAAATTTCTTTTGACAAAAATGCAGAGGGCTTTGAGGTCCTGGTTACTATTCACAGATATAATTTGCAAAGGAGCTGAGGTCAGAGATGACTTGGTGCTTACTTACATCAAGCAATCATTTTTCTCTGTGGTGACACCCATCACAAATTCATCCACTTGGAACACCCATCTCCCAGCGACATTCACATTGCTGGTTGCTGCAATGTTGAGGATTTCAGAGGTGCGGGAACCCGGGATGTTGTAATAATTCTTTTTGTCTCCACTGTCAAATCCAGCCTGGGAGAACACACAAAGAAAAAAAAAAAAAGCTCATGTATTCTCCAATCCTATAGCACAGCAAACCTTATGCCCTGTGCATCTCATGTTCTACATGTTCACATGCATTCATGGTAGAATGTTTGGATTGACCCTTTTTTGCAGTGGGGATTAGATGCATGTTTGCACATGTAGAAAAGCAATTTCATGTTTGTAACCCTTTCCCTTGATATGCGCATTCTGTCTGCAAAACAGATGGGAGGTGGGCTGGTGAATCATGCATGTTGGCCTAAGCTTCTTGGAGAAAAGGCAGGTAATAAAAATAAACAAGAACAACTTGATCCAGGACAATGGATCAGGGCTAAAGATGTGCGAGAATTTTGTTTCAGTTCATTAAACATCAGAATTTACCCCGTTTGCATCCTCAAATGTGAACACAAGACCATTTTACAGGCAAAATTCATATTCCCAAGCATATGATCATGTTTGCAAAATGCACTTGTTAGAAAAACATGCACTTTTTAAAATGTGCATTTTGGAAAAAAGAAGAAGAAAGAAGCATTTTCATGCTTTAGTCAGTGGGAGGAAATAGTGCATTTGGGTACGCACTTTAAAAAAATGTGCAACAAAAAGTGCACTGTTCCTGTTTGAACAACACCAACAACAGATCACATTTGGGAATGAGATGGATGGGGCTTTGAGGTGGAACTTGGAGAACCTCTACCAGCTCAAACCATGCTGATATTCCCAGCTCTAATAGGGGCAAATATGCATGTTGTATGTAGTTGGTGGAAGATCTACAACAGTATTTTCAAGAGAGGACTTTTTTTTTTTCTTTTTTTACATATTGGAAATGCCTAGATGAACCTTCTACACCTGGTGGCCCAGAAAGCACATTGGACAATAGCCAGGGAGATGTGTGCCTGCTGTGAAATGGCTCTGAAACTTATACCAGTCACAAGATGTGGTACTGACCACAGAATTCAGCTTACTCAGAATCTCAGCTTGCTTGCTTGCTTGTTTGCTTTCAGATTACCCCCCCCCACACACACATATCTTTCTAGCCCATATTGTTGCAAGCATGCTTTATGAAAAATGTGCAAGCAAAGCTTTGTGAATCCCAGAAGCCAAAAGAGTTACTGAATAAGATTTCCACTCTTGAGTGGGCAGCAAAACCATGTGCTGTACAGCTCGTTATTCTTCCCCGTGACTAGCAGAAGCAGAATAAATTAAACAAAAAAGGTTTTTAAAAACTGCAGAGAAAATTGTGCAAAGTAAGAAGAATTCTACCAAATTCCTTTTTTATTTACATAACGTATACAGGTGGCGCAATCCAATTCTCTTGTCACTGGATCTGGGCTACCTTGGTGCAGAAATTTGATTGTTGTTGTTAGCACAGAGTACATGATGCCCAGGCTAACCTACACTAAATAGCCAGGAGAAAGAAAAAAAAGATAACAGCAATTAGGACTGTGGCAATCTTTGCCACAGTTGCAGACAGGGCCAGCTTTTTGAGCTGATGTTATCGAGGTGTCATCAGTCGTGCATGGGTCGGGGGTTTGCTACAAATAATTAAATAGATTTATTAGCCCTCAAACTGTGATTGAAGGATATTCACCCACGTACTCTTAATTAACAGAGCAGGTCATAAAATTGCATATGATGCATTAACAAATTTGCTGTTCAGTCCCGTATGTATCTACTCATTCATAAGCCTCACTGATTTCAATGGAATTTACTCCTGGATAAATGTGTATAGGGCTGCAGCTTCAAAGTATTAAAAAAAATCTGACCCCAAATTCTTAAATCCATCCATCAAAAGTGCTAAATTGATGAAAATATGAAAAGAGTCTTATACTGATTAATATCACATCCAGATGTTCTCATCTAAGTAAATCTTCAATAAAAAATTAAACAGATTTGATAGAACATCTTTCATATAGTTGAGCATTTCCTACCTTTGTTGAACCTCACCTGCAATTTTACTGAGTTTGCTAGCTTCTTGTGTATTATATAACATTATATAACATTTTATGGGTTGTATCCAGATTTAATCATTCTCAGAGTTGACTCATTGAAATCAGCGGGCCTTGCTAACGTATTACTAACTCAAGTCACATTCATTTCAATAGGTTTACTTTGAGTATGACTAATCTGGATACAACTCATGTATTATATTTATTCATTTAATTACCAATATTTATTAATTACTTACATTAAAAAGAAATTTCCAAGGGATATACAAATAATACAGTATAAAACTGTGATAAAATACTGCATAAAACTTGGAAGAAACTATAGCAAGACAGCAAGGAAAAGACATGCCATGTTTTAATGGATTTTTGGACATCATATGGTATAAATGAGTGCATTCCATTTTAAAACATCAATAAAATATTTAAGGGAGGGGCTGTAGGTCAGTGGTAGAACATGTGCTTTGCATGCAGAAGGTTCCAGGTTCAATCCCTGGCTTCTTCAGGAAGGGCTAGGAAAGAATCCTGCCTGAAACCCTGGAGAGTGGCTGCCAGGCAGTGTGGACAGTACTGGGCTAGATGTACCAGTGGTCTGCATCAGGATAAAGCAGCTCGCTTTGTTCCTATGTGGTGTTCCTATCTAAAGTTTCTGCAGGTTTTGTATTGTATTGCACTGCATGTTTTTGAAATTCAGGAAATCACAGTGAATGGAAATATTAATTTGTTGAACTGGCTATGTGGCATTTTTGGCTGCCTCATTTTCCTTTTCCTTTTTACATTTATAGTCTTCTGTTTCTAATAATAGCATGGCAGCTTATGCATGACTCCCAGATGGTCTCTCGTCCATCCAACAGCGTAGACAGCCTGACTTGCTTAGTTTCAATAGCAGAACTGGACCATATGTGTACAAGGCACCCTCTGGATCTTACTGTGAAGTGCCCTATATAGCAGGTCAGCTTGTGGCCCTCTAGATGTTTTGGCCTGCAACTTCTATCAGCCCAAACCAGCACAGCCAATTGTGAGGGGTGATGAGAGTTGTAGGTCAAAACAGGCCCACCCCTGTCCCATAGCTATACCCTAAATGAAAGTTTTATTCACATGGGGACTTGACATTGCTATGAAAGAAGAAGCATAAGCTCTTTGTTGCTTTGATCCCTTGATCCAGAACTGCCTAGGGTGACATTTGCTGTATCATGGAAGATCTATCCAGAGGTACCTGTGCCGGAATTCCCCCGAGGCCTGTCAGAAGATCCCCTCCACTTCCTATCCCTGTGGTCCATTGGATATCAGCATAGTTCAGCATGATGAAAGCTATGTTCTTATCAGTGGTCAAGACAGCCTGGAAGGTGTTAACCTGAAGGAAGAAGGCAAGGGACATATGGCTGTGCAGCAATTACAAGCATACAAGGACCATCTTTCAGGGCACTGGCATCTTCAGTTCAGCAGCTCAGCCTGCAGCGTCACACAAAGTTCGTCAACCTGGTGCCTTCCCGACATGTTGGACTAGAATTTCCATGCTGGATGGAGCTGATGGGAGTCGTGGTCCAACACACCAGGACGGCACTGGTTTTGGGAAGGCTGTAGCGAAGAGACCAAACAGGCATTTTTCCTATAGCAGTATGTGGAGTGAACAGAGGAACCCTGTAATGGCACCAGTGAGCAATGCACATTGAGGTTCAGAGGAAAGTCAGAGTGTTCCCTGCATCCCTCGGTCACTCTTTTTCAACTCTGATAACTTGAGTGGAGAAACCCTAGAGTTCGGTTTGGGACATGGCTCACCAGGGATTTGCTCTGGAACATGTTTTCAAGGCTCACTTCATGGACACCAAAATGAGAGAGAACCTTGAAGAATGAAGGCTTGGATAGCAACTTAGTCATACTTAGAGTAGACCCATTGAAATCAATGATATTAAGTTAGTTGTGACTAACGATGTGCATCTGCGGCATGGAAATCGACAGCATGATGAAGTCATGTCATGCGTTGTGTTCTAGCAGGCAAGACCTTGGGTGGCCATGTGCTCTGCTTTACAGAGGGTAGACCTCTATTTGAAATGGTGTTAGAGACCATCCTCTATTGGAAGGCGTCCTCCATTTCAAGGGCTGTCCAGTCCAAGTCTGGTTTAAAGAAACCAGATGGCCTCGTAGGCCCCTTCCAACCCTACTATTCTATACTATACTGTTCTATGAAATCTAAGACAAGAGTGTGGGATGGGGACTTAAAGTTGCCCATCTACCGTTAGGACCTGGACAGCAAACTGAGAAGCAGGGACACAGGTCACCTGGTCACAGACTTTCCCACATTGGTGAGATGTGTTGCAATTCTTTGGAGATGATAGAGCATGTTTCTACATTTGCATCTATATGCATAAATTAGTGTTTACAAATTCTATGCAAATCTGTATCCTCATTTGTCTTGGGAGGGGGGTTGGACATTTTCTCTTTTTGGAGATGTGGAAGTGGCCACCATATTTGCTGGTGTGGGTCTTCCCCATAGCACTAGTGCCTCTCCCAAGTGTTTGGGCAATGTTCACATCCTCCCAGCATGATGGATGCCACCTCTCACAGAAAACCCACTCCCATGTGCTTGGGAGAACAGTTAAAGGGTGCAGCGCAATGGGGTGCAGCTCAATGAGAGGCCTACCTTCTTTGAAAGAGATCCGAAGAAGGGCACACGATCCCAGGTAGCAATGAAGGCCCAGACAGCTGTGAAAGGGATCTCAGGGAAGTACTGATTGATGTCTGCAGTGCAGCGACTAAGCACCGTTGGATCTTGAGTCTGCCTCCAGAAGACATCTCCCCGTTTACTATTGTCGACATCTCCCCAATACGGGGCTACAAAGGGGCATCCGCCATCCAGGGGGAAAGGGTCAGGCGTGTACTGTGAGACATTTACACCAAAGGAGACCACACCATTGTTGTTCACCTGAAGAAAGGGGATAGAAGAAGATGAGAATGACAGTAGGCAGGCAGGCAGGCAGGCAGGCAGGTAGACAAACCAAAATTGCCTTTGGCACAGATGCTGTGAAACAGTAAAAAAAGGGAAGCTTCCATACCAGGAAGAAGGGCCAATTCAGTGGCTAGACTTTGGGGCACAGGCCTAGGCCCCACAGCCTGGAGGGGGTACACAGCCATCAGAGGTGACAGTACTGGCAGATGACGTGTGTGCATGTGTGTGTCGCAGGTGCAGTGCCAGCACCCAGCATGGGCAGCCACATACTGGGGCCAACACCTACAATTGCATAGCCGCCTTCTTTTTTTAAAAAAAACGCCTTTTTAACATTTAGTCTGGCAGGCCTGCTGCATGGCAAGGGTGCTTACTGCCAAGGTTCCAGCTGCACCCACCATGTTCATTTCTTCAGAGCACTTCCATATCTTCTCTCTTCTGACAGTTATGCAGAAACCAAGGGCTGAGGTTTATAAAGGGGGAGGCAGATGATCTTTCCTCCTGGTAAAGAAATGTGAGGGTTCGTTCTGGCTAGATATTACGTACGTAGAGACTGCGGTAATCCTTGCCATAGAAGGTGAAGGGAACCGTAATGGGGATCTCTGGAGATGTCCCATCATCTGACCTGGGGTTCTTTCTGTCACCTTGGTCTGTCCCGTAAGGATAGAGTAACTTTTCTAGAGTAGGAGTAGGAGAGAACACCTTTGTTATGGCCATAAAGCAACTTGTTTTACAAAAGGCCATTTTGAGGAGGGAGTGTAGTGTGTTGTGTGGGGCCAGGCCATACCCCCTCAAACCCCAAAGTGGAATGAGCTGCCCAGTAACATCACTAGGCCTGGTCCTCAGAAAGTCTCCTGTTCAGACTGTCACCCTCCATGAGTTGAGGGCAACAAATACAACAACCAGGGGAGACAGGGTTGGAACACTGCTTCTCCTCAGGCATTTGCTCTATTCAGGTTCAGAACACTTGAATAAGGCTCAAATCTGAGAGAGAAGTAATACCACCATTATTATTTTTTTACTCAATAATCTTTTACAGAAACACCTAGGAATCCTACTTCCACTATAGTATCATGGAAGAAGCCACCAGGGGCCTTGTTTTTCCTGGGATCAGCCTCCCCCAACTATTTCACTGCCGTATAAGCATGGTATGCACCATTCTTTGATCCTAAAGAATTCCTCAGCCCAAATTCAAGGCCTCAAGTCAACTTCACCTTACCTTTTGGGTTCTCAACAGGAGAAGTCAGCACCAATCCTAAAATGCAGCAATAAAGAGGGAATCAGGACTGTAACAGGTTTTTACACAAACACACACACTGTTGTTTATTTTAATACCAGAAGCTCCCACTGAGTTCCACTGATCCACAGAATTGCAGTGGGTCAAACTACACATCACATTGATTGTCTACTGGGTAGCTCAGCCTATTTTTCTTTTTCATTTTTTACTTTAGAGTAAGTGTGTGTGGCCCTGATTTGGATTGGGACCAGTACACACCAGGAGGTGGGGATTAAACCATCCCTCCCCCACACCTATTTGCTTCCTAAAATTCCCCCCACACACACACACACAATGCAGGGATTAAAACAGGGGCAAAAAAGCTTCCAATGGAAAAGCTTTTTTTTTTTTAATCCCTCCATGATGGGGGTGGCATGGAATTTCAGAAAGCAAATGGGTATGGGAGATCTATTCCTCCCTTTCTGGTGCACACTGGTCGTGATCCCAATCGGGGCCACATGCACTTACTCCAAAGTTAAAAAAGAAAGAAAAAAAGAATCAACTCAGCTACACAGTATGCAATTAACATAACATGTAGAAATTACTGATGTCACAACCAAGAGTTCCCTAAAACTGCAAAGTGGATGAGGATGGGGATGAGGCCCACTGGGCAGCTGCACTGCACCCCTGCCTCCAAGGAAGGATGTCATGGCAGGGAAAGACCAGCCTGGCCTCCTCTATTGGCCAAAGAAACAGCTGCTGTAAGGAGCTTTGGTCCACCTCCCAGCCAGAATGAACCCTCAGCTCCAACTTCCGGTTGCCCTGGGACTGCAGAGCTGAAGGGAAGCATACTCCGGCCTTATCCATCAGTCAGGGGACAAAGGGTTGCTGGGTCGTGTGGGTTTGGGGATTTGTATATGTGGGTGGTTATCTATCTATCTATCTATCTATCTATCTATCTATCTATCTATCTATTCATCCAGTGGTGGCTGGTGGCTCCAATTTCAGTGGGGCTGTGCTTCCATTCTGAGTTTCAGGCACAACCAGCCAGAATTCTAAAGAAGCTATCCAAGGTGCTGAACCTATTTTGGTAATAGGGTTCAACATCTTGGATAGCTTCTCTAGAGGTCTTGGCTGGCAGTGACTGAAACCCATAATGGATTCACAGCCTCACCAAAATCGGAGCCACCCCCCTCATATTCATTCATATATATATATATATATATATATATATATATATATATAATCTGTTGTAACCTATCTTGAGGATCATTCCATCAATAGGCAGGACATAAACCTCATCAATCTATCAATCAAAATCAAGTCATATTCAGAGATGTTATAAGGAACACCAGCAGCTTCCTTTTGTATTTCCACTGCAATGTCAAAAGGAGAACTCAATGCAGGGGGAAATGTACATGTTTCAGATGAGCATGTGCATCTTGCCTGCCTGGGTTCCTCATTATAGTGGAAGCACGAGGCTTTCCTCATGCACGCATGTCAGCACTTTTTGTAGCATCCGCAGGCCCCAGAATGAGAAAGGAGCCAGTATGCCATTTCGGCTGACTCCTGCAGGAAGACAACAACACCCATCCACAAGCCCCACACAGACAGATGTATGCAGTCCAGGCCACAGCATGCTGCTCTCTCTATGGCCTCCTTAGAACCATAGTAGGTAAAAAGGCCTTGCACGGTTGGGCGGCCCAGTCTATGCAATGAGAAGTCAGACTGACTTCATATATTGCGAAAGGTGTACTTTCCATTCCATTGTGCCTGATAAAGAGTTCTGCAGAACAGAAATACATGCATTCTCATGCAAAGTGGAAATCATTCCAGTAAAATACGTAATCTTACCATTTTTATGATAGATGTCATGTTTCTTATTTCTTACTTGAATTTCTCAGACTTAAATATACAGACACCAGTTCTTACACTACCTCCTTCTAGTGGACTAATGAATCCTTTAAGATCATAAAAGCATAAGAGGAGCCCTGCTGGATCAGACCAAGGGTCCATCTAGTCCAGCATTTTGTTCACAAAGTGGCCAACCAGCTGTCAACCAGGAAACCACAAGCAGGACATGAGTGCAACAGCACCCTCTCACCCAAGTGCAACTGCTGTACATAGGCATACTGCCTCTGATACTGGAGGTGTGCATAGCCCTCAAGCCTAGTAGCCATTGATAGCCTTCTCCTCCAGGAATTTGTCCAACCCCCTTTTAAAGCCATCCAAATTGGTGGCCTTCACTACATCTTGTGGTAGTGAATTCCATAGCTTAACTATACACTATGTGAAGAAGTCCTTCCTTTTATCTGTCCTGAATCTCCCACCAATCAGTTTTATGGGTTGACCTCAGGTTCTAGTATTAGGAGAGGGGAGAAAAAGTCTTCCTATCCACATTCTCCATACCATGCATAATTTTGTACACCTCTATCATGTCTCCTGATAGCTACTTGTACTTTGTTTTATTTGCATTTAATCATATTGGTTGCAATTATTTAAAACAACAAAACAAACAAACAAACAAAGGGTTGGATCCAGACTTGGTCATGTTTAGAGCAGACATACCAGAGTAAATGGAACTGAAGTTAGTCATGACTTAAGTCCCATTGATTTCAGTGGATCCACTTGAAGTCTGGATCCAACCCAATATTATCGTAAACCACCTCATACATTTTTAATTGAAAGGCACAGTATAAGTGTTAAACAAAACACATTTCATTTCCTTTTTTCCCAATGGAGGCAGGGTTAGTGGATTATTGTCACACAAACCCTAACCTCCTTTTCAATAACCTAAATAAGCTGAAATCAGGCTTGATGTGCCATTTACAGAGAAAACAGGCTATAGTAAAAGCCGGGTTTTTGTGTACTCTACTTACCCACTGCCAGGAGAAGAAAGGCACAGAGAGTCTTCATAGTGGGTGCTCGGTTTTACTTGACCTAATGTGTGTAAGTGTGTTTGAGAGAGGCCTGTGATGCCTTCTGCATCAGCTGTTGTGCATCCACACCAGAAAGCATGTGTAGGGCTGGATCTAACACACACACATATATATCTACACATGCATGCATACACAAACAGGCACAGCCCTTCTTCCCACACCAGAGAGCAAACATTTCTCATCAAGGGAAAAGGACATTAGCCAAACAGCAAGCCAGTTCAACATTTTAATCGTATTGAATTTCTTTGCACACCTTTTGTGAGAAACGGATCCAAACCGTGAGATGTGGGCAGGATAGCCTCTTGGGTATAATCAGAGCAACCAGGAAATGTTCACAACTGTGCAGATAGGCAAACAAACTTGGCACCAAGAGGGTTCTCCCTTTTGTTCAGAATGTCAAAGTGACAAGGGCCTAGTCAGAGGGCATATTATTGACTTTTGATGGACAAGGGTGAGTGGTGACTGAGGGATCGTGCGGGCATTAAACAGAAGAGAAGCAGTGATTATGAGAGGGAGGAGAGTCAGATTGCCTATGGGGAGTCGCTAGGGTAGTGTTCAAGAAAGGCTTGGTTGTGTAAGTGGATCTTGAAGGATGCACTTGAGAAGCCAGCAGGGAGTGTGGGCTATCCAGTGTATTGCAGAGTGCCACATGTACGACTGTCTACCTGCTGGATGGAAGTTGTGGGTGGGTGCTTGGTGTAATGAGCTCCTGGCTCCCAAGGAACAAGTTTGTTCCCTTGAGGCCAAGGTTGCTGACCTGGAGAAGCTAAGAGAGGAAGAGAGGATGGTGGATGAGACCTTCAGGGACCTATTAGCTGTGTCCCACTCCCAGGGTGACAGCTCCTCTGCTGTCATGGAGAATGTGGGTCTCAGGGAAAGAGGGCACCATTCTGAGGAAGAGGGAAACGATCCCTTAGGAGGGACCCATTCCTCAGAAGATGAACAAATATCCTCTTGCACTGAGGATGTGCCTCCGAGGGAAGGGGGTCTTATGGTAGTGGGAGATACGATCATTAGACACATATGGGCATGTAAACCGCATGGTGAATTGCCTGGTGCAAAGGTTGCAGATATCACGCTCCATCTAGATAGCCTAGTAGATAGTGCTGGGGTGGAGTCAGTGGTCGTGGTCCATGTTGGTACCGAGGATGTGGGGAAACGTAGTTATGAGGTCCAGGAAGCCAAATTTTGATTGCTAGGTAGGAGGTTGAAATCCAGGACCACCAAGGTGACTTTCTCTGAAATGCTACATGTTCCACATGCAGGGCCAGCTAGACAGGTGAAGTTGAGGAGTCTCAATATGTGGATGAGATGGGGGTGCAGGGATGAGGGGTGCAGATTTGTTAGGCACTGGGGAATGTTTTGGGACAAGCTGGGCCTGTACAAGAGGGAGTGACTCCACTTGAATTAAAATGGAACCAGACTGCTGGTGCTAAACATAAAAAGGGTGGCAGAGCAGCTTTTAAACCAAACCCTGGGGGAAAGCTGACAGGAGCTGGGAAGCGTCCAGTTCAGGTTAAATCATCCCAAAGGGATGAGGATGAAAATGTTTTTGAGTGCCCAAATGTAGAAGGGGAGGAAATAGGCCAGGAGTACATGGTAGAACAAACTAGCCAGTAAAAGTGGCCAATGTCCCATAGTAAAAGATGCACATGCCAGAGGCATCTGGGGTACCATGCATAGGTGTTTTTATGCAAATGCCAGAAGCCTCCAAGACAAAATGGGAGAGTTGGAGTGCTTGATTTTAAAGGAAAAACTGGATCTAGCGGGCATTACAGAAACCTGGTGGAGCAAAGAGAACCAGTGGGATATGATCATCTCTGGATATAAACTCTATAGGAAGGACAGGGAAGGGCATAATGGGGGAGGTGATGCCCTGTACATCAAAGAGGGCATAGTGTCAACAGGACTAGAACACCTAAAGGGGGTAGGCTCTTTCACAGATGCGCTGTGGGTGACAATACCAAACTCCAAAACTAATTTAGTGCTAGGAATGTGCTATCGTCCCCCAGACCAGAATGCTCAGAGAGAACTTGAGACTGAAAACAAAATCACTGAGGCCTCCAAACAAGGAATTGTTGTAATAATGGGCGACTTCAATTACCCCCACATTGATTGGATAAATGCATGTTCTAGCCATGACAAAGAGGTTAAATTTCTTGATGTCCTAAACAATTGTGCTTTAGAAAAGTTGGTCATGGAACCAACCAGAGAGGAGGCTACGTTGGATTTAATCCTAAGTGGTGTCATTCAGGACGAGATGTAAATGTTGTTGAACTACTTGGAAACAGTGATCACAGTGCTATCAGATGTAATATATATTTAGGTGGATAATTGCCCAGGAAATCCAAAACAGTCACATTTGACTTCAAAAGAGGAAACTTCTCTAAAATTAGGGAACTGGTGAAAAGGCAGTTAAAAGGGGGAATCAAGAGGATTAAATCCCTTCAAAATGCTTGGAAATTACTAAAAATCACAGTAATAGAAGCCCAGCTAAAATATATACCACAGGTTAGGAAAGGTAGCACCAAGTCCAAGAGGTCACTGGCATGGTTAACAAGGGAGCTGTTAGAGAAAAGAGAGCTTCCTTCAGAAAACTGAAGTCTTGCCCAAGTGAGGAAAACAAAAGGGAGCACAGGTTTGCACAAAGGTGACGCAAGCAGGCAATAAGAGATGCAAAAAGACAGCCAGTGTGGTGTAGTGATGAGAGCATTGGACTGGGAGCTGGGAGATCCGAGTTCTAGTCCCCACTCGGCCATGGAAGCTTACTGGGTGACTTTGGGCCAGTCACAGACTCTCAGCCCAACCTACCTCACAGGGTTGTTGTTATGAGGATAAAATGGAGAGGAGGAGGATTATGTACGCTGCCTTGGGTTTCTTAAAGAGGAAAAATGGTGGGATATAAATGTAATACATACATACATACATACATAAAGCATTTTGAAGAGCATATCGCTAACAACATCAAGGCCAATAATAAAGAATTCTTTAACCATATCAGAAGCAGAAAACCAGCTAGGGAGGCAGTTGGACTGTTGGATGACAATGGAGTTAAAGAAAGATTGCAGAAGGAGGACAAGGAGATTGTAGAGAAGCTGAATGATTTCTTTTCGTCTGTCTTCACTGCAGATAGGACAGATACCTGTGCCTGAACTGATGTTTTGAAATTGAGGCAAATAGTGGTGACAAAATATGAAGTTCTCAACCGCATTGATAAACTGAAAGCAAATAAATCACTGGCCCCAGATGATATCCATCCTAGAGTTCTCAAAGAACTCAGATATGAAATTGTTGATCTTCTAACCAAAATATGCAACGTGTCCCTACGATCAGCCTCTATACCAAGGGACTGGAAGATGGCCAATGTAACACCAATTTTCAAAAAGAGATCTGGGGGGATTTGGAAATTACAGCCCGGTTAGCTTAAGATCTGTTCTGGGTAAATTGGTTGAAGTCATTATTAAAGATAAAATTAGTAAGCATATAGAAGGACAAGCCCTGCTGAAAAAGAATCAACATGGCTTCCACAAAGATAAGTCCTGTCTCACTAACCTTTTAGAGTTCTTTGAGAGTGTAGACAGGGGTGATCCAGTAGACTTTGTTTACTTGGACTTCCAAAAGGCTTTTGACAAAGTCCCTCACTAAAGACTCCTGAGCAAACTTAGCAGTCATGGAACAAGAGGTCCTCTTATGGATCAATAACTGATTAAAGAACAGAAAGCTGACAGTAGGAATAAATGGTGAATTCTCTGAATGGAGGGAAGTAAAGAGTGGGGTCCCACAGAGATCTGTATTAGGACTAGGGATGGCGGAGAATTTCTCCACGAATCTCTGGGAGGCTGAATGCCAAAGCATTCGGCCCCCCAAAATTGGTGGTGAAATTCTCCGCCACCCCCCCGCCACACCCCCCCCCGGGATGGGACTTACCTCTGTCGAATGTCCCTCTCGGTGGCGGGTCCCGGTGGCGTTTCGGCGGCGTTTCGGCGGTGGCGGCAGTGGCAGCCGGTCTTCTGACCGGCTGCTGCCGCTGCCATTTCCCCGTAAAGTAAAAAAAACAACAACAGCGTGATAGGCTACATAACGATTTACGTAGCCTATCACGGCTAGATTTTCAAAGTCAGCCGTGATAGGCTACATAAATCTTTACGTAGCCTATCACGGCTGACTTTGAAAAAAAAAGAAAAAAGCGCGTACGCAAATGGCGGTGCCCATGGGTACCGCCATTTGCGTTCCTTATTTGGGCAGGGGTAGTCTACGTAAACATTTACGTAGACTACGGCAAAAATAAGGGCAACGCAAATAGCGTTGTCCTTATTTTCGCCGTAGTCTACGTAAATCTTTACGTAGACTACCCCTGCCCAAATAAGGAACGCAAATGGCGGCGTCCATGGGCGCCGCCATTTGCGTACGCACTTTTTTTTTTCCAAAGTCAGCCGTGATAGGCTACGTAAATCGTTACATAGCCTATCACTTTTTTTTTTCAATTTACTTTTTTATTTCGCAGCCGGGGAGATGGGGCACTCCCCCCCGGCCTGAATTTCAGCAGTGAGGGATGGGGCGCCTCCCCCCTGGCCTGAATTTCGGCCGGGAGTGGTGGGGCACCTCCTCCCCAGCCTGAATTTTGGGGGAAGAAACGGAGCACCTCCCCCCCCCGAACACAGCTGCGGGACCAGGTAAGGGACTTTCGTCCATCCTTAATTAGGACCAACGCTTTTCAACCTGCTCATAAATGATCTGGAATTAGAAATGAGCAGTGAAGTGGCCAAGGTTGTGGATGACACCAAATTATTTAGGGTGGCTAAAACAAAAGGGATTATGAATAGCTCCAAAAGGATCTTTCCAAACTGGGAGAATGGGCATCTATATGGCAAATGCGAATCAATGTAAGCAAGTGTAAAGTGATGCACGTTGGGGCAAAAAATCCCAACCTCAAGTATAACCTGATGAGATTTGAGCTAGCGGTGACCGACCAGAAAAGAGATCCTGGGATTGTGGTGGACAGCTCAATGAAGATGTCAACCCAGTGGCCGGCTGCTGTAAAGAAGGCAAACTCCATGTTAGGCATAATTAGAAAAGGAATTGAGAATACAACTGCCAATACTATACAGCTCCTATACAAATCAATGGTGCAACCACACTTGGAATACTGTGTACAGTTCTGGTCACCACACCATATATATATATATATATATATATATATATATAATATATGCACGCACAGACACACACACACACACACACTCACCATATATATGTTGCATATATATATATATATATATATATATGCAAGCTGGAAAAAGTGCCAAAAAGGGGAACTAAAATGATAAAGAGGCTGGAGCATCTCCCCTATGAGAGAAGGTATTTATTTATTTATTTATTTATTTATTTATTTATTTATTATTGCATTTATATCCCGCCTTTATTCCTCTTGCAAGGAACCCAAGGCGGCTTACATTATCCTCCTCCTCTCCATTTTATCCTCACAACAACAACCCTGTGAGGTAGGTTGGGCTGAGAGTGTGTGACTGGCCCAAAGTCACCCAGTGAGCTTCCATGGCCGAGTGGGGACTAGAACCCAGATCTCCCAGCTCCCAGTCCAACACTCTTGCCACTACACCATACTGGCTCTCAGGTTACAAGGTTACAACAGCTGGGATTGTTTAACTTGGAAAAAAGGAGGGTAAGTGGAGACATGATAGAGGTGTACAAAATTCTGCATGGTGTGGAGAATGTGGATAGGGAGACATTTTTCTCCCTCTCTCAAAATACTAGAACCTGGGATCATTCTATGAAGCTGATTGGTAGGAGGTTCAGGACAGATCAAAGGAAAGACTTCTTCACACAGCACATAGTTTAACTATGAAATTTGCTACCACAGGATGTAGTGATGGCTACCAATTTGGATAGCTTTAAAAGGGTGTTGGACAAATTCCTGGAGGAAAAGGCTATCAATGGCTACTAGTCTTGGTGTCTATGACCTCCAGTACCAGAGGCAGTGAGGCTATGTACATCAGTTGCTGGGGAACATGGGTGGGAGGGTGCTGTTCCGCTCATACCCTGCTTGTGGCTTCCTGGTCAACAGCTGGTTGGCTGCTATGTGAAGAGAGTGCTGGATTAGATGGACCTTTGGTCTGATCCAGCATGGCTCTTCTCATGTTCTTATGTTCTGATGTTGTTTGAAAGACATTTCATTTGATAAGGAGGGTTCAACTGTTCCAGACATCTGGTGTGGCATACCAGAAAGCAGGGAGGATGAAAGAAATAAAAGGGGATAAATGGAGATGGATGTGTGAAACTGAGTGACAGCTGATAGATGTGCTTAAATAAAAAAAAATTCACAATGAAATTCACAAAATTCACAATTCACAAAAAATTCACAATGAAATTCACAAAATTCACAATTAACAAAAAATTTACAATGAAATTCACAAAATTCACAATTCACAAAAAATTCACAATGAAATTCACAAAGTTCACAATTCACAAAAAATTCATAATGAAATTCACAAAATTCACAATTCACAAAAAATTCACAATGAAATTCACAAAATTCACAATTCACAAAAAATTCACAATGAAATTCACAAAATTCACAATTCACAAAAAATTCACAATGAAATTCACAAAATTCACAATTCACAAAAAAATTCACAATGAAATTCACAAAATTCACAAAAAATTCACAATGAACAGGTGGTCAGATATTTGCAATCTCCTTCACTTTAAAAGCAAAACAAAACAGGGCACCTTGGGGAAAAGCCTAGTCTGGCATCTTTCTCCCTGACATGCTAGTTTCCCATGGGCATAATTATTTTTCACATAAGGAAGTTTCAAGCCCCATCCTGATAGCTGGCAGATGCTGAGTTCTTGCTGACTAGGCACAGTGGTTCATGGAGTGGAAGACACTGTGGTATCTTTGTATCTGATGCTGGTGTTCATCACATCACATTGTGGGCACATCACCCTGTGTGGACTTAATCCATGACATCCCGTGATTGGTGGGATTCAGCGATGTTGCCATGAGAGAAGCACTCAGGGTTTGCTCCAGCCTGATTGTCTAGCCAACCCCTGCCCCCTGCCCCCATCACTGGGCGTGTAGCCAGAGGTGCACTAGGAGGCTCCTGTCCCTCCAAAATTGCCCCCCCCCAATTCTTTCTTTCTTTCTTTTTTACAAACAATTAAAAAAAGCAGTTACAATTTTGTCTTTAAAAGGCCCACGAACCAGTTGAATTGCCCCCTACTTTTTTGGCCTACCCCCACAACTTTTAGGCTGGCTACAGGCCTGCCCATCACAAGCCTGTCTACTACCAATTGCTCTATGGGAAGGATTCCATGAGGGAAGGGAGGCGGACAAAAAGAACACCAGATGTTCCTTCCTGTTCTAGCTGGAGCATCCCCCCTTCCGCCGCCGCCAGGGTGAGCGACCATCAGATCCACAGTGGAGTCATGCCAATGTGACACTGGCATACGTTTGCCAAGCCAGGAGTGGAATAGAGGATTGCTGGCTCTTATGCAGTACACTTGAAATGGCACTTGTTAGTAGGGCTGTGCACTGCTTTAGCTCGAGGCCTGAAGCCCGAGTCGAAGCGGGCTGCTTCGGGTCACTTTGAGCCCCTTCCGAGGCAAAGCAGAGGGGGCACGAAGTGATCCGAAGTGGGTCGGGGGCTCTCCAAAGTGCTCAGTGCACTTCAGAGCTTCAGCTCCCCTAGCTCAGCTGTGCCAGCGCCTCCAGGTCCTTACCTGAGCTGCCCAATTCTGCCGCCTCTGCCTTCTCCATCGCCTCTGCCTCCTCCATTGCCACTGCCTCCACTGCCATCATTGCTGTTGCTGCTAAAGCTGGCTCTGCCGCCACTGCCTTCTCTTCCTCTTCCTCCTCCTCCTCCTCTGCTGCCTCCTCCTCCTCCTCCACCACCATCATTGCCACCACCAGCTTTTATTGCAGGGAGTTGCCATTTTTAAAATTTTTAATTTTAAAAATGGAAGTTCCTGGAAGTTGCCATTTTAAAAATGGCAACTCCCTGCAGTGAGAGCCAGCACATGTCCAGGCCTCAGTTGCTGGTGGCGGTGATGACGGTGGTGGTGGAGGAGGAGAAGGCGGCAGTGGAGGAGGTGGCAGTGGCAGAGGAGGCAGTGGTGACGGAGGAGGCGGTGGCAAGGTAAAGAGCTGGGGGTTTGCGTGGGGGTGTCAGGGGGGGATACAAAGCAGGGTTTGGCCATCCAAATCCTGCTTCAAGTTTGGGGCCAAGTCAGGTCGGGTCCCCCCCAAATCGGCCCAAGCCCAATCAGGTCTGCCTTCAAAGCCACGAAGCGGCTTCCGAGTCGGATCGGGGGGTCCCTGCACAGCCTTACTTGATAGTACCTCAGTGCTAATGCATGTGCACATGCTCATGTATCATATAGACATGCTTGTGTGCTAGTATGATGCATTTGCTCTGCACTCAGGTTTAACCACTAGGGAGTTGGGAAAGGGGCTGAGAGTCATAGAAACAGAAGTCTGATGAAGGCATGCACATACTAACAAAAAATTTAAAAGACATCACCAAATCCCCCCCCCCCCACACACACACTTCAAAGTAGAGATGCTGTGCAAAGTTTGCAAATTCCAGACTCAGAATGCAAACTCTGACTCTTTAAATACAAAGGTGATCATCACAATCCTTCTCCAGCTTGGATTTTAATCCTAGCCAGAGAAGAGCTTCTTTGTCCCCCTCTCCCACTCCCACCCACCCACATATGCCACTTGCCTTGCTGCTGCACCGGTGGTGAGGGAGGGAGGATCATCTATGGGGAAGATTCCAGGAGAGAACATCAGGTGCTTGCTTCTCCCTGTTGCAGCCGGAAGAGCGACCACCAGTTCCACAGTGGAGTTGTTCCGTTTGGATATCGTTTATTGTGATTTTATTAATGTCTTTTGATGCTGCTTGGAAGCTGCCTTAGAAAGATCGGTATCTTGAAAGGTGGAATGTAAATCATTTAATTAATTAATACAGACCAATAACTGGATGCTGAAGGTACTGTACGTCTGGTTGGGCTGCTCCTTTCTGTCTTTTATTTGAGTGTGCTTTTGTTTTATCCTCAAATCTTGTGATGGGAGCAAATAGAGTCCCTACTATGTTAAGTGAATGTTACACTGGCATAAGCTGGCTGCTGGCTTGCCAGGAGTGGCCCATAGGCTTGCTGGCTATCATGAAGTCAACTTGAAATTCTCTTTCCTATCATTTTTGCACTATGCTCCTGCTGCTGCTCTTGTTTCATTAGGGAAACAAACTGGCTTACAGTTTTCTGGACTGCTTCTATATTCCCCCTCCGCCCCGCCCATTTTATTCATACCATAATAAAGTATATGGCAGGGGTCAGCCACACAGCCACACAAACACCTGCCAAGTCCCCTGAGTGTGCCTGCCAGACCCTCTTGAGCTTTTCTCCACTGACTCCCGACCACTATCCCCTACCACCCTCACCCACCTTGCTTAGCCACTATGCACCTTTCTCACTATCCTTGCTTGGGATTGCCTCCTCCTCTGCACCCCTGCTTGGGATTCCCCCCCCCCCACACACACACACTTCTGCTGTCCACCTCCTTGCTCACCTCAGCAGCCCCAGTGAGGAAGCAGGAAGTTAGCAGATCAAGAGATTTCAGTTTCCTCATCACCTCCTAATCTGTAGATGTTCTGCTTCCTCATTAGGTGAGGAGACTTCAGCTTCCTCATCACCTCCAAATCTGTAGATGTCCTGCTTCCTTGCTAGCTGAGGAGACTTCAGCTTCCTCATCACATCCGAATCTGTAGATGTCCTGCTTCCTCGTTAGGTGAGGAGACTTCAGCTTCCTCGTCACCTCCAAATCTGTAGATGTTCTGCTTCCTCGTTAGGTGAGGAGACTTCAGCTTCTTCATCACCTCCAAATCTGTAGATGTCCTGCTTTCTTGTTAGGTGAGGAAGAGGTGAGTGCAGCCCCCAAAATATTGTCTAACCTGCTATTTGGTATATTTAGACAATGCTTACTTTTCCTTCCTGTCCTATATGGTCCTTCTACGCTATCACCGGTATTTTTCTCTGTCCGATAATATACTTCCTCATATATTTTGGAAACATTCATGAGGTGGTTCCCCCCTTCCCACAAATGTGTTTTCCCCCATATACCTTTGTGCCAGAGTTGAACTGGACTTAAATAGAAGGCTCTCTTCCCTCCTTCTCTACCCCCATGTGTGATACAAATTTGTGCCTCTACACTGCTGCTCTTTTGCTAAGTGGAGCCATGAGCAGGGCTGAACTTGGGGGCAGAGGAGCTGGGTGGTTACCCTGGGCACCAAGCGGAAAGGCTGAGCTCTGTGGGAGAGCACATGCTTGCATGCAGAAGGTCCCAGGTTCAATCCCTGGTGTCTCCAGGTAGGGCTTGGAAAGAATCCTGCCTGACCTTGGAGAGCCATTGCTGCCAGTCAGTGTCAACAATGCTGGGCTAGATGGACCCATGGTCTGACTCGATATAAGGCAGCTTCTTATGTTCCTATGAGCTGAGCCTGATGACTCAGTGTTCACTGAGTGTACTGTCTGCACTGAACTAGGGCAAAGGAAAGCAATAAGCATATTTAATCTTTAAAACAAAGTTCTGCAGTGTGTTTTGGCACTAACTATAAACACGAACTTCCATCAAATAGCTTTAAAGTATGTTTCTTTTTCAATTCCCACTTTGATATCATGTGTTCTAAATAGAAGTCCATGAAGTAATTTGCAAAGGGAGAGTGGAGGGCAGGTTTGGAAGATATGCCATGGGGTGGGGTTGGACAAATCCATCTGTTTCATTTTCTATAATGCTTGCTATCCTTTTTCAAGCACACGTTTGTTCCATCTCGTTTCCCGTTTTTGTTAAAAGTCTGCACAAGCGTTTGTGCAAGCGTTTGTATACTGCGTTTCCTAATGGGTACATTTTGTGCGCACATTTCCCTGATGTACATATTTTTGTATGCCATATCCCACTTTTTCTGACTGGAGAACTGCATTGCAAAATTTGTAGAAGTGTGGAAACAGAAGGATAATCGTTTTCTGGTTCAGAAAGCGTGAATTACGTCTGTATTACAATGCAAATCAAGAAAATTGCTCCCCCATCCCTACAGTGGAGACAAAGTGCGGCCAGAGCTTTCATTTGCAAAATGGTCCTCCATGCTCAAATGGAGGCTCAAATGGCCCTCCATGCTCTAAAAGCTTTCCTTTGCAAAATGATCCTCCATGCTTAAATAGAGGCTCAAATGGCCCTCCATGCTCAAAAAGGAATATCTATATCTATCTGGAAATTTGTTAACGAGATGGGCTTATTACATGCAGAATTGTGGTTTTTTCTTTTTATCATTCCAAACCTTTACATTTGAAAATGTTGTCTGTCTGTTCTTTAATTTTTTATCAACAGGATCTATTCGCCAGGAAAGTAAATTTGCCTGGCTTCTTTGTAAAAGTAAAGAAAGTCTGTTTGGCTGTGTCATTTTGACACATCATTAGTCAATAGTGAAGTATTTGTTCTCATGTCTCACCTGATACCTAAACTTTCAATCTCCAGTTTGTTCCTTGATTTGCCATTATGCAAACCTAAAATCACATCTTAAAACCAGTGGACCTTAGCTCTAACCTAGCCTTAAAAATGCGGATGCTAATATTTACTTATATTTCCCAAATTTCCTGTAGGCTAGGGATAGGCGATCTGGTGCTGTTCAGATGTTTTGGACTACGACTCCCATAATCCCTTACTATGGGCCATGCTGGCTGGAACAACTGGAGGGCATCAGGTTTCTTCCCGCTGCTGTAGGGTGACAGGTGTGCCTGTATCCCAAAGTGACGTGAGATCTTCTTCCCTAAGTCACGAGAGCAAGATATGGAGGCAACAGATGCGCCCCAATATATAAGGAGCTGGCTAGACATAACTAGAAATGCTGGTCCTGATCCAGACCCAGATGCAACAGAGGAGGTGAATTGGGGAAGGGGCCCACATAGAAGGAGGCACAGCAACTGCATCCACTCTTCAATCTTCAAAACATTTAAAAGTGTAAATCTCCAGGGAAGAAACTGACACCCCTACCTGGTACTCAAACAGAGCCTGTTCAGCTGCAGAGTATTCCACCCCACCAGCCACAGGGATGGGCGAATCTATGAATTTTGGTTTCACTGAATTTCACAGTTCCTTGACTGCAAGTTCATTTCAACCTGTCTTTCCATCAGTTTGTGAATGCATCAAAATTCATTTAAAAAAGAGAGCGAAGTCTGCACAAATTTTCAATTCATTTTTGTGTGCACTTTTCCTAATACACATGTTTTGGTACACACTTCTAATGTGCACATTATTTTGAAAGCATTTCCCCCCTACTATAAGGCATTTTTGTGCATAATTTCCTCTAATGTACACATTATGTGCACACTTTTCCTCTAATATACATATTAAGTGTACTCTTTTCCTTAGGTGCACACTTTTATGTGCACACATATGTGCACACTTTTATGTGCTCACTTATTATGTGTACACTTTTCCTTATGTGCACACCCTAATATACACATTATGTGCACACTTTTCCTTAATGAACACATTGTCTTTCAGTTGTGAACTGGATCACAGAATTTTGAAAATTGCGGATTTCAGTGCACAAGTACATTCAAAGACGTTTATTTTCCCCCAGCTGTTTCAGTGCACACTTATATGAAAGGTGAATAATGGGCTCAAGTTATAGGAAGCCAGATTCCAGCTGAACATCAGGAAAAACTTCCTGACTGTTAGAGCAATGTGACAATGGAACCAATTACCTAGGGAGGTAGTGGGCTGTCTCACACTGGAGGCGTTCAAGACGAGGCTGCTCCCAACAGTCCTGCTTTTCTTGCCTTCTTCATCAGGCTACACAGCAGCTTTCCCACTGGCCAGGAAATGGACAAAAAGTAGCACTGTGTGAACCCAACCACTGCATTTATTTAACTGAAATATTTATATGTCGCCTTTCAGCAACACTTCCAGAGCAGCTTTCAAAACTGAGTTCAAAGAAGCAAAAATGAGATCCAGAAAGCACCCTGCCTGGTGTGGGCAGTAGATTTTCCACACTTTTTCTGCAAGAGCCATGCTTGAGGTTTCACTTTTTCTCCTGGAGACCATCAAGGGGAGGGATAAAATCTTAGGCCAAACCCTGAAATTTGGCAACCTGAAGCCCTGTGCCAAAGGTGAGCAACTTGCAGCCCTCCAGCTGGTTTGGCCTACAACTCCCATCAGTCCTAGCCAACATAGCCGATGGTGAGGGATGAGGAGAATTATAAGGCAAAACCTCTAGAGGGCCACAAGTTGCCCACTCCTACCTTATACCATCAACCCATATACCCATAGCATCGAGCTCATAGTAGGGGTGGGGTTCCTTGGCCCTTTGGTCAGCAGTGCAGCCCCATTCTCAGTCTACCAGCCATGCACTGAAGGCAGGATGGAAATCGTGATAATTAGATCCCACTTTGCTGCTGGGCTCAGGGCCAGTGCATATTCAAGAGCTATAGTTAAAGGTGAAATGCATCATTGGAAAGGAGGATACCAGTTTGCACAACATTTGCATGTGCTCATTTGTATGTATGGATGCACATTTAGGAAAAAAAATAGCTACAATTTAAATAGAATACAATGTATCTCACTATAGTGGGGGAAACTGTGACCAGGTGAGCAGCATGGCTGCATGCTCTAGACTGAGTCCTGGCTCTTTATAAGCAAATGCAGAGATCTAAGCAGTGGAATGGTCAGTTTGGCAAGCATACGGTTAAGCAGACAGGTGTTCAGTTCAATGAAGTTTAGGCTAAGGCAGGAGCAGTCAAAAATCCAGGCAGAGGTCAGAACTCAGTCAGTCAGACAACAAAGATCAGGCAACAGCAGGAGTGGTCAAGGTAACAAGCAAAAGGCCAAACGTAGTAAAGGCACATTATTTGGCACAGAAATAGGATCAGTAGTGCAGAGCATCTGCATAAGAAACAAGACTGGAACTGGCAGAGACGTTGTTTCCAACAGCTCTCAAGTTACCAGTGAGAGCTGATATAGCTAAAGCTACTAGAACCTCGCCCCCCTTCTCAGCTGCTTCCCATTAGAGGCATGTCAGATGTCCTCCTCATGAGGAGGGCCCAGCTCATAAGAAGTCGTCTTCAGTAGATGAGCACTTCTTCACCTGGTAACCATCCTTTCATGGACCTTAAGATGCTGGCATTCTTAGGGGCTCGGTGGTGTCCCAGCATCTTCCTCTGCCTCAGAAGCCAAACTCTTTGCCTCTCTAGGAAGCAGATTCAGAGGCCTCACCCCTGAGGGTCCTGGACCATCTTGGCTAATGCCAGGGTCTTCTAAAGAGCCAGCTGGCTCTGATAGTTCTGGTTCCTCCTCTGAAGATGACTCCAGTGGTGGCACAACACCTGGGACCATGACAGCCTGCTCAGATGGTTGTCCAGGTGCTAACTGTTGATGGGCAAATTTAAGGCCTCCACTCTCCCTTCTTGTGGTTTAAACTACATCTTTAAACTAGACTTGGACCAGGCAGGTCTTCAAACAGAGGATGCCTGCCCTCTGACAGCTCTTCAAATAGAAGACTGTCATCTCTAAAGTAGGACATTAGGATGACTACTTACACATTGACCAAAAAAATAGGATGCTCCTCACCAAAAAAAGAGGACCAAAGAGGACACCAAGTTGCATAACATTTACACATGCAAATTGATATGTATAGGTGCAAACTGAAAAATAATAAGCATAATTTAAATCAAAGTACAAGACAAAACACCATAGATAGACTAGTGGGCCTGCTCAGTCTGTGATCCAGGTATTAACTGTTGATGGACAGCTTCAAAGCCCCTTCAGGTTGCTCTCCTTCCCTATGGTTCTCTATGACTTTAAACCAGACTTGGCCTGGACAGGCCATCAAATAGAGGAAACCTTCAAATAAAGGACTGTCCTCTGCCAGCTCTCCAAAATAGAGGACTGTACTTGGTAAAGCAGGACACCTGGCCTGCTTAACTAATGCATCTTAGGGAGGTAGTGGGCTCTCCCATACTAGAGGCATTCAAGATGAAGCTGGACAGCCATCTGTCAGGGATGCTTTGACTTGGATTCCTGCATTGAACAGGGGATTGGACGTGATGGTCTTGTAGGCCCCTTCCAACCCTACTATTCTATGATTCTATGATTGTATGGTCTTCTGATCAACTCAGCAAGTCTGAATTTGGTAACTGTTGAATTTCTCCTACATCCCTACCAGCCTTTAGGCCTGAGTAATATCACCCCCAACCCAGCTGTCAAGGGAAGAGGCTGTGGACATCACTCTTGAGGCCCTTTTCTGTTGAAATTGGCACCAAAACCTGTAAGTTTACTCTTGGCACATATTTCCCTAAACAGAAAAGTTTCTCAACAGAGGATTTGTTAATCTTATAATGAGAAAAGACCATCCTCATTCAAATATAGAAGGCTTCCCAGAAAGAATATGCTTTTTTTTGTAAGGCACTTTGCTTTTGTTATTGCTGAGGCTGGAATTTCCCAGTGAGAGAGAACAGATACAAGCGAGAACATCTTCCTTCCCAATCATCATAACAGAAGAGGGGATTTCATTTGACACAGCTGTCCCCCCCCCCCTGCCTGCAGCAATAGGACATGACATTCTGCTGCCAAAATTCTCTCTTCTGTGCACTTATTATAGCAAGGGTGGGGAACCTATGATCCTCCAGATGCTGAAATCCCATCAACCTCAGCCAGCATGGGCAATGGTCAGGCAGGATGGGAGTTATAGTCCAGATGTCCCCCACTCCTGTCTTACAGGAACCTTGTGCTCTATTACACCCAGTCACCTTTCTGACACTTCTTCTCCATTCATTCAGATGGAACTTGCACTGACAGGCAGAGCTGACAGAAACAGATTTCCAGATTTTTCAGACATGCTCAGCTAGGTAGATATCCTCTGTGGGACTAATTCTAGTTCTGCCAGTTACATCAGGGAAGCATTCAACACAAAGATTAGCAAGGATGAACAAACAAAGGAAAAATGGCTCCGTTTACTTGAATCTATTAACTATGGAACTATGCCAGAAAGTCTCTCCTCTGCCACAGTCTCCCCAGATCTGATCTTATATTAACCAGGATGCCTCAGGCATAAAGGGACACCAATTGCCTATCATAATACTTCCCTTATTAGTTAATCAAAGTGCTGTGTTCAGAAAATGACAAAAGAGAAGAAAAGAGACGAGAAGCATAAAGTGATATAGGGAGAATGGTTTTGTATCTTGTGGAGTTTTCACAGGATTGCAGACCCTGCTTTAAGGAGGGGGTTGGACTAGATGATCTTCAGTGTTCCTTCCAACTTTGTGATTCTATGCAGGGCCTGGTGATTGCTGGAATAGAAATCAGCCTGGCTTCGTGCACCTGGAAGAGCATGAGTAGCCATCCTGACTCTGTCAAACCTCCCAACCACCCAGTAAAACTCCACCTTAACAGAAAGGTGACCTGTAGGTGGTTAGCTCAAACAGCAGTAAATGAAAGTGGCAGCAAGGTTCTGTAAAAAAGAATCACACCAAGAGCTGTCTCCTGCAACCATAGCCACAGCAGCTTAGGATCAAGGCCCATCAAACAGAGTGAGAGTGACTTTGGAGTAAACATTCATTGAATCAGATTGTGCAAAAGCATCAGCAGAAATATGGGGCTGCAGAGTCTCACTGTCAAATATTGCTCAAGAAAAGCCTGATAAGGGCTCTGGAAACGTTTCCTGGCATGCCAGGTCAGCAAGATTCAAAAATAACTAGAGGCTGTTGTCCAAGCTAGATGTGATGCAATTAGCAATTGGGTTCATGCTCCTGCATCGTATAGACGTGCACGTCCAGGGGTGAACTGGAATCATATAGCATGTGTGGCTATGCTGACTTTTTAAAAAACAGTTATGCTCCAAATTTTCTGCAAAGGCAAAATAGAAGCGGTGATGTATTAGAACCAAAACTACAGAAAAGTATTCTGGCATCATAAAGACTTACACATTTATTATGGCATAAGCTTTTGCTAGACTAGACTAGACTAGAATCTGCTTCATTAGATGCATCCATTTTTGCTGAAGTGAACACAGCTACCCCCTGGAAGTGGTTACCAAAACTTGAGAGCCATTCCTGGAAAACATAGGCAAGGCCAGTTCTACCATTAGAAGAGGAAGGTGGCACCCTCAGGTGACTGATTTGGGGTATCATGAAAGGGTTCACAAATTATTATTGGGTTGGCTTCAAACTGCATGCTATTACTCATGTATCTCAAAAAGCACCTGATCTCGTCTGATCTCGGAAGCTAAGCAGGGTCAGCCCTGGGTAGTACTTGGACGGGAGACTGCCTGGGAATCAGGCGTCCTGCACTGAGGAGGGGGTTGGACTCGATGGTCTTGTAGGCCCCTTCCGACCCTATGATTTATGATTTCCATGAACCCGGCGTTCCCATTTGGGCTCCAATCCTGTCAGCAGTGACCATCTAAGTTCATTGTTAGAGGGAGTGATGATAGGTGCAACTCAAACATATTCAGCAACATTTCTTATCCAGAAAAAGCAATTATGGAAAGGAGTGACGGAAAAAACGAAGCAGTTCACCTTTATTTTTTGCTTGAACAACCAAAAAAGAATCAGCATAGCCATAAGCTGGATCTGGACATATGATCTGGACTCCCCCAAAGGGGGTGTTCTTTTTGGTTAAAGCAACAATAGCAAAAAAGATATGCCTCCTATGTTCCCATACTTTACAGTTCAACACGCATTTCACCAGCCTGCAATATATCCAGTGGCACTGGATAGTACCTTAGTGTTAACGCACATGTATTGTATGTGCATGCTTGTGTGCTAGTAAGATGCATTCGTTCTGCACTCAGGTTTAACCTCTATAGAGTTAGGAAGGGGACTGAGGTTCAGAAAAATAGAACTCTGATGAAGGTGTGCACACACTAACATTTAAAAAAAAATTAAAAAATCACCAAAATCACCCCCAAAGTTAGAAATGCCAGCAATGTTTGCAAATTCCAGGCTCAGAATGCAGACTCCAGTCATTTAAATACAAAGGTGATCATCAAAGCCCTTCTCCAGCTTGGATTTTAATTCTAGCCAGAGAAGAGCTTCTTTGTCCTCTTCTTCCACTCCCACCCACCTACCTATCCCACTTAGCTTGTTGCTGCACTGGAGGTGAGGGAGGGAGGATCATCTTGGCACCCCTGTCCCTCATTCTCTCTCCTCTCCTCTTTCCATCTCTGGCACATGAAACACTGTTGGGACAGTGTGCACATGGAGCCCTAGGAAACGTAGTTGGGTGCCATGGGGAAATTCCATTTCCCAAGGCTCCTTGTACACTCTGCCTGAGCAGCATTTCATGAGGAGAAGAGGGAAAGAGAGGTGTGGAGGAATGGAGACTACTTTCCCTTGCCCACTACCATGTTGGAACAGCCACTAGAGTGGTGGAGGAGGAGGGTGGAAGAAGAGAAGGGGCGAGGGAAAGAGGGACAGAGAGTGCCATTACAGCTACCAGGGAAGGTAGTCTAATAACTCACAGAGGTGATTGGGGGTTCACAGAAGAGGAATATGGTGGTATATGCCCTCCTGTCAATCACAAGCTTTTAAAAAGAGCCTTTCCCCACACTCACAAATGCTCTGCTTTTGTTCATAATTGCCAGGCCCAAACCACATTGAGGCTAGGGAAACTGACCCATCTCTACCCAAAAGACAGAACGGGTGTAAAACTAGGAGCAAAATCAAAGTGTATATGCCAGAAATTGACAACTCTGTCTGGCAAAGAAGGACAGTTGGGAACAGGACATGGCCATGTGGAGCTTGGAGTTGTAAAGATCAAATATCGATTTAGATTAAGTGTCCAAATCATTGGTTGCAGCAATCTGCTCCTCAGAATACACTGCAGTTTCCTAATTAATTGCGGCAATCCCCCTGAAATGAATATTTCAGTTCCCCAAAACTGGACCATGCAGAGACAGTCTCTGTGAACAGCTTGAGCCACAGAGAACTGAATGCTCACAAAGGCCTCCAGAATGCACAGTTCCGTAAAAGTGCACCAGCCCTTTTGATAATGAGTTGTGCAAACTCTGGTGTTGCAACAGACTGAAATTTTACAGACCGCACAATGCCCTAGGCTTGACCCTATTGCTACACAAATCCCTCCAGTAAAATGGCAGCAGTAATTTATTTTATTGTTATTTGTGCAAAGGAAAGGGGGGAAATACATGCTCTGAAGTGTTGAACAGCCTTCCCCAAGCTGGCAGCTTCCAGATGTGTTGCACCAGAGCTCCCATCCAGCATGGTCAGTGAACTGGGGATAATGGGAATTGTAGCCCAACACATCTGGAGGGTGCCAGATTGGGGAAGGTTGGGCTAGAATATATTAGTGCTGTGCTGAAAATGTCTCCCACATTTTTTTGACCATTCTCATTTAATTTGATAGAAGACAAAAAGACAGTCAATGGTGAAGAAATTTCAGAGAAATTCTCATGGGTTGGGCTTGGGGTCCTTGGGCTTACCTTACTTAGGAGGTGGCTGAGGAGTGAGCACAAGTGCCCTGCTTTTCATTGTACGATCATCTCTCTGGCAGCCTGTAGCCTCCTCAGCTTCCCACACCTCAATTAAAGCCCAGTGGAAGGTACCATGAGGTAATTCCTCCCACAGGGCTTTTTCAGATCAGGATGTGCAGGCAGCCTGGGATGCTAGCTGTTATCAGGTAAGCTCAAAAACACAACAAAAATAAATGATAAAACATCCCAGCTGCAGCGTTGGACATTGGAAGCCTCTTTTGTGGGGGGAAGACTTTCAGTAAATTGGAGGACTAACTCCACCTCATCCCTGGAGCTGGACACAACACTGCTTCCACCTGCATTGCAGTGGCTGCAAAGTAGAGGCCAGCCTGCAAGTACAACTGATGCTGTTGCAGCATGAAGACCCCCAAAACCATTAGGAAAAAAGAAAGCAGATGTGCTACAAGCCCTGCGAATGGGGAGTCCTACTGGAGAGAAATTGTGGAGAATTTCTCCTCCCCCTGGATAAATTCGGTGCAATTGTCTCCCAAATTTCTCTGCCCACAAGTTAGGTCAAAAATTTCAAGAGGCTATTTGCTCTAGAATATGTTGTGACAGGAATGCTATCTATTGTACTGGATCTGTCATGATGTTTATTCCAGGACTGTGCACTGCTTCAGCCCACAGCCTGAACCCCGAGTCAAAGCGGGTTGCTTTGGGTCACTTTGTGCCCCTTCTGAGGTGAAGCGGAGGGGGCACAAAGCGACCCAGAGCGGGTTGGGGGCTCACCAAAGCACTCGGTGCACTTCAGAGCTTCAGGACCCGGGCCAGCCCCCCTGCTGCCTCCAGGTCCTTTTCCACCGCCTCTGCCTTCTCCTTACCACACCGCCACCTTCTCCGCCTTCTCCTACTTTTGCCACTGCTGCCGCCTTCGCCACCGCCAGCTCCTGAGGCCTGGACGCGTGGCGACTCTTCTTGCAGGGAGTAACCATTTTTAAAATGGCAACTTCCTGGAACTTCCAGGAGGTTGCCATTTTAAAAATGGCAACTCCCCGGAAGAAGATGAGTCGCCGCACATCCAGGCCTCAGGAGCTGGCAGTGGCAAAGGCAGTGGTGGCGAAGGCAGTGGTGACGGCGGTGAAGGCGGCAGCAGCGCAGCAAAAGAGAAGGCGAGGGCCACGGTGGCAGCAGAGGAGGAGGCAGCCCAGGTAAGGAGATGGGGGGTTGCATGGGGGTGTTGAGGGGACCCAAAGCGGGGTTCGCCATCCATACCCCAAAGCCGCAAAGCCTGCACAGCCCTAATTTATTCCCCTAAGACACTTCCTTCATGGACATTGTGGGTTAGAAGCCACTTGCTTGGCAGCACAGCCCTATCCTTAACATGCCTGCTGGAGTGAGCCTGGGATTGCTGATAAACCGGGGGGTTGAGGGTCCTTGGGGCCCAGCATCATGGATCAACATCGACATTGCACCATGGCAGGACCAGTGTAATAGTATAAAAATATGACATTAGTATGTCGCTGCTGGTGCACGGGGCAAAATGGGTGGAGTTTGGGAAGTGATGGGGAGGGCAAGTAGGATGTTGGGGGCATAGGGATGTCCACTGCTGGGATATCCAGTCCTTTTTGGGCTCAATGGAGTTCTATGGCATACCCGACTTGGTTTGCATTTGCAGGTCGAACAACGGGTTTCCTCCAAACCTGGGGAACTTTCTGCATACTTCTTTTTAATGTCAAGATTTGCACAGAATTTTGTGGCCAGCATTTGTGCAAACTACACACATTTGCACAAAGTTTGGCCCTAATTTGCATAAATTAAAAAAAAAACACGGAAAATCCACTAACTGGCCATGACTTGCTGCAGACTGAGTTGGGCTCCATAGTGGAAAACAGGTCGAAGCCTGGGGGGCCGAACCAATGAAAGCTCATCGAGCTCCACCACCCAAATGGATTCCTCTGCCATCCCTATGAGGGGACAGTGACAAAGACAGCAGGCATAATCACACTCCCCCCCTTGTGCATTCATTGAATATATGGGGAGGGGATCATCTGAATGGCCCTTAACTCTGCTGCTAGTCATGGTACAGCACCAGGGAATGCACATGAAGGCATGTAGCATGGTGGTGCTACATCATTCTATTTTCATGACTAGGGAATGTAATACTACTAGGGAAAAGCTGGTGATGGGAATGGAAAGGCAGCCAGGACAGTCTGAGAGATGGGGAGAGGGATGGCACAGCCACAGTCCCCCAGTACTTCTCGGGGCTGCTTGCCCCACAGCCAGTCACAGCGCTGAGAGAGGGGAGAGGAACTGGGGGACCCTGGGAAACATCAGTCCTGATGAGCAAAACCTGTCCTGTGGACTCACAAGTTCTGGCTGCAGACATGACGCCTAATCCATTTCCGGGGTAGGGGTGTGTGTGTTTCTGTCAAACCATTGTACAGGCGGGAGCCAGCACCAGCTTGAGGTTTCTTCTGAAGAGGGTGAGGGGCACAGAGCAATGTCATTTGGGAAAGAGGACTTGGAATTAGGAATGCCCTTATTCTAGTGCCCTCCCCTCGCATTTGTGAGGGGAGCAGGGAGGCCCAGCTCACAGTCTGCGGTGAGGAGCCAAGCATGGCCCTGCTCACCTCGCAAACCTCAGTGCCCAACGCTACCTCCAATCCCAGCTCCAGGGTTTTGAGGGCCCTTGGGCAAGCCACCTTCCATGGGCCTCCTCCCAGTGGAGGCTGGTGGCTCCAATGTCAGTGGACCTGTGAATCCGCTCTGGGTTTCAGTCAGAACCAGTCAGAACTCTGAAAGAGCTATGAAAAGTGCTAAACCCTATCCACAAAATGGGTTCAACACCTTGGATAGCTCCTTTAGAGTTCTGGCAGGTTCTGACTGAAACCCAGAGCGGATTTACAGCCCCACTGACATCGGAGCCACCAGCCTCCACTGCCTCCTCCCTCAATAAGCCTCAAGGTTTTGTGAATGTGTTCCTCCTGGAATGCTTACAAAAGCTTGACCACTTTGTGGGGGAGCAATGGATACCGGTGCTGCATCTCCAGATCCTGCGTTGTTTGGAGCATTCCCATACCTGCATCTGTGTGAGACTTGAATCTTTCTCCTTAGGGCAGTGTCTCTCTCCAGATGTTTTGGGCTACAGTTCCCATCGGCCCCTTCCAGAATGCCAAATGGTCAGCAGTGATGGGAGTTGTAGTCCAAAACATCTGGAGGGAGCCAGGTTGCGGCAGGTAGGGATGGACGAAAGGGACTTACCTTGTCCCGCAGCTTGCTTCGTGGTGGGGGGGAGGTGCTTCGGTTCTCCCCCCGAAGTTCAGGCGAGGGGGGGAGGCGCCCTGCCTCGCCCAGCCGAAATTCAGGCCCGGGGGGGAGGTGCCCCATCCCTCGCCGGCAAAATTCAGGCTGGGGAGGAGCGCCCCGTCTCCCCGGCCGTGAAAAAAAAAGTAAAAAAACACCCAAACACACACACCCGTGATAGGCTACGTAACGATTTGCGTAGCCTATCATGGCTAGATTTCCAAAGTCAGCCATGACAGGCTATGTAAATCGTCACGTAGCCTATCACGGGTGACTTTGGAAAAAAAAAAAAAGCGCGTACACAAATGGGGCGCCACCATTTGCGTTCCTTATTTTTGCATGTCTAGTCTACGTAAAGATTTATGTAGACTACGGCAAAAATAAGGGCAATGCAAATAGCGTTCCCTTATTTTCGCTGTAGTCTACGTAAATCTTTACATAGACTACCCCTGTCCAAATAAGGAAAGCAAATGGCGGCGCCCATGGGGCGCCGCCATTTACGTACGTGCTTTCCCCCCCCCAAAGTCACCCGTGATAGGCTACGTGACGATTTACGTAGCCTATCACAGCTGACTTTGGAAATCTAGCCGTGATAGGCTACGTAAATCGTCACGTAGCCTATCATGGGTGTGTGTGTGTTTTTTTTTTACTGTACTTTTTTATTTTGTAATGGTGGCAGCGTCAGCCGGTCAGGAGACCGGCCGCCGCCCCTGCCGAACCGCTGCCGAACCGCCGCCGGGACCCACCGCCGAGAGGGACATTCACCGAAGGTAAGTCCCATCCTGGGGGGGGGCCGGCGGAGAATTTCCCCAACACTTTCAGGGGGCTGAATGCGTCGGCACTCGGCCTCCCAAAGATTCATGGAGATATTCTCCGCCATCCCTAGCGGCAGGCTGTCCTAGAGGGTGGGTGATTCTTATATCTATACAGGTTTCCAACTGTTGTGATGCAATCATTAGACTTTGCTTTGTTGTCTCTGGCTCCATCTTGTCCTGGGAAGTGATGCTCTTGGCAGGCTGCTGTTATGTGGACTTCTAGGCAGTGGTGTAGTGGAGTCAGAGGGGCTGCAGGGTTGAAGCCCCAGGACGTTTTGATTAGCAGGGATGCCAACATCATCTACGACCCCACTCGGGCTTCTCTATTTCCCCTTGAGTTTAGCTGCAGTCCTCATACTAGCTAGAATAAAATGGATTTTCCCAGCAAACATATATTGTTGTGAGCTATCCCTATTGTATTGCAAAGAATTTTGTGGGTGGCTTGGTCTTGAATGAGCAACTGAACCCCATTAGCTTCCCCTGATGGAGCAAAAAATGGCCAGAATTGGTTTGTTGACTTTGAGACAAAATTTTCTTCCTGGTGCCGAGGAAAGAAACTCCTAGAAAATCCTAGGCTGGTGGTCTTAGGTTGTTTGGGGACAAGTGGTGTGTCCCTCTCTTTCCCTTTCTCATGCAGTATCAGGTCTGTCCACCCAAAATCTAACATGTTAACCACTACACTCCCCTTTGCCAGCTCAGTGTTGTATGACTGTCAGCTGATCCTAATAAATTGGATGGATGGATAGATAGATAGATAGATAGATAGATAGATCACCACAGCTGCCTGCATTTTGGGAGGGTGCATGGCTATGAGGACTGTCGTGATGATTGCACTACAAAACCTTTCACTATACCACTGCTAGTAGGCAATTGCAGTTTTTGTGCCAGATTACCCACTGATGTGCTCTTCTCTGCTCTGCACCATGGTGCTTGTGCAGGATGGTGGTGCTTGGGTTGCAAGTAGGGATGTTGGAGGAATCCACAATGGAACCAAATGAGTTCAGATTTTCATGAATCCGACTGGCAGATTCCGCAGCGGACCAGCTTTTCCCCTGTCAGGCGGATTCTGCAGACATGTGGTCCGGTTTTCTAACTTCCCCGAATTTTGCACAAATTTTGTTGTAGAAAAATACGCAAAATAAAAAAGGCCCCAAATATGGCCTTTATTCCCCAGTGGCTAAAGTGTGAAAATGCACATTTGGGGGAATTTGTGCATTTTTTGCACTTGTGATTTTGCGCAAATACACATTTGCACAAATTCGGAAACAAAACAACCCCTCCGATTCCATCGATGGGCAGACGATGGAACAAAAGGTGCCTAACAATCCATGAAACACAGACGGAACAGATTTCACACAATCTGTACATCTCTAGTTGCAAGTATGATGCATTGTCTGTATTGCAGAGGGCAACATCATGAAGTTGCTCAGCTGTCACTTACTGGTGCCTTCCATGCATATGTGGTGCGTGTGTGTGTTTGTGTGTGGTGGGGAGGGTGACTTTGTGATTGATTGGTGCATTGTGGCAGAGTTGCCATGGATGCTATGGGAGTGTTTGTCACTGTTGCTATATTATGTCTTGTTTCTATGGGTATTGTTTTGTTTTCTGCTTTATTAGTGGAAGTGCATGGGATGGCAATTATATTATCCCAAGGGTACACCTGCATTGGCTTGTAGGACTGCCCTTCCTATAAACAGTTATCATTTTTGGTGGCTGGTGGCTGCAAGCCTGTGGTGTGGTGGAGGGGAATGCAGAGGAACAGAGCTCCAGGACTTTTTCAGAGCAGAAGCAGTGCTGTCATCTGTAATTGACAGACCCTCCTTGCTCTGGCGAGCGAATGAGGTAATAACAAGGCCTACGAGTTTTACTATTGTTTGTGACTGATTTGCACAGAAGAAGTTAGAGAATGAGGGAAATAATTAAGCAGAGGCCAGATATGTCTTTCCTTTGCTTTGATGGGGTTCCTACCTCACACTAGCAATTCAAATAGTAACACAACTTTCTGAGCTTGTTTGCACATCCAGTTAAAAGCTCACGATTGCATTTAAGATGGCTGATGTTCTTTTGTCAAAGCTCAAAGCGTTTTACAGGTTGGATCTACTCAGTCAGATGAAAGCACCATTGAGTTCAATGGAGCTTACTCTCAGGTAACTATGCATAGGATTGCACTCATGCCTCATGAACATAATTGTGAGATTTTTGTTTGTTTTGCTTTGGATGTCTGTGTTTTATAATGAATTTTTCAACCAGAGTGTTAGGTCCTTTGAATATAAAACAAAGAAAAGGTGTGTGTGTGTGTGTATTATATAGAGGTAGGTGTAAAGGTGAACTGAATAAATAATAAGTGGAACAGCAACCAAGCAATATAGAATAAAATGAGGATGTGACTATGGAATATACTTGAGGGTGTGGCAATTTGGACTGTCTCAAGCTGAGTTCTTTCACTTCAATTTATTATTATTATTATTATTATTATCATCATCATCATCATCATTTCTATACTGCCCCATAGCCAAAGCTCTCTGGGCAGTTTACAAAAGTTAAAACATTAAAATACAATACACAAAGTTTAAAATCCATTTACGGACAGTAAATAAATAAATAAATACGGACAGTATATACAAACAACATATAACTAAAAACAACATTGAACTAAAATATTTTTTTTTAAAAAATCCAACAATAAAACAACACAGCTTAAAAACAGTAAAGAACAGTCAGCAAAAGGAACAAGAGTTCTAAAAAGGGAAGGCCCAGACCTCCCAAAGTTGCCTACCCCACCATAGACCTGACTATTCTGAGGGAAATAAGCACTGGGGGAAGCAAAGGGACTAGGGGAGGAGACAAGGGAGGGGAAGTAACTAGAAAGCATGGCTTAGTAGATGGTTATGCTTGTCCTGAGACTCTGGTGATTGCCTCAACAACACACCGTACATTCTTGTACCATTGCACTCAGAGTCAACAATTCATTTGGCACCAAACTCTGTAAGGCACCAAACTCTGGGCAAGCAGGTCTGCCATATATGGCACCTGGCTGGAGAGACTCAATGGGTGCTTCACCAGGGGGTGGAGTATACAAGGCACCACTGATCTGTCTGGGCAAACAAGGCAGCAAGGTGGCTCAAGTTGAAGGGAGATAGAAAGACCCTGGCCCTGGAATGTGGCTATGGCTGGGCAGGGCTCAGCCTTGTGGCAATTTAGGGTCAAATCCATTTAGCGAAATCAGTAAGTAAGCAAAGGGTCAAAGCACAGGATTTCCAGTCCAGGGGAAAAAAAAGGGAACCCAAAAGCAGGATCTTATCAGCAGTCAGCAGCACAAGAAATCAGTCCAAAAGAAGCAAGGTGTCAAGGGACCGAGAACTGAAAGAAGTCGTTCCAGCAAGCAGCAGGTCTCAACTGAGAGTTTGTAACCAGGAGCTTCCAGAGCTTCCACTGAAGACTCAGTTGTAGCACATCAGAGGCTTCTGGAAGACATCCTCCTTGTGAAGAGAGTCTTATGAGGAGCTTTCCTTTGCAAACAGGGAGCCCTTCTCACAGAGGTTCTTCTGACCTGCCTCTTGAGATGCTTTCAGTCTAAGGAGTTGTTTAGCCTCTGTCTAGAGGCAGAGTTCCCCTCCTCTTTCAGGTATGGACCTGTGGCCATCTCCCCCAAGGGCCCAGGATCCTCCTGGTCTTCTGGCATAGGCTACTCATCAGTGTTGTTTGTCTCCGGGAGCTCTAGCTCCTCCTCTGAAGAGGATTCCTCCCGCAGGGACATGAGATCTAGGCACCAGAGGAAAGCAGGGGTAGTGATGAGAAAGGATCACAAAGGACAGGAGTCAGAGCCAAGTGATCCCAGGCTGACTGTGGAGCTGTGTGACAGCAATTCTGTCCAGGCTGAGTCCCACAGTTGAGAGGAACAAGGACAAGCACTGCTCGTCCAAACTCAAGGGCAGTTATAGACTTCAAAATAAAGAGTACAAAGAGTTCAATGGCTTTGAGGCTGGACTCAGGATGAGATAGAATAGTTTGACTCTGGGGAATGACAGGGGACCTCAGTTCTGGGCTCCTTCACTGAGTTCCTGGCTACTTGACTGAGTTAAAACTAGCTGACAGAGCATTACAAAAGCCAGGCATCTGGAGACAGGTAGAGGCATACAGTCAAAAGGCATCACAAGGGAAGCCCAGGTGGTACTTTCCCCAGCTGATCTATGCTGAGGAGGTGATGCTTCAGTATTGGGCCATGTTACCCACCAAAGCTCTGGACTGGTTAATTTAAAGGTACTGTTGTGGGATATCTGGCTGGGGTGGTGACCTAAACATCAGGTAGGCATTTGCATGCATCTGGAGTTCTATTCGGAGCAGCACCTTTTCATTTAATTTATTCAGGCCTTTTGCTCTTACTGCCTTTCTCAGAACAAAATGGAGTATTTTGCGGTTTTGCCAAGGTGCCAGGGTGATGCAAAACCCATGGCCAGTTGAAGATATTTTGCAGCCTGAGTTGAATGATAAAAGGGTGCCCTCTCTCATTCCACATACAGAAGCAAACCAGAGTGATCACTGAGTCTTGATTCAGCACTGCCAATGGGACAGCCACTAGCCTTGATGGCTCTATGTTGTCTCCAGCATCAGAGGCAGTATGCCTGTGTACGCCAGTTGCTGGGGAACATGGGTGGGAGGCTGCTGTTGCACTCATGCCCTGCTTGTGGGTTTCCTGTGGGCAGCTGGTTGGTCACTGGGTGAACAGAATGTTGGGCTAGATGGACCCTTGGTCTGATCCAGCATGGCTCTTCTTATGCCATGTTCTTATGATAGTGTTCTCCACCACACCTGAGGACAGCAAGCTCGCTTAGGGGGTGCAGGACTGGCTGCATAGCAGCACAATTCTGTCCATCAAGACTTCACTGCCACCCCAGCAAGCATCTGCCACCTGAAGTGGCCTCCTCACTCTGCCTAACGGTAGGGTCGGCCCTGATAAAACCCGAAGGTCATGTGTACAGAAACTGCAGGGAAACCGTTCTTCAAGAGCTCATGGCCAGATGAAATCCTGCTATTTTCAGCAGCAGCAGCAGCTGCAACTGCCTCTGGAAACTGTCAGGTAGGGCCTCAGCTGCTCAAGACAGATGTATAATGCAGCCAGAAGAGCAGGAAGTACAGTGAGATGACTCCTGCTTTTTCCACCCCTTCCAGTAACTCTAGCCGTTCTGGGGCTATTGTGTCTGCTGCCAATAACCCTTGCCTTTTTCTGGAGTGTGATAGGTTCCTGGCCCATTCTAAGGAATTAGTTTGGATTCTTCCATCCTATAAAAGGGGAATAAGCAGCAGAGAGAGAGACAGGGAGAGGGAAAGCACAAGCAGGCTTCCTGGTCCCTCTCCTTCGTCAAGCCAAGATAGGTCTACTAAATAGTCGAAGGTAAGAGACTGCTGCGGACAGCTTTGGCATTCTTATTGTATCTGTTTATTGCATTTGTATCCTAGCTTTCTTCCAAAGAGCCCTGGGTGGTGTACCTCAGGGGTGGGCAGAAGGTAGTTCTGGGTCTACTGGTAGATCTCTAGGAGATTTGCTGTAAACCAGCACGGATTTCTGACTCCCCATTATTGAACCATAACACCTACAAAATGACCCCTGCTCCTGCCCTAAATTGTATTGCAGCCTTTCCCAGCTGAGTGCCTTCCAGAGGTGTTGGACTACAACATGCTGACTGGGGATGGTGGGAATTGTAGTCTAATGTCTCTGGAGGGCACTCAGTTGGGGGAGGGTGTTGCACTGCAGAAATGAAGAAAACTTGGAGATAATCAGGAGGGCATTTTATGTGCGGATGGACTGTGAGCTCCATTCCTTTCCTGGGCTCAGAATTCTTTCATTCTAAGCGTATGCCTTTTCTACAAGGCTCCAGTCAGTGGAGGCTGGTGGCTCCGATGTCAGCAAGGCGGTAAATCCGCTCCACCTTGGAGAGTTCCTTTAGAGTTCTTGCTGGTGCTGACTGTAACCCAGATCAGATTCACCGCCCCGCTGACATCAGAGCCACCAGCCAACACTGGCTCAAATCGGGGGAGCTGGGGGACTTAGTAAAAACAAAAACAAAAGAGATCCCGCAAGCCTGAAGTCTGCCCACCCCTGATGTACGTGGTTTCCCACCACTCCATTTTCTATCCTCACAACAACCCTGTGGGTTGGGTTAGGCAAAGAGAGGGTGACTGGCCCAAAGTCACACACTGAACTTCCTACCTGAGTGGATAGTTGAATCCAGGTCTCCCCAGTTCTAGTTTGACAACCAAGCCACACCACGGCAGTGCTTCCTGACGTCGTGGTCTGATCGGCTGTTCAGTGGCCCAGAGTGCCTTTTTCCAGCTTTGGCTGTGGGCCCAGCTATGCCCCTATCTGAGCAAGGATAACATGGCTTCAGTAGTCTATGCTCTGGTCACCTCCAAGTTAAATTACTGCAAAGTGCTCTGGTTGGGGCTGCCCTTGAAGATGGGTTGGAACTGCAGCTTGTGCAAAATGTGGCAGCCAGATTGATAGCAGAGACCAGAATATCTGAGCACATAACACCAATTCTGGTCTGATTGCACTGGCTGCCTGTATGTTTCCAAGCCCAATTTGAGGTGCTGGCCTTGACCTATAAAGCCTTCCATGCAATACCCGCTGGGGCATCTGTCCCAGAATGAACCTACACATACACTATGATCAGCATCTGATGCCCTCCTCTGAAGGAGGTTCAGAGGACAGCAACAAGGGAGAGGCCCTTCTCAGTGTTGGCCCCCTGACTGTGGAATGCTCTCGCAGTGAGATCCACCTGATGCCAACATTGTCATCTTTTTGGTGGCAGGTTAAGACTTTCCCCTACTCCCAGACATTTGACAGCATATGATGGGGTATTTTAGTTCCTTATCAGGCCCTGGTAGTTTTATTGTCAATTGTTTCTAACTTGTTTTTAAACCATTTTAATATTTTGAATGTCAAAGGTTTATATTGTATTTCATCATGCCATGAACTGCCCAGAGAGTTTTGGCTATTGGGCAGTATAGAGATGTAATAAATGAAATGAAATAGGAGCTGGTGACAATGGTAGTGGGAAGATAGATTTACCGAGGGAGGGGATCCATTAAGGGTGTCTTGCCCAAGGACCCTCCAAAACCTGGAGTCAGCTGTGGTAAACTGAGGCCTGTTTGGCCAGAAAGAGTGCCACAGAATTGTGAAAAGAAATTTAAATAAAAAGGGAGTTGAATGTAGCTTGAGAAAGGTATCGCTTTCCATAGTGTGCACAGATGTTTCTTTGTTGCTTCTTGTCAAACAGGTTTTATGAACAAGACAAAACCTTGCAAAACCAGTTTTCTGAACAAATAAAAGACTGTCTCTAGGCCATACACAAATGTAATGACCCCCCCACCCCCACCCCCTAAACCACAGTGTTGGCCACTCCCTTTTTATAGGACAGAAACTGTGGTCACTGGGACATTTCATATACACATTTTTGCATAAGAATCAAGCTGCTTTAGTTTAGTCTGAAGCCTTAAAGCGGTGGATAGACAAGGTGCTGCACTCAGTTCCAGAGCTCTTGCAAAATCACACTTGAGCTCCGAGAGCCCTCTGGAATACATCCCTGTTCCCCATTGTCTCCTTGAATCCCAAATGAGGGAAACCACCTTTTTGGATAGACAGAAGTTTTCCATCACTGCATCTCCATGCCGCGAAAAGCTTTTCCTGTTGATTTTGGCCTCTTGTGCAGCTCTGAAAAGCCAGGGAGCCTACTTCAACCAAAACAATATTTTCTCAAGAAATTTCTCTCTATCGTTGTATCATTCAAGATGAGAAGGTTTGGGCTAGAAGAGAGGCTTTAGAGGTGACATCAGCCTTCCTCAACCTGGAGCCCTCCAGATGTTTTGGACTACTATTCCCAGCATTCATGACCAGTAGCTATGTTGGATGGGGCTTCTAGGAGTTGGAGTCCAAAACATCTGGAGGGCACCAGGTTGGGGAAGGCCAGGTTATGTTCATATGCAACGAAGAACCAGAAAACTTTTCATGACATTTCTTCCCAAATTCCTTGTTTTGCAGGCATGGCCACAATGAGGATCGTGCTGCTTTTGGCTGGATCAGTGCTACTGAGTGGTGAGTAAGCTGAATAGCTCAAACTCCCCCCTCCCCATTCACTTTCAGGATGGCTGTCTATCTTCTTGTGTGAGTATGTGGCTTTTTAGTGTCCAGCGGGGACTATGCCCACATTATCCCAGTATGGAAGAGGAACTGAAAGATGAGTCAAACCTCCTAATGCTCCATCAAAATGAACCCCTCCCATGAAGAATGATATTCGCTTTTTAAATTGTATATATTAGATTCACTCTAGCCAGGCTGCTTTCAGGTGAGGCTTTTTATCACACTATCACCTGGCTTCATTAACAAAATTTTATAGGAGTCCAGACAATGGCATTTCCCACTTGGGTAACCCTCCCGTGTTTTCCCACTACTTCTTCCATCTTTTTTCTTGGAAAACCCACTAAGGAAGAAAAGACGGCACTAACCATTAGGAGACACAATGCCTCCTAATGGTTAGAACTAAGACTCTTCCTTCTGGAAGCACTCCAGGGAAGCACCCTCCATTACTTTTGAGAAAAAAATGAACCATAAGAAAAAACAAGCCCAGTATTGCACACTATTCCAGCAAAAAGACAATCTATGAAGCTCACTACAAGTAGCAAGAACATGTCTTCCATTGCTTCATAATGGGAAACATAATATTAAATTACATGGAGAACAGTGAATTCCTCCTCCTCCTTCTCTTGTGGAAGGGCCGTGTCTCAGTGGTAAAGCACATACTTAGCATGCAGAAGGTCCCTGCATTGAGCAGGGGGTTGGACTCGATGGCCTTGTAGGTCCCTTTCAACCCTACTATTCTATGATTCTGTGATTCCTAGGTTCGATCCCTGGCATCTCCAGGTAGGGCTGGAAAAATTCCTGCCTGAAAACCCTGGAGAGCCATTGCTGCCAGTCAGTGTCAACAATACTGGGCTAGATGGACCCATGATCTGACCCAGTCTGAGGCAGCTTCCTATGCTATTGTTCTTTCAATCTGTCATTCCAGAGATATAAAATAGGAATCCAACCAACTGAATATAAACAATCTTTTCTTTCCCCCAGTCTGAGCTTAATGGAATGCATTTGTTTAATCATCACAAGAAGAATTTTCCAACCATTATGAAACGAGGCTTCCATGGGAAGCTTTTAAGCAGCTTTCCGGTAATGAAAGTAATCACACTAATGGAACTGTGGAATATGGATTTCAGTTTACCCAGGACCACTCAGTTGATCAGGCTGAGAGGTTTGGGATCTTATGAGGTGGAGAAGAACACACACACAACCAATGTAGATGAAAGAAGATTTATTGAAATAAAATAAATAAGCAAAAGTAGAACCTCCCCAGAGAGTTTCATGCTCTCGGAGGCTTAAGAGGTTGCATGCCTCCTAGGTACAAACTTAATGACAAAGAAATCTGAAAGAGTTTCAGGCTCTCTGAGGCTGAAGAGGTTGCGTGCCTGTTAGGCAAGAGCTTAACACAAAACAAATCCTCAAGAAGTTGCGTCCTTCTTGGTCAAAACTTAGTGCAAATGTAGTGCATTAAATGACTAAATATACAGTTAGCCCCTGTTTGTTGCTCAGCTCCAGATTGGTCTATATTGCAACTGGCCCACTGAGGCAATGGTGGTGATACAGTGTCAGCCAGGCCCAAGCCTAAGACTGTTCTCTTATATCCCAAACCCAAACAGTTAAGTATGTCAGAACAAAGATAACTGCACCTTATCTAAGCCCCAGACAGTAAAATCCTTTCCCTGAATTCTACCCAACACATACTCACCACATACTATCAAGTACTTGGGCAGAGCACTTAATACGTGTCCTGTGGATCGAGGGTCTTGTTGGTGTGTGTGCACATACAAGCGATCCAGATGCACCACGCCCCCCCCCCCGAACCATGGCAGATTCAGGGGTTTTATACCCTTTTTCCTCGTTGGGGCTCATGAGATCAAAGAGGGGTTCAGTATGTTCTTTGTTGATAATACATCATATCCCCAATTTCCAGGACTGACGTTTGTTGAAGACAGACTGCCATCTCCTTCCGACTCCCCAACATTTCTCAAGGTTGCTTCTGTGGTCATAATGTGCCATCCTCCTCTTTTATTGGCCCATTTCCATCTTCTGTAACTGATACTTTGGCAATCTTCAGCACATACCAGAGCACCCCCATTTGGCCTTCCTGAAATGAAGCTATTCATTCTGCATTCACACCTCCCCCTCCTGACCTGGGCTATTCACATGACATGGAATGGTTTATAATGTTAACCTTTTTACATTTCATGGTGTTCTCAATTGACACTTAAATGTTTTGGGTTACAGGGTACATTCAGGATGTTTACAATTCATCTTCTATTCAGGGTCAAACTTTGCATTCTATTTCTACATTTCTAATTGCAAAAGAGAACAAGAGTTCATTGTGGCGCCTGAAGTCTACAAGGTTATCTACTAGGAGCAGGGAGAGAAGTTATAGAGGGAAGCAATCATTACTGACAAAAATCAAGTAAAAGTTGGATTTAGGAAATGAGAGAAATTAATAAAAGTGCTAAGATACTAAAAGTAAGACAAACTTAAACATTTAAGGGAAATATATGTGGATGTGAGGAGATATAGGGAAGAAAAAACATGAAAAAACATGAAAAATAAAATCACGCCATGTTAGAACCACCCAATTCAGCCATAAGCACATGCAGCAGGCTACCCCTGCATGCACAGCTAAGAGAGCATTTGTTAATCACTTCTTTGAGGATGGAGGTGGGGGAAGCAACCACAAGAAAGTATTCAGCCTCCCATCCTCCTTCTTCCTCTAAAGAGGGGACCAACATGGCCACAAACAATGTGCCTGGAGATGGGTATGCAAAGCTTCAGCAATCGGATGAGGTTTTTCGTTTTGTGGTTTAGGGAACTACACACAGAACATCCATTTTGCTTGCTGTTTCTCATGTACTAAGGTTACACATGCTGAAACCTCCTAGCTCATTGGTGTGTGAGTGTTTATATCTTCACCTTAATTTCGAAAAGAAAAATCTTTAAAAATAAAGGCACTAATGATGCTCTTCAGTGCTTCACAGCGTCAAATTATTTTCTGCGAAATGGCATATATCAAGGGCTACCTAATTTCATTTTCCCACTCTGCATTTCATTGTACATATTTATTGTTTGGCAAATGCATCAGTGATCAGATGGGATGATGATTATATTATATCATAATATCAAATCTTCATTAATAATAATAATTATAATTATAATTATAATTATAATTCAAGTTTCAGAAGATAATATTCTCCACCCACAAAACAACCCTCCTGAAACACATTTTGGACCCTAAGGGTGAAATCCTATCCAGATAGGTGGCTGCCTCCAAACTCAAAGCAGGGCAGGAGAAGCACGGAGGGGTTCGTTCCCTCCGCACTTCTCCTGCCCTGCATTTTCGGCTAGACAGCCACTTTCGGCTGTTTAGCTGTGGGACAGCGGAGTGGGGGAGGAGGCTGCTGGATGACACATTGGATGTGTTGTACCAGCATTTCCACCCTCCCTACCCTGGACCGCCCCATTTCGGCCGCTCCGTGCTCCTCTTGTGAGCGTGGAGCCCGGGGCTTTTCTGCGCTGCCTGTGAGGCAGTGCGGAAGGGTAGAAAGGTCAGTTCTCCAGGAACTGACCTCAGAGCATGGGCTCTGAGATGGGTTCCTGGAAAACAAGATATCCTATGGCCATCTAGCCACTGACTAGCAGCCATAGGATTGCTCCCCCCGAAACAGAAACTCTCTTTTTTTTTTTTGTAAATTCAAAATTAGGTAAAATAACTGAGAAAATAGATGAAAACTTTGCTACCACTATAGCACTATATAAATGCAAGGTGGAGTAATGGGCATTGGTTTTTTTTAAAAAATCAGGTTTTATTTAATAGCTTCCTGTCATGCCTTTTTGGATTTGGGTTTTTTAATGGATAAGATTTTATTGTACTTGCTGCTGTTACATATTTTAACTGTATTGTATTGCATTTTGATTGGCTTATTTTAAAATTGATTAAAGGTACTTTAAAGGATAGTATCCTATTGCTGGGAAAACCTGTCAAGCCAGCAAGTACTACTGGCATTGTGCTAGAGATCACTTAGACTACTGCAACATAATTTATATTAGCAGTAGTGTCGAACAGGATAGTGCCCATAATTTGCTGATATGATCTTGAAAGGCAGCTAAGAAACTTTATTTATTTATTTATTTCTATACCACCCAATAGGTGAAGCTGTCTGGGCGGTTCACAAAAATTAGAACCACAAAGCACTGCATATAACAATATAAAATATGAAAGCTTAAAACCATAATACAACAGTACAACCAGAATAAAACCTAGCAGCAATGCAGAGATTTAAAATACAGATTCAAAACACTGAAACCAAAAGACTAGGAAGCTAAAACGCTAAAATACTGGGAGAATAAAAAGGTCTTCACCTGGAGTTGGAAGGGGTACAATGTAGGTGCCAGGCGAATCTCTCTAGGGAGCTCATTCCACAGCCAGAGTGCTGCAGCAGAAAAGGCCCTCTTCTTCCTGGTAGCCACCCGCCTCACTTCCTTTGGCAGGGCCAGAAGGACTGCTGAGGATGATCTTAGGGTCCAGGCAGGCATATATGGGAGGAGGCGATCCTTCAGCTAACCTGGCCCCAAGCCATTTAGGGCTTTGCATGTTAATACCAGCACAATGGACTGGCAGCCACTGCAGCTGGAACAATAATAATAATCAGAGTTCTGGTGAACAGCTGGTAAAGCTTTAGGGTGTTTTCCTTCAGAAAATTACTAAAAGCAAGGATTACAAACACCAAAATATTACATGCCCAATTGGATTTCCTGGGTTCCCTAGTTCCGACCAATAGGACCAGAAGAAAAACAAACAAATTTAGCAAAACTGCTTTCCTTTTCAGTGGAAACAGTGGGGGCTAACACAGGCACTGCATGATTCATCAGGATGGCAGATTTCTGGGAAATCGTGAAAGAATTCAACAGACAAAGTCTCCTTCCTCCATATCTCATTCCCCCTTAATTCCCCCTTATTCTGTCTTGAGGGCAAGCATTATACCCCCAAGGCAGTGTTGATGGAAAGGTAGCAAGACACACAGGTCAGGCAAGGGATTCAGTTCCAAAACAACCTAGAACAGGGGTGGGGAACCTCAGGCCTGGAGGCCAAATCTGGCTCTTGGGTTGGCCTCAGCCCCCTCCCCCCAACGACTGATCATTTGGTGGTTTCCTGGTTTTTGTGCAGCTTTTCCCCATTCTGAATAGTTGAAATGTTTCTCTTAAGTTTCAGTAAATCAGAACTTTAAGCTACAGCATGCTGAATTTTTTTTATTCTTTTTGTCTCCACCCTTTTGCCTCTGGCTCCACCCACTTTGCCTGCAGCCCCGCCTAACACTGGAATGTGCCCCCCCCCCCCGAGCTCCATAATTGAATTTGCCTCTCGGGCTGGAAGAGGTCCTCCCACCCCTGACCTCAAGTCAGAATGGGAAGTGAAAACTATCCTGCATCTCCACCCTTCCCCAAGAGGAAAAGTGCAAGAGTAGCTGCTTTTGCCCTGGATTGTGTCCTCTCTTAGATCCGATTCCTTCATTGTTTGGATATTTGATTGCTATTAGAGCTGTGTGCAAATGGCCTCTCAAAATTCTTCAGCCTATTTGTGGGCAGAGAAATGGTGGGGAGGACAATTTTACCGAATTTCTCCTGGGGGAGAAGCTGGCTGAGGGTGCTGTTCATGATTTCTCTCTCTATTACACATTTTTTCCATTGGTCTGTAGCCTCCCAGGCCACCTGCACTTCCTGAACTGAAAAAGCCCCATGGGAGGAATTGCCTCACAGTGTCTTCCTCCTGATAGCTTTAATTGAAGTGTGGGAAGCTGAGGAGGCTACAGGCTGCCACAGAGATAATTGTACAATGAAAGAAGGACGATCATGCACACTCCATGGCCACGTCATAAGTAAAGTGAGCACAAAACCCCCAAACCCAGCCCATGAGAATTTCTCCAAAATTTCTTCTCCTTCAAATTTCTTTTTGAAAGCAATTTCTTTTGTGAACAGAGACGGGGTAATGAAGAGACAGGCAACAAAGGCTTGGATTGAAATTGGGCCACATTTATTGAAATATCTGCAAAGGGGAAACCTAGGACGGGCCCTGACTGTGCCAGCGGATAGCTGGCACCTTTATGGGAGAAAACACACCCAGGCTAAGGGGTGGCATGTCAGCCTTGCCGCCCCTCTGGACTGCCCCTTATGGGGGAGTTAGACCTTCCCATGTCACCCCCTCCCGGTGCTGCCAAACACCTGGGTGAGTGAGGTGAGTCAGTCTTCCAGGCAATCCTTATCCCCCCGCCGAGCCGCAGAACCCATTCGGGAGGACTCAGGTGTCATCTGTCACCATAAGGTGCCTCTGCATGCGAACCATCCCTAATCTCATTCTCCTCTGCTTGTCCTAGCCGCCAACTGAAATGTGACCTGTAGTGAAACGTGACCTATAGTGAGAAAAGTAGACATTTATCTAAAGGACAAGTCCTGCCCCATTAACAGTGTGAAGTAGGCAAAAAGACACACCATGCCAATCAGACTGTGAGCCAAAAATTCCTACATGGCTCCCAAAAGGGGCAACCAGTTGGTACCCACACTGCTTAAGGGAGGGTGGGAGGGAGCTGCGCGAGTGAGAGATTGCTCTCTGAGGGGCATGGGACATAAAAAGGCTTCCCTGGCCCCTCCCCTTCAAAATGGCACCATGAGGGATGCCAAATGGCATCCTGAGATGCCTTCTCACCCCACCTGCCCACAACGCCCCCCCCCCACAGCCAGGCAATGAGAATGTTCAAAAAACATGAGATAATTTTTCAGCACAGGCACAGCACTAAATGTTATTCTCTGCCAAGTTTTGTTTCTACAAATGTCTTCTGTTCTCCTCCTTTTAGTTGAGGGCAGAGCAGGATTCCAGGGAAAACAATTCATCACAGCCTTCATGGAAAACTTCGAGACGAGATGGCCCTCTGAAACAAGTCTGCAGCTGTTCCTCACTGCTTGCTGTAATTCCACCATGGTAACTGTGACAAAGACCAGATCTTCCACCCGGAAAAGTTTTTCAATCAGAGAAGGTGAAATGTTGCCCGTGCAGATCCCAGTGACAGCCGAGATGGAAGGCAGTAACACGTTTGATGACTCCATTGTGATCCAGGCTGAAAATGACATTTCTGTCGTCTTAATGCACAGGAAGTTATATTCTGTTGCCACCATGACTGTCTACCCAGTCCACGAGCTTGGCACACTGTATTATATCGTAACCCCACCTGGCACCAGGTCAACAATCTACTTAAAAGAATTTGCGGTCATAGCCTGGCAGGCACCAACGGAAGTTGATATTTATCTGAAAGGGGAAGTGACTTTCAAGGGAGTGTTGTATGCTGCAGGGACCAAACTCACCATTAACCTTGGAGTTTTCCAAGCAGCCCAGCTTCAAAGCTCAGATGATCTGACTGGCACCAGAATTCAGGCATCGGCACCAGTGGCAGTCTTGAGCGGGCATGTTTGCGTTCAGCAAAATTATTACTGTGACCATGTTGCTGAACAGCTCCTGCCAGTGTCCAGCTGGGGCACCACCTTCATTGTCCCTCCAGTCTTTCTCCAAACCAATCCTGATCTTGTATATGTGGTTGCTTCCCAAAACACTCGTATTCATTACCAGTCGGGGCAACTAAAAAGCTTCCAAGACATGGTGGCTGGGGAAGTCAGCCAATTTGAGTTCCAGTACCCTCAGGCATTTTACATCTCTGCTAATGTTGGGATTCAAGTCCTTTTGTTCTTCACCGGTGTCAAAATACAGAACACAGGCTACGATCCATTCCTCATCAACATCCCACCCATAACAAGCTATGGCCAATCCTACTACATTGATGGAATGGGCAAGTTTGACAATTATGTTGCCATTATAGCAAAGAGCTCTGAAGCCAGCCACATTACCAGGGACAAGTCAGCCATCAGAGGCTTTCAATGGAGAGAGATCCCTGGGACACAGTACTCATGGAGTGAACGCAAGTGGGATGTGACAACCAGAACCATCTCCCTAGAGCATCCTGACTCAAACTTTGGTGTCTTCATCTTTGGTAACAGAAACTTTGAGGGCTATGGCTTCGCTCCACCGGCATTTGGCTCATTTGGTAATTAGTCTCACATTGTGTATACTATAAATCAAGACTATGGCTCATATTTTCAGGTTCCATACATAATTATTTCTCCTGGGTTCTTGGAATGGGAGGTTTATTATATGATTGTGACATTCCTTGCTTTTATTCATTCATTCATTCCATTTATTTAACAATAGTTATGAATCACTTATATTAAAGACATTTCTAAGTGATGTACAGAAGACAAGGTTACCTTCCTGGGAACAGCTGTTGGAAAAGGAATGTTTTGAATGTTTTTAGTAGGTGCCAAAAACCCAGAAGGATTGGTGCCTTCCTAAGTTGTAGTAGAAAGGAGTTCCAGAGAATGGGCAGTCTGACACTAAAGGCCCAGCTCTGAGCCATGGTGGACTGAACTGCTCCAATCTTGGGTACCACCAGGATGGTATCTACTGGTGAGCAAAACAACCGAGCACAGGGCAGGATCAGGTGATCTCTTAAGTATCCTGGTCCTGAGTTGTTTAAGGATTTGTGAACAAGTACCAGTACCTTTTAAAGCATTCTAGGGCCCAGTCTGGGGCAAGGAGACACAAGATGCCAGCATATCTTTCAGTTGTCCCTCAACTCAGTTTTATTTGAAGTTATTAAACCTATCCTGCCTTTACTTTTTGGAAAGCTGATCTACAAAGTCAGACAGAAATCTCTAAGGGGCCAAAATAGACATGATGATCAGTCACATGAAGCTTTTCCTCAAGGCTTCTGTGGAGGCTGCCATCTGCAGTAGAAGACCTGTCCAGGATGCTTCTTCAGCCATTCCCTTTTGGCAGGCTTTCTGCTAAAGTCACCTAGCCCAAGCTATTTTCCCTTCCAAAGTGGAAAAGGTATGGGCACCCTTGTACACACACGGATTTTGTGGGTGGAAAAGTAGCAGCTAGAAATCAATCTCATAAACTCTGAAAATAGAGCTTTGAATTTATGAAAACACTCAACCTGTGCCACATGTCTCCAATAAGTTACAAAAAAAAAAAGGAGGAAAACCACACAATTAATGATGGCTCTGCAAAGAGCGGCTAGCTTTACCTGTTACCTGTTTATTTCTTAGTGCTCACCCCCATTGGAGAAGAGCTAAGATGACAGGGTGATTCCCAAGCACTGTATTTTCAGTCCTGAAAATCCCGAAGTTTGCAACTTAGTTCCTTGCAACTTGGATCCTTGGAATTCAGATATATGGAGCCCTGCGAGACAAGCATGCCCTGAATTAGCACAGCTTTGGGGCAATAAATTGCGAATGAGCATTACATATATTTATCTCCATTAGGAGATAGGCATCTCGTTAGACTAGTAGACCAGGGAATTCATCTGACTGGTTTTGATCAATGTTTCATTCAGATCCTGCTCCAGTCACGGACCCGGTCCAGTTAACCTGTCCTGAGAACAGCCACTATAAGGCCTGTGGAACCGCCTGCCCAGCTACATGTTCTGACCGATCTGCTCCCACCAAATGCAAACTGCCCTGTATAGAAAGCTGCCAATGCGATGAGGGCTACATCCTCAGCGATGACAAGTGCATCCCAGTGGATAGTTGCAGCTGCACTTATAACGGCAGGACCTACAAGGCAGCGGAGGAGTTCTGGGTTGATGAAAACTGCCGTACTCGCTGCAAGTGTGACTCAAGATCAGGCCAGACTTTGTGCCTCAAGTCTTCCTGCAAGGACAATAAGAAATGCCTCATGGTCCATGGTGTCTGGGATTGTCATGCGGTCAGCTACACCACCTGCACAGCCTTTGGGGAACCTCACTATACCACCTTCGATGGAAAAAGATATGATTTCATGGGAACCTGTGTTTATCAGATGGCAGGGCTCTGCACGGAGAACCCCAGCCTCACCCCATTTTTGGTCAAGGTGGAGAACAACAACCGAGGCAGCAAGGCCGTGTCCTACACGAAGGTGGTAACTCTGGAGGTCTACAATATGACCATCAGCCTGAGCCAAGAGTATCCATCCAAGATCCAGGTACAAATGTTGTTGACCCATCGGGAAGTTTGGGGGAACTTTAAATTAGGTACTTTTCTTTGAGAGGACTGGCTAACATGCTCTGAGGTGCTTCAAGGCCATTGCATATGACACCCCACCTCCCCACACATACACATATATAGGCAGAAATTGTGGATTTCTGTTTTTATAAACAGGCCCGGCCGAAGATGTTTTGCCACCTGAGGTGAAGGACAAGATGGTGCCACACACATTCCACTTACAGAAGCTGACTGGACTGGCAGTTGATTTTTTTTTTCATGGGACATCATGCTTCACCTCACTAGAGGGGCAGTAGGCTAGCCTAGGGGGTGGAGGACAGGCTGCCTGGAACACATAGCTCTGTCCTCCAATTGAATGGCCAGGGGGGCTGCCACCACTGCCCCCTCCACACCACTGAACATCTGCCACCTGAAGTGATTGCCTCACTCTTACTAATGGTAGGGCTGGCCTTATTTGTAAAGCATGAAGGGGAATGTAAGAGCACCTTATATCTACTTTGACCCTGCAAGAATTAGGGCGGAACTAGATGCTACCAAACAGATGGCAGCATTGCCACCATTTTGTGCTCCTCTCTCCCCTTTTCTTGGTAATCTTTTACTGTACATGCAACATGTGATGTTATATCATTTCACTGTATGTTTTCCTGCCCCAGCTGCCACTAGCCAATGATGCAAAGCAGGACTATGGAAACCGACAGTGTGATAAAGTCATGTGTTTTATTATACGTGATATGGGGGAGGGGGGGAGACACACACAAACTATGGAAGCTTTCTGTTACTTGTAAATTCCACTTCTACCCTTTGCTCAAACGTGATGTGGAAACAACAACCCACCATCCTTTTTATGTCACAGAAAAAATCCCTTTTATTACATGGTGATTAGACTCTATGACAAAACAACAACAACCCTGTCCTGTATGGGTAGCCATTTTGTTGCCCATAATTTTCAATATACTCCTTTCCTTCTGAAAGAGGGCTTTTAGCTCCTGGTTGTATATATTCTATTGTGCTTGGTGGCAAAGCCTCTGACACTGACTGGCAGAGCTGGAATGTTCAGAAACATTCCAGCTGCTCTGGGGACCAAAGGTGTCAGAACGTTAGCCTTTGCGTCCTGCTATGACTAGGGATGTACGAAAGTCACTCACCTTTTCACAGCTTGGATTCGCGGTGGGGGGGAGGTGCTCCGTCCCTCCCCCCGGAATCCTCCCTGGGCCGGCTCCGCTCCACAGTGGCTCTGTGGAGCCGCCGGCCAGGACTGTCCACAGCCGGAGTTCCGGCCGCGGACAGGCTGCTGTGGATGCAAATGGCGGCTGCTGTAGCAGCTGCCATTTGCGTCCAGCGAAGCTGCCATGATAGGCTACGTAAGTATTTACGTCGCCTATCACAGCAAGCCAAAAACAAAACAAAACAGCGTATGCAAATGGCGATGGCTATGGCCGCCGCCATTTGCGTTCCCTATTCTTTGCCGTTTTAGCCTACGTAAATATTTACTTAGGCTATTACGGCAGAAAAAAAAGGAATGCAAATAGCGCCCACTACGCTATTTGCATTCCCCTTTTTTTCACCGTAATAGCCTACATAAATATTTATGTAGGCTAAAACAGCTAAAAATAGGGAACGCAAATGGCGGCTGCTGTAGCCACCGCCATTTGCATACGCGTTTTTTTCCCTTTGGCTTGCAGTGATAGGCTACGTAAATACTTACGTAGCCTATCATGGCAGCTTCGCAGGACGCAAATGGCGGCCGCTATGGTGGCCGCCATTTGCGTCCGCAGCAGCCCGTCCGCAGCTGGAACTCCAGCTGCGGACGGCCCTGGCCGGCGGCTCCGCGGAGCTGCCGCGGAGCAGAGCCAGCCAGGGAGGATTCCGGGGGGAGGGATGGAGTGCCTCCCCTCCACCGCGAATCACTTCTGCGAAAAGGTGACTTTCGGTCATCCCTAGGCAAAACTAAGGGTGTAATGAGGTCCAGGAAGAAGTGGGCCATTAAAGATGGGGCGTGTAGGGGGTGGGGGTGGATTTCACTTATTTATTTCAACAGTCAGCCAGTTTTTTGGTCCACGGCTTATAGTTCAACTCAGTTGTGCAAATCAGCACACCCTCCTTTATGGAAAGGTGGTTTTACACAACCAGTTTGCTTGGTGATTCTAATGTGATAGGGTTATTACAGGTGCGCTTTCTGTACCATGGATGGATCCTACTAGGGGTGGACGAAAGGCACTTACCTTTCGTCGAAGCTTGTTCGCGGTGGGGGGGAGGCGCTTCGCTGCTCCCCCCACGAATTTCAGGCCGGGGGGGAGGCCCCGGGCAAAATTCAGGCGTTGCCCTTATTTTCGCTGTAGTCTACGTAAATCTTTACGTAGACTACAGCGACCAAATAAGGAATGGGAATGGCGGCTCCCTATGGGGTCCACCATTATCCGTACGCGCTTTTTCTTTTTTTTTTAAAGTCACCCGTGATAGGCTACGTGACGATTGACGTAGCCTATCACGGCTGACTTTGGAAATCTAGCCGTGATAGGCTACGTTAATTGTCACGTAGCCTATCACGGGGGCGTTTTTTTTTTCTTTTATTGGAATGGCGGTGGCGGCAGCCGGTCAAAAGACCGGCTGCCGCTCCCGCCCCGCTCGAACACCCGCCGAACCGCTGGCTGGACCCGCTCCTGGGAGGGACATTTGGCGAAGGTAAGTCCTGTCCCGGGGGGGGGGGCGTGGGGGGCAGGGGGGGTGCGGAGGATTTCTCCCCGAAACTTGTTTGCGTGGCCGAACATGTTGGCGCTCAGCCCCCCGAAGTTTCGGGGAGAAATTCTCCGCCATCCCTAGATCCTACTCGTATGAGATTGCATCCATAACAGTTGCCCTCTGGTAGAATTTGTCAGTAGTCCGATAATCGCATGATAACTTGCAACTGAAAAACAAACAAACAAACAAACAAAAGGCCTAAGTTGGTCTTAAGTCCTTACAGGAATCCAGAGGAGTCTGGGTAGGCTTGGTGCCAGGTTTAAGTGGGTGCTCAGCTTTCCCCACCCCACAGCACCAACCTTGTTCCTCACTCCATCAGGTCCTTGCCTGGTATTTCCATGAGCACTCATCATCATTTCTCCCTCTCTCATAATACTAGAATCCCGGGGTCATCCCATGAAGCTGATTGGTCGGAGATTTGGGACAGATAAAAGGAAGGACTTCTTCACAAAGCACATAGTTAAGCTTTGGAATTTGCTACCACAAGATGTAGTGATGGCCACCAATTTGGATGGCTTTAAAAGGGGATTGGGCAAATTCCTGGAGGAGATGGCTATCAATGGCTACTAGTCCCGATGGCTATACGCTGCCTCCAGTATCAGAGGCAGTATGCCTATGTACAGCAGTTGCTGGGGAACATGGGTGGGAGGGTGCTGTTGCATTTACTTCCTGCTTGTGGGTTTCCTGTGGGCAGCTGGTTGGCCACTGTGTGAACAGAATGGTGGACTAGATGGACCCTTGGTTTGATCCAGCAGGGCTCTCCATATGTTCTTATGTTCCTGGTGATCCTGCAACCACCGTTCACTCTCCCTTGGATGTTCTTACCTGGTGGCAGTGCTTATAGGATGAGAGCCAAGTGACTGCTGGGCATGAGGGGTAGGGATGTTGGAGAAATCTGCAACAGAACCAAGGAGTCTGGATTTTTATGAATCTGATCCACAGATTCCGCAGCAGACTGGCTTTTCCCCTGTTGGGTGCTTTTTGTGGACTTGCAGACCGTTTTCCTAACCTTTGGGAATTTTGCACAAATTACATCATGAAAAATGCACAAAATTTACAAAAAAAATGGCCAAAAATGTGCATTTCCCCATAGGCTAAAGCATGAAAATGTGAATTGGGGGGGCATTTGTGCATTGGGGGGGATTTGTGCATTTTTGCATGTGCAAATTCATGCAGATTTGGAAACAAAAAAGATCCAATTCTGTTGACAGGTGGACGATGGAATGAAAGGCACCTGACATTGACAATCCACGAAACACAGACAGAACAGATTTATATAATCCGTACATCCCTAATAAGGTGGCTGCCATGTTATATCTCCCATCTGGCTCCCATATAAAAGGACCAAGTCTGCCAGGAATAAACAAAACATCCAAGGGGAGTGGGTGAGTGGCTGGTGACCCTGCAGCTTCCACACTTCTGGGAGTGGGGGAGAAAAGTGGCAATGGGCACCAGCAGAAATGCTGGGTGCATTCCCAGTGGTAGTGGAATCACAGGCAAGGTAGGCATTAGTCTCAGTGGGCCCCAATGGAGTGCATGGATCCTAGCAACTGCCCAAGTATGCTGGCTGCTCCACTAAGCCAGTGGAGAGCACAGTAGATAATTTTGCAAGAGAGGCAGCCAAATCCTCCTAAAACTCAATGGAATGTAGATGCTTTATCCTCATAGGACAAATTCATTTCTGACAATGCCATGTGGTAAGTAACCTTCTCTAGCTTGGGTTACCAGAGGTTAATAAATCTGACAGGGCAACTAATTTACTCTGCACCTAGTCCATTGCTAATTATAATCTAACCAAATCCTTGCTTTCTGAATAACTAAAAACCTTTGATGGTGTCTTCTATGTGTTTTCCAGGTCAATGGAGTTTCTGTGAACCTGCCATTCTACTATGAAAATAAACTGAAGGTTTACATCAGTGGAGTGCATGGCTTCATCAGGACAGATTTTGACCTGAGAATCAGCTTTGACTGGCACAGCCACGCCAGGGTCATTATTCCAAACATTTATGCCGATTCTGTCTGTGGACTCTGCGGCAATGCCAATCAGGATTCCAGTGATGACTTTGACATGAGGGATGGAGTTCAGGCAAGGGATGCATTCCAGTTTGCAAACAGCTGGAAGCTGAGTGAGGTCCCAGGATGCTCAGAAGGATGCACCAATAACTGTCCAGTGTGCAGTCCAGCAGATGAGCAAACATACAAGGGTCAACTTTATTGTGGGATCCTCATCAGAAAGGATGGGCCATTCAAGCAGTGCCATGGGGTCATTGACCCGACATACTACTTTGATGACTGTGTCTTTGATACCTGCCTATACAGGGGTCTCCGTGACAATCTCTGCAGTGCCATCACTGCCTATGTGACTGACTGCCAGGCTAAGGGCATTCAGATTGGGCAGTGGAGATCAATGTCCTTTTGTAGTAAGTGTTACTTCCTGGATCTAGGCCTAATTCAGTATTAGGGTGACAATGACCCTGATCTAACTGCAGTTCTTAATTTGATAAGGCTTCCAGTGTCATGCATAAAACGTGCAATTGTATTAAGTATTGTTTCTAGTACAGGGATATAACTATACAGCAGGGATAGGGAAAAAGTGATCCTCCAGATGTTTTTGGACTGCAGCTCCCATCAGCCCTAGCTGGCATAGCCAATGATGAGGGTTGATGGGAGCTGCAGTCCAACAATATCTGGAGGACCATAAGTTGCCCATTCATGCTATACAGGAGTGGCACCCGAGGTCTGTAATGACACCCCAGTGTTAACTCCAAACTCATGTTCATTTTTATAAACTCCAAATCTTTTTGAGGTACAAGTATAAAAATACTGAATGTTTCACACCATTTTTCTGAATCTGCTGCATGAATATAAAGTAGCTATTATCTTGTTAAATTAGAGTTTTCTCCATGTTGGTGTCATTTGGATCCCCACTACGGTGAACTATTTCACCCGCCCACACACACACATACATTGATTGGGGTCTGAATGATCCCAGGTTTATCACCTGATAGAAGGAAACTTAACTGATAATTTGTATGAATGTTAATTCTGTTCTTATAATACTTGCATACCTCTGTAGAAGGATAAGATATCTGAAGCAAAACATACTTTATTTTTCAACGATACCCCTACTTCCATAGGAAAGAAGAGGCATTCTTCAGAAGAGAAGACATTCTTCTTCCTCCACAGAAGAGGCATTCCATCTCTGGCTAGAGCAGGGTTGAAGAACCTCTTTTAGCCTGAGGGCCAAATTCCATTTTGGAGAAGCTTTTGAGGGCCCCATTCGAGTGGTGGGCAGGACCAAAGGCCAAATGGGTGGGCCACCAAATTACTAGCAAATTTTAACGTAAAGCTCTTACTAGCAGTAACTAAGACTTCAGAGAGGCATTTTGACCTTTCACAAAAGCCAACAAACCACCACACGATTGGTGGTTGAGGGGAAAGGGAATGGGGCCAGAGGAAGGGGTGTGGTCCTCTGGGAAACCTTGAAGGGCTGGAGTTGGCCCCAGGCCTGAGTTCTACACCCTCGAGCTAGAGAGAAGAGGGTGTCAGCTGCCTCTGTCTTTATCCCATTTGTCTGTTCCAGCCACTTAAGACACGTCTCTTCCATATCTGAGATACTAGATGCAGTACTAAGCCAACTGACTTGGAATACATGATACATTTCTGAGTAAACATGCTTAGGATGAGGCTCAGAAATCATAACACCTGCTCTTAAAATATTATGTTAGGATAGAAATAAAAGCTCCCCTTATGTGTTATACACATAGAGAAAACTCTGTGTGTAAAAAGGGAAGCAGGGCCATATCACCCGCCCCACTCCCAAAGTCTCATAATTTGCAATCAGTGTTCCAGAATGCATGGGAAAACCTACACATGCCAGCTTCCCCAGTGCAGATGTCTACATATAATGCGAAGACAAATGGACATGGACACGTCAGGGATGAGGCCAATGGCATGGCCCTGTTGCATGTGGACATCCTTTCATGTGGCTAACACATGGAGGAGCAAACCATGATGCCTCTTCTACCGCTCTAAATACTAAATGTAGAATGTGCTCTCTTGATGACAATATGCACTCGGTGTTATATTGCAGTGGTTGGAAAAATTCTCATTCTCGTCTTCCAGGCTTTTCCTGTCCACGGAATTCCCACTACAAACTTTGTGGAAGTGGCTGCCCTGCCACTTGTCACAGTCTCTCGACGACCCCAGAAACATGCCAGACTCCGTGTGTAGAAGGCTGTTTCTGTGACTCCGGATTCATCCGCAGTGGGGATCAATGCATCCCTCTTACAGAGTGTGGATGCGTGCACGACGGCACATACTACAAGAAGGGAGAGCAGTTCATTCCGTTCTCGTCTTGCCAGGAGATATGTGAATGCACAGATATTGGCACCATCAAGTGCCAGCAGTTCTCCTGCGGAGCTCATGAAGAGTGCAGGGAGGAGAATGGCATCCGGGGCTGCTACCCTGTGGGATACGGAACAACTCTAACATATGACAACCTTCATTATATTTCCTTTGATGGACAAAGTTTTGATTTCCGTGGCTCTGGCACTTACACCTTCGTCCAAGTCTTTAGCGAAGATACCCGGCTAGTGAAGTTCTCTGTGTTGGTGAAACATGAGAAGCTGGATGATGGGACAATCATATTAGAGTCTGTTGTAGTCTACATTAATGGACATACAGTTGTCTTGGAAAGAGGAATGAAATGGAAAGCTATGGTACGTAGGGATGGACAAATCTGTCACCTTCATTTTTGCTCAGTTCCTCGTTTTTTCAACATTAAGTTTCTTCTCTCCCATTTCTCCATTTTTTTTTAAAGGCCATATTAAAACCTGAACACATTTTGTGTGCATTTCTTCTAACATAGACTTTTTTGTACATACTTTGTCCTAATATTCAATATAATAATATACATATAATTTTTTGCAAGCAATCTCCCCGGATGTGATGCATTTTTGTGTGTACCTTTCCTTAACGTATCCATTTCTGTCTGCACTTACACCGAAGATATGCATTTTAAAATAAATAAATAAATAAATAAATAAATAGTGAACTGCATCACAACATTTGGAAAAGTGCAAATATGGTTGTATAACTGCATTCTGGTCCCCCCCCCCCATCCCTAGTGGTATGTGTTTATCATGTTTGATACATGGTATCAAACATATCTTTCTGTGGATCACTAAACAGCATGTATAGAAGTGTGTGTGTGTGTGTGTGTGTGCGCGCACTAGTGTGCATGTGTGACAAGAGCTAATCTCCTACTAATATTCTTTATTCCTTTGTTGTTGGTACAGGTGGATGAAGAATTGTACAGTTTGCCACTGAACAGAGATGATGGGAAACTCTGGATCACCCAAGAAGGAATCAATGTCATTCTCCAATCATCTGAAGGATTCACAGTTTTTTATGACACTGCCTCATATATACGTGTTTCTGTTCCCATCACCTACCAGGGTCATGTAAACGGTCTGGGTGGCAACTTCAATGGTGATAACGCTGATGATTTCATGATGTCCGATGGAACACTCAGTCAAAACGTGGATGAGTTTGGGGCCTCCTGGAATGTCCCTGTGGCTGGTGTCAGTTGCTCTGATGGCTGTGTTGAGGAACGCCCTAACTATAATGCAGACCAGGTGATAATATACACGGATGGGAGTTACTGTGGAATGATGAAGTCTGAAGCAGGCCCATTCAGTGACTGTCACTCATTGGTGAGCCCTACTGTGTACTTTGAGAACTGCCTGTATGACATGTATGTGGCCAATGGAGCCCAAGAATCCCTCTGTCAAAGCCTTCAAGCCTACGTAGTTGCATGCCAGGCAGCTGAAGCTAAGATCGAAGCCTGGAGAACAGCCTCCTTATGTCGTAAGTTTACAAAATGGGGTTCTCTTCTCTACTTTTCTCATAAAGAGCCTCCCTTTAGAAGTGAACTGAGCTATTGATTGAGCTGTGCCAGGCAGGTTTCAATGTTGCTGTGACCATAGGAGCCACACTGGGCAGAATCCCTCTTCTGTGCCATTCCTAAAGGTACAGCATCAATGTTAGGAACTAGATTCTGTATCTAGAAACTCTGTGACCTCTTTGCACTCTAGTCCATAATCCCCAGCTCTCCACATCCCCTTTCTTGTCCACTTTCTTCCTGTAAGATGTGCCAAACTCTCCTATTTCTGAGTCCTCTCTGTGGTTTTGCTCAGTCCTAGTTTCTCCTTGGTGTGTCTTTTATTCAGTTCCATGTCTCCACCATCCATTGTTCCCTCAGATCCTTAAATTTTAGCTCCAAGGCCAAGTGCAAACGAGCAAAGGGCTGGATGCGCCCGATCTTGTCCGATCTCAGAAGCTAAGCAGGGTCAGCCCTGGTTAGTACCTAGATGGGAGACCACCTGGGAATCAGGCTTCCTGCATTGAGCAGTGGGTTGGACTTGATGGTCTTGTAGGCCCCTTCCAACCCTATGATTCTGTGAGGTCAAGCAAAGGGCTAGATGCACCCGATCTTGGAAGCTAAGCAGGGTCAGCCCTGGTTAGTACCTGGATGGGAGACCGCCTGGGAATCAGGCTTCCTGCACTGAGCAGCAGGTTGGACTCGATGGTCTTGTAGGCCCCTTCCAACCCTATGATTCTATGAGGTCGAGCAAAGGGCTAGATGCACCCGATCTCGGAAGCTAAGCAGGGTCAGCCCTGGTTAGTACCTGGATGGGAGACTGCCTGGGAATCAGGCTTCCTGCATTAAGCAGCAGGTTGGACTCGATGGTCTTGTAGGCCCCTTCCAACCCTATGATTCTATGATGGTTCTAAAGCGACTACCTCAGAGAGCAGATGCTGTTGGTGGAAACATTGGCAGCCTCCCTGCTCTTCCTCCTAATCCCCCTGCCATACAACCTGATCTGGACTCCCTGAGCTAGCTTTCTGCCTCAGGTTTTGGGGGGTGCTAACTCATTGTCACTTGTGAAGTAAGGTTCAACTGCCACTCCAGTTGGCTTCTATATATGGACTGGGGAGAGGGGCTCCATCTTGTCATTCACTTCAGTCAGCAAAATGTCTTTGTCCAGCCCACTACCTGCTTCCTTCTGACAGGCCTGTTGATCGGCCTCCCTAGAACTCCTGTTTCCCTTTCCATTTCACATACAGCCTAATCTGATGTTAAGTCCTATAAGGTTTTTTCAGAGAGACCTCACTCATTGTTTCCTTCTTGTTTCAGTTCCCTGCCCTTTTCCTCAAGCTTACACCTACCATTCCATCCTGTCTGTCAGTCCACCATGTACCCTAAAAAGCAGCAGTAGGCAACTTGTGGCCCTCCAGCTTTTTCGCTGACAAGTCCCATCATGCCTCACCATGGGCTATGTTGGCTAGGGTTCATGGGAATGGAGGGCCAAAATATCTGGAGGGTCACAAGGTGCCCACTCCTGTTATAGGATGAAGTAGAGAAGTAAGCTTCAACTGTCAGTTTGGTCAGCTTCTGTAAGTAGAATGGGAGTGGTGCCATCTTGTCCTTCACCTCAGGTAGCAAAATGTCTTGGGCCGGGCCTACTAGAAAACAAGAGCCATTTTGGCAAAACAATTTCTAAAGAAATTGCAGTTTGGGACAGGCTGAGTTACTGTTTTTTTTCATGTTTTCTGCTTCTTCAGAGGTTGAGTGAGGTACGTTTATTTTCTGCAAAAAAAGAAAAGAAAAAAAGTTTTGATCTTTTCCACCCTGGGATTCTCTGAGGAATAAAGTTTTATATAATAATAACTGAATGTATTTGCTATGGCCTTAGGGTATGTTATCACCAGGAAGCTTCAAAAGCTGTAGTCAGTTGAGTACTAATACAAAAGACTACCTATTTAAAGACATGAAGACAGAGAAAAAACATACAAGAACTTGTGTTACAAATCCAACAGCTGGAGCAAAAGGAAACAAGTACACTGTTCTCATGTAGAAAAAGTGCTATCAGCATGTGTTTGAAAAAGGCAATAACCCAGACAAATTATTAGCAGCCCAGTTAAATGGGAAACAATGACAGCATTCAGTAACATAACATCCTTATACGATGGGGACAAAGTAGATTTGGGGATTTATTGAGCTGAAAATATTCATCTATTTTGCTTGCTCATTTCTGAACTGCTTTTTAATTTTGAAGTATGAAATAATCCATTTTCCAATTCCTCTGTCTTGAATTTACCCTTCATAATGACCATTCCATCATATTTGGAGCATGATCTGAATAAAATATTAGGGCCAGTTATGATGTTTTCCTACTATCTGTGTCAGAAAAAGAGAAACAAACAAACAAATTCAATATGAGCATAAGAATGAATAGCAACTGGGGGGGGGAAAAGGATGATTGTTTTCAATGGGATGATAATAATGTCGAGTATCTATTAGAAAGCCTTGTGACTTATTTCTATGAATTCTGAGGTGAGCTGGGGGAAGGCACCCTGCTGTATTGCTACATTTTGTTCAATCCAGCTTTGGGGACATAAGGAGCAAGTTAGGCAACATTGCTTTGTTGGATTCATCTCCTCAGCCCTCACCTGCCCAACCAACAGCCACTATGAGATATGCACCACACTTTGCGATTTCAGCTGTGCAAGTTTGTACACTCCAATCCAGTGCACAAAGAAATGCTTTGAAGGCTGTCAGTGCAACGATGGATACATGTTTGATGGGGATGCCTGTGTGCCTATAGACCAATGCGGCTGTGTGCACAATGGATTCTACCTCAAGGTAAGTCTCTGTATCCCAGTTATGATACTTTTGTTTTAGAGGGGATGTTTTGGCTGGTGAAATATCATGGATACCTGATATACATTGGTGTGCCTACAGCACAAGTGTCTATGCTGGAATTAAAGATCTATTCCAAATCTTGGTTCCTTAATTAAGCATGTAGCATTATTGATCCCCCCCTTCATGGATCACTGCCTTGTTGTGGTGAAGGGGCTTGCGTAACTCAGTGAAACCATAAGCTATGCCGTGCAGGGCCACCCAAGACGGACAGGTCATGGCAGACAGTTCTGACAAAATGTGGTCCACTGGAGAAGGAAATGGCAACCCACTCCAGTATTCTGGCCAAGAAAACCCCATGGAACGTATCACAAGGCTAAAAGAGATGACACCGGAAGATGAGCCCCTCAGGTTGGAAGGTGTCCAATATATTACTGGGGAAGAGCAGAGGGTATTTCCAAGTAGCGCCAGAAAGAGTGAAGCGGCTGGGCCAAAGCCGAAAGGACACTCAGCTGTGGATGTGTCTGGAGGTGAAAAGAAAATCCGATGCTGTAAAGAACAATATTGTTTAGGAACCTGGAATGTCAGATCAATGAATCAAGGTAAGTTGGAGGTGGTCAAACATGAGATGGCAAGATTGAACATTGACATCTTGGGAATCAACGGACTAAAATGGACAGGCATGGGCGAATTTAATTCAGGTGACCACCATATCTACTACTGTGGGCAAGAATCCCTTAGAAGAAATGGAGTAGCACTCATAGTCAACAAAAGGGTGGGAAAAGCAGTACTGGGGTACAATCTTAAAAATGATAGAATGATCTCAGTACAAATCCAAGGCAAACCATTCAATATCACAGTAATTCAAGTCTATGCCCCAACCACTGATGCTGAAGAAGCTGAGGTTGATCGGTTCTATGAAGACCTACAACACCTTCTAGAACTAACACCAAAAAAAGATGTCCTCTGCATCATAGGGGATTGGAATGCTAAAGTAGGAAGTCAAGAAATCACCGGGATAACAGGCAAGCATGGCCTTGGTGTACGAAATGAAGCAGGACAAAGGCTAATAGAGTTTTGCCAAGAGAACATGCTGATCATAGCAAACACTCTTTTCCAACAGCACAAGAGACGACTCTACACATGGACATCACCAGATGGTCAATATCAAAATCAGATTGATTATGTCCTTTGCAGCCAAAGATGGAGAAGATCTATACAGTCTGTAAAAACAAGACCTGGAGCTGACTGTGGCTCAGATCATGAGCTTCTTGTTGCAAAATTTCGGCTTAAATTGAAGAACATAGGGAAAACCACTAAACCATTCAGGTATGACCTAAATCATATCCCTTATGAATACACAGTGGAGGTGAGGAATAGATGTAAGGGATTAGACCTGATAGACAGAGTGCCTGAGGAACTATGGACGGAGGTCCATAACATTGTTCAGGAGGCAGCAACGAAATCCATCCCAAAGAAATAGAAATGCAAGAAAGCCAAGTGGCTGTCTGATGAGGCTTTACAAGTAATTGGGGAAAGAAGGAAAGCGAAAAGCAAGGGAGAAAGGGGAAGATATATCCAACTGAATGCAGAGTTCCAGAGAATAGCAAGGAGAGACAAGAACGCCTTCTTAAATGAACAATACAAAGAAATCGAGGAAAACAACAGAATGGGAAAGACTAGAGATCTCTTCAAGAAAATCGGAGATATCAAGGGAACCTTTTGTGCAAAGACAGGCATGATAAAGGACAAAGAAGGCAGGGATCTAACAGAAGCAGATGAGATTAAGAAGAGGTGGAAAGAATACACAGAAGAACTATACAGGAAAGATCTGAATGTCCCTGATAGCCATGATAGCGCGGTCGCTGAACTTGAGCCAGACATCCTAGAAAGTGAAGTCAAGTGGGCCTTAGGAAGCATTACTAACAACAAAGCTAGCGGAGATGACAGTATTCCAGCTGAGCTTTTTAAAATCCTAAAAGATGATGCTGTTAAAGTGCTGCATATGCCAACAAATTTGGAACACTCAACAATGGCCACAGGACTGGAAAAGGTCAGTTTACACTCCAATTCCAAAGAAGGGCAATGCCAAAGAGTGTTCAAACTACCACACAATTGCGCTCATTTCACATGGCAGCAAGGTTATGCTCAAAATCCTACAAGCTAGGCTTCAGCAGTATGCGAACTGAGAACTACCGGAAGTACAAGCTGGGTTTCGAAGAGGCAGAGGAACTAGAGATCAAATTGCCAACATTCGCTGCATCATGGAGAAAGCAAGAGAATTCCAGCAAAAGTCTGTTTCTGTTTCATTGACTATGCTAAAGCCTTTGATTGTGTGGATCACAACAAACTGTGGCAAATTCTTAAAGTGATGGGAGTACCAGACCACTTTACCTGTCTCCTGAGAAACCTGTATGAGGGTCAAGAAGCAACAGTAAGAACCAGACATGGAACAACCGATTGGTTCAAAATTGGGAAGGGAGTATGACAAGGCTGCATATTGTCACCCTGCTTATTTAACTTATATGTAGAGTACATCATGAGAAATGCCGGGTTGGATGAATCAGAGGTCGGAATTAAGATTGCTGGGAGAATTATCAACAACCTCCGATATGCAGACGATACCACCCTAATGGCAGAAAGTGAAGAGGATCTAAAGAGCCTCTTGTTGAGGGTGAAAGAGGAGAGTGCAAAAGCTGGTTTGAAACTCAACATTAAAAAAACGAAGATCATGGCATCTGGCCCCATCACTTCCTTTCATATAGAAGGGGAAGAAATGGAAGCTGTGACAGATTTTACTTTCTTGGGCTCCAAGATCACCGCAGACGGTGACTGTAGCCATGAAATTAAAAGACGCTTGCTCCTTGGGAGGAAAGCTATGGCCAACCTAGACAGCATAGTAAGAAGCAGAGACATCACCTTGCCGACAAAGGTCCGTATCATCAAAGCTATGGTTTTCCCAGTAGTAATGTATGGCTGTGAGAGCTGGACTATAGGGAAGGTTGAGTGCCGAAGAATTGATGCTTTTGAACTGTGGTGCTGGAGAAGACTCTTACGAGTCCCCTGGACTGCAAGGAGGTCAAATCAGTCCATCCTAAAGGAAATCAACCCTGAGTGCTCATTGGAAGGACAGATCCTGAAGCTGAAGCTCAAATATTTTGGCCACCTAATGCGAAGAGAAAACTCTCTGGAAAAGACCGTGATGCTGGGAAAGACTGAAGGCAAAAGGAGAAGGGGACGGCAGAGGATGAGATGGCTAGATAGCATCACCGATGCAATGAATATGAACTTGAGCACACTCTGGGAGAGAGCGCAGGACAGGAAGGCCTGGCGTGCTATGATCCATGGGGTCATGAAGAGTCGGACATGACTGAACGACTGAACAACAACAATTATTGATCCCTCAAGTGGACTGAGATGATATATCAGAGCTAATAGAATCCAGTAGCAAAATGACTGGGATCTACAACAGAAACAGGGAGAAAGGGGGTGAGGTAAAGGTAGAGATGGCAGAGTCACATGCCTGAGAACTCTGTGTGTGTGTGTTGGGGGGGGTGAGAATACAATCCAGAAAAATCTTTACTGATGGATTTTGCTGATTTTATAAAATTGGCTTTCAGTACTGCTTCAGCTAGGGATGGCGTAGAATTCTGCCACGGACTCCAATGAGGCTGGATTCTAAAGAATCCCCCCCCCCCCGGAGTCTGTGATGGAACAGAACACTTACCTCCACCTCCCTGCGGAATCCTCTTCTCCCGGATCCTTCGGCTCTGGATTGCCAGCGATATGGCCGCCATGTTGTATCACTGGCTGAAGAGGACTGACTGCAGACGCAAATGGCATCTAGGACGCCATTTGTGGCCGTAAAGGTCTTAGTTTGAGGTAAATGCAGCCGAAAATGGCTGCATTTAGTTTAGACTAAGACCTTTACAGACGCAAATGGCATCCCAGACACCATTTGCATCCCTGCTTTTCATTCACATGATTGTTGTTGTTCAGTTGTTCAGTCGTGTCCAACTCTTTGTGACCCCATAGACCATAGCACGCCAGGCCTTCCTAACCTCCGCTCTCTCCCGAAGCGTGCTCAAGTTCATATTCATTGCATCGGTGATGCTATCTAGCCATCTCATCCTCTGCTGTCCCCTTCTCCTTTTGCCTTCAATCTTTCCCAGCATCAGGGTCTTTTCCAGGGAGTTTTCTCTTCGCATTAGGTGGCCAAAATATTTGAGCTTCAGCTTCAGGATCTGTCCTTCCAATACAGTCAGGGTTGATTTCCTTTAGGATGGACTGATTTGACCTCCTTGCAGTCCAGGGGAGTCGTAAGAGTTTTCTCCAGCACCACAGTTCGAAAGCATCAATTCTTCGGCGCTCAGCCTTCCTTATAGTCCAGCTTTCACAGCGATATGTTGCGACTGGGAAAACCATAGCTTTGATTATACGAACCTTTGTCGGCAAGGTGATGTCTCTGCTTCTTACTATGCTGTCTGGGTGAGCCATAGCTTTCCTCCCAAGGAGCAAGCGTCTTTTAATTTCATGGCTACAGTCACTGTCTGCAGTGATCTTGGAGTCCAATAAAGTAAAATCTGTCACTGCTTCCATTTCTTCCCCTTCTATATGCCAGGAAGTGATGGGGCCAGATGCCATGATCTTAGTTTGTTACTTTGTTTAATGTTGAGTTTCAAACCAGCTTTTGCACTCTCCACTTTCACCCTCAACAAGAGGCTCTTTAGATCCTCTTCGCTTTCTGCTATTAGGGTGGTATCGTCTGCATATCTGAGGTTGTTGATCATTCTCCCAGCAATCTTAATTCCGACCTGATTCATCCAACCCGGTGTTTCTCATGATGTACTCTGCATATAAGTTAAATAAGCAGGGTGACAATATACAGCCTTGTCATACTCCTTTCCCAATTTTGAACCAATCGGTTGTTCCATGTCCGGCTCTTACTGTTGCTTCTTGACCCTCGTACAGGTTTCTCAGGAGACAGGTAAGGTGGTCTGGTACTCCCATCACTTCAAGAATTTGCCAGAGCTTGTTGTGATCCACACAGTCAAAGGCTTTAGCATAGTCAGTGAAGCAGAAATAGATGTTTTTCTGGAATTCTCTTGCTTTCTCCTAGGGATGGACGAAAGTCCCTTACCTGTCCTCGAAGCTTGCTTCGCGGTGGGGGGGAGGTGCTTCGGTTCTCCCCCCGAAGTTCATGAGGGGGGGGGAGGCGCCCCACCTCACCCGGCCGAAATTCAGGCTGGGGGGAGGCGCCCCATCCCTCGCTGGCGAAATTCAGGCCGGGTAGAAGTGCCCCGTCTACCCGGCCGCGAAAAAAAAAAGTAAAAAAACACAAAAAAACCACACCCCCATGATAGGCTACGTAACGATTTACGTAGCCTATCACGGCTAGATTTCCAAAGTCAGCCGTGATAGGCTACGTAAATCGTCATGTAGCCTATCATGGGTGACTTCAAAAAAAAAAAAAAAAGTGCGTACGCAAATGGCGGCCCCCATAGGGGGCCGCCATTTGCATTCCTTATTTGGTCCCTGTAGTCTATGTAAAAATTTACGTAGACTACAGCGAAAATAAGGGCAATGCAAATAGCCGGAAGACTGGCCGCCGCCCCCACCCCCGCTGAACTGCCGCCGAACCGCCGCTGGGACCTGCCGCCAAGAGGGACATTCGCATGAGGTAAGTCCCATCCCGGGGGGGGGGTGGCGGGGGGGTGGCGGAGAATTTCACTGCCAATTTCGGGGGGCCGAATGCGTTGGCATTTGGCCTCCCCGAGATTCGTGGAGAAATTCTCCGCCATCCCTACTAGGATGTCCAGCTCAAGTTCGGTGACCACATCATCATGGCTATCAGGGACATTAAGATCTTTCCTGTATAGTTCTTCTGTGTATTCTTGCCACCTCTTCTTAATCTCATCTGCTTCTGCTAGGTCCCTGCTTTCTTTGTCCTTTATCATGCCTATCTTTGCACAAAACGTTCCCTTGATATCTCCAATTTTCTTGAAAAGATCTCTAGTCTTTCCCATTCTATTGTTTTCCTCAATTTCTTTGCATTGTTCATTTAAGAAGGCCTTCTTGTCTCTCCTTGCTATTCTCTGGAACTCTGCATTCAGTTGGGTATATCTTCCCCTTTCTCCCTTGCTTTTCGCTTCCCTTCTTTCCTCAGCTACTTGTAAAGCCTCATCAGACAGCCACTTGGCTTTCTTGCATTTCTATTTCTTTGGGATGGATTGAGTTGCTGCCTCCTGAACAATGTTACAGACCTCCGTCCATAGTTCCTCAGGTGCTCTATCAGGTCTAATCTCTTAAATCTATTCCTCACCTCCACTGTATATTCATAAGGGATATGATTTAGGTCATGCCTGAATGGTTTAGTGGTTTTCCCTATGTTCTTCAATTTAAGCCGACATTTTGCAAGAAGCAGCTCATGATCTGAGCCACAGTCAGCTCCAGGTCTTGTTTTTACTGACCGTATAGAGCTTCTCCATCTTTGGCTGCAAAGGACATAATCAATCTGATTTTGATATTGACCGTCTGGTGATGTCCATGTGTAGAGTTGCCTCTTGTGCTGTTGGAAAAGAGTGTTTGCTATGATCAGCATGTTCTCTTGTCAAAACTATTAGTTTTTGTCCTGCTTCATTTTGTACACCAAGGCCATGGCTGCCTGTTGCTTTCTGATCTGTTGCTTGTTATCCTGATGCTTTCTTGACTTCCTACTTTAGCATACCAATCCCCTATGATGCAGAGGACATCTTTTTTTGGTGTTAGTTCTAGAAGGTGTTGTAGGTCTTCATAGAACCGATCAACCTCAGCTTCTTCAGCCTCAGTGGTTGGGGCATAGACTTGAATTACTGTGATGTTGAATGGTTTGCCTTGGATTCGTACTGAGATCATTCTATCATTTTTAAGATTGTACCCCAGTACTGCTTTTCCCACCCTTTTGTTGACTATGGGTGCTACTCCATTTCTTCTAAGGGATTCTTGCCCACAGTAGTAGATATGGTGGCCACCTGAATTAAATTCGTCCATGCCTGTCCATTTTAGTTCGCTGATTCCCAAGATGTCGATGTTCAATCTTGCCATCTCATGTTTGACCACCTCCAGCTTACCTTGATTCATTGATCTGACATTCCAGGTTCCTAAACAATATTGTTCTTTACATCATCAGACTTTCTTTTCACCACCAGACACATCCACAGCTGAGTGTCGTTTTGGCTTTGGCCCAGCCGCTTCACTCTTTCTGGCGTTACTTGGAAATACCCTCTGCTTTTCCCCAGTAATATATTGGACATCTTCCGCCCTGAGGGGCTCATCTTCCGGCGTCATCTCTTTTAGCCTTGTGATACGTTCCATGGGGTTTTCTTGGCAAGAATACTGGAGTGGGTTGTCATTTCCTTCTCCAGTGGACCACATTTTGTCAGAACTCTCCGCCATGACCCGTCTGTCTTGGGTGGCCCTGCACGGCATAGCTTATGGCTTCACTGAGTTACACAAGCCCCTTTGCCACAACAAGGCAGTGATCCGTGAAGGGGCATTCACATGTTAGGCTATGCAAATTTATTCTGGACTGGTTTTATTCTGGTTGTATTGATTACTGTGGTTTTAATGTTTTATATATTTTGTAGCATTTTATTGTGTGTTCTTTGGTTTTAATTTTTGTGAACCGCCCTTAGAGCTCCGGCTATTGGGCGGTATAAAAATGAAATAAATAAATTAAACAAATAAACTTACGGCTGCATTTACCTTAAACTAAGACCTTTATGGCTGCAAATGGCGTCCTGGACACCATTTGCGTCCGCAGTCCGTCAATACCCCTCCGCCAGCGACATGGCATGGCGACCGTATCGCTGGCACTTCAGAGCCAGCTGGCGGCTCCACGGAATCACCACAGAGCAGAGCTGGCTGAAGAGGATTCCGGGGGGAGGAATGGATCGCCTCCCCCCCCACGGGCAGGATCGCCATGGACCAGCAGGTAGAGAATCCGCCCATCCCTATCTTCAGCATGCTGATCTTTGGCTATATGGGCTTAGGTTCTGACTGCTAGATCTCTTCTCTCGACAATAGGCCCTAAGGTTGCATTGTAGTGCTGAACAAGCTTTCAAGACCTCCACCTGCTATTTCTCTGTTTCCTGAATGGCAAAATGAAGTGATGCATGCTGTGTCACCGCTATGTCATACCATGCAAGCTTATGGTTGCTCATTCAAAATCCCAGCATTTAAGGATGACAGAACAGCTTTGGGCTCTCTACCCAAAATAGACTGGTCTTGCCCTGTATCTCGAAATTTAACAGTGAAGAAGCCAGTGAGGGGTTTCCAATGTCTAGGAGCCAACACTGAGAAGGCCTTATCTTGTGTAGTCATCCATTCATCATACCTCTGATGATAGGGCAGACCCTCCGAAGATGACTGATTTTATCCACAGAGAGCCTCACAAACAGGTTGCTGACAGTTATCGAGGGTCGCTGCTACTCTCTCTTCTTGAAATCAGAATGTGGTAGGCTCCTCACAACTCAAAACAGCTCTACTGGATGGCACCGAATCAATGCGAAGGTGGCAGAAAATTTTCTCCACTACCATAGATTAGGTTGTAGGGCTCTAGTCCATTTTCAGTTAGATTTATCCTGGGAACTATCTACACTAGGATGTGTCTCGGTATTGCAACATCTGGCAGCTGTTCTGTCTTAATTTCTTAATGGATTAAGGGAAACGGCAGGAGATGTGGTTGGAAAACATGGGAGGGTTACAAGTGGAAGCAGTTGTCGTCTGGACACACACATCCCACCATAACATTCTGTGAAAGAGGCAGGGCAGTGGCACTATAAAAGCCTCATCTGGAAACACTCAGGTTTAGCTCATTTTGATTTCTGTGCTGTGTGCATATTTTCTATCATGTCTACCTCTGCTTTATGAGCTCTGGCTGCCTTTGCTTTGTCTGGTATATTTTGTTTTAAAACATAGCTGTATATCTTGACATCCATGTTCCTGTGGGGAAGAAGAAGGAGTGTGGGAGACAGGAGCAGGTGAAGGGAACATCAGGGCCTGCTCCAGTTGGACTGCCCCTCCTTTGGGAGATGAAGCGGGGGGGGGGGGACAGGGCCATCCCACCAGCCCTGCTGACAGTCTACCTAATTCTTTTTTCTCCCTCTTCCCTCCCCATTGCCTTTTCCTTGTGTGTCGTGTCTTTTTTAGATTGTAAGCCTGCAGGCAGGGACGGTCGTCTTTGTTCATTGATTGCAAGCCGCTCTGGGAGACTTTTTTTGGCTGAGGAGCAGGATAAAAATACAAAAAATCAATAAATATTACCTTGATTTTATATAAGCTGCTTTGTGGATATGTTTAGATGGAGCGGCAGCATGTACAGCTTTTAAATTAATTAATTTAAATAAAGAAAAAAAGAGGAAAACATTATTTCAATATTCATACTCCTTTCCAATGGTCGTAACTATATTCTTTCCCTGGGGATTTCCCAACAGGCTGGCGAGAGCATCTTCTTAAGCAACTGCACGGAAAGATGCACCTGTAGGGCCATGGGCCAAGTCACCTGTGAGGAAACAATCTGCAGGGCCGATGAGATCTGCACACTTAAGAATGGTGTGCGTGGCTGTGAGCGCAAGGAAGGCCAGTGCAAAGTCACACCAGGAGCCAAGCTCACATCGTTCGATGGTGCCTCGGGAAAGTACCTTTGCAGTGGGGTCTATGACGTGGCCTCCATATGTGATGAAAGTGCTGCCACCTGGTTCAGGGTGACAGTGAGCATCGGACAGGACAACGATGATGGCCTGGTAGTGGGGAGGGCCGTTTACATCTACGTCCGGGAGGCATCCATCACTGTGAAAAAGAACGATAGGATATGGGTAAGAGGAAGCCAGAAAGAACTGTATGTGAAGTTCCTACAACCATCAATAAAATTCAACATGCATCCACTTAAAAAACATGTTTCACCCTCAAGTCACTTTAACCTTTTCTTTGCTTACATCAGCCTTCCCCACCATGGTGCTTGCCAGATGGGTTGGACTGCAGCTCCCATACTTCCCAGCCAGTATTGGCCATGCTGGCTGGAAATTATGGGAGTTGCATGCATTCCAACACTCCTGGAGTGCACCGGGTTGGGGAAGCTTGGCTTGCATGATCCAGGAGATAATTAGATGGCCTCTGGTGTATACCATGATAGTATGCAGGTGTTTGCTTGCTTGCTTGCCTTTATTGTTCACCCTAGATTGGTCAGTTTGCATTATGAATCTCAGGTTCTTGCTGGCTTCTTAGTCTTCACTCAACAGGGCATCCCATGCCCCAATCTTTCTATGTTCCAGGTAAATGGGCGATCAGTGAGGTTACCATACAAGGTCTCCAAAACTGTGTCTGTGAGCAAGGTTCCAGATGGGATCCTGATTGACCAGGCATCTCAGATGCAGGTTCTCCTTCGTTCTGATGGAGAGTTGACAGTGAAAGTCAAGGTGACCCTTGCAGGGAAGCTCTGTGCCCCATGTGGAAACTTCAACGGGGACAGCTCGGATGACCTGAAGCTGCCCAGTGGGAAGTCTGAAAAGAACACTGCTGAGGTCCTTCATGCTTGGAAGGCCAAGGACCTCTAACCTGAGTAAGTTGCTCTTTCTAACAATACAACAGAAGAACTACAGATCCATCCCTTTTGAAAATCTTGTATGATGTTGAGGTTTAACTGAGGGTCAAACTACATGTGACATTATGCATGGTTTGGTTTTATTTTGTATTTGTACTTTTAGTCTAGCCACTTTCTTTTTGAAGAGAAGGCATATCCTAGCAAAAACATGTTCCTGATACAGAGCATGCCCTCGCACCAAAAAGCTTCCCCCCAAGACTTCTCATTACCCCCAAAGGTGCTGTTTTCCATCAACAATATAGTACCTTGGAAGGGGGTAGCAGCTGGGAAAAGACTATTCATCAGGGGATGGATCCAGACTATGTGATATTCTCCAACAGTTTGTCAAGAGCTCCCAGAAAGAAAATTCACAGCTAATTTCTCCAAAAATTCTTTTCTGAGAAATTTCAGTCCTGGTCCTGGCTGCAATGCAGGGGTGGCCTTCCAATCTGTTTTGGCTGGAAGGGACATGGATGGCCCAGGTATAGTCCATCTTGACATCCGAGAGATCACAGGCTCAGTGCAGTTGTGAAACCCTGAACATGGCCTTCTCTTTTCTTTTTTAATCAATAGGATTAAAAATGGTTTGGAGCAGGTTTGGAGCAGGGGTGTCAAACCTCTTTCAGCCCAAGGGCCAAATTCCTTTTTGGAGAAGCTCTTGGCGGCCGCATTCCAATGGTGAGCTGGGCAAAAGTCAAGAGGGACAGGGCAAAAACACTAGCATATTTTAGCTTGAAGCTTTTACTGCCAGTAACAAAGCCTTAGGAGAAGCATTTCAGCCTTTTAGAACTGGGGGAAAACTGCACAAAAGCTGGGAAATGAGCACACAATTGGGGGAAAGCGGTGGGGGCAAGGGAAGGGGGTGGCTTCCTGGGCAGCCCCAGAGGGCTGGATCGGGCCCCAAAGAGGGTTTGAGGTTCTGCACCCCTGGTTTGGCTTTTGCTTTATTTTTAATTGCAAATATATAGTTTTATTAGTAGTTCTACTATGCACTCTCAATCTAGCTGCCTTTGCATCCATCATGTATAGGAGGAGGATGTTTTATACTCTAGTCCTAGCCATGTTTATTCAGTCATTCATTATTCACATTTATTCAGACTTACTTCCAAATACACCTGCTTAGAGAATCTCTACACCAGCCTAAAATCCCACATTTAAAAGGGGGCTTTCTGCTTCCATTTTAAATGCAGGATCATGACGGACTCCTGTTACACTAGGGCTGGCAGAGAATTCTGCCATGGACCCAAATGAGGCTGGATTCTTTTGAATTCGGCCTCCAGAGTCCACAGTGGAACGAATGACTTACCTCCGCCTCCCTCTGGAATTCTCAGGAACCGACTCCTCTCCACAGCGATTCTGCGGAGCCGCACGCCAGCTCCAATACGGTAATGATGGCCACCATTACCATATCTCTGAGGAATGAACACAGCCACAAATGGCATAGTGGACACCACTTGTGGCCATAAAGCCCTTAATTTAACCTAAATGCAGCCATAAATAGTTGCAATTAGGTTAAACTAAGGGCTTTACAGCCACAAGTGGCATCCGCTATGCCATTTGCAGCTGTATTCATTCCTCAGTGATATGGTAATGGCGGTCTCCATTGCCGTATCGCCATTCACCAACAATAAGGAGCCGGTGTGCGGCTCTGCAGAATCACCACAGAGAGTAGCTGGCTGCTGAGGATTTCGGGGGGAGTATCGGATTGCCTCCCTCCACGGGCAGATTCCCCACGGACCGGAAGGTAGGGAATTTACCCACCCCTATGTTACATGCACTTCCTTCCCCTCTCACAGTTCCCCCCTCCTTCTCCCCCTCATCTGAGTCTTCCCTATATTTCATTATACAGCCACTAGATGGTGTTGTGGTCTAGCCCCTCTTCTTGCGGCTTTTCCTTTTTCACGGAGGGAACTCAAGTGGATGAGAAGTGGAGTAATTTTGATAGCTCATTATCTCTGATCTATTTAAAAAACGGAATTAAGGTCATTTAGTGCAGGAGATACCCTGGAGGTTTACGACATCATCTTAAGAGCCCGCAAACGTCCATGAGTGAGCAATCTGAATTGCAGGATAAAAGCTCCATGTGAAGAAGCCCTTAGGTTATATCCTTGGTTCTACCAGCAGCATACGCTGGTCTATAGGATCAAGCTTTAAACCTCCCACCCCCCGTGCCATCTTCCTTTCCTAGTGACCTCTAACATCACAGCAGCTGAAAACAATTTTCATCCCACTTCCCGCCCACTTCCCTGCAAGGTACCTACTTACTTCCCATCTCAGATAAACAAAAGATTGTACGGAAGCAGAGTAAAGGGCCATCACTTTGTTCGTCATTACCTGCTGTACATCACAGGAACAGTAGATCTACAAACCAATAACCACATTCTTGCTTTCCTCAGACAACATCTTCTTGAAAGATGGCAAATTCTCCTGCAGAACCAGAGAAAATAGAAGCCATAAAGTTCTCAAATTGCTAACTGATAAGCCGTCAAGTGGAACTGATGACTTTGTCTCAAGTGCATCATTTTTGGAACATTTTGGGATATCAACGGCATGGATATAATGAAGGAGAATCATAACCTCCAAACAACAGGAGTGAAAGAGACTGAAGCCATACAACTGTGAATATATCCGAGAGGGTTTTTAGTGTGCAGTTTCACTATGAGACCCCAAGGAGCTTCAGTTACTATGCTTGATTTTCAGCAAAAAATAACCCACCACCACTAATTTCCCTACTAAGCAATGATCACTGCTTGTAAATGGGGACAATGAAAGAAAACCTAGTTGGTTTAATCCCGAATTTTAATTGATGCACTTGATCGGCATCAATAAATTTTGTTCATTGATGATCTGCATCAAATTGCATTTGACTAACAATCAATAACAGAACAAGATATTTGTCTGTCTGTCCATCTGCCTGTCAGTGCCATAGCACCAAAACTGTGAAACCTAGACATCTGAAACCTGGGAGGCATACCAAGGGGGTCCTAGGGGTATGCACATTGGGGCTATTTTGTTTTTAAAACACATTACTTAATCTGCATTAATTTAAATGTGTCCATGTAATTGAAGTCTGCAGTACCATCTTCAACCACTAATGGCAGACTTCTCTAGCCATTACATGGCTCTGTAGTCCATACAGTTTGAAGCTAGGGGAGGTTAGTAAGCTGAGGGACAGAGTTATGCACCTGCTCCCTCTCCCCCTGCTGTGGAGCAACCCCCCCCATCAGGGGGATTGGATGGTCAGACCCCTCCCTCAAGGAGCTATGGGGGTACATAGGGTTGGGCAAACTCCCCCACATTTTGTTTGTGAGTGGCTTGCCAGATTCCCCCCAGGTCCACCCCCTTCTGCACACGTTGCGAGCTGTCTTTTTTCTTTTCTTTTTTACTCGAGCCATGATTTGTGCAAATCTTAACATGCATAAAAATGCCCGTAAAACTCCCGGTCCAGGTGGCACAAAATTGTGCAACATCCGTTCATGTAAATAGTAGGGTTGGCGGAGAATTTCTCCCCGAAACTTCGGGGGGCCGAGCGCCAACGTGTTCGGCCCCCCGAAGAAGTTTCGGGGAGAAATTCTCTGCCCCCCCGCCCCCCGCACCCCCCCCGGGACGGGACTTACCTTTGCCGAATGTCCCTCCCGGCGGCGGGTCCGGCCGGCGGTTCGGCGGGTCTTCGTCCGGGGCGGGAGCGGCAGCTGGTCTTTCAACCGGCTGCTGCCGCCGCCATTCCAATAAAAGAAAAAAAAACAACACCCCCGTGATAGGCTACGTGACGATTAATGTAGCCTATCACGGCTAGATTTGCAAAGTCAGCCGTGATAGGCTACATAAATCGTCACGTAGCCTGTCACGGGTGACTTAAAAAAAAAAAAAAAAAAGCGCGTACGGATAATGGCGGCCCCCATAGGGAGCCGCCATTCCTGTTCCTTATTTGCATTGCCCTTATTTTTGCCGTAGTCTACGTAAAGATTTACGTAGACTACAGCGACCAAATAAGGAACGCGAATGGCGGCTCCCTATGGGGGCCGCCATTTGCTTTTTTTTTTTTTTTAAGTCACCCGTGATAGGCTACGTGACGATTTACATAGCCTATCACGGCTGACTTTGCAGATCTAGCCATGATAGGCTACGTTAATCGTCACGTAGCCTATCACGGGGGCGTTTTTTTTTTTTTACTTTTTAGTTCGTGGCCGGGCGAGGCGAGGCGCCTCCTCCCCGGCCTGAATTTCGGCCGGGCGAGGCGGGAAGCCTCCCCCCCGGCCTGAACTTTGCGGGGGGAGCAGCGAAGTGCCTCCCCCCCACCGCGAAAAGCTTTGAGGACAGGTAAGGGACTTTTGTGCACCCCTAGTAAATAGCACACTTTGCCACAATGCACTACCACAAGATTTAGATGGCGAGCAAGGTTTTCTGTGGAAGTTGGTCCTGCGTTCTGGTCGATTTGCACAAATTTCTGCCCATAATTGCAGAAATAGCAGTATTTGGAATTGGAAAAAGCAGGCAGGCACAGGAAAACCTGCACTCTGCTCAGATATGTCTGTGGGGCTGGTATTTGTGTTGTCGCCAACTTTTGTGTCGGCCGGGGCTAACTAGTCCTGTGTGTAAGCTAACCTGTCACAGAACACAGAGGGACTGTCCCCTTGTGTTCCACTCAGGTTCTTCATCCCACTGTCCTGCATTTATTTCCCCTTGGGTGCCCTGGCTTGCCTGCCCAGTCCCACAGGCCAGGTGACCCTTCAGTAGACTCAGGCAGCCAATGGAAAAAAGAGATGCACCCGTTTCCCCAGTGATATGACCTGTCCTTTTTTAATACAATTTTGACGATGGCAGTGGCCATGCTCAGCAGGCATTGCTTCACTCAGACAGGGTGAGCATGATCTGACAGCTGTGTGAGTTTGCTTGAAGCCTTCATGATATCAAACTAAAGGCTACTCCAACCCATGTGAAGCTGGGTGAATCAGAAGAAAAAAGTGATCTTTTTTGGGGGGGAGGGGGATTCAAATTCACATGGCAAGGAAGAGCTAACCTTCTTTTCTCAGCACCATGCCTCCCAATTGGATTTTCAGATCCCCCTCCTGCACCTGCTTTTACCTTTAGGGGAAAACAACAACAAACATGTAGGTTGTCCTAAAGAGATAATCGTTCAGATCCAGAGAACATCCATTTGCAGAAGAAGTATTCAGCATGTATATCAGGAACCATGCGCATTCATTGGATACTCATTCACATCTGCAGGCATTCTGCTGTACCATGTGACTTACACTGGGATGCCTGTGAGTCAGTGAGTGTGCAGTTCTTACCAATGGATTTGGTTGGGCATCAACATCTAAATGTGCACCACTTTTCCCATCAATTATCTGCTGCATACACACTTGTGCTCCCAACAGTCCTGCTTTTCTTGCCTTCTTCATCAGGCTACACAGCAGCTTTCCCACTGGCCAGGAAATGGACAAAAAGTAGCACTGTGTGAACCCAACCACTGCATTTATTTAACTGAAATATTTATATGTCGCCTTTCAGCAACACTTCCAGAGCAGCTTTCAAAACTGAGTTCAAAGAAGCAAAAATGAGATCCAGAAAGCACCCTGCCTGGTGTGGGCAGTAGATTTTCCACACTTTTTCTGCAAGAGCCATGCTTGAGGTTTCACTTTTTCTCCTGGAGACCATCAAGGGGAGGGATAAAATCTTAGGCCAAACCCTGAAATTTGGCAACCTGAAGCCCTGTGCCAAAGGTGAGCAACTTGCAGCCCTCCAGCTGGTTTGGCCTACAACTCCCATCAGTCCTAGCCAACATAGCCGATGGTGAGGGATGAGGAGAATTATAAGGCAAAACCTCTAGAGGGCCACAAGTTGCCCACTCCTACCTTATACCATCAACCCATATACCCATAGCATCGAGCTCATAGTAGGGGTGGGGTTCCTTGGCCCTTTGGTCAGCAGTGCAGCCCCATTCTCAGTCTACCAGCCATGCACTGAAGGCAGGATGGAAATCGTGATAATTAGATCCCACTTTGCTGCTGGGCTCAGGGCCAGTGCATATTCAAGAGCTATAGTTAAAGGTGAAATGCATCATTGGAAAGGAGGATACCAGTTTGCACAACATTTGCATGTGCTCATTTGTATGTATGGATGCACATTTAGGAAAAAAAATAGCTACAATTTAAATAGAATACAATGTATCTCACTATAGTGGGGGAAACTGTGACCAGGTGAGCAGCATGGCTGCATGCTCTAGACTGAGTCCTGGCTCTTTATAAGCAAATGCAGAGATCTAAGCAGTGGAATGGTCAGTTTGGCAAGCATACGGTTAAGCAGACAGGTGTTCAGTTCAATGAAGTTTAGGCTAAGGCAGGAGCAGTCAAAAATCCAGGCAGAGGTCAGAACTCAGTCAGTCAGACAACAAAGATCAGGCAACAGCAGGAGTGGTCAAGGTAACAAGCAAAAGGCCAAACGTAGTAAAGGCACATTATTTGGCACAGAAATAGGATCAGTAGTGCAGAGCATCTGCATAAGAAACAAGACTGGAACTGGCAGAGACGTTGTTTCCAACAGCTCTCAAGTTACCAGTGAGAGCTGATATAGCTAAAGCTACTAGAACCTCGCCCCCCTTCTCAGCTGCTTCCCATTAGAGGCATGTCAGATGTCCTCCTCATGAGGAGGGCCCAGCTCATAAGAAGTCCTCTTCAGTAGATGAGCACTTCTTCACCTGGTAACCATCCTTTCATGGACCTTAAGATGCTGGCATTCTCAGGGGCTCGGTGGTGTCCCAGCATCTTCCTCTGCCTCAGAAGCCAAACTCTTTGCTTCTCTAGGAAGCAGATTCAGAGGCCTCACCCCTGAGGGTCCTGGACCATCTTGGCTAATGCCAGGGTCTTCTAAAGAGCCAGCTGGCTCTGATAGTTCTGGTTCCTCCTCTGAAGATGACTCCAGTGGTGGCACAACACCTGGGACCATGACAGCCTGCTCAGATGGTTGTCCAGGTGCTAACTGTTGATGGGCAAATTTAAGGCCTCCACTCTCCCTTCTTGTGGTTTAAACTACATCTTTAAACTAGACTTGGACCAGGCAGGTCTTCAAACAGAGGATGCCTGCCCTCTGACAGCTCTTCAAATAGAAGACTGTCATCTCTAAAGTAGGACATTAGGATGACTACTTACACATTGACCAAAAAAATAGGATGCTCCTCACCAAAAAAAGAGGACCAAAGAGGACACCAAGTTGCATAACATTTACACATGCAAATTGATATGTATAGGTGCAAACTGAAAAATAATAAGCATAATTTAAATCAAAGTACAAGACAAAACACCATAGATAGACTAGTGGGCCTGCTCAGTCTGTGATCCAGGTATTAACTGTTGATGGACAGCTTCAAAGCCCCTTCAGGTTGCTCTCCTTCCCTATGGTTCTCTATGACTTTAAACCAGACTTGGCCTGGACAGGCCATCAAATAGAGGAAACCTTCAAATAAAGGACTGTCCTCTGCCAGCTCTCCAAAATAGAGGACTGTACTTGGTAAAGCAGGACACCTGGCCTGCTTAACTAATGCATCTTAGGGAGGTAGTGGGCTCTCCCATACTAGAGGCATTCAAGATGAAGCTGGACAGCCATCTGTCAGGGATGCTTTGACTTGGATTCCTGCATTGAGCGAGGAGTTGGACTCGATGGTCTTAGAGGCCCCTTCCAACCCTACTATTCTATGATTCTATGATCTTACTGGGTCCTTTGACGCAGCTAGAATAGCTTTCTGGATGTTGGACAGTGACAAGAGAGATTTGAGGCCAGTTTCACTTTCTGTTTTCTGTAAAAAAAAAAATAATCCAAAAGGTCAAGTTCTCTTCAGGGACTTGAAGATAAATTTGTCTGGCAGTGGGTTCCGCAACACATTAGGTTTCCATCCAAACAACAAACAAATCCAAGAATCCTTCAGCTTCCTGCACTTTTCACTCTTTTGAAATCTCTGCAGATTAACTTCGCTAATGGGGAAAAGCTTGCCAAGTTCTTTGGTGCAATGATACTAACAAGATACATCTGCAGAGCAGAAGGGAGTTTTGACTACCTAAAGGAAAATCATAGCCTGCCTGAGGCAGAATTGGAATGCTGAAGAGTGCTCAGTATGGCAAATTCCAGCCCATCTGACCCATACTCATTTCCTCTGTCTCCAGGAACATGGAGGATTGGCTAAGACAGGGCTGTCAGCAAGGGTAGGCATGGCTGGGCATCTGCCAAGGGCTCACAGCCTAGCAGGGGCCCACTGGCAAGATCCCCCTGGAGTTGCTCCTCCTCCTCACCTTTGGAACCTGTTTGCTCACCTGTCTCTCACTCTGACCCAGACAATAGTGGTGCTGAGGAGGAGGACCAGTAGATGTGTATGCCCTGGCCGTGGGCTGCCAGGTTTTGGAGGTGCCAACATAGTGATAAGCCAGATGTTCTTTTTTTTTTTTTAAAGTCAGCTGTGATAGGCTATGTGAACATTTATGTAGCCTATCACAGCTGACTGCAGGGACGCAAACGGCAGCAGCTATGGCCGCTGCCATTTGCGTCCCTGCTAGCCAGCAGCTGGATGTCTGGCTGCTGGCGGAGCCGGCCGGCAGCTCCGCAGAATCCCTGCGGAGCACAGCCGGCTGGCCAGGATTCAGAGGCGGGAGGAATGGAGCGCCTCCCCCCCCCGTCCAGGATTCCGGGGGGAGGGACGAAACACCTTCCCCCCCACCATCAGCATAATCCACGAAAGGTAAGTGATTTTCGTACATCCCTAGGTTTGCTTACAAGGAGACTTTATTGAGTACTTACAGCACACAGGTGTACCTAATGGTTGGATCAGACAGCTTCTCTGAACCCAGAGCCAAGGGGTAAAATGTGTTTTATACCATACATGTTAGCAGTGAGGCAGCCTGACAGAAGAAAGCATTAATCAGTGTTCATCTGCAACTTTCTCAGTATAGACTAACAGTGCTTGGTGAGGAGGAAAGCAATCCGAACTTTCGCAGCATAGACACCTGTAGCTTAGCGCAAACAGAGCTCCACTTCCCAGGCACATCCTAGGCCCTGATAAGATAAACGGTTCAGAGCTCATTAGCATGGAATGTGCTGAGGCGGCAATATTGACCTTTGACTCATCTTACCAGCCAAGAGGCCCACTAGCAAATGACTTGCACTAATAAAGCATTATGGATCTCTAGGCCCCTCTAAAACTACTGGTGATTTGGTTACAGGCCTGGGGCCATTACAAGATGCTACTGCCTAGTTGCTCACTGACTCTCTGCTTGGCAAGGAAGGAGATGGAAAAAAGATATGAGGAGGAAGAACAGCAGCAGTGGCAGCAACTGGCTACAATGCTAGTAAGAAAGTAGCCTTGCTGAGGGAGCCCCCCACCACTGAGAGTGTCTTGCCCACAGTTCCTCCAAAATCTAGAGCTGACACAGGGTAAGATCACACAATGATGAGGGAAAGCACTCTGCATGTCCTCAGAGGAATTCTGCTTTACACAGGCTTGGAAGACAGCTAGGTTTAAGGAAGTGGGTATGCCACAGCCATGTGTGTCATTGGGTCTGTGTCTTTCCCAGGCCTCAGTTCTGATGCAGTCCATCGTGGTTCACCATCATACCTAGATGGTCAAAGGGCAGCTTTGCCCTCTAAAACTTGCCCTCTAAAACATGAACTAAAGGACATGGTTCAACTGACTCCTTTTCAATGCGTCTCTTCAGATGTCACCATTAAAAGACCCTTTGGGGACTCATGGAAACCACAGGGGATGAATGCTCTCATCATTAGCTGGTTCTTTATTATGGCTAGATTGCGTCTGACAGTGTTATCATAAGGGCTAGAAAAAACAAATCTGGTTGTCACTCTAATCCTGAAGAATTACATTTTGTTCCACCCATCTTGGTGTTGAAATATGTTTTCGAAACGATTGTTTAAAAAAGTACTTGCAAGCTGGTCTTGCAGGCATGTGACAAAAGCCAACCACTTGCCTTTCTCCAGGGGGCTGCGAGCACACACCCAGGCTCTTGATCTGCTGCCTTCATATTTTAGGTCACTTGGCTCTTGAGTTTGCTCTGCCAATAAATCCAGCCCATTTGGACTGCTGGAGCTTTCCTAGCAGTTCATTGGGACATAGGCTTTGGCTCTTTTCCCCTATAAAAGGGGAAGGAGTGACAGAGAAACGAGGAAAACAGGGTGAGCTCCTCTTTCTTCTTCATCAAGCCAAGACAGGATTACTGAAGGTAAGAGTCTGCTTTGGAAAGGAGATTGTGACTTTGAGAAGCTCCTGCTGCTGAACCCAGCTGATCAAAGGCAAGTCCTTCCTGAGCCAAGCAAGAATCCACTTAGTCCAGTCTTATCCAACCTGATGCCTTCCAGATGTGTTATACTCAGACTCCCATCATCCCTTACCTGCGTGGTTCATGCATCCGGTGGGCACCAGCTTGAGGAAGGTGGATCTAGTCTAAAATCCTTTCCCCTTTGGGGTTGTTCATGCTAGTTAATCCTGAAGACAGTCCTCCTAAGAGGGGCTAGAGACAGTGGGTTGGGTAGATGGTCCTGCAATAAACTACTTTCTCCTGATCAGTTTCCTTTTTAAACCAGGCTTTTCAAATAATGTTGGTAGCAATGAAAGCCACAACCCTACGACTAGGTCCGCACAACACGCTAACCCACATTCAGTAGTTGAGTGTGGGTTGTTGTTGAACCACAGGTTGTTTGTTGAACCATGGGTTAGCATGGTGTATGAACCCAGGACATTTCTCACAGGGTGGGTTGTTAATCATGCAGTGTGGCTTATTTTTCTTGAACAAGCCTCCTTGAGAACTCGTGGTTTGTTGCTGGGTTGTTCAGGGTGGTTAACAAGCCACCCTGTGGAAAATAACTTGGGTTCAGACAACGCGCTAACCCACAGTTCAAGAAACAACCCACGGTTCAATATAAACCCACACTCAACCACTGAGTGTGGGTTAGTGCATTGTGTGAACAGCACCTATGGATGTCTACTCAGGGAAGCAAGTTCTAGGATTGTGCCTTGAGCTATTTAGGAGCTTCATAGATCTAAGGAAAGTACCTTATACACCTCAGTCTTTGCAAGCTAATTAACCCACAGTGCTAATCTTCTCAGTGAGAACCTCATGAGAAACTTTTGAGGCAGCTTAGGGTTTTCCTGGGAACACAGTTCACAAACTAGTTCTGCCCTGCTGCCTACTACTGCTTTCTCCCTCTGTATGTCAGATAATGACATGCTCCCTGTTCCTCCTTTCTCCTACTCTCCTAACCCTGGTCAGAAATGTCAACTTAGCCCACGTTATGTGCAGTGCTGCAACTAGGGCTGGACCATGGGAACTCACAGTCCAGCCCCCTGCTCAAATGATCACCCAGAGAGTGGCAGGTGATGAGAGCATCAACAGAAGGAAACTTGATTTTACCCCTGTCATCATCTTGGTGCTATGATTTAAGTGAGCTTGAAATGCAAAACTGCAGTTGCTCAGAGTAATTTTCTTTTAACTATGGTTGGCAAACAGTCTAACATATAAGGAATGTAGAAGCTGTTGAAAAACGTGGAATAGTGGTTGGTGGTTATGTACAACAAGGGATGTCAGAGAAATCTGCAACAGAATCAAATTAGTTTGGATTTTCATAGGGATGTCAGAGAAATCTGCAACAGAACCGAATGAGTTCACATGTTCATGAGTCTGACCTGCAGATTCTGCTGCAGTCCAGCTCCCCGCCTCCCCGCTCACTCCCTAGTCAGGCGGATTCCACAGACTTGCAGACCGGTTTTCTAACTTTCCCGAATTTGTGTAAATGTCATTGATGAGAAATATCCAAAATACTAAAAAAAAAAAAAGAAAGACCCAAAATGTTCCTTTCCCCCATAGGCTAAAGCCTGAAAACGTGCATTTTGGGGGAATGTGTGCATTTTCACATGTGCGAAATGGCATAAATGCTCATTTGCACAAATTTGAAAACAAAAAAAATCCAATTTCAGTGATGGGCAGACAATGGAACAAAAAGTGCCTGACAATCTGCAAAACACAGACAGAAAGAATTTTACATAATCCATACATCCCTAAGTACAGTGGACATAATACACGAGGCCATCTCAAGTTGAGGGTCTAAAATTGCCTAGTGGTACCACTGTTGATGTGTGACCACCTGCCCTGCCCTTTTCCTCCACAAATATTTTCCCTACTTCTGCAACTCTTGCGGTTCCCCTGAGCATGCTGACACCTCCCTCTTTGTTTCTCAGTAGCCCCATGTTGGCTGCATGCTCGCTGCCCTCAATACCAGAATTCCCTTCAGCCTTCCCCAAACTGGTTCCTGCCAGATGGGAGTAATGGGAGTTGCAGTCCAACACATCTGGCATGCACCAGTGTGGGGAAGGCTGGAATATATGAATAATGATGGTGGTGGTGATGATAAAAACTGCAGCTGGCAGGAAGCATCTTCCTGTTAGGGTTAGGAGAGACATTTGTCTTTCACTCTCACAGAACAGGAAATGCTTCTTCTAAGACTGCCGCATCTAGATATAAGGTATGCTTCCCCCGCCCCTTGCAGAATTATAGTTATAGTAAAATGCAAGGTTTTGCGAATTGAAGGCAAGTGCCAGCACTTGCAACTGTGCCCAGAAACAGACTGGGAAACGATCCAATAGTTTAAGCACAGGCACAGTGTGTTCCCACCCCATAGTTCCAGTTAGCAGCTTTATTTTGAACTAACCACAGTTTCTGAACAGGCATTGAAGGCGGCCCTGCTTGAGAAATAGACTTGTCAACAGTCCAGAAAATAGCCAGCCTGGCTTGCTCCTGTTTCTTTTCCTGATATTCCGAAATCAGCTACTGAAGCTTTTCATTATCATTGGTTAATTGCGCTTTGTTAACTATGACTCCCCGCCTCAAACTAGTATCTCCTCCAAATGTATGTCAGTGTTTTGTGCCAGTTTTGTGCCATAAATCCTGAGTGAGTGTTGTGTCGCTACCCACAACTGTGTACTGATACATCCAATGCAGGTTCGTAGTTAGCACAGACACAAAAACAACAGTGTTGTATCGCCCCCAGACCTGTGCCAAAAGTTTTGTGGTAGTTTTGTGCTGTTTTGTGCCACAAATCCCGAGCTTGGTGTCACCCCCAAGAGCATGAAAATGACACACCCTTAGGTGGGGCCTGGTGAAGGTTAAAAAACAACAACAACCCACATCCTCATATCACCTTTGAATCCATTCCAAAGTTTTGTGCTAGTTTTGTGCTGTTTTTTGCGCCAAAAAAATGGCACACAGCTTTGGCATACGTTTGGATGCTGGTTTGGGGGGCGGGGGTCGTAATTAACAGAGCCTGCTAATTGCTTCAGAGCAAGCTATTCTTAAAGGGACAGATACAGGGCAGTCCATAGGCTTGCACCACTATCTATTGCCTCCACATTTCTGAGAATTTATCATCAGTAGAGTGGCAAATGTTCTGGGGATGTTTATTTGCAGGTGCTTCACAAACAAATCTACACACCACTTTCTTTTCTTTCTTCTTTGCAGCTATGGCAATGTGGAGGATTTTGTTCCTCTTGGCTGGTTTGGCAGTCTTGGCTGGTGAGTAAGCAGGGCTTGAGGAGAGCCCTTCGTTTTCGCGATAGCTATCCATTGAGCATGTGGCTTCTTATAGTCTAGGGAGGGATAGGTAGAGAATCTCCTGGCCTCAGTGCATGAGGAAGGCTGTGATATTGATTCCGTATGAGACACTTCCTCAAAATGTATCTCATTTAGGTCACAATCCTTTGCACGTTTAGGCAGAAAAAAAGTCCTACAACTCCCAACAGGAAAGACTCCCAACAAGAAAGCATGGCTGGCTAGGGAATGCTGGGAGTTGTAGGACTTTTTTTCTGTCTAAACATGCATAGGATTGTGCCCTTAATAATTATATTCATGTATAGAAAGCTGTGCACTTGGTTTTGAACGATGTTAACCAGCAAAAGGCTCTTGTTATTTAACACACCATGATGGGAAGACCAGCTACTGATAACATTCTCCATTCTCTGCAAGTTGAATAATGCAACTCAGATACAGGAATTCTCCCACCATTTGGAACAGATAAATCCCAAGGGCCAAATAGTCCAGAAGGTGGGGAAAGAGGCTGAATTTTAGAAACTGATTTGAGCTAACTGAGAAGAGAGGTGAATTATGGGCTGAATTCAAGAGTACACACAGGATTTTCCGGGCCTGGTACAACATTCACGTCACACCAGCCTTCACTATCCTGGTGCCCTCCAGATGTTTTGGGCTACAACTCCCAGAATCCCTGACTGTTAGCCATGATGGCTAGGGCTAATGGGGGTTGAAGACCAAAACATCTGGGAAATGCCAGGCTGGGGGGAGGTTGGTGTAGCTTCACTGCAGCACATGAAGTGTGTGTTCATGTGCTTCCCCTACGCCAGTGCTGGGGAGCATGTGTCTTTCTAGATGTCATTGAACTGCAACACTGATCAGCTCTAGCCAGCATAGCCAAAGGTGAGGACCATGGGCTAATGGGAGTTGCAGTCCAACAACATCTGGAGGGTCACATGTTCCCCATCCCTATTCTATATACCCAACAACTGCCCCTGTTCAGCCAGGAAAGCCATGTTTTTCAAAGCCCTGTCTCAGGAAAGCCCCACCCTCGAATTGTCCTGATGTTAAAGGACAAGCTCTTTTTTCTTTCCTTTTGCAATCTACATGTGTATAGGAGCTAAAGTGCAGCTTAAGTATCAAACGAAAACAGCCCACTAAAGTTCTCTCTCTCTCTCTCTCTCTCTCTCTCTCTCTCTGTATATCTATCTATCTATCTATCTATCTATCTATCTATCTATCTGTCTATCTATCATCCATCCATCTCTCTCTCTACCTGTCATCTCTCTCTCTCCCCCTCTGTGTCATCTCTCTCTCTGTCATCTCTCCATCCATCCATCCATCCATCCATCCATCTGTCATCTCTCTCTGTCATCTATCTACCTATCTATCTAATCATCTTTCTGTCATCTCTCTCTGTCATCCATGCATCCATGCATCCATGCATCCATGCATCCATGCATCCATGCATCCATGCATCCATCCATCCATCTCTATCTATATTTCTATATGTTAAATTGCATGTAGATGTAATAAAACAGGGGTGGCCCTTGTTGGACTACAACTCCCATCAGTTCTTGACAGCATAGCCAATGGAGTTGCAGTCCAACGACATCTGGAGGGCTACATGTTCCTTATCCCTTGCTTATAACATAGTAATAAGATCTCACTGAGCCATAACACAGAGGGTCTATCACACAACATGCTAACCCACACTCAGTGGTTGAGTGTGGGTTGTTGTTGAACCGTGGGTTGTTTGTTGAACCATGGATTAGCATGTCATCTGAACCCAGGATATTTTCTGCCAGGTGGCTTGTTAACCATACTTTGTGGCTTGTTAACCACCTTCAACAACATAACAACAAACCATGGGTTCTCAAGGTGGCTTGTTTGAGAAAAATAAACCATGCTGCATGGTTAACAAGCCACCCTGCAGAAAATGTCCTGGGTTCAGACAACACTCTAACCCACGGTTCAACAAATAACCCACAGTTCAACAAATAACCCATGGTTCAACAAACACACTCAACCACTGAGTGTGGGTTAGCATGTTCTGCTAACCCAGTCAGACTCACATAAGAACTGTTGCTGAATGCATGTTGCAAATGTTGCAGTTATAGTACAGTTAGTATGATAGCCAGATCCACATTTTCAAGTTTGAAGAAAGGAGGCTGTTTTAGCCAAACTGCTGCATGCTGCTTCAGAAGCCAGTGCAAGACAAGGCATTTAAGTAAATACAACACTGAGCCAGGGAAAAAGAGGCTTCAGCAATGGGGTATAGTTTGTAGAGGATGGGGGAGACAGAGCTCAGGCATGCTTATACTTGGTGTGGGAAGAAGAGCATTCCTATTTTCATCTCAGAGGTGTTGAAAGGTGTGATTCGTTAGGTAGTTTGTTGGCAAGGGAGGTAAGATCAGTGCTTAATTTCTTAAGAGAGGGGTGCTGGGGTTTGATCTCTCTTGGAGATATGCCAACACTCAGTAAGCCCTGCATGTTAATTCTTTGAGCAGGAGATTGTGGGCGAGATTGTGGGCGGGGGGGGAGGGAGAGGAAGCATCAGTTCCTCATTGGTGAGGAAAAACCATTCTGCATAGGCTCACATTCTCTTTATCAGCCTTCCCCAACCTGGTGCCCTTCAGATTCATTGGACCACAATTCCCATGCCTGGGGATGATAGGGATTGTAGTCCAACACATCTGGAGGGTACCATGTGGGGGGAGACTGCTCTTTTTTGTTACTAGTTATTTCTGATTCAAAATTAACTGATCTTAGGCTAGCCACATATTTGCTGTGCCTCTCAGACAGTGTTCCTCAGATGTAGGACCTAAGTCAGTGGGCTCAGAGAATCCCTTAATTCTAAGTGTATGTCTTCTCCACTGTGCTCCAGTCAACGGAGGCTGGTGGCTTCAGACCTTGGATAGCTGCTTTAGAGTTCTGACTTGTACTGATTGAAACCCAGAGCAGATTCACCGCCCCAATGACATCAGAGCCACCAGCCTCCACTGGCCTAACTGGTATAAATGCAGGGAACTTTTGGATTGGTGAGATGGGCCCTTTTCCTTTCTTTTTTCAATAAATGTTTTATTGCTGCCTGTAGTGGCAGCGATGGAGCTCCTAGTCTTAGAGGCCATCATTTTCCTCCCCAGAGTGGCTGGACTTGGCACAGGTCTGGGGCATTTGGGAAAAACAGTTTGTGGCTACTGCCATGGCTAGCACAGGTAGCACAAAAAAAAAGACCACCTTGTTGTTGTGTTAAAACACACACACACACACACACACACACACACACACCTGTTTAGACCCGAATGTCTCCAATGTGCTATTTTATTTTTTTAGCAAGGTATGCTGAGCGTGTGGTGATGGCCCAGCTCCAGATGTTCCTAGATTACTCTACATCTCTCTGTCAGTTTGGCTTCCAAATAGGGATGTCAGAGGAATTTGGCTGGGGGATGGGGTTCAACTGGTTTTCATCAGCTTGCCCCGCTGGGCTTTGATTTGTCTTCCGCTAATTGGCACAACTTGGCCTGTATTGAGTCAGCCCAGCCAACGGATTTCCAGTGTTTTTTGATTTGCACAAATTATGGCCATAATTTGCACAAATGATGCACATTTCAGCTGTAATTTGTGCAAATCTCTATTTGTGCAAATTGCAGCTGTAATTTGCTCAAAACTCCATTTGTATATATTACAGCCAATACAATGTGTGTGTGTGTGTGTGTGTGTGTGTGTGTGTATACATATACACACACACACACACACACACACACGAAGTCCCTGGAGTTCAGGGAAAACCTGTGGCTTGGCTTACAAATGCAAGCCAAGTCAGGATATGCCGTGGAACTCTGGCGAGCCCCCAAAGGGCCAGATTTCCCAGCGATGGGGATCCCTACCTCTGAGTCTGAATTGGTCTTGGGACTGAAACTGCCTTGGTCACCCCAGTAGTAGCAAATATTTGGAGTAAATCATCTGCTCCATAAAGAAATACTTTGTTCTCTCTGTCCTGAGCCTACCACAAATCAGCTACATGGGACAACTCTGAGTTCCTGTACTTTGACAAAGGGAGAAAAAAGTTCTCTATCCACTTTCTCCAGATAACTGAAACCTAATATCCAAGATGTTCTAGCCCAGATCCTGTTCCCCCCCCTCCCCCACCACAAGCATTACTACTACTCCTATTTCTACTACTACAATTATTTTAGATGGAGCATTTAAACCTGTCCACAGTATTCTACACCAGGGGCCACATTGGTGGTATCGAACATCATGATGATACTCAGTGTATTATTTTTCAGTCCCTTTCTGAATAACTGCCTTTCTTTCAGGACCATGTATCGCGAGTTCCCCTGGGAAAGAATTTGTCACAGCCTTCCTGACCAACCACAAGCAACCCCAACGCAATTCTAACTTTGAGCTGGTCATCACTGGATATCATCCTGCAACCACCGTAAGAGTTACAACATACAGGGATGGCTACCAGACTAGCATTACCGTCGAACAAGGGCAAACAGTGACACTCAATCTTCCAGCCTTCATAGAGATGTCGGGGACTAACCACTTTGATAGGACTGTACACATCCAAGCGGACAAAGACATCTCAGTCTTCTCCCGCAACCAGAAAGATGACACAGCGGGTGCCACAGTCGTGTACCCAGTCCAGGAGTTGGGCGAATTGTATTACATCCTAACCCCAGAGGGAGACATGGCAGATACTTTCAAGGAATTTGCAGTTGTAGCCTATAAGACTCCCACTAGAGTCAACATTCACCTGACAGGGGCTGTGATCTACAAAGGGCAAGTTTTTCCTGCAGGGAGCACACTTGTGGCTGACCTCAAGGCCTTCGAAGCAATCCAGCTGCAAAGCACAGATGATCTATCTGGCACCAGGGTTGAATCAAAAGAACCTGTGGCTGTCTTGAGTGGGCACAGCTGTGCTAAGAAATTCACACATTGTGACCATGTGGTTGAACAGCTCCTGCCTGTTCCCAGATGGGGCAAAACCTTCATTGTTCCCCCACTAACCTTCCAGACTAGATTTGACATTGTATACGTAATTGCTTCCCAGAATACTACAATCACATACCAAACTGGGCCCACACAAGGCTCCCGTAATATGAACCCCAGTGAAGTTATCCATTTTAACATCCGGAACTCTCAGCCGCTTTACATTTCTGCTGATGCTGGAATCCAGGTCCTTTTCTTCTTCACTGGTGCCATGAAAGGACTCAAAATATATGACCCATTCCTCATCAATATTCCACCCTTAACAAGCTATTGCATGTCATACCACATTGATGGAATGAAGGACTTTGATAATTATGCTGTCATCATAGCCAAAACCTTGGAATCCAGGGGGATTACAATAGATAAGGGGGCCATTGGATACATCCACTGGAGACCAATCCCAGGAACAGAATATTCTTGGGCTGAATACAAGTTGCGCAGTGGAGTTAATGCCCTCTCCTTAGAGCACGCCAGCACTCCTTTTGAAGTCTTCATCCTTGGAGTATCATCCCGTGATGGCTATGGCTCTGTGGGCCTTTGCTCTTCCAGTAAGTATCATTATTTTAAAATCCAGGCTTTGGAGGACTGAATTCATAGTTTGACAATAGTCTATTGCGAGGGTGCAGAATAATTTTGGGGCGGCGGGAGGGGGGAATGATACCCACACACACACTTGGCCCTTCATGGACTGGATGATGTCTGGGAGCATAGTCATACCCTGACGTAATTTAATGAGTGGTCCAAATGCTCTCTGAAGCTCCAGCCAATGCTTCAGCTTGGGACTCGCTTCATTGGATGTGAGCTTTCCCTAGCAGGACTCTGACCCAGGCAGCAGCTGCTGGAAGGCTCCAGCCACCACATTGGTCAGGTCCCTTTGCCCACACCACTTCCTCCCCAGTGGGAGTTTTGTAATAGACACAAATACCACAAAATGCCAGTAAGTCTCCTATGACCTCCTTCCAAAGGACACTAAACTCAGATAAGCATTGTCCCCTGGCAGAGCATTGAGGATAACAGTACAAATTTGTATCCAGTTTTGATTTAGTCTCCTCTGCCAGAGGACCAAACTATAGTAACATAGAGTGACCTCTCAACAAACCAGATATTAAACTCGCTTGCCACTGGTCACACCAAATTTGAGCTAGATGAACTTCCTTGAAAATACTCCCGAATTCACCTTAGCTACACCAGCTTTGTATAATGCTTTAAGTGCTGTATAAAAGAACTGTCATGACTGATGTATTCCTTACTGGTCAATTTCTCTGTCATCGCTTGCCAACCCATAGCCAGGTCCATGTCACCCTTCTTTCCTCCCATCTTGAGTACCACTGGATATATTCTCATCCCATTTTATTTTATTTTAATTTAATTTTAATTTCACTCTAGGGTGCCCAGTCAACAGTCACTATGAGGTCTGCGTTGACATCTGTGCAACCAGCTGTGCCAGGATTACATCAGATCCTGAACCATCATGTTCATATAACTGTACTGACGGCTGCCAGTGTGATGCTGGCTTCTACTATGACAACCGTGGCTGTGTTCCTGAAGAAAACTGTGGATGCTTCAAGAATGGAAGCTTCTACAAGGTAGGCTGGTCTTCTGAACCTTATTTACTCACCCTCCAGTTTTGTTGCTGTCAGTAATCCTTATGGAACAGAACATGGATGTGTTCTTCTAAGTCTTTGTGCTTGGCTTAATCCCATACTTTCCAATTAGATATCACAAGCTCTTGTGGTCAGCTCCCAAATTTCTCAGCATCCATCAAATGGGAGCTACATCCTTCATTACGTTTCCATTTCAAAGACAGATAGAATTCCTGAGCACTGAGCCCTTCCAGTAAATGTAGTCCAGTTTCCCAAGGGTTCAGTCCTGTACCCTGGCAGAGATTTGAATGAATTGGCTTGAGCTTGCCTATTGTTCATGTGTGACTCATTAGTTATGAGTCACGACTAATGAAGTTGTGGGATTCTCCATTAAATTATTATACCCATGAATGTGTTCCAGTATGCTATGCCTTGCCTTGCCTTGTAGATATATGGCTGGTTTTATATGTGATTGTAAGAGATGAGTACATTCAGAACTCTTGATTGTATATTATTTGTATCCCACGCTTAAGTCTCCCTCATTGTTGATGTTCTAGAACTAATATTTGCTATGATTCTGTTGCTTTCTGTTACTGTTTTCAACATGTCTCCCCAGCCCAATGAGACGATGCTGCAGAATGCATGCCAAGTCAGCTGCCACTGCATCCCAGGCCAGGGGCTTAGATGTGAGGATCACACCTGTGCCACTGATAAGACCTGCGAAATCCGAGATGGAGTCATGGGTTGTTTTAATAAAGGTAACAATTGAAATTAATTTAAGCACAATGGCTTTATATACTCAGCAAGAGTGCTCTTGGCGAGATACAGTGTGCAGGAGCTAGGGATGTACGAAATGTTTACCTAGCTCTGTTCCAGGGCATCCACGGTGGGGGGGAGGTGCTCCGTCCCTCTCCCTGGAATCCTCCCCGGCTGGCTCCGCTCTGCGGCGACTCTGTGGAGCTGCCGGCTGGGTCAGCTGCAGCTGGAATTCTGTCCGCTGCTGGGCTGCTGTGGTGGCAAATGGCGGCCGCTACACTGGCCACCATTTGCGTGGCTGCCAAGCCATGATAGGCTACGTAAATACTTACTTAGCCGATGACAACTAAAGGCAGCCACGCAAATGGCACCTGCTACACCATTTGTGTGGCTGCCTTTGGCCGTGGTAGGCTACGTACATACTTAGGTAGCCTATCACGGCAAACAGCAGGGGCGCAAATGGCATAGCAGCCGCCATTTGAGCCCCTGCTCTTTGCCGTGATAGGCTACGTAAGTATTTACGTAGCCTATCACGAAGAACGGCAGCCACACAAATGGCAGCCGCTACAACAGCTGCCATTTGCGGCCGCAGCAGCCCGGCAGTGGCCGGGAGACCAACCGGAGCTGCCGCTGCTGCTGCTGCTGCATCCACCGGCAGGTAGGCTCTGTCCCGGGGGGATTCTGCGGGGTGGTGGGGGAGGCCGTTCTGCCACGGATTCTGGGGGGCTGGTTTCTAAAGAATCCGGCCTCACTGGAGTCTGTGGTAGAATTCTCTGACATCCCTATGCAGGACTACCCAGGGAGCCCAGACATTGAACCTGGGACCTTCTGCCTGCAAAACATATGCTGTGCATCATCCCTGTAAGGTATACCACACCTTTCACCTCTTCCCCCTCCCACCCTCCAGGTAGGGCTGCTACCATCCGCTTCTCCTCCAAGGCAGGTTTGGTCTGAGCATGTGGCTGAGGAAAGCCAATGCAGGCCACTAGAGGCTTCTGAATGGGCACAGCATATTAAAACTATACATCTTAGAGCCAAGCCAAGTTCTCAGATGAACTAGAGCCAAGTTCTCAGATGACCCTTTAAAGCTCAAGTCAGGCACGGGTGCAGTTTCAAAAACCATGCCAGCTGTCAAGATTCCCTTGGCTCCCTCTTTCCTCAAGCACTCACAAACACACAAAAGGAGAGGCTTCAGTCTCACACCTTTAATTCATTATTCACAGGTTCATTACAGATGCAAAGCCTCTAAGACTCTCTGGCTACAAAGGAATGCCTCCAGGGGATTCAAATCGGATCACTGAAAGTTGCCTGCAGTTTGAAAGGGCGGCTGTCTGACTAGGCTAACTTAGGGAGGGAGGTCCCGCTCCTTGCCTGCTGCTCCCCTGTTTAGCCTCTCACGCATTGCTAACCTGAGTCGAATGTCTAAGCTCCGCCCCTGACATTTCCCTCTTAGCTCTGCATCTCTGCCTGACCTCCCTGAGGTCACAGGACTCAAGCTCCTCCTGCTTGCTGCTTCTCAGGGGGGCAAGGAGGAAGTTTCATGCCCTGCCATCTGGGTCCTGGTAACCTGAGAAGCACACCTACCCATATCTGAACTGGCCTGTGAAAAAACCTCTCCCAGTTCTGGCTGCTCCTCTTCTGAACCTGAACTGCTAACTATCTCCCTGTGCTCAGAATCAATCCTGCAACCACCCCAGCTCACCATTTTCACTGCTGCTGCCAGTTCAATTATTCTCCCTGCTGCTCCTGGCCACTTTTTTTTTTTTGAGAGGGGGAGATTTTGGGAAACAAGCTGTGAGTGTGTGTGTGTGTGTGTGTGTGTGTGGTTTAATCCTCCGCTCCCAAGCGTGGTGGTTCTGATCTGAATCGAAGCCACACTTGCTTACACTACAGTAAAACAAAAGACAAGCTTCAGCTACATGCTAATATATAGTTTGGCTCTTAGGGTTGCTTTGTAAGGAGTTATCTCAGCATGAAGGCATCTCAATAGGTTTCAGTCTTCTCTTCAATATCCATAGAAGAAGTTTCTCTTGTGTCTCTGTGTGCATATGTGCATCAGTGTTTTGGTGACACATTATTTCTCCTGAAACCTGCATCTATCAATAAGTTATGGAAGAAATGTTATCAAATTTATACTTTTGGAATCTGAGGGTGCTTCCAGACAGAGGGATCCTATTGCTAATAGTCAACAGGCATTGTGTTGTGAATCTGTCTTTTCTTCCTTTACCAGATTTTTTTCTGGTGAGAAAAACCATGGAAGAAGAGGTGGGAAAACACAAGAGGGTTAGAAATGGAAGGCAATGTCATCTGGACCCCTCATAATGTTCCAAGAATGAAGCAGTATGTTTGCACAATAGAAGCCTCATCTGGAATCCCGCTGAGTGTGTAACTCAAAATCAATTCCAGGAATGTTGGGAGGGGAGAATGCAGTTACGAGGAGTTTTCCCATACTGTCACTTTAGTAGCATGTTGTCTGAACTCAGGATGTTTTCCACAGGATGGCTTGTTAACAACCCTGAACAGCGGAAACCATGGGTTCTCAAGGTGGCTTGTTTGAGAAAAAAAATTAAGCCATACTGCATGGTTACCAACCACCTTGTCACTTCAAAAGTTCCCTTGCCACTACCATAAATTACTCAATAAACAACACAAAAGTCATCTTTGGAGACTTCCAGTCGAAGACCAGCTGGCTTTGTATGGCTGTATTCATCCCCCCCCCTCCCCCATGAAATTAGCCTAGTATTAGGCATTGGGACAATAAGTTGCAAATCAATAGAGGGATGTAAAGATTTATCTCACTGATGAAGGCATCTTGATAGACCTGAAAATTCACCGGATTGGTTTTGATTGTCATTTCATTCACCCCAGCCCCAGAACCATTGATCTGCCCTAAGAACAGCCACTACAATCCCTGTGGAAACGCTTGCCCAGCTACCTGCTCTGACCGGTCTGCTCCTTTAGCATGTGATGATACCTGTGCAGCGATCTGCCAGTGCGACGAGGGCTACGTCCTCAACGATAAGGAGTGCGTCCCAGTGGAGAGCTGCAGCTGCACTTACAAAGGCATGACCTACAAGCCAGGGGAGGAGTTCTGGGATGATGAAGACTGCCAAACACGCTGCAGGTGTAGCTCCAGACTAGGCAAAACTGAGTGCAGAAAAGATTCCTGCAAGGCCAACCAGAGATGTATCATAGTTAATGGGGCTCGGGGCTGTCATGCCACCCGCTACTCCACCTGCATAGGCAGCGGAGACCCACACTACACCACCTTTGATGGAAAGAAATATGATTTCATGGGCACCTGCATTTATCAGATGGCAGGCGTCTGCTCTAAGGACCCCACCCTCATTCCATTTTTGGTCACGGTGGAGAATAACAACCGAGGCAGTAAGGCCGTGTCCTTCACCAAAGCAGTGACTTTGGAAGTCTACAACATGACCATCAGCCTGAGCCAAGTACATCCACAGAAGATTCAGGTACTTCTTGGGGAGGTTGGGGAGAGCTTCAAATTTGGTGCTTGGCCTATAGATCAGTTCTACTCCAAGAACAAGAGTAGTTGTTGGCATGAAGTGCCATGAGGGTGAAGAAACTCTGGGGATGGGGGAGATGATGTTCATCTGCAAGAAACATCTAGTTCAGCTCTTCCAGAGATGCAAACTGGCATCTCTGGGAGTTATGCCCTCCCTTGTAGAAATTCTTGATTTATGGGAGTAGTTTATATGGAGGTTGTAATATGAGAGACTTCTTATATGTGAGCTTTCTGCCTGAACAATGGATGTTGCTTGCATGTGTTTAAAAAACTGCATTGATAACAGCTGCCTTCTGGTGGAAGTTCTCAATAATTAAACTATCGATTGATATCTTGCAACTACTCTGACCTTCTAAATCAGTCTGGAGTGGGATTATTTGCAGGTATCCAGAGGAAGCAGGAGAGAACATGGCAGAGAATGTCTTCCAAGAGGAAGCCAAATCCTCCTGAAAGTCCATGGAATGTAGATGCTTTAACAACAATGCCAATGGCAGACACCATTTTCCTTCTTGCCCCTAGGCTTCTGACAGGGCAAATTATCTTCTTCACTAGCTTGGGCCAGCAGAGGTGAATAAAACCCATATAGCAGGAGTAGGGAATGTGTGGCCCTCCAGATGTTGTTGGAATCCAACTCCTATTAGCCCGAGCCAACATGGCCAATGGTGAAAGATTATGGGAGTTGTAGTCCAGCATCATCTGGAAGGCCACAGATGCCCCATTCCTGCCATAAATTGTGTATATATAGTTTGACAGCCAATGAAGATCAAACCAAATCCTTGTTTTCTGAATTCACCAATACCCTTGATGTGGCTGTCTTTCCCATGTCTTTTCCAGGTCAATGGAGTGCTTGTGGACTTGCCATTCTCCTATGAAAATAAACTGAAGGTCTACATCAGTGGCGTCCATGGGTTCATCAAGACTGATTTTGATCTGAGAGTCAGCTTTGACTGGTACAGCTATGCCAGGGTCATTATTCCTGATGCTTATGCCAATGCTATCTGTGGACTCTGTGGAAATGCCAATCAGGATCCCAGCGATGACTTTATCATGAAGGATGGAACGGAGACAACACATGAAATCCAATTTGCAGACAGCTGGAAGGTGAAGGAGGTCCCAGGGTGCTCAGCAGGATGTATTACTGACTGTCCAGTGTGCAAGGAGGCAGAGAAACAAACCTACAAAGGGGACCGGTTTTGTGGGGTCCTCATCAGAAAGGATGGGCCATTCAGGCAGTGCCATGCAGCTATTGACCCAACTCCCTACTTCAATGACTGTGTCTTCGACACCTGCCAGTACAAGGGCCTTCAAGACATTCTCTGTACTGGCATCAGTGCCTACATGACAGCCTGCCAAACTCAGGGCATCCGGATTGAGCAGTGGAGATCACCCTCTTTCTGCAGTAAGTGTTACTTTCTGAATCTGAGTTCAACTAAATATAGGGTGAAATTGACCCCCAATGTAATACTGGTGTGTATGTTTGGTTTTTTAAAAAATTCTATGTATTTGAAGAAGATTTCAATGTATTGGATAAAATATGACATTAGGATTGTTGTTTATAGGAACACAACTGTACAGGGACAGTAACTGGAGTCTGTAATGACCCCCATTGCTTTAACTCCTGTGGTGTCTCACAGACATTTACATGTGCACATTTTGCACATTTACATGTATACATTTTGCACATTTACATGTGTGCATTTAATTTTAATTCCTGTGGTGTCTCACAGACATGTACTCATGCACATTTTGCACATTTATGCATGCACATTTTACTCATGCACATTTTGTTCAACCCCAAATCTCATGGTGATATAACTTTAAAAGAAAACTTGAACAATGAACATCTCCTCATCTGAACTCTTGCAATGAACATAAAGTAGGTATTGCATTCTTACAAGGAGAATTCTTACAATGATGGGGTCATTTAGAAACTCCCCCCTCAATGCTTTGAGTGTTTTCATTTTTCTCCATGCACTAACAAGAACCTAAGTGATACCAAAGCCATTTTAATAATTTCTGCCAATGGATTAAAGGCATCTTTGTTGAACAATTGTATGAGTTTTAGGTCTGGTTCACATGTCACAATAATTCAGATGTTTAAAAACCATTCTGAGTTTTTGTGAATGAGCTGCAAGTGGGAGTGGCCAAACAAACCATGGTCCTTCCATCCATGGTTTAGTTAGTGACAAGCCAGAAAAAGAACCCACAGTTTGTTGTAGGGTTCCTTCCCTGGATTGTTGGGGACCCGATTCGTGGGAAAATCAGAACAGATAAAAAGAAGGACTTCCTCACACAGCACATAGTTAAACTATGGAATTCACTACCACAAGATGTAGTGATGGCCACCAGTTTTGATGGCTTTAAAAGGGGGTTAAACAAATTCCTGGAGGAGAAGGCTATCAATGGCTATGAGTCCTGATGGCTATATGCTACGTCCAGTATCAGAGGCAGTATGCCTATGTACACCAGTTGCAGTGGGAACGTGGGTGGGAGGGTGCTGTCGCGCTCATGTCCTGCTTGTGGGTTTCCTGTGGGCAGTTGGTTAGCCACTGTGTGAACAGAATGCTGGACTAGAGGGACCCTTGGTTTGATCCAGCAGGGCTCTTCTGACGTTCTTAGAGCAGCAAACAATGACTGATCCTATTATTGCAGGAGGACACATGGGGTAGTTAGTGGGAAAACGATTTGCATTTTTGAACACACCTTTTGGGATCAGCTATGACTGGCAACATGTTGTAAGGATTCTCCTGATATTCTCATAATCTGGCATCCTCTCCAAATCTGGGAGTTCCAAATTATTAGGTCTTGTTTCCAAAGTGGATCCGCTTTCATTAGGGATACTTTATTCTTTATTTTTTTTTCCTCACTGCAGCATAGCACAGCACAGAAAGAGAGAGCATGTCGCCTGATTGCCTAGGCAACCAGACAACACTCCTATCTTCCAGTGCTGTTCCGCTGTCTTGCTTCTTCTATGCCTGTGAAGAGTGGCAGAAGAACCAATTTCAAGGTATGGGGGGGGGGAGTTTGGGAGAGGGAACACTTTGCACTGCACAGTCCCGAAAATTATTTTTCAAAGAATCGACTGGGTGATACTTCAGCTCATCCCTAATTCTAATGCAAGCATCAGCCCCATTCTTCTCATTCTTCCCTTCCAGGCCTTCCTTGTCCACATCATTCCCACTATGAACCCTGTGGAACTGGCTGTCCTGCCACATGCCACAGCCCCTCCACTCCAAAAATGTGTGAGACTCCATGTACAGAAGGATGCTTCTGTGACTCTGGATTCCTCCTCAGTGGGGGTCAGTGTGTCCTTCCTGCTGAGTGTGGCTGTGAGCATCAGGGCATATACTACAAGAAAGGAGTTCAGTTTTATCCTAGCAAGTCTTGCCAAGTGAAGTGCCAGTGCATGGACAAGGGAGTCGTCAACTGCCAGCAGTTCTCTTGTGGAGCTCATGCAGTGTGCAGGATGGAGAATGGTGTACACGACTGCCATCCCATTGGATATGGAATAACAATAGCATCTGGAAACCCCTATTATATTTCCTTCGATGGACAGAGTTTTGAATTTCAGGGCTCCTGCACCTACACCTTGGCCAAAGTCTGCAGCAAGGATCCCCGGCTGGTGGAGTTCTCTGTGTTGTTGGAGAATGAAAAGGTGGAGGTGGGGCTTTTGGTTCTAATGAAGACTGTTGTGATCTCCACCTATGGACATACTGTTGCCTTGGAGAGGGGAATGAAGTGGAAGGCTATGGTAAGTGACTGCCATATTAGATACCATGTCAAAGCTGAATGTCACTGGTGTGAGAAAGGGCCACATGTACAGCATGCACATATATTTGTGGTTTGCCAGAGAAAGGGCCACATGTACAGCATGCACATATATTTGTGGTTGGCCAGAAATGGCGAACTGATATTCTTTGTTGTTGGTACAGGTGGATGGAGAGTCCCACACTCTGCCAGTGAATAAAGATGATGGGAAACTCTGGATCACTCAGGAGGGGATCAATATCATTGTCCAGGCACAGTTTGGCCTCACAGTCCTTTATGATACGTCCTCGTATGTCCATGTCTCTGTCCCCAGCACCTACCACGGACACATGTGTGGTTTGGGTGGCAACTTCAATGGTGATAAGAGTGATGACTACATGCTACCCGATGGAAATCTCACTCCAAGTGTGGATGAGTTTGGGGCCTCCTGGAAGGTCCCTGTGGATGGTGTCACTTGCTCTGATGGCTGTGGTGATGAATGCCCCAACTTCAATACAGCCCAGAAAGCACCATGCAAGGCTGAGAGCTCCTGTGGAATGATCCAGTCCAAATCAGGCCCATTCAGATACTGTCACCCATTGGTGAGCCCCACTGAGTACTTTGAGCACTGTTTGCATGACATGTGTGTGGTCAATGGGGCAGAAGAATCCCTCTGTCGAAGCCTTCAAACCTATGTAGCTGCATGTCAAGCAGCTGGAGCCAGGATTGAAGCCTGGAGAACACCCACCTTCTGTCGTAAGTTTTCAAGGAATGGTTTTCTTCACCACTTTTCTCATAGTGAACCTCCTCAAGTTTCTCAGTCGGTGGTACTTTACTCCTGCATGGCTTCACATAATACATCTGAATTATGGTCAGTGTGAGCTCCCATCTTCAGTCCCAGCTTCTGCCAACCTAGCAGTTCGAAAGCAAGAAATTGCGAGTAGATAAATAGGTACCGCCTCGGCGGGAAAGGTAACAGTGTTCCATGCACCTCGGTGTTCAGTCATGCTGGCCACATGACCGTGGAAGCGTCTTCAGACAGCGCTGGCTCTTCGGCTTAGAAACGGGGATGAGCACCGCACCCTAGAGTCGGACACGACTGGTTGGGGACACCTTTACCTTTACCTTTTTATATTTGATCAGATTATTTATTTATTTACAACATTTATATAGCACTCTGTGGCAGATTCCAGAGTGGTGGACAATAAAAGATAAAAAGAATAAAACACCATATTAATAGCTTTTAAAAAGAGAATATCAATAAAAACCATGGTTGGTTAATCAAGGAAGACTTGCTGAAATAAAGAAGTCTTCAGCAGACACTGAAAACAAAACAATGTTGGTGCCTGTCTGAATTCCAGAGGCAGGGAGTTCCACAGAAAGGGAGTCACCACACTACACTCCAGGTAGACTCGAACTAGGCCGTAGGTCCATGTGGAACTACCAGGAGCATCCCATCTGATGACCTCAGTGACCAGGCAGGTTGATAAGGGAGAACGCATTCTCAAGTATCCTGGTCCCAAGTTGTTTAGGGCTTTATACGTTACTACCAAAACCTTAAACCTGGCTTGGTAGAGAATAGGCAGCCAGTGCAGTTCCCTCAGCAAAGGACTTGCATGCTGAAAGGGGCAGCTCCTGATAATAGCTGAGCTTCTGCGTTCTGCACTAGCTCCAGCTTCTGGACCAGCCTTAAGGGCAGCCCCACATAGAGCAGATTGCATTAAACCAGTCTTGAGGCTACTAGAGCCCTTAACACTGTGGCCAAGCTATCCCAGTCCAAGAGAGGCCAAAGGTGATTGAAGCTGGTAGAAAGCATTCTGAGCCGCCATAGCCATCTGGGCTTCCAGTGACAGTGATGGATATAGGAGTATCCCCAGACGATGAACCTGATCTTTCAGAAGGGGTGCAACCCCATCCAGAACAGGCAATGAGGCTATCTCCCGGACTGAGGAACCACTCTCCCACAGGGCCTCCATCTTGCCAGGACTCAGCTTCAGTTGATTGGTCCTCATCCAGCCTATCACTGAGTCTAGGCACTGATCCAGGACTTGCTCAGCCTCACCAGATTTAGACGCCACTAGGGATGTACGAAACTGACTCACCATTTCATCCAGGGTCAGTTGCGGTGGGGGGGAGGTGCTCCGTTCCTCCCCCCAAAATTCTCCCCGGCCGGCTCCACTCCACAGCGACTCTGCGGAGCCACTGGCCAGGGCCGCCTGCAGCAGGATATCCGGACGCTGGGCTGTGCAAGGATGCAAATGGCAGCTGCCGTAGCCGCCGACATTTGCGTCCCTGTCTTTTGCCGTGATAGGCTATGTATATATTCCATAGCCTATCACGGCAAAAGACAGGGATGCAAATGGTGGCAGCTACGGCGGCCGCCATTTGCATTTCTGCCTATTGCCGTGATAGGTGACATATATGTTTACATAGCCTATCACGGCCCCCTCAGGGATGCAAATGGCGTCCCTGCGTTAGCCGTGATAGGCTATGTAAATACTTACGTAGCCTATCACGGCCATTTGATGGAGTGCAAATGGTGGCCACAGATGCAGCCACCATTCGCAGAGCACCGGACAGCCGACACAAGGTAGGCTCCATTCTGGGCCCATTTTGCGGGGTGGCAGGGGCGGTGTTGCTTCGTTCCACCACAGATTCCAGGGGGCTGAATTCACTGGAATTCGGCCTCCCTGGGATCTGTGGCGGAATTCTCTGACATCCCTAGATGCCACAGGGAGATAGAGCTGTGTATAATCAGCATACTGATGGCACTTGACTCCAAATCCCTCAGTGACTGCTCCCAGCAGCTTCATGTAGATGTTGAACAACATTGGGAACAAGATGGTACCCTGCAGAACCCCATAGCTCAACTGCCAAAGGCTGAGGAATAGTCACCCAATGTTACTGCCTGGAATTGACCCCGCAGGTAAGACCAGAACCACTCTAACACAGTGCCTCCAATGCCCAACCCATGGAGTCGATCCAGGAAGATACCATGGTCAATGTTATCAAAAGCTAATGAGAGATTGAGTAGAATTAACAGGATCACACTCCCCCTATTCTTCTCTTAATTAAGGTCATCCACCAAGGCCACCAAAGCTGATTCAGTCCCATAACCACTTTGAAACCCAGACCAGAGTGGGTCTAGATAATCATTATCCTTCAAGAGTGCCTGCAGTTGCCACAACCCTGTCAAGTACCTTCCCTAAAAAGAGGGTATTTGCAACTGGGTGGCAGTTTTCAAATGCTATTGGGTCCAGTGTGGGTGTCTTCAGGAGTGGTCACCTCCTTAAGGACAACTGATTAGTTCATACTTTCATCTTTGGTGGGAATGTTCAACAGTGAAGGAGTTTTGGTACACGGTTGCTGATTACTGTCAGGAATTTCTCCATGTTAGACTACTGCTAACTCCTACAGCTATGCTTCTTCATCTTTTTGAACCTAATGATGCTGGATTTTGGCATAAAGACCTACTTAAGCAATGGTATACAGCTGCAAAGTCATGTATAGCATGTAAGTGGAAGTCTCGAAAGCAACCATCTAAAGAGAAGTGGGCTGATACAATTTGGTAGACTATGACTATATATACATTTACTCAGCAAGTGCAGCAAGCAAAGAATCCTAATTTTAAGAAAGACTTTATGGCACCATGGTTTCCATTTATTTCCTGTGTTAAAGCCATTCAAACTGTTGATCAAATCTGAACACTTGCCTATATTTTTCTTCTGACTAATACACACCTACACACACATATGCACAGATAATACAGACTTGAACACAGTACTTTTATATGCTGTATACCTTTCTTTTTTTTATTCTTTCATAGATATTGAGATCCTACTTAGGCTGTTTTACTGTAGATGTTCCACAAGGATATTACTGATGGACTAAGAATTATAATGAGTGAATTTCTCTGTTTCTTTAGTGATCTTGCTATCATCTCCTTCTCCTTCTCCCTCTCCCTCTCCCTCTCCCTCTCCCTCTCCCTCTCCTCCCCTCCTCCTCCTCCTCCTCCTTCCTCCTCCTCCTTCCTCCTCCTCTTCTTCCTCTTCCTCTTCATCTTGCCTTCATTTTTTAAAACTTTACTTCAGAATGAAATAAAAATTTCATGAAAAGAAAAGCTGTTTGAACTATTTACCTGTGAGTTCCCTGCCTCTTAGCTGCTCTGTCTCTCATAAACTCTTTCCCATCTTTAGCTTGCATGAGAAAGCTTTTTTGTTCTTTAGGGCAGATACAGGATTCTAACCCCATACTGGAGTGAGCAACTGCCTCTCTCACACAGGCTGGGCTGCTAACATTCCACTATCTTTGTTCCCTGAGTAGTTAGAATGTTTGTGAATACTCCAGCTCAGCCAATTAATGCAAGAAGTTTCAGCACCCCAAACAAAACATACAATACAGATGAAGCAAACTGGGTAAAAACAATTCTGGTTGTTGTTGTTGTTGTTGTTGATCCTTCTGATTCTATGAAAAGGGAAATGTTTGCCAGATATCACTCTGTTTGCTTTCTCTCTCCGCAGCCCTCACCTGCCCAACCAATAGTCACTATGACACATGCACCACACTTTGCGATTTCAGTTGTGCGAGTTTGTACACTCCAGTCCAGTGCACAAAGAATTGCTTTGAAGGCTGCCAGTGCAACGATGGCTACATGTTCAATGGGGATGTTTGTGTGCCTATAGACCAATGTGGCTGTGTGCATGATGGACTTTACCTCCAGGTAAGTCTCTGTATCCAAGTTATGAGGTTGCCATTTAGAGGAGGAGGCAGACTGGGTTTATGGATGCACCATCTTTTTTTTACACAAACCACCCTGGAAATATTTAATGGGGGCCAGTGTAAAATTCATCAAATTAAATTTTAAAAAAATCTTTACAGGAGGAAGTGGTCCTTACTGCTGTGAAGGAGGTGATGGTGAAACAGATCATAAACTGAAAAAACAAACAAACAAACATCTCTCCATGGACTGAATTGCACTGGCTAACTAATACTTATTTATTATAATTATTTATAACCTGCCTTTCAGGATACAAATCCTTCCAAGATGGCTTACTAGTAACATAACGCTGCAGTCATAAAAACACAATAAACAATATTAAAATAATACAGTGATTCATGAGGCATTTGGTGCCTTGGAGTGCCTTTTACCAACTTTGGCTGGTTTTCTTGGTATGTCCATGCCTGGACTGGGATAGTTTGGCCACAGTAGTTCATGCTCTGGTAACCTCCCAATTAGATTATTGAAATGCAGTGTACATGAGTCTTCCCTTGAAGATAACCCCGAAGCTCCAACTAGTGCAGAATATGGACGCTAGAATTTCAATCAGTACAGCTAGGTGGAGTCACATTACACCGTTTCTGAAGGGGTTGCCTTAGTTTTCTATTTGCTTGAAAGCCCAGTTCAAGGCAGTTATCTAGAAAGCCCTGAATGTCAAAGGACCCAAATATTTGCAGGGGTGCCACTCCCTGTACTAGCCTGTCCATGACTTAAGATCATAAGAGGAGGTCTATCTATCTATCTATCTATCTATCTATCTATCTATCTATCTATCTATCATCTATTTACCAACCTACCTACCTAAGCAATCCAATGCACCCACTCCCAGACAACATCAAGGGAATGGGGGATAGGATAGTTGGGTCTCCTGGTTCCAAGGTCAAAGATAAGGCTCTGACTTTGGAACCAGGAAACTGCACTCCCCTTCTCGTCCCAGCTGGCACAGAAAGAACCACTCCAGCTACCTCTCTGTGCTTAGAAAATGGAGCTTTGAGATGGAGAAAAGGGGCGTTCCTGGTGGCAGGTTGAGGAGGAGACCCAGGTGGCTACGATATGATGTAACCTATGGCTACCTCAGCCTCTTTCCTCCCTCTCCAAGGCACTGCTGCTAGATGGGCAAAATCCCCTGTTTAGCTAGGGATGTACGAATCCCTTACCTGGCTCCATGCAGGGGCATCTGCGGTGGGGGGGAGGCCCTCCATCCCTTCCCCCGGAATCCTCCCTGGCCAGCTCTGCTTCATGGTGGCTCTGTGTAGCCACCAGCCAGGGCCGTCCATAGCCGGAGTTCCAGCTGCGGCCAGGCTGCTGCGGCCGCAAATGGCGGCTGTCGCAGCAGCCGCCATTTGCGTCCTTGCAAGCAGCCGTCATAGGCTACGTATGTATTTACATAGCCTATCACGGCAAAGAGCTGGGATGCAAATGGCAGCCGCTATGCCATTTGTGCCCCTTCTCTTTGCCGTGATAGGCTATGTAAGTATTTACGTAGCTTATCACGGTAAAGGCAGCCACGCAAATGGCATAGTGGCCGCAGCCCGGCCACGGTCGGCTGGGAGACCAGCCACTGCCGCCGGAGCCTCCGCCAGAGCCGCATCCGCCCCAGGTAAGTTCCGTCATGGGGGGATTTTGCAGGGGGGCGGGAGGCCGTTCCACCACAGATTCCAGGGGGAATTCTCTGACATCCCTACAATTTAGCAGAAATGCAAGGCAGCTGGAGCACGGACGGAGGTGAAAATTGCTTCTGCTGTCCTCCCACCCTACATTGGATACTCGGCAGCCTCCAAGTTTGGAAGCTGCCATCAATCGACATAGGATTACACCCTAAAATATTTTTTAGGCTGCCTTTAAGGGTGGAACCCTCTCAAGGTGGCATACAAGATAAAAAACACACAAAGTGGATACTTTTTTTTTTTTAATCCATAAACACATGTTTCAATAAAATCCATAAAAAACAGATTGCCAATTAAAATCCATAAAAACATGGAACTTGGGTACATCATACATCAACATGGGAGAGATCCTTGTCAGTTGTGGCACCTTGATTTTGGAACTCTATTCCCGGTGGAGGTGCAACTGATGCCAACGTGGCAATTGTTTTCGCTCCTATCTCAAAAAAGAAAAAAAAAAAAGAAAAGAAAGAAAAAGAAAAAGAAACAAGAAACAAGAAACAAGAAAACCTTTTGTTTGCTCAGGCATTTTAGGGGCTTGATCTTGTTTTTTCTATTGTATTTGTTACCTCTTCTGTTTTTATCATGATGATGTGGTTTTAGAGAGGATTTTTTTCATATTGTGTATTTCTTTAATCATATTAAAAAAGAAAAGAAAGAAAAAGAAAAAGAAACAAGAAACAAGAAAACCTTTTGTTTGCCCAGGCATTTTAGGGGCTTGATCTTGTTTTTTCTATTGTATTTGTTACCTCTTCTGTTTTTATCATGATGATGTGGTTTTAGAGAGGATTTTTTTCATATTGTATATTTCTTTAATCATATTAAAAAAGAAAAGAAAGAAAAAGAAAAAGAAACAAGAAACAAGAAAACCTTTTGTTTGCCCAGGCATTTTAGGGGCTTGATCTTGTTTTTTCTATTGTATTTGTTACCTCTTCTGTTTTTATCATGATGATGTGGTTTTAGAGAGGATTTTTTTCATATTGTGTATTTCTTTAATCATATTTGTATGATTAACCTGGGTAACCACAAGGATGAAGAGCAATTTTAAAAAGGTTTCAATCCATCAATGTATGTATGTATTTTTATGTATTTAAAATTATTTTTAAGATGCCTTTAACGGTACAACTCTCTCAAGGAGTCATACAGGATTTTTTTTTTTTTGTGAAGCAGACGTATACAAATCAGCAATAATTAAATAAATCAACAACAAAATACCATAAAATGCATAAAAACAGGTAACACCAATAAAGCCAGCAGCCCACAGATTATAAAAAGGGCAGCAAAAGCAAATGGAACCTCAAAGCCCTCCTGAAGGAAAAAAGGGACTGATGATGAACTGCTGTTGAAAGCTGATTTCATAGGTGTGGGGCCACCCCTAAAAAGACCGTCTCCCTTTTGCTCACTAGCCCCAAGTCAGTCAGTCAGTCAGTCAGTCAGTCCATCAATCAATAAGGATCTATCCCATATGGCCATTGCTAGTAGAAGGGCTTGTGGAGGAGGAGGAGAAATTCCAGCTGTAGCAGGCTCTGAGATGGGTCTTGCCTGCCTCCCTGCCTTTCTTGGAATCCTTTCCACAGGGCAGTTGGTGGTAGTGACCCTGTGAGAGGACAGGGAAGGGGAAAGTCCAGCTGGAGCAAGCACCTGAGGTGGTGCTCCCCTGCTTGTCTCCAGTATGCCATTGTTGCGGAAAGTGTAGTGGCAACCCCACTGCAAGGCATTCTTGGAGAGTTTTATGTGTTGGCTTTATGTGAATCACCCTGTGCATCTTTTTTCTTTTCTTTTCTTAACATGGAAAGGCAGCATACAAATATTTCAAAATAAATACCCATAAATAAAAAGGCAAAAACATCAGAAGAAGGTAAGAAGAGCCATGCTGGATCAGACCAAGGGGCCATCTAGTCCATCATTCTGTCCACACAGTGGCCAACCAGCTGCCAACCAGCTGCCAACCAGGAACCCACAAGCAGGGCATGAGTACAACAGCACTCTCACACCCATGTTCCCCAGCAACTGGTGTACATAGGCTCACTGCCTCTGATACTGGAGGTCACACATAGCCATCAGAACTAGTAGCCATTGATAGCCTTCTCCTCCAGGAATTTGTCTAACCCCCTTTTAAAACCACCCAAGTTGGTGGCCATCACTACATCTTGTGGTACCGAATTCCATGGTCTGCCTATGTGCTGTGTGAAGACGTCTTTCCTTTTATCTGTCCTGAATTTCCCACCAGTCAGCATCATGGGAAGACCCCAGGTTCTAGTATTATGAGAGAGGGAGAAAAATGACTCCTACCCACTTTCTCCACTCTGTGCATAATTTTTAGTGCTGTGCTGAATCTTGCCCCCTATGTTGGGGAACTTTTTCTCTCCCTGTGAAAGAGGCATTGTGTTTTCTGCCTCTTTCTCAGAGAGGGGTTGAGTTTCTGAGAATTTTCTCCTTGGGGAGGGGGACAGGGTTTCCACATACCCTTTTTAAGTGTAGGCAATTTTTTTTGGGGGGGGGTCTTTCTATTTTGTTTTTAAACCTGCACTTGCAGGAACCCAGGACTCTTCTCGAGCTGGGAGTTCTTCCTGAATGCCTATTGAAGAGAGAGAGCTCACATGGTCTCCTGGGAGACAGTGGGAGTTTAGAAAAACTGCTGGGCTGGAGAAGAGTCCTGGGCTCTTGCAAGTGCAATTTTATTTATTTTTTAAAAAATAGACCCCTCAAAAATTGCCTATGCTTAAAAAGGTATGTGGAAACCCTGTCCCCCTCTCCAAGGAGAAAATTCTCTGAAATGCTCACCTCTCCCAGCCTCTTTCACCAGAGTTTTCACCCCCCCCCCCGGCTGAAAATGGAAGAATTGAAATTTTTGGCACAGCACTAATAATTTATTTTATACACCTCTATCATGGGTCTCCTTACTCACCTTTTCTCCAAGCTAAACAATCCCAGCTGCTGTAACCTTCCCTCATAGGAGAGTTGCTCTTTATTATTTAATCATTTAATGCTTCACTCCCCTTCCCCCCTCTGTTTCTGATAACTATATCCTCTCTCTCTCTCTCTCTCTCTCTCTCTCTCATCGAACAGGCTGGAGAAAGCATCTTCTCAACAGGCTGCACAGAGAAATGTACCTGTAGTACTTCTGGCCAACTCACCTGTGAGGAAACCAGCTGCCAGTTTGGAGAGTTCTGCACACATGAGGGCAGTGTACATGGCTGCGAGCGCAAGGATGGCCAGTGCAAAGTCAGCCCAGGAGCCCAGCTCACTTCCTTTGATGGTGCCTCAGGAAAGTACCTCTGGAGCGGGGTCTATGATTTGGCTTCTGTTTGTGATGAAAGTGCCACCACCTGGTTCAGGGTGTTGGTGAGCATTGGAGAGGACAGTGACAACAACCTAGTAGGTGGGGAGGCCATCTACGTTTTCTTCCCAGATGCATTCATCGCTGTGAAAAGGAACAATAGAACATGGGTAAGTAGAGGACAGGAGAACCAGTAGCAATGCTCAATGTCCATTCTACTAAGGTTTGTTTACATGATCTGTCCTCAAATCTATTTAGGGTGCAATCCTATGGGGATAGTCAGCCACTTCTAAATTCAGAGGTGGCCAACTATCCAATGCAGGGTGGGTGGAACATGGAAGGGATCCTCTCCTCCCTTGCTCCAGCTGCCCTGCAATCGCAGCAAAGGGTGATTTCGGCTGTCTAGCCAGGGCATGGAGTTGGGGGCGGGGGGGAGGCCGGACGGCGCATAGGAAGCATCGTAACAGCGCTTCCACAGTCTCCTCCCTGCCCTGCCGTTTCACCTGCTCTGCATTGTTCTTATGAACACAGAGCTGGGGATGAACCATGACACCTACAAGGTGGCAGGGAAGGGGGTGGGGACTTGGGTTTCTGGGAACTGAGTTTGGAGCAATTGGCTCCAAGCTTGATTCCCAGAAACAGAAAAATCCTATGACCATCTAGACACTGTCTAGTGGCCATAGGATTGCGCCCTTAGCCTCTTTTGGGCTTGCCTGGGATAATCTTTAGCTGCTGCACTGAAAGTGAGGAAGAGAGCCTGAAGAAAACGAGGAGGTCTGGATTAATCTCTGATCTATTCATTGTTTAAAATCTCTCAGCCAAATCTAACCTGACCTATTTTTGGACACTGAGTCTTCAGTTGGTATGGGGAGTGCCACATCAATGATGGTTTGCTTATTTCAGCTATGGAGATGTCTGTGTGCGTAGAGTGGGGATGGAGCGGGGGAGAGACTTTCTGAATTTGCATTCAGGATACAGTGTTTCCAGCATGATCAGAACTACTGAGCCAGTATGTGTGGGGTTCCCTGCTTGTGTATGTAATGGCTGCTGGTTCAGGATAACAGCCCCCAACCTCAGATTATTTAAAGTAGATTTTTTTACGAGAACCATAGAACAGTATGTTTGCTTCCCAGTCAAGCACATGGGCTGCTTCCCATCACAAACAGCTTATATGCCCCACAGCCATCCCACAAAACTGGGGGTGCGTGGAGTGACTTTTCACCAATTCACATTTGCTCTGCAGAGGTGGTATAATTAACCAAGAGGGATAATTCACAATGATACATGCAACACCACTGTTTTCAGATTTTAAGGTAGGGAGGGCCCCAAAAGAGTTTCCTTCTCATCTTCCGAGGACCAGTTTCTGTGGGATTCAGAAGCAGGGATGGACAAACAGGGAGGTTGCGTTGCAACAGCTAACCTGGGCAGCCAGAAAAAAACTAGAGTGGATTTTTGTGAATGGAAGTCTGTGTTCAATGGAGATGCCATGCCATTTTATAGGTTAAAAATGCACAAGAAGAGAAGGGTCTTAGCAGAGCCAATGAAGAACATTTGCATGGTAACTCTTTCCTCTCCTAAGGATGTTTTTTGGAGCTTTCCTGATAAAAGAAGCATGACAACAGGATTTCTTTCAGGCATAGAGTGGCCACTTATAGAATCATAGAATAGTAGGGTTGGAAGGGGCCTACAAGACCATCGAGTCCAACCCTCTGCTCAGTGAAGGAATCCAAGTCAGAGCATCCCTGACAGGTGGCTGTCCAGCTTCATAGACTCATAGAATAGTAGGGTTGGAAGGGGCCTACAAGACCATCGAGTCCAACCCCCCGCTCAATGCAGGAATCCAAGTCAGAATCCAAGTCACTTATCAATTGCCAAAAAAAGAGGAGATGCATCACTAAAAAAGAGGACAAAAGAGGATGCCTATTTGCATAGGTTAATTTATATGTATAGGTGCGAATCTAGAAATAATTTGTTGTTAATTTAAATAGAATTAGAGTACATCTTGCCATGGTGGGGAAGGGTGTGATCAAGTTATTTGTGTGTCTGCCTTTTTATATTCATTCATTCATTCACTCACTCACTCACTCACTCATCCATTCCATTCCATTCCATTCCATTCCATTCCATTCCATTCCATTTTATGCTGCCCAATAGATGAAGCTCTCTGGGTGGTTCACAACAATTCAACCATAAAATATAAAACAATAAAATACAGTTGATAAAATACAATATAAACATTTAAATGTTTAAAACTATGACATAAAAATAAAATAATCAAACAGAAGCTAGCAGCAAAAGAAAAAAAAAATACAGTACCAGATAAAAACAAACTGAAAAATTAAAATGACCTGGAGAATAAAACGGTTTCCACCTGGCACCGAAACAAGCACAATGTAGGTGCCAGACAAAACTCTCTGGGAAGCTCATTCTACAGTGGCCGTGGGGTGCCACAGCAGAAAAGGTCCTCTTCCTAGTAGCCACCCACCTCACTTCCTTTGGCAGGGGATCCAGGGAGAGGACTGCTGAAGCTGATCTTAGGGTCCTGGCAGGTGTATATGGGAGCAGAAGATCCTTCAGGTAGCCTGGCCCCAAGCGGTTTAGGGCTTTGAATGTTAGTAGTAGCACTTTGAATCGGGCCCAGAAATGGACTGGCAGCCAGTGCAGATGAAAGAGTACTGGCATAATATGATCACATTGGCCAGTCCCTGTTAATAGTTTCACTGCCCTATTTTGGTCCAGCTGAAGTTTCCAGACCATTTGCAAAGGCAGCCTCATGTAAAACATATTGCAGTAACCCAAAATGAGAGGTTATCAGAGCAAGGATAACTATAGCTAGGCTATCTTTGTCCAGATAAGGCCATAGTTGTTATATCAGCCTAAGCTGATAAAGGGTGCTCTGTGCCACCAAGTCCACCTTCAGTTCGAGTGAGAGTTCTGGATCCAAGAGTACCCCCAAACTATGAACTTGATCCTTTAGGGGGAGTGCAACCCCCTCCAGAACAGGTCGAACATCACTTAGCCAGGCAGATGAACCACCCACTAACAGTACAACCGTCTTGCCTGGATTGAGTCTGTTTATTGGCCCTCATCCAGTCCATTTCCACATCCAGGCACTGGTTCAGAATGCCCGCTGCCTCACCTGGATTTGACGAAAAAGAGAGATAGAGCTGGGTGTCTTCTGCATATTGGTGACACCTCAGTCCGTATCTCTGGATAACCTGTCCCAGTGGTTTCATGTAAATGTTAAACAGCATGGAGGATAAAATATAGCCCTGTAGCACCCCATGACATAATGACCAAGGGACAGAGCGATAACCTCCTCACGCCACCTTCTGGAATCAGCCATCCAAGTAGGAGTGGAACCACTGCAGTGCAGTATGTCCAACTCCCAGCATAGATATCCTATAAATAAGGATACCATGGTCGATGGGATTGAAAGCTGCTGAGAGGTCCAAGAGAATCAACAGGATCACACTTCACCTGTCCCTGTCCTGGCAAAGGTCATCTTACAGGACGACCAAGGAAGTTTCTGTTCCAAAACCAGGTCTGAAGCCCAATTGAATTGGAACTAGGTAATCCGTTTCATTCAAAGTGCCTGGAGTTGACTGGCAACCACCAGCTCAATCTTGCCCAGGAAATGAGTGGGTGGTTGCTGGTCTGTTGCCCAGGACAGGTACTAACTGTGGATGGGCAACTTCAGATCCCTGCCTGCTCTTCCTTCTGATGGTTCTTTATTTTTAAGCTGGAATTGGAGTGGACAACCCTTCAAATAGAGGATCGTTCTTTGTAAAAGGGGACACATAGCCACTCTATAGATCAGGCACTGTTAATGTTAACACTGAAAAAAAAAGAGGAAAGGTTCTCCCTGTGCAAGCACCAGGTCAATGCTGACCCCTAGAGGGACGCCGCTTTCGCTGACATTTTCATGGCAGACTGTAGTGGGGTGGTTTGCCATTGCCTTCCCCAGTCGTGACTACCTTTCCCCCAGCAAGCTGGGTACTCATTTTACCGACCTCGGAAGGATGGAAGGCTGAGTCCACCTGAGCCGGCTAACTGGGACCCAGCTTCTGCCGAGATCGAACTCAGGTTGTGGGGAGAGTTTCGGTTGCAATACTGCCGCCTACCACCCTGTGCCACACGAGGCATTGTTTCTACAGAGGATCAACTCAGAAGGTAGAAGGAGGGAGAGATGAAGTATTAGAATGGATTTTCCTCTTGTCTCTTCTTGAGGTCTAGCATTAAAGCAGAGAAAACCTGTACAGAACTCCTGAGAGCAGCACTCTTGTAGGGCTTTTGAAACTTGTTTTCTTTTCAAAGCTGCTTAAGACAGAGGCTTGGAGAAAGTAAAAAGGGGTGGGTGGGATAAATTGGGAATTTGTCATTAAGTATGGGTGCTTTGCTAGATTATTTGCCTGCAATACTATACATACTTACTTTGGAGCAAGGCCCATTGAGAGTGCAACTTAGTGCCAACTAAGTATGTGTAGGAGTGCACCGCAAGTCTTGTAAAGTTGTAGTATTTAATTTTGAAGCACATAAATAGGATTAGAAATCTATTTCAGCATCCTCGCTTAGACGTAACATCCCAGCTAAATGGCAGAAGACAATAATGCTTAGCTAGTAAATCCAGCCAGAGATCGCCAAGACCCCCTGCGCTAAGGCAAAGTCTGGCAGCATTTTGATAGCACGCGGATATATGGTTTGGTTAGGGATGTATGAGAATTTCATTTCAATTCACAAATCACACAAAAATGCCCCATTTGCAATCACAAACGTGAGTGGGAGCACACTTTCTCCAAAAATGTTTGCAAATTCCCAAACTTGCCTTCATGTTCGCAAAATGTGTTCTTGAAAAATGGGCAGTTTTCTTGAAATGCACAACCTTCTTATTATTTATTTGTTATTTATTATTAAATTTATTAATCGCCCATCTGGCTGGTCACCCAGCCACTCTGGGCGATGTACAACATACAATAAAAACAGTTTAAAACAATAAAATTCTACAATAAAAACATTTTCTAAAATACCCTAACCCACCCCAAATGCCTGCCTGAACAACAACGTTTTTAATGCTCATTTTGCACAGTTTTCTCATTTGCACAAAATGAACAGTGATCGCAAATGTGAGTGCAAATCAAGGAGACACGAGAAGCAACCAGGTGTTCAGAGAATTTTGGCAAGCTTGAATATCGCTCATTCGCCCATTGGTTCAGCCTAGATCAGTCCCAGAGCTTGTCTACACAAGGCTAATAATTTGTTGTATCTACTTTCGGTTTCGTCACAGAATTGAGATCTGAGCACTACATGAAGAGCATTTCTTTTCCTGCTTTTCCGTTACAGAACTCCATATTCCACTACATAGGTGACACTGTGGTATAGCAGAATAGTGGAACTACACAAGTGGAAAAAGCATTTTCTTCTGCTTTCACAAATAACATTGCATTTTCCTTGCTCTAAAAACAAAACAAAAAACCAAACAAAAACAAACAAACAAAAAAACTAACAGAAAGTGCTCTTTAAAAACAGAAGTGAAAATGAAGGGTCGCAACATTGCCTACAGAATCCATAAACAACCATGAGTAGGGAATGATGAACACACAATAAATGACTTGTGTAGTCATTTATTGTAGTCAAAATAAATATTGTAGTCAAAATATTGTATTCAATATTCAAAATATTGTAGTCAAAATATATCAAAATATTGTAGTCACAGTGGTGCCTGATTTTTAGTAACCTGTTAGTGTCTAGGCCTTTACACAAGCCCCCATCTCATCCCCTAACCCCCCCCTTTTTTTTTTTTGGTGTTCCAGGTAAATGGGCGCTCACCAACGCTGCCATACAACAAAAATGCTGTGTCTGTGAGCCAACACTCAGATGGGATTGTGATTGACTGGGCTTCTCAGGTGCAGGTTCACCTTCATCCTACTGGAGAAGTGACAGTGAAAGCCAGGGAGACCTTGGCAGGGAAGCTCTGTGCCCCATGTGGAAACTTCAATGGGGACAGCTCAGATGACCTGAAGCTGCCCAGTGGGAAGAATGAGGACAGTGCTAAGGTCCTCCATGCTTGGAAGGCTGAAGACTTCTAACATCAGTAAATATCTCTCTGGTCAGCTGCTTTTTCTGACAAAGCATTGAGGCTTGGCAACTACAGATCCACATATATTTTGGGGCATTCTGGAAGTCCCGTGTGGCCTTGAGCTGCACCAAGCTTGCACCAAAGGAAACCTCCCTCAAAAGGACATGCACTTTTCATGGAAACATGGTTTCATCACTGCTTCCCCAGCTCTGCCATTCCATGCTGCCAAATCTCAGTGCACAGTGCCATTCATTGTTGCACGTTTGCAAGGCACTTATTGTGAAAAGCAGCTTTGCTTACAGCACTGTCACCAGTCGGACCATGAGTGTGAGAAACCTAAGCCTCACGTGCCTGTCACCGAGCAGCTTGTTAATGATATTGTAGATTCCAAAAAAAAGCCACAGCAAATAAAAAGTGCAGAGGAGCCAAGAACAGTGAAATGTCAGCAAAGGTGACCCTAATAACAGTTAAAATGTATGGATGTGAAAAGAGAGAATCTATTTCCAAGTGTTTTTATATAACAGAAGCAAGAAGCAAACCCATACCCATTTTCTTCTGGTAACTGGAATGTCAGCGAAGTGACAGGTTTTGCATCTTCCTTATCAAACCATAAAATGACAACAAAACCATAGCCAAGAACTTAAGATTCTCCTAGGCAGCTACAGAAGCCTTTCCTTTGGATCACACCCGAACGTCTTGGATAAGCAGTAACAAATCCCCACTATGTAATGTTATCTTGCAATACCTTGATAATGAAGGTCAGATTTTAACATAAGCAAATCTAGAGTTATTATGGAAAACACTGTACGTGTTTTCATGCCTGTTATCTACTGCATGAATTCACCTACATGAATTCAATTTTAAAATAGACATATACTATTAAAACTGAGCCCATTCCATTCCAAAGTAAGCTAATGAATTGCTCATACATGCATATTCTTCACTTGATTCCTCTCAGCATATTATCTGAACTATCCCCCCTCCTCCCACTGAATTTTATCTGTTGATTATTTTTATTCTGTGGTTTGGTATCTTAATTTTGCAAATCACCCTGAAACCAAATTTGGTGAAAGGCAATAGATAAATATTTTAAATAAATAAGACTCATTTTTGTTCATATTTCTTCCCCCGCAACCTCTAAAATTCCAGCAAACTAGTATGATTTCACCCCACCCATCCCTTTTATTTGCTCTGTACCTAGTTAATGTCACAGATTATGACTGAAGGCAGTGAAGCCCTATCAAAGACCATAATTTTGTTCAGTAGTATTTGCTGTAGGCCATAGCAACAGTGGTCCTACAAAGCAATACACAGCCACATTCTGATTTCCATAGTATGCTGTCTTCTCTTTGAGGGTTGCTAGCACGGTATGCAATGAAAGATGATGAAAGCAACTGCAGAACCAAAAAGAAAGAAACTGAATCCATAAAAGCTCAGGAATGGGGAACCTGTGGCCCTCAGATGTTCTTGAACTTGAAGTACCATCAACCTCAGCCAGCATGGCCAATGCTCAGAGATGATGGGAGCATCCAACTATGGGAGTTGTAGTCCAACAACATCTGGAGGGCCACAGGTTGTCCAAGCTGCTCTAGCTGCTAATGCAGGCATGTGGAACCTCCAGCCCACAGGCCAGATGTGCCCCCCTGTTGGGCCTAGCCCAAGCACTATTGTGGGCTCTCTAGCTTTAGAGCCAGAATCTGATTCAGAAGGTGCCTGGGATGGTTTAAAACCTAGGTCAATCATGGGAAGCATGGGGCCTGAGACTTTAGCTTAGCCTGGTTTCTCATCCAATGACACGCTGAGAGAGGCAGGCTGGTTTCAGCCTGCTCAGGCTGTGGAATGTTGAAATGGTAAAAGCCTGGCTCTGCCTGGCCTCCCATTTCATTACAGGCCAAAGGAAAGCAGGGATCCTTTTCAGCACAGTTGCAAGATCAGGCTTTGAGTCAAACCTCTGATTTACAGCCTGAGACATCGTTTGTGGGAACCAAGCAGGCAGAAGGGGTTTTCAGCAGTGTCACCCAGGCTAAGGCATCAATGCAAGAGAGTTGAACAGAGGTGGCCTGTTCGGCATAGGGCTCATTTACAGGCTAGGATCCCCAGTTCATTTAATTGTCAAAGGTGGTGGTGGGGGGGGGGCTATAGCAACCCTTTCCTTGCATTTAAGCTGGTGCTAAATCCTTTGCTGGGAACATCCATCTTTATTGTCTGAAACCTTTTCTGCCTGGACATTCCATCATCTTAACTGCCCTGAACACTTCTCACCTGGACTCTCTGTTAAATTTGGATCCTTGTAGGTTTGAACCTTGTATTGTTAAAAACCTGCCATGGAATATAATGCCAGGATCACTTTATTGTGTGAACTCTACTTGTCTTTAATGCCTGGACTCATCTAGAAACCTGTGCTTTTAGCCTGAATCATATCATAGAATCATAGAATAGTAGGGCTGGAAGGAGCCTATAAGACCATCAAGTCCAACCCCCTGCTCAGTGCAGGAATCCAAGTCAGAGCATCCCTGCTTGAGATCTAGTGTAGTAAAGGCCCTAATAGGGAACATCTCTATGGCCTGGGGCCCTCTCTTGCCTGGACTTACCATAAAACCTGGATTTAGTCTGCTTAAGAGCTTCGTTTGTAGAGGCCCTTCATGGGTACATCTCTACTTCCAGTGCTCGCTCTCTCTCTTGCTTGGACTTACCATTGTTTTAACTGCCCAAGGTACTGTCTTGCCTGGATGTATTGTGACCCTTGGCTTTGGTCTGCCTTGACACATATATCATGAATATTCTGATGTAGAATCTATTGTTGGACTGATCTCTGCCTGTGTGCGTAAATGATAGTTTTCTAACTTGCTTTTGAACAACATCTTGAATTGCCTGGAATGTTTTCTTGCCTGGGTTTATTGTGAACCTTGACCTTGCCTTATATTCTGAACCATAGAGATCCCAATTTGAAAACTACTGTTGGACCAATCTCTGACACAATTGTAGTTATTAGCCTTTGAACAGTTTCTTGAACTAAGCAATGCATTTATAGCTGTTGCCTTCACTATATGGTTTTTGGAGAGTAACAGTTTGTAACTTGTAACAGTAACTTATAACAGTTAAGCTTTTGCCATGAGATTTGCTACATTAAAGAGTCTCACTGATTTCAGTGTTTTGTCTCATGACAGAGTGTGAGCCAAAAAAATGGGCCAAGTCATCCCAGGGGTTCCCCATCTGGCCACAAGCTTCTTTTGCTTTTATCTCTGATCAGTGATTGGAGATAAGAGGGTATTTAAAGTAGGGATGGACGAAAGTCCCTTACCTGTTCTCGAAGCTTGCTTCGCAGTGGGGGGGAGGCGCTTCGGTTCTCCCCCCAAAGTTCAGGCGAGGGGGGAGAGGCGCCCCACCTCGCCCAGGCGAAATTCAGGCTGGGGGGGAGGCGCCCCATCCCTCACCGGCGAAATTCAGGCCGGGTAGAAGCGCCCCGTCTACCCGGCCGCGAAAAAAAAAGTAAAACAAAAACAAAAAAAACCACCCCCGTGATAGGCTACGTAATGATTAACGTAGCCTATCACGGCTAGATTTCCAAAGTCAGCCGTGATAGGCTACGTAAATTGTCACGTAGCCTATCACGGGTGACTTTGGGGAAAAAAAAAAAGTGCGTACGCAAATGGCGGCCCCATAGGGTGCCGCCATTTGCGTTCCTTATTTGGTCCCAGTAGTCTATGTAAAGATTTACGTAGACTACGGCGAAAATAAGGGCAACGCAAATAGGGTTGCCCTTATTTTCACCATAGTCTACATAAATCTTTACATAGACTACAGGGACCAAATAAGGAATGCAAATGGCAGCGCCCTATGGGGCCGCCATTTGCGTATGTGCTTTTTTTTTTTTCAAAGTCACCCTTGATAGGTTACGTGACAATTAATGTAGCCTATCATGGCTAACTTTGGAGATCTAGCCGTGATAGGCTATGTTAATCGTTACGTAGCCTATCACGGGTTTTTTTTTTTTTACTTCCCTTGTAATGGTGGCGGTAGCAGCCGGTCAAAAGACTGGCTGCCGCCCCCGCCCCTGACAAAAGCCCGCCGAACTGCCGCCAGGACCCACCGCCGGGAGGGACATTCGTGAAAGGTAAGTCCCATCCTGGGGGGGGGGGTGGAGAATTTAACTGCCAATTTCGGGGGGCCAAATGCGTTGGCACTCGGCCCCCCAAAGTTTCAGGGAGAAATTCTCCCCTATCCCTAATTTAAAGGCAATTAACCTTTAAATACCTTGCAAAAAACTAAGCTCTGCTGGACCCTGGCACAACAAGCCCTGTCAACTTGCATTCCAGTTAATCCCAAATCAGGCATGAGTAAGACAAGTCACCCCATCCCCCACTTAAAATAGTCAGAATCTCTCTATTCTGTACATTCCTCATGTAATCATTGCAGGTATGTCACCCAAGTAGGGATGTATGAAAATTTCTTTTATGCTAAAAAAATCATGCAAACATATATCCCATTCACAACCCCAAACGTGGATACAAATAGGAGAACATGTTCTCTGAAAATGTCCTTAAAGTCCCAAAATTGTATTCTAAAAATGTGCATATTTTTTTGCTTCACTCTATGGGGGGAAGTGCACATTTCCATGCACTTTTTAAAAAAAGAAGTGCATATTCTACTTTTGAGATATACATTTTCTCCATTCAAATGATATGAAAAAAGAGTGCAAATGAATGTGGGAACTGAGGTGAGCCAACGTTCAAGGTAGGCAGGAGGAATCTGTCTGGGGGTCAAGTCTGCCAAGCTTTTAGCAGCTTCCTCCCGCCCAGACTTCAGCTCATTTGTCCATGAGCTGACCCAACTTGATCTGTGTCATGGATCTTCACCATTTTATTTTATTTTATTTTATGGTAAGAAGCATCATTTTATTTATTTATTCATTTCATTTCTATACCGCCCAATAGCCAGAGCTCTCTAGGTGGTTCACAAAAAATCAAAAAGCACACAGTAAAACAATATAAAATATAAAAACATGAAAACCACAGTATAACAATACAACCAGAGTAAAACCAGAATAAAACCTAGCAGCAATGCAGAGATTTAAAATACAGATTTTAAACAGCAAAACTAAAAGTCTAGAAAGCTAAAATGCTAAAATGCCTGGGAAAATAAAAAGGTCTTCACCTGGTGCCAGAAGGAATACAATGTAGGTGCCAGGTGAACCTCACTAGGGAGCACATTCCACACCCGGGGTGCCACAGCAGAAAAGGCCCTCCTAGTAGTGTTAGATAAAAAGTTCTTGCTTCTGGTTGAAAGAAAGGATGCCAGGCAGGCAGCAGTGGATCCAACACTATTTTATTGAACATTTTGCAAAACGGGTGCAGAGCAGTCTGGACCCCGAGCTAAGCAAGCATAAGTCTTTTTATACCCCCTCCCCTTTACAATTTTCTGTTAGCCACAAGACATGTCAACTGACTGAGCCGTTAGCTGACTCATTAGAGCACGACTGTGTCAACATGTTTATTTCTGATTATGCTTATGTGACTGTCTCACCAGACTTCCCCTTTTTAACAGATGTACACTGCCACTGGACATGTGTGTCCGGTGGGCTCAATAGTTATGACTAATAGCTCAAAGGTCCAGCAAAGAGCTGACAGTCAAAGAATAAGAGGACAGTCTTTTTCTAACAGTAGCCACCCGCCTCACTTCCATTTATGCAAGTTGTGGGCGCAATTTGCATAAGTTACGCAATTTTTGGCTGGAATTTGTATAACTTGTGCAAATAGGGGTATACGTATGCCTAGCTCGCACAAATTGTGGCCAGATTTGTCCAAAAAAAAAAATTACTGGCCACCATTTGTGCAAGTTAGGCATATTTACAGCTGCAATTTGCACAAGCTACACAAATTCCAGCCAAAAATTGCACAATTTACGCAACTTGTGGTCACAACCTGCGTAAATGACTTTCTTACAGGGGGTGGGGGAAGCAAACGTTCCTGGATTTGGGGAACAGGCTCTCTGGCTTGGCTTGCAAATGCAAGCCGAACTGAGGGGTTTGGTGATATCCAGAGAGGGAAAAAAGGGTGAGATTTCCCCACAACAGTCATCCCTATTTCAAGGTGGCATTTAGACAACCTGGGCAATCGTGAAAATCACATGTTCGCTCATCCCTACATTTAAGGATTTAGCATGGTAACTCTCAAGCTTTCTCCATTCATACTGAAACTGTAGAGATTCCTACAGAGTAAAAAGCTAGGGTGCTCAATTTTTTTTTTTTGCCTTGCTTATTGTTTGGATGATAGTATGTTTTGGATCCTACTGACAGACCAACTGATTAGCAAGTTCCAGAGAGGTAGCATTTGACCCCTGGAGAGTTTCTTTTTCTTTTTAAAGAAAAAAAACAAAATGTTGCAATGCCCTTGAACACAGATTCAACGCATCCCTGGATTTTGACTAAGGACAGGAGAGAAAAAGAGGTTTGAATATCTAGTTTCTGATTTATTTATTTTTTAAAATATCAAATCACAAAGGCCGAATTCTATTTATTAGGAATGTAATTGACCTTTTAAATTATTTATATAATAGAATATGTAAGAAATAGAAGTACAAGACAAAAGAAACAAAAAGATTAAGAGGAGAATGTGAAGGTTTGAGGCCTACAGAGGCAGTGAGTGTGAGAGTGTGGTGTGTGTGTGAATGAGAGAGCATTTAGGCAGCAGACGGGTGCCTTTGCTTCAGTTGATTCCCATCCGCCAATTTGATCCATGGTTTCCGTGCTATTTTGTTTTTTGTTTTGCTTTATATCTTAGGGAAAGGACATTAGGACAAAGTGCATGCTAGAGTATGCACAGACAGCTTATTAGGACAAAGTGCATGCAACAGAAGGCACAGTCAGCTTATCTCCTCAGAGAATACTCATTTGAGGAATAGGAGTATTTTATTTATTTGTTTATTTACAATATTTGTATACCACTCCACAACCAAAGATCCAGAGCGTTGAACAGCAGACAGGATAAAATAATAAAAACACCATGTTATAATTAATATTTTCTAAAAGAAGCAGAGTTCTGACAAACTGAGTTTTGATAAACCACTGCTGGCCACCCAAGGAAGGCCTCTCGAAATAACAATGTATTCAGGAGGTGCTGGAAGCAACACAACATTGGTGGCTACCTGACCTCCAAAGGCAGGAAATTCCATACAAAAGGGAGCACCACCCTGACGTCTCTTTTCCTGGTGGACTCCACTTGGGCCGTGGGTCCATGAGGAACCACCAGGAACATGCCCTCTGAAGACCTCAGTGACTAGGCAGGTTGGTTAGTACTATTCTGAAAGGCTGAAATGCCTCTCCTAAGGCTTGTTGTTGTTCAGTCGTTCAGTCGTGTCCGACTCTTCGTGACCCCATGGACCATAGCACGCCCGGCCTTCCTGTCCTGCGCTCTCTCCCGGAGCGTGCTCAAGTCCATATTCATTGCATCGGTGATGCTATCTAGCCATCTCATCCTCTGCTGTCCCCTTCTCCTTTTGCCTTCAGTCTTTCCCAGCATCAGGGTCTTTTCCAGAGAGCTTTCTCTTTGCATTAGGTGGCCAAAATATTTGAGCTTCAGCTTCACTCCTAAGGCTTAGTGATTGGCAATAAGAGCTCTAACCTAAAATATGCTGGTGGGTGGGCGGGTTGGCCCTGCTCCTTTTGCCATTAGCCCAGTAGATCATTGGAATGCAGCCCCCTAGATCTTCTCTACAATGGAATTCAGGCCTTGGGCTGAAAGAGGTTCTGCACCCATTTTAGGTTAACACACAGCATCATTATACAGGCTCTACGATGTGTCCAGTGATCTGGTTCATCTTTCCCCTAATGCTACATTTCCTGGTGCATGCTAGGTGGCTTACATTTCTGTTTGCTATGCACCAGGCAAAGCCTTTATCAGGAATAACAGTGGCTACCTTAACAAAAATGTCCAAAATTCCAAGATCCCCAGAACTCTTCAGCTGGCGTTTTGCAACATCTTGCCTGATGAAGAGATCTGGGGATCTCAAAAGCTTGCATGCTTTGGGTGACCTTATGGTTGGCCCAGTGAAGGTATTAGACTAATAAAGATTTTAGGATTTTCCATTAAGATTTAATCTGTGGAGATTCCAGTGGAGTGAAAGGGCAGGGTGCTCAAAATTGTTGGCCTTGCTTATTGGTTAGATGATGCTCTACTACAGCCTTCCCCAACCTGGTGCCCTTTAGATGTGTTGCTTGGACTAGAACACCAATCGTAAGGTCCACGATGATGGAGGATGATGTACTCCAGCACATCTGGAGGGCACCAGGTTGGGAAAGGCCAATGCAGTATATTTTGGATCCCATCACTGACAAATTGTTCTGCAAGTTCCAAAGAAGTAGAATTTGACCTTTAGGACTGTAATATTTCTAATAGAAAGTAGAATGTCAAGGAAACTCCATCTCTTTCCTATCCTACAGAACCATAAAGAAAGTGGAAAACCCACAAAATAAAGAGGGAGGTGTTCAAAGGCAGATGTGAAATGGGGGATTGATGTCCAGACAAAAAACAAAATGAAAACAAACAAAAACAGACAGGTCCCATTGAGTGCTAAACAAGCTCTGGACTTTGATAGAGGAGATTTGAGGTGTGTTTGACATTCTGTTTCTCTGGAACTTGTTGATCAATTTGTCTATAGGATTGGGGGGGGGGAAGGATTCTCATCCAAACAACAAGCAAGGTGAACAGTTCTTTGAACACTGCTTCACATCAAACATAGCCACCATGTCCAGCCAAGGATCATCTGGCTAACCCGCTTGCTGTAAATCAGAACCCATCAAACTACAATGCCTCTACCATACTTGCCCATGGAGGCCTTAGAAAATTCCCTCCCTTCCAACTGACAGGTCAACTCAAGAGGCAACAACTTCAGGTTGTTGCACCAAAAGTCATGCCTTCTGAGTTCCAGTGGCCCAGCAGTTCCATCAACCTAGAATCTAGGGTGGCCAGGTCTTCACCTGTAGATGATGTGGATAGCTTTAACTGTGAAGAGCCGAAGTACATGCTACGTTATTCAAGTTTGTAAAGAGGTGTGCTTAAACTGGTGACTTGTATTTTGAAGAATGCAATTCCACTTTCTTTCCCTCCCTACACACACACACACTGGGGGAACCCCTGAAGTCTCCATGAGTCAGGGGTTTTGCACTCATTTTAAAAGAAAAGGGGGGATGTGTTTTGAGCGTGGGGGACTGGCAGGGAGGGCTTGGGGAGACAGTTGAGGAGATGGATCCATTTCATGAGCCCCTCAGCTTCTTCTTGAGTGATAATGTTAGTGAAGGCACCTCAGAGTGTTCATGAGGGCTATTGGCAGAAGACAGGCAACAGAAGTAGCTCCTTCAGGTCTCAGGACTGAGAGTGAACCCAAGATAAGACTTCCTTTGTCTTTCTCCAGTGCACATGGACATACTCCAGTGCTGAAACGTGGCTTCTCAGCCGAATTGCTAACTCCCACCACACCACCCAGTTTTGTAAAGATGACTCTAAGCTGGAGAATAAAGGAACCTGCCTTATACACCAAGTCAGTCTATTTGACCCACCTAACCCAGTAATGTCTACTCTGGCAGAGACTCTCCAGAGTCTCAGGAACAGGTCTTCCCCGTCATACCTGCTACCTACTCCCTGTTTGTTTGTTTTGTTTTTAAACTGTGGGCATTCAGTGTGTGGCGCTGTCTAAAAGAGTCAGGGTGAAGGAACTGATCTAGAGCCCCCAAATCCTTGTGCTACAAAGCATACACAGAATACCTGCATTGTGGATCAGGGAATACTACAAAAGCTTCTGTGAAGCTTAGAGATAATCCTCCTGGTCAACAGAAAATTCACACATGGAAGTGGAGTAAAGCTGCAACCCTAAGCACTTTGAGACAAAAAGAGGATTTACACCACCAGGCTAAAATCTTGCAACTTTATCGGGGCTTTCTGCTTCCATTTTCTTTGCAGGACTACAAAGAAACCTGCAGAACCCTTTAGACAGCGAACACATGATGTGGAATCAAAAACTTCCTTTCTCAGCAATGCTCTATATGTTCAATGAAACAGCACCAACTAGTGGCTGAATTATAGCCCTACGCTGGCATTACACACTGCCAATATTTTTATTTGTGTATTTTGATTTATGTATTTTCATTTCTATACCGTCCAACAGCCGAAGCTCTTGTCATTATTGTGCAAATATCGCACCATTAAGGTCTATTATAGCTTATCTCCAATCTTTTTGAAAGTAGGATAACTGGAGAAAAGCATGGGAGACATCCTGGAGGTTGACGACATAGTGTAAAGGACCCACAAACTTCCTTAAGTGGCCAGTCACGAGTGTATAATAAATCGCTTCTATAGAGAAGCCCCCCACCTCCCAAGTCCTACAACTCCCAGCATGCCCCAGCCAAACATGCTGGCTGGGGGATGCTAGGAGTTGTAGGACTGTTTTCTGTCTCAACATGCACAGGATGGCGCCCTACGACTATCAGCAGTTGCTAGGAATGATGACTGTAGGGAACCTCCAGATTCAGATTCAGAGGTGCTGCACCTCCAAATAAGCTGCTGCTGCAGAGGAGCCACAGGAGAGGGTTATTGCCTACTTGTGGACTTCCCATATGCAGTTGTTTAATTAATGGTAAGTAATTAACTTACACACAGACATTAACAGCTATCCTTCATCAGACAGCCTGACCGATTCCCAAGGGAAGGGACTCAGAAATGAAGAGCAGCCCTGTGAGAACAATTCTGTGTTGCATTTGCTGCAGTACAACCACCTTCAGAGGGAGCACTCCTGATGGTGCCTCGTGGTCCTCCTGAGTTCCACCTCAGGCGCATTTGCAGCAGAGCATTTAGTGTTGCAGCACCCGCCCTCCGGAATGCATGACCAATTGTCGTTAGACAGGCACCCACCGTTTTGGATTCAGACATCTTCTTGAGACCCATCTCTTCCCACAGGCTTTTGTTGAGATGTCATATAATCTCCAGTATACGGCAGAAAGTATAGTTTTATCATTAATCAGTAATGATTATTGCCACATTATTTTATTTTAGTGGTAATTATATTGTATGTTCATCACTTTGATAACTTCCCGGAAAGCGGAATATAAATTGTATAATGAAAAATAAATAAACTACAGCTGGAGTGGGCTCCCTGCCTATAGGGATCAATGGAGGGATGATTTTTTCAGGACTGATTCTGAGCATATGGAGATAGTTAGCAGTTCAAATTCAGAAGGGGAACAGCCAGGATTGGGGGAGGTATCTTCCCCAGAGTAGGGATGGAGGAGAATTCTGCCATGGACCCCCCGTCCATGGCAGAACGGAGCAATCCCCACCACCACCCCATGAAGTCCCCGCGGACCAGATCCTACCTGTCTCTGGCGGTCCGGATCCGGCCACTGCTGGCCGCTGCTCTGGTGTGTGGTTGCGAATGGCATCCTGTGTAGGGGATGCCATTTGTGTCACTGCTTTAGCCATGATAGGCTAGGTAAATATTTACATAGCCTATCACAGCTAAAGCAGAGACGCAAATGGTGTCCCCTATGCAGGATGCCATTTGCGTAGGGATGTACAAAAGTCACTTACCTTTTCGAAGGGTGACATTCGCAGTGGGGGGGGGAGGCGCTCCGTCCCTCCCCCTGAAATTCTGTCCGGCCAGCTCCGCTCTGTGGAGATTCTGCAGAGCCACTGGCCGGGGCCGCCCACAGCCGGACATCCAGCCACTGGGCAGCCTGCAGGGACGCAAATGGCAGCTGCTGTAGCTGCCGCCGTTTGCGTCCCTGTATTTTGCTGTGATAGGCATTGTAAATATTTACGTAGCCTATCACAGCAAGCCCCCCCAAAAAAACAGCAGACGCAAATGGCGGCGGCTATGGTGGCCACCATTTGCATTCCCTTTTTTTCACCGTTTTAGCCAACGTAAATATTTACGTAGGCTATTACAGCGGGGAATAAAAGGAACGTAAATAGCGCCCACTACGCCATTTGCATTCCCCTTTGTTTTTTCGCCGTAATAGCCTACGTAAATATTTATGTAGGCTAAAATGGTGAAAAAAAGGGAACGCAAATGGCAGCCACCATAGCCACCATTTGTATCTGCTGGTTGTTGTTTTTTCTGCTTGCCGTGATAGGCTACGTAAATACTTACGTAGCCTATCACGGCTATGATGAAGAAGCGAATGGTGGCCGCAGATGCGGCCGCCATTTGCAAGTCAGCGCGGACGGCAGCAGGTTGATGCTCCATTTTGCATGCCTTTTGTGGGGTGGGGGGGCGGGGGCTTCGTTCTGCCACGGATTTTGGGGGGCCGAATGCACTGGCCTTCGGCCTCACCAAGATCTGTGGCAGAATTCTCTGACATCCCTACATTTGCGTCTGCAGCAGCCTGGCTGCGGATCGGCCCAGCCGGTGGCTTCACAGACACGCCGCAGAGCGGAGCTGGCCAGGGAGGATTCTGGGGGGGAGGAACGGATCGCTTCCCCCCCATCGAGGATTCCGGGGGGAGGACCGGATCACCTCCCCCTCCACGGACCCCAGCGGAGCAAGGTAAGTGGGGTTTTGTACACCCCTACCCCAGAGAGTTCAGATATGGATAGGCGTGCTTCTCAGGATGCTAGCACCTGGGTGGCTGGGCCTGAATTCCCCCCCCCTTTCCTTCCTCTGTGAGAACCCAAGAAGAGGTGGAGGAGGAGGAGAGCACGGGGTGTGACTTGAGGTATGCTAGACTGCGGTGCAGAGTGAAGCGGGAAAAGTTAGAGGCGGAGCTCAGATGGTCGACCCGGTTGGTGATGCAAGAGGGTCGACGTAGGGGAGCATCACTGGATGGGAGGGGTTTCCCTCCCTCAGTTATTCTAGCCAGCAAGTCCCTGTTCAAACTGCTGGCAACATCGTAGCTCCCATTTGGATCCCCTGCTGTGATTCCTTTGTAGCCTGAGAGTCTTTGGGGATTTGCATCTGTAATGAACCTGTTGACCGGAGCTTCTCTTATTGTGTGTGTGCATGAGGAAGGTGGGGGCCAAGGGAACAGAATAGATTTCAAGGCTTTGTGTTCATCCTGTCTTGATGCTGTTGGATGAGAAGGCTTCCTGAGTCAAAGGAGGTCTCACCTGGTAAAAAGAGAGAGAGAGAGACAGAGACAGAGAGCAAATTCACTCAATAAGGGAGATCCCTAAGGGTGTTTTCTAGCTCACAAACATTTTTAGTAGATCATATACTCATACTGATCTAAAAGTCATTTGTTGAACATTGACAGCTTGAAATAAGAACCAGCTCTTTTCTAGTTTACAAAAGCTTGTTTGGTCACCTGAAAGTGAGCCTTACTCACCAGAGGTGACTCGGTAAAGCCCCCCTTAAGGAAGGAAGGATATTGCCTCCTCAGGAAAGATTCCAGATCTCAGGCAGCGAGATCCACAAAATCTCAAAGTACTTGAACTGGCTTGGCCCCCATGGAAATCCATCACAGATTAAGTATGAGTACACCCCTGTAGCAGCTTCCAGTCCCCACAGGAAGCAGCTCTTGAGTGGACAACCAATAGTGCAAAGACATTACTAGAAGAAAAGTACCATTTTCCCCAGGAGAAGATAGTTTGGTGAAGTCTGGAGTGAAATTTCTTCAGTCTTTCATTCTTTTTTCATCTCCTCTGGAAGAGGGCAGAAGAGTAATCCTATGGCCCTGAGACAGTGTCTGAGGGACCATAGGATAGTTTGGATTCCCCAATCTGAGGTCAGAGACAGCACTTTGACGTCAGAAGGGGGAATCTGGGATCCACCCTCCTCCCCCGCCCCATTGCAGCCAGTGCATAAAGAACTGCATCAGCTGCCCTCCAAGGTTGAGAACTTGACCTCAGAAAGGGGAGAAATGGAGGTGTATCAGTGGGTGAGGAAGGGAGGAGACTGGAGAGGCCAGGCCAGGGTATGAGCTATCCTGAGGCCATCCCAACTTCCTTTCCTCCCCCTCTGAAACACCTTAGCTAGGTGGGCAAAAGAGCACATCTAGCCAACAATGCAGAGAGGGAGGATGGGGAGACGAAAATCGCTTCCGGCACTCCTCCTGCCCTTCATAGCCTAATCATAAGCCCCTGTATTCAGGGGCTTAAAATCATTGAGCGTGCAACCCATAGGACTGCACCCTAAAGGGATAAAAGTGGGACAGGAAGATTGGCAATTCCGATCGGCCTTGCAAACTTTCTTGCCTCAGTTTGCTTCTGCATTTCAGTGGAGGAACTGAGTATTGCCTAACGGGACAAAGTAGGACAAATTGCAAACCTGAAATGAACTCAACATATAAAAGAGTGTTCTTGCATATGTCTCATTCATCCCAGTGAGGATGCACAGGAAACATTGTTAATGGATTTCTGTCCAATGAGAGAATACATTGAGTTCAAGATACAGAAGCTTCTGGTTAACTATGTTTGTGGTCGGTTTATTGAAAGGAAAAGGAGGGGAGTGTAGTGAGTTGGTTAGCGGGCAAAAAAGGGGCCTGCACAGAGTTACTACATGCTGGTAATAGACCTGTGTGACTTGGCTTAACTGACAGCTTAATGGTTAAAAGCAGGCCCTTTCACACCAGGCCCTAACCAGTATCACATGCCTCACCTCTCTCTCTCTCTCTCTCTCTTTGCAATGCTGACAAAAGCATACAAAAGCATACAAACAAATAATTGGACCAAGTTTCCAATTATCAACGATTTAACAATAGAGACTATAAACAAATATCATGAGGTTCCCAGTAACGCAAAAGGTTGCACTTTCTCTTGATTCTTGTTATACCAATACGTTACAAATAAGGCCCGCTTGTCTATAAAACTATTATTTTGTTGCCTTCCATTCTTAACCTATACCACGTTAGTTAACTCAACCATATATATTATTTCCCATAATTTAATAATCCAGTCATCAATTGTGGGGGCTTTCATTTTTTCCTGTTTGCAGATATCAGAATTCTGGTGGCCATTAGTAAAAGCACTACCGTCTCTATGCCATTGGATAAAACTACTTCCTTTACATAACTGAAGAGAATAACTTCAGTTGGATTCAGTGGTACTCTAGTGTGTGTGTGTGTGTGTGTGTGTGTGCACTCTCTCTCTCTCTCACACACACTCTCTCTCTCTCTCTCTCTCACACACACACACACATGCTCTCACACGCTCACTCTCATGCTCACTCTCACTCTCACTCTCATACTTTCACTCTCTCTCTCTCTCTCACACACACACACTCTCTCACACACTTTCTCTCTCTCACACACACAAACACACACACACACACTCACATGCTCACTCTCACACGCTGACTCGCTCACTCTCATTCTCTCTCTCTCTCTCACTCACTTTCACTCACTTTCACTCACTCACTTGCTCACACTCACTCACTCACTCACTTTCACACACTCACTCACTCACTCTCACTCTCATTCACTCTCTCACACTCTCATTCACTCTCTCATACCCTCTCTCTCTCTCACACACACACACACACACACACTCACATACACACACACTCTCTCTCTCTCTCTCTCTCTCTCACACACACACACACACACGCATACACCCTTTTTGATCTTATCTCTCCCATGAGCTGGGAGGCTTCCACTCCCCCACAATCTCTCTCTCTGGAAAGACAATTAGTTTTCCCAGGCTAATTAGTTTTCTCACCTAAGGGGGGAGGAAGCCCCCCTCCCCTTCTCAGTGTGTGTGTTCGGAGAGAGATAGGTGTTGCCCGTCAGTTCATGAGCCGGGGGCATGCCCCTGGGGGTAGGCCCCCAAGCAGAAAAGCTTGTAAGATCCAATCCACAGGCTTCATATTTTGGACTTGCTTCAAGGGGAAATACACGTTACCAGCTTACAGAACTCTGATGGCTCCAGGAACTGCTTCCCCGTTTGTCTTGGGGACTCAGATGGACTTACTAGCTTGTGGCAGGAGTGCCTGCTTTGTCAGCTGAGGGGAGGGGAGGTGTGAACTTTCTTCGTGCATATATAATCTGTATCCATGTTCTATCTTTTTGCACCAATGGCTTTGTTTCATTTTGGTAATCTAAAAGAATCTATTGCTGACTGGGCCCTAACAGAATCAGGATCCTAAATCAACACAGGCAGGATGTTTTTGTTTTTGTTTAAATAGACTTTGAACATTTCTGTTCAAAAGGTACAAAAATATGCATTTCTTTCAACAAAACCTATGGGATTTTGTAAGGGACCAGAGGGAGGAGCTGGCCAAGTACTTACAAGAAGCAATCTGTGGTGAGCCCAGTCACATATTGGTCCACTTGGAACACCCAGCGACCTGGGTAATTCACATTGCTGGTTTGGGGAAGATGGAGAATATCAGGGGTGCGGGACCCAGGCATGATGTAATAATTTATTTGGTCTCCACTGTCAAATCCAACCTGGAGCAGAGACAGAAGGGGAAGACTCATGTACTGTTCAGACAGGGGAGAGACATTTATTGGGATTGCATTTTGATATGGAGGTAGCTAATTTTGCACTTTTGCACCAATACAAGAAGCAAAACTCAGCCTTTGAAGGTTGAATTTTTCAAATTTTTCACTCAGAATTTTTCAATGCAATCCACCACCTCCCCCCACAAACAAATGCATTCAAAAATCCATATATTGGGGAAAGTGCACACAAAAATGCATGTTTTGGTGAAAATAACATTTAAAATGCATTATATTAGGGAAATTGCTTGCAGTATATTAGGCACAGAAGTGCACAGAAATGCCTACAGATTTTCATGTGATTATTTGGGGAAGCCTTTAAGGTAGTCTATGTTACTTTCATCCCTTGGTGCAGAATTTCCCAGTATAACATTTGCTGTACCATGCGAATGCCATCTAAAGCTACCTGTGCTGGAGTTCCTCCAAGGCCCGTCTTAGGATTGCCACCACTTGTTGTCCCTGTGGTCCATTCGATATTAAGATACATGAACATGATGAAGGTTAGTTCCCTATTGGTAGTCAAGACAACCTGGAAGGTGTTGACCTGCAACACAAGGAGAAGAGGGAGAAAGTAGTGAACGTTTTGTTGTATATGGTTACACAAGTGAGCATTTTCTTCCATACTGCATAGCGATGTATGAAATAGAGATGTCGGAGAATTTCTCCACGAATCTTGGGGAGGCCAAATGCCAGTGCATTCGGCCCCCTGAAATTGGTGGAGAAACGGTCTGCCCCCCCGCCCCCCCACCCCGGGACAGGACTTACCTTGCTCGAATGTCCCTGGCGGCGGCAGCTCCGGAGGCAGCTCCGGCGGCGTTTCGGCGGCGGCCGGTCTTCTGACCGGCTGCCGCCGCCGCCATTTCAAAGTAAAAAAAAACCAAACAAACGTGATAGGCTACGTAAAGATTTACGTAGCCTATCACGGCTAGATTTTTAAAAAACACCATGATAGGCTACGTAAATGTTTATGTAGCCTATCACGGCTGACTTAAAAAAAAAAAGTGCTTACGCAAATGGCAGCACCCATGGGCGCCGCCATTTGCGTACGTGCTTCTTTTTTTTTTTAAGTCAGCCTGATAGGCTACATAAACATTTATGTAGCCTATCACGGCTGACTGCATGGACGCAAACAGTGGCGGCTACGGCCGCCGCCATTTGCATCCTGGCAGGAGATGAGGTTTCGCGGCCGGAGGGACGGGGCACCTCCCCCCTGGCCAGAATTTCGGCGGGGAGGGATGGGGCACCTCTCCCCTGGCCAGAATTGTGGCGGGGAGGGACGGGGCGCCTCCCCCCCGGCCAGAATTTTGGGGGGAGGGACAGAGCGCCTCCCCCCCCACGAAGCAAGCTTCGGGATCAGGTAAGTGACTTTCGTCCATCCCTAGTACGAAACGACTTACCTGTTTCGTTTTGTACATCTGCATTGGGGGAGGCTCCATCCCTCCCACCAAAATCCTTGACGGCCGGCTCCGCTCCGAGGTGACTCCGCGGAGCCGCTGGCCAGGGCAGCCCACAGCGAAATCCGGCCGCTGCTGGGCTGCGCAGGGACGCAAATGGCGGCCGCCGTAGCCAGCGCCATCTGTGTCCCTTTTTTTGCCATGATAGGCTATGTAAAAATTTACGTAGCCTATCACGGCAAAAAAAAAAAAGGGAACGCAAATGGCGGTGACTACAGCGGCCGCCATTTGCATTCCGTTTTTTAGCTGTGATAGGCTACGTAAATATTTACGTAGCCTATCATCGCCTCCGCAGGGATGCAAATGGCATCCCTGCATTAGCTGTGATAGGCTACGTAAGTATTTACGTAGCCTACCACGGCTAAAATGGTGATGTGAATGTAAGGATGGAAGAAAGTCCCTTACCTGGTCCCGCAGCTTGCTTCGCAGTGGGGGGGATGTGCTTCGGTTCTCCCCCCAAAGTTCTTGGCAGGGGCGGAGGTGCCCCGCCCCGCCCGGCCGAAATTCAGGCCGAGGGGGAGCGCCCCGTCTCCCCGGCCGCGAAATAAAAAAAGTAAAAAAAACCCAACAACCACGTGATAGGCTACGTAACGATTTACGTAGCCTATCATGGCTAGATTTTCAAAGTCAGCTGTGATAGGCTACGTAAATCTTTACGTAGCCTATCACGGGTGACTTTGGAAAAAAAAAAAAGCGCCTTGTTTGGGCAGGGGTAGTGTTGCCCTTATTTTTGCCGTAGTCTACATAAATCTTTACGTAGACTATCCCTGCCCAAATAAGGAACGCAAATGGCGGCGCCCATGGGCGCCGCCATTTGCATATGCGCTTTTTTTTTCCCCCCAAAGTCACCCGTGATAGGCTACGTAAAGATATACGTAGCCTATCACGGCTGACTTTGGAAATCTAGCCGTGATAGGCTACGTAAATCGTTACGTAGCCTATCACGTGTGTGTTTTTTTTTTTACTTTACTTTGTAATGGCGGTGGCGGCAGCCAGTCGGAAGACCGGCCGCCGCCCCCGCCCCCGCTGAAACGCCACCGAAACGCTGCCGGGACCCACCGCCGAGAGGGACATTTGAAGGAGGTAAGTCCCATCCCGGGGCGGGGGTGGCGGGGGGGGGTGGAGAATTTCACCACCAATTTTGGGGGGCTGAATGCGTTGGCATTCGGCCTCCTGGAGATTTGTGGAGAAATTCTCCGCCATCCCTACGCGAATGGCAGTCGCAGACGTGGCCGCTATTCGCAGAGCAGTGCGAACAGCAGCAGGTGAGTGCTCTGTTTTGCATGCCTTTTGCGGGGTGGGGGGCAGGGAGCTTCGTTCCGCCATGGGTTTCGGGGGGCCGAATGCACTGGCATTCAGCCTCACCAAGATCTCTGGCGGAATTCTCCGCCATCCCTAATACAGCGGTGACAGGTCGGTCCTCTAGTGGCAGGGCATTCCACTTTGGGGGATCAGGTTAAAATGACAGGGAGTCCCCACCCCAGTAGCCTCAGCAAGAGAATCCCCACAGCAGTTGTGTACTGTTCAATTTCAAAGTGCAGGGGCTCATCATAACAGTCCCCATAGCCATACCCTCAAGGAGAGTCCAACATTTCAGGCAGTTGTGTTGATAAGAACATAAGAAGAGCCCTGCTGGATCATACCAAGGGTCCATCTAGTCCAGCACTCTGTTCACACAGTGGCCAACCGGCTGTCGATCAGGAACCCACAAGCAGGGCATGAGCGCAACAGCACCCTCCCATCCATGTTCCCCAGCAATTGGTGTAGATAGGCATACTGTCTCTGATACTGGAGGTAGCATATTGTCATCAGGACTAGTAGCCACTGATAGCCTTCTCCCCCATGAATTTGTCCAGTCCCCTTTTAAAGTCACCCAAATTGGTGGCCATCACTACATCTTGAGGAAGTGAATTCCATAGTTTAACTATGTGCTGTGTGAAGAAAGACTTCCTTTTTATCTGTCCCAAGTCTCCCACCACTCTGCACTCTCTCCCCCACCCACCCCCCTCTGTAAATCAAGGTAGCCTAGAGCAGGGCCCTCCAACCTTTTTGCATCAGTGGGCACATTTGGACTTTTGATAGAGTGTTTGGGGTGTTTTTTCCAAAATGGCTGCCATAGTGGGGGGCAGGCTTGCCCATTCATAAAATAGCTGCCATGGTGGGCATGACTAGTCACAAAAGAGACTGAAAGAGAAGTAACTTGCTCAAGAAGCAACTTGGCCAAGAAGCTAAGTGCAAGGCAGGGGTAGGGTCTGAGCTCTAAAACACAAATCCACTCCTTTGAACCCAAATAAAGATGGTACTGGGGGGCAGCCCCTTCACTCTGTAGCTTGCCCTCCTCCCAGTTAAAAATATAACTTTTAAACATTAAAGAAATCAATATCAGGAGGGCAGAGAGCCTGGTGGGCACCAAGAGAAATGCCCACTAGGCACCATATCGGAGACCCCAGGCCAGGTAATTTCCCAAACAATAATGAAGGACTCCAAAATAATGTGAACCATGGATTTTTGTGAACTGTCCAGAGAGCTTCGGCTATATGGAGGTAGGTATGGAAATGAAATGAATAAATGGTGAAATAAATAAATAAATAAATAAATAGTTGATCATCAGTGCATCAGGGAGAAGGAGGGGGGGCAACTCTCCTTCTAAAGCTCTCCACACAACCCTAATGCTGGCTACAGCCCTAGCTATGCTGGCTAGGGCTGATGGGAGATGTAGGCCCAAACATCTGGAGGATCACATGTTGCCCACCCCTGATTTAAATGGCCCAACTTGAAAAGTCAGTGGAAGGTGAGAGAATCATGTAGGTCCTTCCCATTAAATTGGTGCTCCCTCCTGGCAGATGACTGATTTGATGGACAAGATCCATGCAATCATTTTCCACCCAAATTCTTGGGTCATCATTTTAAAGGTTCTCCCAGCCACAAGGAAGCTGCTCATTGCTAATCAGCAACCATGTGGTCAGGAGAACATTTAAAGGGTACCACGTGGTCCAGGTCGATAAGAGACCTACTTTCTTTGATTTAGATCCATAATAGCCCACATGGTCCCATGTAGCAATGAAGGCCCAGACAGCTGTGAAAGGGATCTCAGGGAAGTACTCATTGATATCTGCAGTGCAGCGGCTAAGCAGTGTTGGGTCCTGAGTCTGCCTCCAGAAGACATCCCCATGTATAGGAGTGTAGACATCACTCCAAAATGGGGCAACAAGGGGTAGTCCACCATCCAGGGGTAAAGGGTCAGGAGTGATTCCAAACTCTGGAACTGCCACACCAAAGGTGATCAGACCATCGTTGTCCACCTGCAAGAACAAAGGGAAAGGTGAGGGACAGAAGATAGAGACAGACTGATGGACAGGTGTATTTAACAGAGTTGTTGTGAATGACTTGCCCGGGGAAGAGAGGTCATGGAAGAAAGCCAGTAGTCTAGAATGAACCTATCAAATGTATCTTGTTCTCTGTTCTGTGGCTGTAAAGAATATTCCGCACACAGATTGCAGGTTCTGAGTGAGGCCATGAATAACTGGGCTTATCATGCACCCATTTCAATACAGATCTGGGATACAGTACAATAGATCTGTTTCAATACAGATCTGGGATTGCTGGGGATGAAGTGGGGGACAACAGCAAAGGAGGTTTAGCAGGTTAGAGACCAGGGCCAGAACAACACCCCAGGTCATATTGATACAATCCCATTGTAGTGACCTATATCCCTCTTGCTCATTTATAACTCATATTATCTTTTTGGTGCCTGGTTAAGACCTTTTTCTTTCCCCAGGCATTTGGCAGCATATGATGAGTTTTAATTGGTCCTGGAGATGTCTTTAGTTATGACTGACATAGTTGTTGTAGTTATATGTTGTTTGTCTATATTGTCTGTGTGCTTTTATGTAAATGGCTTTTAAACTTTGTATATTGTATTTTAATGTTTTAACTTCTGTAAACCACCTGGAGAGCTTTGGCTGTGGGGCAGTATAGAAATGTAACAACAACAGCACACACAATGATATCAGTTGTGGTATTTTGAATAATATGAAATAAAAACCAGGAATAATGCTAAAAAGGCAGTATACAGAATGTGTAATGTGCCTAGGGATGGGCGGAATGCTTACCCCATTCCGGGTGGGGGGGTCTGTGTGTGGGGGGGAGGCAATCCGTTCCTCCCTCCCGGAATCCATCCAGGCTGGCTCTGCTCCACCTTGATCCTGCGGAGCTGGCCGCCAGCTCCGCTTTGCTGGCGAATGTCGATAAAGCCAGCAGCCATTGCCGTGCCATATTGCTCTAAGTCAGGGTCCGGATGCAAATGGCATAGTGGGCGCCATTTGCGGCCGTAAAGCTGGTAGTTTAGCCCAAATGCAGCCATAAATGGCTGCATTTAGGCTAAGCTACCAGCTTTACGGCTGCAAATGGCACCCGCTATGCCATTTGCGTCCGTAGCCTGACTTACAGCGATACGGCACGGCAATGGCTGCCGGCATTGGCTGCCGGTACAGCAATGGCTGCCGGCTGCCTGCATGGCAATGGCTGCCAGGGACGTGGCCGGCTCTGCAGGATCAAGGCAGCAATGGATCTGACCCGGAAGGATTCTGTGCGGAGGTGGAGGTGAATGCTCCGTTCTGCCATGGGCCTCAATGGGGTCTGTGGCGGATTTCTCCCACATCCCTAAATGTGCCCCAACAGTTATCTGTGCACTTCAGGACTGATAAAAAGCACTCGTGTAGAACTAGCCCAGATTAGATCTGGGAGCTGTTGAAAGAAAATGCAGTAAAAGCTTAAACTGATCCAGCAGTTACGAGAACCCTGGGAAATGTAGTTCTGCCATAGGAGTGAGTAAAGTCTGTAACAAGAACATTTTCAATGATTCCCCCAACTATGGTTCCCAATATTCCTTTAGGTAAGCCATGCATTTTAGTGTTATTAAATTAATATTGTTTTTGGAAGACATGCACTAGCTTTCTGACTGCATTTCTTGGTTGTTTGGATAGGTTTTAGCTGTTCTGCTGAATTTTTATGTTGAATCATTACACTGTGATTGTATATGGATGTTCTTGTAATTTTGTGGCATGCTGCCCTGATAGTGTTTTCTGATTATTTGCATGGACTTGGGATAAATAGCTGGATGTCCCATCATTGCTTGTAGTCCATATTTGTCTCAATTCCTGCTGGGATGGAGGATTCTATAGACCAACCTTGCTTAAGCCATTGTCTTCCAGATAGGGATGTCAGAGAATTCCGCAATGGATCTCGGTGAGGCTGAATGCGACTGCATTCGGCCCCCCGAAATCCATCGTAGAACGAAGCCCCCGCCTCCCCAACCCACGAAAGTCGGGCAGGACGAAGCCCCCACCCCACCCCACGAAAATTGCTCAAAATGGAGCACTTACCTGCTCCTGCTGGCACTGACTTGCGAATGGCGGCTGCCCTGTGGCCGCCATTCGCTGCTTCTTCATGGCCGTAATAGGCTACGTAAATACATACGTAGCCTATCACGGCTAATGCAGGGACGCCTTTTGCGTCCCTGCGAAGGCCGTGATAGGCTACGTAAGTATTTACGTAGCCTATCATGGCAGGCTAAAAAAAAAACACGTACACAAATGGCGGCGGCTACGGCCACCGCCATTTGTGTTCCTTATTTTTGGCCGTCTTAGTCTACGTAAATATTTACGTAGACTATTACAGCCTAAATAAAGGGGAACGCAAATAGCGTAGCGAGTGCTATTTGCGTTCCCCTTCATTTTCGCCGTCATAGTCTACATAAATATTTACATAGACTAAGACAGCCAAAAATAAGGAAAGCAAATGGTGGTGGCCATAGCCGCTGCCATTTTCGTATGCAGTTTTTTTTTTTACCCAGAGCCCTCCGCAGCCGGAAATCCGGCTGCGGAAGGCTCTGGCCTGGCTGGGCCTGGCCGGCTGCTCTGCGGAGCTGCTGCGGAGCACAGCTGGCCGTGGAGGATTCCAGGGGGGAGGAATGGATCACCTCCCCTCCCGTCGAGGATTCCGTGGGGAGGGACGGAACGCCTCGCCCCCCACCATCAACATAATCTGCCGAAAGGTAAGTGGCTTTCGTACATCCCTACTTCCAGATGTGTTGGGCTTAGGGATGTATGGAAGTCACTTACCTTTCCGCGGATTATGTTGATGGTGGGGGGGAGGCGTTCCGTCCCTCCCCACGGAATCCTCGACGGGGGGGGAGGCGATCCGTTCCTCCCTCCCAGAATCCTCCATGGCCGACTATGCTCCATGGCAGCTATGCAGAGCAGCCGGCCAGGCCCAGCCAGGCCAGAGCTGTCCACAGCCGGATTTACGGCTGCGGAGGGCTCTGGGAAAAGAACAAAAACAAACCGCGTACGCAAATGGCGGTGGCTACGGCAGCCGCCATTTGCGTTCCTTATTTTTGGCTGTCTTAATCTACGTAAATATTTACGTAGAGTATGACGGTGAAAATAAAGGGGAACGCAAATAGCGTAGCGGGTGCTATTTCCATCCCTTTTTGATTCACCATTTTAGCCTACGTAAATATTTACGTATGCTAAAACGGCGAATCAAAAAGGGACACAAATAGTGCCTGCTACGCTATTTGCATTCCCCTTTATTTTCGCCACCATAGTCTACGTAAAAAAAATTTACGTAAAAAAATAAAAAAATTTTACGTAAAAATTACAAATATTTACGTAGACTAAGACGGCCAAAAATAAGGAACGCAAATGGCGGCTGCCATAGCCGCCGCCATTTGCGTACGCGTTTTTTTTAAAAAAACAAAACAAAACCCAGCCATGATAGGCTATGTAAATCTTTACATAGCCTATCATGTCATTTTTATTTTTTACAAGACTGCAAATGGTGGCAGTGGCAGCCAGTTGGAAGACCAGCTGCTGCCGCAGCTGCCGCCGGAACCACCGCCGCCCGGAAGATCCGCCCCAGGTAAGTCTCGTCCCGGGGGGGATCCACAGGGGGGCGGGGGGTGGCAGGCTGTTCGCCACGGAGTTCGGGGGGCCGAATGCACTGGCATTCGGCCTCACTGAGATCCGTGGCAGAATTCTCTGACATCCCTAGTTGGGCTATAACTACCAGAATATGGGAATTGCAGCCTAAAACATCTGGAGGGCAACACAGCATGGGCAAGGCTGCTATAGAGAAAAGCAAGAAAATGTTGCTATTCCTCTTCATATAGCAGGTGTCTGGCCTCTTTGGATAAAAGGCCAAAGGGGAGCTTTGGTCATCACCCCCTAACACACCAAATGATGCATCTTGGGTGTTCTGATAGGGTCCATGCAAATCAAGGTTCATGGTGCACAAAACAGGAGATAAGATATACAGGCAGAGCACTACCATGCCTTTTGGAAGAGAACCATAGCAATGAGTTTCATTCTGGTAAGAGTTACGTACATAGAGACTGTGGTACTCCTTGCCATAGAAGGTGAGAGGAACTGTAATTAAGACCTTTGGAGATCCAACATCATCTCCCTTGGGGTTCTTTGCATCACCTTGGTCTGTCCCATAAGGATACAGCAATAATTCTAGAGCAGGAGATAACACCTTGTTATTATGTCCATAGAGACCTGGTCAGAAACTACTTTTACAAAAGGTCACTGGGGGGGGGGGATATAATATGTTGGGCCAGGCTGTCCCCCCACCCACCCCACCCCACTGGGAACTTCTAGGAAGACTGATCACCACAGGCACCATTTCCTCTACAGCAGTTGCAGACTCTCAGAATTGAATTCTCCATCCTATTTGTGGGCAGAGAAATTGGGGGGAACCATTTCACCACATTTCTCCAAAGGGAGAAGAATTTTTCCAACAGTGTTTCAGAGGCAAGGCTCACTGTTAGCAGTAGCACAGCTTCTTTCTTTTTTGCCACCCTTGCAAGAGGCAGCAGCAGCACTCGTGTTGGCAGCCTGGCTACCATTTTGAATCCCCCACAATACCCTGGACCAAGCATCCTTCAGAGGCTGTGTGTGTGTGTGTGTTTGGGGGTGGGGGGCAGAATGGCAGCTGCCACACACAAAAATTGTGAGGAAAATTTAGAGAAAACTGCAACGTGGCTTTATTTTTCTAAGGGGTTTGTGTGTGAGAAAAAGAAAAATCTCAGTTCTCTCCTCTGTGTCCCCTGCCCCAGAAGACATCTTCTGAGAAATTTCAACTCTGCTCTACCCTCTGCACACCCCTCCTGCCTCTGGTATGACAACTGGGGTGAAGGAGATGGCTGTATTTGGCCCTAAATCCTCCAGTTTCTGATTCCTGCCATAAAGCCTCATCTCTGGAATCATTTTTAATGTGGTTTCTGGAGATAATTTTGTGCAACATCATGAGAAATCTCCAACCCACAGCCCCTCTCTGCAGGGACCCTGTAAATTCTATGTTATATATTCAGCCTAGCCTACAAATGTTAATATATGTGCTAATTAGGAAACCCTGAAGGGCTTGTACTATGTATGCCAAATGATCTCAAGCATTGCATCCTTGTTCTGAACCTTTCAACAAACAAGTATTTTCCCCCCTTTAAAGGGTGGTCAGCAATACCAGATAATGGCCTCGTCAAAGCCTAAGGCAGAAGTAATACCACCAACACCGTAGTCAATTTTCTCTGATGTGAACACATAAGAATCCCATTTGGCTTAACCTGGAAGTTTGCACACAACTGAGTAACCACCACAGGTAGGGATGCTGGTGAGATTCTACTGGACTGGGCTCAAAATTAATCTTAGGGGGCACATAAAAATCTCCTAAAACAAGACCTTTACAAGTCCCAAAACTCTCTTCCAGCTTGGATCAATATCTAAGCTAAAGAAGAATTCCTGGCTTCCCCCAAAGCATCTCCTCCACCCCCAAATGCCATGTCCCACCAGCTTCAGCCCCCCAAACACAGTTCCCCCCTTTCCCTTGATGTTAGGTGATATGGGAGCAGCAGTGGAAGCATATGGGGAGAAGATAGGAGGGAACAGATTTTCCCTCCATTGCCATAGGATGCTGTTATCCATCACAATGGGGTGACAGAAAGAGGTGGGGATCCTCCCTCCTCTCTTCTCCCAGTGTGCCACACTGCTGCTCTTGCTGCCACCCAGCTTGAAGAGAAGGGAAGGGGGTGGTCTGTGTTTTTTGGTGTGTGTGTGTGTGTGAAATTGCTTTTTTTGGACAGGAGAGGGCAGTGGAGATTTTCCTGAGTCCTTGACTTGGCAAACTATTAAAATTCTTCCACCCTCCCTCCCGCTCTCTCTCTTCCCCCAGAAGTTTTTGGATAATTTCCGAGGTAATCAAGGCAAATGTCAGATCACTTCCCATCATCCTTAAGTCCTGCCTGGGACTGAATTTTCCCAGAATACAGTGTCTTTTCCTGCTCCCTTATCTTATAAGCATGTCACTGTCCATTGATCTTGAAGAATTGCTCAGCCCACTAGGTCTCTCTTAACCCAACTTCACCTTACCTTTTGGCTTCGGGACAGGAGGCACCAGTGCTGATCCTAAAAGGAAGCAATCAAAAGACTTTCATCAGGCCTGTACCAGATTTACATACACCCAGATTGAGACGGCTGAGTTCAACAATCAGGGGGGTCATAGAGCAGCTTTAGTTTTCAAACACAGCATAGCAAGCAGATGCCTCACACTTAAAGCAGGAGCCTCCTAATTTCAACAAAAGAAAACATCACAGGAGACCAAATGAAGGATTCCAAATTGTTTTCATGCATGACCAATCGGTCTCTGCTTGCCTTGCTGTGTTTTAATCCTTATGCAGCCGAAACAGCACCATTCACACAGAAGAAGGAGGTATCAGCAAGCATGGGGATAACCAAAGCTTTGTAGGATTATCAATTTTGTTTAGAAAAAGAAACCCTAAGGGGTGGAACACTTGCCCCCCCCAAAAGCCACATGAGGACTGAGCATGCTCAGTGGACACCGTGTGTCTGTTGTAGAGGAAGAGGTGTTTTTTTGATGTATTGTTGTTATTGATTGCAGATTTATTTTCTTCCAACCAGTCTGAGTACAATGTAATTGTGGACAATGTGCTATATCTAGGGATGTGCAAATCAGCATAACTCAAGCTTGCTGAAGCTGTCCGAATTCCATTCCACAGCTCATTTTGACTCAAGTCTGTATCAGCTCAAGCCCATGTCAATAAAATGAGTATGACTAATGGCCAGCTCAGCAGAGGTTATTTAGTTATTACATTTATATCCCACCTTTTTTCCTCCTTAAGGAACCCAAGGCGGCGTACATAATCCTCCTCCTCCTCTCCATTTTATCCTCAGAACAACAACCCTGTGAGGTAGGTTGGGCTGAGAGTCTGTGACTGGCCCAAAGTCACCCAGTGAGCTTCCGTGGCTGAGTGGGGACTAGAACCCGGATCTCCCGACTCCCAGTCCAACACTCTTGTCACTACACCACACTGGCTCTCTCAGGTGAGGTGAACATAGGAAGCCAACAGAGTTACTTCTGGTTCTAGAAAACCTGTGGATTATGGCCTGTCTCCTCACTATGACAGAGGATAGAATGGGGGAGCAGCATCAAAAAGCAGAAGTGTGAAGAAAATATATTCTCAAGTGAGTTGTTTTATTTTAATACATGACCTGGCATGTATTACTGAGACCTGGGTGGGGGAACTGGGAGGGGTCACTCTCTCCCAGCTGTGCCCTCCTGGGTACTCGGTGCAGCACCAACACCGACTTGAGGGTTGGGGAGGGGGGGTTGCCGTGGTCTATAGGAATTCAATCTCCCTCTCCAGGCTTCCTGCTCATTCGAGTGCAGATCTTGAGTGTCTGTACCTTGTGTTGGGTACCCGGGACAGACTAGGGATTCTGTTGGTGTACCGCCCACCCCGCTGCCCATCGGACTCCCTGCCTGAGCTGACGGAGGTGGTCTCGGACTTGGTGTTGAGGACCCCCAGGATGATGGTCCTGGGGGATCTCAACTTCCATGCCGAGGCCGCTGTATCCGGGGCGGCTCAGGACTTCATGGCCGCCATGACAACCATGGGGCTGTCCCAACATGTCATCGGCCCAACGCATATAAAAGGACACACGCTTGATCTGGTTTTCTCGACTGGGCAGGAGGATGGTGATCTGAAAGTAGAGGAATTAACATCTGTCCCTTTGTCATGGTCAGATCACTTCCTGCTGAGGTTTAGACTTCTGGCGGCCTTTCCCCTCTGCAAGGGTGGGGGACCTATTAAAATGGTCCGCCCCCGGAGATTAATGGATTCCGATGGATTCCAGAGGGCTCTGGGGGATTTTCCCACTGGTATGGCTGGTGCTCCTGTCGAAGCCCAGGTCGCTCTGTGGAATGCAGAGATGACTCGGGCGGTTGACACGATCGCACCCAAGCGCCCTCTCCCTCTGAGCAGAGCCCAGCCAGCTCCTTTGTATACACCTGAGCTGAGGGCAATGAAGCAAGAGGGGAGACGGCTAGAACGCAGGTGGAGGAAAACTTGTGCTGAGTCTGACTGAACACAGGTAAGAGCCCACTATCGAGCCTACTCTGTGGCGGTGAGGGTGGCAAAGAGGCAGTTCTTTTCCACCAGCATTGCATCTTCTCAGTGTCGTCCGGCGGAGCTTTTCCGAGTGGTTTGCGGCCTCTTACATTCTGGGCCAGGGAGAGAGACGGTGGAACCCTCGGTAGCACTAGGGGTGGACGAAAGTCCCTTACCTTTCGCCGAAGGTTTTTCGCGGTGGGGGGGAGCGCTTCGCTGCTCCCCCCGCGAAGTTCAGGCCCGGGGGGGGAGGCTTCCCGCCTCGCCCGGCCGAAATTCAGGCCGGGGGGGGAGGCTTCCCGCCTCGCCCGGCCGAAATTCAGGCCGGGGAGGAGGCTTCCCGCCTCGCCCGGCGGCGAACTCGAAAGTAAAAAAAAAAAACAAACACGTCCCCTGATAGGCTACGTGACGATTCACGTAGCCTATCACGGCTAGATCTGGAAAGTCAGCCGTGATGGGCTACGTGAATTGTCACGTAGCCTATCACGGGTGACTTTAAAAAAAAAAAAAAAAAGCGCGTACGCAAATGGCGGCCCCCATAGGGAGCCGCCATTCGCGTTCCTTATTTAGTTGCTGTAGTCTATGTCAATGTTTACGTAGACTACGGCGAAAATAAGGGCAACGCAACGTTAATAAGGGCAACAACTCGAAAGACCGGCTGCCACTCCCGCCCCGCTCGAACACCGGACGAACCGCCAGCCGGACCCGCCGCCGGGAGGGACATTCAGGGAAGGTAAGTCCTGTCCCGGGGGGGGGCGGGGGGCGGGGGGGGCGGGGGATTTCTCCCTGAAACTTGTTCGGGGGGCCGAACACGTTGGCGCTCGGCCCCCCGAAGTTTCGGGGAGAAATTCTCCGCCATCCCTAGGTAGCACGCTGTGACGAGTTTGCGCAGCACTTTGAGGATAAAGTCGCTCAGATTCGTCATGAATTGGACACCACCATTAATGCAGTTCCATTGGTAGAGGCGTTCAGAGCACCGTCTGGTCCAGTTTTATTGGATGAGTTTCAGTTACTGAGGCCTGAGGATGCGGACAAGGTGCTTGGCCAAGTCCGATCGACCACTTGTGTGCTTGACCCTTGCCCTTCATGGCTTATTAAATCAAACAAGGAGGGGATGTCTGGCTGGGTCCAGGAGGTTGTAAATTCCTCCTTGAGAGAGGGAGTGGTGCCTGCTGCTTTAAAAGAGGCAGTAATTAGACCACTCCTGAAAAAGCCTAACCTGGACCCAGAGGATGTTAACAATTATAGGCCAGTGGCCAACATCCCCTTCCTGGGCAAGGTGCTTGAGCGGGTGGTTGTAGGACAGCTCCAGGCACTGTTGAATGAAACGGATTATCTAGATCCATTTCAATTGGGCTTCAGGCCTGGTTTTGGAACGGAAACTGCCTTGGTCGCCCTGTGGGATGACCTCTGCCGGGAGAGGGACAGGGGGAGTGCGACCCTGTTGATTCTCCTGGACCGCTCAGCGGCTTTCGATACCATCGACCATGGTATCCTTCTGGATAGGTTGTCTGGGTTGGGAGTTGGAGGCACTGCACTACAGTGGTTCCGCTCCTACTTGGATGGCCGATTCCAGAAGGTGGTGCTGGGGGATTATTGCTCTGTGCTATGGCAATTGTGCCATGGGGTTCCACAGGGCTCTATTCTATCCCCCATGCTGTTTAACATCTACATGAAACCGCTGGGGGAGGTTATCCGGAGGTGTGGGCTGAGGTGCCATCAATATGCGGATGACACCCAGCTCTACCTCTCTTTCTCATCAAAACCAGGTGAGGCAGTGGCTGTTCTGAACCAGTGCCTGGGCACGGTAATGGACTGGATGAGTGCTAATAAACTGAAACTCAATCCAGACAAGACGGAGGTACTGTTAGTGGGTGGTTCGTCTGCCCGGCTAGGTGATATTCAACCTGTTCTGGAGGGGGTTGCACTCCCCCTAAAGGATCAGGTTCGTAGTTTGGGGGTGCTCTTGGATCCAGAACTGTCACTTGAGGCACAGGTGAACTCAGTGGCACGGAGCACTTTTTATCAGCTTAGGCTGGTATACCAACTACGCCCTTATCTGGACAGAGATAGCCTAGCTACAGTTATCCATGCTCTGGTAACTTCTCGTCTGGATTACGGCAATGTGTTATACGTGGGGCTGCCTTTGAAAACGGTCCGGAAACTTCAGCTGGTCCAAAATAGGGCAGCAAGATTGTTAACAGGGACTGGCCTGCGAGCTCATATTACGCCAGTACTTTTCCAGCTGCACTGGCTGCCAGTCCATTTCCGGGCCCGATTCAAAGTGCTGGTGTTAACATTCAAAGCCCTTAACGGCTTGGGGCCAGGTTACCTGAAGGATCGTCTCCTCCCATATGTGCCTGCCTGGACCTTAAGATCATCATCAGCGGCCCTTCTCCGTGAGCCCCTGCCAAAGGAAGTGAGGCGGGTGGCTACTAGGAGGAGGGCTTTTTCTGTTGTGGCACCCCGGATCTGGAATGAGCTCCCTAGTGAGGTTCGCCTGGCGCCTACATTGTACTCCTTTCGGCGCCAGGTGAAGACCTTTTTATTTTCCCAGGCATTTTAGCTTTCTAAATTTTTATCTTTGCTGTTTTAAATTTGTATTTTAAACTCCTGTACTGCTGCTAGGTTTTATTGTGGTTGTATTGTTATATTGTGGTTTTAATGTTCTATATATTTTAAATTGTTTTATTGTGTGTTGTTTGGTTTTAGTTTTTGTGAACCGCCCAGAGAGCTTCGGCTATTGGGCGGTATAGAAATGAAATAAATAAATAAATAAATAAATAAATTTTTACTGTACCAGACAAAGTCACACGAAGTTCATTAACACCTGGATCGCAATTGGAGCCTGAAGTTGTTCTTGGGAAGTTACTCTTTTCCCAAGATACAGTTCTCCATTTTTTATAAGTGTGACACAGTTTTAAGTCTAAAGAATTCTTCAACTCAAATTCAGGCCTCAATCCATGTGCACTTTACCTTTTGGCTTATGGGCAGGAGACTGTGATGCTGATCCTAAAAAGCAGCAAAGAAAAAGACCATCAGACCTGTAACAGACTTATACACTTAGAGCTTTTCTACATGATGCTGTTCACTGCTGTACCTATTTTTAGTTTCATTGGAGAATTGAGATCATAGCTCTACACAAACAGCTTTTCCTTTCCTGCTTGTCTGCTACATAACCTCTAGGTGATACTGTGCTATAGCAGAATATCACAATTACACAAGTAGGAAAACATCTTTTATTTCACTTTCAGAAATAATACTCCATTTTCCCTACTCTAAAACCCCCCAGGAAAGTGCTCTTAAAAAGCAGAAGCAACACTGGAGGATCACAAAATCTTCTAAAGAACCTGTAAACAATTGCGAGTAAAGAATCACGAGCACATAATAAAAGCCTCATGTAGAAAGGCTCATATACATTTGTTCATTTCGATGATAGAAGGTTTCAGCTGAGACCAATTCCACAGCCTCCAAAACACAGACCATATTCACACTTCACCACAACCACAAACTGCTATGAAATCAGGCTAGCAAAACTAAAACTCGAATCAGCTCTTATCTGGATGTCAGCTAATGACCTGAAGCTACATCCAGGTAAGTTGGACATAAGATGTCGATTGGAGGAGGGAAGGCCAATCTGGAAAGAGGTATTCCAACTATTTTGGATGTACTTTAAGGATGGGCACATCTGTCAATTTCATTTTCTCTTGCATTCTATTTTTTAAATATGTATCTCAAGTTCTTTCTCTCCCAAATATGAAGAACTTTGTGAATGTTGGTAACTTCTTATCAAAGATGAACTGAAATTAAATTCTCACCCATGTGCACCAGACAAATTCAATAGATACAGCTATTCCCAGCATACAGAGGACCATAATCTACCAGCCTGCCATATAGTTATGAAAGATGAGGAGCCTGTCAGAAGAAAGAGGTGGCAACTCTAATGCAGCTCTAACATGGTTGAATACATAGGAATCCAAACCCAGACTTTTAAGAGCAAAGCACTCAAAGCCCTGGGCCTGGATGGATGAATCTGTCCATTCCAATTTCTCCCACATTCTTTTTTTTAATCACATTCTTTTTGTCCCAAATATGGGGAACTTTGTGAATTTTGATTTCTTCTCAAAACTAAACTGAAACAAAATTTTCATGCATCCCTGCTACATAAATACATAAAACATAGCGCTGTGGGCAAGGTCTTTCACAATTCTCCGCCCTATTTGTAGGCAGAGGAATTTCTCCAGGGAGAGGAGAAATTCTCCAATAGTTTCTTAGGGGTGAGGTTCACCACAAATGGAGGCAGTAGAACAGCTTCTTTCTTCTTTTCCTACATTTTGGTTTTCTTTGGTGCCACTGCTTTCCCTGAAGGGTTACCCAGCCAGTTGTGGTCTGTAGCACACAGGAGAGTGTGCAGTTTAATCACTGATCAGTATTTTTATTATCTTGTAGTTTTATTTTATTGTTATTTTGATGGTATGACACTGTATGTTGACCACTTTGAAACTTTGTGGAAAGCCGTAGATAAATCTGATTAATAAATAAATAAACAAACTGTGTTAAGAACATAAGAAGACCCATGCTGGATCAGACCTTGTAGTCTAGCATTCTGTTCACACAGTGGCCAAATACCTGCCTGTAGGGAAACACGTAAGTAGGACATGAGTGCAACAGCACCCTCCTACTGATGTTCCCCAGCAACTGGTGTACATAAGCATACTGCCTCTGATACTGGAGATAGCATATAGCCTTCAGGACTAGTAGCCATTGATAGCCTTCTCCTCCATAGATTTGTCTAATCCCCTTTTAAAGCCTTCCAAATTGGTGGCCACCACTACATATTGTGGTAGTGAATTCCACAATTCAACTAGGTGTTGTGCATTGGCCTGGCCACCATTTTGGAATCACCCTTAATACCCTGGACCTATCATCATTACAGAGCATGGGGTGGGGGGGCAGAATGGTGGCTGCCACACACAAAAATGGTAGAGAACATTTCGAGAAAATTCTGCATTCTTGGTGAGGAAAAAAACCCTGAGAAATTTGCTCAGAAAAATATCTTGTGCGTCAGCTCAGCTCTACTAGAAAGAGATCCTAGCAGGGAAAATAAGAGAAATAGTACCCAGGGGTAAGATAGCTGAAGGGAGGGTGTAGAATAGGCAAGAGACTGAGGGCAAATGTGGAGGCTTCTGAGTATCCAATGCCCTGTTGTGCAGCTGCCAGCAGGGCAGGATGAGCAATGGATTCAATTTCTATCCCTTTGTCCTCCTTTTATCCCCTCTAGATGAGCCTCTGAGCCTGTCTAGAGGAGGCACGCCACCAGGGCTGGGGCTGGAGCTGGAGAAGCCATCTATGAGGTTCTCCACAGCTGCTTCTGTGACTTTGGACAACAGGCACCATGGTTCTTTTCATGGTGGCTGTGAGGGGGAGGAGGAGGTGGCAGTGAGATGATCAGATGTTCAAGTCCACCTCCCAAAGTTGTAGTTGTATCTATGGCTTTAGGACTGGGGGGGGGGGGGTTGAACCTGAAAAATCCAGTGTTCCCTGGGACACTCTCCAGGAACCTGCTTGTGGGTTCCCAGTCAACAGCTGGTTGACCACTGTATGAACAGAATGCTGGACTAGATGGAACCTTGGTCTGATACAGCCTGGCTCTTCTTATGCACTAACTCAAAGTAGGTGACAGAGAAGGAGGGTTGAGGAAATGGGCCAAGGAAACAGGGAAGCACAACAAGAGGGGTTTAATAAGAAAGATAGGGTGGGATCTCAATTTCACATATTGTTTTCAACCAATGAGCCAATTCTTTGGCTTTAGACTTCTAATATTTTGGATGTATGTTTGTAAATTCGTACAGTCTCACTCTCTGAAAAATGATCTCTCTCAATAACATTATTTGGGCTACATTCGGGATGTTAGAGAATTCTGCCACAGACTCCAGTGAGGCTGGATTCTTTAGAATCCAGCCCCCTGGAGTCTGTGGCAGAAAGGAACAATCCCTCCGACCCCCCAGAATCCCCCCGGGACAGAGCCTACCTTTGTCGGCTGTGTGCTGCCCCATGAATGGCTGCCCCGGTTTGCAGGAGCTATTTCCATTCCACTTTAGCCATGATAGGCTACGTAAGTATTTACGTAGCCTATCACGGCTAATGCAGGGATGCCATTTGTATCCCTGCGGTAGCCATGAGAGGCTACGTAAATATATACGTAGCCTATCATGGCAAAAGGCAGGAACACAAATGGCATAGTGGCTGCCATTTGCGTTCCTGCCTTTTGCCGTGATAGGCTACGTAAATATATATGTAGCCTATCATGGCTACTGCAGGGATGCAAATGGTGGCCACTATGGCAGCCGCCATTTGGGGCTGCAGCCCAGCAGCAGACGGCAGTCTGGCTGCGGGTGGCCCCGGCCGGTGGCTCTGTGGGCTCCCTGCAGAGCGGAGCTGGCCCGGGAGGATTCCAGGGGGGAGGGACGGATCGCCTCCCCCCCCAGCGGATGGCCCCAGCGGAATGGGGTAAGTCATTCATACACCCCTAGGCTACATGCAGAAAGTGTTTGTTAAAAAATATTAGGTATTTGTCGAACTAGATGACCTAGGAGTAGGGATGGCAGAGAATTCCGCCACGGATCTCGGTGAGGCCGAATGCCAGTGTATTCAGCCCCCTGAAATCTGTGGTGGAACAGCCTGCCCCCCCGCCCCCCCGCGGATCCCCCCTAGGACAAGACTTACCTGGGGAGGATCTTCCGGGCGGCGGTGGCTGTGACAGCGGCTTCGGTGGCAGCGGCTGCGACGGCTGGTCTTCCGACCAGCTGCCGCCACTGCCATTTGCAGTCTTGTTAAACAACAACAACAACATGATAGGCTATGTAAAGATTTACGTAGCCTATCATGGCTGGGTTAAAAAAAAAAAAAAGCGTACGCAAATGGCGGCGGCTACAGCCTCTGCCATTTGCGTTCCTTAGTTTTGGCCGTCTTAGTCTACATAAATATTTACGTAGACTAAGATGGCAAAAATAAGGGGAACTCAAATAGCATAGCGGACGCTATTTGCGTTCCCCCTTATTTTCGCCGTCTTAGTCTATGTAAATATTTACGTAGACTAAGATGGCCAAAAATAAGGAACGCAAATGGCGGCGGCTGTAGCCACCGCCATTTGCGTATGCGCGTTTTTGTTTTTGTTTTTTAAGCCAGACGTGATAGGCTACGTAAGTCTTTACGTAGCCTATCATGGCTGACTACAGGGACGCAAATGGCGGTGGCTACGGCCGCTGCCATTTGCGTCCCTGCTAGCCAGTGGCCGGATTTTTGGCTGCTGGCGGAGCCGGCTGGCGGCTCCGCAGAATCTCCGCGGAGCGGAGCTGGCTGGCCAGGATTCCAGGGGGGAGGGACGGAGTGCCTCCCCCCCAGCGGAACCCAGCGGAGCCAGGTAAGGGGGATTTCGTACATCCCTACCTAGGAGTCCCTTACTCTATACAGTTAAGTTATTTCGACCCTGGAAGGTAACTGTGGAAATGAGGAAATTATTGTCTTGGGAAAGTCATGGAATTCTTAATCTCTGCTGGCTCTTGGGGAAAAAAAATCTGCAAATAAACAGCAGAAAGAAAGAAAATCTATTGCTGGTATTTTCCCCCAGATTAAATAGAGTTAAACTTCTCATAGTTATTTAGAGAGGCCCTGAAGAATTTTGAAATAAGCAAACAATTTCCATTCTAGATATTATTAAATAAAATAAGACTTGCATATTCACTGCCTTCTGCAGTAATAGTATGAAATGGCAGCTAATGCTCAAGGAAGAAGGGATGAGAATATCATTGGTAGTAGAAACCTTGGGCAGTGATGGGATACTTTAAAACAGATGCAGACAAATGAATTTAAAAATAATCTCCCAGTGAATCCCATAGAATTCTGAACTGCTTTATTGCCAGACTGTTCCTTCATTGCAAGAAAATGAGACTACTTACTGCAGGAGCAAAGGGCTACAGAGCCATAGCCATCACGATATGAACCTCCAAAGTTGAAGAGCCCAAAAGAAGTGGTGGGATGCTCTACAGGGAGAGCACTAGTTTCTGTGCCCAAGAGGTGTTCAGCCCAAGAATATTCTGTGCCAGGAATTGATCTCCACTGGATGTTTGCAATGGTCCTCCTCGCTAATTGGATCTGGCTGGATTCTGAAGTACTAGCTATGATGATAGCATAATTATCATTCTGTCCCATCCCATCAATATGGTACAGCCTGCAATAGCTTGCTAAAGCTGGAATATTGATGAGGAATGGGTCATAGATTCTGCTTTCTTTGGGGGCATCAGGAAAAAAGGGCATCAGTTTGTTATAGGAACTGTTTCCTTTTGTGGCACCAGTGAAGAAGAAAAGGACTTGAATTCCAGCATCAGCAGAGATGAAAAGTGGCTGAGAGCTCCTCACAACAAGCTGGATTACTTCACCAGTCACCATGTTTCGGGAGCGTTCTCTGTCCCCAGATTGGTATTTGATCACAGTGTTTTGGGAAGCGATGACATAAGCAATGTCAAAACGGGTCTGGAAGGACAGAGGAGGGACAATAAAGGTGGTTCCCCAGTGGGAAACAGGCAAGAGCTGTTCAACCACATGGTCACAGGCTGTGTGCTTCTGAGCACAGCTGTGTCCACTCAAGACAGCCACAGGTCTGTTCGATTCAACCTTGGTGCCAGATAAATCTTCTGAGCTTTGCAGCTGGATTGCCTGGAAGGCCTTGAGGTCAGCAACCAGCTTGCTCCCTGCATCATAAAAACGACCTTTGACTGTCACAGCCCCTTTCAGATGAATGACAACTTTTGTGGGAGTTTTATAGGCCAGGACTGCAAATTCCTTGAAAGTATGTGCTTGACCACCTAGTGGTGTTACCACATAATACAATTTGCCCAGCTGCTGGACTGGGTACACGACTGTGCCGCCAGTGGAGTAGTCCTTGTGGTTGCGGGAGAAGACAGAGATGTCTTTGTTAGCTTGGATCAGCACAGTCCCATCAAAGGTGCCAGTCTCCACCATCTCAAGGGAGGCTGGAAGCTCAATTGACACTGTTTGTCCTTCACTGACGGGAATGGTTTTCTGGAAGTTCTGTTTGTTCACAGTCACTGTGACGCTGGTTGCAGGATGATATCCGGTGATAAGCAGCTCAAACTTAGCATTGGGCTGGCTTTGCCTGATGTTGAACAAAAATGCTGTGATGAATTCCTTCCCACGAGATCTCGCTACAGAAGAGCCTAAAAGGAAGAACAAAACAAGGAATGAATTATGAAAGGGTCTGACAATTGTACATCATGCAATGTAATGAAATTATATACATTTATAGTGTGGCCACATTTGGAAAACTGTGCGCTGTTCTGGTTGTTCTATCTCAGAAAGACTTCCAAAAGATATGGGGGAGGAACTACAATCATCAACTGAGCTAGAACATCTTATTTATCAGGATTTAACAATGGCCCTGTTCAGACACACATTATAGAAGGGTGGTTAGGCTAACCACTGAGAGTGCTACTGTCACATGTGCAGTTCTACAATGGGGTTAGACTAACCATTCTCTAACCACCCTTCCTCCTGCAGGAATCTGCAGTCCTCAAAATGAGTGGTCATGCATCCCAACAGCCTTTGTGCTGTCGGCCATTTTGGTGCTTGGATCTGCTGGCCATTTTGGTGCTCGGTGGCTACTCCTTCTTTGGCCACCCTTGCTGCAGCGCTCTATGGCAGCTGTCAATTAACCACGAAGGCTGTTCAGACATCACACTAAGCCATGGTAGAGCCCACTAACCATCTTGCAGCAAGCAGTTAGTGAATGTGGTTAGTCCGTGGTTAATAAGCCACCATGACTGGGACAGATGCCTGTTCATACATTACTCTAAGCCAACATGGTTAGCTCAAAACTCTCAACCATCATGGCTTAGTGTGATGTCTGAATTGTTGTTGTTCAGTCGTTCAGTCATGTCCGACTCTTCGTGACCCCATGGACCATAGCACGCCAGGCCTTCCTGTCCTGCGCTCTCTCCCGGAGCGTGCTCAAGTTCATATTCATTGCATCGGTGATGCTATCTAGCCATCTCATCCTCTGCCGTCCCCTTCTCCTTTTGCCTTCAGTCTTTCCCAGCATCAGGGTCTTTTCCAGAGAGTTTTCTCTTCGCATTAGGTGGCCAAAATATTTGAGCTCCAACAAGAAATTTGTTTTCCCCACCCCACCCCACTCTCATAATACTGGAACTCATCCAGTATTAGGATCATCCGGTGGTAGGGTGGCCAGTTACAAAAAAGAACAGGGGTCCTACACCTTCAATAGTTAAGTACAAGAGAGAACAGCTCGCGGCATTAACTCTTCTATACAGCTATTAATTGTGCAGGAGCCCTGCCCACTTTCCAATCTTGCCACCATTGTCTGTGGGTTTGGGCTGCAGTAGAGTTAAGACAACAAATTAAAAAAGCACTTTGTCCAGTGACATATAGTTAACATGCAGTGAAATCCTGAATATGCTTACTCAAGGATATGTCCCACTAAGTTCAATGGGACATATTCCTAGGTAAGTGTGTATATAATTGCAGCCTTAGAGAGCATTACTATGGGTGTCTCATGGGACAGAGTGCTCCGATATTGGAGCATTCCGAGGCGAGTATACAACACCCCGACAAGATGGGAGGAATGGCAGAGGCTTTTTCAGCACCTTCAAAGTCCCAAAATCCTTTTTACATTACACAGGTCTCCGAGCCCATGCAACACACTCAGCTTGGGAGGGGCGTACCCCAGTGTCCCCTCTTCCTCCTCAGGTTGGCGCTCCAACCTCAGGACAGAGAGTCCTGCAGAGCTTTCTGTGGCAGCTGGAGGGGCTTGGGGGGTGGGTGGGTGGATGTCCTGCATTGGCTGTAGCAGTCTCAGTGACAGAGTTGACCACAAGGCCAAGTAGTAAACCAGGCCAATGTTCCAGCAGACAGGTTTCTGTTCAAGGGAGTTCAGGCAAAGGCAGAAATGATCAAGATAACAGGCACAGGGTCAAAGAACAGGCAACCAGTCCAGCCTATGGAGTCTGGCAAAGCAAACAGTCAGCCGTCAAATGCAGTTAGGCAGATATATCTGCACAATCCAGCAGCAGAGTCAAGCAGGCATCCAAGATCTGTAGCACAGAAGTTCAGTCACAAGGCAGGAGGAGCTGGTGAGGCATTGTTTCCAGTAGCTAGCAAGCTCTGACTGAAGGCTCTTAACCAGAAAGGCTGCTCAGTCCCACCTGGGCTCAGCTGCTGTCCGTTAGAGCTCTCTGGCCAGAGCCGTACTCAAGATGAGTTACTTTTTCCCGAGGACACCATGTTTGCACTCCTTCTCACAGGAGCCCTACTGGACTCTTGCTTGAGGAAATGATGCTCCTGGGGGCCGGGGGGTTGATCAGCATCTGCTCCAGAGTCCCCCCAACCTGACAGGGACCAACCTGTCCTGGCCTCCCCCGAAGGCCCAAGCTCCTCCTTGTCTGGGGACAGTGAGAGATCTGGTGTGCCCTTGGGTTCTGGAGGCTCTAGTTCTTCCTCTGAGGAGGATTCCTCTAGGGGCAGGGCAGTGGGGGGAAATCCTCACTCTGGTCGGTCCCCTGCTCTAAGTTCATAGCTCTGTCTACAACCTCAGAGGGAGAAATCCTCAGCATTCTATGGCTCCTCAGATGCTGTCAAGAGGCCATAGGAATGCTCTCTTAGGGCACAATCCTACGGGGATAGGCAGCCGCCTCCAAACTCGGAGGCGACTGCCTATCCAATCCAGGGCAGGAGAAGCATGGAGGGGATCATTCCTCTGTGCCTCTCCTGCCCTGCATTTGTGGCTGGACAGCCACTTTCAGCTGTCTAGACGCAGGATGGTGGAGCGGGGGAGGAGGCTGCTGGACGACACATTGGATGTGTCATACTGGCATTTCCACCCTCCCCACCCCAGAATGCCTCCCGGAATGCCCCATTTTGGCCACTCCATGCTCCTCTTCAGAGCACGGAGCACGGGGCTGTTCCACACTGCCTGCAAGACAGCGTGAAAGGTGGGGAAGGCTGGTTCCCACAAACCCATATATCCTATGGCTGTCTAGCGGCTGACTAGAGGCCATAGGATTGCTCTCTCCGGGCGCAATCCTATGCATGTTTAGACAGAAAAAAAGTCCTACTGGGAGTTGTAGGACTTTTTTCTGTCTAAACATGCGTAGGATTGTACTCTTAGGCCATAATCCTGTGCACATATCTAGGAATAAATTCCACTGAACACAGTGGAAGTTACTTCTCTACAAACGTACATCCAACTGCAGAATTTTTCAGGGGTCACAATTAGAGCCCCCAGATGGTAAAGCCATGGTAAAGCCCCCCCTCCACATCACATTCTGATGTGGAGGGGGGGCTTATTGCTTCCTCCCTCCCCCTTTCTTTTCTTCCCTTTCTTCCTTCTTTTTTTTCTGCAGGATTTTGAAGCCATTAGCTTTTGCTGGCAGCAGCATCAAAGGCAGAGCTCTAGTTGCCATCATTCTACCTTCACAGAGTGCCTCTGGGAAAGATGGTTCCCTCCACCATCTCAAATACTAAAATTGTTGCCCCCCTTCCCTCCCCTTGAAATGTTTCACTCCTTAAATAAATAAATACATAAATAAATATTCTATTTATTTATTTCTATACAGCCCAATAGCCAAAGCTCTCTGGGCAGTTCGCAAAAATTAAAATCACAAGTGCAGCATAAAACAATATAAAATATAAAAGCTTAAAACTACAGTATAAAAGTACAACTGGAATAAAACCTAGCAGCAATGTAATGATTTTAAATACAGATTTTAAACAGCAGAGCTAAAAGCCTAGAATGCTAAAATGTGCAGGGGGGGGGGGAGTCTTTACTTGGAGCCAAAAGGCATAGGGGGGATTTGTGCATTTGCACAGTGCAAATTTGTGCAAATCCAAATTTCTGCAAATTCAGGAAATTGGAAACAAATCTGATTTTGTCAATGTGCAGACAATGGAATGAAAGGCACCTGGTAATTCTCAAAATGCAGACGTAACGAATGTTACAAAATCAATACATCCATAAATGTAAAGAAAATCATTACCCATTGCCAATGCTCTAAGAAGCCACACGTTCACCAGATAGCTATACTAAAAATGAAGGGGTGGGGGAGCTGAGGTGTCCTCAAGTCCAGCTTACTCACCACTCAATAGCATCAAACCAGCCACAAGAAACAGGATCCATCTCATTGCCATGGCTGCAAAGCAAACAAGCAAGAAAGAAATATTTAAAATGATCCCTTCTTCTTCTTTTCTATTTTGTGCATGTATAAGAACAGTACATCCTTATACCCAAGAGCTTTTGCCTGACGTACAGTTTAGAACCTAAGCTATACGTGCAGGTGATACTCTTTTGGAGATGGTGCTGCAGACCTATCATTACCTGTGGTGCACGTGTGTTATTTTCTCTTAGAAGCAGTGTCTTCTGGATAGGATGTTAGAGAAATCCGCAATGGATTCTAATGAATTTTGATTTCTATGGATCCATGCTGTGGTATTGGCAGCAGACTGTTCTTTTTTCCAAGACATGCAGTTTCCATAGATTTGATGACCAGATTTCGGGGGGGGGGGGAGTTGCACTAATTTGGATTACCACAAGTGCACATTAGTGTTAATGTGCACTTGTACAAATGCACATTAGTTAAAGCTCAATTATGCAAATTAAAAATATTTTGAAGTATACATTTTTAAAAGTTTTAAAATAAGTGTGCTTTAATTTGTGCATATTTAAAGTTGAACATTGTTAAAGTTGTGTGCTTTTAAGTTGTGCAATTTTAAAAGTGCACATTTTTTACCCTGCATGTTCTATGAACGTGAACGCAAGTTCAGGAATTTCCTAACACTTTTGTAGAGCATGCTGCCCTGTTAGCATTCGGGATTGCAAACGGGGCATTTTTGAGTGATTTGTGAACTCAAAAGAAATTCTCGTACATCTATATTGGAGGTATCATTACTTAGCCTCTCCATTTTGGGAAGAATTTGCTGATCCAGGGGCTCTACGTTTGGGTTTCCAAAATGGGACCCATGGGCACCAATGTGTCCACAGGCACCACTCTTGGTGCCCACCAGGCCCCCTTCCTCTCCTGATTTTAATTTCATTTCTTAAGAGTATTTTAGGGTGCAATCCTATGGCCGCTAGACAGTGGCTGGATGGCTATAGAATTATTTGGTTTTCAGTAACCGACCTCAGAGCCCATACTTTGAGGTTGGTTCCCAGAAAACTGCCTCCTTGCCCCTTCCCCTGCTGCCTCTTAGGCAGCGTGGACCATCCCCAGCTCTGCACTCAGAAGAGCAGTGTGGAGTGGAAGGAAAGGGGGCATTCCCAGGGGCAGTGCGGGGAGGGGACATTGGAAGGGCCAGTACGATGCTTTATTTGTGTCATCCAGCTGCTGTCCCCCCACTCTGAAGCGCTGCAGATAGACAGCCAAAATCAGCCATCTACTCACAATTGCAGAGTGGCTGGAGTGCAGAGGAGAAGCTTCCTTCCATGATCTGCCCACCCTATATTGGATAGGCAGTTGCCTCCGAGTTTGGAGGTGGCCACCTACCCCCATAAAATTGTGCCCTTAATTTGTTAAAACTAGGACTTTATCATACTGCAAAGCAAAACACTGTCCTTTACTTGTGTTCAAAGGAATAGTTTTGTACCCCGCCCTCGCCCCCGCCCCCACCCCTGTACTTATGTTGTTGGGATAGTTACTTTTCTATTAGTCTCACCAGTTTGCCTTCTGGGAAATGACTGTTTCACCATGGAAGCCATTTTATGAATGAGCAAGCCCTTCCATGGCAACCATGTTGTGGGAGTGCCCATGACACTCTCAGAATTCGAAATGTGCCCACCAACCCAGAAAAGGTTAGCCCCCCCTTCTCTAAGTAAAAAACAAACAAACTGGGGGGGAAACTGTTTCTTTTTCTCCTCCCTCAACATGTCCCTCAAAGTTTTCTTACCCATCTGTCATTTCTTCTCCCCTGCTTCTTTCACATTTAAGTTGTACCCAATCCCCAACTGCCAGTTTCTTTCATCCTTCCCTCCTGCTGCATTTATATTCACTTCCTCCTATAACAGCTTCCCTCTCTTATCACTTTCCTCTTTATTCCCAATTATAAAAATTATTTAAAATTTATTATTAGTAGTAGCAATAGTAGTGGTAATAATAATAACAACAACAACAACAACAGCCTTGCTCTCTAACCCATGCCTGCTGCCATGCCTACCTATGAAATGTGCATGGTATGGCCATAGCACAGGGCATTAAAGCAAAGAAGCACTGGGCAGTCTACAGCACTGAGACCAGCTGTATTTTGGCTGAGTCCCACTGTGGGTCCCATCCCAGAGACTGAGAAAAACTGCTCTAGATGTTTTGGACTTTAACTCCCATCAGCTCCAGCCAGCATGACCAATTATCAGGAATCCTGGGAGTTGTAGTCCAAAACATCTGGAGGGCACCAGATTGGGGAAGGCTGAACTGGAGGGATCCTTATTTGGCTCATTTATGGCCTGTCTTCGATCAGCTGGGTTCCACAGTAGCAGCTGATTTGTGTCATAGGGCACCTTACAAAACAATCTCTTACCTTCAGGCCTTCAGTAGACCTCCTTGGCTTGACAAAGGAGAACAACAGCTCTGCCCACTGTCCACATCTCTCAGCTACAGCTCCTCCTTTTATACAGAAAATGATAAGTATGAAAGCCTCTTTCCCAATCGACTTCCAAGGAAGTTTCCACAGCCCTAAAGTACTTGAATTTTTGGCTGGGCAAATGCAAGAGCCAAATACCACAATATATGAAGTCAACTCATCCAAAGCTGTGGGGTCCATCCTCTCAACCCCAAGAGAAATGGAAGAAATTGACTTTGGCCATCAGTTTTTGGGTGGGGAGTAGCCCTGGATAGGGTTGGCTGCTCCCCTAATAAACTAAGTTGCAGATTTTTTTTTTAAGTTTCCAAAATATAATTCAGCATTAAAATAAGCACAAGAAAATCTTGTCATAGTTATTAGCACATATTCTTCATGATTAGCACATCATAAACTAGAGATAGCTTTCTACCTATTATAATAACATGATTAGACTAAATCTAGCCATAAAGGATAATGCACAGACTGATGCCCTCCAGATGTACTGGACTGCAACTCCCATCATTCCCAGTCAGGACAGGGGAGTGGCATTATATAGTGCACATTTAGTCCACAGATAGATGATTTGAGATAGCTTATGATATAAGATAGCTTAGAGATGACCTGAAAACAAAAAATGACATATATAGGAAGTGGAAAGAAGGCCAGGCTACAAAGGAAGAGTACAGGCAGGTAGCACAGAATTGCAGGGATGGTGTCAGGAAGGCTAAAGCTGAGAATGAGCTGAGGTTAGTGAGGGATGCTAAAAACAACAAAAAGGCTTTCTTCAGCTACGTACATAGTAAAAGACAGAGGAAAGAAATGGTGGTTCAGCTAATAAATATGGATGGCAAAATGATACCAGAGGACAAAGAAAAGGCAGAAGTGCTCAATTTGTTATTTGGCTCAGTCTTCTCCCAAAAGAGGGTCTATGACCCCCCTGGCAAAGGCGAAGTACAGGCTGAAGGGGCAGGATTGCAGCTTGAGGTCAATAGGCATATGGTCAAGGAACACCTAATTACTTTGAATGAGTTCAAATCTCCAGGACCAGATGAACTGCATCCTAGGGTAATAAAGGAACTGGCAGAAGAACTCTCAGAACCACTGTCTATTCTCTTTGAGAAATCATGGAGGACGGGTGAAGTGCCAGATGACTGGAGGAGGGCTAATGTTCCTATCTTCAAAAAAGGGTAAAAAGGAGGAACCTGGGAACTACAGACCAGTCAGTCTGACATCAATCCCAATCCCTGGGGAAATTCTGGAGCAGATGATAAAGCAATCCATTTGTAAGCACCTTGAAAACAATGCAGTGATTACTTGAGGGCAACTTGGATTTGTCAAGAACAAATCCTGCCAGACGAATCTGATCTCATTTTTTGATCAAGTGGGTCACGAAGAGTCGGACACGACTGAACGACTGAACAACAACAACAACAACCTCCCTTGTGGACTGTGGGAATGCTGTAGAAATAATTTACCTTGACTTCAGCAAAGCTTTCGACAAAGTGCCCCATGTTATCCTGATGAGCAAACTAGCTCAAAGTGGGTGAAACAACGATCCGGTGGATCCACAGTTGGCTACAGAATTGGACTCAAAGAGTGCTTATCAATGGGACCTTCTCAAGCTGGGGAGAGGTAATGAGTGGGGTACCGCAGGGCTCAGTCCTGGGCCCAGTGCTCTTCAACATTTTTATTAATGACTTGGAGGAGGAGGTGCAGGGAATGCTGATCTAATTTCCAGATGATACAAAATTGGGAGGGATAGCTAATACCTTGGAAGACAGAAACAAAATTCAAAGTGATCTGGATAGACTGGAGCGCTGGGCAGAAAACAACAGAATGTCATTTAATAGGGATAAATGCCAAGTTCTGCACCTAGAAAAAGGAACCAAATGCACAGTTCCAAGATGGGGGATACGTGGCTCAACCACACTACAAGTGAGGAGGATCTTGGAATTGTTGTCGATCACAAGCTGAATATGAGCTAACAATGTGATGTGGCTGCAAAAAAGGCAAATGCTGTTTTGGGCTGCATTAATAGAAGCATAGCTTCCAAATCCTGGGAAGTCCTAGTTCCCCTCCACTCAGCACTGGTTAGGCCTCATCTGGAGTACTGTGTCCAGTATTTATTTATTTATTATTTATTTATCCACCCTGACAGTAGCTGTGCCCCATTCAACACCAGGTCAACATCCCCCAGCCTCCTCTTGTCTCCCACCAAAAGTACCTCGGTCTTGTCAGGGTTCAGCTTATTCCTCCCCGTCCAGCCACTCACCGTCTCCAGACATTTGGACAGGGATTCTACGGCCAACCTTGGTGAAGATTTGAACGAGAGGTAGAGCTGCGTGTCATCCGCATATTGATGACACCGCACCCAAAACCTTCTGATGATAGCCCCCAGTGGCTTCACATAGATGTTAAATAGCATCGGGGAGACGATGGAACCCTGTGGCACCCCACAAGTGAGTGGCCACGGGGCCGAAACCTCCTCTCCCAGTGCTACCCTCTGGTACCTGCCGGAGAGGAAGGACCGGAACCACCGCAATATGGTGTCCCCAATGCCCAACCCCTCCAGGCAGTCCAGGAGGATACCATGGTCAATGGTATCAAAAGCTGCTGAGAGGTCGAGGAGAACAAGGAAGGAGCATTCACTCCTATCCAGAGCCCTCCTCATATCATCCAGCAAGGCGACCAAGGCCGTTTCTGTCCCATGCCCAAGCCTGAAGCCCGACTGAAATGGTTCTAGATAATCGGTTTCTTCCAAATGTGCCTTCAACTGCATCGCCACCACCCGCTCAATCACCTTGCCCCAAAATGGCAGATTCGAGGCTGGGCAAAAGTTGTTCAGAACTTGGGGATCCAAGGACAGCTTCTTTAAGAGCAGTCTTACCACTGCCTCCTTGAGGGCTGATGGCATCACTCCCTCCTCAAGGGTGGTGTTCACCACTGCCCTGATCCCCACACCAGTCTCTCTCTGCAGCCCATAATGAGCCAAGATGGGCAAGGATCAAGTAAGCAGGTGGTCAGCCTTACAGATGAAAGCACCTTGTCTAGTTCATCAGAAGGAAGAAGCTGGAACCGATCCCACAAAACTGGTTTGCCACAGCCACAGGCCACCTCTTGCTCACTAACTGTATCCACAGCCTGCGGAGTAACACTCCTAATCCGATCAATTTTATCTGCAAAGTGCCTTGCCAAGGCCTCACAGGAGGCCTTAGAATGCTCCAGTGGTTCCGGAGCCACAGGACCAACCAGGCTCCAGACCACTTCTGCCCAGAACTCCGGACCAGTTCTGGGCACCACATTTTAAGAAGGATGCAGACAAACTGGAGAGGGTTCAGAGGAGGGTAACAAAGATGATCAGGGGACTGGAAACAAAGCCCTACAAAGAGAGACTGAAAGAACTGGGCATGTTTAGCCTTGAGAAGAGAAGACTGAGGGGAGAAATTATAGCGCTCTTCAAGTACTTGAAAGGTTGTCACAGAGAGGAAGGCCAGGATCTCTTCTCGATCATCCAGAGTGCAGGACACGGAATCATGGGCTCAAGTGACAGGAAGCCAGATTCTGGCTGAAGATCAGGAAAAATTCCTGACCATTAGAACAATACGACAATGGAACCAACTACCTAGGGAGGTAGTGGGTTGTCTCCCACTGAAGGCATTCAAGACGAGGCTGGACAGCCATCTGTCGGGGATGCTCTGACCTGCATTCCTGCACTGAGCAGGGAGTTGGACTTGATGGCCTTGTAGGCCCCTTCCAACCCTACTATTCTATGATTCTATGATTTAATTACCTGCATTCATTACCTCCTGTACTCCCTGGTACTGTGTATTTTATGAAATTGTGAAGTCCTATCTCTGAATCATGCTGTTTAGCAAACCCTTCTTGTAACATCTCAATCACCCTCTTCCAAAAATCCTTAGCTCATACACATGCCTTTCCGATATGAATGAAACCTGCTTTATCGGATGGTACCACCAATGTCTTCTTGTGTCTGATTTATATGGTTTTTGAGACCTTCAAGGGACTAAGGAATAAGCCATTTTATAACAGTTCCCTCTTCTATTTAAACATACTGGGTTGGATCCATAGTTAATTGTACGTACTTCCAATTAAAATCAATGAGAATTAAGTCATGACTAATTTCCCTGTGAATTTCAGTGAGGTCTAAGTTCAACTAATTTAGCTTGCATCGAAACCACCGAAAACTGTGAACCCTCCATGAATGCAAAATCCCATAACCCTTCAGAAATCTCTATCTATGATCCAGCACAAATATAACACAGTCATTTGTGTGATCTGAACTGAACTAAGTGCTGTCATCTCACCAAGTTTGGAGCTGACATTTGTGATGTGGTGGATGATGCTATGAAATTCAACTTCCCATAGGGTTAGTAGGGGTGTCACAAGCATCTGTTTGGGGACGAGCTCAGAGGGTTCCTGCCAATTCGGCCCCCTGGACACCAGTCCGTGATCCCCTGCTGTTGCCCAACTCAGCACATGCTGAGTTGGGCAAGCAAGGTGGCCCCCACTCCTTGCCCGAGTGTTGCTCTCGGTGGCAGCAGAGGCAGGATGGGAGCTGAGAGGGAAGAACCATGGCACTTGCCTCTCAGTTCCCATCCTGCTGCCTCTGCTGCTGCCGAGAACAACACTGGCCTCTGGCAGTGCCGGGCACTGGCAGAGAGGGACACAGTTGCTCTCGGTGGCAGTGGCAGTGCTTACCGGGCTCCTGCAAACCACCAGCTGGCTTGTGTCCCAGCACAAACAGGGGAGAGCAGTGGGCAGGGATCTGATGAGAAGGTCATGGGGTGGACTCAGGTGGTTCGCCCATCCCTAAGGGTTAGACTCCACTTTGCTGCTGGGCTTAGGTACAGTAACCTATTAAATAGCTAAAGTTAAAAGTTTACCTTTCCATGGGGATGAAACCCCAAACACTAAAGCCAGAAACCAGCTTGGAGAATATGCAACTAGCCAGGGATGGCCCAAGACATCTTGCAGCCTGAAGTGAAGAACAAGATGGCGCCTCCTCCCATTCCAGGTACAAAAGCTGACTGGACTAACAGATGAATCTGTCTTCAACGCTGATGATGGGACAGCACCCTCCCCTGCCCCCAAAGGCAGCAGACTAACTTAGGGACTGCAGAGCAGGCCTCCTCCAACAACTTGTTGCTGCCTCCCAGCATCTTCCATCTGAAGCAACTGCTTCACTCTGCCTGATGGTAGGGCTGGCCCTGCAACTAGCCCCACACATCTGGTGGTGCTTTGGCCTTGTTGTTTGCAAGCATAAGCCCTCAATGCCCCACTCTGGATGGGAACTTTCAAAGGCAGGTTGTGAGATGGTGTTTTTGTGTTTAAAGAGAAAGCAGACATATCCTGCTGGGTGCTTTCATAGCCTTGGAGCTGGACATCCCTCAGGGAGCTCTCTGGATTTGGGCCAAGGGCAGGAGAAAATTGAGGCCAGTTACACTTTTTAAAATGGAAAAAATTCCAACAGTGTAATTGTTCTTCGGAACTTGTTAATAAATATTCCTGTAAGTGAAGGGGGTCCAAAACTTGTCAAGTTATCTTCCAGATAACAAGTGAAGCCAAGAACCCTTTGGTACCTTTCCATTCATTCCTTAGAGACCTCCACTGGTTAACTCCACTCATGGAGACACCACCTTGCTGCTTACTGTAGGGAGGGACAGTAGCTCAGTGGCACACCATATGCAGAAGGTACCAGGTTCAATTCCTGACATCTCCTGGTAGGGCTGGGAAGGAATCATGCCTGAAACCCTGGAGAGCTGCTGCCAGTCAGTGTTGGCAATACTGGGCTAGATGGACCCATGGTCTGACTCAGTCTAAGGCAGCTTCCAATGCTCCTAAGTTCTTCAGTGACATAACTGTCAATAATGCATAGATGACACATTTGCAGAACAGAAAGTTTGAAAAAGCTGTTCTTGTTTTTTAGCTGCTTTGCTTGGTGCTCTACCTCACATGGAGACAGATTAGAATGAGGGCTGCCAGTAGGGATGTATGGATTTTGTGAATCCTGTTCCAGACGCATTTCGCAGATTGTCAGGTGCCCTTTGTTCTGTCGTCTGCTCATTGGCAGGTTCACCCACAGGGCTTTCATCTTGCCAGGATTCTGCTTCAGCTTATTGGCCCTCATCCAGCCTATTACTGAGTCTAGGAACTGATCCAGGACTTGCACAGTCTCGCCTGATTCAGGTGTCACAGGGAGATAGATCTGTGTGCCATCAGCATACTGCATGCCATCAGCAAATCCCCTCCTGATTACTCCCAGTGATGTTTAGATGTTCATATAAATGTGGTTTTAATGGCTACCCCTCACACCCCCATGCGCCTTCAAGTTCCTTTTCCCCAGAGTCCTGAACCTTCCTTGGGGGCTATTGCTACAGCAGCAGCTACTGCTGCTCTGATGGCAGCAGAGGAAGAATTTTCTGTTTTTCTCTTTCCTTCTGCCCCTCTGCCTCCTTCGTTGATGCTGGGGCTGTGGAGCCAAGAGGGATGTTGGGATCTCTCTCTCTCTCTCTCTCTCTCTCCTTCTCGACTCTCTTCTGTTGCTGCCTCTTCTTCTTCTCTTCCCTGTTGCCCAGAATGCTGGGAAATGTAATTTTCCCAAGAGCACTTGACATTGACACCTGACATTTCATCAGTATTAGATACATATTTCAATACGTTTTTAAAATGTATTTTTTCTTTCAAAATAAGGGTTTTTAATGTATTTTGATACTTTATTTGAGCTGAGAACTGCATGGGAACATTGGGAGGAAAAACACAACAATGTTGGACAGCTGCTTTGCAATCCACAGATTCGTTCAGGAAGTAGCTGATCAGATCATTGTTTATCAAAATTCTCAATGACCAAATCTTTCAGGCATCTCTACTTCCATGCTCCTAGGCACGTCGGAAGGTAGGTTTGGCCAGGTTGATGACAGGAGATATGTTAGGCCTGTTTCACTTTCTACACCCTGTTAAAAAAGAAAAAAACAAACAAAGGTCCAATTCTACTTTTTCGGAACTTGCGGGTCAGTTTGGCTTGTCAACATGTTCCAAAACATATTAAAATTCTCATGCAAAAAACAAAGAAGGCCAACCTTTCACTCCTTAGATATTTCCAAGGAACTACTGCACTACTTGCTTGCTTTTAAGTGTGCCAAGTGCCACAGTGCTTTCATCATACACATCTGGAAAACAGAATGAGGTTTGGCTGTTTGCTGGCAGGGTGATGGAGTGGTCATATTCATACTAGATATGGATGGAACTAGAATAAGAATCAACAGTTCTTACTGTGCCAAGGTCCATCCCATCTGACTCTGAACCAAACTCAGGGAGGGAAGGGTCTAGGTCAACAGAGAGATGAGGGAAAGGCACACAACACATGCTCAGAGGCACTCTCTAAGAAGCCTGCAAGCAGAGAAATAGGTGTAGGCAGAAACAGATATGCTTAGGAGTAAAATACACATGATGATGGCAAGCCCATTCCTTGACAGCAGGATCAGCCTCAAACAAAGATTACATGCAGGGAGGCTATGTTTAAGGGGAAAAGGGTGCTCAGCTGGGACGTTCAAAACCGCACGCACCTTTGGCTTACATCATCTTCACTGCCTCTCTTTTGAAATCACTTTCCCTCAGTGCTCCAAAAGTGGAAGTGAAAAAGAAAAGAAAAAACTTCTGAGATAGGAGGAGGCTATGGGGAAATAACATCACTTCTTTATTTCATGTTTGTTGTCCCTGCTGTTGTCCCTACAGTAGACCTTACAGTAGTAAGGTTCAGGACAGGTCCCCTCACTTGTACACCCCTTTTGCTATATCAGTTAGATTCCTGAAGAACTGCTTTATACAGTTGTAGCTGACCTGGCTTTACTTTAAATCATGGATGCGGAACATGCATCCTGCAGAGGTTTTGCATAAAGCCCACAGAGCCTCCTTTGGTTCCTCCTGTGGGCAGATCTTCATCTCCAAGCCCCTCCTCCTGGAGGAATCATGCCTGGAGGTATGATGTTATCTCTAACCTGAGACTGGAGATAACAGCAGGGATTAACCCTCATGCTGTTGCCCTTTCCAGTTGGGAGAGGGAGCAGTGCACAGGGGAATCCTCACTGTAATCTCCAGTCTCTGATTGGAAATAACAGCAGGGATGCAGGCATGGAGGACTTGGCTAGAGCTGGGAAGAGCAGGTGGACAAGAGGCTTCACACAGTGCCTCTATGGGGACAACATGCTCTGTGTGAAGCCAGGATCTTGGCTGGCACTGGGAGGAGTGGCTGCTCTCCCCAGCATCTGCTGAGTGGCTTCACATGGTGTCCTCATCGGGACAACATGAACCACATGAAGTCAGGGACTCAGCCAGCCTTGGGAGGACGAGAGAGGCAGGGAGAAAGGGAGAATAGACAGGGTGGTGATGCACTGATGCCATGGCCTGGGGAGGGCAGTTCAACTCCCACCCAATTCTGGTTCTCCTCTGCTGCTGTAAGTTAACAGGGCTGCTGCTGGCATCCCATGCAGTTTGGGCCTCACTCTGGGCTCTGTGTGTATCACTGGATTCAGTGTCTTTACACTGTCCATCATGGTTCCTACAAAGAGCAGCTTTTCATTGTTGCATGCATGCTTCATCACAGGAATGGGCTATCAGCCGCTTGATTGGCCCCCAAATCCCATGAGAATTTCTTTGGAGAGGCTAGGTTGGTGGGTACACAAGACAGGGCCTTTTTTATAGCAGCACCCTGACCATGGAATTTGCTCCTTTGGCAGGCCAGGTTGGTTCAACCCCTACTGAATTTTAGATGGGCAGCCACATCTGTAGTTTGGTTGTGTCTTTGATGGATTTTCATATTGTTTTGACTTGGTGTAAATAATGTGTCCCCCCCACACACATTTATTATCTTGTGATTTTATTGTAGTATTGCATGGTTTTAAATTCATGCAAAGGGAAATAGTTTATATTTCCAGCCCATGTCAGTTTTGCATATGTTCACCTGTGAATCCATTCCATCTTATTTCCACATCTACCCCCCGCTCCCAATTTTAAATGTGGTTGACTGACTGTTCATTTCAAAGCATCACTTCAGAGTCAACATTAAGAAACAGTGAAATGGGTCAGAAATGGTGCAACAGGGACTGATTGTACAATAGGCCAGAAATGGTGCAACAGGGACTGATTGTACAATAGGCCAGAAATGGTGCAACAGGGACTGAATGTACAATAGGCCAGAAATGGTGCAACAGGGACTGAATGTACAATAGGCCAGAAATGGTGCAACAGGGACTGATTGTACAATAGGCCAGAAATGGTGCAACAGGGACTGATGGTACAATAGGCCAGAAATGGTGCAACAGGGACTGATGGTACAATAGGCCAGAAATGGTGCAACAGGGACTGATGGTACAATAGGCCAGAAATGGTGCAACAGGGACTGATTGTACAATAGGCCAGAAATGGTGCAACAGGGACTGATTGTACAATAGGCCAGAAATGGTGCAACAGGGACTGATGGTGCAATAGGCCAGAAATGGTGCAACAGGGACTGATGGTACAATAGGTCAGAAATGGTGCAACAGGGACTGATGGTGCAATAGGTCAGAAATGGTGCAACAGGGACTGATGGTGCAATAGGTCAGAAATGGTGCAACAGGGACTGATGGTGCAATAGGTCAGAAATGGTGCAACAGGGACTGATGGTGCAATAGGTCAGAAATGGTGCAACAGGGACTGATGGTGCAATAGGTCAGAAATGGTGCAACAGGGACTGATGGTGCAATAGGTCAGAAATGGTGCAACAGGGACTGATGGTGCAATAGGTCAGAAATGGTGCAACAGGGACTGATGGTGCAATAGGTCAGAAATGGTGCAACAGGGACTGATGGTGCAATAGGTCAGAAATGGTGCAGTAGGGGCTGATGGTGTTATAGGTAATGAACGAAGTCTCTGCGCCTTCCGGTTCTCTCTACCATGGGTTCTAATATGCCGAATGTAAGCATTACAGGAGAATCTTAGAAAACATTTGCTCCAAAATCTGCAGAGCTGATTCATTTGTTTTGTCTATCCCAGGGGTGCAGCCTGCCAAGGGTCCCAATCCAGCCCTCCAGGGTTCTATAGATGGCACCACCCTGTTCTTCTGTCCCCTCCCACTTCCCCTGGCTCCACCCCCTTTCCCCTTTAATAATGGGATAGTTCTAATAATGCTGTGATAATGGTTATAAACCTGTGTCTTCGGTGTCATGCTGACTGTGAACATGTTTTCTTCTGCCAGTTTTAACACTGAAATACATTTTGGAAACAACAACAATAATAATGTTTTTTAAAAAGCCCTGCAAGGTGGCCTAGCAAGGCCAGAACTGGAATCTGTTCATATCCATCAACACCAAACTTTGTGGCCAACGTGAACAGCTGTATTTCTCTAGGGTCAGCGAGCTTGTGAAGGGATGTCTCCATATTTTGCATTTGGCCTGCCAATAAACCCAGTCGAATTCCATGGAAGTTAATTGGAAATAAGGCTTTGACCTTTTTCTCCACCAAAAGGGAAGAAGGAATTGAAAAGAGAGAGGGAGAGCAGGCTGCCTTTTCCCTCTCGTTCTCCTTTGCCAATCCAAGGCAGACCTACTGGGGTCAATTGTGCCGTGTGACACCGCTCAGCCACTCCTACTGTGTAATGAGCAAACACAGTTATGAGGGAAAGGCGCACAAAGACACTACAAACCCCACAACTTTGTAGAACCAGCCACAGGCAGAAACAGGTCCGCGAAGGCTTAAACTTTGTATATAATGGCAACAAGCCCATTTATTTACAGCAAGGTAAATTGTCCATTTATTGTTATTGATGTTGTTGTTGATTATGATGATGATGTAGCTTCAAGATGAAGAAAAAACACAAACATAGATCAGGGGTGTTGAACTGCTTTCAGCCTGAGGGCTGAATGCCATTTCAAAGAATCTCTTGGGGGCCACATTCCAGTAGTGGGCGGGGGCAAAGGCAAAAAGGGCGGGGCCAAAAATGCCAGCTAAAAAACTGTCACTGTCAGTAATTAAGCCTTGGGAGAGGCATTTCAAACTTTCAGAATGGGGGGAAATGTGCACAAAAGCTGGGAAACCACCAAATGATCCGTGAGCAGGGGAAAGGGGATGGAGCCAGGGGAAGTGGAAGGGGACAGAAGGACAGGGTGGGGCCATCTATAGAACCCTGGAGGGCTGGATTGGGACCCTTGGCAGGCTGCACCCCTGGGATAGACAAAACAAATGAATCAGCTCTGCAGATTTTGGAGCAAATGTTTTCTAAGATTCTCCTGCAATGCTTACATTGGGCATATCAGAAGAATTCTGAAGGAAATTCATGATTTCTTATAACCCAGTTCTACTGATATTAGCTGTCTTGGAAGTTTGGGATAAATGTAGGAATATATGTCTTGTAAAATCCCTTTGCTCCAATATTTTTGCTCATTGATTATAAGCCACTCCGAGAACTTTTTTTGGCTGAGCCTGAGAAGTGGGATAAAAACACTTTAAAGTTGCAATCCTATGCATGTTCAGGCAGGAAAATATCGTACAACTCCCAGCATTCCCCAGCCATCATAGGACTTCTTTTCTGTCTCAACATGCATAGGATTGTGCCCTAAATAAATAAATACATTAGGGCTGTGCATAGGGATGTCATGAGCGCAGTTCAGGGTTCGGGAATTCGTCGAGCAACCCCTGCCCATGACGCCCGAATTGCACCCACCGAGACGCTGTCCTTGTTTGCCCCCCGCTTGTGCCCTCTCGCACTCCAAAGTATTCACCGTGAACCCGTTCGGTGAGCAATGCCATTTTCATGCTTTTGCTTTCAAGGAAAAACAGGAAGTTTTAAAAATGTGCATATCCAAATATGTGCCGTTTGGAGCTGGGAAAGCTAAATAAGTCCAATATTAGAGGTATAATCCCTCTAATAGTGTGCTTATTTAGCTTTCCCAGCTCCAAACTGCGCATATTTGAGTATGTACATTTTTTTTAACTTCCTGTTTTTTCTAGAAAGCAAAGGTGTGAAAATGGTGGTGCTCCCCGAACAGGTTCATGGTGAGTGCTGGGGAATTCACTGAACTTGTGGGTGGCTTGAGCACAGGTTCGGGGAGGAAGCGAGCAGGGACACTGCTTCGGAGAGTGCACAGAGAACCGAACTAGGGGGAGTTCTTACATCCCTAGCTGTGCACCACTTCGTTCTGAAGCCTGAATAATGAGTTGAAGTGGGTGCTTCGGTGGTGCCTCCATGTGATACAAGGCAGAGCAGAACAGCAACAAGGCTCCCTGAAGCGAAGCAGCTTGTATACGAAGCGCCTTGTCCAACTTGGTGATTCGGAGCTCGTATGATGCGTTGTGAGCAGCCCAGACAGCCTGGTGCCAAAAGTATTAACTTGAGAAGGTTCAGTGAGGGGTTGAGGAGGAGGGAGTGGGGAAGGGGAGAGGAAGAGGATGAGGATGAGGGAGGGAGCTTTGGCGAATGGAAACTAGTTGCCAAATCAGGGCTGAATGTAGCCCAGCAATCTCCAATCAATGAGAGTGGTGGAAGGAGGCGGGGGAGACTGAATAACTGGAGAAAAATGACTGCGTGTCAGAAACAGAGATCATTCTGGTGATGTTACTTAGGGATGTGAGAACCCACCCCTGTCCGGGTGCTCTGGATGCCCACCCAGCCCCTGCTCTGCTTGCCGGTCCCTCTGCCTCTGCTTCAATCACCATTTTTTTTTTAAAAACATGGCAATTGGAAGTCTATGTGCACCTCGACTTGTACAAAAAAGGGCCATGAATCTTGAGTATACGGGCAATTCACAACACCTTTTGCATATAAGTCAATTTGTGCACATAGACTTCTAGGCAAAAGCACTGTGAATCACCCAGGCAGGAAGAGGAGGAGGTGTGGTGCACACCCCAGCCACTAGCCATCTCCTCCTCATGAGCAGGAGATGGCTAGCGGCAGGGGTGTGTGCTACACCTCCTCCTCCTACTACCTGGTCAGCTGTCAAGGACAGCCGACCAGCAGCACGGTGCATGCCCCAGCTGCTAGCTATCCATGCCCTCCTCATGAGCAGGAGACAGCTAGTGGTCCTTGACAACCAAGCAGGCAGGAAAAGGAGGAGGAGGTGAGAGGCTGGGAGGTATAGCTCTTTGCTTTGAGAGTTTTTGTGGGAAAAATCAAATTTCAGCTGCACTTAGCACAAAAAGTTCTGGGCCAAACTGTCTGAAATTTGGCAAGTAGGACCCCCGCCAAGGGAGCAGAAAGGAACCAAGTTTTATGCATTTATCATGAAAACCAAAAAAGTTATGGCTAGTTGTATTTTCCCATGCAAGTCAATGGGAAAACGCCCAAACCAAGTGATCTGGATATCCAAATCTCACTTCAGATTCGGATTGGAGTTGAAGCAGGTAGGGCCCAAATCGGTCTGAGTCAAAGCAGAGCTGCTTCAGAGGGTCCAAAGCAGCATCTAAAGTGAAGGGGGTGGGCGTGCACAGCCCTAAAATACATACATACATAATAAAAAGCAATAAATTCCAACTAGTTGGTGACATACACATCAGAGTGGTTTAGGTATAAAATATAGGACATCTGCTGATGTGAAAAGGGATGGAGAATTAATAGGTTTAGCTGATCTAGTAAGCAAAATGGGAACAAGTGATTCTTTGAGGTTTCAATATATTGAGATTAAAAGTTTTGTTGTTGTTCAAACATATAAGTGATAGAAATGTAGGTAAATGATTAATCATATTTGAAAAGATGATTGGTTGACAGTACAAAACTGAGAAATTGTTGTCTCATGTTTATCAAGTATTAACTGTAGAAGATGAAGATAAAGGACAGTATTTTAAATTTAAAAAAATGGGGAAAGATATTAGGCACAGAAATTTATCTGGATCAATGCACATACATTTTTATGATGATCTAAAATTTTCCCATATGTTAATTTAAAAGAAATATTCTATAAAATGGTATATGGCACAACAAAAACTGGCAAAGACATACCCCATTGTTAATAGTGCTTGTTGGAAATGTGGGGAAACTGATGCAGATGTCCTTTACACATGGTGAACTTGTAAACAAACGAACACACACACACACTGGTGATTTCTGGGGAGAAGTTAAAGCCCATTTGAACAGAATGATTGGGTATCCTATGCCTAGGGATTTATGGATTTTGTGAAATCCATTCTGTCTGCATTTCTCAGATTGTCAGGTGCCTTTCATTCTATTATTTACTCATTAACGGAATCAGATTTTTTTTCCAATTCACTGAATTTGCACAAATTTGCACTTGTGAAAATGCTAGGGGTGTACGAACCCCATTCACCATTCCAATTTGGGGCGTCTGCGAGGGGTGGGAGGTGATCTGTCCCTCCATCCAGAATCCTCCCCGGCCAGCTCCGCTCCACAGTGAGTCTGCGGAGCTGCTGGCTGGGCCTGTCCGCAGCCGGACTTCCGTCTGCTGCCGGTCTGTGGCTGCAATGGCATCCGGCATAGCGAACACCATTTGCGTCCCTGCTTTGGCCGTGATAGGCTACACAAATATTTACGTAGCCTATCACGGCAAAGAGCAGGGACACAAATTGCATCTGCTACACCATTTGCGTCCCTGCTCTTTTTGTGATAGGCTACGTAAATATTTATGTAGCTTATCACAGCTAAAGCAGGGAGGCAAATGTTGTCCACTACGCCGGACGCCATTTGCGGCCGCAGACTGGGGCAGCAGATGACAGTGGACAGACCCAGACCGGCTGGTGGCAGGTAGGGTCTGTCCGGGGAGAATCTCGCAGGGTGGTGGACGGGAGTGGTCCGTTCCACCACGGACTCCAGGGGGTCTTTAGAATCCGGCCTCATTGGAGTCCGTGGTGGAATTCTCCGCCATCCCTAGAAAATGCACAGATCCTCCCAACAATGTGCAACTCCCCCAAAATGTGCATTTGAATGTTTTAGTCTATGGGGGAAAATGCACATTTTTTTTTTAAATGTATTTTTTCTATGACTGAATTTGCATAAAATTCCAGAAAGTAAAACAAAACAAACAAAACAAAACAAAAAAACAGTCTGCAAGTGTGCGGAATCCACACGACTTGGGAAAAGCCGGTCCACTGTGGAATCCATGGGTCAGATTCAGAGAAATCTGAATTTATTTGGTTCCATTGTGGATTTCTCCAACATTCCAACCTATACCTATGAAATCTATGTACATCTTGCTTGGCGATCTTTGCAAGAAACAAGAAGGTGGAATTGGTAGGAAATCTTTTAATGACTGCAGAACTAGTTATATCTGCCAAGTGGACATTAGCCAGCATTCCTTTAAGGAAATGGATCAATAAAATATGGCACGTTGACTAAGTGGTTAAATCATGCACCTTGACAACTTTCTTAGTGTTCACTGAGGTGGCTGCATGTGTGTGCGTGTGTGCGTGTGTGTGTGTGTGTGCGATGAGCAAGGGTGAGAGAGAGTGTATGAGTGGTGATCCACAAAGACCAAAAGAGATGGCGGGAGGGGGGGAGAAAAAGAGTTTGCCTTCTGTGAAATAGGTTTCTGTTGGCACTGAAAACTGTGGGTTCAAAGGAGTTGTTTTGTGTGTTAGGGCTCAGACCTCACCTCCACCTGGTACTCAGACTTTTGGGCAGTCTTTGGAATAGTCCTTTGTGACTAGCCACATCTCCCATGACAGCCATTTTGTGCGGGTTCCCAAGACAGTTTCTCAAACTGCCAAATGTGCCCATGGGTCCAAAAAGGTCACCTATCCTGGGTTAAATTAGCAGAGTTTGCTCACCTACACAAAGGTAGACAATAAAAACAAACATCTGGACTTTGGATTTTATCCAATGGTGGTCCTACTTAGAGTAGACTTATTGAAATGAATGGGACTTAAGTGAGACCCATTCATTTCAATGGGTCTGCTGAGTATGGGTCTACCCTAAGTAGGGCTAACACTGGATGCCATTTATTTCTTGGATGAAATAATGTCGTTTCAACTTTAATAAATACAGAACTTATGCACTATTTGTGTAAACTTTTGATATGGATACTGGATCGTTATGAATCTATTATGAAAGTTAGGGAAACTAGGAAGGCTTGGTGATTTATAGTTGTTTAGAATCACTTGAGCATCTATGTCTATACCTTTTATTTTGCATTTGTGTCTTGGGGGGCATTTAGTAATGTGTGTGATGTTTTGTATGCTTGTATACTAATAATTTAAAAATATTTTTAAAAGAAAAAATGAGGAAGCTATTCTTAGGGGAAAAGGGGTAGACAGCTGCCTGTTTCGAAACGTAATTGTTCTTTGGAAATAAACCCCCAGATAGTTGCGAGGTAGCCTAGTGCGGACAGGAGCCTGTTCAGGGCTATCGGCCTCAAAGTTCATGGCCAAAGCCAACTAGCCTGGGAGGGGTTGGTTTGACATTTCTTGCCTTTCCCCTGCCAATAAAACCAGACCTTTGGGACTGTGGGAGATTCCATGGAAGTTCGTCAGAAGTAAGGCTTTGACCTTTTTCTCTACAAAAGGGGAAGGAACAGCTCAAAAGAGAGAGGGAGAGCAGATTGCCTCTTCCCTCTTGTTCTCCTTTGTCAATCCAAGGCAGATCTACTGGGTTGAAGGTAAGTGACTCCTTTAGACTGTGCCTTGGGACACTGATTGGCCACTCCAGCTGTGCCAGCCTAATTAAGGGCATGTCTTACTTAACTGGAGTCAAGCAAGGACCTATCTAGTCTAACAGCCTTTCCCCATCCGTGGCCACCAATGCTAGTTAACCCAGAAGAAACGCAGCAGGGTGAAAGATGTCCTGCAAGAAACTGCTGTACGAGAAAGCAGCCTTGACAACTCCTGCCCTGATTTCTGTACCTCCTTCTTTGCAATGAGCGCGATGCTCTTTTTGGATTTCTCCTGCTCAATTCTTTTAACTCAGGCATTTTAACAATGTTACTGGTAATTTATCTGAGGGAGCATCTTCTCCCATATTCATTATTTTGCATGCTCAGATTAGTCAAATGAAATACTACTTTACATGATCCAGCCTTCAGGGGTAAGGAGGCTGGTGACTGAGTGTGAAGAACTGGGCCCTTTCAGATGCAGTGTCCACCCTGTGCAATCTCTGCTACCAAGAATGATTCACCGGGTTTGGCCAGTTGGGGTTCTTAGAAAGCTGACAAAATCATTTTTGTTCCAATAACATTTGGGACAGTCAGCAGACTAAACCCCATTAGTTCTTTTGGACCTCTCAGCAGCTTTCAATATCATCACCCAGGGGTCCCCAGTGTGGCACCTGTGGGCATCAGTGTGCCAGCAGGCCCCTCCAATATCGCCCATGAAGCTCTCTACTCCTGCCCCCTTGAAAATTTCATTTTTAATTAAAAAACCCCAAAAACTTGGAACACATTTGGGCACCAGGTTCTCCTTCCTGTTCCTGATCCTGCCACTGATCAGGTGTTTGGCAGGCAGGAAGAGAAGGAAAGAGTTGCTTCCTGGCCCAACCCAATCCTCTTCTGTGCATGCAGATCTCTTTCCCCTTTGCTCTTTCTCCACTCCCAGCCTTTAGCCTGGCTATTTCTCTCCCTCCGGTCCTGTTCATCATTCTTCTCTCTCCTCTCCCCCTTGCTATCTCTCTCCCCCACCTTTACCTCACTGTTTCTCCCCACTCCCAGCCTTCAGCCTGCTTCTTCTCTCCCTCGACTCCTTTGCCTTGCTATTTCCCCTCCCACCCAGCCTCTAGACTCACTATTTCCCTCCCTGCAACCTCTTTACCTTGCTGTTTCTCCCCCTCTTAGCCTCCAGCCTTCCTCTTCCTTTTGCTGTTTCCCAGTCCCTAGCCCTGCTCTTTCTTTCCCTCTCACCCCTTTTCTCAAAATTTCTTCCTCCGCCCAGCCCCTAGGCTTCCTATTTTTCTGTCCTTTGCCCAGTTTTCTCTCACTCTTCTCACAGACACATGCACACCACCACCTTCTTTCTGGATGAGGGCTCTGATGGCAGAGGAGGAGGAGCCCTCAGGTGGGGAACCGAATGGCTGAGCCTGGGTCGAAGCATGGGATGCTTTTCTTTCTTTTGGGGGCTGGGGGCATTTTCCTCTCCCTTGGGGATGGGGAAATCTGTGTGTATGGACAGGATGAGGAGAGTAATCCTACATAGGCCTACTCAGAAGTAATTCCCATTTAGTTCCATGCAAACATGCATAGGATTGGAACTTTACATGGGTATTTTGTTGTGCTTCTGTGATCAAATGTGTGGATTAGCTTTGGAGTGCAGATCCTTCCTCTGCTTGTACTCAGTTTCTTGGGTGAATTTCTTATCTTTTGACTAGCCAGGCCCCCATAGCAGCTGTTATGTGACTAGCCACAACTTTCATGGGCACCATTTTGTGGTGGTGCCCATGGCACTGTCTCAAATTCCCAAATGTGCCCATGGGCCCAAAGAGATTGGGGCACCCTTGGTATCCTTCTGGACCACCTGGTGGTGCTGGGCCTTGAGGGTGCTGTATTGAAGTGGTTTTGGTGCTATCTATCAGGTTCTGTCTAGAAAGTGGTGCTGGGGTATACTGTCTGACTCCATGGCAATTGGCCTGTGGTGCCCCACAGGGTCATATCTTGTTCCACATGCTATTTAACATTTACATAACACCACAGGGAGAGGCCATTCAAAGCTTTGGAGCAAGGTGTCACCAATATGGTGATGACACTCAGCTTTATTGCTCTTTGTCATCTAACTGCTGAAACCCTTGAACATTTCCTGGGTTCAGTAATGAGCTGGATGAGAGTGAACAAGCTGAGGTTAAACCTGGACAAGATGAAGATGTTGTTGACCACTAGAAAGCCTGACTCAGGGACTGGGACTCGACCTGTGCTGGAAGGGGCTGGGCTCCCATGGAAGGCTCAGGTTTCTAGCTTGGGAGTGCTTTTGATCCTATGCTGTGCCTGAATCTTCAGGTGGTGACAGTTGCAAGGAGTGCATTTGCACAATGATAAACAGGGATCCATGCCTTCATTGCATCATGTTTATTGCAATGCCTTCTGCGTGGGGCTAAGAGTGTCTGGAAAGTACAATTAGGGCAAAACACAGCAGCTAGGCTGCTAACCAGTACATGGTACTGGGACCATATTACACCTGCCTTGAAAGACCTGCGCTGGTTACCAGTTGCTTTCTGGGCTCAGTTCAGCACATTGGTTTTAATCTTTAAAGCCTTAAATGCCTTAGGAACTGGATCTGTAAGGTACTGAGGGGCCACTGGTGTTGTCATGAACTTGTCCTGCTATTAAGATCTGCAGGAGAAGCTCTTTTGAGAACACCATTACCCACAGAGGACCATTTATGAGGCACGCATGAAAAGGTCTTTCTCCTGTTTCACCTCCAAACTGTTCAATGCGCTCCCTTAAGAACTGTGATGGCTCCTCCCACTCCCTTGGCTTTTAGAAAGGTTGTGAATGTAAAGACACACTCTTTTAATCTAGCCTTTTAAATTAGATTAATAATTTACTATAATATAATTTAATACTAAAAAGGTAAAGGTGTCCCCAACCAGTCGTGCCCGACTCTAGGGTGCGGTGCTCATCCCCGTTTCTAAGCCGAAGAGCCAGCGCTGTCCGAAGACGCTTCCGTGGTCATGTGGCCGGCATGACTGAATACCGAGGTGCACGGAACGCTGTTACCTTTCCCGCCGAGGCGGTACCTATTTATCTACTTGCGATTTCTTGCTTTCGAACTGCTAGGTTGGCAGAAGCTGGGACTGAAGACGGGAGCTCACTCCATCACGCAGCACTCGGGTCTCGAACTGCTGACCTGCCGACCTTCCAGTCTGCAGTTCAGCATCTTAACCACTAAGCCACCGCGGCCCCTTAATTTAATACTATTACATCATTAATATTTTTGTTATCGATATATTTTAAATATTTTTAATGTTTTAATATTCTGATGTTTGACTGATTTTAATATTCTTATATTAATTGTTTTAAGGTTTTATTTTTAAATTGGCCTGTACAACACTGCTGTGTGTGTGTGTGTTTAGCAAATAAGGTGACATATAAAAGTTAATAATAAATACATAAATAAAGGATTCAAAATTGTTATTGTGCAGTTCACATTGCCTTTATTTATTTTGTTTGCATCCTGCCTTTCCTCAAGGAGCATAGAGCAGAATATATGGCTCGGCAAAATAATTATAATCCTTGTAATAGCCCTGTGAAGTCAGTCAGGCTGAGAGTTAATAACTGGCCCATAATCACTTAGGGACTATGTGTGTGGATTTGTACCTGGGTCTCCCCATCCCACTCCAACACTGTAATCACTACATATCACGGGCTTTTTATCAGTTTGTGATGACTCTTTTATTGGTTACTTCAGTTGTTTTACTGTAAGTCCCTTTGAGGGCCTGTTTCTCCAGAAAGGACAGCATAAGCATATACAATGCAATCCTATGCATGTCTGCTCAGAAGAAAGTCCCAATGAGTTCAGTGAAGTTTACTCCCAGGTAAATGCATACAGCATGGCAGCTTAAGAGAGTTTGCAGCTTGCCTCCCCTGTCATACACATATTCTTTGTGATCTCTGGTCAAACAGGTTTTCGAAACAGTACAAAATGCTGGCAAACATGTTTGCCAGAGGCAACCATGTGATAAGCATCCACACCAGAAGCATGAATTATTGTTCCAAATCACTTTCAGCCCTCTTAAAAACAAACCTCAGATCTACTGCCTGTCTTAAATCTTAAATAAATCTAATCAACCAGTTTCTACAGGTGAACCCAAAATACATTTTCCACGTGACATCTCCATATCATTCAGTAGTGGTGGGTTGAAGTTAGGGAGGAAAAGTCAAATCAGAGGTTCATCTTGGGATATGTACATACTGAGGAGTGTTTCTGTGGAGCAATGAGAGATACTTGTTCATGGGGAAAATGTTGGAGGTTCGCTGGTGAAAGTGATGGTGGTAGGAAGGCTTTTCTCAGCCTACTTCTCCTCCTCCTAACCCTATACAAATGAATCAGAGGTGGTGAATCAGGGATGGCGAATCACAGTAGACTAGACCATAAGCAATAAAATCAGTTTGACTAGAGGCAGAGATCATTGTAGGATACATATACACACACACAACTGAAGATGTGAATCCCAGGTGATGAAAGCTCTACAATACCTTCTCCAGTTCTCTAAAAAGTTGTAGTCTGTGCAATAGCCTTAGGTTCTGTTTCAAGCTGTAGGAGATACCAAGATCCTGAGATGTAGGGCTGTGTGTGTGTGTTTGCATGTCCATGAAGGGGGGAAAAAAGGAATCCTCCTTAATTTCTTGCTTTTCTCTCTTGATTTGCAGACATGGCAATGAGGAGGGTCCTGTTCCTCCTGGCCGGTTTGGCACAATTATGCGGTGAGTACACTGGGCTGATGGGTGTGCTCTCTGCTCTGTGAATTTCAGGATGGCTATCCAGAGTGCACTGTCTTCTTAGAGCCATGGTGGGGTGTGGGGAACATATATTGTCCTACAGCCAAACAAGAAGTAAAACAGGAGCTCAGATGCTTTGTTCGATGTGAACCACCACCTTCTCAAAACATCATTTGAAAGTTAGATTTGTACAAAGGGTCGTATAGCAGCTAATCTGCATGTTGTCATATTAATAAATAGTTATGTTAATGCATCAGAATTCAGAATGTGGAGGCCACATCTGATGAAGTTCTCCTTTCCCCCTTCCAGCCTGGTCTGCTCCATTTCAGCAGCCTGTTGTGGATGATTCAGCAGTAGGGATGTTGCAAGGATCTAAACAAGAAGCTCTGACAAAATTCTTGTGAGGGGGTTCAAGGAACTTGGGTGGGAGGGTGCTGTTGCGCTCATGTCCTGCTTGTCAGTTCCTGGTGGACAGACAGCTGGTTAGCTACTGTGCGAACAGAATGCTGGACTAGATGGACCCTTGGTTTGATCCAGCATGGCTCCTAGGTTCTTATGAGGCTGTGGTGACTGAGCAAGGCCCTGCTTGTCTCGAACCTGTGAGTGCTGCCCCCGCTCTCTTCCCCTGTGCCTAGGGGGTACCCTGGGGCAGGAGAAGGATGCAGGTGGCAATGGCAAATGGTATCAGTTTCCCACCAGGAATTCCCTCTTCTTCATGACTATTAAAGGTGCAGGATCCCTGCCCTATTTCATATCTGGGTGTTGTATAAGGCAGGGGTAAGCAACTGCAGGAGGTCTGGGGCCCATTTTTAATGCCCTGCCCTGACACCCCCCCCCCCCATGTCCCATATGGGTGGAATACCTTCTTTACAAAAAATGACAGGTTTGCCACTGCATAGTGGCAAACCACTGGACTATGAGCCCTACTGCATGGGGCTTGTAGTCCAGTCCTTGATTCCACAGTGGGAACAAGATGCTGTCCAAGTCATATGCCAGCTACATCCAGGCTTTCAAAAGCCATCCTTCACTTCCTATCTGCACCTCTTCCACTAAGTGACCGCTCAGACTACTGTGCTGATAAGGATATCTAATGGATTTCTCACTTTTCTAAATGTTGTGACACAGTTCTTGGCTCAAAAAAGGGTATCATTTGCATATTTGAGAGGAAATGCATTTAGAAATGCATAACTTGAGAGAAAATACTTCTGTGTGCATGTGTAAACCCTGATGCAGATTTTTTTTAAAAATAACAATTTAATATGGACGGTACTGGAACAGAACAATAATGAGTGAATGCAACTGAAAGTGACATGGACTGGAAATAGTCTTCTTCATCCACCCTAGCCCAAATCAATCCCTTATTCTGTTCTCTGCCTTTCCTTTCCCTCCCTCAATGGGCACCTAGGGATGTACAGACTGTATGAATTCCATTCCATCTGCATTTCGCAGATTGTCAGTTGCCCTTCGTTCCATCGTCTGCCCATCATAGGGATGTCAGAGAATTCCATGGCGGAACGAAGCTCCTGCCCCCCCCCCCACGAAAGGCGCGCGAAATGGAGCACTTACCTGCTGCCGTCCATGCTGACATGCGAATGGCAGCCGCGCTGTGGCCGCCATTCACTTCCATATCATAGCTGTGATAGGCTATGTAAATAATTACGTAGCCTATCACGGCTAACGCAGGGATGCCATTTGCATCCCTGCGGAGGCTGTGATAAGCTACGTAAGTATTTACGTAGCCTATCACGGCAAGCTAAAAAAACAACAACAGCGTACGCAAATGGCAGCAACTATGGTGGCCGCCATTTGCGTTCCTTTTTTCCCCACTGTTTTAGCCTATGTAAATATTTACATAGGCTAAAACAGTGGAGAAAAAAAGAACGCAAATGGCTCCCACTACGCTATTTGCATTCCCCTTTTTTTCCGCCGTAATAGCTTACATAAATATTTACGCAGGCTAAAACTAGGAGTGCACGAAAGCCATTTACCTGGTCTCGCAGCTTGTTCGCGGTGGGGGGGAGGTGGGGGGGAGGCGCTTTGCTGCTCTCCCCCCGAAGTTCAGGCCGGGGGGGGAGGCTTCCTGCCTCACTTGGCCGAAATTCAGGCCGGGGGGGAGGCTTCCCGCCTCGCCCGGAAGAAATTCAGGCCGGGCAGGAGGCGCCTCGCCTCGCCTGGCCGCGAAATAAAAAGTTAAAAAAAAACACGCCCCCGTGATAGGCTATGTGACGATTAACGTAGCCTATCACGGCTAGATCTGCAAAGTCAGCCATGATAGGCTACGTTATTCGTCACGTAGCCTATCATGGGTGACTTAAAAAAAAAAAAGCGCGTACGCAAATGGCGGCCCCCATAGGGAGCTGCCATTCGCGTTCCTTATTTGGTCGCTGTAGTCTACGTAAATCTTTACGTAGACTACAGTGACCAAATAAGGAACGTGAATGGCGACTCCCTATGGGGGCCGCCATTAGCCGTACGTGCTGTTTTTTTTTTTTTTTAAGTCACCCGTGATAGGCTACGTGACGATTTACGTAGCCTGTCACGGCTGACTTTGCAAATCTAGCTGTGATAGGCTACATTAATTGTCACGTAGCCTATCACGGGGGCGTTTTTTTTTTTTTTACTTTTATTGGAATGGCGGTGGCGGCAGCCGGTCGAAAGACCGGCTGCCGCCTCTGCCCCTGTCGAAGACCTGCCGAATTGCCGCCGGGACCCACCGCTGGGAGGGACATTCAGGAAAGATAAGTCCCGTCCCGGGGGGGGGTGCAGGGGGTGGGGGGGGAGAGAATTTCTCCCTGAAACTTCTTCGGGGGGCCGAACACATTGGCGCTCGGCCCCCTGAAGTTTCGGGGAGAAATTCTCCGCCATCCCTAGCTAAAACAGCGAAAAAAAGGGAATGCAAATGGTGGCTGCCGTAGCTGCCACCATTTGCGTACGCTGGTGGTTTTTTTTTTTTTGCCTGCAGGCTGCCCAGCGGCTGGATGTCCGGCTGCGGGCGGCCCCGGCCGGCGGCTCTGTGGAATCTCAGCAGAGCACAGCCGGCCGGATTAGGATTTCAGGGGGAGATGCGGAGTGCCTCCCCCCCCCACCGCGAATCACCCTGTCGAAAAGGCAAGTGACTTTCGTACATCCCTAGCCCATCAACAAAATCAACGGATCAATGATTTTTTTAGTTTCTGAATTTGCACAAATTTGTATTTGTACAAATGTGCACATGCAGAAATGCACAGATTCCCCCTCCCCAATGTGCATTTTCACACTTTAGCCTGTGGGGGAAATTCACATTTTTGGCTTCTTTTTTTTTAAGTGTATTTTTCTATGACAATATTTGTGCAAAATTCCCAAAGGTTAGAAAAATGGTCCACTCATTTGCAGAATCCGGCCAACAGGGGAAAAGCTGGTCTGCTGCACAATCCAAGGAGTGGATCCATAAAAATCCAAACTCATTTGGTTCCATTATAGACTTCTCCAACATCCCTGCTGGAACCTCAATATTCTGTGCATCCTGGAAGCTCACAGGTTCTTGTTCATGCCATTTCTGGCTTTTGAAAATATGTATTTCTTTTAGTTTATAAATAATTGTGTTCCATGTACCAAAGAAGTATCTTGAGTATATAGAAACCTCTACTTTATTTTTCAGTGGCTCTGTTTATCACCCCACTGACACTGGAGTCACCAGCCTCCACTGACTACTGGTGGCCTGGCTTCTATGAGAGAGGGAGAAAAAAAACAACACCTCTCTCTCTCCCTGCTCTCTCCATTCTGTTGAAATCTAATAGGTGCTTGACTCTAGCCCAGTTTCTTTCTGTCCTTTTCCCTGCCATATTATGCCCTTTATGAGATGGACCAATACGAATAGTACACAGAATTTATTTATTAAGTTGTGTTTTTTTAAAAAACTCACTCATCAGCCAAAAAGGCTCCTAGAGCATTTCACATATAGCTTGTAAAACAAGGCAGTCCCTGCCTCAGGTGTACAATCTAAAAAGACTAAGTACAAAGGAAAAGAAATGTGGAGGGAAGAAAAAAAAATGAAGGGCACAATCCTATTAATTGTGTCCTTGAACTCAGATGCTTCTGAGTTTCCTCTGACCTTCTGGTCTGAAGCCAGCAAGGCAGGAGGAGCAGCAGAGGCAATCTATACCTCTCTGTCCTCCATCTTGGGTGAATTTCACTAGATGGGCTTTTTAGCCCATCTAGCAAGCATGTGTGCTTTGGAGGGGTAGGGAAGGAGGTTGGAGGAGGCTCAGGATAAATCATATCTTGGTCTCACCAGTCTCCTCCTCTCCTTGCCCACCAGAATCCTTCCCCCTCCTTCTCTGACTCCTTTCCAGCCTCAGAGAGGCAGCTGGCATGGTTCTTTCTGCACTGGTGGGGAGGGGTCTGGGATCGGATCTCCAACTCCCCCTTCCAAGGTCGGAGCACTTTCTCCAAGCTCAGAGTGGTGTTCTGAACCATCCTGTGGTCCCTAGGATGCTTTCCCAGGGACCAGACAATTGCTCTCTAAGTCTGTCAGCAGGGATGGTGGAATGGTCCTGCTTCCCGCACTCACCTCCCTCAGTATAGTCTTCTGCATCACATGTGGCTGTATCAGTGCTGCACTTGAATTATTTTCAGTCCACTTCTTAAAAATATCTTCACTCTTTCTTCCAGGCTCTCATGCAGCAACTACCCATGGGAAGATATTTGTCACAGCCTTCATGCAAAACAGTGAGAACATCTATTTAAACCAACCCAGTGCCAAAAATGAACTATTTCTCACTGGCCACCATCCTGTAACCATGGTCAGAATGACAATAAACAAGTCTATGTACTGGAGAACTGTTCCTGTTAGTGAGGGACAGACAGTGACAATTAGGCTTCCCCAAACCATAGAGATGGTGGGGACCAATAGCTTTGATGGGGCTGTTCTGATTGAAGCTGACAAAGACATCTCCGTCTTCGCCCGCAGCCGTGAGAGTTCCTCTGTTGGTTCTACAGTTGTGTACCCAGTTCAGGAGCTGGGCAAGGTGTATTATGTGGTAACGCCACCAGGTGATCAAGCAAACACTTTCAAGGAATTTGCAGTTGTAGCCTATGACACTCCCACTAAAGTCAACATTCACCTGAAAGGGGCTGTGACATTCAAAGGGCAGGTTTATCTCGCGGGGAAAGAGCTCGTGGCTGACCTCGAGGCCTTCCAAGCAATCCAGCTGCAAAGCTCAGATGATTTATCTGGCACCAGGGTTGAATCGAACCAACCTGTGGCTCTCTTGAGTGGGCACAGCTGTGCTAGGAAAAACACGGCCTGCAACCATGTTGTTGAACAGCTCCTGCCAGTTTCCAGCTGGGGTACCTTCTTCATTGTCCCTCTGCAGTCTCTCCAGAACAGAGATGGCACGGTGTATGTGATTGCCTCCCAAAACACGTACACCAAATTCCATCATGGGCTTACACAAAAATCCCAGGACATGAAAGCTGGGCAAGTTATCCAGCTAAACAAGCAGTCATCTGAGCCAATTTATATTTCTGCCAACACTGGAATTCAGGTCCTTTTCTTCTCCGCTGGGACTGGAAGCGAAAGCAGTGGACCATTCCTCATCAACATCCCAGGCATGACTGGCTATTGCAGGTCGTACCTCATTGATGGGCTGAGTCAGTTGGATAACTATGCTGTCCTCATAGCCAAAACTTCAGAAGTGAATGGTTTTACATTACAGAAGATGGTTACAGGAAACATCCAGTGGAGACTGATCCCAGACACCGAATATTCTTGGGGTGAACATAGCTTGGAGAGAAAAGCAGGGTCCCTCTCCGTAGAGCATCCCAGCAGTCCTTTTGGGCTCTACATCCTTAGAGGCACACTTTATGATGGCTCTGGATCTGTAGCTGTTTGCTCCTCTGGTAAGTATCTCATAGATAGATATAGACAGATATAGATATATTTATTTATTTGATTGACTGATTGATTACACTTCTATATCGCCCCATAGCTGGAGCTCTCTGGGTGGTTTACAGAACTTAAAACATTAAAATACAATATAAAAAGTTTAAAAGCCATTTAAATAAAAGTGCAGAGACAATATACACAAACAACATATAACTTAAAACAACCACAGTCAGCCATTACTAAAGACACATCCAGGACCGATTAAAACTCATCATGTACTGTCAAATCCCAGGGAAAAGAGATTGTTCTTAACCTGACGCCGAAAAGATAACTATGTTGGCACCAGGCAGACCTCATCGGGGAGCTTGTTCCACAGATGAGGGGCCACCACTGAGAAGACCCCCTATATATAGGCTTTTGATAGTTTAATTCTAAAGCTTGGAGGGTCATGCATGCCAATTCTATTAATCTGACAGACTATTGCATTCAACCCCCACTTCAATTTCACCTCATGATTGCTGTTTGTTGCCAGCACTACAATTCTCATCCCTCCCACATCCAGCATTGCCTGCCCTGTTTTAACATTACTGCTAGGGATGGATGGACTCACTTGTGCCCAGCTTCATCGGGCACTTCCCAAGTCACTGGTTCCGCCTGCCCCTGCTCACGGTGCCGCGTGAGCTGTGTCGCAGCCTGGTGAGCACCCGACGAGGCTGTGGGGCCACCCGTCCTCCCTAGAGAGCTGCCATTGCTCACAACAATGGCAGCTTGAGCACTTACGGGTAGAGGCAGCCACGCAAATGGTGGCCACTACTCCATTTGTCGTGGCTGCCTTTACCGTGATAGGTTACGTAAATACTTATGTAGCCTATCACAGCTGCAAGAACGCAAATGGTGGCATCAGCAGCCCAGCTGTGGCCGGCTGGGAGACCAGCCGGAGCCGCCGCCACCACCACCACCACCAGAGCCACCGCCAGAGCCACCGCAGCATCCACCCCAGGTAAGTTCCACCCTGGGGGGATTCCACGGGGTGGCGGGGGGCGGGAGGCCGTTCTAAAGAATCCGGCCTCACTGGAATCCATGGTGGAATTCTCTGACATCCCTATAACTGCATGACCAGAAACAGTAGTAAATGCTGCTGAATCCATTCATGTTGAAGCTCTTCTAAATGTAGTACAGTCAGATCTGTTCTGAAATTAAATGTTTGATTAAAAACCCTTTCAGCCTTTATAAGAAAAATAGGCATGAGGGCTAGATTAACATAAAGCAGGTGAAGAGCACAGTGCAATGGTCCATTGTGCACATTGTGCATCCAGGCATTGATCCTGGATATGAGAGAAGATGTGTAAGAACCTACAGGATTGCCCAAAGCTGGTTTTGACTTACAAATAGAGATGGGCAGATTCCCCACCTTCCAGTCCATGGGGAATCCGCCCGCGGGGGAGGGGGAGGCAATCCGTTCCTCCCCCCGGAATCCTATCGTAGCCTATCGCATGAATGAAAAGCATGGAAAAACAGGGCCATGAAAAAACAGGGCTGCAAATGGCATCCAGGATGCCATTTGCGTCCCTGTTTTACATGATAGGCTATGCAAATATTTGCGTAGCCTATCACGTGAATGAAAAGCACGGACGCAAATGGCATCCAGGATGCCATTTGCGGCTGTAAAGATCTTAATTTAAGCTTAATTCAGCCATTTACAGCTGCATTTACCTTAAACTAAGGCCTTTACGGCTGCAAATGGCATCCTGGATGCCATTTGTGTCTGCAGTCAGTCCCTTTCAGCCAGCAATATGGCATGGTGGCCGTATCACTGGCGATCCAGAGCTGGAGGATCCAGCCGAAGAGGATTCCGCAGGGAGGTAGAGGTAAGTGTTCCATTCCGCCATGGATTCTGGGGGCATGGATTCTTTAGAATCCGGCCTCATTGGAGCCCGTGGCGGAATTCTCCGCCATCCCTACTTACAAATACACATACAGACAGTCGAGCATTTCTGCTTTCAAAGGGAATGATGCTACCATTCTTACCTTCTAGGTGAACTAGTACCCTCATGCAGCTTGATCCAGTGCAGGAAGGAGGAGAAGTGTGAAATCACAGAAGGCCACCCTGTCTGTGAGGCAGCAGAGTCAGAGTTCACCTGCTGGGCACAGGGAGATCCCCACTATCACACCTTCGACGGGAAGAACTTTGACTTCAGGGGCACCTGCACCTACACCATTGCCAAGACTTGCAGCCCAGATGTGGATCTTCCTTCCTTCCACATTGAGGCCAAGAATGAGAACAGGGGCAACCCTCATGTTTCTCATGTTGGTTCTGTGACAGTCACAGTCTATAGCTCTGTCATCTCTGTGGCCAGAAATGAGATTGGATTTGTGAGGGTAAGACTGAAAGACAAACATATTTCTGTTTCTCTCTTGCTTTCCCAAAAGTGTTGCTTTTCCAAGAGTAACTGCTTCAGAATCTACTCCGTTTGCTGCTGGTCTAAATCCCTGTTTGATACAGAACATAGCTTTGTAACAAACGAAAGCCTGTCTCCTGCTGTTGGTTGCCCCTGACTTCTTTCTTTTGCAGGTGAACAACCAGCGGTTCCGACTGCCCATCTCCTTGAACAAAGGGAAACTTCATCTCTACCAGAGTGGGGCCTCTGTCCTTATTGAGACCGACTTCTCACTGAAGGTCTCCTATGACTGGGACAGGTACTTGGTGGTAAAGCTCCCCAGGAGGTTTTCAGGCAGCATGTGTGGCCTTTGCGGTAACTACAACGGAGACCCCACTGATGACTTCACCACACCCAGTGGGGCCTTGGCCAACAGTCCTGTGCAGTTTGCACAGAGCTGGGCAGCTAATGATGGTGACAAATTCTGCTCAGATGACTGCCAAGGGGGGTGCAAAAGCTGCTCAGCAGAGATGGTCAGCAGGTATAAAGCTGAACAATACTGTGGCTCCATCAGCAAAGAGGGAGATGGTCCGTTCAGTCAATGCCATTCTGTGATTGACCCCAAGATCTTTCTGGAAAACTGCGCCTATGACCTCTGCTTGAATGATGGCCACAAAGACTTACTGTGTGAGGCACTAAAGAACTATGCAGATTCCTGCCAGAGAGAAGGAGTTGCTGTTTCTGATTGGAGGACACCCACTGGTTGCTGTGAGTATCCCTGGGTGATGAAGAGAAGGGTGGCATCAGAGTGAAAGGGAAAGTTAGCTATAGGGATTTGTTCAAATGTGGTGTATCCTCAGATAACTTGTAGTAGGGCTTCTGCAGTTCTGTCCACATGACAAATCACAATAAATATTAACATAGGCCTAGATTCTTGAGAAAATCACAGCTTTTGCTGTTGAGCAATTTTCTCACTGTAGCAGACACATGACTTAAAGAGATTCAAGGAAAATGAGATTGCAACATTGGCAGAATTTGATTTGCATACATACTTGCCATTTCATAGTTCATTTTATAGCATTTTCAGTTTGCAAAAGAGTCGGTTACTTATGAGCCGAGGCCAAAAAGGTAGAGATTTCCCCAAAGATCTTCACTTCGAAGCTCTTCAAAGATCTTCAAAGGTTTTCCTGGTTGAAGTCCAACATTCTACCTACTGTATCACACTTGGAAAATGGAGCTGAGCACATGGCTCCCATCTCCTTCAATTGTGCCTTAGTGACTAGTGTCTTGTCTTTTTTGACAGCCCCACTACCCTGCCCGGAGAACAGTGAATACAAGGCCTGTGGACCTCCATGTCTTGCCACCTGCAATGATCAAGCTCTTCCCAGCAACTGTTCATCATTGCCTTGTGTGGAGACCTGCCAGTGCCATGAGGGCTTTGTGCTGGATGCAGGGAAATGCATCCCCAAGGCTTCCTGTGGGTGCCTATTTGAAGGGAAACCATTCTTTCCTGGGGAGCAGTTCTGGGGAGACCCCACATGCACAAGGCGTTGCAGTTGTGATCCACTGACCAATGAAGTGACCTGCCAGGCAGCAAGCTGCAGGAGCGGAGAGCAATGCAGGGTGGAGAGCAACATCCAGAACTGTTACCCCACCAATTACGCCACCTGTTCTGCTTCAGGGGGTTCTCACTACATCAGCTTTGATGGCCAGAAGTTTGACTTCCAGGGCACCTGCGTGTATCAGTTCACTGGGCTGCATGACAAGACAAAGGACCTGGTGGATTTTCAGGTCCTTGTCCAAAATGACCATCAAGACAGCCGGTCTTTGTCCTCTACCCAGGAAGTAGTGATCAATGTGTATGAGACATCCATTGTAATTAGTAGAAAAGAACATGGAAAAGTCAGGGTGAGTTTATATTCTTCCCTTTTTAATGGCCGATTATTTTTCCACTAAGTTGCATCATGTTTTTCTTTGGTTTCTTTATCCATTAGTTATTTATGACTGGTGGGAAGCCCACCAAATGGGAACTCAGGAATCTGAAGCCTGTCCTTTATTTGCCACTGACTGAAAGCTCAGCATTTTGAGACATGGAGAGGAAAAGGGGGATTGATTGGTCTATTGGCTTGTGATGTTCCATCATCCCTTAACTCTGCATTGAAAGGGAGGTTTTCTTAGTGTTCTATATAAGTGGATGGGGCATTGGGGCTGGGCGGTGTGTGTGGGGGAAGTGTATCCTATGTTACATAGGATACACAATAGGATATGTACACATATCCTATTGTGATATGTGTGAGTGTGCACACAGTGTATTTTGGTGAAATGACTTTTGAGGAGATTGAGATCAACTTGATTGATCATGAACTCATGGATATCTTGAACAGATGATCTTTCGGTATTGGAACAGAAACTATTTTGATAACGAAGATGTTATCTTACACTTATCTTCCTGATATGTAAGATGTTATAGCTCTTTTTTTTTCTCTTTGTGCATAGTTTCCAGTAGAAACAGTTAAGTAGAGTGATGTTTCCACATGTTTCTCTTGCTCTCTATCCTGAGAGCAAGAGAAACAAAGCCAGTGAGGCCAAGAATGGCTGCTTTTGCTTTTCATGGAAAATGTGGAAATGCTCACATTGATGTGTTTAGCAGTTTTCTTTGATCCTCTGGGGACAGAATGCATTGCACAAGTGTTTCTGAAATTCCCATTTCTCCCTGTTTGAATAATCCCAGGTGAACGGTCTGCTGACCAACCTGCCAAACAGCATCAAAGGCAACAGAATCTCCATGTACAGGAGAGGGCAAGAGGCAGTGGTCCAGACTGACTTCCACCTGACAGTCACCTTTGACTGGCAAAGCCGTGTCACTGTGACTGTGCCCAGTGCTTATGCTGGCACCCTTTGCGGTCTCTGTGGGAACTTCAATGGCTACAAACCAGATGAGATGACCATGAAAGATGGTGCAGTGGCTCCAAATCCATCAGCCTTCGGTCAGAGCTGGAAAGTGCGGGAGGTGCCAGGCTGCACGGAGGTGGACAAGGGAGAGTGCTCTGACCTATCAGCCATCAAAAAATACCAACGGGAACTCAGCAGGGAATGTGGGCTCATCCTAGCCAAGGATGGCCCTTTCAGAGAGTGTCACAGCAAAATTGACCCAGAGGGATACTTCCGAGATTGTGTATATGATTACTGCTTGTTCAAAGGCCAAGAAGATGTGATCTGCCAGGTCATGGCAAGCTATGCAGCAGTCTGCCAGGCTGCTGGGGTGGCCCTCTATGCATGGAGGTCTGACAGCTTCTGCAGTAAGTGCAACAACCCTGGCCTGAGCTAGTTTTCTGGGTTAAAGAGAGCATAGACATGATTGTTTAAAAAATGAAACATTAGATCCTTTGCATAGCATTTCAGATAGGCTTTAAAGTTAAACCTCTCCAGTCCCAACTGAAAATCTGTCTTGGGGGAACATAGAGGGATTCCACATTGCTCCCCAATCAAGAGACCTAGGTGTTGGGTTTTGTTCCTCCAACATGGTGCTCCAACAGACACCTCCCTTGGCACCCACCAGGCTCCCTGCCCCTTCTGATTTTTATATTGTTGTTGTTGTTGTTGTTGTTGTTGTTATTTTAATAAATAACACTTCTATCTAAAACTGGGAGGCAGGCATGCTGCAAAGCTTAGTGCCACCCTCCAGTGCCATCTTTATTTGGGTCCAAAAGAGCGGTTTGTGTTTTGGAGCTCAGACCCCACCTCTGCCTTGTACTTAGGTTCTTGGCCAAGTTCCTTTTCTTTGGTCTCACCGGTTTGCCTTCTGGGAAATGAGTGTTACCTGAGCAACTATGCCTACCATTGGATGCATGGGCAAGCTGCCCTTCCATGGCAACCATTTTGTGAGGGCACCCATGACATTTTTTCAAAATGCCAATTTTGCCCACTGACCCAAAAATATTGGGGTCCCTTTCTGTACGGTGACCAGAAGCAAAAGAGATTTCTTGTTACAACAAGTGCAAGGAGCCACTGAAGGAGTAGAAGTCTGTATTTGAAGGGAATAGACCCAGATGGGAGCAGTAGATCAAGGACCTTCTCTCAGTCTGGAAGGTGCCTTCAAGACATGCCCATGTCATGTCTATAACCCTGTTTAGCATGTCATCCTGGATTTTTTTTCCCAACTAAGTTCTTCCTCTCATCTTTTTAAAAATTTCTTGTTGTTTCAAATGGACAGGTCTTCCCTGTGCTCCAAATAGTCATTATGAGCTCTGTGGTAGGGGCTGTGCTCAGACCTGTAGCAGCATCTATGCTCCATTCACGTGTCCAGCGAAGTGCCAGGAAGGCTGTGTATGTAACCACGACTTTTTGCTGAGTGGCAATCAATGTGTCCCCCAGTCTCAGTGTGGCTGCCTTTACCAGGATCGCTATTACTTGGCAGGAGAGGCTTTTTACCCAACATGCCAGAAGCATTGTGTGTGCCAAGCTGGAGGGACTGTGAAGTGTGAAGCCATCTCTTGTGGTCCTGATGAAGAATGCAGGTTGTTTGATGGCATACAGAAGTGTCACCCCATTGGCAATGCTACCTGCTCAGTTTTCGGCAAACACCACTATCTTTCATTTGATGGACTGGCCTTTGATCTCCAGGGTACCTGCAGATACACCCTGGCTAAAGCTAGTGTAAACAGCAGGGGACTGACATCCTTTACTGTGAATGTGGAGAACAATGCTGATGGGAAGAGGAAGGGCTCAATTATCAAGACGGTCTCTGTCATGGCCTATAACATCCTGCTCAGTTTACTGCAAAACAAGCAGGGACAAGTGAAGGTGAGTCTGTACCACAAGGAGGCAGCAATGTTTTGGCATTTAGCCATCGCTTCCATATATATCGAGCTTGTGATAGTGCTGCAATAATGTAGAGAAGTGGCAGATGTTCCTCCCCTCCACCTGCATTTCCTGCATTGAGCAGGGGGTTGGACTTGATGGTCTTGTAGGCCCCTTCCAACCCTACTATTCCATGATTCTATGACCATTTGGAGGCTATCTACAAGATCACCCAATTACATAGGAGTCCAGTGCAGATTATTCTTCCTCCTCAAATATGCTTATTTTCCCCCAGCTGTCTCAGTGCATACTTACATGAAAGGTGAATACTGGGCTCAAGTTACAGGAAGCCAGATTCTGGCTGAACATCAGGAAAAACTTCCTGACTGTTAGAGCAGTATGACAATGGAACCAATTACCTAGGGAGGTAGTGGGCTCTCCCACACTGGAGGCATTCAAGACGAGGCTGGACAGCCATCTGGCAGGGATGCTTTGACTTGGATTCCTGCATTGATCAGGGGGTTGGACTCGATGATCTTATAGGCCCCTTCCAACTCTATTATTCTATGGTTCTATGATTCTATGATACTCCGTATTGGAACCAAATAAACTAGGTGTCATAACCTTCAACCAAGGAAGTCATTTTACATTGATACTACAAATGTTGTATCAATTTAAAATGACATCCTTGGTTGATAGTATTTTATTCCAGCTCTGGGCCTACAAATGTAAAAGCCCAGAATTGGAATAAAATAGTATCCCTTCATTTGTTTCTAAGGCTAGCTCTACACTGGTGCTTTTTATTGATATTGAAGTGAATCGATAACTGTTGAGGCACATTAAGTATTCCGTATACCGTTTTTCTAGCATTGTTTCCTGCTTTTTATTCCGTATTATCCAAAATACTGCAACAGATGACATCATGTGTGCTACAAGGTATAAATGAGCAAGAGGGATATATTGATAAGATCTATGATGAGATCTTATCAATATGACATGAGGTGTAGATCTGGCCCAAGTTACCATCAAATACGCCATCTTCACAAAACAACTTTACTTAACAGGCGAATGTGCTTCTGTCTCCAGGTGAATGACGTATTCCAGCCCCTTCCAATAACCCTTGCTGAAGGGCGGCTCAGAGCCTATCAGCACGGCACTAAAGTCCTGATACAAACCGGCTTTGACCTTATTGTGAGCTATGACCTGCTTTACCATGTGACAGTCACTGTCCCAGGCACTTACCAGGGCCAAATGCGAGGCCTGTGTGGAAATTACAATGGGCAGAAGGATGACGATTTCCTGCTCCCCGATGGCAGGGTGGTCTCTGATGTGGCTGCATTTGGTGCTGCCTGGAAGGTCCCAGTGCCTGAGACAGATGGATCCTGCTCAGATGGATGTTCTGAGAGCGACTGTCCAGTCTGCGAGGAAAGGAAGGACATTTTAAAACAGCGCAACTACTGTGGGCTCCTCACTGCCTCTGATGGCCCCTTCAGAGCTTGCCACAGCAAGGTGGACCCCGGTGTCTACTTCAGTAACTGCATCTATGACCTCTGCCTGGGCAATGAGGTGAACACGATCTTGTGCCAGAGTATCCAGAGCTACATGTCAGCCTGCCAAGAGGCCGGGGTCTCTGTTCAGAGCTGGAGGATGTCATCCTTCTGTCGTGAGTATTAGTGCCTGAGCACCGGGGTATGTATAATTTGGGAAGTGGAATGGAAACTGCATCTGAACTGAGTCTATATTTCTTTGGGGCACAATTAAAGGTTCATGTTTCATTTGAAGGGCATCTCAATGGCTTGGGCTGTGCATGCTTCAGGGATGGCCTTCTCATTTATATTCAAGAAAGTAGTGGTTGTATAGCTGGTAGAGGCATTGATTGGCTTTCCAACAGTACAAGATTAGAATGTTCTCAATGTCTGTAAAAGGAAGACAGATAGTCCAACTATCCAGGCTTTGGAATGGTGTATTTAAGAATCTTACGAGCCCTGCTGGATCAGTCAAAAGGCCTGTCTATTCCAGCTTGCCACATACATGCTGTTCTTTCGGATATACAGGGGAATGTTTGTGCTATTCTTCCCTGTATTAAAAAAGCAATATATTCCATATACAGGTGGAGGGTTTAAATTGACTCCCACAGCCACTGATACAAAGGAAGTGTGCCAGTGAATGTTCTCTTACATACTGTGAAAAGGGATGCTTGCTCGTTAAAAACTTCGTAAAAATGTGGATGCTCGACTAAAGAGACAGTTTCCATTGTGTCGACATGTTAAGTAATGATCACCACTTCTCTCACACCTGAAATGTTTAGCAGAGCAATACTGACACACATATATATCAAATTCCCTGTGTCAAAACTGATGGGTTTGAGTTGACACACTGAAGGGCAACCGCATTTTTGACATGTACAAATGTAAAAGCATGGTTTGTTTGCTTCGAACTGTCAAACCAAGTGCTCTTTTGGGGTTCTTATTTCGGCTTGATGATGAACACACATCCATTCTGCTTTTTTCTTGGTTAGGGCTCTTCCAGACGGAGGGGTCCCAGCATCACCAGTCATTGGGCTTCTGCTGTAGAGTACAAGTGGGATTTCCATGTACTGCCCACACTCTCAGGGGAAATTGTCGCCACAGCCTTCTGCCCCAGCCAGGAAGTGGCGTGGTAGCCAAAGCTCTTCCCTCCCTTTGCTGCTTCCTCCCATCATGTTCTGTGTGCTGGTGGATTTTTTGTTTGCTGCTGCTTCTTCTTCTTCTTCTTCTTCTTCTTCTTCTTCTTCTTCTTCTTCTTCTTCTTCTCCTTCTTCTTCTTCTTCTCCTCCTCCTCCTCCTCCTCCTCCTCCTCCTTCTTCTCCAGAATTGATAAGAATTCTCCAGAATTTAGAATCCCTGCTTCTCCCATCCCTAATCTTCAATGGCCAACCCAACCCCTCTTTGCTCTCATCTTGTGTAGCATTGGTGATCTTTTCATCTGATATGTATGTTTTTCTCATTCAGCTCTGGACTGCCCAGCAAACAGTCACTATAAGGTCTGCGCTGACCTCTGCTCCACCAGCTGTGCCACGATTACAGAGTCTAGACCATGTCCAGAGACCTGTGCCGAGGGCTGTCAGTGTGATGATGGCTTCTTCTTTGATGGTCTTGTCTGTGTTCCTGCAGAAAGCTGTGGTTGCCTCAGCAATGGAATCTACTACAGAGTAATTGGTCTTTTGGACCTTCTTCTCCTACTCCTCAGTTGCTATCACCAGTCCTTATGGATCAGAACATGTGTTTGGTCTTCTTAGTGTCTGTGCTTGGCTTAGTCCCATACATTCCAATTAGGTATCACAAGCTCTTGAGGTAAACTCTAGAATGTCTCAGTATCCATTTAAAGATGGCAAGTTCTTCTCTCTCTGTCAAATGTGAAAGAGATGAAGCCCTGAGTCGTGCTGAACTCTTCCACTTAATGTAGTGCAGTTCCTCCAGTGCTCAATACGTTCCGTCCAAAATATACCTCAGCAAAACTTTGAATTAACTGGTTCTAGCTTACGTGGTATTTTTATGTGGGCTCTTACCTGATGGATTTCCCTTTCCCCTTGAATTATAGAACTCGTGGGGTGGGTACAATTTGCAATCCAGACCTTGATCTCTCTCACATTGTTGATACTATAGGTTTAATATGTGCCATAATTACATGCCCTGGTCTCCTCTCATCTAGACTACTGTAATGCGCTCTGTGTGGGGTTACCCTTGAAGACGGTTTGGAAACTGCAGCTAGTGCAGAACATGGCGGCTCGCCTGATTAAAGGCAGCCGCCGGTGTGATCACATCACTCTAGTGCCGAAGGAGTTGCACTGGCTGCCAGTTGTTTTCAGGGCCAAATTGAAGGTGTTGGCTTTGACCTTTAACCCTATATGGTTCCGGCCCAGCCTATCTTAAGAAGCGCCTCCAGCAATGCCAGATAGGCTGCTCAACAAGATCAGCCTTGGATGGCTTTCTCTCTGTCCCATCAGCCAGGACAGCTAGGCTGGTGAGAACAAGGGAGAGGGCCTTCTCTGTGGTGGACCCCACTCTATGGAACTCCCTCCCTAGGAACTCCGCCATGCCCCCTCTTTAATGAGCTTCCGCCACACATTGAAAACTTGGTTGCTCAGGCAGGCATTTGGGATGGGTTAGGGTATTTTTTTTAGGGACCGCAGTGGCTTAGTGGTTAAGACACTGAACTGCAGACTGGATGGTCGGCAGGACAGCAGTTCGAGACCCCAGTGCCGTGTGACGGAGTGAGCTCCTGTCTTCAGTCCCAGCTCCTGCTAACCTAGCAGTTTGAAAGCAAGGAATTGCAAATAGATAAATAGGTACCGCTTTGGCGGGAAAGGTAACAGCATTCCATGCACCTCGGTGTTCAGTCATGCTGGCCACATGGCCATGGAAGCATCTTCGGACAGCGCTGGCTTTTCGGCTTAGAAATGGAAATGAGCGCCACCCCCTAGAGTCGGACACGACTGGCTAGGGACACCTTTACCTTTTTACCTTTAGGGTATTTTTAGACAATGTTTTAATGTGTGATTTTACTGTTTTAAATTGTATTGTTGTACATTGCCCAGAGTGGCTGGGTGACCAGCCAGGTGGGCGATTAAGGAATTTAATGAAATAAATTAAAATAAATCCTATTGTTTTCTATTACTATTTTTAATCTTTCCCACTAGCCCAATGAGAAGATTCTGCTGAATAACTGCCAAGAGAGCTGCCACTGCATCCCAGGCCAAGGGGTAAATTGTGAGGCCCACAGCTGTGCCACTGATCAGACCTGCAAGATCCAAGATGGAGTCATGAGTTGCATTAAGAAGAGTAAGGAGAAATTCATTTCAGAACACTAGCTAATGAGAGTCATCTTGGCCAAATGTGTGTGCAGGAAGACATTGGCGAAAGGTTGTAAACTTAAGGACCAGTTCTTGTACTAAAATACTAGAAAGTAGGGGTGTGCGAACCCACCCCTTTCCAGGTTCTCTGGGCACTAACCCAGCCCCTGCCCTTGCTCGCCAGTCCCCAGACCTCACTTGAGCCCCTCCTGTGCTTGATGAGCATCCCGTACTCACCCCAGCAGCCTCGTCGAGCTCCGTGGTTGCCGTTTTTGAAAAATAAAATGGTGATCGCAAAAACGAGCATTTTTGCATGTGCAAATATGCACATTCACAAAATGCACATTTTTGTGATTGCCATTTTATTTTTCAAAAAATGGTGACTGCAGAGCTCGACGAGGCCACTGGGGTGAGTGTGGGCCACTTGCCACTCGTGGGCAGGGGGCGAGCAGGGGCAAGGGCTCAGCGAGCTGGGCTCGGGGGTGCAGGCAGGGGAGGTTCCGCTGGATTCCCAGATGGAATCCAGCACCTGCACCATCCCTACTAGAAAGTGCATTGCATTCATTTTACAAGAAACAATGCAAAGGTCTATTACCTGGAGACTGAATCAGAGAGGGAACCTAAGACTTTCTGCATGCAAAGTTTGTGCTTGAACACTGAGCTATGCATCTTCCATGTGAGGTACAGGCAGTTTTCTCCCACCCCATGCAGGACTGCTACCACACCTTTCTCTTCCAAGATAGGCTTGGTCTGAGCTAAGCAAAAGCCAATGATATCATTCATATACCCCAGTGCAGACCACTACAGGCTTCTGAAGAGCTACAAGATTTTAAAACCTGCCTGTATAAATCCAAGACCTGAGCAAAAGTTATCAGTAGAAACTTTTTCAGCTCAGGTATTGGCAGAGGGGAGAAGGAAGTTTCAAAAATCATGCCACCCTAACTCACCACTTTCACTGCTAGGGATGTCGGAGAATTCCGCAACAGAATCAAATGAGTTTGGATTTCTATGAGTCTGACCTACAGATTCCGCAGTGGGATGGCTTTTCCTAAGTTGCATGGATTCTGTGGACTCTCAGACCATTTTTTTTTTAACTTTCCAGAATTTTACACAAATTTATTAGTAGAAAAATACGTTAAAAAAAAAAAAACCTGGCCAAAAATAAACATTTCCCCCATAGGCTAAAGCATGAAAATGCACATTTTGGGGGGATTTGCCCATGGGGGGTGATATTTGTGCATTTCCACAAATGTGGATTTGTGCAAATGTGAATTTGCACAAATTTGGGAAATTTGAAAAAATCTGATTCCACCAATGAGCAGGTGATGGAATGAAAGGCACCTGGCAATCTGTGAATGCAGATGGCATGGATTTTACAAAATCCATAGATCCCTATTCACTGCTGCTGCCAGCTCAATAGCTCTCTGCCTGCATCCTGGCCGCTTTAAAAAATATATCTTCTTTTTGTCTTTCTGTGCAGATGGGAAGCATTGTTTCTTGAAAGAGGGCAGGAAGCATTATTCCCTGATTCTGCCTTCACTTTGATTTCACTTCAAGACTGATGCCCTCAGAGTGAAGAGTGAATTAGTAAAAATGCTTCCTGTCTGAAGAGTAACTGTCAGTTCACACAATCTGGTATTCCAAGCACACTGCCTCAGAACATGGAGATTCCATTTAGCTAAGACAATGTATTTCACATCCAGCTGGGATTTTTAAATCGACTCCCAGAAATACAAAAGTGTCCTAGTGAATATTCTCTAAGGAATGCTATGAAAAAGAATGGTTACCAGTTAAGATGCTGTGCAGAAATCTTGGCCACTTAACTGAAGATACTTGGGGCTGTTTACACAACACAGTAACCCACACTCAGTGGTTGAGTGTGTGTTGTTATTGAACCATGGGTTGTTTGTGGAACCCTTGGTTAGCGTGTTGTCTGAACCCAGGATATTTTCTGCAGTGTGGCTTGTTAACCGCCCTGAACAACCCAACAACAAACCATGGGTTCTCAAGGTGGGTTGTTCGAGAAAAATAAACCACACTGCATGGTTGACAAGCCACCCTGTGTTAAATGTCCTGGACTCAGACAACACACTAACCATGGTTCAACAACAACCCACTTTCAACCACTGAGTGTGGGTTAGCATGTTGTGCAAGCCCAGTCACAGTCACCATTGTGACAGAGAATGAAATAATCACTTCTTTCACGCCTGAAATGTTCAGCTGAGCTGTATTGACATAGGTACATCAGATTGCCTATATTAAAACTAATCTATTTGAGACACTGAAGGACTCTGGATGTTCATTATGTAACTGCTGTTTTCTACATCCTTTGCTTGGGAGTAAGCCCCGTTGAACACAATCAAACTTGCTTCTGAGTAAACATGTATATAGGATTGCTGGTGTTAGAACAACCGTCCCCAAACTGATGCCCTCCAGATGTTTTGGACTACAACTCCCAGCAATCCGACCATTGGCCATGCTGGCTGAGGCTGATGGGTTTTGTAGTCCACCAGGTTGGGGAAATGTCGAATGACATTTTTAGGTGTGCAAATTATTTTCAGATTCTGTTCTTATAATTTGATTTTGAGGCAGGGCCAGTTGAAGACATTTGGCTGCCTGAGGGGGAGCAGTAAATGGCACCTGCCCAAGTCCAGATGCATCATGCACAAAGGAAGCAAAGCTACTTGGGCACATGAGGCTTTCAATCCCACAAACTCCTTTCTCGATCCCCATAATTAAAACAACAACAGCAGCAACAACAACAACAACAAATTAAACAAATAACAATTTGCTGTTTTTTCATGGCATCCAAAATCTGCTGTCTGAGGCTGAAGCTTCACCCAGCCTAGTGGTGGGGCTGGCCCTGCTTTGAGGCAATCAGCTTACTAACTTCATAAACCTACCATTTAGGTCTGCAACGTTGTGGAAGTGACTGCTTTACAGCCACCATTTATGCAATGTTACTGTTACAGAGAAACCCAAGCTGCCATTTTTATGTGAAATGGTGGCCCACCAAGGGGATGGGTGGCTCTGCAATGATTGCCGGGTGCTTGTTGAGCCATCCAGGGGCTTGCATGGCGTGGCGAGCAGGCACCGGCAGCGGGTCAGCAAGCACCTGGCGATAGGGATGTACGAAAGTCACCGTTTCGCAGGTTCTGTTTGTGGTGGGGGGGGAGGTGCTCCATCCCTCCCCCCCCGGAATCCTCGATGGGGAGGAGGCGATCTGGTCCTCCCCCCCTGGAATTCTCGACAACCGGCTCTGCTCCGCAGCGGCTCCGTGGAGGAGCCGACCAGGCCAAGGCCGTCCGCAGCCGGATTTCCAGTCACGGACTGGCTGGTGCGTACGCAAATGGCGGCCACCATAGTGGCCGCCATTTGTGTCCAGCCAGGGAGCCATGATAGGCTACGTAAGTCTTAAAAAAAAACACGTCTGGGTAAAAAACAAAACACAATAGCATACGCAAATGGCGGCCGCCATTTGCATTCCTAATTTTTCACCATTTTAGTCTACATAAATATCTACGTAGACTATTACGACGAAAAAAAGGGGAACGCAAATAGCATAGTGGGTGCTATTTCCGTTCCTTTTTATTCGCCGTTTTAGCCTACATAAATATTTACGTAGGCTAAAATGGCGAATAAAAAAGGAACGCAAATGGCGGACACTGTAGCCGCCGCCATTTGCATACACCTTTTTTTTTTTTTTTACCCAGATGTGATAGGCTACATAAAGACTTACGTAGCCTATCACGGCAAAGACCAGACTGCAAATGGCGGCCGCAGCAGCTGGTCGAAAGACCAGCCGCAGCCGCCGCCAAAGCCGCCGCTGGAGCTGCCGCCATCCGGAACATCCACCCCAGGTAAGTCTTGTCCCAGGGGGGATCCGCGGGGGGGTGGGGGGGCAGGCCATTCCGCCACGGATTTCGGGGGGCTGAATGCCAGTGCACTCAGCCTCACTGAAATCCGTGGCGGAATTCTCCGCCATCCCTACCTGGCGACCATGGACAGAGGTGAGTTCGTCCATCCCTAAATTTGAGGTAGTAAAAAAATGTAAAAATGTCTCCTCTAAATTTATTTCAGCTTTGAATTTTTACAACATCACTACTGTCGGTGATTTTTTTCCCCCTTTACTAGCTCTACCCTCTGTCTTCATTTGCCAACCCAAGCCCAGTTCTCCCCTCTTCCCTGTCATCTTGAGTAGTACCAGGACCATTTTATCTGACGTGTGTGTTCTCCTCATTTAGCTGTGGAATGCCCAGCCAACAGTCACTATGAGGCCTGTGCCAAACACTGCAACACCACCTGTGCCAAGATTACAACAAATCCTGAACCATGTCAAGAGACTTGTGCAGAGGGCTGCCAGTGTGATGATGGCTTCTTCTTTGATGGCCACAACTGTGTTCCCATAGGAAGGTGTGGGTGCTCCAAGAATGGACACTATTACAAGGTAGTAGGTCTTCTGGATTTTGTTCTTCCACCCTGAAGCTGCTGTCACTAGTCCTTATGGATCAGAAAATTTATTTCTACTTCTAAGTCAGGGGCAGGGAACCACAGGCCCAGAGGCCAAAACTGGCCCTCCAGCATTCTCCAGATGACCCCACTCAATTTCCCTGAACCATTGGCTGTCTGGTGGTTTCCTGGCTTTTGTGCATTTCATCCCCATTCTAAAAGTTGAATGCCTCTCCTAAGGCTTAGTTGCTGGCAGTCAGAGCTTTATGTTTCAATATGCTGGTACTTAATGTTGCTTTTCTTTGGTACTTTTGGCCCTACCCCTTTTGCCTTTGGCCCCCACCCATCACTGGAATGTGGCCCTCAAGAGCTTCTCTAAAATTGAATTTGGCCCTTGGGCTGAAGTGGTTCCCCACCCCTGTTCTAAATGTCTGTGCTTGATTTCATCCCATATATTCCAATTCCAGGTATCACAAGCTCTTGTGGTCAACTCCATTATCCATTTATAGGTAGATTTGGATGGCCACCCACCCCAAGCCAGGTTCTTCAGGTGCCCATCAAGCCCCTGCCCCCGCTTGCATGTCCTTGGACCTACGTCCGACCCCCCCCCCCCCGCTCATCGAGCCACCTGCATTCACCCCAGTACCTATCCGGAGATCTCTGCAGCTGCCATTTTGAAAAAAAAATGGTGGGCGCAGATACACGCACATTTGCTCCTCTGCAAAATGGCACTGTGAACGGCCAATATGCTCAAGGTTACAGGCATAAATGGCCTATTTACACCTGTAAACGTGCACATATTGGCCGTTCACAATGCCATTGTATGGAAGAGTAAATGAGTGCATATCTGCGCCTGCCATTTCTTTTCTCAAAATGGTGGCTGCAGAGATCACAGGGTGGGCCCGAACAGTGTGAGCGGCTCAGCGAGTGTGGGCTGGTGGGGGGTGGGACAGAGGTCAGGACAGCAGGCCTGGGGGGGTCTGACAGATTACCAGACCCAATCAGGTGCCAGAGCCATCCAAGCCCTGAGCAGTGTGGAGCCCTTCCACTAAACTTAGTCCAGTTCCTCCAGTGTTCAATACATTCTGTCCAAAATATACCCGAATGTTAAATAAATTGGCTTTACTTTCCCTAGTTTTCTTATGGGCGCTTACCTCATAAACTTGTTTCCCCTTGAAATGCCATACTCATGAAGATTTATTATAACATTTGAGTAGTATGAGTGGGACCTGCAGCAAAATGTTGCAGTGTGGATTTCTCAAATTCATTAAGTCAGCCATGTCCTCCTGCACATAGTCGAGTGAGTCCATTTCCCATCCCAACCAATTTCCAAGTTTTCTTCCTCAGCTGCCAGTCAACATTCCATGGATACTGAGCATGCTCAGTCCTCACTAGAAATACAGGGAATACACATGCATGAAAATATATCCCGCATTCTATATCCAGTTCTGAAAGAAAAATCCATTCAGAACTCTTGGATGTGTATATTTGCATCCCGGACCTAGATCCCTCTCTTATAGTTGATGTTCTAGATCTGACATCTTCTATAATTCTATTGCACTATCTCCCCCCTCCTCCCGCCCCAGCCCAATGAAAAGGTTCTGCTGAATGAGTGTGAGGAGAGCTGTCGCTGCATCCCAGGCCGGGGACTAACCTGTGAGGTCCACAGCTGCACCGCTGATGAGACCTGCATTATCCAAGGTGGAGTCATGAGTTGCATTAAGAAGGGTAAGGAGAGATTCATTTAAGCACACCGGATATGTATGTATGTATGTATGTATGTATCTATTTGGTGAGTGTCCTCTTGGACAGATACATATGGTGGGCTCACTTGGCCAAATCTTGTAAGCTTAAGGACTAACTCTTGTACTAAAGTACTATGGAGTGCTTCTTAGCATACAACAGTGTTCACCATTGTGTTATAATGCCAGAAACAGGACAGGAATCATTCCACCTGGAGATGTCATGGACTGAACCTAATACCTTCTGTAGGCAAAGTATGTGCTTGACCATATGCATCTTCCATGTGAGGTACAGCCAGACGTCCCCCACCTCAGGCAGGACTGCTACCACCCCCTGAATCTCCAAGACAGATTTGGTCTGAGCATGTGGCTAACCAAAGGCCGTTGATGTCTTTGCTTTACCCCATTGCGGGCCACTGCAGGCTTCTGAAGAGATACACAGTCAGTTTTTAAACTCAGCTGTATAAATCCTAGAGCCAATAAGTTCTAATAGAAGAGAGTGAGGGGAAATAAACTTTTATCTTTCCATACCACTGAGATAGGCAAAACATACCCGCTGTGTCTGACTATCTGATTTCTCTTACATTTCAAAGGTGCACCTATGGCTCATCAGGCTAAGAGAGGAATTGTAACTGTATAGACAGTCCTTGACCTGTTTGCGGATTTATAAAGCTCAACTGGTTAATCTGAGCATCAAGAAATAATTTATGGGTGGTGGTCCCTGAAGCACCCCTCAAGCCAGATAACACAAAGGGGTGCCACAAAATATATATTCATTGCTTGAACCATCTTAGAGAATAATAATAATAATAATAATAATAATAATAATAATAATAATAATAAATGCAGTGCTGAAACAGGCAAGGTACATCACCATGTAGAACACAATTAAGATGCTTAAAATCATAACAGAAATAGTGGCTACCATATTCTTCACATTAAAATTATAATTATTTTCAACAGAAGTTATCATTAAGGTTTTGTATTTGCCTAAATGGCAGGCATGGTTGGCAGAGCTTAGATAATCATGTCTGGCAGAATCTCTCCTACCTCTGCTCAAACATGTTAAATACTCAGTGGTTATAACATTATGCTTAAGTAGCTCAGGTCCCTGATCTGAAACAAACATCTATGAAGTTTGACTCAGGCAAGAGCTTCAGACTCCATTATACATCTTTCACCTTCAGGAGAACATCTCCACAATACAGCCATGCTTACAGTAGTGGTGTCAGAGAGGATTCTGTTTGTGGGGTGAAGGCTGATGAGTTTTTTCCAGCTCGGCCCTGTGGATTTTGTCCCGTTTCCCACTGCTGGTTCTGACTCATTCATTAGTGAGTTGAGCTAATACACAGATTCCATTGTGGGAGGTTTGAGTTTGGCAATTTGCACATTTCCCCCCTTCTGACATTTGTGCAAATTGTGATTTCTGCTTTTATTTTTATTTTTGCGGGGGGGGGGGTGACAGGTCAGGAAAAGGGGGACAGATTGCCACTTACCACGCTGATCCTCAGGGTTTGAAGTGTTGAACTGACATTTGCGGATCCTCTGCTTCCAGCCCACACTTTCCCAAGTCTTAGGCAAGTGCTTTTAAGGCAGATCTAGCCTCCTCCCCCCTTTTGCAACTCCCGTTTCAGGGCTCTCAAAAGGTGGTGGAGGCTAGATCTGTGTTAAACGTCCTTGCTTGAGACTCAGGGATGTGTGTGTGTGTGGATTAGAATCAGGAGACCCACAGTTCAACATTCCACACCCTGCAGATCAGCTTGCTGAGTGGGTGATCTGGTCCCATTTTCCTGACTTGCCCCCCCAACCCCACCCCAATTGCTCAAATTACAATTTGCACAAATAACAGAACCTGGGAAAGCAAAATGCACAAACATTTCTAGGACCCCCCCCAATCCAATTCAGTCCACCCCCACTTGTTGGAACAGACGTGACTGAAGGGTTGCCTGCACTCATAAAGCCCATTGACAGGTATCCCTTTCTTCTCATCCATGTGGGAATAAATGATACCACCAAGCACAGCTACGAAGAAATCACATCAGACTTTGAAGCTTTGGGAAGGAAACTCAAGAACTTTGGGGCCCAGATAGTTTTCTCATCCATCCTTCAGAGGGATAGAAAGGGAACGAAAAATACTCCGGGTGAATGAGTGGCTATGAAGGTGGTGCTGATGAGAGAGATTTGGATTCTGGGACCATGGCCTATACTTCCTGGAAGATGGGCTGTTGGCAAGGGATGGCTGATCTGCAGGGTGTGAAATGTTGAACTGTGGGTCTCCTGATTCTAATCCACACACACACACATCCCTGAGTCTCACAAAGGATGGGAAGAATGTGTTTGGCCACAGCATGAAGAACTTCATCAGGAGGGCTTTAAACTGAATCCTACGGGGAAGGGAGATGTAATGTTCGGGGTAACAATGGACGTAGGCGCATGCACTGCAGCGGAGAGAACAGCTCTGATAGCGCTCAATAATAGTCTTCAGATACATGTAGGAAGAAAGCCAGACCATGAAGCACATGGTCTTCGATGTCTATATCCTAATGCCCAGAGTATGGGAAACAAACCGAACGAACTTGAACTCTTAATACAGGAGGGAAATTATGACTTGACAGGTATAACCGAGACTTGGTAGGATGACTACCATGACTGGAATACAGCAGTTGAAGGATATAACTTGTTCAAAAAGAACAGAAGAAACAGAAAGGGAGGTGGGGTTGCACTATATGTGAAAATACATATCTCTGCAAAGAAATACAGGAGGAGGAGCTTGGATGAGCCCCATCGAGAGCATCTGGGTTAAAATAAATGGAGCAAAGAATAAAAGGAACCTGGTGGTCGGAGTCTACTACTGGCCACCCAATCAAGGAGAAGATGAGGATGAAACTTTTGAAAAGCAAATTGCCAATGTTTCAAGGAAGCATGATGCAGTAGAAATGGGGGACTTGAATTTTCCCAATATTTGTTGGGAGACAAATTCTGCAAAACATGGCCCCTCCAGGAAATTCCTGACTTGTGTGGTGGATAACTTCCTCCTACAGAAAGCAGAGGAAGGAACTAGAGGATTGGCTATCCTTGGCTTGATCCTAACCAACAGAGATGAGTTAGTGGATAAAGTAGCAGTTACAGGAACTCTGGGGGAAAGCGACTACGTTATCCTTGAGTTCTTGGTTCTAAAGGAAGCAAAAGCCAAGTGTAGCCAAATGCATACCCTGGATTTTAGGAAAGCCCATTTTAATAAACTCAGATCAATGATCAGTAAGGTCCCATGGCAAGCGACTCTAAGGAGAAAAGGAGTTTTTTTCTAATGAGAAAAGGATGGGTGGGAGTTTTTAAAAAAGGAAATTCTCAAGGCACAATTACAAACAATTCCAACAAGAAGAAAAGGTGGAAGACAACAGAAGAAGCAATGTGGCTTCACAAAAAGCTAAGAGATGACCTGAAAACAAAAAAGGACATGTATAGGAAGTGGAAGGAAGGCCAAGCAACAAAGGAAGAGTACAGGCAGGTAGCACAGAATTGCAGGGATGGTGTCAAGAAGGCTAAAGCTGAGAATGAGCTGAGGTTAGCGAGGGATGTTAAAAGCAAGAAAAAAGCTTTCTTCAGCTACATGCATAGTAAAAGACAAGGAAAGAAATGGTGGTTCAGCTATTAAATAAGGATGGCAAATTGAGAATATATGATGACAAAGAAAATGCAGAAGTGCTCAATTGCTTCTTTGGCTCAGTCTTCTCCCAATTTAGGGTCTATGACTCCCCTGGCAAAGGTGAAGTATGCCTAAGGGGCAGGATTGCAGCTTGAGATCAATAGGTATATAGTCAAGGAACACCGAATTACTTGGAATGAGTTCAGATCTCCAGGGCCAGATGAACTGCACCCTAGAGTAATAAAGGAACTGGCAGAAGAGCTCTCAGAACCACTATTCTCTTTGAGAAATCATGGAGGATGGGTGAAGTGCCAGATGACTGGAGGAGGGCTAATGTTGTCCCTATCTTCAAAAAGGGTAAAAAGGAGGAACCTGGGAACTACAGACCAGTCAGTCTGACATCAATCCCTGGGGAAATTCTGGAGCAGATTATAAGCAATCCATCTGTAAGCACCTTGAAAACAATGCAGTGATTACTCGAGGCCAACATGGATTTGTCAAGAACAAATCCTGCCAGATGAATCTGATCTCATTTTTTGATCAAGTAACCTCCCTTGTGGATTGTGGGATGCTGTGGACATAATACTTCACTTGACTTCACTTGACCTTGACTTCAGCAAAGCTTTCGACAAAGTGCCCCAGGATATCCTGATGAGCAAACTAGCTCAAAGTGGGGTAGGTGAAACAACTCTCAGGTGGATCCACAGTTGGCTACAGAATCAGAAGAGAGACTGAAAGAACTGGGCATGTTTAGCCTTGAGAAGAGAAGACTGAGGGGAGATAGGTTAGCGCTCTTCAAGGACTTGGAAGGTTGTCACAGAGAGGAAGGCCAAGATCTCTTCTCGATCATCCCAGAGTGCAGGGCACAGAATAATGGGCTCAAGTGACAGGAAGTCAGATTCCAGCTGAACATCAGGAAAAACTTCCTGACTGTTAGAGCAATACGACAGTGGGCTCTCCCATGCTGGAGGCATTCAAGATGAGTCTGGACAGCCATCTGTCAGTGATGCTCTGACTTGGATTCTTGTATCTATCAGGGGGTTGGACTCAATGGCCTTATAGGCCCCTTCCAACCCTGCTATTCTATGATACTGTGATTCTATGATTTTAGACATGCTGCGGAAATCCATCGGGCTTGAACGGAACAGATTTCCCAGTGACAGAGATCCCCAGCTTACTGCTAATTTTGGGAGCACCCATGTGAAGGTCCATCTTCTTCTGGGTTAAGGGGATTTTCTCTTTTTCTAAGAACCCACTTTGCACCTGTGGCAAGCTCCTTTTCCTCTGATCTCAGAACCTGCTCTGCACCTTCAGTTAGCAGATTCACACAGACTACAAGGAAGTAAGACTCTTATAACATAAAATGAATACCTCTCATTTTTCAGTCTTATATTCATAGCACATGTCACAGTTAAAGCCCCGAAGACTAGTCTTTCCTTATAGATATGTGCTTCTAGTACTTGGATAATTTTAGTTGTTGTTGTTGTTGTTATTATTATTAACATTTCTATACTGCCCCATAGCTGAAGCTCTCTGGGTGGTTTACAAAGATTTATGTAAAAACACACAGACAGTATACACAGAGACAACATGTATCTAAAAACAACTTCGAACAATCAACCATAACCATATGATAAATCCAGGATCTATTAAAACTCAAAATATGCTGCCAAATGCCTGAGAGAAGAGAAGTGACTTAAGCTGTTGCTGAAAAGACAGCAATGCTGGCACCAGGCGGGCCTCATTGAGGAGATCATTCCATCATTGAGGGGGGGCACCACGAAGAAGGCCCTCTCTCTTGTTGCCATCTTCCAAGCCTCCCTCGGAGGAGGAACCTGGAGGAGAGCCTTAGATGCTGAGCGTAGAGTACAAGTAGGTTCATATTGGGAGAGGTGCTTCATCAGGTATTGTGGTCCCAAGCCCTGTAAGGCTTTATACGTTAAAACCAGCACCTTGAATTGAGCTCAGAAGCACATAGGCAGCCAGTGCAAGCAGGTCAGAGTTGGTCTTATATGTTCAGACATTCTGGTCCCCGTTATCAATCATTTTGCACAAGCTGCAGCTTCTGAACCATCTTCAAAGGCAGCCAAATGTAGAGTGCATTGCAGTAATCTAACCTGGAGGTTCCCAGAGCATAGACAACTGAAGCCAGGTTATCTCTGTCCAGATAGGGGTGTAGCTGGGCCACCAAGCCAAGCTTGTAAAATGTTCTCTGTGCCACTGAGGCCACCTGAGCCTCAAGTGACAAAGATGGCTCCAGGAGAACCCCCAAGCTATGAACCTGGTCTTCAGGGGGAGTGCAACCCCATCCAGAACAGGCTGAGCACCCTCCATCCAGTCAGAAGAACAACCCACTAACAGCATCTCAGTCTTGTCTGGATTCAGTTTATTAGCCCTCATACAGTCCTTTGTTGCAGCTAGGCACTAATCTAGCACATCCACAGCCTCATGTCATGAAGATGAAAAGGAGAAGTAGAGCTGCATATCATCAGCATACTGATGGCAACTATAAGTCCCTTGACCCCCTTCAGCATGCCATGCTTATAGGCTCTCACAGCCCTTAAACTCCCCTTCACCCCAAAAGCTGTCCCCTGATATATACATACCCCTTATAATATCTCTATACTAAATGAAAAATCCAAAGGGGGGGGGAATCCTTACACAAAGCATTCCAAAACCTCGGATAATGACACTCAACAGTTCCATAGAGATGTTGAACAGCATGGGGGACAAAACTGACCCCTGCAGAGCCTCATACTGGATCATCTATGGAGCCGAGCAATGTTCCCCAAGCACCACTTTCTGGAGCCAACCCTCCAAGTTGGAGTGAAACCACTGCAATGTAGTACCTCCCACTCCCAACTCAGACAGTTGTCCCAGAAGGACACCATGGCTGATGGTATCGAAAGCCACCAAGAGATCAAGAGAATCAACAAGGCCACACTCCCTCTGTCTTTCTCCCAACATAGGTCTTCATGCAGGGCAACCAGGTCTGTTTCCATGCCAAAATGTGGTCTGCACCCTGACTGAAATAGATCCAGATTGTGTATCTGAAATGGATCCAAAGTCTCATCCAAGAGTGTTTGGAGCTGGTTCCCTTTCCCACCTCTGTGATGATCCTTTTGAAACAGGGCAACAAGAACAGGATACAGTATTCCAAATGTGGGAACACCATAATTTCATATCAGAGCATTATGATCCTTCTCTTTTCTCTAGGAGTTTTCTAACTTCTTTCTTCTTTCCTTCAGGCTCTTTTGTTGTGAATTCCAAAGGGAAGGAATTTCTCACAGCCTTTCTATATAATGGATAGCCAAACCAACATTATCATAAATTTGAACTGTTAATTACTGGGCATCATCCTGCTGCAACCTCCATAACAGTGACAGTGAAAATCCCTGCATTCCAGAATACCATTTCTGTTAATGAGGGAGAGATGGTGCCAGTTAATTTATCTACCTCTGCAGAGATGTTGGGGACTCATGTCTTTGATGGGGTTGTGCTGATCCGAGCTAACAAAGACATTTCTATCTTCTCCCACAACTACAAGCAGTACTTACCTGGTGTCACAGTCATGTACCCAGTTGAAGAGCTGGGCATACTCTACTATGTGATCACACCAGAGGGTGAAGTATAAAACAGGTTCACGGAATTTGCAGTTGTAGCCTATGAAGCTCCCGTTAAAGTCAACATTCACCTGAAAGGGTCCGTGATGTTCAAAGGGCAGGTTTATCCTGCAGGGAGCAGGCTTGCATTCAGACCCTTCCATAATTCATTCCTCTTTTTTTATTATTCTTCCTTTTAGGCTCTTGTGTAGTGAGTTCTTGTGGGAAGGAATTCATCACAGCATTTTTGTTCAACATCTGGCAAAGCCAGCCCAAAGCTAAGTTTGAGCTGTTTATCACCGGATATCATCCTGCAACCAGCGTCGCAGTGACTGTGAACAAACAGAACTTCCAGAAAACCATTCCCGTCAGTGAAGGACAAACAGTGTCAATTGAGCTTCCAACCTCCCTTGAGATGGTGGAGACTGGCACCTTTGATGGGACTGTGCTGATCCAAGCTAACAAAGACATCTCTGTCTTCTCCCGCAACCACAAGGACTACTCCACTGGTGGCACAGTCGTGTATCCAGTCCAGCAGCTGGGCAAACTGTATTACGTGGTAACACCACCAAGTAGTCAAGCACATACTTTCAAGGAATTTGCAGTCCTGGCCTATAAAACTCCCACGAAAGTTGACATTCACCTGAAAGGGGCTGTGACATTCAAAGGTCATTATTATGATGCAGGGAGCAAGCTGGTTGCTGACCTCAAGGCCTTCCAGGCAATCCAGCTGCAAAGCTCAGAAGATTTATCTGGCACCAAGGTTGAATCGAACAGACCTGTGGCTGTCTTGAGTGGACACAGCTGTGCTCAGATGCACACATCCTGTGACCATGTGGTTGAACAGCTCTTGCCTGTTTCCAGCTGGGGAACCACCTTTATTGTCCCACCTCTGTCCTTCCAGAACAAATTTGACATTGCTTATATCATTGCTTCCCAAACCACTTCAGTCAAGTACCGATATGGGCCCAAAGAAGACTCTCATGACATGGTGGCTGGGGGAGTTATCCAGCTTAATGTTCAGACCTCTCAGCCACTTTACATCTCTGCTGATGCTGGAATTCAGGTGGTTTTCTTCTTTACAGGGGCCCCAGCTGGAAGCATAACCATTGACCCATTCCTTATCCGTATCCCTGCCTTAACAAGCTATTCCATGTCATACCACATCAATAGAATGGATCTGTTTAATAATTTTGCTATCATCATAGCCAAAACCTCAGCTTCCAGTGGGATGATGTTAGGGAAGAAGCCCATTAGAAATATCCAATGGACTGACATCCCTGGCACAGAATATTCTTGGGCTGAACACATATTGGACCACGGAGATAGTGCCCTTTCTCTAGAACATCCCAGCACTCCTTTTGGCCTCTACATACTTGGAGGCAGAGCTTATGAAGGCTATGGATCTGTGGCCCAGTGTAATTGCAGTAAGTATTCTTGTATATGTATGGTTTTTATGATTTATGTAATTGTTTTATTAAAACCTGTATCTATCTTGCTTTACTGTGAAGTCCTCAAAGCAGCTTAGGGCACAATCCTAAGACCGCTAGATTGTGGCTAAATGGTCATAGGATTGTTCGGTGGCCATAGGATTGTTCTCTCATCAGCTTTTGATACCATTGGCCATAGTATCCTCCTGGATCGACTCTGTGGGATGGGTATCGGAGGCACTGTGCTACAGTGGTTCCGGTCCTACCTACAGGGGCGATTTCAGAGAATAGCATTTGGTGACTTTTCCTCAGCTCCTTGGTAGGGATGTATGAATCCCTTACGTGGTTCTGGTCGGGGCATCCGCTGGTGGGGGAGGCGATTTGTTCCTCCCCCCGGAATCCTCAATGAGGGGGAGGCGATCCGGTCCTCCCCCCCAGAATCCTGCCTGGCCGGCTCCGCTCTGCAGCCATGCTGCGGAGCCGCCAGCCGGGCTGATCTGCAGCAGGGCCTCCAGCCGCTGCTGGGCTGGTGCGGATGCTAATGGTGTCCTGCGTAGGGGATTTACGTAGCCCATCACGGCTAAAGCAGGGACGCAAATGGTGGCCACTATGCCATTTGCGTGGCCTCCTTTACCATGATAGGCTACGTAAATACTTATGTAGCCTATCACGGCAAAAAGCAGGGGCACAAATGGCGTAGCAGCCGCCATTTGTGTCCCTGCTTGAGCCGCGATAGGCTACATAAATATTTACGTAGCCTATCATGGGCTACCGTAGGGACACAAATGGCATCCCCTACGCAGGACTCCATTTGCGTCTGCACCAGCCCGGCAGTGGCCAGCCGGGAGACCAGCCGGAGCTGCCGCCGCCTCCACTGCTGGAGCTGCTGCTGCAGCATCTGCCCCAGGTAAGCTCCATCCCAGGGGGATTCCGGGGGATGGCGGGGGGCGGGAGGCCATTCCTCCATGGATTCTGTGGATCACTGGAACTCACTGGAGTCCGTGGCAGAATTCTCTGACATCCCTACCCATTGGCAATTGAGATTATGGGGCCCTGCAGGGTGCCATCTTGTTCCCAATGTTGTTTAACATCTATATGAAGCCACTGGGGGTGGTCATTAGGGGATTTGGAGCTAAATGTCATCAGTATGCTGATGACACACACAGCTCTGTCTCCCTGTGACATCTGAATCAGGAGAGGCTGTGCAAGTCCTGAATCAGTGCCTAGACTCAGTAATGGGCTGGATGAGGGCCAATAAACTGAAGCTGAAACCTGGCAAGATGGAAGCCCTGTGGGTGAGTGGTTCCCAGGTCAGGGATATTGCCTGTTCTGGATGGGGTTGCACTCCCTCTGAAAGATCAGGTTCATAGTCTGTAGAGAGGGCATGGGCACTCAATTCCTTCTGGGAATTCAGTGGAACCGCTCCTGCCCATAGCCCCAAGCCCTGCTCGCTGAGCCCCTGCCCCTGCTTGCCCTGGGCTCATGCTTGGCGAACAGCCTGCTCTCACCCCAGCAGCATCATCGAGCTTTGCAGTCACCATTTTTTTGAGAAATACAATGGTGATTGTAAAAATGTGCATATTTGCATATGCACAAGAATGCACATTTTTGCAAATGCACTTATTTGCGTATGCGAAAATGCGCATTTTCATGAATGTGCAAATATGCACATTTTGCGATTGCCATTTTATTTCTCGAAAAATGGTGACTGCGGAGCTCAATGTGGCCACCAGGGTGAGTGCAGGCTGCTTGCGGAGCATAGGAGGGGCTCAAGCATGGTCTGGAGACCAGCAAGTGGGGGCAGGGGCTGGAAGGGTGCCCCAGAGAACCCAGACAGGGGTGGGTTCACACATTCCTAGTAGTCTGGGGGTACTCCTAGATCCATCATTGTCTCTGGAGGCCCAAGTGGCCACAGTGGCTCAGAATGCCTTTTACCAGCTTCGACTGGTTCACCAGCTATGGCCTCTCCTGGACAGGGTTAGCTTGACCACTGTGGTACAGGCCTTAGTAATCTCAAGACTGGATTACTGCAATGCACTTCATGTGGGGCTGCCCCTAAGGCTGCTTTGGAAGTTGGAGCTAGTGCAAAATGCAGCAGCTCAGCTGTTGTCGGGAGCTGCCCCTTCTCAGCCTGTAACTACTTTGCTGAGGGAACTGCAGTATTTGCTACCGGGCCAGGTTTAAAGTATTAGTACTAATGTAAAAAGCCCTAAACAACTTGGGACCAGGATATCTGAGAGAGTGCCTCCTTCTTTACTAACCTACCTGGTCACTGAGGTAATCAGAAGGCATATTCCTTTTGGTTCCACATGGACCTATGGCCCAATTGGAGTCCACTAGGAAAAGAGCCTTCAATGTGGTGGCCCCCTTTCTGTGGAATTCCCTGCCTTTGGAGGCCAGACAGGCACCAATGTTGTGTTCCTTCTGGTGCCTCCTGAAAACATTGTTATTTCGAGATGCCTTCCTTGCGTGACCAGCAGCAGTTTATTAAATTCGACCTTATTGGAATTTATCTTCTTAAAAAATGTTTTAATCTGTTTAACTGTTTTAATCTGGTGTTTTATTCTTGTATCTTTGTTGTTCACTGCTCCGAAATCTTCTGATGTGGAGCAGTATATAAATGTTGTTAATTAATTAAATAATAAATTAATTATATGTATTTCCATTTAAAGTTGTGTGCCTCTTGAAATTCTCCACCCTATTTGTGGGCAGAGAAATTGGGGGAACAATTTCACTGAATTTATCCAGGGGAATGAGAAATTCTCAACAGTTTCTCACAGGTAGGGCTCACCATTAGCAGCAGGGTAGCACAGCTTTCTTCTTTTATTTGTAAGGGTTTGGGAGGTTGTGCTGCTACTGTAAGTGGCAACAGCATCAACTGTGTTGGCAGGCTGACCCCCATTTTACATCTACCACGGTGCAGGGTTAAGGGTGGCAGTTTTGTGTCTAGCTCCAGGGAAGAAGTAGAGCAAGTGTTGAGCCAAAATACACCCTTCAATTTCCTGAAAGTTTTCTTCCCCCATGAATAGGGATGTGCGAAAGTCACTTACCTATTCGAAGGGGTGATTCGCGGTGGGGGGGAGGCGCTCCGCACCTCCCCCCGAAATCCTAACCCAGCCGGCTCCGCTACACGGCAACTCCGTGGAGCCGCTGGCTGGGTGCATTCGCAGGCGGGCAGAGCCTGCGGAGGCAAATGGCGGCAGCTACGGCGACCACCATTTGCGTCCCTGTTTTTTTGCCGTGATAGGCTACGTAAATATTTACGTAGCCTATCACGGCAAAACGTGATAGGCTATTACGTAGCCTATCACGGTTACCTGTAATAGACTACATAAGTATTTTAGGGATGTCGGAGAATTTCTCCACGAATCTCTGGGAGGCCGAATGCCAACATATTCGGCCCCCTGAAATTGGTGGAGAAATGGTCCGCCCCCCCCCACCCCCGGGATGGGACTTACCTTTGTCAAATGTCCCTGGTGGCAGCGGCTCCCAGCGGTGGTTCGGCGGCAGCGGCTCCCGGCGGCCAGTCTTCCGACCGGCTATCGCCGCCGCCATTTCCAAGTAAAAACAACAACAACAACACAAACGTGATAGGCTACGTAAAGATTTATGTAGCCTATCACGGCTAGATTTTCAAAAAACACCATGATAGGCTACGTAAATGTTTACGTAGCCTATCACGGCTGACTTTGGGGGGGGGGAAGCGCGTACGCAAATGGCGGCGCCCTTATTTTCGCCGTAGTCTACGTAAATGTTTACATAGACTACACGTGCCCAAATAAGGAATGCAAATGGCAGTGCCCATGGGCGCCGCCATTTGCGTACGTGCTTTTTTTTTTCCCCCAAAGTCAGCCGTGATAGGCTACGTAAACATTTACGTAGCCTACCACGGCTGACTGCAGGGATGCAAATGGTGGCAGCTACGGCCGCCGCCATTTGCATCCCAGCAGGAGACGAGATTCACGGCCGGAGGGATGGGTCACCTCCCCCCCAGCCAGAATTTCGGGGGGAGGGATGGAGCGCCTCCCCCCCACCGCGAAGCAAGCTGCGGGATCAGGTAAGGGACTTTCGTCCATCCCTAAAGTATTTACATAGCCTATCATGGCAAAAATGGGGAAGCGAATGGCAGCCGCAGATGGGGCCACCATTTGCAAAGCAGTGCAAACAGCACCAGGTAAGTGCTCCATTTTGCACACCTTTCGTGGGGTGGTGGGGTGGCGGGGCTTCGTTCCGCCATGGATTGCGGGGAGCTGAATGCACTGGCATTTGGCCTCACCGAGATCCGTGGCAGAATCCTCTGACGTCCCTACCTATGAAAGGGACTTCCATTGTTCTGCCTCATTTTCAGAGCATTCTATAATTTATTTTTTGTGGTGTTTGGGGGCTTACCTAATCACTGTGAGGCAGCCAAGGGTGCTGTGTGTGTTTTTTCTTTCTATTACACATCTTTTCATTGTTCTGCAGCCTCCAAGGCTGCCTGCACTTCTTGAGCTGAAAAAGCCCTATTGGAGGAATTACTCCATTGTCTCCTCCCCAAGGCTTTAATTGAAGTGTGGGAAGCCAAGGAGGTGACAAGCTACCAGAGAGATGATTGTACAATGAAAAAGCAAAACAAGACACTTGCACACACTCCCCAGGCACCTCCTAAGCAGGTAAGCATGAGAAACCCGAACCCGACCTATGATAATTTTCCTGACATTTTCTTCACCCTTGAATTTCTTTTTGAAAGCAATTTCTTTCTTATCAGATTGAATGAAAACAGATGAAAAATATGTAGGATATTTTTTGGGGGGGGCACAGCACCAATTCTGTTCCTGTGTTTTATTTTTATTTTTAAACTGCAAAGAAGCCTTGCGAGACTTTATTC